>NW_024066078.1:0-2400000 GCF_014898465.1 Botrytis porri
ATATATATAATCAAATACACCTGCACAAATTCGTACAATATAAATATATACATAAATGACCTTGTTAATACAAAAGTTGTAGAATTCTTAATTAAAAATTCTTATAAAAATATATTATTATTATAATTTTATATTCTTTCTAGATTTATTATTATATAGGAATATTTTAACAATAATTAGATAAGAATTATAATAAAAAGATTATAGGATTCGATATATATAATCCAATTATCCATATCCTTATATTATTAATGAATATAATCACCTCTACCGTCTCCTTACACTTTCCTTTCAATCCAAATCCTACTCCTCCTTCATCAATTAATTCAAAAATCCCTAATACTGCATAAACACTCTCTTTTACTTAATTCTAATTTTATTAAAGAACTATTTTATTATCAAGTTAATTCATACAGTCCTTTTATTATTATACAATTCTTAAATTTTCTTTATATTTTTCTAAGTTGAACTAAATTTGTTTATTAAAAATACTGTTTTAAAAAAAAAGAAAAAAAAAACTATAAAATAAAAACAAAAAAAAAATATTATTAATTCCATTCCTAATTACAATTTATATTTATATAAAGATTTAATTGATCTTTATATATATCTCTTATTTCACCCACTCTTTAATATATATAATAAAAGTATTTATATCAATAATATTATCAAATTTAGTAATCCATTAAACTTTAATAAGTTCTCTTCTTTTATATAATTATTATAATATTATTATATCAATTATAAATCTCTTCTCTTTTATTATACCTAATTTAATAAAACATTTATATAATGAGTATAAATTTATATAAATAATAATTAGAATATTAGATAAATTCAATTAAGAGGTAATGATTTATAGGGTTGATTTTATTATAAAATTAATATCTATATTTCCTATTATATTATATATTTCAGAAGTTAGTATATTATATATAACTCTTTTGCTTTTTGTACTACTATAATGTATAATATTCCTAATCAATTTTAATATGTTCTTATTTAATATATCCTTATTTGCTAATATAATAATAAACCTATTTGACTATTTAAATCTTTATTGTTTATAAAAAACCTGTCAACAAAAATAAATAATTTTATATAATTTTATATAAAGGGAATAAATAAAAGTCCTCAATTAAGGTTTTTCATTCACTATTCAAGTTTTTTATTGAATATCTTGATATTATTATCCAATGGATTTTAATATTGTACAGCGATAAATAGATTGTATAATACTTTTAATTAATAAATTATTGTAATATATATACCTTGAATTCTTTATTCATAATATTGCTTAAGATTAATAACTTTTGTAAATTTCTTTCTCTAACCTTTTTATATAAAAATTAAACAATTTTCATTCTGTTATATAATACAATTATTAAAAATTAGAAATGAATTATATATCAAATATTCATTTGGTTTTGTTTTAATATCTACACTCTTAAGTTCTGAATCCTCGAAATTCATGAATTCTTAATCTACCAAAATAAATATATTGTCTATTTATACTCCTACAATTCTGAATTATATATTTTTGTATTAATAATGAATAAATAAGAGTTATATAAAAATATCATTATATTAAGTTTTTCTTAATAATATTTTTAATATATTACCCACTAGTAAGTCCCTACTTCCATAATATTATAATTATATTATCTGAATACTTATTCTAAAGTTTTTTCAAAAGTTTTATTAATACAATTTAATTCAATAATGTTTTCAATTGTATATATACTTATATAATATTTTATATTATCATTTTTATATTCATTTTTATTAATATAAAAGCTAAAGTTATAATAATTCTTTAACTTAATCTTTATATTGTAAATACTTAAATTAGAATTGATTTTTTACCTAAATTATTATACATTTATATAACCAGATATAACTTTTTGTATAGAGAATTTATTGTATATCTTTTTATTTTATTTATAAGATATAAATCAAATAATCTTCTGATATATATAAAAGGATTATATTTAACGAATTCAAATATATTTCTTACAATTAAACTATTAATTTCTTATGTTTATAAAACTTCAAATAATAAGCCTTTTATAATAATAACCCCTTTTATATAAGTTCTATTACAAAATCTAATACCTTTTATTCTTTCTTTATAATGAACATCTCTATTAGATCTCAATCGTTTCATATAGCTATAAGGAGTTGATTGTATTCATTATTGATATTGATTATATAAAGTAATGAAATTCTAGAAATTTCTATTTTAAAAATCAAATATTAAATAAAAGCTTATATAAATATTTATCTAATTGTTTATATAGAACTTTGTAATTTATAAGTTTGAGGTATTGAATTTTCAGTATTTGAAAGTATTATTAAAGATATTTCTAAAATAAATAATAATTAGTTTTTCTTCAAGTATTTTTTCTTTATAAAATAGTTTTATTATTATTATATAAAATTCTATCAAACTATAAAAAAGATTGATTATACAGTTTTAATTAGTAATTACAAATAATCTATATAATCCTATCCAATCTTTTCTTTTTCTTTATACTTGTACTAACAAATTGAAAAATAAATTGAATATTTTATATATAATTAAATTATTTCGAGTAGCAAGTACATCTTGAACTACTTATTTCGTATAAATTTCATATACTTCTTTTATTACAAAACAATATACACTTACTTATTTTAAAATAATAAAGATAATAAATCATATAATATTATTCAAGAGTAAACTCTATATACAAGTAATATCAATACAAGTTCACTTAGATTAATAGTATTGTTTACTATCTGTTACGGGAGCTGCCTCTAGGGTCACGTGGAAGTGTCTAGAGATCTCTCGAGGTGGTTTAGACTAGACTTCAAGTAGGAATTCAATAAGGTTGTAACTGGTTGCAATTCTCGTAACTATAGTAATGAAACTAATGATTGTTCTTGAGCACGAAGCTCTACACTGTAATGAAACCCATTCCTTTATATAGACCTTCGTTCTCTGTGCTCAGTCGGATCACAAATGATCCCTCTGATCCGGTTACCTAAGCGTCGGGGTCACGTGACGTCTATTGTGGCAGACCATCGTAACACTATCTTCATTATCATTTATAATATTAATTCTTTATCGAGATTATTATCTTTTAATTTAATTTTGAATATATTATACATATGTTATATAAAAGAATGATATCTTTCAACTTTTCTAATTATATTATGGACTTTGACAGGGACTTCTCGAATATCAATTTGAAGGGATTTTGTATTTATCTGAATTCTTTGGATATAAAATTTGTATTTGTATTATATGATATATAATTTAATAATTTTAGGTATATATTAATTCAACATTTTTAAATAGTATTCTATATTGTTTTAGTAGATATATCTTGTACGAATATTATAGTATTATATATAATTGTTTTATTAATGATATATAAAACTAGATTTTATTAATATAAAAAATATCAAGAATAATAAAGTAATTAAACTCAATATCATTTTTAATTATAAACTTAAACCATTCAGAGGATTTTATATAAAGTTGATAATACTTATAGAATTTATTGAATTTCTTAATTGTACAAGTATCAATATTATATTCTATTTGATTTAAGAGGGTTGTAAGTTTTTGTATAAATAAATAATCAAATCTTTAATAAATTTGCTTAAATTCCACCTTTATTAAATAATTATATATAATTGATTCCTCTTTTTAATTCAAAAGTATAAAAAGATGTTCTCATTTATATATAATAGGAATTATCTTATTATTTTGTCTTAAAACATTTGTAAGGTTATTAAGTAATATATATAGATAATTCATATCTTATATATATATAGAAATAAGGTGTTTATTAATATAATTGAAAAATAATATTATTAAAAGGTGTTTCAATCGAAATATCACCTTGCGATTATACAAAGCCTTTTTCAAATTTGATATTATATTAAACATTATTCATATATTTTATATTCTTTTCTTTTTCCAATACTTGTATTTAAAGTTTTCCTATTGTTAATATTCTTGATATATTAGTATTAAGAATAATACCTTAAAAAATATTGACTGAATATTAATCTTCAAACTGAAAAATCTTATTTCCATCAATTATCTTTTCATATAATTACTCAAATTAATCTTATTATAAAAAAATATATATAAGAAATTATTTACTGAGAAATTCAACTATATACATTCCATTAATGAATCTTATTTTAATAAAATATATTTTATATTCTATCAATTGATTATTTAATAAATCATTTTGTTAATATTCAATAATATCTTGTTTATCTACAACTTTATTAAATTCAATTTCTATATCATTTGGATTATTCTTATATATAAAAAGGAATTAATAGAATTGATCTTCATTTATATTATATTCCGTTAACATGGTTTATCATCGAGTGGCCTATATCATCAAATGGCCCCACTTTCATTTCAATTTATACCTGTCTTTTTCAATATACGTTTTATCAACAACCTATAATGAATTCGAATAATCAAAAAGCTTATATACTCCTTGTTATCAAAGCTATTTATAAAGATAAAAAATTAAGTATTTGAAAGATTATTATGTTCTATAATATTCCTTATACAACTTTTCGATATAAAATAAAAGATTTATCTCTTTATATAGAAATTCAAGCGAATTATTATAAAATTATAGAATTAAAAGAAAAGATAATTATTTAATATATATTTGATATAGATTTAAAAGGATTTCCATTTAAATTAAAGAATATAGAAAATATGACGAATAATATTCTCAAATTGAGGGGTGTGAAACGTATTAAGAAGCTCTAGGCACATTAATTTGTAAAATATTGAATTGAATTAAAGATATGTTTTAATTATGTTTATAATTTTTAAAAAACTCTCTATAAGAATCCTAAGTTTTTTGAAAAACGGTTTTAATTAGTTACAAATATGCGAGCGAAATATAATATTTTGAATAAAGATTTCTATAATTTCGATGAAATAGACTTTATGATAAGGATTATATATATAGTAATGGTAGTAACTAATATTAAACAAAATAACAGAAGCAAGATAGTATAGTTAGATAATCGAGAATAGGCTATAGCAATAATATGCGGAAATGAAGAGGGTAAAACTATTCCCCCATTTCTAGTAGTTCAAAAATAAGTTCATTTCTTTAATTAATATATCAAAACGAATCTTTTTACAAAATAGACTATTAAATCTATATCTAATGGGTGGATAAATAATAAGATGGGTTTAGAATAATTAAAATACTTTAATAAGTATATTAAGAATTGAAGAAAGAGTAAATATTGAATGTTAATATTGAATGAGTATGAAAGTCATAAATTAATAGCTTTTTAAATATACTACAAAAAGAATAATATTATATATTTACATTTACCATTACATTCAAGTTATTTAACTTAATCACTTAATATTGACTATTTTAGTAATCTAAAATGTTCATATAGTGATCAAATTAATGAATTTATCAAGGTATATATTAATCATATTTCAAAGATTGAATTCTTTATAGCTTTTAAAACTATATATGAGGAATCAATCACCTTTCAGAATATGAAATCAGGATTTCAAGGAATAGGTTTAATCCCATTTAATCCTGAAGCTGTATTCTCGAAATTAGATATTCAAATTTGCATACCTACCCCCCCCTCTTTCGACCTAGATCAATGAATCTCTCAAATCCCTTGCAATCCAACAGAAGCTCTTTCTTAATTAATATTAATTAAATCTCAAATAACTCATTATCAATCAAGCTCTTTTATATTTATATTCGAAATTATACTAATTCTAATTAAGGGTATAAAGAGATTAGCTTATAAGAATATACTTTTAAATACAAAGAATCATATACTTTGAATAGTAAATAAGATATTAAATAAACGTTAATGTATAAAAAAAACTTAATTACATTAAGGAGGAATGCTCATTGAATAAGAGGCTTTTGATATATTATTTTAACAAAAGATTAATATTCAGATTCAATATAATGAACATCAAAAAAAGGGGAATTCTAATGAAAAAGCATCTTCTAATTGATATTATAGTAAATATAGAAAGACAGGATATAATACAAGAACCTGTTAAAATAATATAATAGATCCTAGATTATTAGATTCTTAATAGTTTCAATTAATTGATTCAATTATTGTTGAATAATATGGGTTTGAAAGTGTAAATTGAAATGAAAGTGGTGTTACGGGAGCTGCCTCTAGGGTCACGTGGAAGTGTCTAGAGATCTCTCGAGGTGGTTTAGACTAGACTTCAAGTAGGAATTCAATAAGGTTGTAACTGGTTGCAATTCTCGTAACTATAGTAATGAAACTAATGATTGTTCTTGAGCACGAAGCTCTACATTGTAATGAAATCCCATTCCCTTATATAGACCTTCGTACTGTACTGGAGCGTTCAGGACCTAGAGAGGTCCTGGACCTTTGGTCTGTATGGACCTACATTCCGTTATGCCTGTCATGCAGGGTCCATCACGTGCTAAGAGTCATGTGACGCGGTACCGAGGATGGACCGGCGTAACAAGTGGGCCACTCGATGATATAGACCACTCGATGATAAACCACGTTATAAATTAATTATATTAAGGTTTTCGTTCTTATATAGGGTGATTTATAAACCAACAACCTGGTTTCTTATATATATAGCATTTTAATGATAATATACAAGGATTGTTTTGAGATCATATAAATTGTAAACAAGAAAAACTACCTTAAAAAGAAAATAAAAACTTTCCTTTATTTCGAGTTCCTTAGAATTAGTCTCACTCTTAATATAATCCTTAACCTTTATATATATAATCAATTTAATATATTTCCATACCAAATAGATTATTAATAATAAAGATTAATATAAAAAAACTTATTGTTTTTATATACTCAATTTATTCAATAATGTTTTATAAATTAGTATAAAAACCTTTATATATTAAAATTAGTTATAATAATATAGAGTTATATTTAGAAATATTACAATAAATGTTTATAATCTAATTTTAAAGTATTAATTTTAATTAATATAAATCAATCAAATTATACTATAAATTCTAAAGATTTTTAAGTAAAATTTCCAATTATTAAGGAAATATCTTTTCGAAATTATTTCGTATAATTTACGAAAATATTGTATTATATTATTCAATAAGATATTTCTATCATCTTTCTTTAATTTCGAAATATACTTGTATTAATACTAATATATTCTCAAAATTGAGATTTCTATTAATAATTTTATCAAAATAGAATACTAAAATATTGTTTTTAAGCATTATCGAAAAAGTATTACTATATTAATCTAATTTAATATCAATATTCCTATAAAATTCATAAAACTTTTAAAACTTTTAATCAAAAAAATCATATTCTTTACTATTATATTTGTAATCTTTATTAATATATATTTTCATTAAATCTAAAAGGAGATTATATATGTATTCTATATATAATGTATATAGTATATCTTCTCTTGATATTATATAATCTAATATTATATAAGATTTGAAATAAGATTGATTTTAATCTTATAAATATAATATAAATATTTAATTGAATAAATTTGAAATAAATGTTAATATATATATTAATCTTTTCGACTCAATTATTTCGTATATATTTAAATAGCTCAATCTTAAATCCTCTACCTCTTTCTTAATCTCTTTTATATATTCATTTAATATTTTTTTTAAAATAAATTCAACAAAAACTTTAGTATAGTTTAAACCACCCCTTAATTATCAAACTTAAAAATCATAAATAAGAAATTGAATTTATAAAAGTTTAAATACTTCGTGATATACAGCTTTAAAGATAATTTCAATTCAATCTTTATATTACTCTTGAAATTTATTCAATAATTGTTATCTTTTATATTATCTAAATTATAAATTAATAATCTATATAATAATATCAACATTTATTTGGGATTTTATAAGATTAAGATTGCTCAAATTCAATTGTTTTCCTCAAAATGTAAAGTCTACTTTATATAGAAGTATTTCAGGGATTAGAAAAGCCATATTGAATAATAATATTCAATATCATATTATATCGAATATATTTCATATAGCATATATAAAAGTATAATAAACACAAGTAGAATCAATATAAATCAAATTATCCTAAAAAAATTATAATTATAATTAAGGATTTCTTCTTAATATATAATTCGAAAAGATAATATAAAAAATATAGTATTTTAATTCTTTTATACAAATCATATGTAAACTTAATTTAATACAATTTTATTTATCTTTTCAAAAGATATTTTTTATTATTAGGTTTAACCTTACCATTTTATAATTAAGTCTAATCAATCACTAATCAATATTAGACAGACTTAATAAGGTGTATATACATAATATATATAATTAAAAGGATTGTTTATTTTTATCTACCCTCTTTATATAAAAAGGGAATTACTATATCTATATATATATATTATCTCTACTTACACACTTTGTACATATATAGGGTAAAGTGTGACATGTAATATCATATTATTGGTCATGTGTTCCGACAAGAATAAATATATAATAATCTTTTATTATATTTTTAAATATATTTTAATTTAATATTATCTTTTAGAACTTTGAATTAATATTAATCTTATTTATATTATTCTTAAATAAAAACTTTTTATAAAGTTTAATAATAAATATATTATAATTATTAATTTCAAAAGCTTTTCTTCAATTATTATATAATAAAATAAAATATATAATAATTTTGTTTTTGAATATAAAATTATTATAATTAATTTTAAACTTTCAATTGAATCTTTATATATTAAAGTATTTAATAATAATTCTAATTTTAATCTTAATAATGGATTTTAAAAAAATTATTCAATATTATAAATATTATATTTATTATTATATTATTTATATATTGATTCTTTATATTAAGTTAATAAAATTTAAGGTTAAATTATTATAATTATATAAATGAAATTGTATAAAATGAATAAGAAAAGATTAAAGAAAATTGAATATTTATAAAGAAATAATATATTAGTATTTTTAAAGTTCAAAAAGAAGAAAGAGTATTAAATTATAAAAGCAATTTAGTAATAAATAATATTGATTCTTATTCCCATATTTCTAAATACTAAATATACTTTTTCATCAGACAGAAATCTATTTTTGAGGTTTTGGCTATATCGACTACATCGGCCTCGGTACAATAACTCAATGGTATTCAATTAAATCATTCAAATGAATGATCCCTTACCAAAAATCATTTCTCAGAACCCCACAAATTCTACAGTAAGCCTTTCAATCACATGATTACAGGTTTAAAGCGCGGCATAGTCTTCGAGCTTCACATCTTCCCACACAAAAGTAATTTTCCGACAAATCATCAGGCCTGAGTACTGCCTTGCTTCAGCTGTCAACGTTTAGAAAGTCATCTAGCCAGCTGGGCCGAATTGGTTACGAGTGGGTCAGGTGCGTGATTGAAATCACAATCGTCATCGAAGTGAGGGGTGCTCGAGAATTAAAGGTATTGGTAACTTATATGATATCTAATATAGTATCCTCCCCAATATTTCTTGAACTTCAATTCGAATACCTTCTCCGTTTTTCCCGCACTCTACTCAATCTTTAAGCTCGCTTGCATCTCTCGTTCAAATATATTGCACGTCTTAATTGAACGACAAGAAATGTGCATAAGTTATTTAAACTCGCATAGAATCAACATCCTATTCTCACGTGTTTGGCACCCCTGGCTTATAAACAGGTACAACGATCTGTTTCCTATGGCTTATACATGCCTGAGCTTTAGAAGCGACCGCTTTTACAATATTTGAGTCTATGACGGCAAGCTAGCGGGACTGAACTGTCTACTCGTGTTGGAAAGAAGTTTTGTGTGAAATATATAGTCAATAAATCTATAGCCAACGTGTTGGTCCCACAATTGCTCACTGAATGGATTGTTTGTCTTCCTGCAAAGAAGATTATGTGGAATATTAGTGTACATATCACGATATCCAGTATTCGACTATGGTAATGGTGTTGGTCCATTAGAGATCACCTTGCCATATCAATAAATTGTTAGAAGGAGCAGGGCAGTTAAAGATTCTTTTCTCATCAAATGTAGACAGGATTGAATAGATTGAAGTGAACTGGGTATGGGATTTGTAGCTACCATTAAAAGGTACTCCGTGGGCTCCTAGGTATTTGATGTATCGGACATTGTACTTTGTGCATTCGAAAGTTGTAATGAAACAAGATACCGACTAAGGAGGCAGTGACCTAGTAGATACATATATAAGCCCACTAGAGGCTTGTTACCTATTTAGTCAAGAATTCGTATACCAACTGTATCCATGGATCATACCATAACCTTACCTTACTCATCATCAGAAAAGGTAAAATCACTGACGAGCTCGAGTATCGAGGAGATGATTCCGAAGTGTATCTAGCGAAGGAGTTGATATTTGATCTAGCATCCATGTTTTCAATTGTGGTTGTACTCTGCTTTAAGAAGTATCTACTCGAGTGGTCGCGGGCTCCTGGGTAGACTCGGTAGAATCGATTCTCGAGAACTAGGCCTGGGCCGGGATACTTTCAGGTTCGTCGGTCAGGAAGATTTTTCAAATCACGTGAGTTTGACTTGACCAAATTTATTTCTCATGACTAGTTTCAATGTCGACCCGCCACTTCCCATACCCATAGCAACCTTCATCGCATTGCACTTTTACACTCCATCTCACACTTTTTTTTGGAATGGCAAAAAGGATACTCCCAGGGTTGACTTCTTACTCACCACAGTCCATATCAAAATCATTAGTCGGTCTTAAACCTATCGCACAACACATACCAGCTCCCTGGGAACGGACTAAGCCTGTAAGTCGGCACCATTTACTTATAGCTGCGTACTTCGACGAAACATGGACGCAAAAAGTTCTTGCCGATGAAAAAATTGGTTTCCTTGCAAGGAGACATCTATTCAACCCTCGATTTGAGCCCACACTTCGAGAAAGAATCCCTAATAAATACGCATTTCGTTTGGATTGGCTTCTGAAGCAACTTGCGGACGAGCAAGGCAGTTTCTCAATGGATCCTTTCGAGAGCGAACCTGAATACAATTTTCATGCAGATACCGAAACTGTTAAAATAAATGTCGAAAGAAATAGAAGCAGTGCATATATCCCGATAACATCCCAGCCATTCGTTGAGCTCAAAAGGTCCCTACTTCGTAAGGTCGAAAAGGAATTTCCCCCAAGTAACATTGTTGGAAAGAAACCCGAGGGATGGTTGCGTACTTGGTCAAATCTCCCGGAGAGATCTTCAAAGCTTTTCTCCTTTCCAACAAGGGGACGGCCGAATGACGTTCTCAATGATCTAGAAGATATCAGAGCCGGGTTGGAAAGAATTGGCCCAGCTCGAGTTAATGGTTTCAAACTGATGCACTTCAAGACCAAACGCTCCACAGGACAGCACGAAGAGACTATTATTAAGTATTATCCGTTTAAGGATTGCTTGGCGGACTACCAAAACCGCCCTCTCTACAATCAAAAGTCGTGAAATATGCACCCATCACCGGTGATTCATCAGATGACAGGCTTTTTTTCTGGACTGTATTTTGATGTTCAGGAAAACCTTGGAAAATTCATAATTCATTATCGGCCGAAGACTGTCGCAATACCTCGGAAAAGCTTCAGATGTTGATTTAGGTCCCTCACATTGACCCAATCATACCACCATAAACTCTGGTATTTTCAGCCATGAGTAATTGAGTCAATGATCAAGGTGCTCGGGATTCCTGGAAAAGCCCACAATATGATGCGTCGCTATCATGACGTAAATCTTACTCCAATCTTCATCATGTCCGGAAAATTGGGCGCAGAAAGGAGCGGCATCGCTGAAGAGGCAGTTTAACGGCGATAGGAGGAGCGAGAGGCATATGCCGTTGATTTGTATTATGATTCAACTTATTCAACAAGCAAGACACCCAGAGAATCCTTAATACTCATACAACTGGCTCTGATAGGACCTAGCTTCGCATTTACTGATTTTGGTAAATATTTACAAACCTCATCTTAACCATTACTCTTGTCCTTAACTTCTTATGTTTATTCTGTACTTATATATGTCGATCGTGTTTTCCTTTGTCATCGGGAGTTAGACCGCCGGTTTTGGTAGTAAAACTTTCTAACAATTCTTTTGTACTCGTCGAGATTCTAATGTATGTCGATCGGTTACCAGAATACCGTATTTCTTTGTTGAACAGCTCACAATCTGAGTTTCATTTCTTCGATTGCACCTCCAATACATTTATTGAATATGTTTCGCTTTTTGTGAAAAGTCTATTTTTGTTTAGAGGTAGTATCACAACAATCTTATAACCAACAAACTGCATTTCAAAACTTCAATCTAAATACCACAATGCTTCCTCCAGACACGGAGGTTGGCCAGAGAATATGGAATGATTACAAGGATGGCAATCACTGTGAACATGAAGACCACAACAGTCCCGATTCACTTCCTATTTGTCCATGTTGGTCCAATTGGGTATCCGACCGAGTTGTCAATCTCGAACGGGATCTAGATCGAGTTAGGAGGGAGGTCAACTTCAACCCACCGGCAGAACTGTCGCATTTGCAAGAAGAACTTGAATCATCAAGGGCGAGAACAAGATCAAGAATTGCTCAAGAGACGCAATACCGTGATGAAAGGAATAGACATTTTAATCGACTATTGGATATGCAGCGACAGATACAAGCCTGTGCTGCTGATCTCGAAGCTGCTCGGGCTCCAGTGGGACACAAAGTAACGCTCAATAAAAACGTAACTCTTGAAGAGTTGCTAATCGTGGTGCGGCGAGAATTAATATTTCGGGAAGAGAGAGAGCGAAGTGGTATTCCTCGAGAAGAAGTTGAAGCTATACGTGTAGACCTGTATAAACTTTGGCAACTTGCTGAAGCTGCCGCTCGAGAAATTGGTGTTCATCTCAAGGAAAAGGATCTCCTCACCATTCAGGGATATATTGTAGCATCGGTGCAGATGATCAAAGCATTGCAAATAGAAATCCAGCAGAAAGATGTGAGTAGTGACTATGTCATGTTTTTGCAACAGCGAAACAGAGAGGGGGCGAGAGTAATCAACGAGATGGGAGAACAACTGAGAGGCGTGTGGCAAGGAAATATGCCTGGTGTTGGTGTTGTACCCGGCAATCTCGCTACAGCAGTAGGAGCTGTCAACGTTGCGCCGCCAATAGAATTTAAGTCGTTCAAAGAACTTATATGGGGTATATATCTTGGACTCTTCAATTCTGAGCGAAACCTCACGATAATTATAACGGATCGTCAAATGGAAGTACCAATATGGGAACCTGCACCTATTCGTATAGATTCAGAAAACATAACTTATTCCAACAAATGGGAACTCTGTGCACAACTTGTTCGAAACGAGATTCAAAGATTCTTGGAACGAGTGTGGCAGCTTTACTTACACATTCGCGAGAAGAACGTGCCAGGGAGCCAAGAATATTGGAATGGACCGTATGATGACGACCACGGACGAGCAATTCATGTGCACGAAGCCATGAAAGCTGTTGAAGGGCGAGGACTTATGGCACAAACTGAGCTAACGCTTGTACGCCAATATATCGAACCCGCTACCGATGCGGCATACAAAACTGATTTGGAGGAACGTATTGATCGACGATATCCAATTTACAGGGACCTACAAGCCTCAATTAACAATCTTACCCAGAGAATCACAATGTTTCGACAAGTACCTCCTTCATGGCCCGAACAGCACGAACGCGATAATACCGCCTTCTTACCCAAAAAGAGTTTTGATTTATTAGCTTTGATGCTTTCACGTATAGAAATGGAGTATCTAAGCATCCGACTGATCCAACTTATCCAAACCACGAATAATTACTGGCACTTGATTCCTCGAGATGATCCTGATTTGGCTCGATATATGTCAAATGAGATGAGTCGAGCGCATGGAATACAGGTAGCTTGTGAGGCCGAATTAACACGACCATCTGAAATTGCGCCTCCACCTGCATATCCAGGAAAGACGCTACCCCCGCGCCCTGCTTACCAGCCCTATGGAGATCAGATCATCCCCAAATCAACATACGACAATAACAATCAACAGCAAAACAAGAATGATAAAAAAGGAAAAGGAGGAGCCAGTAAGGAAAAGAAGGATAACGAAACAAAAGTGAGAAGCAATATCAACGCTTTGGAAAAGGCTCTGGACAGCAAAAAGATCAAGTATGGCCAAAAAATGGCGAGAAATGCAAAATCAAATTTCGCCAATTCTCCTAGTGACGCTTCACCGGATGAGAAACTACAATTAGAATTGAACAAATTGCATGAATATAGGAAGAAGTTGGAGGGAGTATGGACTAGCAATGGGGGAGGAAAGGTCGCCAGTGTCAAAGGTTATAAAACATAATATTGTAGTTCATTGATCTGGCATTGCGGTCTGCTGACGAGATATTTATTGTTGTTACAAAGTCCTTGAGTTTGGACCATTAAGAGATATCTAACTGATTATTCGATCGCCATCTGGTCCAGTCTCATCCTTAGCTAAATCATGTTCCTTCAATAATGTCGTAATCTCATCCGCGCCCCAGAGGTGATGGTAAATGGTGCCATCCTTGTTCTTTCCTACCGTCGCAAATTCAACTGTATCGGTGTTAGCAAGAAACTGTCAGTTCCAGTCAAATTCACTTACTCTTCTCACTGCTCAACTTTGTAGAATCCATAGTCTTGCTCAACACCTTGACCGCCATTCCACAAGCCTCCTTCAAATCACAGTCCTCCTTGTAGTCCTGCTTCAACAAACTTTGAGCACTAGCGTTATTTGCACCAACACTTGTAGCCTTCCATCCTCCATAGTTACCACTAGGATTGCTCTGGTATAATTGGAACTCTCTTTGTGGGTCGTAACCGGCATAGATAAATGAAACACCAAAGGGGCGAAGACCACCATGTTGAGTATAACCTTGTTTCAAATCGCATAATCGACGTACAAGTTGTTCGCAAGGAATGTCTTCGTTGTAGGTGAGGAGATATCGTTGAGCAGCTTGACGGGCGTAATTGATGAGGATGTTGGCATCAGCTGTCATACCTGCTACTGCGCAGATCATATTGCTGAAAATATGTCAGAAGATTCTACAATGCGAAAAACAATTTGACATACTCGTTCAAGATGTAAAGCTTCTCAGCTGAAGTATCCTGCTCCAATAACTTGCTAGTAACCTTTCTTTCTGCTGCTAATACGATTCCATCCTTTGCTAATATTCCCAATGCTGTTCCTGCATGAGAGATAGCCTCGAGAGCATATTCGACTTGATAAAGACGTCCTTCTGGGGAAAAGATGGTAGTCTTCGTAAAAGTCAGCTAGGTATCTGGGAGCTGTGAGTTATTTGGAGCTTACTCTTGAATCGTATCTTCTGGACATGATTGCGATTTATCGAGATGGGTTTTTATTTGTTGAAAGGAGGGATATCTAGAGGAAAAGAACGAGAAACAGATACTCCCAATCTTCGATATGGTTGTAGAATAATTGAAGTCAAAATAACCTCTTTTCGTTGACAGAGATGTTATTATATCTCCAAGCT
Source organism: Botrytis porri (assembly GCF_014898465.1). Lineage (NCBI taxonomy): Eukaryota > Fungi > Ascomycota > Leotiomycetes > Helotiales > Sclerotiniaceae > Botrytis > Botrytis porri. Next base: position 15,595 of record NW_024066078.1, read on the forward strand.
CAACTTGAACCTCATATTGGAGCTCCAGGCACGACCCGAACCACGCGTAGTAGTGCGGAGCTTAGCGCCGAATTCTGTTGGCCTTACAGCCTCGTATCACAGCCTCACACTCATTTTAGCCTCACACTCATTTTAGCCTCACATATCATTTGAATCATAATTTTGTATCGATGTCATTCTTCTTTCCAATGCGCCGAATAGAATTTTGATTTCACAACGACGAAAATTGATGAGATACTAGGTAACAGTATTATCTGGTAACTTACACAATCGCATACGACTTATTTACCAAAGGAATGTTGAAATCAACTCACAAACCAACCCTTCCACCTCCTTTACCACCAGGATGGACTGAGCATAAAGCTCCCACAGGTAAGAACTTATTTTCCCCAGGCGTATCATAGCTAATGTGCAAAGGGCATTCTTACTACTACAATTCTGAAACAAAACAATCTACCTATACGCGACCGGCACCAATAGTGATACCACAACAACCTGTTCCAGATCCGATTCAAAGCTTTCTTCAATATCAGTCTGTTGGGAATTCAATACCAAGTGCTGGACCGGATTCCAACAGTCTTCCTTCTCGACATCATGGACAGACTTATGGTGGTAGAGGTGGCTCACAGGGTCACCGAGGAGGTAGAGGTGGTCATGAACGTTCACGTGAGAATCGACCACAGCCAAATGACAAGGCAAAGTCGCGTTTTCCCATTCCAGGATGCGAACCTTGGATCCTTGTACATACCAAATATGGAAGAAGATTTGTCTACAATACTGAGAAGGATCAAAGTTTTTGGCGGATACCAGATAAGCTCAAGGATGGTATCTTGAAACTGGATCAGTTGAGAATACAACAAAAGGCAGATTCACTTTCGAAGGACCAGAATACCGAAGAAATTTTCAAAGTCTCTGGGCCTGCAGAAAGGCCGGCGACCAGCGATACGGCTGCTGAGGTTTCGCATCATGATGGAGAAGACAGCTCTGAATATGAAGAAGTGGAAGTCACAGATGATGAAGGAGAAAATGATGAGGACTCGGAAAATCCTTCGAAACGTCAACGAACCGAGGAACTCAATCCTGACGAACCTGTTGAGTTCAATGAAGACGATATCGCATACCAGCTCGCAGCCATGGGGCAAGAATACGGATTAGATCCCGGAGAATATGATGATGGCAATATGGATGACTGGGAACCGGGCGCAGAGGGATTGGAATTGTCATTGGAAGATTCGGCAGCTCTTTTCAAAGATTTGCTCAATGACTTTGGTATAAATCCATACTGGCCATGGGAGAAATTGATTGAGGATGGGAAAATTGTGGAGGATACCCGTTACACAGCTCTTACGAATATGAAATCGCGGCGGGAAGTATGGGACGAATGGTCAAAGGAAAAGATTGCACAACTTCGAGAACTACGAGCCAAAGAAGAGAGGAAGGATCCCAAGATTCCATACATGGCGTTCTTGCAAAAACACGCAACTCCCAAATTATATTGGCCAGAGTTCAAACGGAAATACAAAAAGGAAGCGGAAATGAGAGATCCATCATTGTTAGATAAAGACCGGGAAAAGTTTTACAGAGAACACATCAATCGATTGAAACTTCCACAATCGAATCTGAAATCTGACCTTTCCACACTCCTGAAGTCTCAATCTCCATCTGCCTTGAACAACGCGACTCTTATCTCTCATTTGCCGGCGACGATCCTTGGGGACATACGATACATTTCACTGGATGCAGCCGTAAGAGATCCTCTGATCGAAGCTTTTATCACCACTTTACCGCCACCACCTGAAATCGCTTTTGTAGAAGAGAGTGAGGAAACCACCAGGCAAAACTTAGAAAAGGAAAGAAGACAGAAGGCATTAGAGGAAAGAGAAAGAAGAGTAGCGGAAGAGAAATGGAAACAGCAAAGAGCTTTGGAGTTTGGAAAGGGTAGGTTAAGAGATGAAGAGGCGGAGATACAACGTGCTATGAATGTCTCTAAAAGAGGCCTCTTGGGACACTTGAATGGATGGGATGTAGAGAAGTAAAGTCAGAGATATTGTTGTTTCAGACATCAACTTCGAAATTCCAAAATCCCCCGGTATTGGTGGTTCTGGTCTAAATGATCATATATCGACATCTTCTAAATGCCCATCCGATCCTTGATACATTGCTTCTCTTTCGGCTACATGTACACATCTTAAGTCCACGATACGTTTTACAGTTAAAGCTGCATATTATAGCTTGCCGTATCCCCAATTCTTCGTTCCCGGTTATCAAGTCAAGAACCATGACTTCTTTGGCAAGAGCCATAAATGCGATTTGATGACTTTCGTTTCCGGGGACGAAAGGCATTGCTGATTCCTGATTCCTGATTCCTGATCTTTGACTTGATGAGATAGTTTCTTCGCTATTCAGAGAACGTCTGTTGATGTTCACCCCTATTTGATGTTCCGCTTTCTCAAAATCAATCATTCGCATCTCTTGTGATCAAACTTCTTTTCTCTCCTCATCAAACACCACACTATCACATTACGATTATTACAACATCACACATAATCTTACAACATTATCACTAGCTAGTGTTACATTTACTGCATCAATAAATCATCATTGTGAGCCATTTTATCAGTTGGTATAACTACATCATTCCAATTCACATCACTGTTTTAACACACGTCGTCTGTTTGCTGCTTTGATAGCACCCTTTGATTTTGGCTCTGCCCGTGCATTGTGTCCATACAAGTCTTACTTACCTGGACATTACCCCCGTGGTCAGGTTATCAACGCGGCTTACAACAACTACTATGTCGGAGGAAAGACATAATCAAATTGCCCATCGGTTGTTAATGCTTATTATCCACCTGGAAAGGATATAATCAAAAGCTCTTTTGGCATGTAAACCGAGAGTGCTAATTGTCCAATAGGTGAAGATTGTTCTACCAAGTCTGTTGGAGGTTAGCAGTATACTTAACCACCCTAGCTGTATTTTCTATCTCATGTGGCGAGGTGATATGAATCTGGTATCGCTGGGCTTCTTGAATGTGTTCCGCCGAATTTAGAAGAAAGTGATAGAGTTTCGTGCATTCCTAGAAGTGAAGCAATTGCTACAGCGATAATTTTAAGTCTGAATCATAATCAGCGAACAAGGACTCCGTATTACAGAAATGTTTCTACACTTTGAATATCCATAGTTGCATATTATACGTCGGTTTCGCTGCTTAGTACTTGATTTTTGCTTGTCCTTTCCAAGGACATACTGAGGTTTGCTCCATGCGACCTCGGAAGGTACAGCCAATAGCTTTCTATTCAAGCCAAACCTCGCATCTGGGGGCCAGGCCAATTCCCGTGCCATTTGCTGACAACTTTCTACGGATCATGCATCTAGATTCTAGATTGAGGCTGAGGCTGAGCATTGTATTCCCACCTTCAATCATTTCTTTTTGGAGTCATCCTTTCTTTTTGTGATATCTTGTTCGGCTCTTCCTCTACTAATACTTTTGGATGCCGTGGAGCGATGAGATGAGACTGAGTGAAAGTGAGTGTTGATGGGCTTTTGTGGTATGTCTCGTATCTTTGGGAGTATGATAGCGAAGGAACAGATTGCCGCAACAAGGCTGGCAGGTTTTGACGGCTGCTAATCTTGAAAAAGTCTCAAGACAAGTCCTCGAACAAAAGATTCGTCCTTCGGGTATATATACGATTGTTCATACTTCAGCAACGAAATTGCGCGACTAGAGTCTACCTGCTAATCAGCCTTCTGGTTTAACCAGTCACGATGATGAAAAATGACAAGAGGGAATTTGAAGATCTCATGCCTTTTCCTGCTGATGGGAATGTGTACGTGCATGTAAACAACGACGATGAGGACTCTCATGGTACGTTTACTTGCTATGTGTCACCTTGGATATTCCGTGGATGATCATTCATTGACAAGTTTAGAGAGCATGAAGCCTCCTGACGCATGTCGGCGCAGTCTCGCGAAGGTCAAAACTGGATGCAACAATTGCAAGTATGCTATTCAAAGTCAAAACCTTGGGAATATCATGAATAACGTATGATAATAGAGCCAGACGAGTCAAATGCGATGAAACAAAGCCAGCTTGCATGAAATGTCAAAGGTCTGGACGTGTCTGCGATAGATATCCAGCTTTGGACGAGCGATGGAAGCCGGAAAACCATATGATAGCCGTCTCAGCATCCGGCATGTCTGCAAACAACGAGGTAGCTCTACATATTATCTTTCCTTCTTTGATATGCAAATTGATGTCCTCTAGCGTCACGATACCAGTACACCTCCTCTGGCAAATGAAAGAGACTATAGATTGGAAGACACAGTCCCTAGGTTGTCATCCATCAAGGAACAACTACCTGAGGATGATTCGGGGAGAGTGTCACAAATGCTCAGTCGTATGTACCTCCTACCTGATGTTTTCCCTCCATCACAAGAACCATTTTATAGCCGCCTTCCAGTTTCATCAGACTCGTTGTCTGGAACGTTTGAGCAATCTCAACCTGAGTCTCTTTTTCAATTTTGTGACTCCACAGGGCCTACAAGTAATAAAACACATTCCCATACATTTCCACGCCAGGGCTCCGCTCCCGAAGGATTTCAGCCTCAAACGTGTAGTCATCCCGGATGTAGCAAAAGATCCAACGATTTTTTTTCAACTCACAAGACATGAAAAGTTACATCTGTGCGCTGGAATTTTTGGAGAGGAAGAGTAAGATTGCATCATAACTTTAAAGATTCCAAACTAATGCTCTATGTAGTTACTCTACACAATTCACAGTCGAACCTGCACCCGATGAATCTTCAAGACCCAGAAACTTAGGATACACGATCTTAAACAAAGCGACTGCTGATCCCCTTGCATCGGTCGACCATGGCGTCCTCTCGGCCCAGGTACTGCAAGATTTGATCTCTTCTGAGAACAATGGGAGTAAATTAGAGACCAGTGATTCAGCCATTTCTCACTCAACCACAGCCAGGCACCCGAAATGTTCATATTGTGATTATGAGCCAAGCAGACCCGATCAGTGGAAGATGGTCAACCTGACACGCCATACCAGAGAAACACATACTACATATCCTGACAGACTGCATTGTCGGATAAATTACTGCAGAGCCACATTTAGCAGATCAGGCAATCTCAAAGCTCACCAACAACATTCCCATGGTATCTACCACGATGTGACAAGACGCAGGCGGAGAATTATGGAAAAAGGCGGGATCAAAAGCTCAAAAAAGGATAACAATATTGTGAAAGAAGCAGTGAATATCGTCGCAGTTGATGTCGTAGATTCTAAAAACGAAGAACTTCAAGCCATTCAGGCTCGATCGCTGGAATCTTTCGAAAGTGACAAACAGTATACAGAGAATCATCGTGGTGAAGAAATTTTCCCCCACAAAGATCATCCGTTACATCAGTTGGGGCACCGTTATTGCCAGGAGGCTGAGATCCTCTCTGCTTCTACTTGGCCCCACGATGATCAGATAATTACCGAACAGTTGGGCAGACCAGGCTGCTCTGTCTCCGCAACTGACTTAGAAGTGCCATCGAACTACGAAGCAAACTTCAACGATATGGATTCATCGGTAGCGAATATCAATCAAAATGATGTATTTAATTGGGATCTAAAATTACTCGCTTCTGTGCAGACGTGCCGAGATAGTGGATTGGGCTCAAGTCTACCCTCCCAAGATCTGACTCAATCACTCAAGACCTTCCCCAGGCAGCGAAAGAAGAGATTTTAACTATTATCTGCACCGATTCTGAACTTCAGTTGAGTCTGTCGAACATTGCTTCCAAGATTCCCAAACCACGATTCGTTCGGAACATTCGACGATTGCTTCAGCTTTTTATTCTTGATCTCCGAGAGACTGTTACTGATACTCGAGAAAAGGATGCCGTTAATATCCTCGAACAGCATGCACCATGGTTTGCAGCCAGGCTTTTTGATTTTTCAAATCCTAATAGAGACGCGGACTCACGTGCCATGGCTTCATATCTAGACCAGCAAATCGATACAAAGTTGCTTCTTGAGCAGTACTTGGCATCGAGTCTGGGAACTAAGCTTCTTGACGCTCAAATAAGAGACGAAGCGGAGAAAATAGATACTGCTGCAATGGAAGTACACGATTTGATCGATATTGATTACTCGAACTTTCCAAATGTAAAACGCATCAAAAAGTTCATCAGCGGGGGCTCGGCTTTTGAAGCCCTGCGCCTCAACACCTCTCAATTTGCAAGAAATGAGCTTCCAGGCCCTTCGTTGGGGAATACAAGCGTCCATATTGAGCCAAAAAGCCCTTCACACCTCGAAACCAACCACTTCAGTAATATTCAACGATTTAGATGGATCTTGGCAAAGCAAGCGAGAATTGTATTCGTTCTTCAGAGGTTTCTCAAACTCATGAAAGCTCAGTCTATTTTGCATTCATATTTTGCTGTAGATCAAGCAAAGCCCAATATCTTCGAAATCGTATCAAATTCCTCCGAGAACAATTCGTCGGATGAAAAATCATCAATCACTACTTCTGGTGATATCGAGTCTGACACAAACGACACAGACTACGATTCCGGCGACCTTCCGGATGATGCAGAACTTTCTGCTTCAGCAGAAGAACAAATAGCAAACCCAAAGGCCTACTTTGACAAATTAAAAACCTTGGAACAGCAAATTTTCAATAATTCAGGACTTTTTATCCATAAAACTGGCGATTCTACTGGACCAGCCCAGAATGAAGCTTTACTTTGCCTCACAGCATCAGAGTACCACAAAACCCAGACTGATTATTATCTGGATATCATTAAACACTCAGACTCCGAGCTTCTTTTAGACCTTCTTGTATGTCATAACAGGGCCTATAGGGCTGGCAATAATCTTACCGCACTTCAAGAGAATGGTTATTGTGCAAAATATATCTCCTTGTTACAGTAACCGTGTACAGCTGTTCGTCGGTTTCAAAAATCACACCAAAAACAGGCATTTTGCCCTATTCATAATTATAAAAAAGAAATATTTAAAATCATTAAATTTGATTAAAATTTTAAATTTGATTTTATTATATAATAAAGAATTTGTTATTCAAATTTCTATTATTTTAAAATAAATATATATTAATATTTATAAGATTGAATTAATATCAAAAGAAAAGTTCTTGATTTTCGCTTATTTTACTAATAAATTTCAATATTTTCAATTTCTATTAACTTTCTATATATATTTTATAATGAACAAAAATCTTAAAAATAAATGATATTTTTTTTCTTAAATTTCAAATGAAACTAAATAAGCTAATATGAAGTTTATTAGTATATATATTATATTCATTCAATAAAATATAAATGATTTATATGAGTTTTGGTGTAATTTTGGTGTTCGGCAAACAGCTGTGCCCTAGTACTGTAGTACAAGATCAGCAGAGGGCAGGGGTTGTAAGAATAGTTCAGATGGAGATACAAAATATATTAGATTTAATAAAAGTTTTCGAAAAGTTCGTGGGTATATTACTGGCCAATTTCACTTCGAGATGATTTTACAACATTTCCGCCGCGGAAGAGCTCGATCGACTAATAGAAGAATCCGACGATTCGTTAATTCTAACCCAGAAATGCCTCGAGATCTTGAATATAACGTCAATCTCAACATTGTCCGATATGGCTAGTCGGCTATCACATGGCTTTGTTTGGCAACTTACAACTCAGGTCATCGAACTAGCAATTTTATCATATGCTGGCGCTCACATTCAACCCTTTGATACAGAGCTGGTGGAGAAGGATTTGCCATCAGTTCATCTTCCACAGCGGTTCAAGTATCATGATGATGCTCTAAATTGGCTTGGAGGTCTTTCTTGTATCTCAAACTTGGGTGGATGGGGTGTCAAAATATGCCGCCGACAGTTACAATGTATGGACAGGTTTTTAGGAGAAAAGCAGCCATGGGTTTTCCATCCCTTCAACTATGGTTCTCCTGATCACAAGATATGTTTGTTTCTATCATCAAGCATCGAGGCTCTGACAGATCTTTGGGGTCCGTCTTGGAAAATTTTGAAAAGCTCCTTGACAATTGAGATCAAGCAATATGATATCGGGAATGGTGCTATAATTCCATGGACAACTCGAGCCGGCGTGAATGACACCCATGTGATCCCTATGAACTCAGAGGTCTTTTGCCACTGGATACCATTCAAGAGTTGGAACGAAAAAGAAGTTGAAGCAAACCAGGAATCTTTACCTAGACAACACCTTTTGTCTTCCGACATCTTATTGATTGGTGCACCTAACAATTATGGCCTTCTCGTCAATGAAAAGTGTATTCCATCTCCCGAACGCGTCTTGCGTATTAAAAGCCAATCATCGGATCAACAAGCTCTTCGCTCACCTAATACTTCTCGTGCTAGGCGATATGTCGATTCACATGCGATACAGAGACAGGGCAGTGCCATGGGACTTATATCTGGAGCAGGTCAAGTAACTTATAAATGGAGAATTGGGCACACAATGAAGGATGCCTTAGTGGAGCGATGGCGACATGGTTTACGGAATCCTCTTGATCTTGAAGCTTACTCTGGGGTTGAGGTATCTCTCTGTTCTCGCAATGCTCGTCGTCGACGATTGCTAAGCATTCTCGCATCCGATACTATGGTCAATTATCTTCATGCGATTTCTTTTGTATGGAATGATGGAGTTTGCGAGTATTCATACTTCAATGCATTACGCTGCCCAAAGTCATTTCGCAAATTTTGGAAGGCACATAAAGATTGGCAGACAAATATTGGTGATGCAGTTTCCAAGTGTTTGGATGCACTAGAAGAGACAGGTATTGATGAGGATAATCAGGAATCAAGTGCTTTTTAGGTTGAATCTTTTGATGCAGAGGGGGATTCAGATAGGGAGGATGATGACGATTCTATTGGACAGCCCGACTCGATCAAAAACAATTCTACTGGCGGCGGAATTCAATCACCAGTACAAGATGATATTGCCACCGGACTTCCAACTCCACCAAATAGTTTAGCTTCAGTGGATTTGGACACTTGCAAATTTTTCGAGGAATGGGTCGTTACATTATTTCGATCGGAACATACATGGACAGAATTTATAGAGGACTCTGAAGAATCATTAACTATGGTAGTTGTTGCGAAGGAATGTCTTGATTTTCACGACCAAGATGGATTCGGACGCTGTTGTTCCCTTGCAGCGAAAATCAAAGGATATCCTGTTCTACAAACCTCGCTACAAATTAATGAATCACTACTTTCCAGCTGCTCTGCAAAGCTCAAGCAAGAAAAGGTCGGCAGTAGTAAGAAAAATATCTAGAATGCACACGAATTAAAGAGGGGAACTAAATTCTGTTTGGGTAATCATGGAACATTCGAAGTTATCTCTGGGTCTTCCGATTTATGCCCAACGGTAGTAGAGTGGAAAGGAGTAAAAGGAGGAAAATGTGTCGGGGGGATATTGAAAGAGGTGAAAAATGTAGGTGTCAACGAGAACTTGCTTGGAAAGAGCGTTGAGAAACATCATAAAGAGTTTATGAAGGGATGTTGGCAAGTCAAGCCACTGCCCGTTTTGGTTCTGAGTAAGAGTACAAAGGTTAGATTTGGGAAAGATCAGGTGAAGGATGGAAAGGGAAAGTCAGATCACCATACAGATGCTTCATATTTCTTTCTATCTCTCATAGAAATATTCAGGTCTCATTTTCGTTCCCTCTTGCTTTCCTTTTGCTCCCTTTTCCGAATGCAATGCTCCATTGTTGAAGTAAATAACTCATTTTTTATCAGACGGACTCGTCGCAACAGCAGCAACAGATGTACCTTGAAGATCAGAAAGGGACTCATTATTTTATCTTGGGTATCAGAACTCATTTGAAGCGTTTGTGTACCTGTGTAGCCTAATATTGTTGACATATGCTGATTTTCTAAATTATTTACCAGCACATTTAATTTGTGATTTGCATTCCATATGTCACATGAGATTTATGAGATTTATGAGTCGAACTCAGCACTTTCAAAAATCTATTACATCTGATGTTTCACCCAAATCATGTTCGTGAATTCACTATTCCGGAGAGTCAGAGGATCCCATCCACACAAAAGAAAGTGTGAATAATTATTAATATTTCTGTGATCATTCACGCAAGTTCAGGCTTTACCTGATCATCAGCTATTATTCTGATAAGCTCTTAACTTTTTAAGATCTTTGATAGGTTGGCACAAAGATGTTTTTTGTCAAAAAGAAATTTGTACCTTCTTAGATTCAAACTTACTACATAGAATGACTCTTCATTTTACCAGTCTTTCTCACATCGTGGTCGCCCGTCACCTATAATAGCTCCTCGAACATTCCCAATTGAAAGTACCTTTCAAGCAAATTCAGGAGAGGAGATTGAAGGTACTCTAGGATCTTGAGATCTCAGAGAGCATGTTATCAAATTTCAATTGGACTATTAGAAATTTCTCGAAAAGATATATATCAACTGCAAAATCATTTGCGCCTACCTTACTGCACAAAAAATTCAATATATTACACCGGCTCAAATATGCCACTGTTTCATGGTATCTATTCTTCATCAGCTCCACAAGATATTGAAATCACCATTTGCAACTCGTCGACGGAGAATCGCGCGACCAAGTATAAGATCTCTCAAACATCACCATGGCATCATCCCTCACTCCCAGAAATTCGACCATTTTCTCTTGATCTTCAGATCCTGATCGACGATAAGCAAAATCTTCGGTACCATATCCTGCTACCTCCACCAAACAAGGAACCATTCAATACTTCTCATTTGCCAACTGTGTCCAGTATCATGCCCATCCGTCGTTGCTCTGGGAAGGCTGTTATTGAAAAAGTTCACAATGCTTTTGGGATTCAAAAATTAAGGGATTATACAAGTGGATTAAGCTATACAATTCTCACAGCTCGTTTTGCAACTCATGTTCTCAACAGAGTTACCGCTCCTTCCATAGCTACCTCTCCAAAGTCAACGAAGACAACGCCATACATCATAAGACCAGCCATTGAACTACCTCGAATATTAGCAAGTGGCGATATGTACCCCCTCGAATACGGATCGCACTCTCTCCATGTCACAATCCACGATATGCAATTCAAAAAAGTTTGCAGTGAAATCTATGGCTGGTATATGTACAGTTGGCCTTGGCTTCTGAGTGGTGGTGCGCAGAAATCTGTACGCATGAAAGCACAAAAGGATTGTCAACTACTAGCTCAACAATGCCGGTGGAGAAATGGAGGATGGTTACTTGATCAACATATTCAACAATTCTATTGCCCTAATAGATTATCTTTCGCAGCATGTTCAGATGATTGGGATATAACAGCTTATCAATTCAGTGATAAGCCAATCATTTCTGCGGATCCAAATGATTACATTGATGGGACGTGGATCACAGATGGTCTTTATAAACGAGCCCGTATTGCGCTTCGCCGTAAATATTTGATGGAATTCCCCTGGTTCGAACTTTCAAGCTTAAAGCGCAAAGTGGAATATGATATTGGATTTTTACATATGGCATGGCAATTGGTGGGATACCCATATATGCAAAGTAACAACGAGGAGAACATTCACGTCGAAACATTGCAAGATAAGGATATAATACAATTTCATAATGCGGATGTATATGACTTGGTGAGGTATTGGCCGGAGGAGGATGATGCTGTAGGAAAGCAAGGAAGATTGCAGAGGAGGATGGAAGAACAACGTCCACATATCAATGTGGCTATTGATGCTATGCCTCCAAGTTGGAGAAAGTTGATGAGCCTTGATGAATAGAGCTTTATAATCATTGTTCATGAGAAGATTCATAAAGAATGAAGTTTCGGTATCAAACTTTATAGTCGATTTGAATTACATGAAGTATCAGGCGATGACACATCGAATAAAGATACATTGCGAGTTTGGAACAATGGGAGTTTAAATTAGAGGAAGTAATTTGGGTAAAGCAGTGGAAAGTAGAACTCTTGATACTGTTTCTGAATGGTTCATGACTGTCATGACTACATAGAAGAGAACAGCATTGACGGCTTGGAGACTTCCCCACCAATAACTAATAGAGCTAGAGAGCCATAGAGCAATAGATATATAAGAATTGATCGAAGGCCTTTTATTTCTTCGAGTGATCCTCCAACTCAGTCCCTTTCTCTTCCGGTTCTATAACCTTGATTACTGGGCCTTCAATCTTTTTAACCTTCCTCCCCTCCCACCACATCATAATTCCTGCGAACAAGCTAACGGCGCACCCACAGGCAATAAATAAACCAGTCGCCCACGAAGGTCTATTGATTCTATTATATCCCCACATGAATCCAGCCAATACTCCTTGAAACAAAGTATTCAAAACCATCATCCAAACCACAAAGCTAAGTTTCCATAATTTAGTTGGAGGTGCAACTTCCCCAGTGAAAGTGGCTGGAATAGAAATACCATTCTCTTCATCTTCATTCCTTAGCGAATCTGTATACCAAGCCTCAGGTCTAAACCAACTTTCATTTTGCTTTGCCAACCTCTTCATTGCTTTCTTATTCTTTCCAAATCTCACCTGCAACAGATTCCATAGATCTCTAAATCTCCACGGCGCCAAGCCAAATCCAGTAACGCAAAATAAAGCATTTAAGATCTGTGAATCAATTTCCAACCATTTCTTTCTAGGTGAATCATTGGAATCTTTATTTGGATGATCCATTGCTGGGGCGGCATCTAGCAGTAAAAAGAAAAGCATAGCTCCCCATGCCACAATATTCAATCCATATATCGTCATCAGGAAACCAGTAGGCGTTGTTGCGAATTTCCAAAATGCAGCAAAACCATGCTTAATTGCAGGTCCCCACCCATGTCTTTCTTCTTCGATGACTGTTGTTCGAGTCTTTAATGAAGGTTTCGCGAATTTAGGTTCAGTTTCGAGTATTGCATTATTGAAATTCCCATGGCCCGCTGGTACAGAATTTAAAACTCTCGCATTACTCAATCGACGGGTTTGTGCATGTGATAAAGCTTTGGCAAGGACTGGTTCACCATTCAAGTCTGTCGTGACGGTACGCTTAGAGTGACCATGTTCATTGAATTCGATATTTGCGCCTCCGGAAATGGGCTCTCGGAGTTCTTCCAACGTTGGAGCATAGGCGATGGCGGTACCGGTTGCTGCCCACATCCCCAATTGAGGATTAAAATTTAGAGCTGCATCTGCTAATGAGGTGGAGGTTCTACGAATGCGTCCAGGAATGCTCGATCGTCGCTCGTTTATATTCATGGTGGCGGTTGTGAGTGAGAAACAATTGATGAGAAACTCGTCCGAACTCAAGTTTCGACTACTCGAAATTTATCGAAATTTATCGAAATCTATGATGATCTAATGATGCATTATCGACGTTTCATTGTATCGATATTATAAGAGCCTCGAGGAAATTGAAAGATGGCTGGAATATAACACTTTGCCATCTTCTCATTCTGGAATTTAAGTTCTCTAGCTTCGAATTGGCTGTGCTACGATCACAGTTTTTTTTAGGAATAAATGTGGAAGGGGCGAATATAGTGGGTCAATACACAATCTACTGTGTAGATCCATGGCGTTAATAATTATACACCCCTTCCACACCCACAAGAACGATTCCTTCAGCGTTCTGCATGTTAATTAGTCTTCAATCATTGTATATGTGCAAGCACCAATCCTATTAGGGTAAATATGCCGTCTATACAACAACTTAAATAATGGGGAAATGTCGGTAGTGAAAATGAATACGCGGAAAATGATAGGTAGATCCATGACAACCCGCTTATTATACCACTTGGCCCCTCTCAGCCCCCCGGCCTCACGCGAGTCGCGCCCCTGGCCTGGACCTGTGATGCTTTAGTGGATCAACGCTCAAGTACCATCTTGAACCCCGCGTTCATCTGTGAAAATAACATCTCACCCTAATCATTTCAGGTTCCATTGTTCTTTTATACGTATACGGAGTACCCAATCGGTTTATTCCAATACATCGGAATAGGTCGATCAATCATATACCGTAAACTCAGTAAATTCGGGATCTACCTAGCCGTATTGAGCCTAGCATTTCGCCCATCTTCCTAATCGGACCTTTTAAAAATAAAATATATAAATCTATAAGTTAATAGACTTTCAATCATCACTATTTCAATAATTTTTAACCTTAAATTCAAGCTCAATAATTTTGATATTTGATATAATTCATGAAGTTATTGATATTTCTTCACACACGGACCACATTTCCCGGCTGTAACCCGTAGTCTAGGGGATAAGTATGCATGTAGTCTTTTAGCAGCGATATACTCTACGCATTATAGACACACCCCTTGCGCTGTGGATATGAAGCAATTTCATTCATCATCACATCTTTAACATGTATTTTCTTGTCATAAATCAATATATACATATTCAGCCGAGAAAGCCACAATCGTGTAGTTGACTGGTGTTTTCGCTGATGAAATATGCAAGATCAACCGTTTATCTTTGATGTGCAGTCAAACACAAAATGAGCCCAATCTGCTTGATTTTTCCAAGCCGATAATTTTTTACTTGTTTCTTTTGTAGCTTTCTCGTCAGCTTTTCCTTTTTTTGACCCCATCCGCATCTTTGTAATTCAACAACTGCCACTGAAACGTCTGGATCTGACTCCTTAGCTTCTGTTTCTTTCGTTTGTGAGATGTACTTCTTCCTAGCGATGTGCACTTCCATTCTCTAGTTTTCATCAACCTCTTGAACACTCCTCGCATCACCCTGTTGGATCCTTCACTGTGTCCTCTTAATTTGAGGTTATAGAGATGATGCGCACTTGGAAGTTCGTATCTGAGGAACCTGTCTGAAGGAGGATTGTAGCCGAGTGATTGGATAGATAGATAATTAGTCAGAGAAGGGGGTCCAGCTGAGCGCAGAGGTCAGTAGTATACCAGCAAAAGAAGGCAAACTAGGCGCATACCGGTTCAAAGTGTTCATCAACACTGAGAGTCCAAGCCTCAAATCCTACAAGACTGTGCGCACACCCAGCAAATATGCGAGATGTGAACCCATAGTTGCCGGTCAAATTCTCGAATGTAACGAACCTGATAGCACAAGTTACAGGGGGTAGCGCCTCGCCATAGGGTGGACCATTTGTAACTCCTTCAATATAGAAAGTTAGCTTTAATAGATTTTCTTAATGAATTGGCACTAAGACTATGGAAATTGGACCAAGAGGCCACTAATCTTAACAAAGTTCATTGGCCAAAGTCAGTGCGTGGTGATTTGTTTCTGCCACGTCTCAAACTGGTGGGAAGTGTTGTTCATTGCACGGTGGACAAATATTTCAATATCCAAAGAGCATAAAGTGGTCATAAGCTACTCACCAAAGCAGTTATTGGGGCTATCGAGGTAGCATGACTGGAGTCGAGCGTTACTTTCAAGTAAAAATCATGGATGTAACAACACTTACAAACTTCAATGTGATATCGCAAACTTTTGGGGTTCTAGGTAACGAACAAGCCAGTAATGATTCCTTTTTTCATTCTGATGGAAAGAGATGTAGACTTCCTTACAGTTGCAAAAGTTCGGCGACCTTATCTCCTCGTGGGCTTTTCTCTCTCAGATCAACAGTATCGAAGAAAACAATCTAGCGACATGTAAGTCAAGTAAGTTTGGCTGCCTTTCAAATGACAATGTGCCAATTCACCAATGAATTTGTTTCTTCTTGCGCCTCTGTGCCAGCATCTTCAAGATCATTGATCAATTTATTGATTTCGTCCATGCCAGTGACCTTCTTGTGAGTAGAGGGAGGGGGCTTGTAGAGAGGATTCATCAGCATCCGATTCATCCATAATGTCAGATGCAAATTCAGATACTTCCATACGATCGGAGTCATCCTTGTCTTCAAACTCATCCAAGTCAGATTCAGCCATGATATCGAATCCAGCAATGTTGTTATACTTAGCCCGAATGCCCATAACGTCCATGTTATCGGAGTCATATTCATTCATGTCATCCAATCCATCCATGAGATCGAAATCAGCCAAATCACCAAATCCATCCATTATGTTGAGCTAATCCACTATGTTTTCGCTTTTGCTCTCTGCGTTGATGGACAAAATCGATTTCCTGAAAAACAAGTGAGGAGTAAAGATTTCCCGCTTGCAAAAGCTTTTTAAAATTGCGATTTTTTCACCACACAAATAAATGCTGTTATTCACTATACCTCATGTGAAGACAACAAAAACGAACTCTGATTGAAGAGCGGGTGATTTCCCGCAAAAGAACGTTGGTATCGGCCAATCAATGCTCTTTTGTTCCTAGATCTACCAGATAGTGCAAAGCGTCCAGTAAGCAGCCATGGCCAGACATATTGTACCTCCCAACAAACTTATTGGTTCGCGCAAGGCCTGGGAAAAGAGCAATAATCAGGAGTATTACGGTTCACACCACTTGCTGTTCGACTCCTATCACAACTTTTCCGAGTGTTTTGTTGATAAGTCCCACGAGGACTTCCAATTGTCTGTTGAACGGTTGAAGCCTTTTTATTCAAGCTACGCAATCGCAAAACCACATGATACTACAAACCTTTTCAATGTCGAGTATAACTGGGATAAGTCTATGTTGACATCACCGATGGGGATGGAACATCGTTTATTAACATGTTGAACCTCTACCGCTCTCGCTCTCACCCTCATACATTTACCACTCTTTTGTTGCAGCAAATTTCCATCTTGTGCTGAATCCACCTCACTCTTTTTGACCCAGCCTCCACAATCTATGTTAGCATGAGTGATAGAATTAAGTACTCACGTAATGCAGAGTTTTGAAGACAGTTGATAGATAGTGAATTGGGTAAGGGTAGAGAAACCTTGCGATTCACGAACATGTTTGGAACGGGGCAATGGACAGACATGTGAGGCAATGGAAGGAGTTAAAGATTTGTTCACCTATGACATTGCTTTATCAATTGGGAGTGGCGAATCTCGGAATTGTGGGCGATTCGAGATTTTTCAAATATTGTTCGGAATCCTAACATAAAGTTGATGAGAGAGCTTAGCTGTATGGAATGAAGACAATGATATAGATGAGTACGAAGCATAGGCCCAAGAACAGGAGCAAGATGATGAGAATAATCTCGAGAACTTCAGCGACGCAACTGAAGAATTTCTCAGTGGGATTCGGGGAACGATGAGGCTTCGAGAGCTCAGGCAAGGAATGACTCAAACCACAAATTCCGAATGATTCCTCATCGATGGCTCAAACTGTAGAACCTAGTCGATTAGGAGGGCAATGGTCTGGTGGTGTTGCATCAACAATTACATGATCAAAACGACCAAGCAAATAATGTGGATCGATTGGATAATTATGCTGGAGATGACGGATGTGAAGCTGATGGTTTAGATAATTTGATGGAGAATGATCTCTTCGAAGACTTGTCAACCGTGTCAGAAGCAGTCCTGGATCCAGACGACTTGAACTATCGTTTAAAGATTATTTTTGATGTTGAATTTGTAAAAGGCAAAGATTATCGGATGTGAATCCCCCCAATAACAGATGGCAGGCTCGAACCACATCGAATCCCCATTGGAGGAGTAGGGCTAACCCTCGTGGGATTTCTCCAATAATAATTGTAGTTAATCCATACACAGCCACTAGAGAATAAGACTTCTCAATTTGACTACGTTAGAGTTATAGATAAAAGGAAATAGGATAATGAAAGAGTGAAAGCATTTCGTGAACCCGTGCACCTACATTTGTATTAGCACCTCTTTGATCTGGTTAGATTACTTCATTTGAAATGACGACTAGTTTGTTCATCGCATAGCATCAAAGCAATCAAGTCTGTAATTTCGTTTCAAAATCGGTAAAAGTTCATTTCGCTTGCTGTTGTGGTATCCAAGACGATGACCAAACTTCGCTGCTCAAAGTCTTTCCCAAGACGAGCCATTGTGTAACGCCTGACTTTGGTTTTCTTCCCAATCCAAAATTAACCGCCCTTGACCACTATATGCTTTCCATCAATCCAAATTACGCTGTGATCTAAACTTCGAGTTTCTCCTCTTGTTCAATAGGGGTAGCCATCTCATCAGCCCAATCGCCAGCTCCGATCAATGGAGAAATGACACCTGATGTTGTATTTTTGGATGCTGAGGTTGTTGGTAATGAGGGGAAATCTTCTGGCGCGGGTACAGTTTGTACTTGCTGTGCTGAACCACCTCTTCCACCTCTACCGTTACCCCTTCCTCTTCCTCTTCCACGTCCATTTCCTCGACCTCTATTCTCATCATAAATGTACGAAGACATATCATCTTCTGGGGTATCATTAAACCTGCTACTAGCTAAACCACTTCTCCCTCCCATGACTCCACCATGACCACCCCTAACATATTGTGAACTTCTTCCATTATTATCCTCGAACTCTTTTTCATCCTTGCCCTCATCCCATTCCCTACCACCCATAGCCTTTAACTTTCTCTCTCTATTCTTCATTCGCTCGCCTTCCATTACTCTACCCCTCTCAATTTCCTCTTTCCTCTTGCGCTTCTCTTCTTTCTCCTTTGCAGCATAACCTTCCCTATCTTTCTCACTCTTTCGAAAAGATTCTGCCTTTTCTGCATTTATTATCTTCATTCGCTCGAGCTTCGCTGTCAATTCTGCTTCGGTCAACTTCTTGTGCGATGGACCTCCAGTTAAAGAACGATCGCCACGAACGGATGGTATGGGCTTTTGTTGAGTTTGTGGTTGCGCTTCAGCAGGAGATTGTAGAGGAGGGGAGTTCGAAGGCGCAGCAACTGGTAGCTGTTCTGTGGTGGGTTCTGCAGATTGAGGTTGAATGGCGACAGGCTCCGATTCTTGAGTCGCATATCTCGACGATTTCAAACCGTTGTTCGGCGCACCACCTCGACCTCTTCCGACACGTCTTCTATCTGCGCCTCGTTCCCTTTGGTTTTTGTTGTTGTTATGATGACTGTTATTTGAAGGTCCAGGAGGTAAGGATTGTGCGCCATTACTATGTACATATGTTTCTGCAGTTGGTGAAAGTTTGGAAACGGATTGAATTGGTGCCTCTTCTATGACTGTAGGCTCAGATGCAGGTTCGAACTCGTCGGCGAAGAGATCATCATCTCCTCTTGATTGCGCGAATTCATCCATGTTGGGTATGAACTGGTGGGGTAAGTGGAAGAAGGTAGACTTGTTGAGTTCTTTGTGAAGTATTTGCAAACGAGGAAATGTATGTTTGAGTGGCGTATCACACTGTATATTTCGAATTCAATTATCGTATGTACATCTATCTTTGGAGAATTATTGGTGGTGAATAGTACAACAGGTCATTAGGTGAGTTTTCATGGGAAGGTGGGAGGCCGGCTAAATATCGGTATGAAGATTATGTAATAATACTCCATGATGGCATTGATGACGACAAGTTGTGGACGATCAATACTATGAGAAATCATAAATCGAGACATTTGCATATACCTAACTAGTTTTAGATCCTGTATCGAGTCGAAGGGGGTTTTTAATTCAACTAATTCACAAAAACTGGTGTCCTTTTTAGGGAAAGGCCTCCCATCATTTCCACTACTTGCTAGGTAGGCTTCTCAGCTCACAAAAAGGCAGAATAAGAAGTGCGAGGGAGCATCCTACGTGCCTATAATCCTTATATGGAAATTGTTCTAGTAAAGTAAATGTCCATGAAATACCCAACAGTCGCAAATTGAATCATCGTATCAGAGTAGGTGCGTCGGTGGTCATCCTTAGCAGAATCGAAGACATGGCATGAAGCGAAGAGGCTAAGGGCGACTCATTCCTCTAGTAGACTCAAAAACTTGTCGAGGTAGAAAACATCACATTCTAGGCAGATAAAATATATAAAAAAAGCAATATTTAACATTGGCACGGAATTGAGAATACCATCACCCCTGTATAGCGTACAGCTAACTAACAATTTTGAAGGAAATCGTATCAGGATTCAGATGAGCTTGAATATCTATGGTTATATTAAAAAATTTGATCTATCATTGAGATGGATAGCATTCCCGGATTATTACTACTTACTAAACTCATGAGAAAAAGCAGAAGGTGAACTGCAATGTATCTAATTGTGAATCGTAAGTCGGGTACCCTACTTTCGGGCCACCCCCCTTTTAGGCCACTTTTTTGTTACGACCGAGGTCGTCACATGACTAGATTGATTAAAATATCACCTGACCAAGGTGTCCCACTGAGTCCCACTGAGTAAGGCCCAGTGGGACACAGTGGGAAGCAGTGGGACAACAGAGAACGAAGGTCTATATAAGGGAATGGGATTTCATTACAATATAGAGCTTCGTGCTCAAGAACAATCATTAGTTTCATTACTATAGTTACGAGAATTGCAACCAGTTACAACCTTATTGAATTCCTACTTGAAGTCTAGTCTAAACCACCTCGAGAGATCTCTAGACACTTCCACGTGACCCTAGAGGCAGCTCCCGTAACATTTTTATACCAAAAATGGAAATTTTAACTTTCTTATTTATGGATAGAATTTATTGAAAATTTATATATATATAATTTAGATCGTTTTGAATCTAATCTGAAATTTTTAGATTTTTAGGATTTTTCTGTATTGAGATCTAGAGCTTCAAAATATCGATTTTTAAATTTGTATAGGAATTATATACAAATTTAAAACTTTTATAAAATCTTTAATAGCTTTTTAATAAAAATTATTAAAAATAAATTATAAAGTTTTATTATAAATTTATAATATATTTATTTTGAAGGATTTAGAAAATAAAGAAAACTTCTTATAAATAAATATTTAAAAGAATACCCTTAAAATTATAGGGATTATTTATACTACTTTAAACTTACTATATATTATATTTCTATATCTATTAATTTTTTTTAAAAAAAAAATTAAATTTTTTTTATTTCTATATAAATTTAAGTTCAAAACTTTCAAAAAAATAAATAGTTTTCTTTTAATGATTATTATTTAAAAGTTATTAAAGATTTTATAAAAGTTTTAAATTTATATGTAATTCTTATATAAATTAAAAAATCGATATTTTAAAGTTTTAGATTTTAATATAGAAAATTCCTAAAAATTTCAAAATTTCAGAATAAGCTTAAAATAGTTTAAATTATATATATTCAAATTTTTATTAAATTAGATTATGTATTAATAGAGATATTAATAGGTCAAAAAAATGATGTTTGGTGTAAAAAGGTAGTCCAAAATAGGGGTGGCCTGAAAGTAGAGTGGTCGACTTATTAGTCAAATCCGAGTTGTAGAGATAACATATACATCGAAAGGTCTAATGCCAAACTGCAATGATGCCTCAAATCCGTGAACTTCTAGAGCTTAACCTAAAACATTGTGAATCTCCGCATTAATTCTATCAACACCCACCTCGCAAAACCAATGTACTAGTAACTCAGTACTTTCATCCGCTCTTGCTAGTAACAGAGATAACAGGTCATTGTTCGATGACAACATGAACCCGCCATTAATTTCGCATTAACAAATGAATTTTAGATTTTGGTGGTGAAGTTCAGCAAAGGTCACCAAGGCCTGTAAAAGTAGCTGTCGATGCATTCCATATATTCCTGGACCAGGACAAGATTCGGATATCCCATGAGAATTAAGTAATTTTCGATGCGCTCTTAACTTTCAGAGTTATGATGATTGTAAAATAATACTCCTTGGCTGATTGAGTCTAATCAGGCGCAACTTAGTTCATGACCGCTGTGATGGGAGAACAGTCCATATATTAGTCCATGTATGATAACCCCGTTGCTTGCCACATACTGAGTTGCAATCACACTTGTAGCAACACCATAAATTTGTTGTCTTTGCCAAAATTCGTACGGAATCTTGATCGAGACCACGGGCGGTTGGTAATCATCTTGGTTAGAGTCCATTTCACCGAAGTTGGATATGAAATTCTAGGTGAGTAAGGTCTCGGTTAGCCGTGGTAGGGGTTTGTTAAGCGAAGTGTTTTGAGGTTACAGTAGAACTTGACTATACCGGACTAGGATATACCGGAAACTTGGATATACCGGACTTTTTTTCCATTTTTTTCTAAATTTATATGGGAATACCGGAATTTCGATGAAAACCGGTATACCGAACTAAATTGACAAAATTCCGGTATAAATTTTGGTAGTCAATCTGGCTGAATAAGCTATATTTTGGATGAGTAAGCTTGAAAGGCTATTATCACATGATATTTTCTCGAAAATATCGGGGTTTAGAGCTGAAATCGGATATAAATTTTGGTTAGAAAGCTTGGGCCACCATTATTTATACCGGAATCTTCTTTATACCGGATTTGATTGGTCAATTTTTTTATTCCGGTATAGCCAAGTTCTACTGTAGGCCAATCGATCGACTTGGCTTAGATGCTAAAGTACATGATGTGGCATGGTAACCAGAGGAATGGTTGAAGTATCTATGCTCTGGACTCTCTTAATCCAGGGTACGTATAAAGTCGCGAGCATAAGTTAAAGCAGATAAGCCTTATACTTTCATGACTTTGTTGAATGATGGGTTGTTTTTGTTTAATGGTTGTGCAATTCTACCACAAGCAAGGAATCCCTAGTAAATCCAGGCACTTTGAGCCCAACAATACTACCCTCAGAACCTCCAAAAAGTAATTTTGTTATCAGACGATGCGTTTGGAAATGCTGAAAGTTCCCATGTTCAAATCAAAGAAATATACTCGTTGTGTTGCACTGTAGTCCCCCATTTGATCACCACAATAAAAATGCAACAAATTTCTGTTCAGAGGATCCATTGGCGGTGTGAAACACATTGGTACCTTCATGTTTACCAAGGGCTTTTTGAGCAACCACCAAGACTTGGAGACTTTCAAAGTGAAATGGTCTCATGACAACATCACTGATGTCATCTAGGAATATTCTTCTGCTTGTAAGAAGTGGTACCGATCCAGTTTTCGATTGAAGAAAGAAGTTGCTAAAAATGTATCATCTACATGAGGGTTGACTTGGTAGAAGTGAAGGTGGAAGCACGAAGACCCGGAAGTGAGCAAGGATTGAGATTAAATTAGATTGTATGCTCAGATGAAATGACTTTTGCCATCCATCGTTTTATTTTCTGATGGAATGAACACAAAAGCCGGGCTCATAAATGTAGATGAGAGGTTGTAGTGCCCAAAAGAATGTTGGAGAGTGTAAGATTACGGGTTACGGAATATCATTCTACCGGGCACCGACTGAATCCATTTTCAGCGCTAGGAATTTTATCAATCCATCATCACATCGCCATCGATTGAAGGAAAAAAAAGGGTAAATATTAATCAACCAGTAACGACCATTTATAACTCCATCCAGTCGCAACCTTCGCAATCCATCGATACTCGTACATCAAATCCAGCGTTCATCTGCCACAATCTCAACACTTCACGGTTTTCTAGGCGGGACATCGAGCGGGAAGAAAAAAGTATCGAGTCCTAATTTAAAGAACATACAAAATGGATCACACACGAGACCCATGTCCTTGGGTGGCCTTGAACGATTTTGGAGGAGCTTTTTGTATGGGCGTACGTAATTGCATTATTTCTTTTGTTCTCCCCAGAGATACATTGATTTCTGCAAAATTCTCAAGTGTAAAGCTCATAAGAAAGAAATGCTGATAAAGTTTTCTTCAGGCAATCGGAGGTGCAGTCTGGCACGGTGTTAAAGGCTTTCGAAACTCACCTTACGGCGAGAGAAGGATTGGCGCACTCACAGCTATAAAGGCACGAGCTCCTGTACTAGGAGGAAACTTTGGTGTTTGGGGTGGGCTTTTCTCGACTTTCGACTGTGCTGTTAAAGGATTGAGGAAAAAGGAGGACCCTTATAATGCTAGTATGTTCTTTCGAAAAATTTAGCTTGCAATCTTTGCCTGCAGATTGTTGAGCGGGTTGATTGCAACGATCCGAAATACTGACACCAAAATAGTTATTGCTGGATTCTTTACTGGTGGTGCTTTGGCAATTCGTGGCGGTGCAAAAGCTGCAAGAAACTCAGCGATAGGATGTGCGGTTCTCTTGGGTGTCATTGAAGGTGTCGGAATTGGTTTCCAAAGAATGATGGCAGGAAATACGAAATTAGAGGTACACATTTCCCTTTGCTCATTTCCGTCCATCCCATATTAACTTGTAATAGCTACCTCCTCCACCTCCTCCACCATCTGAATCCGGTCAAACCGGGTTTCCAGCCATCGCATGATTTCTCTGCTTTACATTTCTACAAATATAATACCTCATGTTGGTCGACCCCTCCAACAAATTACACAAACTCTACTCTTTCCGTCCAGCCAATAGAAGGTTTTGGTCGCATGTATTCACCTACATTATAACATCGTGTAGGACCTCGTACTTCATACTGGACTTGTTTGCATAGCTGGGATTGGTGTATGTATATCTAGATTTGACCTTTTGGACCCTTTCCCAGATTTGAGAATGGTTAAGGTTATGTTATCAAGCGTAACAAATGGAAATGAAGATGAAATTTCATGTGCCCATGATGGTGATTTTATGGCTGGGCCGTGTGCAAATGATTCAGAAAGATCTGTTTGGTCTAGCGGCCGACCCCTTGTTGTTTAGCAAGCCAACATTGCCATGTATATATGTTCCTTGGTGTGGGTGAATGAGTTATATTCGTTTCGTGTTTGAGTTCTTTCCTATTGGTATTTCCTTCAATCATAACAATTATTAAATTTACTGTTTTTACCCCATCTCCATCAGTCACACTAATCATTTCCTCCTCACTCTTATACGTCGCGACCAATGAAAGCAATCAGCCCTTCCAGTTTCCTATCTAAAACATGTGCTGCGTTCAATAATTCATTGTACCCTCTGTTTAGAGCAGCAATTAAAGTACTAGGTACTTGCCACATGATTTCCGTTCCTTCTTCATCTGATAATTGACGGACTAGAATCTCTACAGGTACAAATAATCCCGCGTCGAGAGATTTAGTAGATTGAGAGAGCATGGTAATAGCTATCAGTGGATTTCCTAGTATGATACGTTTTACACCAAGTTGTGGATTGCTATTGATATCGAAGAGTGAGAGCCAGGAACCATGATCGAATTCCTTTTAATCATCGGTCAGCTCTCGTTTCCACTTCACAGGTATGCTTTCAGAATTTGTCTCGCCGATAAGCCAGTAAAGCAGATTAAAATAGTTGGGGTAAACGTACACCAAAACAGCATAAATCCTTGAGGTCCAACGGCCGCCTCAACTCCTTTGATGGATTTTTCCTTGTTGGTTTCGTCATATGATCTAATATTTGCGGCAATTGCTGGTGATTTTAAATCTGTAGGTTTTCCAATTGAAGCATAGAGCTTTGACATAACCATCTCAAATGCTAGAGTGGGGCATACTAGTATGTTAAATACTAGAACTCACGCTTGTTACTATCCAAATGATTACTGATTGTATTTGGTGGTACGATTTGAGAAAGGGTTGCCAATATCCGAATGATATTCACTCATAGTGGGAACTAGTTCGTGTATTAATCTTTCATTGTAAGATCTTACACCAATCTCAAAAGCCCCTGGAGAGTGGGGCGTCAACCGTTAAAGGATTTTGATGTCACGTGACATTGTTGATTACTCTACATTTTGCCAACCGTGGCTGATTGAATATTTCCACCAACTCCTCACTCCCCGCTCTGAATTGAAGATTTGATAAACTAGTCATCGTACTATTACATCATCTAAACAATGCGTAAGATATGTGTCTTCCTAACCATTAGCTATTCCTTTTCAGCACCATGAACTACATGTTAACTAGTGGCGACATCGATACCTCATGAAATGACTTAACCTGGCCCTGAGTGTTGATAGTTTTACTTCAGGGCTGTTATGGATATTCAGTATCGTGACTGCATAGGCTCGAGATAGGTTCTTGCTAACACTATCCCTACAAGGAATCAGCCGTCTTGTTGACCTTGTTGACCTCGAACAATTGGAGCCGCGGTGGAATTGGAAGACTATTTCTTGATAAAAATTTCGAATGGATGATTGTAAAATCTTAAGTCTTAATTATTTTGTGTCTATGCAGTCTGACCTGCTTCATTGACTGCCAATCTAGTGTATATTTCTAGAAATCCCCTTGCCTAATAATACTTAAAAACCATGCGGCCAAAAAACTTTCTTAACGATTACTGATCCATTCCATCCAACTCCACCAGCTTCGTTACAACTTCCACTACCTCGTTCCCGGACAGATCCATTCCAGGTTCATCAATCTTCTTTGCTAAAACATCATCCAACATTCCTCTCAATCTACTGACTAAAACACCGATACGTGCCCAACCCCTCAGTCGTAACCAACCATCTACCAAAAGACCTCTACCCAATGTATCTAATGTAATTGGCCCAGAGAACAAAAGTGCCGTATATGCGTTGAAAGGTGTAAGATCTCTAATAAAAACTTTACTCGTCGCCATTTTATTGAAATAACTCATGTATTTGCTGTTACCAGGGAATGTTTGTGCATCAAAGATTGTACTACTTGGATGAACAAAAACACGTCCGTTTTCTTGATTGAAGTATTTGATTGTCTTTGCTTCCGGATCTAATTCCACAGCACCGGAGACAGAGGCCGCAAATTTCTTATCTGGGAAATCGATACGTGCAAGTTGAGGATTAAAAGCTCCTGCGCAAAGGGATCGAATAAGAGCATTGTTTGATGATTTGGCTGATAAAGCTGGAGGAAGAATCGACGATGGCGGAATGAAACCTATCTCACGTAGTGACGTAAGATATTGAGTTCGATTTGAGGATATATCGTTGAGTGTCTGATATGAGAGGAAGTTATCGTTGCACCAATTTCGAATTTCTCCTTGTCGATAACTATTGAAAATTAGTGTCATATTTCAATATCAGGAGTAGAACAATATACTTTCTATTGTTAATCATCTCGAACCATTCCTCAAAAGCTCGGAGATCACCAATCAAATCACCTTGATTTTTAGCGAACTTTGCCCTTACAGATTTTGACTCTTCTCTTTTATCCTGAGGTGATACAAAAGGGGATTTAACTGTCAAGATAGCTGCGATTGTGACAGCGGCATCCAAACAACCAAACATAGCTCCGTAAACCATTAGTTTACCGCAACGAAGATCAGCAGGGATCATTGAAAGATGACGACCTAAAGCAGTAAGATCATCACCATCAAGGGCACCCATTCTTCCCAATAAATCCATAGCACCATCAACAGCTATACTCTCAGGAGGAGTAATGGCACTTGCTAAGAATGATCCTACTTCCTTAATTCCCATAGCTCGTACAGATAAACATAATTGTTCCAATGGTACTCGTCTAATCTCAGGTTCGGGTCTCTCCATCATTTTTGATTTCTCGGCATTTCGTGTGTATAATTTATAGCATTTTCCTGCTTGAACACGACCTGCTCTACCTCTTCTTTGTTTACATGCAGCACGTGAAGCCCATACCTCTTCCAATTTACGCATGTTATTTTGAGGATCGTAACTTGTCTCCTTAACACGACCAGTATCTATGACTGCAACAATATCATCGATTGTGATTGAAGTTTCGGCAACATTCGTGGCAACGATAACTTTACGTTTGCCATACGGAGCATGTGGGAATACTTTTCTTTGATCTGATGATTGTAGAGATGCGTGTAATGGTAGAGCATGTAGATTCGGTATGTTCTTCAAGTAATCCAGCGTTCGAGTGATTTCAACCAGACCTGGCATGAAGATGAGAATTCCACCATCTTGTTTAAGATGAGTCAATTCAGCATCAATCTCTTTCACAGTTTGACTGATCAAATCATAATTGATTCTCATACCAATACTTTGAATGGCAGCTGCAACATCCTGGTCCATACCAGATGTTTCCTGATTGTCTTCCTGGTACTTAGTACCAAATCCCGGATTGAAATTAGTCATTCGAATAACATCATCAAGATAGTAGTCTTCCACTGGGTATGTGCGACCACTAATCTCGACTCTACCAACTTTTCCACCACTTTTGAAATAATCTTCGAAAATTCCAGCATCCAAAGTGGCACTCATCAAGATTAATTTCAAATCTTTTCGTTGGCGAAGAACATCCCGTAACAAAACAAGCAAGAAATCTGTATCCAAAGATCTCTCATGAACTTCATCTATGATAACATGACTAACATCTGCAAGTGACGCCACTACATCATCACTACTTCCTCCGGATGTTTGTAATCGTCTCAGAAGTACACCTGTAGTCACAAACGTAATCTTGGTATTCGGTGATGATTTTGACTCTCCCCGAATAATGTATCCAACCTCTTGACCGACGGCAGAACATCGCTCATCACTAACCCGATCTGCCAATCCCAAAGCAGAGATACGTCTAGGTTGCGTACAAATAATTTTCGCACAATCTCCAAACGCTCGTTGATACATGTCATCCAGGATAAATTGAGCCGATTGAGTTGATTTACCAGAACCAGTTTCACCCGAGATAATAGTAACTTGGTGAGAATTGACAGTGTCCACGATAATATCCTTCATTTCCCAAGCGGGTAAAGTTCTTCGACCTTTGATCATAGATTCCAACTTCGGATTGAGTTGTCGACTTTTCCATTCATCCTTGCTTTTAATGTTGGCAATCCATTTAATCGCTCTAGGATGTCTTGAGATATTCTGTCTTCTCCGACGAACTGGCTGAATTTCACTGACTATCGATGCAGCGGCCGAAACATCGCTAAGCTTTCCGGGCCTTTCAATGATACTATAAAGATGTTGTTCCACCCAGTCTATGAGGAAAAATAGCATATGTTCACCTAATAAACTATCCATGGCATGATTCAACGCCTGCTTCATAATGCTCAAACGAATATATGCTGGCAGTTGAACGTGAACAGATATGACCGGAACGTTTTGTGGATACTGAGAAGATCGACGAAATTGAATGATAGGTTCGACAGGAAGATTGGTTCCACGATTTGATGGTTTGATTTTAATTCTGCAAACATCTTTCGATGGACGGGAATAATTCTCCCCAAAAACCGATTGAAGACCAGTCATTTCTTCTTCCCAAATTTCTTCTGAAGACTCTTTAGCATTTTCAGTGTCCCAGGAGTCCTCGCTTGGAATAGATTCGACATCTCTTCCACTCGACAAGAGTATGTGTTGTAAAGCCTCCGAAGCTTTCCCTTCATCGTTATGAATATAATAAATTTGCTTGCAAAGCTCGATTGAATACCCAGCCTCAGCCAATCTCTTGATAGCACCTTCGCGCTTCAAGTCACTACTTGCCATACTAATACCAGCGACATATCCTTCAGGCAATGCCCATCTTGGTAGATCATCCTCTGGAACATGGATCAGTAACCATTCAAGTGTCTCCTCTCTATCTTTGCATATTTCCACAGCTTCTTCGATATGACTCTGCCTGAAATCAAGAGTCTTGAATTCTTTCACAATGGAATGCTTCTGAAAGTCGGATAACACAACATCATGTGGGTTCCAGATAGCATGTTTTCTTACTAAACTTTCGACTTTCGTTCGCGTACGTTTACCCATCTCGATTTTAGGTACTTTGGTCCACCCCCTGTGAATATTGTTATGCGATGATCCCCCTCCTGTTGAATTTGTACCGTTGCTTCCATTACCACGTAATGCCAATCCTGCACCTCCTGGACCTGCCGATCCTGGTGTATTCATAGCCTTTTCTCTAGCCTTTTGTTGTTCATTCCGCTTCTTTTCCATTGCAGCTTTTGCATCTTCTCTTTCCCTCAACGCAGCAAATGGATCCGCCTCATACATCCATGCCTTTCCTTCCTTGATATCCTCTTTCTTCAAAACTTCGAACTCACCCTTCCATAAATCTCGATAATCAGGTGGAAGTGTCATGTGAATGTTTCGCATATTAAGAACCCGAAAGAGACCATATGTGGCAGCGAAATGTCTAGCTTCAAGAGCTGTAGGTTTGACTGCAAGGTGCTTATGCGAAGGTGGTAATTTGAAGGGGGCTAGAGATACGAGTTCTTGGGTTTTCGTATTCTTAGATTTTAGGATTACCATTGAGGAGAATCCTTCCGGAGTTTTCATCTATTGTTCGAAGCCTCAGTATTCGCCATCGTTATTGTAGACATTTCCGTAATCTCCACAGCATTAAAACACATACCATAGTATATTCTGGTTTTTCCCATCTTTGCTTTTGACAATGTTCCGCAAGTAAATTGACGGGCAACTTTCCAGTCCATGATTGCCCACCAATCAATTTCTTAACATCCGGTCTCTTTGGCGCCTCACCCAATGGATCTGGTCCATCTTGTCCTAGAGTTGGCGGCTTCCTTTGCTTTGGCTCTTTATCCGAATTTGAGAATACTATAAAACTATCGTCTGCAGCGGGCGTCGTTGACGTTTTATTTTTACCGGCAGATGTACCTGGTTTTGGTCCACCTTTCGATGATTGTCCTTTCTTGACCATATTTGGTCTCTGCAGTCTTGATGACAGGCAGATCCATGAAATTTAAAAGTAATAGTAATGAAGGCGTTGAGATCTTTTAGCGGTTCATTAAATTTGGATGCTGGTTGGAAATAAAGTTTTCCCCACAAGGCTGAAATAATTGTGAAGCTCGGACTTTCTTTGCATTTGAAGTGTATGTGCGTCATTCTGGTTTGGTGGAACTTCGTAGCTCAGCCTTGTTGATTATTTGACTGGGTACGGAACCTTACTCCAATTAGTAGCCATCACCGAGTGGACATCAATTAAACTACCGGTACTGTTGCGCAGGTACTATTCTACTCTACCACTCTCGATTTTACAATTTAGGAATTGACGAGGGTATGTTTAAGGTTAATATCTGGGGTCTCACCAATATACAGAATACATAAAACCTCTTCTGCCTGGTTAACCTCTACTCAATCGTAATTATGGCTTCAGAAATCGAAGAGGATACTAACGGGACATCTCAAGCATCTTCCTTATCTAACAAAAACTCTTCTAAACCAAACGCATGTACTGTAACACCATTCGTTCTCTTTACTCCCCATCTATGTGGAAGACTAACAAAACTTCATAGTTACCCAAATGATGTCAAGTTCGCGATCCAAACGCCCTAATTCCTCCCCAACATCCTCCCCTCCTCCTAAAAAGATTGCGAATTCGAATCCTTTCTATTTTGGTCGAGCGGGTCTCGGAGTTTACTTATCAGACCCCTCATCACATCCTTCATCACGCATGATCTATCACAACTCTTCATTTGTGGCCATTCATGACCTTTACCCTAAATCTTCGGTTCACGCCCTCCTAATTCCACGAGAGGAGAAATGGAATAGTGTGCACCCGAAAATCGCATTATCCAACCCCGACTTCCTCGAAATGGTGAGACCGGAAGCAGAAAAGTTGAAGGGGATAGTTGCATCAGAGTTACGTCGAAAATATGGACCGGAATCTGCAGAAGATTTGCAAAGGCAAAAAATACTTAACGGAGAAGTCAATCTTGACGATGATGCTGAGATGCCAGAAGGTAGGGATTGGGAAGAAGATGTTATGATTGGAATACATATGCATCCATCAATGGATCATCTTCATATTCACGTTCTTTCCGTGGATCGTTATTCTTCATGTCTGAGGAAGCGAAAACATTACAATTCATTTGCTACACCATTCTTCGTCAATTTATCAGAGTTTCCTTTATCCGAGGAGAGACAAGAAGCTCTCGCTAGAAAAGGACAAGGTAAAGCATGGCTAGAAGATAATTTGAAATGTTGGAGATGTGGTTTACAATTTGGAAACAAATTTGCTAGGTTGAAGGAACATTTGGAGTTGGAGTTTGATGAATGGAAAAAGAAATAAAGGTCAAGCAAAAATCATTATACCAATTTTCATCCTCCACACATACTTTCTGCGACACAATTACTGATAGAACTCATCTCAACCATACCGATCGTAGTTTCTGACATCACGAGCATATATATCCATATGAATCTTAACACACCAAATGA
Source organism: Botrytis porri (assembly GCF_014898465.1). NCBI lineage: Eukaryota > Fungi > Ascomycota > Leotiomycetes > Helotiales > Sclerotiniaceae > Botrytis > Botrytis porri. The sequence continues at coordinate 47,534 of NW_024066078.1, forward strand.
AAAGAAACGATTCAATAATGGGTCAAATGCTAATCTAGTACCTACGAGAATTCATCCGTCTAGAAAACAATCCACCTCGCTTAAGGTTATCGAGCCCCATTGTTCGCGCCGTCGATCCAACACAAAGGAACCACCTTTACTACGAACTCACAACTACTTTGCAACAATGCTAATTGTGTGCACAAAAATATCTTTCCGTGACCTCGATTATTCCCTTTTCACTCTGTCCAAACTCCACTCACTAATTCCTCAGTAACTAACTCAGCAACTAACCACAAGCTACCACTTTAGATTCTCACTTTTAACTACAACGACTCTCAACTACACCTTTCAAATCACTGAAAAGATGTCCGGAATGAACGCTGTTGCCACCGTTGTTGCTTCTCTAATCATCATCATTTTTGTTATTGTCTTCATGATCTTCGTTCCCAGCTACATGGGCATCAGATTTGAACGTCGACGCATCGCAGCTCAAAACAATCGTCAATCAACGAACTGGCCATTTCCTCCACAGCAGGAACAGCAACAACAGCATCAACGACCAAGACATGAATACGATATCGAGATGAACGATTGGCCTTTGAGATGTCCAGAACCGGCTTTGACAAGAAGATCTTCTGATTGGCCTTTGGGAAGAATGGAACCAGTAGTCATGTCGGAGAGAAAAAGAGAAAGTATTAAGAATGTTGTTTTGGAGTCTGGTGGTAATCTTGAGGGATTTCCTTACCATGCGCGACAAAAGCTGACATTTAACGCTCAGAGGGAGAGGACTTGAAAAGGTAGGTGGAAAAACGAGATGCTAAACATTACGAGTTTCCCATCAGGTAAGCGCAAGTGCACTCATACAATTTAATCCTATGAACAAAAAATAGTACAAACCCATGTATAAATGAAAAGAAATGAAATGGTGACAGATTTGAAAAACTTTCTGCTGTGGTATTAAGTTTATGACGTCCTCACCCAATCAGACTAGAAACAAACTAAGACATTATGTCAATTTTTACAACGTCATTGAAAAAGATCTACAGCGGAGTAATGTAAGGAGAACCTCAGATACTAACACCATAAAGGACATCAATAGCTCAAACAGCACAAAATTGAACACAAGATACGAGAAAACGGCTCTGTACAATATCTGAGTTACACAATATTTGCAGATCTGACTCGTATCGACTTTTAGAAGTGTGCAACGTATGATCCCATCAACGAATGAAGATCCATTGCTACAAGAAACACGAGAAACTCCATTCCTTTAGGTAAGGGTGTAGAACAACTGGTATGATTTTTGTCTCCATCATAAGAAAAATGGTATGATTTTTGTGTTTATGATGGAGAAAAATGTAAGGTGCCGATGCGGACGGTTGAGGATGTAATGTCTCTTGGAAAATAGTGAACTCCCCATGATGTATATATGCGGGAACTTTCCCAATCATGGTGCAGATTTCTAGCTTTACCACATTTCTGTCGGGAAAAAAAAACACCTCGCAACTGGATTGAATTCATATTTCAAAAACTCAATTCAAAATGCATATCCAAAACTTTCTCTGCGCCCTTATCTCTCTCACTCTCACGAACCTCGTGACCTCCTCTCCAACTGAAGCCGGTACCCTCTCCACCCCACCCCCACCAGGAGAAAGTAAATTTCCCCTCCTCCTCCTCCTCCTCCTCACTCTTCCAACCAACTAACAAACACCCAGCCTACCTAGTCGGATTTCCCATCTGTGCAATCCCCGGATTCACTGAAATCCCCGGCGATTACAACGAAACCATTCATCAATATCCCAACGCTACACTCGCAAGTTGTATTAATGAGTGTCGATCTGCATATCCAGAATGCAAAAGTATTGCTTTTCATGCGCGGTATACGGAATGTTTGTGGTTTGATGAGAGGGTGGATAAGACGCAATTGTATGAGGATGATACGAGTGAATTCGTTCATTATGATTTGATTTGTCCGGTGCCTGCTTGTTAGGTATGGATGTCAATTGACTGGTGGAGGTGGGAATAGAATGTGATAATCATGATACAACAAAGCGATGAATGAAACTTATCAGCGATGTTCTGATGAACAACACTGACAAGGAGGTTAGCGAGGTGGGAGGAGGTGGATGTTATTGGAGACTCTTGATTTTATCCTTCCCCGAACAATTCATCTTAAAGCAGCATCGTTAGTGATGAGATTGCTATATTAAAGATTTTGAATGCATTTGTATTACAGTATTGTACTCCAAATTGTAAATCTTACTATTTTATTTCCATATCTCAAATATGTTCAATCTCCTATATGAAGCCTCCAGGTGAGATATCTCATCTGTCCCCACCTCGAATCATTGGCAAACCAACCCGGGTGAACCACTTGATCGTTGAAACATTAAATATTATTTCCATTCATCTATTCCTCTTTTCCTTCATTCCTCTTTGCCTACTCTCTCTTCTCTCCCTTCCTTTCCTACTTCTCGAAATTCCCCTCCTTTGAATTGTTCTCTTGACCCACCACACAATCATGTCCCTCATTAAGAATAAAATAACGACAAAAGCAACAGGTAAAGCTATTTGCCAAAAATATTTCTCGTTATGTTCTATACTTGGCATGTCGGTGAAATTCATTCCAAAGTAACCTGTCAAAAAACTTAACGGCAAGAAAATGATAGTGACAATTGTTAGTTGTTTCATAGACTCATTTTGATATGCTGAGATGGTGTTAAAGATTAAATCAATCATTCCATCGGCATTTCGTCGAAGTTGATCCAAAGACTCCGTAATCAATACGATATGATCTTCAACATCTCCAAGGTATGTTTGTGCCATTTGACTAATCTTAACGGCAGATGCTGCCTTTTGTACATCACCTCTTTGTCCAACATTTTTGTGATCTCGGAGAGAATTGATCAGATTAGCAATCGGATTGATGAAGTTGCGTAATGTAGTTATTTCGCTAGTAACGACGTATAATGATGTCGTATGTTTAATATTTGGATTTGTCAAGACATCTAGCTCTAATGAACCAATGATATCCTGATAGGCGGAGGTCACAGGTATAGCAAGATCAATGACAGCATCGAGAACGGCCTGCATTATCATTGATGCATCACATGATTTGCGAAGTATTGTATCAGAATTGTATAATCTGTGAAGGATGGGCTCTTCAATGTCATCTGCGGAATTTTCGAAGAAGGAAATGACGGTGTTATCTATGTTATATTAGATCAAACTCAACAGAAACAAAAGGACTACTAACCAGCAGTCAAGAATATCGAGACCTGCTCAGCACTAACGGCCAACTTTTTTTGTGTCAAAGGAGAAATTTTCTCCATATGTGCCGCTCTTTCTTGGTTTGGTCCTCCATGATATCTTTGTAAAGTCCTTAATTTTTGCACTGGGGAGTTTTGTACACCATCCGTATGCCCAGTTATATATTCCTTAGTTGTGTCATGAATCCCGCCCGCTAGCGCATCGGTGGGTGTAACATTGGAATTCCTCCGCTTCATAAGTTTATACAACGCTTTACGAAATGGTCCTCGTTTCCTTTTCCTAGGAGCCTCCAATGTTATATCTTGTTCGTTGTCGCTATCGCTTTCCGACTCGCTGTCTTTATCTGGATGTAAATGAACGAGTTTTTGCAATGTCAAAACGACATAAGTATGGTCAGTGTACCTAGATATCATTAGTCCTTGGCCATGAGAATTTGCTGCACAACATACCAATCTGCCTTTGTCCTATTATTGAGATTGACCATATCCTCAATTGCCAACCTGTGTAATTTCTTCTTTTTGCCAATGGCTTGTATTACATCCCAACTTAATCCATTGATATTGACCCATCGACATTTAATCCACTCCTCTTGTTCCATATCCAAAAATTGAACGAATTCTTCATTATTGAATTCCCTTTTGACTATCTTATCTTGACTGAAATCCACAAGAGTTATCTGGCAATCCTCGTGTAAGTTGAAGCTAGCAGTTCGACCACCAAAAGGTTGTGATGGATCCAAACCAGGTTCTTGTCCTGGATGCCATTCTGGTTGACTGGGTGAAACATCAACAGTGGGAAAGGTATTGGTTCGTGAACGGGTTGCGCGACGTCGAACTGGTGATTGTCCCGCCAGGGAATCTGGGGCAGATTGAGTGGTCATTGTAGGCTCGAGTTCATCTGCAGATTTAAGATAAGCAGGTTTTGGAAATGTGCGCATCAAGATAATATCCGTCGGAAGGCATGAAGACTTGTGCGAAAGTCCTCAGAATGAGGAGAATCATATATGCCGTTGTCGCATAAATGTATTGATTGGTTGAAGTTGCGAAAGAAACTCACAGCTTATTCTAGGAAATGCCTCCGATTCAAATTCCACGGTTCTTGATGGTGAGCTTATACCCCCGGGCGAAAAATCTCTTATTTCTGGTTCATACATTCTTCCTTTTCGATATCATTTGTATGCGACGTAACAAATTCTTGTTGTTTCAAATTTTGGATCGATCAAACTCCTTTCCTCAAAATCTGACGGATTCGCGATTCAATCTCCAACCCTCAATTCATCCTATAAGACTAAGTTCGCTCTCACAGGGGTATCAAAATAAATATTTAGTGAATGACAAGAATGGAAAACATATCACGCAACCAAAAGAAGTAAATACAGATAAAATAAAGATGTTGATAATTTACTTGTGGAGAGTAAAACAATGTATTGAGGTTCATCTGATAATTTTTTGGTGCACTCGAGTGCATGCAAGACAAGCTTTGCCAAGCTAAAATTGCCTATTTCTAGAAAGCCACATTTGACTACTGTAAAAGTGCCACCTTCAAATTTGCATGTCAAAAACAACCCCTATTATTTAACGAATACTAGATAGTCTCTCTTCTAAGGAGATGCTTCATATGGAAGACTTTATTCACAAAGTGATGAAGATCAGAATAGTATCCAAGTAGATATTCTAATAGTATGCATAATCCAGTTCGTTTCATTCCATTTTATTCACAAAGGTGTTGTGCTGTACCTACAGCGTATTAATTATCTTGGATCTGGAAACTATTCTCCTGTACGTAGGTATGAAAATGAAGATTTAGAACTCGGGGTTGACATCGTACTGGCCATTAGACCCTAAACTTCGCTTTTTCGCTTCGCTCTAGAAAAATGATATTCAATCAACGATTGGTAATATTAAGTGAAGGGGAAAACAAAGGAAGATGTTGCTTCATGGTAATGACATGTGTGAGAACTTACATCTATGAACGAAGTTCATACAAGTAGGTAGATCCGCGTGAACCCCACAGCTAGTATATTCAAACCCATGACAATCCATAACCGAACAGGAAAGAGGGGGTCTCCTTGAAATTGTCAAAATGCATATGATGAATAAATACCATGATCTGGAGAATCTAGATCATACCTATTGACGTGATAGGTAGCCCGTTGTGGTTCAAGACCTGGTGCCAAGTGGACATCAAATCTGCTTAGTCATTGTTCATTAATAGCGGTGAATATGATAAAGTCCGTTCAAACCTTATTAACCTCATGTTCACATTCACATCACTTACAAAGTATCTACCTATCACATATCATAGCAACAAGAGCCCAATACGATACTGATACGAGTTACTGATGTCAGAGTTAGTACTCACCTCATCACAAGACGCTTCTATCTCAACCCAATATTATACCTTATTTATGACAAACACGGAGAACAGTGGACCCCAAGAAGATCATTATTTCCTAAGGTTATTTATTGATATTCATAAACTTTGTACACAGCCATCCAACATTCCCTACCCCAACGGGCCTCAATCAGGCGCCTATCACTACAAAGTATAAGCAATCATATAAGGTATAAGCATTTTATACTTCTTACGTTAATCTGATAGCTGAGTGCAAAACAAGGCTAATAAGTAGTTCTCAATGTCAACTTATGGTTTTGTAAGATGCATCATTTTGGAGATGTTATTACTGTAACCGCTTAGGTGGGGCAAAACGTGTTGAAATCACATCTTATCTTGGCTATCCAATTTGTAATTGGATGCCTTGTACCTTGACTACTGTGTGTAGATCTTAATATGCTTCCACGAGTGTTGTGCATCATTTTGAGTCTGGGGAAAATATCAATTATAGTAGATCTGGAAATGGAGAATCAATGGTTGTTCCGTTGACGTGATGTTGTATGATCTGCGCGAAATTGACAAGGCAGAAATACCTTTCCACGTGTAACCTTAAGACTTTAGGGAACGAGGATAGAGCGAGTTGAAGACCCCCCTATGCGTTTACTACACGCTATGCACCCTTTTGAAAAAAAAGGTAACCTTCGAGAGACAGTTATGTATTTTCATTTCACTGTCAGATCATCAAGGCAGATAGTAATGAAATTGAGAAGAGAATAAATTTCATTTGGTATCATTTCCATATCGCGATCATAACACCCTCTATCATAACACCCTCTATCATAACATCCTCTATCATAACACCCTCTATTATAACACCCTCTATTATAACACCTCTTTCCTAATTCATTCCCACCGCTCCAATCTATTCAATAACTATGCGCATCAACAATCCTCAATTCCGAAGCCATACCGATTTCAAATGGCGAATGTATCTCAAATGGTGATCCAACATTGATATCCAATCCCATAAATGAATCTCGATCCCTCCCAAAACAATTGCCATCAAATCCCGATGCTGGATGAGAGGTAGTCTTCCATGGTGTTGGTAAGTGAACTGGTACCATAAATTCATATCCTGGTTCGGACGTACCCATAGGTCGTAATAAAGGACTTGCACAAGGTTTAGATCTAGCGCTTAGGAGACTGGATGATCTTGGTGTATATGTGGGTGCATCACAAGTCGATGATGCTTCGGAAGCATTACTTCCTCTTCTTTGACGTGCTGCATCACCAGATGCTCGAAGAAGGTCGAAATCCATTGATGATGTCTTCTTTATTGGTCTTTGACTTCGTATGCTTTGTGCTAATTCTCCAAGCTTCATAAAGTTGTCCATATCTGATATCGAGATAATTGGTCCTCCGGCCATTTGTGTAGTAGATGAAGGCATGATTTACTGTTTTGATTAGTCTTTGTCAGGATATTATCTTGGCACGAATAAACTTACAAATAATGAAAATGTGAATGAATGATTGATTGAATGAAGTCCCAACCAAGTATAGATTGCTTGAGAATAGATGATGAGTGTTTCTCAAAGTGTAGGAAAACGTTTTCGTGTATTGTGATTCGTGCTGGTGTGTATTGAGAGAGAAATTCGTGAATGAGAATGAAACCGTTGTAAAACTCTCAAAGTCGTAATGACATAATGAAGTGGAATCGTTAAGGATAGTATGAGTTGAGTTATTAAACAATAAAGTTATGATATACAAAGAATGATTGCGTGGTATGAAATTTAACTTTCAAAAACGAGGAGAAACGGATACATATATCATGATCCGAATCTCCGTACAACCACATCACGAAATCCTACTTGACACGATATTCTAGTACCCCATGGCCAGCGCCTAGAGATGTAAGATCTGCCTACCACTTGGGTCACCCCACTCGCGCTTGTCACAATCCACCCGAGATCCACCATAAGGCTGTCTCCATTTCCGACCCAACCAAAAGTTCTTTATATTAAGAAATGAATGAAGTGAACCATGCCGTAAAATGAGAGAATAGGTACCAAGCGGTTGCAGTTCGCTTATCCAGTCGTTTCATATGATCACCACGTTTTGGGGGGACATGCGTCTAATTTTGTGGGCCTATCAATCCGCCTATTGTTCTTGTGAACAAGGTCGAGAAGGTCAAGCGAAGGCTGTGTTCTTGGTCTATTAGATCCACAAAAGACATAAATTCTACGATTGGTGCATTCGTTCCGGTGATCAGGTTTGCCGCTGGTATCAATTAACCTCCGAAAATCCTTGTTTTGGACCATCATCATAACCGTTTAAGAAACCGGAGGACAAGGGGAAAACTTGGTGTATACGAAACTGTCACATGTTGTACTTATAGAGTTTTGTTTTGTTTCTCCCTTCCGGGTTTGGGTAAGATATCAACACTGGGGTTTATCTCTTGGAAAGACAGTTTCCACAATATTTGTATATGACACGTAAAAGAGCGGTCTCATTTTCTGCGACCTAGGTGTCACTGTTAAAGAGCCTGGTCTAGAATTACTCGAGGGAGAAATCGATTGGTCTAGTGACTTTATTCACGACTACAAAGTAAACAGAAGCATCCTTCTGTTGGAACATTCAATTGTCGAGATATTACCAAGCACATTTATAAATTGTTGTTGGTTCTTTTGAACCGGAGCCAACGATATTCCAACGTTCGTGTTGAGCTGAAGCAGTAATCTTACCGGACTTATCTACGAGGTTAAGAATAATTGTTTGAATGTCAAATGAAGTTAATGTTATGGTAAACATCCGCTGGGAAGTTAATTTTGAAGTTACAACCAACTGACTTTTTAAAAACATGTTTTATGTGGACTCTTATCAATTCAGGGGATTGAAGTCACGCATCTTGATGCCTATTAAAGTTAGCTTGCGAGAATTAAGTTTAGCTTGGGTTCCCAACCTTAACTTCCACGTTGTCACTTGACAGCACCATGCAATCCGAAATTCCCGTTAACCTTGAATGGGAACAATTGTTGGTCATTGAGAGTATCATAAATCACCTACTGGTACAATGTAAACAAGAGTTAGGATGTCATTTGTCATGAAACATCTCTTGACGCCTCCATTGATTTTAAAAAGAACTAGGTATATACAGATCCATTTGTTTTGAGCCTTATCAAAATATCATCCTTCTGTATTTTCATAGGATGTCCTAAGAGTTGAAACAGTTGGAAAGCATTGTTCCGTCATACTGCAATGCCTCACTGACCACAAATTTACTTACCATTCACTTATTATCTCCAATTTTTATTGAGCCAGCAATAGTCCCCTTCAAGATTGTGCCATTGTCAATACAGCTGGCTTTCCTCAATCAGATACACATGGATCTGTATCAAATCCAGTTTATTATAGGTCTGATAACCGGCGGGCGTGATGTTACGACCGGTACAACCATGATAGAGGATTGCAGTTACGAGATAATACTTACCAGACTTAAAGTTATTGTTTGGGGGGGGGGGGTTTACCCGGGAACCAATCAAGTTTTGAATACCGTTAATGTTGATGTTGTTGCTGGTGTGATGTTGCAAATCTTGCGTTTAGGGCTTTCCCTCTTGGTAATCAATATTCATCCAGTTAGATTTTCTGTACCGATTGGTCGGACTGCTCTGCTGTCCCGAGTGTTTGGAAATTAAGGACTGATGATTGTAAAAAGCCACAAACTCGGGGACAGGAACCCGCACTTTAACAGTAATCTCCTAGATTGATGGTTGGTTCTTCGAGGATACGTGGAGATTTGAAAGCATGGGTTACTGATATAGGAAGTAGTGCGACATGGAATACTGCTCTTTTGCCGCGAGCGCGGTATACACAATCTTAGTCTTCTGAAACATGAGGATGGGGCTTCAGTACTCGGGATGTCATACCAGAATGGTCGGGGTAAGGTATAGCATAGGATGGAGGTAAAACATGTTAGTACGTCTCCCAAAGTTGGACGAATGCGAGACGCGAAATGCAAAATACTGGAATTGACACTTCTACGCTAACAGTAAGAAGCAAAGTGTATGCTGTCATGCTGGATAGACGTCAGTACGTGAAATCCTTCTCCTGTGTCAACTGTCTGACCTGGAAAGCAGATGACTTATTTGAATTTATCTACTCGGCCCGTAAAAAGAGGGTACAAGTCTCCCAATTTCGCCCGAAAGTATCCGACCGTATTTAGTGAGTGAATGCCGGTTCCACCCTTTCCTAGTTTTTGCTAGTATTCGGGAAGATATAAATTTCCGAGATCCGTGACCTGTCCAAATGAAATGGCCATGCTTTCCAACGGTCGGACTATTTGGAATTTTCTATGATCAAGAATCAAATGAACTACCATTGGTACCTTCGTTATTAACTTCAACATGAAACGGTCGATCTTGAATATCAATCATCATGATAAGTAGATTGTCTTCCTGCAGTAGTGGCATGCTGTTTAGAATATTCTGATCAAAACGGAAATAATTTCGACTAGGGTGAATCACAACCTGACATCAGGACGTTAAAAGGTCCAAACACTACAGTCAAAGCTGAGAAATCTCATCGCTCTGATTACCTAAACCATATAGTTTTTGGCATCTAGAACGTCGTTGTGTATCATTCTTGATTTTGAGTAGGGGAACCATGGAATGCGCATATTTTTCGGAAAAGTCTTTTATGAGGACGTGTGTTACGGACTAAAGTCTTGGCTCAAAAGATCATCAATTCCTTCCCTAAATTTCCAAGAGCACAGTAGGTTCTTTGTCCATTGATTAGTGCTGCCACGTGGGGATGTTAGTGCCCGTTATAGCGTCGAACAGATCCTGTATCATCCCGCTTGGGTCGTCTAACCCCATAACATAATTGACAAGTTCCAAAACGATTCTATTCCATTTGCAATTTCCTGGATTGATCTCTTCATTCTCTCCCACATATGAAATAAAAAAATATCAAAACAATGCCACTCACAAAATCATCTTCGGCCATTGAGATTGTACCACCTTCTAGAAACAAATCATCTCAAAAATCGCATCATTCACAAACTTCAAGTTACAGTTCAAATTGTAGCACATCCTCGAATACGATCTCGAGATCTTTGAGTTCCTCCAGCGCATCAGATGGTTTGTTTGATTCGAAAAGATTGGAAATAATGAAAACTCAAACAATAGAATGGTCATATGAACCTGCATCATATTCAAATAAGGAGAAAAATGCACACAATTCGAATACCTATCATACGTGGGAAGCGAAAGGTCCAAATAAGAATTATTCTGGAAACTCTGAACTGAGTAAACTTTAATCGGAGAAGCAAGGATGGACTAAAGACTGAAGACTGAGTGTTTGATATCATTGGAACAATTGTTTCTTTGATATATGAGCACCAGTTGCATAGCATGGAGAACCAAAGCCATGGTATAACCTTTATATCCATGGGGTCCGGGTAGGATGTAGAACCGAGAGATCAGAATAGAGTGATGTCTACTGGACGGCTCGTCAACACCGCAAACCATGCTAGGACAACACACTAGGACAACACACTAGGACTACACATGTCAGAAGAGTACAATCACTTGAAGGGTATTCCGAAGGATTCACATGTTCAAATCCTTTTCGAAGTTGAATCTTTTTGAACCAATAAATTTGAAGGAAGATGTACTGTGCAAGTATCTTAACACTACATACGAAGACGAAGCCGGCTTCCGAGCACAACTGAAGAGGTGAGATGCAATAATGTTGAGCTAGCTTTCGAACTTATACTTCACGCTGGGGAATTTGGTATGAGGAACGACACAAACAGAGGGGCCAGGGTCAAGGCAAACAAGATTTGAAACGGCGAGAAAATTATATCGGATGAAGAATGGAATGAGAGAAAGACTGCCGATGTAATGTTTTGCCGGATGTAATGCACTGCAAATCTAGGAAATGCTCGGAATTAGGAGGAAGTTATAATATAAAGGAATTTAGTGGAAGATAAAGGCAATGTCACCATCAATCTTCACGATAGAAGCATATGTTAGCATGTCTACAGCAAAGACAAAGACTTCTTTGTTACTATTTTTAGGATATGTCTTCAAACAAAACATTCAAACAAAGAAACAAAGGAAAGTGTCCCTTATTGTATGAGAAAATAAGAACAATGCCTCAGTCGAATCCATAAAGTAATCTCAAACCCCCAACCCTCCTTCCATCCAAGTTACCTCTTAATTCTGCATCCTACCAAATTCTAAATCACCTGATAGAATTCACAACAAAAACTCCACAGCAACTTCACCACCACCTCATCTTATCACGACAAAATGGGTCTCTCCAACAAAGGTGACAGCATCGTGGTGTTCACCCTCGTAACATTCTTCTTCATTTTTCTTTCCATCTTCCTAATCTATGTTCCCCGGTATGTCTTCCTCAAGATTAAAAACCACAAAAAAACACCAAGTCGAAGAGAGATGAAAACTTGGTTTCAACGAGGGGTTGAGATTACTGCATCGATAGGAAGACGAAATGAAGTGGAGAGAGATGCAAGAGCTTCTCGATTTGAAGACATTGAGATGGGAGATATGTCGGGCGTTATGAGTGCGAATGTGAGGAGGGGTGCCGTGGTTGTGGCAATGCCGAAACAGGTAAGGGTTTCTGGTAAGAGATTGCCAAATGTAATATAAATGCTGGTATTTATGTTACTTGGTGAGTTTGAGAAGTAAGGTATAAGGTATGCTATGATGCTGGACATTGTGTTATACTGATAAGGAAGGATAGAATTTCAAAACTTTTTTTCTTTGAGTTTAACAGTTTTCATGTGTGAATGGTAGGATGTAGGATTGTGAGTGACTCCAATTTTTTTGTCGGTTGTTAAAGCTCCTGATTTATGGATAAAGGTTTAAGAATATTAAATCCACTAGCAGTATCTTTGTTTGACTAAACAACAACAACAAGAGATATTGACTTCGCTTGTTTGTGATTTTCTTTGTACTTCGGAGTGATGAAAGGCTGTACTCATCACAATCTTTATTGTTTGAGCTCGCATTCTCTGGTAAATTTCACAGGAATGTTTCCATGAGAAAGAACCCACTGGAATTAATGAATTCCGGCTTAATCTCGTGGAGAAAACTACTTCAAGGCACGTTTGCTGGTTATTCTATGCTTACTAAGCAACGTATAAGGATCAAAGTGCCAGCGATAAAAGGGGTCGTTGGCCGAGATATCTTTCTGCTCTCCAGCTACATGTGCAAACTTCATCAGAAGAATGGAATGATATGAATTAGTCTTCCAACTTATTGGTATAATAGATGAAAATTTATGTTTTGGTGGGACAAGTTTCCCCTGTTGAAGCGTTAGTATTGACCGGCGTCGAATATTCATATTAATGGACTTCATAAGTAAGGTCAACCTTGATTACAAAATAATTGATGACATGAACATATTCATCTCCATCAATGGGACATATCTCGCGATCTCGAATGAAGGTAGATTCAGCGTGCCCAGGATAGCCCAGCCGGGGGTTCTTTTCGTATGGCTCCCTACGAAGAAATCGTAACTAGATTGAGCCTTTCGCGCCGGACCGTTATTCTTGTTCAAGGAAGCTAGGACGGCACCACAAGATACTGCTGTGACTCCATCCATCATTTGAGTCAATCACTAACTATAAACATTTAAAGGATACTATCGAACTTACGAATATCTAGAGGCATCGTTCCCTGTCATTAGTTCAATATCATAACCAACCTCAGGTTTATTTGACATCTCTCTTAAATAGTTCCGAAGATAAGACCTCAGGGATGGAGACGCTCCAAATCCTCCAAGTAGGAACACTTTCTAGAAAATCTGTTAGTTTATTTTGCAGAATTACGAAATTCTTTCAATAATTACCTTGACTTTCAAGCCTTTTTCAAGTGCAGCAAATAACTGGGTATGTAATAGCTTCTTTACCCGCTCCAGAAGAGGATTAAATACTTCTTTCCAATCTTGTCTATTTCCGCAACCGAAGCTACGTCAGCAGGTTTTTATTCCTGTAAAAAGGTTGATGCGGGGTAGAACACAGACTTTATGATAACGATATGACCATCATCGAATTTTTTCTCTGCATTTGCCTTAAGTCCAGGAAGATGGAGACGAGTTTTTAGTCCGAAAAGAGAGGTTACATCTTTGCGTCTCTTATAGTCATTCTCAAGATTCGCAATGAAACGATTGGCAATTGATTCCAAGGATTCGCCAGTGGGCCATATGTGAAGCAGATAATCTTCGTCTTTTAATTTAGTGAGACATGCACCAACAAGCTATATGATGGATCGGAAGTTCCTGGAGGGGTGTTGGCTGCGTTTCTCTATTGGCGCATACAAATCAAAATCATTGGTATCCCAGGATGAAAGGGTTACGGCACTAGTCCAAACACGAATTTTTTATCCTCTGTAACTGACGACTGGATCTGCGACTACCGAAAGAGCCTATATCTCAGTATTAATCGAGCACATAATCCCGAAATTGTGTTATCGCATAGTACAGATTTAAGTAGACTTTCTAGGGGATCTCGCACTGATAGTCAAAACCTAGAGCAGGACGCCTTCAACCAGAAGAGCCTAGCACCTTTGAGGTGGCCCATAACAACGGTATCACAATTGACAAGATATCAAAGCCGATGAAAAAAATTACACAGCTCCCTTTACAACTCTCCAATATTATATCATCAGAGCATATGTGCAAGATATGCAAGAGGAGCTTTGAAAAAAACCAAGGTTTGAGTGCGCACCAGAGAAATGGCAAGTTAAGATGATTGATTCAAAGATTGTACTAATATTCTTTCAAGAGACTTGTAGGCGATGTAAGGTATGTTGAAAGATTTGGCCAACGATAGCTGCTCTGAAAGAACACACCAGTAAGAATCATAATAAAAGGATTGGAATTTTTGCGTCTAGCACGGGCGATCATGTGGAGCCACAATCAGCGGCGATTCCTGTTTCAAACGTTGCCATTGAAAAAGGTATATGTGAGGAGGAAGATGTTGAAGAGAGTGATGTTAAGATCGATATCGAGGAAAACGATGGCGAGGAAATTGTTGTCGAAGAGAGTGATGTCGAGATCGATGGCGAGAAGAGCATGTTGAGCAGAGTGATGTCGAAAAGAACGATCTTGATTTGAACTTCGCGAAAGTCTTGGAAAGTGTGAATAATCGAGAGGAAGACATTTCTCAAACAACAAAATCTCGATCGCATCCAGTTAGTGAGATACCCAGCAGCATCGATTTCGAAGAAAGAGAAGAACCAGGATCGCCAGAATCAGTCACGTGCCTCATCACATTAATCGAAACGGACGATACCAACCTTTTGCCTATAGGAAATAGGACTAGCGGCGAAGAAATTGACTCCGCTTCAACAACATCGGAAGGCGAGGAATTAACGACCTCAGAAGGTGAATACCCTTGCGAGAAAATTGAGCTTCGCGAAGAGGGTATGGTTAGGTCTGGAGATTCTACATATCGATCTACTTCGCCGACAATCATAGGACTTGACGATCTAATCGAAATAGATTCAAAAGCTCTTGATACCAAAGAAGAAGCGGCTCTTGATTTGTGTAGGCAAAAAATCAAAGCCAATCTGAAGGTTCAAGTACTACTGAATCTTCCACATGCGACGGAATCCCGGAAACTTTGAAGATTCAATCTCTAGGCCGCTGGATGGTTCCAAAGAGTTGCGACACCTCAAACCTTTTATTCGAAAGCCCCAAACTGATACCTGAAAGACGCGAGAGCCAATTATTTTTGGTGCCCGCCGAGGACGAAAAGGTTGGAGACAAAGATGCAGATGAAGACAAGAGTTCTGAAGTGAAAACTCCCGAAAACTTTATTGAGGAAGAACCCAAGAGTATCAATGATGCTGAGGATGAGAGTACCGAGTTAGGCAAACATGATGGTAGTGAGATTAGCTTAAATGATGGTAGTATTGGGGTTGACGATGATGATAACGACCAAGCAAATGAAAAAGAAAACTATAAAAGTCATGATGTTGATGACGAAGGAGGTGTAAAAGTGGACAATAATGATGGTGGGAAAGCCACAGAAGGTGGCTGCATTCGAGAAAAAACAGACGAAAACGAAAGCGTTGAAGATACAGAAACAGATGAAGCAACGAGCGAAATCAAGGACATCATCAGGCAAATGTGTGAAGAATATACCGCTTGGACTGCAGTCACCACCCATAAAACCGCGGAAGCAGCGAACAACGAAAGCATTGCGGATATTATCAAGAAGCTTTGCGTAGGTTTCGCATGTGTTGAAGTCACGATAGACGAGACTCCACAAGCAGAAATTGAAAAGGCCATAGACGTCGATGATATTGCATATCATGAAGCACAGGAAGCTAAGGGGGAAGATGTCAACGACACTGATATGGCAAAAGAAGAGAGCATAATCGAAGTCAAGAATAAAGATTATTCCCTAGAGCACAAAGTCGAGGATAATAGAATCATGGATGAGAATACCGACGTTCACGACGATATGACTGCTGAGATAAAAGTTGAGAAAAGCGTCGAGGTTTCAATCAATGAAACCAATGACATGGAGAGTGATCAGCCACTCACGCGGGAGAATGAGAGCGCGGACGAGTTGATTGATTGGGATTCTACAGTAAAAAAGGTGCAAGAAGATGGCTCGAGTCTTGGGAATGAAGGCGGCTATATTACCGGTGGCTCTTTGTTGTGGCTTCGTAGCCTTGTCCGCAGGTTGCAACAACAAGGTAAGTCGAATGATCCGGAGGTACAATTGGAAGTACAATTGGAAGTACAATCGGAGGAAAAGAATTCTTTGGTACTTGAGGACGATATTAATGAAGTACAACCAGAAGTACAATCGGAGGAAAAGAAGGCTTTGCAACTTGAGGAGGACGATATCGATGAAGTACAAGTCGTTTCAACGGAGTTTGCATATGACTAATTGATAAACGAAAAAGGGTGCTTGTAATTGACATATTCTTCACCAACATACGAGGCAGTTAACAATAAAAAGACAATGATGAGAATCGGGAACCTTTGAGTGTGAGGGCTTGAAAGTGATAAGTTCTAATGAAATGAAGATGGCTCGAGGACAGCCATGGTATTCGCCAAGCCACTAGTTCCGTCTCCATCCTAACCTTCACGTGATTAATACCATCCAAACTTTTTCAAATATTTCGGGCTTTATTAGCCGTGAGTTCAGTGTTGCGTTACAGGGCCTCTAGGCTTCTCGGTTGCATAACCCACGACGACATATCTTGATGGCTAAATTCAATTTCACCGATTCACCAGGTCCTTTAAAATCTGAATACATATCAAAGCTTCCCAAGCCCCAATCTACAATGCAAGAGAAGTGATTCAAAGTTTCCAGTTTCTCACCAAACCCAAGCGCTTCTTTTAACAACAAGAGTCATAGACTTCAAATCCACTCCACTACACTACACTACACTACACTACTACTCCTGGGCTTATTTACATCCATCCATCCATCCATCCATCCATCCAAGATGTACATCTACAAATGGATACTCGTCACTCTAACCAGTCAAATCGTCCACTTATCTCACCAATCCTACCAATCCAAACTCAGTCCGTCACCCTGCAAAATGATCAACAAAAGCCTTCACTCTTTTTTCCCCATTACCCCATCACCATCAACGGCAGCCTTGGCTCTCTTATCCACAACCTCTTTATTACGAGGCGCAACGGCACCTGTTAGATGTTACGAAAGTATTCAAACACTTGCTTCTGCGAACAATTGTAAGAGCGGTTGGATGGAATGTGTTCAGGGTGATATGGTCTTAACGAAGGTCATATATGGAGAATGACAGCATATTGTCAACCTTGAACATGAGATAGATTTGTCTCTGTTTCAAATGGAAGCGGAAAGTCATCGACTCTAGACTTGGGCACACTCAATGGTAACTACCAAAATACTTTGGGACAAACTGATTGTTTATCTAATTAAATTTCGTTGAGTAATAACGAAGCTGATCTAGCACGAACTGTGTGCTTTCGAACTACTATGCACCAGCAGTAAAATTATACCTGCTCTTTCATCCCACCCCTCCCCAATAAATACAGTATAGTGCGTCATCTTATTTTTCCTTTCGCGACCTGTACCCCAACCCAAAACTCCATCAAAACTCCAAATGATCTCAAAATATACTACTTCAGCTCCATCACTGATCACTCTCCACCAAATATTTCCCCACAATCATCCACCACCAATCACCTACCTCCCACCCCTCCATATCTTGTGCATCTCTAGCAGTCGCCCCCAACCCTTCATAATCGCATTTTTGCCAAACACCTTTTTCAACTCCCCAATCGATTAATTGTTTGATTTCCCATGCGTCAAGACTAGGTGCGAATACTCTTTCTAATCCCTCGATATCGATACTACTTCGCAGAACGAACGCACCTGTAACTCCTAGGAGTACTTTTCTCCACATTGCCTCAATTACTTCTCCTATTATACTTCTCCAAACCGGAAGTGCGCCTCTTGGCCCAACAAACGGAGGTTCCGAAACCATGGCGTCAAGGTTAGGTATTGCGTGGTTGTAAACATAACTTGAAGTGGGCGCAATATCCATTTGAAAACGATATTTTGCTTTATCAATAAGTCTTGTTTCGTACCCGCCCTCGGTGAGACCGAATTTGTTTGCTCTGATGTTGCTTTTTTGGATGTGAATGCATCCATTAGCTTGTAAATTCGTGATAGCCAACACGGCACCTTCATTCACACCCCAAGGTATGTTCACAATAGTCTCCCCATTTCGAAACTTTTGATCCAACTCACACTTGAATAAGTAAGCCTCTCGGTATTGTTTCTCGAAAATGATCTTTCCGGTACGAACGAAAACAGCATTGAAAGCATCTGGAAGATTGTAAACTCGACCATTGGTACGAAGGCGTTTATTTTTGGTAATGATCTTGTTCTTCAACAAATCCTCTCTCGCTTCAATGATGATAGCACTTGGAAGACGATTGAGCAATTTGTTCGCTGCTTTGCTATCCCATAGATGATCTGGTGTAACGGCTGCAGCCCTACACCAAGATTTTGCAAGTGCATAGTCGGTAATCTCGTAATTGAGAGCATCTGGTTTCAATGGATTTGAAAAAGGTACAGAATTGACAAGATTCATCCTTTGATAAACGGCAGCAAGAGTGTAATAATACTGCTCAGACCAGTAGTTACTTCGGGTTTCGGGGACAAGTGCATATTTTTTTTTTAGTTCTGGGATTGAGTTTGGGAGGTCAAAGACTTTTTCTTCTTGTGTGGGAGTATTGATCTTTGACATGGCCCAATCGATTAAAGTGTTGAAATCATAGTCGACAATATGATCATAATCGATTGATTGAACTTGACCTTTTCGATATCCCTTAATGAAAGCCTCCTGAAAATCTTTTGTCAATTTATCGACCATTGGCTTTTTCTTAGCCCAAACAACCTGCCACCATTTCCTCAGGAAATTTAAGGAATAATCTTTGAAGACTGTTCCAAGAATAACCCAATCAATATTCATTTCTAATCCTCCAAGCATTGCTCGAATGATAACAATACCCATGGTTAACCTCGCTTCTTCGTCAACAGCTAAACCTTGCTCCTTGAATCTTTGTCTCTTTCTGCGGATGTTCATATCATAATTGACCATCTGAGTACCGAGTAATTCTGCCGCGTATCGAACATCTCTGTGGACACCAAGAAGATCATCCGGCGCTGATGTGAGACGTCTAGGCATTACCCATTTGTTCTTTAGACCTTTGCGTACACCTACATGTGGCTCTTTTTTCTGTTGTCTCTTGCGTTTGGCCCCAAGAATAGTTTCTTGCTCTGGTGGTAGATCATTATTGTCTTCGAGAGCTGAGTATGGTATGGTTTCCAATGTAAATGCAGTACGATCAAGCCATTGCAACTTTAGCTTTTCAGCATCGGTACAAGCTACGAATGGATGTGCAAGATTCCATAGTCCAGCAGATTCATCAAAGAACAAATGGGATAGACCTGGTGTCGCAGGAGTAGATGGTATACTATCTAAACCAGGATTGTTTTGGCAACCGATCTCCTTTTCTAGCGGTTTAGCCTCATAATGATTCAAAATATCGAGTTCGGTCAAGCCATTAATACTAGCCTCCGTCAAGTCCATAGGATCTGGGGTTAATGATCTATAAGCTCGCTTTGCAAGTCCAGTATGTCTTGATATATCATGATTTTTTTGTGATCTGGTATGATATGTATAATTTCGTTTTGGCTGTCCAGTAGTCTTCGAGATCTCTACTTGACCATCCGGTCGATCAACAAGATCTCCCCGAAGATTCTTGTTGAGAAGGAACTTTGATGGAACAGAAGGACGTATGATTAGTTTGTTAGGATGAATGACTGGTCGATGACTATCTTCCCGCTGCTGAAGATAATGTTCGCCTTGAGGATTTCCCACAGTAATCTTATTTGGTCTAGCAAATATGGGATTTACACCATGTCCAAAAGGTCTAACAGACCAAGAGCCAGAATCACTTTGTATGTATGTAGTTGGCTCCGGAAGACGCTCTCTCAACTTATAAGTTCTTTTTGGTTTGGCGGGTGTATTCCATGCGCTATTCGCCGAATTTTGTAACATCGTTGATTGTGGCGACCATATATGTTCTTGTGAAGCAGTTGTACGCTTCGTTCTTCTTGGTTCTTCGAAATTGGAAGTGTGAGTAGGACGTCTCGTGCGAGGTTTCATTGATTGACTATTATCAATATTTGCTGGAACCTGTTGATAAAATGGATGAAATTGCAACTCTCGCGTGGGGGTAGATCCTGAGAAGGGTGAAAACTCGCTTCCACCACCGTCCGAATCTACATCAAGATCCATTGGATCATCTTCAAGGTCATCTACAGCATCCAATGCGTGAACCTCAGGTTTGAACTCATCATCTGAAGAATCACCCCGGCCTAACTCCTCATCGGATCCCAGTACATCATTAAGTTGCGTTTCTGAAATCTTCGGGGCCAAAGGGGGAAGCTTTCCGACAGAATTCAGAATCTCCAAAATGACACTTGGTGGAGAAAATCCGACTGGAATGTAAAAATCAGGATGATTTGCTTTTGTATCATCTTGCATCTTGGTAATTTCAGCTGATGATGGAGCAACCGCTTTTGGATCAAACAAAATGCTCCTAGTTATAGTTCTGCTCCTAGCACCAGCAAAGTCAAAAGTGATCTTTGAAAGTGTTCCGTCCTCAAGTAACTCATCAAGAGCTCTTACAAATAACTTGTGTTCCGGGAGCACTCTAGAGTTATGATAATACTTGAGCCAACACGCGACAAATGCGAACCAAAGGCCACGCTCTCCCGGTAAAGCATTCTTGTTGGCCTGAAGAAGACAAAGAATCATATCTTTAACAACCTTTTCTTTCGACAATGGTGATACTAATTTCGGCAGTGATTTTTCTGGAGTTTGAGGTAATGAGGGAAATTTTGCGAGTTCTTCAACGAGCAATGGTCTCTGCTTGACGATTTCAGCAATTTTCAAAAGTGCTAGTCGTTCCCCTCCCAAAGATTTGTAAACCTTTCCATTTCTACCAATGACCGGATCTCCTCGATCTCCTCTACTTTTGATTGGAGATTTCTTCAGCCCAGCGACTTTAGCAGCCCATTCAAAAACGGAGTCATCCGAGTCGCCGTGTTCGGACTCGGACTCAGATTTATCTGACGGTTCAGGTTGAACTTCTTTCTCTAGTGAAGCCACAGATTTACTTCCTGCTTTTGTCACTTTCTCCTTTTTCGGTGTCTCCTTTCGTGGTTTGCCGTGTTGGCGTGGCTTGATAGACGGAGCCTTCCAATTTGGATTGCAAGTCGTTTGTGATTTAGAAAGATGATACTTGATACCTTCTTTGTTCTTGAACCTAGAACCACATTTTTCACATTTCCAGGGCTTAAGAGCAATCACTTCTGGATCTTCTGCCTGGATTATCTGAGGATTGGCCATTTGTACAAAAATTCGAGCAGTAACCAAATTTGCTCTCATCTCATTTGCAGACTTGTGAGCTTGCTTGGTGCGAGCAATCAAGAATCGATGAGCAGTAATGGATTCATCATCCATCTTCTCTTTCAAGCGTAACTCCATCGGATTCGAGCCCGGCATAGACACGATTGGATTTTCGGCCATTTTAAAAACTTGCATTGTCCAAATAGGCTCAGTTATACCTTCAGTCATTGACCAGAATTTCAATGTTGTTTTATCAGAAGATAAGATTAGATTTCCCATCACAGAATTGTAAATTGAAGACATGCGAGCAAAGATTGATTCAAATGGAATAGCATCAGCCTTTTCGAATCCTTCAAGATCATCAGGGTTGGCTGCCGGTGGCATGGTCACGGTTGTCTCGGCGACGGAGGTTGAGGATTCTGGCAATGTAGAACTCATCACCGCTGAGATTTGGGGGCTTGGGGTCTGTTTGATGTTGGGAATCGATTTCTCTCGTTGCTTTGATTCTGGAATTGGTTCGGAACTGGGCTGGATAGACGGTGATCTATGTCTTTGAACTGAAATGGGCTCCACTGAAGTGGCCTTGGACTGAGGCTCTGCAGTTTCGGAAGACTGGGTTTGATAAGGTGCATGATCAGGTTGAGACTGTTCCAGAGGCTGCATCAATACGAAATCTTGAACAGATGAAGCAGGCGCTTGTACTTGTGCTTGAGATAATGCCTGAGCCTGAGCCTGCTGTTCAATCTCGGGTCTATATGAGTGTGTATGATTGCTGGTAGAGGGTGAACAGGGTGGTAAAGGTTTTGGGGACTGAGTCCGAGCTTTTCTCTCCATTTCTGTTTGGGTTGGGTGTGCATGACTGTCGGTGAGTATCGCATCTTGTTTAGATAACGAAGAGTCTATTGGACCGAATTGCTGACTTAGAGGCGAAGATACTTGCATTTTTCCCAAACTGTTTTGTCTTCCCACAAAACTCTGTGGTTGTTTAATCTCTGTACAAACGGCGGTTCTAGAATATGAAGAAGAATCATATGGAACGGGAGAAACAGACCGAGGCTGAAATATATAAGGATGATTTGTTGACTTGGGACTATCATCTGGAGCTAGAGTGTTGGTAAGATTCTCTTGCGATGTATGAGACGATTTAGATGTATTCAAGCTATGAGATACAGAAGCAGGACTTGATTGCTGAATTGAGTCTATACTCGTCGGACTAAACGGAGAGGTTTCCAATGGCAGAGCATCCGGAGCTAGGAAGCCTGCCGGCCATTGAATCTTAGGTCGTGTCTGAGGCGGCTTCGGGGGTGAGGGGGGTAAAAATCCTGCAGGCCATGAATCTTGCGTTGGATCTTGGCGGTCTTGACTTTGTTGAATAGGACTTTGACGCAAAGGACTTCGATGATCCGGGGTATTAATATGAGTCGGATTTCTAGCAAGCCAAGGATTCGGGGCTAGGAATAAAGGTGTAGTCTGTCGGCTGTCTTCATACGGAGACCTGTACCTGTCAGCTGGAGATGGTGTAGGTATATCTGGTGCTTTGCCACGGTATGGTTGTTGATAATAGCGACCAGCAACTTGTTCATATTCAGACTGCTCTCTGTACGGTGAAACACAAGAATTGGAGTTCGATGCTGGAGGTAGAGAATTTCTCATATTTGCGTGTGTCTGATGTGTTTCTAATGGTCCATTCCATTGTGGGGGTTGTGAATGCTGCATAGCAGCTGAACGAGCTTCAGTCGCAATTGAGTCAGCCTGGTGAGAAAATCCATTATTGAATTTTTCAAATTCTAGTGCCAATTCTTCATTTGACGGGAAAGAGTCGGGGACAGTGTTGAAAGTTGTTGACTTTGCAGCTGATAGAGCCTTGAACTTTTCGAACTCTAGTGCCAGTTCCTCAATTGATGGGAAAGAGACGGAATTGAGACTGGGTCTTTCCAGTGGCTTTGCAGGCTCAAGTATTGCAATGTCTGAAGTCTTTCCAGTCTCAACAATGGGAGCTTCTGATGGCTTGGCCGTTACAGCACTGGGCGCCTCTGAGAGAATTTCAGGTCCAGGAATGGGCGCATCCAAAGATTTTTCAATTCCAGCACCAAGTAATTCCAATAATTTTTGGGGTTCGGTATCTGATGGCCTTGGGCGCTTTGAATTTCCTGTTTCAGATTTCTCGTCTCTCTTTCTCTTCTTAGACTTTTCCTCTTCAGTGGCAGCGGCAATCTTTGCAGCTTCCGACTCAACTATAGATTGCAGAGCTTTTCTTCTCTCAGCAAGTACCTCAATCCATGTTCCCTTTCTATTCCCCAACAAATCAGGGTCACGAAGTTTTGCGGATTTGATTAATACAACAAAAGTCTTTTTTCGAGCCAGCGATCTTCCTTCCTTAGAATCAAGAGGATTTATGTAGACACCATCGATTCCAGCTTTGCGCTTCTTGTCATCTTCTTCCCTTAACAAATCTTCATATGAGGTGAAAATAGGTTCACGATGCCTTCTGTGGGGCTTAGGTTTTGATGGGGTAGGAGAAGCCTGAGATTTTCCAGATTTCTCGACAACTGCAGGCTCAGGCTCTGGTGATGCTGTTTGAGTAGGAGTAAAGAACTTTCGTGGTTTTGGTTGTCTACGAGATGTGCGGAGTCCCGATTCTGAAATTTGAAGTCCTGTATTGGCTGTATCTTCAGAAGTTATCTCTGGGCGAGACTCACCAGAAGGTTCTTGGCGTTTGACAGTAGATCCTTTAGGACGGCCACGTTTTTTGGGTGGAAGTTTTGAAGTTTGAAATGATTCCAATTCGGCGAGTGACGAGAAGCTCATAGATGCAAGATCCTTCAGAGAGCCCACTTCCATTGCTGAACTACTAAGAGTGACTTGACGACCTGTGCCTTTTGGACGGCCACGCTTCCGTTGTCCCGGTACAGGTCCATGACGAGTTACTTCCCGCGCGAAATAATCAATATCATCAGCAGCATCCTCAATTGGAGTTGTCTGTTGGGCACCTTTATTATTGGCGCTGCTCGATTGTGGATATTGGTATTGGTATCCAACCATAGGTGCAGATTGGCCAGTTCTTGATGAATGTATTTTGATTGGATGTTTTGGAATGCTTATGTGTACTGCATCGCGTTTCATATCACTGGTTGTGGCGGTTGTATTTGAGACTTGCTCTGACAGATCTGGGTGTCCAATACGAGAGCCTACGACGATGGTATCTGCATTTGTCTCTGCTGGATTATAAATCTCAGGTGTTGGGGTATGGGTAATTTTGGTCGGAGGATGTCCGTTACTCTCGAAAACCTTCGATTCGTTATTATTTGGAAGAGGGGCAATTTTGGGAGTGTGAAACCCGTCAGCTTCGGCGCGTGCTGCATTTAAAAGACTTTGCAATCTTCTCTGGGAACCTTGTGTGCCTCGTGGATCATCTGCAATCTTGTAAGACTTCTTATTACCAGACCTCGGCTCAGAGGAAGCTGCTGCCCTTGTAAAGGATCCGGACGGGGTTGAATCCAATTGTTCTTGTGGTTCTGGTGATTGTTGCATCGGAGTTGTCACATCCGGAATGACTGAGCTAGGAATTGCCTTTGTTGATGAATCATTACTGACAGTGGTAAGTTGCTCCATTGGCTTTCGTGCTCGCTGTATCGGTGTTGTTCTATCTAGAATGACTGGCATAGAAGGGTCGATCGGGGCTATTGAGGCAGCAGGCCGTTCGTTGCTACTCGCTATCCTCTTTTCCGAATCTTTCTCGCTAGGTTCCTCCAAGGTGGTATCAACCATTTCAACATCAATCAACTCTGCGCGGACCACAACTTTTCTGACTCCATAGCCTAGAGCGACTGTATCACTCAACTCCAGACTCTTCATTACACCAACCTCTTCCTCAGAACCCTCTATCCTAACATCATCCCGATTGATAAAACCTTGCCAGACCTCATCTTTGATTTGCTCATTCGCAACAATTTCTTCCCTGAAACCTTCATCAAATTTCTCAGAAAGACTTTGTATAGCGATTCCTAGAAAATCTCCATCAGTAATGATCTCAACCTCGTGAAGTCTCTCTCTCTGTGACTGAAAAGGGCGGGCGATCTCCTTGGTCGATCACACGTGATGGACAATCCCATCACATTCGCGAGGAACTCCAAAAAACGATGGAAAAGAGTGCCCCGCTCTCTCAAATGCGACTACAGACCACTGCACCATCGTAACATTTTTGTTGAAACAAGTCTGCTCTTGAAGAAAACCGTGGATATCGATGATCCCAGTCACACCATATCCAATAGAAGGATTGATGGAATAAGTTTTGACAAGGCTGAAATGATTTTGAATATAAAATTTGACTCACCCTGCTCTCCTAAGTTCTTCACGAATTGATAAAGCCAATCCATTACTTCCTCTCTTCCTTTTGGCATTGTGAACAATTATCAACTTGCATTGTCTTATGGATTAAATGCGAATGCAATTGATAGAAGCAATAGAAATTTGTCAAATATTGAGGTTGTAAAAGTTGAAGATGTAACTATACAACGTTTATATTTCTGCGACCTGTGAATTGAAAGACAATTGATAAATCTGCGATGAAGGCTTTGAAGCTTAAAATTTTAAGCGGGTATTGCGGGGTTTTTGGTAGCCTTGGTGCATGAACTAGGCAAATCAACGATTGGTTAAAGTGAATTTTGATAAGGCTATGAGCCCGTGACCTCGAGTGAAGAGGTTGATTGGGACGACTGGAAACTAATAATAATGACGAGCAAGGCTGAGGAAAATTACTTGATTTGATGAAATGAATGCATTCGGGGTTACTCAATACTAACAATAAATCTTTTCATGATATGATTCAAAGGTTCGTACTTCTTATTATCTAAGGGTAAATTGGAGTTGTTCCTATCAAGTACTAGGTATATTACTGTGACTTGACTTTGTCCTTATGATCCTTCATCATTTGTCTATATGATTCAACAATATTCTTCCTCTCTTCACCCAATTCTTCTCTTCTCCTTAAACTTCCAGCTGCTTTGGGTACATCTGAAACTTCTACCTTGGCTCCGTGAAGCTCCTTAAACTTGGCTTTTGGTACCTTGGTGAAAGTTGGCGGAGCCTGTACCACATCATTCAACCCACCCTTCACTTCACCTCTATTCTTCGCAATTATTGCCCAAGGATCATCATTTCCATCATCAATTTCTCCCAAAACCTTCTTCTTCTTCTTTTTATTCTTGCTTGTCTTTCCATCTGTGTTTATGTCGGATTTCCATTGCATTTGCCCCTCTCCATCCATCTCCATATCATCCTCCTCCCTCAATTCTGCTGCTTCTTGTCGTTTCTCTTGAATCTTTTTCTCTTCTTCCCTCCATTCATCATACATTCGGTGCATCTTCTTCTCCGTCTTTGTACGTCCCTGCTTGAGACCCAATGGATCTTTACCACCTCTAGAACTTTTATTAATCAATCCTCCAACTGGTAATGCCGCATCAACTCTTGCTGAAAACTCGGACATCTTTTCTCCAGGTCTTATTTTGGGAGTTTCCACGGCTGGCTCTTCTTTCTTTGGTGTTGGCACATTCTTCTTTTCCGAATCATCGTCGTTATTCTTCGCCTTTTTGACTTTTGGTTTTTTCAATCCATCATCTAATCCTTTGGGTAATTTCTGTCCAGATTTAAAGGCCATAAGCCTCGCAAATGCTTTAGGTGTGTCATCGTCGGCGTTGGGATTTCTCTTTCTCTTCTTGTTTTTGCGCGTAGAATTCAGTTCGCTGGTAAAGATTCCATTGGCATTGCTGGATTTAGAAACAGGTAAAGGTTTTGCGATAGTAGTGGGTGGTAGGTTGATACTGTTGATATTGTGTTAGTAATTTCATGCGAAACATCATTTTGTTTGGAGACTCATACGTAGATTTGTCATCCCCTCCTTTACGTGTATGTTTATGCGGCATGTTTTCTAAATGATTCGAAAATGATGTAGTATCGTCGTTGTCATTTAAAATCTCCAAGCAGTAATCTAGATTTGCGCAAAGAGATAATGGAAATTAAGTTTTTCTGCCACGAGGTCTTGGGCGGTGAGATCTTTAGCTTGGCATCATTGATATCCATACCATCGCACCACCAGCAGTGAGTGCACCATGCTACAGCCATTCAAAATACGAGACATCACATTGTCAAACCAAATACAAATCCACGATAAATTGAAAAGCCAATGCCTTTATGATATTTTTACCATCACCTCATGCAGTGAAATTATAGGACATTTTACCATATAGAATCATCATGCCACCTCCACTCTCAAACCTAAACCTTGAGAAAATCACAAAACGATGGTCTCGTTCGTTCCCAAGCAATAAACTCTGCATTGGACGTCTTGAAGCATTCTTAATGGTGGCTTTTAACACGTGCCCAACAAAAGCGGCACGATTGTCCTTGATGGTCCCTGATAATTGATCCTGATGGTCTAGATCCATTTGTGTGGTCCATGGGGTAAGATTGAAACGGCATATGAGATGAAGACGTGGAAAGGTGTGCTTGATCGATAGGAAATGCTTGGACACATGACCGAAAGCAGAATCATATCCGGGGATATATGTATGTTGAGATGCAAAATGTTCAAAGGATCGGATCACGTTTCTGAAATCATTTGATTCTCTGTCAAGTCACAACTGAAGAAAGGGTGCTATAAGAACTATCTTTAATTTTCCTATATTAAATTCTTCATTCCCTACATGACTCTTGCCTTCTCTTCTGGACCACCATGATCCTTTCCCTTCCTCCTGAATAATACAGCACAACGCCAAGCTGGGTACTTTGTACAGCCTTATACGAACTTCCCAATCAGAAAGCTTGAATCTCATCGAAATCCCCATCCTAAAAATCCTACTTGTCCTACCCTGACCAACAACCGTACCAGACCTAATGTCAACAGCCTGTTTTACATATACGGAAATACTCCAACCTTAACTACGATATACGAGTTCTCCTTCATGTTCGTTCTGCTGTCTGATCTGTCAGCAGTGACATTTCCCTACAACAAGTGCACGGAACTTGGGGTCTGGGGGGCGCTTTGAATCTACACCAAAATAGCAAAACTGTCTCAAGTATTTAATACCTCATAATTGTCCTTCAACACTTCGTCCAAGCAACTGTTCAGACTCAAACTACAGCTGGTTTCGTGTTGAAGTCAGTTATTAAACGCAAATCTTTGATTCGAATTGGAATTGTTCCAACACTTCTATTTATATTGGAGCGAAAGCCCTGCCAAGGCTCTCAACTTTGTTCGATAAGACTATCAATACGGGAAAAATCATGTCCCACTTATCATCCCGTCATGGCACAGGAGCTACCGAGATATATGATGAAATGACGGAAATGTTAAATGGTTCAATACGGAATTCTCATGATGACGATATTCAAGCTTCGAATCATTCATCTAGTTCCTTAACTCGTTCTAGTTCAACAATGGAGAAATCCAGGAAATCAGCAGATTCTTTTGAATCTTCGGATACACCGACTCTACGAGATGAATTCATATCAAGACCGAGGAATTCGAATCAGACGAGTAGGGCGAGTAGGGCGAGATATTGGTTGAATAAGATGACTTTGAAGAGTAGGAGGAAATCATCATTTGATGAAATTGAAGGATTTGAGGATTTCAATATAGATACAACTTTGGATGTTGGGAATGGATTATTGACGGGTTTACATAAAACGACTAGACGGCAATCGAGAAAGAATGGAATGTTCAATTATTTCGTCTTTGGGGGTATAAGTGGTCTAGGAATATTGTGAGTTTTTCAAACATTCTCTATACTTAGGAATTTAGTACTAACACCTCCTAGATCAATTCTTCTTTTCACAAATCTTATACTTGGGGCCGCAACCTTGTTTTGGGGTCACGATATAGATGATGTTCTAAAAAATTGGGGGAAATCTGGAACAGGTACAGAGGATTTGGCTTGGTATCCAACCGACTTCACACGAGATATCAATCCTGTTCCATGTCATTCACACAATGATTATTGGAGACGAGTACCATTATTCGATGCATTAAGAGCAGGATGTACAGGAGTAGAAGCAGATGTTTGGCTTTTCGATAATGATTTATACGTTGGTCATAATACTGCATCATTACAAAGAAATCGAACATTTCAATCTCTTTACATCAATCCTCTTGTCGAAATTCTCGAACGACAAAATCCAACTACTGATTTTTACAATGGAACAAATCATGGAGTTTTCGATGCGGATGATGGGAAATCCCTAACACTTTTGGTGGATGTGAAGACTGATGGTGCAGAAACATGGGAATGGGTCCTTCAACAACTCGAACCATTAAGAAAACGTGGATGGCTTTCTTACATGGAGAATGATACTTTACATACTCGACCTATTACGGTTGTTGGAACGGGAAATACACCATTCGATACCCTTACCAAAAATTCAACATATCGCGATGCATTTTTTGATGCACCACTTGACACAATGTGGGAATCACAACATACTACTGAGGAAATGAAAGATTGGTCTAAATTTGAAGATGGTGCATCAGAAAAAGGATCAGATGAAGACGGAGAAGGTGCAGAGGAGCGAGCTGTATCGATTCCAGCGAGAAACCCTGTGCCAATTCCTCATAAGAAACCAAATAATGGACAGGGTATGTCTGGTGTATCACCAGATACTGATTTCAATCCCCTAAACTCATATTACGCATCTGTTTCTTTCAAGAAAGCAGTGGGTACAATATGGAGAGGAAGACTAAGTCCTGAACAAATGAAGATCATTCGTGGGCAACTTAGAGGAGCACATAGAAGGGGATTGAAGGCTAGATACTGGGATTTACCAAGTTGGCCCATTGGGTTAAGAAACCATGTTTGGGATGTTCTTGTCAAAGAAGGAGTTGATTACTTGAATGTAGATGATTTGAAAGCGGCAGCAAAACAATTTTGGTGAGGGGATTCTAGATTTTGTTCTCGAAGAAGAAGTTTGCAAAGACAATGGCGACAAATGGTGTAAGGCATGTTTGGGTGTGTATATGATGGTGGGTTGATCATTGGATATCAGTATGGGGTATATGTATGAGGGCTTCCCGGTACATAGATGGCGTTTTTATCTGCATTAGCATTGGGTATACCTTGGGAGTAGTTTGATTTGAGGAGTTGATTAGTACGATATTGTAACCGAGTAGTTTAGTATGTGAATAGAAATAACATTTACATTCTGGGGATGCTTGTGGTGATATTTCGTTCATTCAGATCTTTGCAACAGCAGTCATGACCCGAGAAATTCGGAAAAAGATTGATAGGCGAGAAAGTGGGAAAAGGGAGGGAAAGGGTTGAATACGGATGGGTGAGGAAGAAAGAGTGAGGAAAGAGTAAGAGAGGAAAGAGATGGGAGAATATTATCTCGAAGTCGACTAACTATGCTGTACCATAACTAATGGTAACGCGCAAGTAACTACATCTCCTATCCAGATTTGGAGCTTGCTGCCGAAAATAATTTACAAGTATGTCTGAGCAAAAAGAAGGGGAAAACCATAACTTCTGGTTACTCAAAAACAGACCTTAAATAAATTCGACTTAAGGAAGTATTTCTAGAGACAAGGCAAGGTCCCACTAGAGATTGGCGAGTCATTGGGCCTACCCTATTAGTCCTGCTACGGCAATTGGGTTCCCACTTGGGTACCTAGTGACCATTACATACTCCACAACATATATCCAACGTCACCACGGACAGCTTGACGCAATTTTGGACATGAATAAAAAGGACTTATTTGCTATCTATTCTGTTTTAATTTTCATATCTACCATATCTCTCATAAGAGGATTTAGATCTCATAAAAGACTGCGCAGAATTTCTCCTATGAGTTATCATTCAATATCCCCATAACTTGGTTCATCAGCATATGAGCCATATCAGCATGTAGGCCACTTCGAAAATGCATCAAAATCAAGGTTTTCTTAATATTTATATTTTAATAATCAATCATTACTTTTCAAAGAAAAATTTAAGAAAAATTATAATAAAAATAGAATATTTATAATATTTTGATTTTTTTTAAAAATAATTTATCTTAGTTTGAAATTATTACACTTTGTACTAAGTTATAAAAACTCTTTTTCTTTAATAACTTTAATAATAATTATATTTTTGAAAACAGAATTAGATTTTTCAAATTGTTGAAAAATTAGGTTTTATATGAAAGGGTTTTAAAAAATTCTATTGGTTAATAAAGAAAGTGTACAGTTATACACAAACAAATTTTGTATATAAAATGAAGTAGCTCATGTAGTAATATAATCTACATGCTGATGAACCACGTTATAGGAATTTTATAAATGAAAAGGAACCATTCCTCATCCATCAACCAACCATCGAACTGATTCCATCTATTTTTTGTTCCCTGGATGCTGCGGACAGATCTTCTGGAAACTCATATGATCTGATGCACCACATCGGAGGCAACCCTTAGGTACGCCTTGTGCGCCTGTTGTACCAGCAAGATGGTTATTGGGACCTGTGTGCTTTGGGCCTCTTTCATCCGAATTTGATAGCAACGAGTCTGGTGGACCTCGTCGCCGCTCTTGCTCTTGATTTCGAGACAAGTAATTGAAGGCTGGTGGACCTCTCTGTTGTTAGTGTTCTTGCTCTTGATCTCGAGCCAGATAATTAGTGGCTGGCGGATATCGTCGTTTTTCTTGTTCTTGACCTCGAGCCAGAAAATTGGTGCCTAGTGATTCTCTTCGTTTTTCTTCTTCCTAATCTAGAGCAAGGTATCCGGTCACTGGTGGACCTCTTCTTGATGGTTGATCTCGAGATAAATCATTAAAGCCTCGTTGATGCTCTGGTTTTGACTTCTGAATATATAGTTGGAAACCGGTGGGTCTCGTCGCTTCTTCTGTTTTCGATTTCGGGAAAGGTAACTGGTCACTAGTGGACCTTTTTGTAGGACTGGTCGATTATTTCTAGACAATTCGCTAATAACTATAGGGGCTCGTCTTACCACTTGATCTGGATGGATGCTTCCCGATGTTTCTTGTTGACGTTGCTGCCCTTCATTATTTACACTCACAAGTTGCGGCAATGTTAATTCTTATCGTTAACGTTGCTATTCTAATGAGGCCCAATCTTCAATCCGAATGTCTTCATTCCTCTGGTTCTCCGCAATATCAATGTCTTCTAACACTTGGGTATGGCGAAGTCTCTTGACAGTACGAGTCTCAACCTCTTCATCCCCTGTACGCTTCTGTTCCACAATAGAAGGGGGTCTCTCGATTCTGGGCTCTGTGGTGTAACGGGTAGCATATGCCGCGGGCGCGGCGTCATTCAAAAATAGGAAGGTCGATGGTGGGAGGGGATGAGGATCTATAGATTTTTAAATAAAAAAACATTATTTTAATCACGATTTAATCTTAATCAAAATGATTTTGATTAGAATTAAAATTATTTTAATTAAATTTTAATTTCTTTTTTTTAAAAAATTAAAATCATTTTGATTAAGGTTAATTTCATTTTAATTTGAACTTCTTTAATATCGCGAATAGCTGTTTATAGGAGTTTAGGCCCCGGCTTATTATATACTAAGTGAAAATATACTCAAAACTCTTATTTCTTTGACTTTTAAACTATATATTATTTTAATTAATCTTTGAATTAAATTTATAAAATTAATATATAAAATCTAATATTATTGAAATGATTCTAAAAATAAATGAAATATTTTTAGTATTTTTTTTTCATAAAATTGTAGATTCTTAAAATTAAAAATATTAGGAAATTTAGAAAAAAAGTGATTTTTTTTATATGGGAAAAGTATTATATATTATAAATTTTGAAAAATCTTAACTTTCAAAACGTATAATTTTATTAATTTTTATATTTTCAAAAAACTATTTAAACTAATGATTTTTTGTATAATTGTTTTTTTATAAGTATAATTTTCAAGTAGATTTTTTAGATAATTAAAGAATTATAAAAAAAAATTAATTTGTATAGGAAAACTGTATTTTTGCTTAGATCGCACGGACCATCAATCGTATCTATTCTGCCCATTCATACCCTCACATCAACTCCCGACGTGGATGCCTTTGTAGAGATGACAATCTTGTCATTCCTTTTCATTCCTTTGCATTGTCTAATAGGCATAAACTATCTCATGAACATTCGTATACACATAAAACAAGCCGAGTTTTCGTCTTTTAGCTCTCGTGTCCCCTCTCCCTTTGGTTTTATTGCCTCCGCTCTGATTCTTCTCCATTTACCGTTTCCTTCTTCCCTTCTTGATCGTCAACTCTCTTCCAAATATCCCTCGAGCTAAGCAATGTACTAATAACAGTCATCCCACCTACAATACCCCTATCACTGACAATCCACCCCGTTCCCGCTCCAGGTTGAAAAAGATCGGCTGCATTCTCAACAATTTTGAGAAATATTTCACTCTTGGATTTCCCCTTTTTCTTATTCTTCTCTGGTGGCTCTACGGCAATGTGCGCGTCTTCGACTGGTTTTGCTGGTAGTACTGAATCATGTGGACTATTCGTCAGGTTCGGCTCTGGTGTCGAGTCGTTATTGATAATTAGATGGTAAAGATCCCATAGCCCTCCGAATATCGATATACAAAGCGAATAGAACCAAAATTTGTTGCCTTCTAGGGTACATGTTGAGGACCAAGGGGTATTGCATACACCCATGATATCTAACTGTTTAATGAACTGGGATTAGTAATTTCTCTTACGTGCCTTTTCTGATCCTGTTCTCTTTAAAGGGGGGTTGGTAAGGAAAATACTGGGTAGGTAGCACTGACAATGGTGAGACTTTCCACTAATTGAGAAGGTCTTGGTTAGTCAAATTTTAAGAATACGAGAGTGGAAAGTAGGAAAGGGGTGGAAAAGAAGCAGAGGGGCAAGAGAGCATGAGTGTAACAGACTAGGAGCGTTGGGATGTCCAAGGGCGGCAGTGCGGAGTTCTAGAGATGCGGAAATGAAGGGGCACAGGAGCATCCAAGCATAGGAGTGTAGAGCGCCGGAGTACAAGAGAGCGAAGGCATAGTGATATAGGAAGGGAGAAGAACAAGAAAGGAAACAAAAACTCACATCCCAAATAAGCACCCATAAACCCCGATTTACCCACATTAATCAACATTCTCATTCCATCTTCATTTAACAAACTATCCCATGCTTTTGAGAAATTCTTGATGAAGCGGAAGAAACGCATATAGCGACGTCCTGTGTAGATGTTAGCTGAGGCTCTTATTTTTTATTCATTCCTTCGGTGATCGCTTCTCTCTTCGAACATGTTCAGGATGAGGACTGAGGATATGGTGGACGGAATTCCCTCTTGATCTTTCTTGGATTTGGGATATGGAGTCAGGGAGAGATTGGGTGGGAATTTCGCACACTAGTACGAGTATCTCATGCCTCATCCCAGAGTATATCCCTCCACTCGCTGACTCTCTTCTTTATCCCCTCATCCTGTAGTCCCTCATCCTGTAGTCCCTCATCCTGTAGCCCCTCATCCCATCACTCCCCCTCCCCATCAACCAAGAAACAAAACATACCAACCGCAAGTTCCCTCCTCGCCTTCCACAACTTCTCCACAATCAGCACCCTTACCTTCCCATCCATACCCCACTCCCCCTCCCCCACAGCCCCCCTTCTCCCAATCCCAATCCCCAATCCCAACAAAATCCACCCCAAAACCGTCGGATAAAATGCACATATCTGACACAAAGCTTGTATCAATCTTAGGGTTTTTTCTAAGCCGGCTTTTCATTGAGTATAAAGTTAGTAGATAATTTTTTATATTGAATAGAGGGATACATCATAGGACACGTGAGTTTAGAGGAGCGGTAAGAGAACAACAGGGGAGGGAGGATGGAAAGAAAAAAATAAATACCATACCAGCATCTGAAGCAAAATCCACCGCATGTTTTAAAACGCCCATTTTATTGATGTTCCTTCTTCAGAGAAACGTGCCAGGTTATAGCAATCCACGGCACTGACCTTGGAAGTAGTAATAATGTGAGAATGAATTTCGTATCGAGCCGAACTTAGTACGCTTATATCTTCTTAATCACAACAATCCTTTTCCGTATATCTAAGAAACAGTAGTTATGCGAAAGACCAAAATACTAAGGAGCGTACCGTACTTATATCATTGAAAAACCCCTCAATGACGAAGTTTGAGGATCAGAACTAATGAATGACAAACATTTTATGCCCGACCCAACTTGCATGGAAAAGTTCTTTGTGGAGTAAAAAAGTGAGGTGGCACTCAAGATCGCTTAGCTAGGAACATCCTAATCCTGTCCCCTGAAGGATGTATCGGTGTCTATGATTTGCTACGGGTTATTGAAATGCCAATATTCTCTACCGTATGAATATAGCCATGATTCCACTCCTCATGATTCACATACAGATAGTTATTCATAACGCAGTATTAAATCCATCACATCTCGAAAAGCCAAATGAACTAAAATATTGGCTTCCAATTGAAAAAAAGGCACTCATGCTGGTAATCAATAAATACATTTACACCCGCCTATGAACAGTCGATCATTCCATTCACTTCCCAATCCATGCTCCGCTTCACTGCCTAATTTATTGCCCAGGTGAAATAAGTTTACCTTGTTGCAATGCATTATTGTCCCAACCACCAGCCAATGCTGAACCACCATTCTTCTCTGCATAATCCTTCATTCTTGCCTCCAATTCTGGTCTGAAATGTCTAATAAGACCTTGAATAGGCCAAGCAAAAGCTTCTCCGAGAGCTATTGACATCCGTCAGTCAAATTCATCATAAAAGAAAAAGATATACATACCACAAATAGTATGACCCTCAACTTGTTTTGTAAGTTCTTGTAACATATCAATCTCGCGAACTCTACCTTGACCCTTTTCAAATCTCTTCATGATTTGTTCAGTCCACTTGCTACCTTCTCTGCATGGTGTACATTGGCCACAAGATTCATGTCTATAGAAATGACTCAATCTTGAGATGGCACGTACAACATCAGTACTCTTGTCCATTACAATAACAGCTGCTGTTCCAAGACCGGATTGACTATCCTTTAATGCATCGAAATCCATCAATTGATCATCACAGACACCCTTTGGTAAAATTGGTGTAGATGATCCTCCAGGAATGACAGCTTTAAGGTTATCCCAACCTCCACGAACACCACCACAATGTTTATCAATGAGTTCTCTGAGAGGAATACTCATCTCTTCTTCAACAGTACATGGGTTGTTAACATGACCAGAGATACAGAAGAGTTTTGTACCAGCATTTCTCTCTCTGCCAAAGGAAGCGAACCAATCTCCACCTCTTCGACAAATTGTTGGTGCAACAGCAATAGTTTCAACATTTGCCACAGTTGATGGACATCCGAAAAGACCGACAGCAGCAGGGAAAGGTGGCTTAAGACGAGGCTTTCCTGGTTTACCCTCGAGTGATTCAATCAAAGATGTTTCCTCACCACAAACGTAAGCTCCCATTCCACGATGTACATAAACATCGAAATCATATCCACTACCACAAGCATTCTTTCCGATCAATCCATCCTTGTATGCTTCTTGGATCGCACGTTGTAGAACGGTAGCTTCGTGATAAAATTCTCCACGAATATAGATATAGGCGGCCGTACAGTTCATTGCTCTTCCTGCAACTAAACATCCTTCGATAAGTTTGTGAGGATCCTTTCGCATAATTTCTCTGTCCTTGCAAGTTCCGGGTTCTCCTTCATCTGCATTTACAACGAGATATCTTGGTTTGTTGTCATTCTCCCATCCTTTGAAGTTCATGAATGACTATCATAATTTAGCTTCATTCATTTGCTTTATGAAACATGAAACCTACCCATTTCATACCCGAAGGAAATCCAGCACCACCACGACCTCTCAAACCAGAAGCCTTAATTTCGGAGATGATCTATTTCGGTTGTCAACTTCTAACCCACACTGTAGTTGCAAACCTTTCCAACATACCCAATCATGACCCTTTGCGAGAATATCCTTCGTTCTGTGCCAATCACCATATTTCTTCGCACTCGCAAGATCCGCTCCGTGATGGCCATATAAGTTTTGAAAGATTCTATCTTGATCTCTCAATCCACCCCATTGTGTCTTCTTTGGTGGAGGTGGTGTATCTGCGACTGTGGCAAGTCCTCTAGATTGTTGTATCGAAGAAATCGAAGGTGTTAATCGTGCTGTTGTTGTAGAAGTAGATAGGATTCGGGTTGAAAGTGTCGAGGCTGCCTTTGCAGAAGGCGCATTTCGCGAAAGCATTTCGATGTGTATTTTGTGCTCAATGGAGCGTTGTTGTGAGTGGAGAGTGATCGGATTGGGGGGGAAGTTGAGGTTGTAAATATTTCCGAATAGTTCAAGTCATCATAGAAATCATCAATGTTTGATTGGTTGAAATGACAAAGCTTTAAAGTGGTGGCGATAGCCGAGAACTTCCGTTGGTAAGTCTGAATCTGGAACTTTAAATTTTTATGTATTCCATCTAGTTACCCATTTACTACTACTCTACTACCGGTACTCATGTATGAAACAAATGGTCATGTGCATTGATTATTGTCTTTGAAACGTCTTATTCTTTGAATTATCATCTGAATATACTTGGGTATTAGTAAGATTGATAAGTATTCAGAAATTTTATAGAAGCAAGCGGCAAAATTGATATGATTTGCCCTTTCAATAATACCTGACGCTTTGCTATACAATCGGGCACAAAGATTACTTACAACAACTTCCATTGACCCTCTAGCAGATACATCAACCACCTCCACAAGCATCGAATTCGTGTTCGGGTTTATCAATACAACAAAGTATTGGCCAGTTCTGGCCGCTATTTACCAGCACCTACCAGCATTTCCCTGTATCTACTTTGCCAAAGACCTACACTCTAGAGTCTACGTTCAAGCCTCGACACCGCCCATCACCAATCATGTCCTCCGCCAAACGAGCTTCCATGCTCCCTCCACCTCCTAAACCTCCGATTTCATTCTCAAACAATATCACCATCGCAGACCACGCCTCGCTCATTGGCACAAATCTCATAACCATTCGAGGACATACCATTCTTCATCCACGTACAAAATTGAATAGCAGTTTTGCTCCCATTACAATCGGTACACAATGTGTTATTGGTGAACGTAGTTCAATTGGCATGTTGAATTTTCCATCCGAAGAACAAGCTGAAGGTGTCACATTGGAGAATGGTGTTATAATAGAAACTGGAGCTATTGTCGAGGCAAAATTCGTGGGACAAGGAACTCTGATTGAGATTAATGCAAAAGTGGGAAGGGGAGCCGTCATAGGAAAGGTATGGATTCTGCAAGTAAAAATGGTAACGATGAAATGCTAATCATATACTTTACCTAGCACTGCAAGATTGGACCAATGTGCGAGGTTGAAGAAGATGAAGTCATTCCAGATTATACAGTGATATATGGAAATGGATTACGTAGAATAGATAAAAGTGGTGTGGAAGGTCTCAAGATGAAGATGATCGGTCGACATGTAGATGTGCTTAGAAGGCTTGTTCCTAGCAATTTATCTAAATATCAATGATACCCTTTTGATTTTCTTATACTCCTGATATTCGTTTGCCTCAATACTCATCATAGGTATAGTTATGCTACTATTCTTCATACATGATTTCCGTAACTCCTAAAGTTCCATCACTCTTAAAAAAGAAAAAGAAAACGGCCAAGCAATGGCTATGCAAATCTGAAATATAATACAAGCAAATATAGCTCAACTTTTGCCCATCAACTAATTACTTCCTCCTCCACCCCTAGGACGTTTTCCTCCATTTCCTTGTTGACCACCTTCTGGTACAGGTCTCTTATGTCCTGGCTGAGCATTTGGACTAAAATTTTGAGCTGCTGCATTCATTCCTCCCCGTCCCGTAGGATTACCCCTTCCTCTACTAGCGGCTCCTCCACGTGGTTGATAAATACCTCCACGACCACCAGCACCTATATTTCCACCCCCGCGATTTTGATTACCGCCACGCATTTGTGGTAATCGTGATTGATTTCCTGCTTGAGGGGCCTATAATTCATTAGTATTAGATGTGAGAGGATTTCATTCTTGGAGGTGTTGCTTACAGATGGGATATTACTGACTGGAAGTGAAGAGGCACCATTGGTGGATGGGGTTATTGGACGTGGGCCAGAAGGGATACCACTCTTTAGAGGCTCAGCCTCCTCATTCTTGGTGCCTTCTGAGGGCGCACTATTGGGTTGGGTGCCGGCTACGTTGGTGGGTGGTACAGCAGCTGTTGTGGTATTTGCTGCTGCTGGCAGAGCTGCTGGAATCGGATGGCTTGGTATCGATACTGTGGCCGCGGTAGCAGCTGGTGTTGGTGGAGGTGGTTTAGCATTTTTCGCAATCTCCCATACCTCGCCGACAGGCCTTTCAGGGGTATCCGCCGCAGCTTTTTCAACCACTGTAATTTTTGCAGTTGCGTTCTTCACCCTATTGTCCAACATGTTGAGCTTTAATGATGACTTCTTCTCTGCCATCAAAACAGCCTGTGCTTGACTGGTTTCGGCCTTTGCTTGAGCTTCAGATAAGGTAGCTTCGGCTTTCTTCTTTTCTTCGGCAAGTTTTTCAGTCACCAATTTATCTTGCTCCGATTTAAGTTTCTGAGTCTCCTTCTCAAGTAGCTTCTTCAAATTATTGGCAAGAATACTCTTGATTGTTGGATTTGTTGATAAAAGATGTCGAACTTGGTCATCCGAAAGATCTGAACCATCAGCTGATGGTGCAGCAGCTTTACTCGGAGTGGCGGGTGTCGCTGGAACGGCATTTTCTTCTACCTTAGGAGCAGATGGAGTAGGTGGTGGAACTGATGAATCAGAAGTTTTATTCTCTGCAAGCCAAATTTGTTTCTCTTGCTCAAGTTTTAACTTGAAATCAGCCTCGAGTTGTACTCTCAGAGCTTCCTTGGATTCACCGAGTTTTTTATTCAAAGCTGCCTTCATCTTGTCAGAACGTTGTTTGAGTGTAGCTTCCATAGACTCTTCAATTTCCTTTGCCTTCTCATCACGTTCCTTGGCCATAGCTTCAGCAACGGCGATACGTGCCTCCAATGCCTTTCTCTCTTTCTCTGAGATACCATTTTGATTTTCATCAATCTGTCCCTCGTCAGCACCATCATCCATTGGGGCTTCAGATGGTTGAGCCTTTTGTTGTGATCGTGCCTCAGAGGCATCGGCAATGGCATCATCTCTCTCGGAATTAGCAGCTTCGAGTTGTTGCTTGAGTTCTGTGATTTGTTCTTCGAGAGCTTGCTTCTCCAAGATTGCTTGATCACGTTCCTTGCGGAGTTCAACAAGCTGTGCATTAACAGCTTCGTTATCTTCCGATCCATTCGACACTGGAGGTGCAGAAGGGGTCTTGGGTGAAGCAACAGATTGAACAGCATTAGCCAATGCCTGATCACGTTGGGTTTTAACTTCATTCAATTCTTGTTCCACTTCCGCGAGTTTAGCTTCTGCTGCTTCTTTTTCTTCCACAGCAGTTTGAAGTTGTTCTTGTAGAGAAGTGAGCTGTTCTTGGAGGGAATCCCTCTCAGAAATGGCGACGTCTCTTTCTGCAGCTCGATCGTTCTTATCTTTCGTTAGAGTGCGGTTCCTCTCCTTAGCTTGCTCAATCAACCTTTGTCGGGTAGTTTGCCATTGTGCTCTGTCATTCTCCATAGTACTCTCCAAAGTTTGTACCTTCTCCTGCAGTGGCTGTTGTTCCTCCAATAGAGCGTCTCTCTCACTTCGTAAAGTCTCAATAGTCTCCTTCATTTGTTCCATCTCAGCAGGGTCGATTCGATTATACTTGGAAAGTATATCTTGGTTGCGTTTCTGCCAACGATCACGATCTTCCTGCAACAGATGCATTTCACCCTCCATCGTTTCTTTACCATGTTCCAATTCACGAACCTTTGTCTCCAATGGTTGAATTTGTGCCAGAAGTTCCTCAACACGTTTGGTCTTATCCGCAAGCTGAGATTGAGCTTGACGGGCCTCATTACGCAAGGTAATACTACTTTCGCGGAAAAGATTGAGCTCATTGAGTTTGTCCATAAGATCTTTGTGTGCGATGGAAGTTTTACCGCCATCAGCATGAGAACGTCGCTCTTGGTCGAGTTTCAGTATAGCTTCGTCAAGTTGAGCTTGAGTATATTCGAGTTGCTGCTGTAGCCGTTTGGCTTCCTGAATCTTGATATCATATTGAACCTCGCCAATCTCTTTTTCGCGTCTCAAATAATTATTCAACTCACGCAAACCTTCTAGAGTACGATCAGTTGTTCCATCCGCAGTTGGCGATCCAGCTTCCGATGCACCAGGGGCATTGGAGCGGGATTCTTGCAAAGCAACAATTTGTGAAGAAACATTATCCAATTGTTGGTGGAGAAGTTTGTTCTGTGCATTGACGTCGTCTCGTCTAGTCTTCAACTCAACCATCTCTCGTTCGAGTTGTTCACGTCGTTCCTCCCAAGATGCTTCGCTTTGACTCAAAGTGACCTTGGCAGATTCAGCCTCTGCCTTCAATGTTGCTGACTCTGATTTCAGTTGATTATATTCTATGCGTAGAGATTGAAGATGTTTAGCAGCTTCAGCATGCTTGACAAGTTCATACTCGTAATCTTGTTGAGCTTTTGTGGCGATGGCTGCTTGTGCACGAAGGTCTTCTTGATGGAATTTTGCGGCTGCAGCGTCCTTCTCTTGTTCATCCTTCAAGCGTAAGATCTCTGCCTCAAGTCGTGATTTCTCTTCTTCAGCTTGCCTAGCGACCTCACCTTGTTGATTTCGAAGAGCTGTCAACTCATTGTTTGAATTAGTGAGCTCAGTAGAAATGTCTTCAGCTCGTTGCTCCAGTTCATGAATCTTTGCATCTTTCTCCTCAATGATCTTATCCATCTCCTCGCGAGCCTCATCCAATGTAGCATTGAGACTTTGTAGCTCCTCCTCGGATGATTGACTGATAGACTTGAATTGTTCCGCTTGATGCTTTGCATTCTCAAGCTCCGATTTTGCTAATTCCAAATCTCTCTTCAATTCTGAAAGCTCAATTCCCAATTCTTGTTCACGACTTAGGGATTCGTCTTCGGCGCTTGTATCTTGTCCAACTGTCTCCAGGGCATTGCTTCCTGGTCGTGGTGTAGGTCTTGGTTGTAATAACTCAACACGTTCCTCTGCACTCTTGAGCTCGATGTGTAATTCATCTACACGAGCTTGGAGATGATCGCGTGATGTCTGTGCTGCAACAAGTTCCTCTCTTGCCTGGCTGAGACTAGTCGCAAGCTCGTCAATCCTCTTTTGATTTTGTTGAGCATCATACTCCTTTCTCAATTGTGCTTTCTTACTCTCTTCAACTTCATCATTGAGCTTTCGCTTTGTGGAATTCAATTCCGATTCTAAAGACTCGACTTGGGTCTGTAGTCTTCTTCTAGTTTCGGATTCGGATAATTCGCGTTCATTCTGAAGTGTTTGTTGATTGGCAATAAGAGTATTGAGTCTACTGCGTTCATTGGTGAGATTTTCATTGTCCTGACTGAGTCGATCCTGAATGTCCTTCCAGAGCTTCTTTTCAGCCTTGAGGTTGGCGGTTTCATTTCGCATGCTCTCCACCAATCCCTTAGCTTCAATCAAATCTTCAGCTACTTGTTGTGTCCTCAAGTCTTGCTTGGCAGCAGCCTCGGATAGAATTTGAGAGCGCTTTTGCAACTCGCTATTCTCTGTCTGCAACAATGTGTAATTTGAGTGCAACATTTCGTAGCGTTCATTGGCAAGAGTCAATTGACTACTAGCCTTGGAAATCTCTGCTTGAAGTGCGCTCTTCTCCAAAGACAGTCGTTCTGTTTGCTCTCTGAGAGTGCGTCGATCAACGGTTTGTTCTTCCCGGTATTGATCAAAGTGACCTTGCAATTCACGCAATAAAGCTGCATAATTAGCATTGTCCTTTTGATTTGGGTTTTCAATTGTTGACATGACACCATTACCATCCACTGATTGACCAAACATAGATTGGAGATCGGAATTGGCTGGTAATTGTCCTCGGTGTTGAAGCATACGACGGAACATGTCCCTCTCCTTGATGTAACTTTCGGAACGAGTAATCATAGATCTCAACTCATCCTTCAAGTCCTCAACCTTGGCTTGGAGAGTCTGTACTTGTTCGTGATCCTGGACGGCTTGATTCTTTGCAGCTTGGGCTTCTTCGCTTTCCATCTTCTGACCAAGTTCTCTAGTGATCTTGAGCAACTCTTGATTCTTCTCTTGCAATTGACTGATGCTACGGAAAACAGTGAGTCTCTGACTGATAAATCGATCGGTATCAGTCATTCCTTCGAATGAATCCTCGCTAACTTCTCCTCGAGCTAGACGTTCCATTTGTGCTCGCTCACTAGCATTCAAAGTCTCCAACCCTCTTTC
Organism: Botrytis porri; assembly: GCF_014898465.1. Lineage (NCBI taxonomy): Eukaryota > Fungi > Ascomycota > Leotiomycetes > Helotiales > Sclerotiniaceae > Botrytis > Botrytis porri. The sequence continues at coordinate 91,499 of NW_024066078.1, forward strand.
TTTGGCATCTAGATCACAAAGAAGCATCTTGATCTGGGCGCTGAGATCTCTGAGTTGTTGTCGAAGAATATTCACCTCTGCTTGTGCTGTAGAAGCCTCACTTTCTGCCCGTCTGACATCTTTTTTGGCTCTATCACGTTCCTTGCCTGTTTGATCGACGAACTTAGACATTTCCACTACCTCCTGTTGAAGACGTTCATGCTCGGCTTGCATTTCTTCTAACTCGGGTTGTTTTGCTTCAAGTCCTTGCATCATTTCCTCCATCTCAGCCGCAAGTCTTTCACTTCGTCTCTTCTCCGTAGCCAATTGACCCTTGACTTTGTAGAGCTCATCAATAGCTTGAGTGGCCGTGATAGCAGATTTACTGCGCAAAGATCCAGGTGTACCAAATTGAGCAGGTGAACCAGATCTTCCAAACACAGATCCATTTAATCCTCTTTGTGGGGTTGATGGTACTGAACCAGGGTGAGGTTGTGAGGATACAAGAGCTTCAAGTCGATCAATTTCGGCTTCAAGTTCTGAAATGCGATGCTCCGCCTGTTCACGTTCTTGTCGTTCTGCCTCAGCTGCTTGTTGACATCTACCAATTTCTTCGGCAGCTTCATCCTTGATTTTGTCTACTCCCCCTTCGACCTCCTTCAATCTTTGTCGGTGTGTCTCGGTTTGTTGTGCTTGTAGCTCGGCAAGACGACGTGCGCTTTCCAATTCCTGGCGGAAACCATCCTCAGTCTTTGCAGCTGCTTCTTGAAGTTGTTGTATCTTTTGAAGTGAATCCTCTGCCTTCTTTTGAACTTCATCCAATCTGGTACGTAAAGCTTGTTCGGTGCGTCTTAAAGACTCTACATTGGAGGTGGATTCTTCATTGAGGCGCTGTAACTCTGCAATTCGTGCACCCTTCTCTCTGCGATACTTCAAAGCTTCGGCGCTCTTAGTCTTTAATTCATTTTCAAACCATTCATTGTTGCGCTTGGCCAATTCGACTTCTTGTTTCAAAGATTGCTCTCGAAATTTAGCGCTGGATGCCGCAGAGTTTGCATTCTGAACGGATTGTTGTAAGGCTGTGATTTGTTGACTAAGTTCTAATCCTTTTTGATGTTGCTTTTGCAAGTCTTGTGCAAGAGCACCATTAGCGGTTGTCTTTGACTCGATGACAGCTAATGCATCGCGATTCGAGGATTCGAGAGAAGAGATTCGAGACCTTAAGGTTTCTAATTCGGATGTCGACGTTGAAGAAGTAGATTTTAAGGTTTGAAGTTCATTTTGAAGAGATGACCTTGAATTTTCTAAAAAAAAGATATAAATCAGCATCACCATATAGCACGATAAAATTCAAATAACTTACCCTCCTCATTGAGCTTTGTTCTCAACTCTTCCACAGTTTTCTGCGCCTTTTCTACACTTGATCGAAGTCCTTCAATGCGCGTCTCTGAACTTCTCACGGCATTTTCAAGCTCGATATCGACTCGTAATTTATCTGCCGCCAATTCATCATGCTCGCGTGCCTTTGCAGTAACAGCTTCGAGGACGCTTCTAACCAATTCCGCTGTAGGATTATCAACAACTGTCTCAAGGGTCTGTTGCGGCACACTTAGATATGCCGACAAATAATCGACATCAAGTACCGCGGTCGCCATCTTGAAAGAGTTCCTTCAGACGATTCGTGGTTGTGTTTTGTAGAGGACCATTTGAAATAAGTGGTTGAGAATTTGTGTTGATCGCGTTGCTTCAAGAAAGTGAAGGTAGATAAAAGTAAGTAATAAAGTTGAAAGAAACCCCAGTGGCCAATATTAGATTTATCTATGAAATTCCTTTCATCTATTGTATGACCATACTAAATCTCGAAATGAATGAATATATTAGTGAGAATCCGTATTGGAATACCTACGATGGTCAAATCGCGGTGTTGTCAGTTTCTTGAATAGAATCAATCAGTCTTTGAAAGCTAGCTTCCATGTTGCTTTCAGGACGAGAAGGCGCTGACTAATATGTACAAACCTAGGAAAATTGAATAACGTGAATGGATGAGAGTCTTTAGCGCACGCTTGGGCCCTGTACGTTCTACATGCGCTAAAAATTATTCCCCCATGTAATTTCTCAGCCTCCTCTACCGTACAATATGGAGTCTTAAGGCACTGAATAACTTCTTTGTCTTATTTCAACTCTTCCCATCGAAAGTTGCGCCAACTCTTCTCAAACCCTCCACACCTCTCGATTTCGAATACATACTGTATTGTCCAGACCTTACCCGTCGCATACATGTGGTAGTCGACATCAGCCTTTCTAATCCTTAAGCACCGACGTCATCTGGACCTCAAAATCATTATACGGTTGTACAACATCTATTAGGCCTTGGACGCAAAAAGGTCTTTCGGGTTCGAATCTATTTAAGACTTTCAATCTCACTACTTTCAATATCATTAACCGTCATTATGTCTTCATTTCTTGAGAAGCAACAAGCTGCCTTTGCAAAGGGTATTCAAAATACTTCGTCTAAGATTACAAGCAAGCAGCGTCCTACTGCACCAGTTTCAGTACCATCCCCCGCTCCATCAAACACCTCAAATACATCGAAGAGCGAGAACAAAGATCCTAAACGTAAGAGAGAACCCACGAATGTCGTTTACTCTCAGCCTGCTGCCACCGGCTATGGAACAGAAGCATTTACACAAGTCACCTACGTTATCGAATTCTTGAAGAAGAAAGATGAACCCAAAACTTTCCAAGAAATTCTAGAATATTTGAGTCAGGTCCACGTCGAGCAGAGTAAGAAACAACTCATTGCGCAAATTCTCAGAAGACATGATCGTGTTCAATGGATCGCAGATCCTAAATTGAAGGTACAAGCTTGGGATTCTGGCACATTCAAACATCGTCCCATCATTGGTGTTCGTAACAAGGGAGCCTTATTATCATATCTTCAAAACAAACCTGATGCTCAAGGCGTTAGTGTTAAGGATTTGAAGGATGGTTGGCCAGATTGTGAAGATGCGATCAATGAGTTGGAAAAGGAGTACAAGATTTTGGTTACGAGAACAAAAAAGGATAACCATGCACGAATGATTTGGATCAATGATCCTACCTTGATTCACCCTGTCGAATCCGAATTCCAAGTCATGTGGCACCGAACGGAACTTCCAAGCGTCGATGATCTTGTTCGAAAGCTTCTCGAAAATGGACAAAAGCCTGCCAGTGAAGATCCAAGTAAGCGTGTGAAGGTAGCTCCAAAGGCAAAGGAAAAGAAGAGAAAGGCTCCAAGAAAGGGTGGTCGTACTACAAATACTCACATGGCACATTTGTTGAACGATTACTCACATATGAAGCGATAGATGGATGGCGGGGAAATTGTACAAAAATGGTGGGACGGCGTTTTCGAAGGGGCTCAAATCAGAATACACAGCGAGGGCGTTTGAATCTAAGAACTTAAAGGACGATTCTTCATTTGTAATTCTCTCGATACATGGGAGGGAATGGGTAAATGGCTGGGTGGGTGGAAAAATGGTTCAAACAATGGCATACACAACTTACGGTAGATGTGTTATGAAGATAGACCCCGACATGCAATACATATTTGCTTTTTTATCGATATTCAAGCGCACACGTGAACTCTTTGCGGCTTCCGCCTTTCGGCAGTTGCTCAACTGACACACTATCTTGAAGAGGCCCATAGACTCCATGAATTCCCTTTGTAATTTACACAGATGTCTAGGCCAAGAGAAACATGCATGATTGTTTATTTTCCCTGTATTGTAGAAAGTCTCCCCTGATCCATACGCGAGAAATATAATTCAGGGGTCAAATTAACCATCAACATAATCACCCTTCCCATGACTACCAAGCATCAAAATTCCCGAATCCCCCCGATTTTATCTTCTTCTTAACCGGCGCCTCCTCTTCGTCCACTTCCACAACTCCAACACTATTATCCGTTCCACCAGCTTTGAGATATTTCCCCACTCCACCCGTCGCCTCATTTTGTACCACGGTTCCATCACCCCTAATCCGTTTACCCGTCCATGTAGTTTTATCATCTTCCGTTCCTCCCTGCCTCATGATTTCCGCTTTTGCCCTCTCCGCAACATCTTTCTCCTGTTTCTGTTTTTGGAATTCTTCAAATGGATCAACGAAAACTACCACATTTTCCATAACGATATCTTTTATAGGACGGCTCTTATCGTCTACTTCCACTTTCTCGAGTTTAGAGAGTACATCCATACCACCAACTACCCGGCCAAAAATGGTGTGTTTCCGATCCAAATGTTTAGCTTCTTTGTAGGTGATGAAGAATTGACTCGAGTTTGTGTTTTTTCCCTTGTTGGCCATACTCATTACACCCCTTGAATCATGAGTTAAAGGTCCATCGAATTCATCTTGAAAATCCTTTCCCCAAATACTTGAACCTCCTTTACCAGTTCCTGTTGGATCACCTCCTTGAATCATGAAATTTCGAATATTCCTATGAAATGATACACCATTATAGTAACCTTTTTTGGCCAATTGAACAAAATTCCATACTGCGCGAGGTACCGTTTCGGTTTGTAGTTCGATATTCAATGATCCCAAATTCGTCTCGATCCTAGCATATCCCTTTATCTTGACTCGTTTCGGCTTTAACATATATTCTTCATCCGTGAGAATTGCCCTCTCTCCACTGGTTTCTGGAGTCAAGCCCGTACTCGTAAAACTTGCTGCCGCTCTTCCTGTTGTATATTGTGCTGCATTGTATGCCATTTTCTTTTCTTGTAATAATGAAGGTTTCGCCGTAGAAGTTGTTGACCCTGGTTTAACCATTGATTTCGTGCGATTAACATCACCACCAGCCTCTCTTTCCCTTCTAGCTTTCTCGACAGCTTCCTTTGCCCTCAAAACTTTATCTCCAACTCTGCCCAATGCATTAATATTGACGCTACCTTTCGACCTTTCTTCCTCTTGTTCTTTGCTCAAAACAGGTTCTCCTTCTTTCAAGAATTTGAACTTGCTAAGATCTCGGCTTTCAATATTTTGCGGGTCTTGTAATGTTATGATATCCGACCTCCCAAATTCTCGGTCATCGACTAAATCTAACCACATCTTCGCCTTGATATTCAATCTTTCGACAGTTTCCCAAGCAAAAACATTAGCCTCGGTACCATGCCTTATAGCGACGATATGCGTATTATCCGTAAAAACTTTGAAGGTGACTGGGTCCACCATTTCTCCTTTACCATCCCCTCCAGCACCACCAGATCCTCTTTCTTGCGCATCAGTGTCTCCATTCCGCGCAAAGTTCAATTTTATCAAATCTTTCGCACTCAATGGATTTCCATTGATAGGATTTGTGCCATGCTTCTCGAGCCATTGTGAGATAATTTCTATATCGAATATAGTACCTTCTGCGGTACAGACTGGATGTTTGAATGGTTGTAAACTGGCCGCACAAAAGTTAAAGGGAAGACGCTTGAATGAGCCATTGGGAGCTTTCTGAGAAACATTTGATCCGCTACTCGCGGAGAATGCATCAGAGGATGACCATTCAGAATGGGTGATCTAAGTGCCATGTAATGATTAGCATATGGGAAAATCTGAAATTGGTACGCATTCTGGGACTGGTGAAAGCTCACGTATAGCTTGTCCGTGCCTATGAGAGATATATGTCAGTATGCTTTTGTACTCCAGTTCTGAATCGTATTGCGACGAACCTTTACCCATTATAAACTTTTAATATTATGATGTGGATGGTTGATGGAGGTATGAATATTTAGAAGAGCTCTTCATCAATTGTTTGATGTTTTAGCGCGACAGGCTGTTATCGGGCTTATCGTGGGTCGCTACAGTTACTTCAACTCCCTGTAGGTGTTTTAAATCACACTTCATTGACATATCAAATATCACCACACAATTAATCATCATTCAATGTTACATATCAGTCTGTCTCTTTGGAGATGTATGGATATTGTGATTCCTGAGGATGTGTACCCAGGTTTATTATTCGATTGCTCTACCAGAAAAATGTTCTGCTTGTGATAAACAGGATATGCTGTGGATGTGCTCTATATGAGAATTACACCATTCTCTCAAAAATTTCGGCCTCCTTTGGAACAAGCTCATCAACCATCAGTACAACACGACGGAAGCTTCAGCTCGTACCCAATCCATTGAGTTGCTGAGCCGTAAGTATCAAGTGATAACACTACAGTAGTTGTGAAAGGGGAGGGTGCGTCAAGTGACCTCTGAGAATATCATTATTTCTTATGTCAACGACGTATTTGAAGAATGACACCCGGGCGAGCTGAATTCGAAGTCTTGGTGTTAGTTGGGCTACATATTGAATTGTTGAATACATACATACTCCTGGCAAAGTGTCCAACTTCCATTTCACCACTCACTCTTCGCTTCCTCTCAATACTCTAACAAAATATGAACATTGACAACTGCTACATCTCCAAATCACTCTTTCATCTGTAATATTATCCATACTCCACCACTGCTTTTGTCCCTTTTTCCAATGAGCCGCAGCTTGAACTTCTAGCTCACCAAAACTATCACCTAGATACATCTCAATGTATGGTCTATGTTTCTCCAGGTCGTCTGTAAGTAGAAAATAACGAATGTGGTACTTGGGGGACGCAGTAATATCCTTTTTGATTTTTTGGAGTTCGATAATAGGTTCTGGTTTTTTTGGTATATCGCCCGCAAGAAAGGGAAAGGCTTTGTTGAGTCGCAGACGAGCGTCCAAGGCCGAAAGGAAAAGAGAAAGGAAGTTAGATGAGTGTCCTCGCGGGATGCTAGTGGCAAGACAGCAAAGAATGACACTTGAAGATATCTTCCCTCGCTGAAGTGATGCGGTTTAGAAATGGATAAGGACTCAATGTAAATTTTCAAACCATTCTTCCTTCAAACAGATACTCTTCTCTTCAGCTTGTAATAACAAGCTATGAATGTCTGAAATGATCGTTGAATTCAACTTCACATGTGTAAGTTGGCTTGAATACCTAACAACATGGATTTTTTGTTATGAATCACCTTCTATACAGTAGCACACAATCTATCTGCCGTATGGGTTAACAGCACCCCACCAACTCTGTTTTCATTTTGAGTAGCTGTGTGCGTTTCATAGCAAGTGAGATGTTGCTATAGTGAACTCTTCAATTAATTGCATGTTTGCTCGTGAAGGAGGTCATATGAGGTTCCTCGCAACGTTTAAATGCCCGGGAAGAACGAACATTGGATCGTTAGTTGAGATGAAGGAACAACCAAATTCCTGTGATGATAGAAATTGGATGAGTAAAGATAAAGCCCTCCGCTTTCTATGAATACCAGGTTCAAGAAGTTCATGGCATCGGCTGTGTTGCTCTCAAATATATTTCGGCTTGTTGTTCATGCCGCTTCTGACTCACGCGACAATCGCATCTAGAGATCTTGTCTAAAGATTCTAGCAGATCAAGTATGTTGAGCTTCTATTTCTTGCCCTGAAATCTGAACATAAAGAGTGTAAGTAAATCACACATTTATTCCGAAGCAAGCCAAAACAATGGTACCCCGCACCCCTCAATCACCCCTCATGGCCTCACCCCCAGCTCCAACTTTTCCAATCCTTAAATTTTGCACAACAATTGGGACTAAGCATAATGTTACTCCCCCAAGGATCAACTTGAAGATTTACATAAAGCAGCTCATGATCACAAGGAAAACGAACGAAAGCAAAGATAAACAGCGGGTACAGTACATGAACCAATCGACACTTAGCAACCTCAAAACCGTACATCCGTTGGATTCCCTATGGAGAGGGATTTGACTTCCCAATCACAGTGTACATTCAAATCTTGAGAGTCTACCACTTTTTGTCGACAAAAGAAAAGGAATCCAAGAAGATCAATCCAATCGGGTCACTACCAACCATGGAATCATCCGGAAAGGCCTGAATCGCCTTTCCATGAAAATCTTGTACTATCCCAAAATCACCAATTATTTCTCATCACAACAACATATGACGCGAAGATATTTGATGTTGAATACTAGGACACTGGTTCTTGAACCTCCTCGGACTAGAGCCTTCATCTCGAGACATCAGAAGCACAAAAATGAGCAACAAGAAAAGAAGATCTCCTGGTATACCTTTAGTACTTCCAAACTCAAGACACTCAACTTTTTTCCACGCATTTCCATCAGATAAGCACCACTCAGAACTCACATTCCCATCTGCACCACACCTAGCCCAGCCGCATCTTAGATCCATCATAATCATCCCCATCCATCTCAAAAGCAAAAATAAAAGCTCAACCGCTTTTACCATCCCACTTCTAACCACACGATGCGTTCCTCCAAATCCCACTAGTTTAAGTTTCAAGACAATAAATAACAAACCTACGAGCTTACCTGGCTGCTCAACGACTCGAGATCTACTGTACATACATACATATGTACTGAGCAGTAACCACACACACAGTACCTATCAAAACCAGCAGAAACATACCTCACGTCGATTGCCATGTCACACTCGCCGCGTCTAGACAATTGACGTGGTGCGCCACGACTTCCTGGATGGATTCGCACCCCGTCGTCGCGCAGAAAGAGTGGGGCGCATCGGCTACGCAGAAGGAGCGACAAACACATGGCATGTGTGGGGCTGTGATGCGCTACGGAGGTTGCTTTGGGGCTGGTGTATGTGCGATAGACGCAGATGAGGATGATGCGGTGAGAATAGATTGGTTTGGAACTTTGGATGTAGAATGGATGATTTGTTTACCGTTTCTTCTTACAAGAAGTTGAGTTGAGTTGGGTTGGGTGAGTTTGTTAGCTCCCGGTATGTTCTGGAGGTAGGGAATTGGGATGGACTGGAGGGGCTTGAGGAGGGGCAGAGATGTAGTGTGGAGTTTAGTATACATCATTTTCATATTATATCAGATCATATCATCTCTCATCCACAGTACTTATTGTACATCAAGACCTCGAGTTGCACGTAAATAAATGTATACTGTAAGATTACATACCAAGTAAAATATGCAAAGGAAGCGGTGTAACCATACCTATTGCCGGGCGGTGTAAGGTTAACCTCATTCCCCTCTTCCGCCCCCTCAATCTTCTCGAGCTTCGGAATCTGTTCCAGGCCCACCTATCAATCACATCCAGAAGGATATCCGTAGCGGGGCGGAAGTACCGGTTGGTTGGAGCCTCAATTCAAGGTGCAAGGATGGAGGGGAATACTCCGTACTTCGTACATTATCATACGGAGCACTAGGACAATGGAAACGAGAATGGGATGGAAGAGAAGGATATTGCCGTATAGGCGGTGAAATAACAATTTAATTCCTTCCCTTTCCTAAGCTTCCTCCACCAAACCCGAGACGACTTATTACAAGGAACAGGAAGATGGGGAGCACGGCATGTGGAGCAAGTTTCTTGTTGCATATTGTGGGTGGAGGGGAAAGGGAGGGGTCCGAGGGATGTGTTTTGAAAAAAGGGGTAAAGGGAATGGAAAGAAAGAAGGAAAGAAGGAAGGAAAGGAAAGGAAAGGAAAGGAAGGGAAGGGGATGGGAGAAGGAGAAAGACTTGAACAGTAAAACGGTGATGACAATACACAGGAAACAAAATAATAATAAAAGATTAAAAGATTAAAAGAAATTGAGACCCCATAAATATTTCACCCCCCAAATTCCAATGAATCAAAATCTCATGCGTACGTGCGTACCACAACTGTTCCAAAATGTTTCAATAGCATCACATCATATCGTCTTGCGCAATCCGAGTGTCTTGCTTGAAAAAGGAAAATCTGTTTCACATGTACATCGTAGGTTCGAGTTCCTTGTAAGTCGAGTACCCTACTTTCAGGCCACCCCTATTTTGGGCCATTCTTTACCACCAAAAATCTCAAAAAATGGAATTTTTAACTTTCTTATTTATAAATAGAATTTATTGAAAATTTGTATATATATAATTCAGATCGTTTAAATTTAATCTGAAAATTTTAGATTTTTAGGATTTTTTTATATTAAAATCTAAAGCTTTAAAATATTGATTTTTTAATTTATATAAGAATCACATATAAATTTAGAACTTTTATAAAATCTTTAATAACTTTTTAACAACAATCATTAAAAAAAAACTATATATCTTTTTGAAAGTTTTAAGTTTAAATTTATATAGAAATTAAAAAAAAAATTAAAAAAAATTAACAAATATAAAGATATAGTATATAATGAGTTTAAAGTAGTATAAATAATCCCTATAATTTTGAGAGTATTCTTTTAAATATCTATTTATAGGAAATTTTCTTTTTTTTCTGAATCCTTCAAAACAAACATATTATAAATTTATAATAAAATTTTATAATTTATTTTTAATAATTTTTATTAAAAAGTTATTAAAGATTTTATAAAAGTTTCAAATTTATATAACTTATGATTCTTATACAAATTAAAAAATCGATACTTTAAAGCTTTAGATCTTAATACAGAAAATTCCTAAAAATCTGAAATTTTCAAGCTAAACTAAAATAATTTAAATTATATATATATAAATTTTCAATAAATTCTATTTATAAATAAAAAAGTTAAAAATTCTATTTTTGGTGTAAAAAGTGGCCCAAAAGAGGGATAGCTCGAAAGTAGGGTATCCGACTTAGTAAGTAGAAAGGGAAGATCTATGAATGATTGATTGCCATCACATGACTTGGACAACTTTTATGTGAGGACATTTCTTAAATATTTAGACACAAGAATGAAGTAGCACACGCCGTTGCAAGCTGCAACCCCCGATATTTCTTAGTTAGGGGTTTGGGGAGGGGAGGGGAGGGGGTCTAGATCTTTTTGATATGATTCACTTTGATTTTGGTTAAAGTTTATTATTATATGATAGGTAGGTATTTGACGGTGCTGCTATAGTTTACTGTTACTGTTACTGTTGCATGGATGGTTTAAGAAGTTGATGATGGGATAGAAGTACTGGTAATAGGTAGTTCATACAGTCAGTCAGTCAATCAGTATACACTATCCAGCTTCCCCTTTAAGCTCAAAGACACCTAGATATAATTATCGAATCTGACTGTACTCCTCTACCTCCTCTGTACTCTACGGAGGATCTATTTCTTCCTCCAGTGTAACATACCACCAAAGTGCCACATGCGCCACTGCAACCCTCTAGAAACAAGGCTTCCAAGGTTATTCTAGAAATACAGAGGGGAGATTGATTTATGCAAGTTATACGACGCACACATCCATGGATGCAAGGACAATTGTGCGCCGTACGTACGATGTACTGTACAAGACAAGACAAGACAAGACAAGCAACTTCTTTTTCTGGATACATGATCCGAGGATTTATGTGAGGGGTGAGGGGTGAGTAGAGGGCCGGGATTATATTCATATTGTAACTTGTGTGAGGAGAGGTGGTATACCTCCGTTTCGATGCGATGCGATGTGATATGATATAATGTGATATGAGTGGCAAGAGTTTAAGATGGAAGTGAAGAAACGGAGGAATCATAAGAGATTCCGACTTTCTGCATAATGAAGTGTATATGGGTACGATGGGAAAAAGGGGAGAAGGGCCGGAGGGGAGGGATGAAATGAAATGAAATGAAATGTAATGTCTTGAGATTGGATTGGATTGGATTGGATTGGATTGGATTGGATTGGATTGGATTGGATGGATCGTATGGTATGGGATGCACTGAATTGGATTGAATTGGGTGATGTGATTAATATTTGACAGGCAGGTAAGGACTGGGAATTTGAGGTAGTGTGATGGATGTTTATTTCTTTGCTTGAGTGGTCGGTGTTTATTAGTCTAGAGGGGCATATACACTCTGAATGATTGAAGAGGCATATCACAAAGATAGCATCATTTTCAAAATTCCCCTTAAATCAATGATCAATATTTTTCAAGCTGAAATGGAAGGCTAATATTGAAGAGCTTAAAGTTTACAATGTTTCTTCATTTTGATTTAATTCTTATATTGTTCTAAATTGTTGTTCAATCTTGAAATACTATCAGAATGTTATAAAGAAAGTGCTGATTTTGACGGGTGTGATGTGCCTGTTGTACCGTTCGGAGTATCAGGGCTCGAGGGGAAAAGTTTGGATGGATGTTTATGCTAAATCTTTAGATGCATTGTCACTAATAAGAGAGTTGGGTAACATTGAGCAATCGATCTAGTGGGACAAAAAGTCAAATAAGTAACCTACGGAGCGGATAATTGATACCATCTACCTACCTAGGGAGACATCGGATTGTGTGATCAATTTATAGTCGTGGTAGTAAGATTACCACACCATCTAGTAAGAGATCAATCGGTTGGATGATCGACACCGGAGAAGTACCTGGGAAAGCGGAGGGTGGTATTGTGATGGTAGATGAAGGCGTGGAATCATTTTATTTCTGATGTGAGGATGTGGTGAGAAGGATGAAGGAATGTACTTTTGGAGGGATGGGGGATAGGGGGAGGCATGGATGTAAGGTGGTGTGTTAATGATTTAGTATCTACGCTGGCGTAGAAGTATTGCTGAGTGAGGAGGTTGACGGGCTGAAGTTTGATATAGTAGAGAGTAATTTAGATGGTACTAATGAAACGTTTAGATACCTACTTCGTACCTTGATACCGGTAGTTGTTGATACGGTAGATTTGAATCAACTCTCAATTACTCGAATTGGTATGTCGTCAAAGAAATAAAGGCATCCATGAGGTTAAACCTATTCTTGAAATCCCAATCGAAATCAAATCCATGTCAAGTTCAAGGTTCAGAGTTTCTCGAAACCATTCCAAGTCTAATTCCATCTTCATCTTTGCGCTTTGATACCCACGTTCCCTCCCCGATCTATTTCATACCATCCCTCCCATGCGATATATTCCCAAAACCCCTGATCGACATGAGGGGCAACCGCGTCGAAAGTGTGTACGAATCAATCTCCTTTATTAGCGATATCAAACGATCCATCTTCCCTGTTTGGTTTGATCAATGATGAAACTTGATATAAATAATAAATCTTGTTGATAATATCATGACAGAGACAGACATTTTATACTCCGTAGAGTACTCGGTGCGAAAGAGAATGTTGGTGTAGATTCCATACGGGTGATTAGACAAAGTTTATCTATCCCGGTATCAAAGACCGTCTTTCAGAATTGAAGTCTAAATGTCACTCACCAACCCTAGATCATTCTCTAACATACTAATAAATACACTAATGGTGATTATCTTTTTGTTGTTGAAACTTTATTGAGGAAGGCTTTGAGTGAATTTCTTGAGAAATTACAATATTGGAACATTCGGGAATTTATTGATTAAGAAATTGATTGGATTTTGAATGAAGGGAAAAATCATACATATGGAATTCGCCGCTCGAGGTCAAAATAAAGGGGTTCAAGTTTAAATCTCTCTTTACGAATGGTGTTAATATTCTGAGCTGGGCTGAGCTGGGCTGGGTATGGAACATATGTCGTATGCGTATCTAACTTTAGGTGGCATAGGTATTAGGGAGTGTACGAACGAAAAGTACGAACGGAGGCAAAGAAGCTCCACATGAGTTTTGGGGGAAGTATCAAAGGTTATGTGCGGGTAATACTTTGTAGTCTTCTGGCAGGTAACCATGTTAGATAAGCCTAGTACATCTTGTATGTAGTCATCCAAAGTTTAGTAAGCAAGAGATAGAATGTATGAACTATGAACTATGAACTATGAAATCTAAAGTATAAACTATAGACTCTGAATCATGAACCATATACACTTTGAACCTCAACCATCAAGTATAAACCCTCAATCATCGACTATAATAAACTCTCCATCCCCAATTGTAAACTATAATAAACTCTCAATCTCCAATTGTAAACTATAAACCCTCAATCCCCAATCATAAACTATCAATAACTTCAAACTCGGAATTTGACATGGGAGGCTGTGTTGAGTTGGTTTTGAACTACTGTACGGTAAGGTAGGTCAGGTCAAAAAGGCTTGAGCCCACTCACTCACGTACTTCGTACTCATCAGTGGCACTCACCCACTCTTTACGATGTGTTGGAAAATGGAATCTGGAACCCATCAAAACCCATAAATAAGAATGTACCATGCAAGAGAGGGGAATTGATTCAAATGGCGTGCACTTGGCGTATTAATCTTCGTGTAGACTGCTCCCGCTAAACCTAATGTGGTAAGTTGTGAGATAAAGCATGGATCTTATGGAGAACATTCCTTTCTGGGATCATGCCCTTCCCTTCCATCAGGTAAATGAAGAATGTGATTTGATTGGTTCCTTGAATTCCTAGAATGATCTTGAATAAACCCCTTAACCGAACACCGTGTTCAATTGATAAAGAGGACAGATCTCCCACCTCGAATATTCCCAATTTCACTCCCACAAGCAATCCCAATCTCTCTCTTTCTTCTCTCTTCTCTCTTCTCTCTTCTTTCTCGCTTCAACTATCACCTTCCATCACCTTCTTACTCTTAATTCTTTTCTTCCATTCATTAATTCTTATTCGTCTACCCACCTCGATTAAGGCACCTCAAGCCATCCAAGGCATCCATTGACTCGTACATTCTATCTCAAGTGGGCCATCTGTCCTCCTCATTATGGGCTTGCCCACACTTGACTCCCTCCACAATATCCTCCATCTACAATAGTCATTCTGTGCATAAACCCATTTGGATTATCCTTTGCCTCCATCTTCATCATAGAACATCAATAAGAGATCCACTCAAGAACTTAAGAACCAAGTTTCATCATCCACTTTGAGTTCGAGGTCAAGGTCGAGATTGAGATTGAGATCGTCATTATCTACATCAACGTCAACCTCTCACACAACCAACCCACACAACTAATCATACCCCCAAAGATGTCGGCTCCAAACTTAAAATTTGAGTTATCACCAGCAGAATCTATCGCCGAATCATTCACTTCAATACCTGGTCAACAGTATCCTTCCTTATTTCACACCGAAGGAAGCATGGAGCCATCACAAGCTATGACTCCACAATCGTTCGATGGCGATAGCATGTTTGGAGATGATATGGGTGAGGATGTGGGTTTAACTGGAAGTCTTGCTGGTACACCCGCACCAGAAAAGAAACAAGTTAAGAAGAGAAAGTCGTGGGGTCAACAATTACCTGAACCCAAAACAAATCTCCCGCCAAGGTAATTCAATCCATCTGTTATTCATCATTCAATAACATCGGCTAATACAATTCCAACAGAAAACGAGCAAAGACTGAAGATGAAAAGGAACAACGTCGAGTTGAAAGAGTTCTTCGAAATCGTCGAGCCGCTCAAACTTCGAGGGAAAGAAAGAGGCAAGAAGTTGATAACCTTCAAGCAGAAAAAGATCAAATCGAACGTAGAAATACCGATTTGCAATTACAATTGGCAGATATGCAAGCTAGATATGAAGAAGTTCGTCGAAAGCTAGAAGAAGTCACCGGTATGACTGGCGAAAATATTACGCCAGCATGCCTTCCACCTTCATCTGTCACTTCATCTCCAGGTCGAAAAGAAAGTTTCGATGGACAATCACCACTCGCCTTTACCAAACAATTATTCGGTATGGAAGAGTCTGGATCAATAATGACACCAATTAGAGATAGTCACAATACTATGCAATCAGCAATCGGTACTGTTGATCTAGCTTCCGTTTCACCACCACCACCTTCAATGGAATCAAATGATGAGGACTCATTCAACCCCAGTTCTTTCGGTATGACACAACATTCTGCTGCAATGTTGTGCGACCTGCAGTGTCAACCGAAAGTACAAGGGCATTGGATGAGTACCCCTCAGAATATTCTAATTTCACGGGTTTTGGTCAGTACACTATGGGTTCAAATGATGACTTCACCAGTCATCTCGAATATCCTGATTCCCTTGGTGCAGATCAAACTTTCTTTAATGAACGGATCGGTCCTATCGTCGACGCCTTCACTAATAACTTTGATAATTTGGCTACTGACAACAACGGCGCCACTAACGATGCCTTATTCGCCGACTTCATTCACCAAGACGAGATCACACCATCTGCGCCCGAAGTACACTCTTCGGATTCGATTGTTGAGGAGACTCTTAACCTGCAGTCCCAGCTTGGCGCGTCCTCTTCTGGATGCGACGCTGGAGACAATGCGGTTGTCGTCTAATCAACAATCAGCTAGCGATTGTATGAACGGCGCAAAGGTGTTTGATCTTTGTAATGGTGGTAAGTCTTCGAGTTTGGAATCGTTAATAACGTTGTCTTGGGCTATTAAAGTTATAATGAAGGAACAGGCAAAGGAACAGACGTCGACAATTTCAAAACCGGACGCGGTAATGAATGTTGAGCAGTCTTCTGGGAAGGATTTGTTTGAATTTAGAGAGCTTAGTAAGGGTAGGGTGCATGGGAATTCTTCTGTGAAGGATAATAGTATATTTGGGGAAAAGTCCTTGGACGGACATTGGAGTATGGCGTTTGAGGATGATCAATAAGTTGCTTCATTTCTCTTGAAATTAGCGATATCATAGGGTGGCTGGCGTGCTAGACCTTGTATCAACACCATTGTGCCAATACAAATATTGAACATTTGTTCACACTAATTTTATCGTTCCATCCGTTAAGTTTAATTGTGATTCTGTTTCATGTAAAGTTAAAGACCTTTTCTTGTCATTTTCGCTCCGCTAGGCCACTGCCGTGGAGGCTTTCGCGCTTCGCTTGAAGAAACGAATGGTTATGTAAGTCGAGAACTTTCAACCTCATCAAGTATCCATTATTGCTGCGCCAAAACCAAACATTATGAAAAATCAAGGTATACTATTTTAAAATCAAAGCAATTGCTATCTATCAATAATTCAAATATTCCCGTACTCCAACGCTTCCAATGCTTCCAAGTCGACTCTACAACGACTCGCTAACTATCAATCTTCCAATACTTTAAAAACTTCGGATTGAATCTGTAACAACTTGCTATCCATTGATATTCTTATGCTTTAGAAACTCCAAACTCTAAACTCGAAATCAAATTTATGCATCTTTCAATGAGATGCTATGCGATCTGCTGTCATAGACGGACTGACGTACTGATGTGCTGACTGGCTGGGTGACTGACTGACTGACTGACTAACTGACTAACTGACTAACTGACTGGCTGGGTGATTGTATATAAATCCCAATAGACAGGTGAGTAGATAGGTATGAATAAATCAGCTTATCTACCTACTTGGATAGTACCCAGGTGGATAAGAGTATCCAGGAGGAGGTTTCGTATCCCTACGCACAAGCTGAGGCTTAGGTGGATGACCTGAACTCGTACTCGAAACACGAAGTGAAGTAGAAACACGAGTATGAACGTTAACCTGCACAGCGGGTGTAGAATATTGGTTATCCTGTGTGCTGGCATGGTGTGCTTCGTATTCAAAATTTCTAGAGTCGGGAACTCTTCGTTCGTGTTCACGTTCGGGATAATCATCATGGTTAGGATCCATATTTCTACCTTGTCCACGTATACT
Organism: Botrytis porri; assembly: GCF_014898465.1. Taxonomy (NCBI): domain Eukaryota; kingdom Fungi; phylum Ascomycota; class Leotiomycetes; order Helotiales; family Sclerotiniaceae; genus Botrytis; species Botrytis porri. The sequence goes on from NW_024066078.1 coordinate 108,932, forward strand.
ACCCTGACCTCCCCTTGAACCTATCTCCGTCTCTGCCCAACGAGGATCGTCACGACCGCCGTCGTAACGCGCAAGCTGCTGGCTGTGACGCGAATATGGTGCGCGAGATTCTTCAGCCACGCTCGTTTGGCCCTGTTGACTCTGCCGCTTACTGACATGCGACGAATGGTCAGTCGGGGGCTTAGTAGTAAAAGTAGAAGTAGAAGTAGAAGAAGAAGAAACATTAGTAGGAGCAGAACTACGTGGTGCGCGAGATTCTCTAGCCACGCTCGTTTGGCCCTGTTGACTCTGCCGCTTACTGACATGCGACGAATGGTCAGTCGGGGGTTTAGCAGTAGAAGTAGAAGAAACATGAGTAGGAGCAGAACTACGAGCAGAACCATATTTATGAGAACTTCCAAGCTCGCTGGTTCCTCTTTCATCTGACTTCTTTTTTGCTTCTTTTTCCGCTGCTTTTTCCTTTTCTCTTTTCGCTGCTTCTTTCGCTTTTCTCTCTTTCTTTTGCGCTTCAGTTTCCTTTATACTGCCTGTTTCATATTGCTTATCTCTTCTTTTCAGCTCTTTTTTGAATTCATAAGCTTCACGAGAAGTAAAACCATGACTTGTTGCGTTGCTTGGTTGAGACCCTCCAGAAATTTGGCTAACGCTTTCTCCTGGATCCACTTCACGCCTATTAATATTATCATACTCATGAGCATCATGATTCCGTGTGGGGCCGATGGATCTTGGAATGGGTTTTGGTCCTCTTGCTTTGCTTTGATCGTATTTGTTCGATCTGTCTAGAATTGGATAAGTCTCTCTCACCTTTGTCCCTCTATCTTCAACGGGTTTGACTGTTACACCGCTCTGTCTATCGCTTTGGGTAGAGCTCGGGGCATTGGAGAAATAAGAGTTGCTGGTGGCTCTAGGCGGAGACATGATCTTTGAATGAGAATACAAGAGGCGAAAATGAGGGACTCCGAAATAGCTGTGAAAAATGAATTATGCGCGCTGCAGACTTTTCTCGTCAGGACCTTTCAGGGTATAAGAATGATGGATATATAGGTAGCATTTTGAGTATATGTATCAGCCTGAAATAACGGTCAATTCTCGGTACAGAAAAGGGGTCGAGAAATCTAAGCCGAGACCCAGAGGGGAATATTGCCTAGACGGTAACCCCTTGGTGACCCAATCCAACGATAATTTTTTGGCGACATATCATGGAATTAGGAAGAGGCTGAGAGGTTTGATTAGATCCACGATAGCCATTTCGTCCGAATAGGTCGGAAAATGAGGCATTGGAAAGTTTCAAGAGTTGCCTAGTAACAGTTTGTAAGTTAAATCAGCCAACAAAGAGGACATCCGGAAATATTGACTCGTTGATTACTGATATTAGACTTCACTTTACTCTGCCAGGCCTGTATCGTGGTGTCTTTATCGCCCTGCTCTAGGTACCTAGAAGACAACGTTCCAGCGAAGCGAGATGAAGGGGGATAGATTTCTAGGTTGGATTCTACCTATTTGGTGTGAACGTTAAAAAAGGAAATCTTCCCAATTTTACGAAAACAAATTCATATATGAATAGTGAAAGAGTAATTTGTCTCTTTATTTAATCGAGACAGACAGTAGGCGGGATGGTAGGAAGGGAATGATACAAAGAAAACAATGAATGGTGAGAAGATGATTGGGGAAGTAAGCAATTGAAGACAACAGGGAAAAATATTATCAACGGATTGGATGAAGACGAGGTAACTAAAAGGTCTCTGGTAATCCGATAATTAAACCTTTGCACAAATAACAAAGTGAGGTGAGGTTTTCCCTATCTTACGGCGCAGGTTAGAATAATTGGCACTTCAAGACCTGCGCTGCTGTGTTATGTAGATGAATAATGAAGAACTGGATAGAGGGATGAATGAACAACTAGATAAATAAATGAATGAATGAATGAATGCGGATAGATAGATATATATGAATAAAGGCCAAATAAATGATAGTATGTACATTCCCTCCTCTACTCCAATATCTAAGGAACGGCGAGGCAGAAGTGCAGAACAAATTGTCAATTCGATTCATTTTGAATCAATACTTCCCCAATAACCGCAGACATAACAGAAAACCTGTCTTTCATAACCAATATAAGCTTTCTAATGGACCAGTAGTTAGATTATTCGAGATGGTCATGTCGATGAGTCGAAATTAAACCAAATTCTCAGCGGTTTGTCTATTTCCGTCATCTCTGAGAATAATTCGATGAGCATCATTTTGTCCCAGGAACTCCTCTCGATTCGCATCGCTTTCACCGTGGAAGTGAAATTTGAGCATAAAAGTTTGGTTTTGAACCGGTAATGCTATGATGTATTGTATGGCCCTGGAAGAAAATATTAGAAAAATATATCCACAAAACCAATGTTGATAAACTTACATAGCGAAAAATGCGACTACAATCCCATCAACCACTAGATCATTTTCATAACTGCTCACCATTCCACCAATCATTGAAAGTGCTAAACCACTAGCCAACAAGAAGTCCATAACATTTGTTGCTTTAGCTCCATTTGGTCTAACAGATAATTTACTCTGCCATGAACCACGACTAATTTCAACAGTGACATGGAAGACTGATGAAACAAATGTATGTAAGATTCGAACGGTATTAAAGATCAAACTGAGCATGAGAAAGACATCAGCAGCAATATACTTGTCATAACCATTGAGAACGAATAGTGCGAAAGCGGCTGATCCGAATGCGAGGTTCATGAGTCGGAGAATAAGTACATAATTAATGGTGATAGAACGACTCTTGGAGGTACGAGGAGAATATTCCTCAGATGTTCGATATCCATCTGAACTTGGAGCAATGTATCGATCCGAATCCGTGGATTCTCGAGGAAGGGGTGAATAATCTGGGGAACCCATGATTGGAAATGAACGGTTTGTTATTGATGTTGTAATTTTATAGTTTGACGAAAATGCGAATGTATAGAACGAACGAAAGCAATGAACGAGAAACACTACATGGAAATTAGGGACAATTGAGTAATAAGTAAACAAAACAATGAGATGTACAATCCACACAGTCAATTCTTATGTAAACAAAAAGCAAGGTATCTATCAAAGCGCTTCGTGTAAGAAATGCGGCGCATGAAACTGTACATCGTATGCGGGAATTTCGAATTCGCTTCCACAAATCAAACAGATTAACTCGGCCACTCAACCTTAAATCTCAATGACCTACTGCTAGTGCCATATATATATCAAAGGTTATTGGCTGAAATACTCGCTTGAGTCCCATCTTGCATATAACCAGCCTTAGGGAGGATTTAAAATGCATATTGCTGTACCAGTTTGACCGGGACTGCAGAGCATAGCCACGTTAATGGGTTCACTGTGCCGGGGATGAACCATGTAATAAAGAATGAATGCCTAATTGACCACCAAGTTGATAAGATAAGTATCCTGGAATGTTTCAGATGGGTGACATACCGTCCCAGCCTCTTTCGCTGTTACTCGTGAAGAGTCTTCGGGGCGTCGTGGACGTTCTATCATGATAGGTACTTTATAGGCTCAGTGATTACCCGTATCTCCTGTCGATCTTGAATTGGGCCATTCTTTTATGTCTGCCTTGAGATATCATCAACTAAACAGATTGAATGCATCAATCGTTCATTAGTGATGCGTATGTTCTTTTGAAATGACTAGGTAATTGGATCTTCGATTGAAAGACAAGATAATATAAGAAAGACTTATGAAATGATGAACTAAGAATATAGGGTCTTTCCTGTCAGTAATATTGGTGGGGTACCGAAGTTAGCGCATATTACATAACATTCTCTCATCTGCCCAGATAGGTAGAAGGGTATGCATGAGTATCCTATTACTTCAAGAACACCATCGACGAATATGTGTTTACAAATACAAGTTCGATATTTGTTATCTCGCGATACAGTTCTACAAGATCAAATAAGTACTACCAATCATTCAAACTCACACAGATCTACTTCTCATGATCAGAACACGATATTCAAGGACCAGCAACAAGTAGATTCGCAAATACATTTCAGCCATCACATCTTGAGTTCTTCGTATCGAGTTTCTAAGTTATCTGTCCCTCCTACAGATACATTCAGGGTATTCCCTCTTCTATCCATAATCAGTCACTATTTTTCGAGATCTATCTTGAACGCCTACCCCTTATTTCTGCTCTTTTGAACACACTGTTTCTGTCGGAACGTATGATCACGTGATTAAGCGAATCACATGATTCTTCTTATTATATATATAGTGGAAAGAATCATACCTTATTCTAGATCATCTCAATTTATATTATTCATTTTGTATAGGCTATACAATACTACATATAGTAATTCAAGTTGACAATTCCCTTTTCTAAGTGATCTTAATATTAATTAATATTTATCTTTTTATTAAAAGTATTTGTAAATTAGATTATTTTCTAAGGTTTTATATAAAAATATTCGTATAAAAATAAAGAAAATGGTTTAAATTATTTAATAAGATATTCTTTGAAAAGATAAACAAGATTACATTAGATTATATATTTATATATAATTTATATAAAAGATTAAAATATTATTTTCTTTATATTATTTTCTTCGATCAATATATTAAAAAAGGATTTCTGATTATAGTTAATTTCTTTAGAATTAAACGGATTGATTGATTTATAAACTAGACTATTATATTTATAGATTTTAATAAATCGATAATTCATATTCATTATATTCTATTTAAAACTCAATATACTTTTCGAATTTGAAACCCCTTCCTTTTTATATAAAAAGAATTACTTTATTATCTCTTTCTCATTAGAAATCTTTTATTAAACCCCCCTTCTTCATTTTATAATATAAAACACCCTCCTTTATATAACTATTAAATCGGAGAAAAATACTTATCTATTATCTTTAGTAGATCTAATTTGTTTGAATTAAAAGGGCAAAGGAAAAAGATTATAAAGTTGAAGAGCTTATTATAATACAAATAACTATTTAACAAAATAGCTTCAAAATTCTATACAAATTCGATCTTCATTTATATTCTTAAGAGAATATATTGAAATTGAAGCCTTGTAAGCTTTAAACCACTATTCCCTTACCAAAAAGAATTCAATCTCCCATATTTTTGTTACGGAGGTACCCGCACCGCAACATGGATTATAAGATAAACCTAAGGCCTTGGTGTTGGGACCTACGAAAACAGCACTGTAGGGACAGTTGAATTAAAGGGTAACTAAAGATAGCGGTAACCGAATAAATAAGCAGTGATTAAAAGATAGGTACCTATCTTTTATTGGCACCTACCCCACAGTAGGCACAGGTTGCACAACGGTTACAGATTAGCTAGTAAGCACAGGTTAAATGAGCGGTAGCCTTACCAGGTCACGAGGACAAGTGTCACGTGAAGGAAAGTCGATTCGACTTGTCGACTCGAGTAGTCGAGTAGACTTGACGATTCGATCAAAGTACGAAGGTCTATATAAGGGAATGGGTTTCATTACAATGTAGAGCTTCGTGCTCAAGAACAATCATTAGTTTCATTACTATAGTTACGAGAATTGCAACCAGTTACCAACCTTATTGAATTCCTACTTGAAGTTTAGTCTAAACCACCTCGAGAGAACTCTAGACACTTCCACGTGACCCTAGAGGCAGCTCCCGTAACAATTTTAAGTTTTATAAAGGAATAGAAGAATAACCTACTTCTATTCATCCTTGTATAATAATTAGACCCCCTCTTTATTCTCAATTCTTTCAAAATTCAATTAAATACAAATACCCCATTCAATCGAATCGATTTAATATCCCTCCCTCTCAATCGCTTTATCCTAATGAATAAAACTCTTCCCCACTTATACATAACTTTTCATTCGATTTATTCTTTTCCTTTTCCTCCTTAGTTTAATTATAGAATAAAGAAGATAAGAAGGAGGAGTAATCTTTAGTTCAGATTGATTTTAGATTTTAAGGAATTTAGTTAATACAATTCGCTTTTTATATTATACATTCTAAGTTTTTCATCATAAATGAAAATTCTGTTTATATCGAAATATATAATCACATACTTAAACAAATCACATAATTCTTTTATTATATATATAATAAAAAGAATCATACCTTATTCTAAATCATCTCAATTTATATTATTCATTTTGTATAAACTATACAGTACTGTATATGATGATTCGAGTTGACAACTCCCCCCCCCAAGTAATCTCAACAGTTTCTTACCCTCCCCATCTACTCCCGCCTCACAACATCAACGCTGACATCTTACACCACTACCTAATATCTACCAGCACCTCCAGAATTCCAGCAAGCTCTCCCTTCCATACTATCATCCACCCTTATCTCAAACCCCATCTCCCCCCACCTTCTTCATGGGGGCAAGCCCCCAAACCCCCTTTAGCTCGCTACGCTCGATTCTCAAACATCCTCCCCTTATTCCCAAGTCCTAATCCGCATTCTCAATTCCCCATAGTTCTAATTCTAGTCCTAGTCCTAGTCTGCCTCCACGGCAGTGGCCCCCGGAGGGCCAGCGGAGCGTCATTCACTTACCTCTTGACTCACATACATACATTCATACATATATGAGCTCTACAGAATAGAGATATCAATAAGTATTCAGGAGATCCTCACAATTCCAGACATGAGAAAGTTGGTACGCATTGCAAGTGACAGTAGCAACGCCAATGTAGATTCATCTATAGTGATCTAAAAGAATTTCCTTCGTTCATCCATCCATCCATCCATCATTCATAACAAAAAAGAGCTCATTTCAATATTCATCTAGGTATTCGTTTGCTTTCATTCGTCGTTCATTCGCTCGCTCGCTTGCATGCCTTCCTTCGATCATTCACCCCTCCATGTATGTGCCCCTTATTCATTCGCCACCTCGCTTCCCCATTCTAACCATCAATCCATCTACAAAATTGTGCCGAAGCTATATTAACAAGATTAGCATGCGTCGCAGTATAAACCACTTCAAGAAAGCCTCCGGTCAAACTTACCCAAAAGTCTGTTTAATGCTTCTAACATAATATTCACTCCAATTTCTCTTTGTAACCTCTTCTTGACCGACTGGAACACCAGACCAAGAAACTCTCATAACCGTAACATTATCAACATCATTTTGATCAAAGTTAATCTCCAATCTAGAGAAATGTCCTTGTGGCCATTGATCAAGTCTCCAGCTTTGTACGATTTTTGTTGGCTCAACAAGTTCGAGGTATTCACCAGAAACATTTCCTCCGAAAAGTTCGAATTTTCCTCCCTTCTTTGCACCTTCGAATAATTTTGGTGCAGCGCGTGTGAAAGCGGCAATTCGAGAAGGGTCGGTAAATGTTTGATAAAGTTCTGAAGCTGGAGCTCTGAATTCTTCATTATCGGTGACAGTAGTTGTGTTGACTAAAGAAGAACCTTTGTTGGTAGATGTGCTTGTAGATTGACCTGGAGCATTATGAGGGTATGTCTTTGCGGCTGTGATTTTGGCGGCTGGATTTGCATCTGGTGCATGCTGAATGTCCTTTCCATGTTCTGTAATAAGAGCAGGACCTAATTGAGCGAATTGTTTTCGAAGTTGTGGAATAACTTTTGCACGAATAAGATCCTTGACTGGGGCTTTGGAATTGGCATCGGAATAAATATCTATGTCAAACTAAAAGATCACAGTTAGACAAATCATCCAAATGTACATTCAGGAGATGATTCGAACATACAACATACTCATTTACTTCTGTATCATGAGCAACTTCAGGAACAGTGATGGTACCACTAACGGATTCATCATCTTTGGTTTTGCCTAGTCCAATTAGACAGAAATTCATAATATTGACTATAACTACAGGGCATACCTGAATACTCAATAACGAGCTTGACATCAAATATGGTAATGACCTTTCCCTTTCGTTGATTGACATCAACGTCTCCATCCATACTAATCAATTTATCCAATTGGGCAGTAACACCATCCTCCTCTGCTTTCACCTCCTTTATACTATCCTCCAACCATTGTTTTGCCCACGTTGAAGCATCTTTGTTTACCCAATGCCAATTGTTTGGGTTGTGAAGAACCATATTGATTGAAGTTTGATTGAAAAGTTGTTTTGTTTAAAAGAATCTGTCAAAATTGAATGTCAGCAACATGCATTTCAAATGAATGTGAAGATTTTTCAATATGTAAATGAAAGATTTTTTGTTCAGAAGGAGGCCCGAAGGCCATAGCATTGTCTTCAAAGATATGAGTACAAATCGACTCTGACTGGTGCCAGCTTGTGTCTCATCATAAAAAAAAAGAGGAAGGGATTTTGGGAAGAGATCTTTGTAGTGAGAGCTTTTGCAACGTACCTTTGATTTGTAGAAGAAAGGAATTAAATGTAGGTAATTATTAAGAAAAAGCACCACAATCAAACTTGCAAAGTTGGTTTGTATGTAGATTGAAGAAAGAAGGGAGTATTTAAAGTAGAAGTAGAAGAGTTGTTGAGATGGTGGGAAATGAGGCAGAAGTAAGAAATTATTTTGAAGAAGAAATCAAAAGAATGAATTGGAAGTTTTGAGGACAAGAAGAGGTTCAAAGTCAGTGGGGCTAATTTCTAATATGGTGTAGTGTAGAAATTGTGATGCCTTAGGATAGACGAGAATTGTAAGGCATCCACTGTTACATCTGTCAATCAATCAAAGGACTTACAACTTGATGTGTGGAAATCGAAAGCGATGTCTGAATTGACGAATTGTCCTCATCTACCTACCTACCTAGTATTCACCGCGAGCATGCTGGAAGAACTTGCGACGACGAGTATTGAGTATTGATAGTCGCTAGCCGTACCGAGTACACATTCTGAGACAGACAGGGTAGGTAGCTTCATACCAGTAAGAACTTCTCGAAACCATTCCATCCACTCCCACGAATCTAGAGTGCGCGCACAAGCCTCAAGAGGAAGAAGTAGTTAGCTAGTTTGGAATAGTCGGCTCTCTCCTGCCCGTATTACCTAGTAATTATTATTTGAGGCTCAACTGCCCAGATCATATCAGATTTGGAGAGTTCGAGAACGAAGAGAAACCAAATCCCGAATCCAAATGAATGCACGATCTTCGACAATTATCAAACTTGATGGTCAACTGCAGCGGTTACTGAGTATTCCGAAGTCCATCTTGGACTTTTGGATACATAGCGTCATGTGAGTATTTCATCATATGATCAGCTAATCGAGCCAGCCTTATTAGCATTGACAACCGGAACGGATCTTGTTGGTGTAAGTTTCCTTTCTGTCAAATGGATAGCGACTTCTATCAAAGCCGGCGCTTACAATTTAGTTTCTGTCTGGGAATTTGTGAATTTGTGTAGGTAGGTAGTTGCGTACGGAGTCTTGAGATGAACTGTATGAATGAACTGTAAGGAATTCGATGCCTGTATTGTTCAAAAATGCAAGGGAGAAATCAAATTTCAAAATAAATGTTCGATTCCCGGTTTGTATCCAGGTTTGTTTGAATTCGTCATAATATGAAAAAGGACAATCACGGCATTTATATGTAGTCTAGTATCTAGCATCTTAATCAAATGTCTCACCCACCTAATACCTATCCACCTCCAAACATACGTAATAATCTCGTAGGTCAAGAGAAAAGTTCGTACCTAGTCATCGAGTACCTAATCGTACTGACCCGAGTCCCCCTTTCCGCAAGCGATGAAGATTTTCCCCTACACAGTCGAGTCAAGTATCAAATCCTCACAAATACCGGTAATGTTTTCGTATCCACGGGTCGATATTTGTGGCTGCGAACGTCATACTGTACCTAGGTAGGTATTTCAATTTTACCCTTGTCGTATTCAGCCACTCATTCTTCACGAATGGACGAGAGACCAACCAACACCAGTAAGCGCACGGAACGGAAGGGGGACGCACGTCAAGAAACAAAGCGTGATCATTTGAACTTTTTATAGATCTACAGTAGCTTACTTGGATCGAGCATTCCGTGTATCGATGTAGAGAGTGAGGTAAGGTAGGAGGGTAGAAGAGTATTTCTTTAATAGAGATTTTGATAACATGTATTGATGAGGTAGATAGATAGGTATGTATTGACAAGATAAATAGATGTTGGGTAATTAGATAACACAACCTTACCTTACCTTGCCTTCTTTTCCTCGAGACCATTCCCGTTCAATATGACGAATAAAGCTAACATCAAAACTAACGCCTCAATGATTAATCAAGCCTCTAAACATCAAAAAGCTTAATAATTATACTTTTACCCATCCGATTTACCGGACTCTCTCCCTTCATACTCACACATCCGGTAAGACCGATACCAACATCTAAATACTAAATACTAACAACGAAGACTCATGATTCCCGAATGCAAACATCAGCTGTGAAACCCGGAGTAAAGTCCACGGAGGTAGCTACTAGGTAGATGAATAGTAAATACTCAACAGGAACTCCGTCTAACCTCTCATCAATCCGTTTTCATATCTTGGCGTCTATCACAAGTGATACATTAATCCAAATTCGGGGTTTAGACAAATGTATACCTTTCTCCCTCTATCTCTCTACCTGCCACCGATACGGACATGCCAAACCAAACCAAACCACAGACAGCAGCCATGACGTAGTTCAGAATCCTCAAATCCACCCCCTCAAACCGAAAAAAATAAAAATAAAAGGATTATCATCATACTTCCCTACCAAGAACGAACAAAACAAACACCAAGCGTATCTTTCGTACTTAGTCGATTAGCTGCTTTATAATAAATACATCAAGCTCTTCTTTTATCTTTTCTGCTTAATTTTTCTTTCTTCTCTTCTCTTTTTCTTTTCTCTTTATTAATCAAGATATCTTCCTATCTTTCCATCTTTCCATCTCAAGCTTTGGTTTGACTCCATTGCTTTAAGATTCAATTGTTGTTCAACAAATAATCATATTCAAATAATCCTTTGTTGCTTTAAGAACATCTCAAAATACAAACTACATTACCACACAACTCTACGATCCAATTCCAATAGTCCCCAAGAACCTCAATTCCCATCCGTCACAATGGCAATCATCTGGGGTCTAGATCTCCGGGATATGCAATGGGGAAAGTTCAAAGGAGCTTACATGTTCAACCACGTTTATCATCTGCGCAAAACCAAGATGATCGTATATCAAATCGCCATGATTCTATGTGTGTGTTCGGAATCCGTTGGAACGGCGGCTCTAAGTGGTAAGATCTCTCCCTTTTCGTTCTATCCTCCTCTACTCTCATACAACCAAAAAGTAAAAAAAATTACTAATATCCATATCCAATCTTCAGATTACGTCGATCAACGAGATGGTATTAAATCGCGTTACGGATATCACACATCAGTCCGCGACATCATTGGAATTTTCTCCTTCAACATCTTTGTCGGTATAGCCGTCGCAACGATTTTTGGTTCCGGTTTCTTTTTCGATCTCTTCTGGCCCCAACGTCATGAATCCATCGCGGTCAAGAAAGCATGGAAGATTTGTTCAGTCTTGATGTGTTTCCTGACTTTCGCAGATGCGATTGCTCTTACCGTATGTTTTTTAAATCTTGACGTCAACTCATCTCTTCCGCTCCCTCGCTAACCATTCCACACAGGTAATTGTAGCCACCCAACGCGCAACAATCGACGGATTAACCAACTCCGAAGCACAACAATATTTCGACTTAAACGGTCCCCCCAATCCCATCTACCGCAAAAACGCATATTGTATTGCATCCGTGGTCCTCCTCTGGCTCGGTATGCTAGGCACGATTGCTAGGTTAGCTTCCCCTCTATATCTCATCAAACCCACCCACTAACCCATTCCTAGTACGTATATCATGTGGAAATCCCTCGCGCACGACAAGGTTCATGGACCATTTGCCAGCAACTTTGGACCCAAAGATGAGCCATGGCAAATCCACACCAAATCCGACGCCATTGAAACTAACAGTCCATCAATGGCCGAATCGGGTATTGGCGAGCAACCCATCGCTACTACCAATGGCCCCGCAATGGCTCAACCTACTTATGGTCATCAAACCGTTCATCACGCCACTTAACCCATTTATCTATATACCCTAGCGATACAAAAAAATACGAAACCCAAAACCCAAAACAAAAGAGAAAGAAGAGAAACAGAAGTCGAGAAACATTTATACCCCACAGCGCAATATTGGACTCATTCAATATTCTCTTTGGAAAGAAAATGAAATGCAGGAAATGACAGGAAAGGGAAGAACGGTCATGTTATGTTTTATTACGTTACATCACGCATGCATGCAGAAGTAAATAAATGATACCAGGCATGGAATTGGAGTTGGGGGTTTTTTCCTTTGATATACTAATCACTTTGATTTATGAATTAACTTACCGACCTACCTACCTAGGTTAAGGGAGGAGGATAGTTCATGATAATGAAAAGCGTGCATAATAACTTTTTTTTTCTTCTTCGAAAAGAATGCTCTAGACTTGATGTGATTCAATCTGATAGATGGTGCATTTGCATAATTCTGAATTTGTTTCGTCATGGCACTCGCCCTGTGACTGACTGAGCGTACATACCTAGTACAAAAGTATTATTTTGAAACCACCACACATCTACAACTCATCGAGAACTCAACAGACGATAACCATTAACAAAACGTATAATTTGATCATTTTATTCATTAACCGATTAACTGATTGGACTGTACGTAATTACTTTTTTCCTCGCCTAGCACCCCCCTTCCACCTCCACCCCTGAGCAATACTTTGCCGAATTGAATATCATAAATTAGCCATATAACTTGTACTAGCCCAAGCTCAAGCTCAAGTCATGTGCTTGAAATCAAGTAAGTAAGTGATTGCATTTCGCATCTTTAATATTGTCTTCCTCCTCCACCACCGCCCCCAACCCCCAAAAAAACTCATCGCAAGGAATCGGCGTCGATATGATATGTGTGCGTGGAAGCGTGATATGTATCGTATAGACAGATCCGTCCTACGCCATTTTATCTCCTTGCCCGATCCAATTCTTGTCCACACTAAACTCCTTAGCCTCTCGACTTCGATCCATCCATCCACCTAACCATAAATTTTGTATGGTCGCATCATTCCTTATCCCTCTTTCCCTCCCCACCTCCTCAACCCCTCGGGGATGAAACACCTAGCCAGACAACACAGAGTCCAGCTTAGCTTATACTACTATATGTATAGAGATAGCCGACACCATAAGTTGAATTCGCTTGTACCTCACAACCGCTGCCGAGGCGAAAAAAGAAAAAAAAAGCACATCGGAAAGACGAGACGAGACGAAAATGAACTTGAACTTAAATCAAGGGAATTCGTAAAAAGGAAAAAGAGAACGAATTCCTCGCTATGCATAGAAAGAAATTATATGCACCAATTTGACCACCCTCCTTTCAGCCCAAAACGCCTCGATTGAGGAATTGAACCTCAAAACGTATACTTTGAAGAAATATAAAGTGAAGATAACAGCTGAATAAACTAGGGTATACCTCCCATCCATTTCCCCCTTCCCATTTCCCAATGAGAATGATGATTATTTCATGAATATGAGTAATTCTGTTTCATACATTCTCGGGTTTAAGTTTCATTAGACGTCGTTTAAATTTCATACATTCGTTTATGCGTTTGCATTATCAGCAACTTCGACTATTCTTTCGGTTTCGTCGATGCTGGGCAATAGGATACGATGACCACGTTCGGATTTTGGAACACCGTCTCGTGATGCACCAAAGTCAAGGACCTGTTGAAATTATCAGTAAAGAGACGAATAGAGATTTGGAAGTGAATGAATACTAACCTCGACAAATGTGAAATTATCACGTTGTACGGCTGCAACACATCTTCTTTCATCAAATTTGACTTGCCACACACCACTCAAGTCACCTAAAAGGTCTTTGATGCATTCACCAGTTTTGACATCCCACATTTTCAAAGTACGATCTGATCCAGAGATAACTTTTTGTCCATCATGTTGGAAACATGTAATGGCACCTGTATGTGCACTCAAAGTACTCTTGCACACACCACTTTCTGGATCCCAAATTCGTAATGTTGAATCTGCAGCTGCCGAGACAAGACGTTCATCACGTAGATCCAAGAGACCAACAAGGGAGGTATGACCTTCAAGTGTGAATAAACAAGAACCAGTCTCAAGACACCAAACCTTGACATATGTATCCATAGAACCACTGATACATCTATTGCGTTTATGATCTAAAACAACACTATAGACTTTTGCAGTATGTCCTGTTAAACGATACAAAACTTCACCTGTTGAGATTTTCCATACTCTCACCGAACAGTCATAACTACCGCTTACTAAAGTATCCTGATGAGCAGCGATAGCACGAACTGAATGAGTATGTCCAGCTAATACGCGAACAAAGTAAGGACAATCAGCATCATTAGTTGGTGGCCCAGTTTGAATGTATCGCTTATCTCCTTGGGCTGGTAATTTCCATACGCGTAATTGAGAATCACGAGAACCGGTAATAATAAGAGGTTGCTCAGGAACCATGATAGATTGACCACTTGCTGTCTTTCCCGCTTCTGATGGCATAAGGATTTGTAAACATCGTACAGTTGAAGTATGACCATGAAAAACTTGAGTGCAAAGACCTTTTTCGATATCCCAAACGCGTACCGAACGATCAGTGGATCCAGAAACAAGAATATTTCCTTCATATTGTAAAGCCCAGACGCCCCCATCATGTCCTTCAAGCTTTTTTCGTAGAGCTCCAGTTTTGGTATCGTAGACATGAATACATGTATCATCACTACCTGTCAAGATCTTTTCATCATCAAATTGAAGACATGTGATTACATGAGATGGATGAGCCTTGAAAGCCATATGATGAGGTTCAACGGTACGATTTGTCCAGCTATGTCGAAGAAGAAAGTGTCGGCGATAAAGAGATTTAAAGAGATGAAGTTTTCGTAATCCTGGCAGACCTAATTCGGGATTTGGTACTGCCAATGCAGCAGCAGAAGCAGCGCTTAGTGGACCTTCAGATTTATGAAATCTAGATGCCGGTTCTAAGATTTTGGTTGAAACTTCATTACCTATCGCTCGTCTCTTCGCGCGTTCCGATCCGGAATTTCCAGTAGTTCGCTTTCTTTTAATGGTAGCCCGAGGTCTTCTAAGTGTGTCAATCTTGCTGCTGCTACTACTAGGCGTGTTTACTTCCAGGTTGAGTGATTTGTCTTTACTGCTCAAATCCATTTCATAACCATCCGGTCCATAAGGGTCTTGCCATGCCCAGCCTTGACGTATTGCTCGCTCAAGTTCTTCAGGTTGGAGTGTAAAGCCATCACGATCAAAGAGTTCTTTCCATCCAGTTTCGTTCGAGTCAATAACATTTCTCCAACGCTTCGAAACTTGTGCGGCACGACAAAGGTCTTGATGGTCCAGGTAACTCAAGATATGTAGGCTTAATTCAACAGGAAGTTCATCAAGGAAATCGCACATCAAAGCAGGATTTACGAAACCTGCAACAGCCCGTAAGGTTTTCCTGGAGCACCTTCTACTAAGCTGATACATCACCAGGGCCTTCAATTCGCTTGGCATCGCATCGAAAGTATCCAGCATAGAACCAATCTCCATGACGGTAGAAATTTGTGAATGTAATCCTGTAGGTTTAATCTGCCGATCTCGAGTCGTACTTAACTGAGGTAACTGACTAGCGTACTCATCTAATGTCTCCTGACTGTCGCCTGTATCATCGTTGTCAAATTCAGGAGAGGTTGGGGTAGGCGAAAGACCGGGACTAGGTAGGCTTGCGTTTTGAGCAATTGCAGTATTCAAATGTGGGCGCTGGCCTTGTGCAAAGTTTGTATCAAGACCAGCCGACTCCAGATCAGATTCTGCAATTGGGGGTGTAGCAACTGCGTTATTAAATGTTTCTTCATTAACAGTTTCCGAATGACTTTCTGAATTCTCGAACGAATTATTTTGGCTTAGACCGGATTGGGGGGTGTATGCATTGGTTTGAAATCGAGAGATTGATGAAGGAACATCCCTTGAGGATAGCTCTACTTCGGATAAATCGGGAGTCACTGGCAATTCGGGTAGGTGCATACCAAGACCATGATTTCGACGTCGAATTTCGGGTTGAGCAGTCGAGCCTACATTTTTAACTTCGTTATTGGAAACTTCTGGTGCTTTTGAACTGCTGGGTCTGCTGGCGGGTCGATGATCGGATGTTCCTTTCGATTTCGAACACCTTCTTCTCAAGTTGCTACTTTCCGCATCGAGCTTGATCATTCTGTCTGTTCTAGCTAATCCATCTTTGAACTGTTCTCGATTCTCTTTCGATCGATAGCGCGAAGAAGAGTTGTGAAGAGATTCGATTTGTGAATTCTGGAGATTTTCGAATATTAGTAATGTGAAATCTCAAAAAAAGCGTACAAGAAAATTAAAAACTTCGGACCTCGTGCATAATACTTCGCAGATTATCTTCCTCATATTCCATTTGTCGTCCATCAATTTCGTATGAAAACCTAGTCAGCTCGGCAGGAGTCGGTTTGAATGCTAGAGGATATTCCTTGGCGTCAAGGCTATCGAGTGGTCGAGGATTTTGGAAGAGTAGTGGAGGATAGGATCGCTTGGTTGTAGTGGTTGTTGTAACGGTTTTCGTTTCTATAATATCTTCCAACTCAACTTGCAATCTCGATGCATGTCCAACTGTATCGTCTCCATCTTGCCATCCTAAAGAAACGGTCTGACTTGGATGTCGAGTCTCGACACTATGCTGCAACAACTTCGAATTCGAAATGAACGGACTCGAAGAGGCGTCGGGTTTGAATTTTGGTGTTCCAGACATTTGAGTACTTTGGGAGAGCGTTCGATGTTTACTCTGCGGTCTATGAGGAGGATCCATTTCGTTGAAATTCGAGTGCTCAGATGAGTTCGAGACTTTAAGCAAAAGTTCCAGCCTGCCCCTCTCCAATAAGCCGTACGCGTTCCTGATATGAGGCTGACCACACGCGAGTATATCGCAACTTTAAAACAACCCCTAGTATCCTATGATTCCAACGATAACATAGCCAAATTAATCGACGTTGAAAAGTATTATCGTGGTCGTGGTGGGGGTATTGGAGATATGGAATCGACACAGATGACAGACAATCTGCAGAGTATGAAATCGGGGGCAACGTGTAAGAAGAACCTTGGGGAGACAATATGAAGTTGGCGAGTGGAGACTATTATATTACTGCAAATAAAGAGAAAGAGGAAGAATGTACAAGAGAAGGGGAGAAATAGATTCTTTTCTGCGTGAGAGAAATGAAGTACTGCGAAGATTTATCTCAGCGCGTGTATTGGTGGTGGTGAATGGAAAGTGGAAGGTGGAGATAGATCGGTTCGTGTATGGTTTGTTTCGCCGGGGTTTAACTTTTTTTTACTAAGCGGTTCTGGACAAGAATGCTCATCCATTCATTGCCTTCACTGTTCAATGGCGAGAATAGGTAGATAGGTAGATAGGTAGTAGGTACCTAGGTACCTAGGTACTACTCAGCTATGTAATATTTTATCAAGGGCAGGACAGGAAGGCGGAGTCAGCCAAATGGAACGTCAACATCACATTCTCATTCATTTCAATATATTTATATTTATATTTGTATTTAAGATTACAAACTTATACGGATTACATATTACCAGGATATTTGTATCTACAAAAAACGGGGCCCTCATGAATCTTGACTTACTGTACAGTATCGTCGCCACAATCTCTCACCATCTATCCTTTTACACTCGGGTTTTCGTGCCCCTTGTTGTAACGAGAAAGAGGTAAGATTTTCTATCTGATGTCTTTTATATGTACATATCATACATCACACACTGTTACATATTAATGCATGAGCAATGGAGTATCGAGGGTTTCTTTCTTTCCTTCTCTGCTTGGTAATCTTACAATCGAAAAAAGGAGATCTTCTAGTCGGAGAACTTCTGTGTATTTACCTGAGGCGAGCCCAACTTACTTTCAAAATGCCCATGATGATTTTCATGGTAAATCGTCATAGTTTGAATTTGCCATCTCAAACGACTCGATTTCTGAGTAAGTACTAAGTAGAACTCCGCACTACAAAACATTACCATATGTGCCGAGCCCGCCACAAGAGGGATTATACGACACTGAGTATTCCATATCTAGGTATGTAAGCTTACAAGCACACAACAATGCATTCCCCCTCGCCTCAAGTCATGAGATCTGTCTCTAAGGGCTTTAAATATTTACCAAATGGATAATATGGTAGCTATAAAGGTAGACTGGCATTGAATGGTTGATATTGATGTGGCTTTCAACCAGAAATTGTTTCATTACACATCTTTAGTCTCCACGGACGGAGCCCCAGAGGGTCAGGGGAGCGTCAATTCAGCTGATATTTCAAGCAGTTCAGTTTATTGATACCATGAGCGTCGAGCCGCTGAAGCTTCATATGTTTGAGTAGAGGCTGGCATGAGTAATGTGAGAATACATGGATGGATGAGATAATGAATGACGCTCCGCTGGGCCACTGCCGTGGAGGCCGTTTTCGCTTCGCTCTTGTAGGGGAGTCTTTGTATGTGATGTAACACCTACCTATATAGAGGGATATTGTGAACTCTGCCGAGAGTCGTTCAAAGGAAATAGGGTAGACTAGGGGGCTCTGTAGATTCTACAAGTGCTAGAATGAGAGTTTCTCAGAACAATATCGATGGAAGAGAATTTGATAAACCGAACGAGATTATACTCGAGGAAAATGGCAAGCTTATTCAGATAGTTCGCATGATATCCCGAGACCAAGTGTTGTATGGTGGCTGTTATAGTGGCTCCTGGAGAATGGATTCCTGGTGTGGAATATCTGGCAATGCAATGTATCATTTAAAAGTTTAAGGATTCATAGTGCTCCAAAAATGAAAGGTAGATATATATCTATCCAGCGAGTACGTGAAAGGTATGGAATGTTGAACTGCCAAGTTGATTTTGTAGAAGCTATGGATCAATCATGAGAACATTCATCTGTGGACTGATTCTTGAGTATGTCTACCTATTGAAGCCGTCGACGACCTTGAGTATCGAGGTCAGAGGTTGAAGTCGTGTAAAGGTATAGAGTGCACGAATCTTTGACTTGCACGCTAGGTAGGTAGGTAGGTAGGTAGTAAGTATATAGAAGATTTCGAAGTACCTCACCTAGCAAATTGATGAGATACGAGGGTTTATTTCTTGTCTCTTCGAATCCTCAAATACCTCCTGGGGATAATCGGACTGGACTAGGTAACACTAAGTTCATCTCAGATTCTGCTTACTACTTGGGTGAGGGTTGAGAGGGAGGTCAAGAAGAGTGAGAGGCGCGCGCCTTCCTTTTCTGTCTACATGTAACATTCTACTATCATATACTACCTACCTACCTGTCTCTCGCCCCATTCCCTTAGTCATTCTCTTCTCCGTCGACTCCCCACAAACACTTTCACTTTCAATTAATTATTTCTATCCTCGTTCATCAAAACGTTGAATGGAATATCATCTCTGAATGAATTCCCTGTCATCTTATTTCGTCTTTTCCGTACAAGCATCAGTCGAAAATTACCTAGTATTCACTCATTTACTCGCCACGCTTCTCTTCCTCTACATCGCCTTGCATTGGATTTTCCCAGTTTTTCGCGAGGGGGATTCCAGCAAGCCTCAGAGCTTTAATGAACGGTTGAATTGTGATTGATCGAAAGTTGAACTACACTTTCAACCTGTGTTTCATACAGCTCTCTCTATCCTTAATTCTCCAACAATCTTTTTCATCAGTGCGCTTCACTATGCCACCAAAGCTGCATCCAAAATCTGATCGTCCTGTCCGTGTTAAACCACCGGTAAAACCACAAACACAGGCGAAGCAGAAGGGTAAGGGTAAGGCGACAGCTCCCGTGGAAGCTCCTAAGACAGTACAAGAACTTGTACTTAACCAACAACAAAGTTTCGAGTTGGTTAAGATCGCTGTCAATGCTGCTGTGTGTATCCTCGGCTCCTCTTACTTTTGTCCTTTCGCTAATGAACGCTTCTCAGGTCAGCCAGTTTTTCTTTGGTAGGCAATTATTTCCCAATAATTGCTACAAGACCCGAATCTACAATGCTTCCGATCCAAACCTTACCTACGAAACGTTTATTAATGGAACAAACATGCCCAAGAATTTCAACCTGAATGAAGCTGGCGATGAGATTGTTGCCTTCAGTTCCGTTGTGCGAGGAACAGGCCATCCTGGCGCAGAGAAACTTCTCGATTGGCTGGTATTTTACCATATTCTAGTATCTCATACAGTGGTTAACTAATCAACACTCAGGAGTTTGGAGTTGGGGATGCTGTAAGCGATAAATGTTTGGCAAAATTCCAACTTTCCGTTTATCGAAAAGAAGTTGTCCCCGAACAGCTCGTTGAAGCATTCACCATATATTTCACTTACGAAGATGTTGAAAAAAACCCCCATGTTCAAATGTCTGCTTCTTTGTCGAATAAGAATGGAAGTACCATCAATTTAGGATTGGCACAGAAGGGACTAAGGGACTTGATTCGACAAGTTATGAATACTTCTCGAAATCTCCAAGGCCAATCGAGTAAGTTCATACCATCAAACATTCATTCACACCCGCTAAACATAAATACAGTTGGACGCAAAGTGAGCATGCAATTGCTGTACAATGACAATCCACGCCCTAAGCATGAATATCGAGGGTTTCGTGCTTCGCCAACATCTCAGATACTTCCTGATGGTTGTGGAATTCTCATGGGCCAAACAAGCAACGGTATTCATGGGTATAACATTGCGATATCCAAGACTTTACAATAGTTCTAACTTTGATAGGCTTGAGATAAAGTACTATGATGCCCCAGCCATCGATATCCACTCTCCAAAAGCAACAGCTTTGAATGATGCGAAGATAACCTCCAATCGAAAACATGTCGCAACGGTTAGAGATCTCACATCCACAACACCACTGACAAATGTGATGATCGATGACAATAGTCAGTCATCATTGCGACATAGTCATTTATCACAGAGCGTTGATACACAGCAGAGCACAATGCAATGGATCAAACAGATTGTAGGTTATCATCAGTATAAAAAATATGTTGTTTAGTTGATATACTAATTTGACTACGAATTAAGGGACACGCAAAAAGACCTGACGACATGGACACACAACTGATACCCGCCTGCCAGCCAACTACCTTTGGAAAGCATACGACATTTCTTGGACGAGAAGAGGTCAATCAAAACTTAACTGAGAGAGAGTTGGAAGAAGAAGAGGAGGAGGAGGAGGAGGTACGGTGCGAGTGTCTTAATTATGAAGACCGTGAAAATTTGGTATGTCAGCCCTTATCTTCGTTTGCATGCTCTAATTTGTAGAAAGATTCAATGTGAAAGTTGTAGGAATTTTTTTCACAGTCAGTGCTATGGCTACAGCAAGGGAAGTGACAGCGAGGATTTTAAGTGCTATTACTGCCTATTAGAAGTGTCGGAGAAAGGAATTCTTTATCAGAAGATGTACCCCCTATGTCTCCGCAGACGAATGGTATATTATCTCGAGCAACATGGTTTCAATGACATGGAGGGTCTTTGCCAGTACATGAGTATGTTGCTTCAAGGAACATTTGTGCAGCACTAATCACGGCTCTAGATTGGAACTTGGAAAAGACGCAGGAAGAATTTGAGTCTTTGAAAACCGAAGGTATTATTAAGAAATGTCCAAAGTCCTCTAACGAGCCATTTCGATTCTCCGACCTCAAGAAGCTTCGAAAGGAATTGTTTGATCCATCTAAACACATTTCTCATACCAAGCCTGTGAGTACCGTACTCCTTCGTCTTAGCAAATGAAAAGTTCTAATGCATTACAGTTTGCTACAGCATTTCCGAAACCCGATTTGACCCATAAATCCTTTGAAAAGACCCAACTTACACCAGTTGCTCGTCGTTTTCGTCGACCTGACGGTTCAATCAGAAGTGGCTTGCAAAGTGAAGGAAGCAGTACTCAGACCCCTAGTTCATGGAGAAGCTTGCATAGCGAGAAGTTGCGAAGTTCACCAAGAAGACCTACTCAAACAACCCCTCAACAACCCAACAAACGTACTGGTGATGAAGGATTGGATGGTGCTCGCAAGAGAATGCGATGTGCTCTATCAGCGACTAGTCCCTTCAGTCTCAGATCAAATAGTTTGTCTTGGTCTCCTACCGAGTAGTCGGGCAGAGAGATAGGCACAATATTCATATTGGCTGATGCTCGTGATGATGTTTCGGGAGAGTATGAAACGTTTTATTATTGATTGATAGTTTTTTGCTAGCTTGAGCACCATTTCATGTAGATTAGCTTTGCATCCGGTCGTCACAAAATAAATCAGTCTTCTATGTGTAATCTTATATAGAAGAAAATAATTGCTATAACTTTCAATTCATACGACTTCCTTGAGGTTTCATACATAATGAGATGTTTATATAGTAGTTACTTGTGATTCTAATTCATTTTGTGTATCAAACATTTTTGACTAAGCTAAGTGTACGGAGTAGTGATTAGATGGGAGGTAGGTTAACGGAGGTTGGGTATATGGTTGTAACGTGTGCAACTCATGGTTGCTGGTTGTTGTGAAACCAATGGGGTTTCATGTGTCGGACTAGGAAGGGCAGGTAAGTCGATCACGAAATTTGGATGGGATGAAGAGTACAGGATGAAATAGGAAGTTATAGAGGGATAAAATACTAATGATGAGGTAGGGTGATGTAGGATGGGATGGAGAGAAATTTTAGTATCATGTCATGGTTCAGTGATTCAGTGATACATGGAAGATGTGATGTTATGATGTTATTACCTAGTAGTGTAGTTGATCAGGATCTAGGTAGTTTCTGGTACCTGAATTAGTGTTGGGTGCATGTGGAATGAAGCGTGGGAAACATGTGGGAATTGGTTTTAGTGTTGGTGCTGGTGTTCGGTGTCGGTGTCGGTGTCGCCGCTTACAGTTTAGGGTCTAGATGGATTCGGAAAAAAGGAAGAAGGAAGAAATGACAAAATGGGAAAATGGAAGGTGAGGAATTTAGGAAAAAGAAAAGATGGACGGAGTAGGGATTTTCTGGGTTCTGTTTTTAGATATTGAAATGGATAAGTTAGAAAAAGGAATTGTATTATATGCTAGGTACGAGGATAGGTGATCAGGTAGTGTGTGATGGGGAAAAAGGCAATACTGATCTTCCTGCGACGGACGCTTGCTTTGGTTGCAGTACTTTTCTTTTCTTTCCTTTGAACCGTCAGGTTGGAAGAGAAAAGAGTGGGAATAGGTGCGAGCGTCGCAGCGTGGAATGATTGGAATGTGGGAAATGCTTCTGGTGTGTTTTGAAGGGATGGTCCTTAGATATGGATGGGTTTGGGGCTGAGACTATTTGAATGCTATGAACGCATTTCTTGATGGATTTAGCTTTTGGGCGTTTTTTCTGTTTCTTTTGGGGTTTAGTCTTTAGAGCACTGGTACATGTTAACCTTAAGGTAGTTTGTTGGTGTGCTCGAGTGTTCGTAGACAGGCTCGGTAGATAGGGTTTTGGTAGACTGTAGATCAAACTGGGTTTGAAGGGTTGAGAGTCCCAATGCATGGAATCGAATGGTGCCTGGGAAAAAGGCTCGTGATTGGTGATGTGATTTATCAAATTGTGATGGGAAATACGGTAGAGTCAGAGAGAGTTCGCGCTGTGATATCTAGAGGATTGG
This sequence comes from Botrytis porri, assembly GCF_014898465.1. Classification (NCBI taxonomy): domain Eukaryota; kingdom Fungi; phylum Ascomycota; class Leotiomycetes; order Helotiales; family Sclerotiniaceae; genus Botrytis; species Botrytis porri. The sequence continues at coordinate 132,638 of NW_024066078.1, forward strand.
AAGGAAGGCGATAAGTCTTCTTTCTTACCATGTGAGACTTTTAGGATGGAGTGACAGGGGCGAGAAAGGGGGTGGTTCTTCAGGTGTATTCACGTACGAATGATTCACATGGCTACTACTGGTACATCGTACTATACTGTACACGTAGGTGGTGAGTGTAAATGTATGTTTGCGGGGAACTCTTCAATCTCGAGACTTTGAGATTGGAATTGGGGATCGGATGTAATAGGCTTGGGAGGATGTTGGGGGATGTGCACTCCCTGATTCACACACATGCTATACGTGCACACTAGGGGACTGGGAAATGGTGGATTTACTGCTAATCTTCACCACTTTATTAGCACATGGATTGCATGAAGAAGAGATTGTAGCCTGCGGTAAAATATAGTATGAGATAGTGACTTGGTGAGGAGTTTATATTGTAGATAGATACGAAGTAGATGGACAGGAATTGATTTATTTGAGTTGTCGAATTGATACTTTTGGATGGGATACGATTCATTGATTGATTGATCAAATGAGGATGAAGAGATGAAGTTAGATAGTTCAATAGTTTTGATGGATTATCTTAGATCAGACGAATTCGTTTAATGTTAGAGTTGAGGAATACAGTTCAGGGTCGTTTGTGGCGGCGACGGAAGGCAAAAACATTGAATCGTGCCATCTGTTATAAAAGAAAGTAGTGGGCAATAGTGAATACAGTTTAGAATTGCAGGATATTACTTTTGCTCGTGGAGTGATATCTTCTTTTGAAGTTTTGCATGGTCTCATCTTTTTGAATGGGGTGGATGGGTTAGGAGGGGATTTGCCCCTTCATGAATCATGATATTAACGAGAATCTCATCAATGACAGTACCCGACCCGACTCTATACAGAGTACATGCTTCGTACAACATGCGATGGCATAGGGAAGTCAAAATGTGCAATCAATCGGCTCTTCTGTACCAAGGTAGAGTTCAGACTATATGTAAATACTCTCCAATCAAATTCCCAGCCACATAGTCCTCCTACTCCGTATATGTAGTTTTACCTCCGTGGCTTCTTTAGCTAGCTGGGTAGGCTTATAAGAAAATCTTCATCTACTCTACGGAGCATACCTAGATGGTACCTAAACCACTTCCGTGGTGTGAAGCGGACGGCCCGTCAAGTCGACCATCCAACAGATCTCAATATATGAAGCATAATCATGGAGAGTTTCCGGCATCCGAATTCTCTTCAAGAACCTACCTATTAGTCCTCCGTACATGTTCGTCGGTGGATTCATACCAAACTTTATAATCTCGCAGCAGACGAGATGACTCGACTGCTTTGAGAATTTAAACAAGATATCATCAATGATCATGTCCCATCCCAGCAATCCCAGTCTTTTTTTAATCGTCAACTATGGAGTTCCTCTCCGTACTTGGTACTTTAATCCCCTAGACTTGGGAGCCACTGGGGAGCTTGGTGAGTATTAAATCCTAGTAAATGGTTCCTCAATTATCGCGCAGGGTCCATTCCATATTGATCAAGGATGGGCCTTCATGGAGATTACTACTAACCCGTAAGTTGTAACATCCATCTTCCTAGATACTTTTTTTAATTGTGGTGAAATAATGAAATTTCCGAGAAAGACTAGGAATCTTCCTTCTCTCTTTTGTTTTGTTATCTGTTTCTTTGCATTTCTGAACCTTCGGACCGACCATTGCATCTCCAGCTGCTTCAAATGTCATCTCTTTCACATCTTTCTTCAACGACTTCATGATAAATATATAGCGAGCGAGTCCTTTCTATTGGGAGCCTTGTCAGCAATCACATCACATCACAGACACACACAGACATATACACACATATATACACACCGACTGTATAACGAACCCTGGTATCAAGCTTGGTTAGCGGAATTCAAAGCCCCTCCCAATTAATTCACGATCGAAGCTACGATGCTCATTGAAAAACGGTAACGGCGGTTCAGTTTGATAAAAGTACAGCGCCTGCGTGTGCGCTGCGTACGCAATTGTGATATATCTGGAATATAACTACATATAGCTTAGGTCTTGGAGCTTGGAGAGAGATACCGAGGTCGATCATCTCTACGAATACATAGTATTTACCTACCAGCCATTTTCCGATCCATTGAAGCTTTTTCAAAATGGGACGAACTTCAAAATTCTCCTTTCCCATTCCGGGGCGCAAGCGTAGTGCAAGTAAAGAACAAGCATATCAAGTACCTCCACCACCATCCAAGATATCTTCAGGGAATTTATCAAAAGCCGAACAAATCCTGGGAACTGGTACTATCGAATCTGGGGATTGGAGGAGACCTGGATCTAGATCGAGTCGAATTAGTATTTCCATATCAGAATCAACACATTCGACGATTCAGGATGGTAATGATTATGATCAATGGGATGGAGAATCGGGCGTTTTTCCTAGGCAAACAAATTTGAGAGGACAGGCTTCATCTAATGCATTGGGCCCGCGTTTTGGAGAAGATATGGCTACGGAAATTTCTAGTACAACACATCGATTGAGAAATGAAAATTCTACATCTACCTTGAAATCATATTATGATCGACAAAAGTTACCGGCGGCGATATCACAACAAACTTCTGCATCATCTGCACGAGATATGGCTCTTCGAAAAGGACTTACACCAGTTGTGAGTAGGAGTCCACTTTTACAAGTCGATTCCGTGGATCCTTGGGACCAAGCCGGTCAAAGTCTGACGAGTATGAATGATAATCATTTGGGATCACCGGAACGGAAGAAGTCAGTGAGGGCGGGTATATCTTCGTTGTTTCATAGGTCGGAGAGAAGACCTTCGGTAGCATCACAAAATTCCTACGATTCTTCCAAGCAAAGTAACTCGCTTCGAAATAGACTTGTCAAAGCAGCTTCGAAAGAATCATTACATTCACAGAGGCAAAACATTCTATCAACAAAGTCCAGAGACCAGAGGGAACAGAAACAAAATTATGCTAACCCGGACGACTCACATGATTACTATGAACAATCAACGAGAAATGCTCATATGAAGGCGATACCAGAAACCAACGTCCCGGAAATCTTTAATCTATTCCCTAGCACGTCAGAGAATAGTAATAGTCATCAGCCAGGATCACTGAATTCGGAAAAACGGGAAGGACATCGAAGACTGGAAGATTTACATTCTAGCTCTGGAGAAAAGGAAGCATTTTCGTGGAAAAATGTACGTTCGAATAAGAATGGAAATTTTCGCAATAGTATGATCTCTCAAAGTACAGGTCATTCGAGTTTGGGTATATCCAGTACCGGAAGCATATCCAGTCATAACACCAAAACGTCAAGACAAACCGGCGGAAGTGTTTTCTCATGTGTGGATCTACAGCAAAGTAGTGTATTGTCATTATCATCTGACTCGGAAGAAGATTTATCTGACACTGAACCATCGAAATCTCGTGATAATATATCCATTGGAAAAGCTCCTTCACATGCCGAGAGCGAAATAATTCCTCCTGCACTCCAAAATCGCCTAAGTACTACGAAAAATCTTTCAAGAAGACCATCAGCAATGAAAAACTCATCATCCACGAGGAAGACAAGTGAACAATCAAACGCGTTTTTGACAATTCCGGAACCGAATGGAGGATCATCTAAATGGCCAATGCCACCAAGTATCACAAGACAAGATTCTATAAATTCACAAGATTCTGGACCGACTACAACTCTCAAGCCCAAAAAATACATCCAACCACAACCACAACAACCAACACCGCCATTATCTCCCAAAGAAATTGATGCCGAAACGGATTCTATTCATACAACATCTAGTGGTCGCATGATGCAAGTTACTCAACGAGAAGAAGCACTTCTTGAAGCACTACGTCAAAAGAGAGCACGCATGAGAGAAAAGATTATCGAAGAACATCGAGCGGAGGGTGGAGTAAGTAGATCACCGCCGAGATCGACGGGGAACAGAGCTTCATCAAGATTTTCGAAAGTGAGTACAGCGAGTACGATTAGACCGGGGACGGAAAAGGTGCCCATAATTCTTGATGCGCCGATTATGAAGGGGAAGGGGATGGGATTCGGAGGTAGATATGGGACTGGAATCGAATATGGACAACCGAGTCCGGATTTGAGTGATTTTTTGAGCATGGGAAGTGAGGAATTTGAAGAAGATGAGACGCCGACGAATAGTAGAGGGGCTTCGAGGAATGAGATTAGGGGGAATGGAATCGGGAATGGAATTGGGAGTGCGATTGATGTACCGCAATTTAAGAGACCGGGTACGCCACCACCACATGATCCGAGATTTGCTTCTTTGGTGGTGGAGAAGGGGAGTAGGAATGAGGAGCAGATGAAGAGGAATCCTAGTATGGGGAAAGTGAGATTTGTGGGGTGAGAGGATGGGATGAGGACGGGATAGGACGAGGAGTGAAGTTGGGATTGGGGATTTGTAATTTTGAGGTGCTGATGATGGGGGGGGGGTAATTTTACATTTATTGTTGTTATGAGATATCACGGGGTGCGAATTGATTTTTTTTTTTTGGAATTTTTGGAATTCGGATTTGGGAATGTATGTACGTACGTTTGTATGTGTGTACATGTATGTGTATGTGTATTTTTTGGATAGGAAGATGTGGATGAGGATGAGGATGGAGTGTCTTATTTACTTTCATGATCTTATATTCATTGATTGATCGATTGACGGGTTTTGGTTACATTTGCTTATACCCCTCTTGAATTTATTTTTTATTTTTACATTCTCATGGGAGGGAACCAATTTTTGTATACATAGATAGATAGGTAGAGAGATGGATGGATGGATAGATAGATGGATGGATGTAGGTGTGTAGGTGGCGATGGAGAGAGAGGTTTATGTTATAGATACTGGGTAGATAGATGATATGAGAGTTGAGAATCGAAATCGAATTGAAAGGAATCGAATTTTGATATTTCTGATTGAATAGGTTTTCTAGACATATCCATACATATGTTAATATTGACCTAGATTAAGACATCAGATGTCAGATGTCAAATAGTAACACGACGGAAAAAATGTAGAATACTAAGATTCTATGGATGTAGATTTTTTGTGATGAGAAGTAGCTCGGCTGCGGGATACCTCCGAGGTTGGTATAGTATAGTATTTATCTAAATAGTATAGTATATGTACGTGGAAAAGTCTGGTCTGGACGCATCATGTGGTGGCTGAGGGATTTGGGGATTTGGGGATTTGGGAGTAGTGTTGATGGGTTGGTTAGTGGGGAGAGTCTGAGAGGCTGGCTGGCTTCTTTTTGGGGGTGGTGGTTGGTGGTTGGTGAATGGTTAGTTAGGGTTGGTTGTGACTCGCGAGTCAGAGGTGAGAGGAGGGAGGGGTTAGAGGGCCGGGAGGAAGGGATGTTGGGTTTGGATTTGGGTTTGGGTGGGTTGGGTTGGATTGGTTGATTTGGGTTGGATTGGTGTGGGAAGGGGGAAGGGGGAGGGAGGTTGGTTGGCTTTACAGTGAGTGGATGGATGGGGGTTGGTGGACGGGATGGAGGACAGGATGGGTGGAGGGAGAGAGAGATGGAGGAGAGGGTGGAAGGTGCAAGATTATTGGGGATGGAAAGTGTGTGTTTGTGTGTACGGGGTGGGAATGGTGGCATGTAAATATAATGTAATGTAATGAATGCAGTGAGGTAGGTGGTTTTAATAACTATCTATGTGTTCGGACTACATACGGTACAGTACCTCACCTGTGGACGGAAAAACTAACCCACTAGAAATCCACCACATCTTCAAACCTCTTTAGCAAATCATATCATCAATTTATAATAAGTTATATAAACTATATAAAGATATTAAAGAACTTGAAAAATTGTCAACTGTCTTTTGTTCATTCAAGTATTCATAATCTTTGAATTTACTATTTAATGTAGAAATTATAGTATTTTCACAAGATTTGTTGGCAGTGGTGAGTTTGGTGTGCTAGTTTTTCAATTCTGGGTGAGTTTTATACATTGCATTGGGTTTTAGGTACGAATATTAGCTGACTAGCTGACTAGCTGACTAGGTGCTGCTTGTACGTGGTGAGATGATTTTGTTTGGAGGAAGTTTGGATTCATCTGGAGATCTGGGGATGTCTAGGTGGGTGATGGTGAGACATATGTTGTCATTGAATTTGGAGATGTGCTTTAGACTTTTCTGAGAGAACCCAAAAATTGAGCTTGCTTGGGTGTGGGTGGTTGTTTGTGGTTGTTTGATGATGGGATGGGGAGAAATGAGATGGGATTGATTGATTGATTGATTGATTGATTGATTGATTGATTGATTGATTGATTGATTGATTGATTGATTGATTGATTGATGTGATCTTCATTGGTTTTTCAATGTACAGAATAAACATCGTGAATTGTTTGATGAAAGCTGATCAGGTCTGGAAATAGAAATAAGAATTCTACTTTGGTGAATATGAATCCTCATAAAATTGGAGAGGACAAGGGATTTACACTCCACATTGTAAGATCTTACAAGTTTGATCAGCTTGTCAATTTGGTGGTTATGGTGGATGTACAGAGTACAGGAGAGAGCTTGTTGCATCTTGATGATGATGATGATTGGTTGATTTGTACAACCAACAATCTTGAATTTTGAACATCTGGAAGTAGAGCAAGCACGGCAGGGCAAGCCAATGAACAGCGCTTGAGCAGGGTCAAGAAAATACCTAGCTAGCCAGAACATTAGATCGTCACTTTTCGATCAAGACCAAAATTGCTTTCTTTCCTTTACATCATTTGACCTCACTGTTTGTCATGCACTTAAAAGCTTTTGCTTATTCATGATCAACTTATTTGACTTTTTAACGATATTATTTAGATTCGGAGAGATAAGTTTATCGAGGATAGAGAGAGGAGATTCAACAACCCCCCTCCCCCCCGGTTTGGGTACATAGAGAAAGAGCAGTATCATCTTGAGCGCAATGGCGATAGAAGACGCGTCGCAGAGTTGGATGGGGGCTTCCATGAAGCATGTTTCTCTTATTTCTGTGAGGATATACTTTGATGAATTTGGCAAAGGGACTTATGCTAATTAATACTTTCCCAGCTTACTTTCCAAAATTCGGCCCTCATACTTGTACGTTGACATCATCGAATGCTTCTACTTTGTTTCGATATAATATATTGGCAGGAAGAATAGCTAATATGGCTATAGATAATGCATTATAGTAGGATAATGCCATTAGGAGGTGGGCACAGATATTTTACATCCACCGCGGTTTTCCTTAATGAGATCATGAAGTTGGCTGTCTCCTTGACGATTGCCATGTACGATATTTCACGAACGTTGCCCCCCTCTACACCGGCCACGGTTCTTTTCGAGCAATTGTATATGACGGTGTTTTCTGGAGATGGTTGGAAACTGGCTATCCCAGCTACTCTGTATACTCTGCAGAATTCCTTACAATATATTGCTGTGAGCAATTTGGAAGCTGTCCAGTTTCAGGTTTTATATCAATTGAAGGTTGGTTCTGTCTACTGTATGGACGGGATGATTGTTTACTAATTTGGCGATGTAGATTCTTACCACGGCGGTTTTCAGCGTGATTTTGCTGAGAAGGGCACTTTCATCCAAACGGTGGATAGCTCTAGTTTTGCTCACAATTGGAGTTACAATTGTTCAATTACCCGGCGGTGCCGCATCTGCATATTCGACAATGAACGATTCACAATCCCGGTTTTATTTTCCACGCTCGTTTCATGAGTTGGGACATATGGGCAATGGCGCAGTGGAAGTCGCAGCCGAATTGACGAAACGTGGTATGGAGGGGGTTTCCGAAGGTCTCACGAAACGATCTGCTACATATGAGGGAATACAAGAAGATCAAGGACTTGTCAAACCAGTTATGAATTATTCAATTGGTCTTATGGCTGTGTTGGGCGCGGCGGTCATATCGGGTCTCACAGGGGTATATTTTGAGAAGGTACTAAAGGAATCTACGACTCATGTTACGATTTGGACGAGGAATGTTCAACTTTCTTTCTATTCTCTCTTTCCAGCTTTAATCTTTGGAGTGATGTTCAAAGATGGAGAGGAAATTGCAAAGAATGGGTTCTTTGATGGCTATAATGCGATCGTTTGGACAGCTATTGTGATGCAAGCATTGGGGGGGATTTTCGTGGCACTTTGCATCAACTATAGTGATAATATCGCGAAGAATTTTGCAACAAGTATTAGCATTGTTATTAGTTTCATCTTCAGCGTTTGGTTTTTTGACTTCAAGGTGACACTCAATGTAAGTTTTTGAAGAGAGTTACTTTTGAATATTCTTACTCACACATTCATAGTTTCTTGTCGGTACATCGATAGTCCTTTTTGCAACATGGCTCTACAGCGGTCCAGAGAGGAAACGTAATAGGCCTCCACCAATCAATATCGCGAGCTATGAGAAGACGACGATTGATAATGGATTTACGCCAAAGTTTGAAGAGGATAGGTCGAGTTTGACGTTGGATCCATTGAATGGGTTGAAAGGCCCAGGAGCGGGAGCATCGTTATCAACTAGTAGGCCTAGTTCACCTATGAGACATCATTCGAGGGTGGGAAGTTCGAGAGGAAAGGTTAAGAGGGATGATTGATTTCGTGGTGGGTAGGTTGAGTCGAATAGGTTGGGGTTGAAGTTGATAGTGGGAGAGTCGGAGCGGGGTCCCATAATCTTACTTCACTTTAGCGAGCGATTTATCATCTCAAATTTCTTAAGCATCGACCCTAGTTTTATACTGTTGGGAACTCCGTAGGGTTCGCTTGAGAATTGGGTGAACAGGTAAAGAAGGGGTAAAGCGAAATGACGAAATGTAGAGACGAAGAAAATGATACCTGAGTGGGAAAAAACATTTTGCGTGCACACGCATAGGATACCTATGGAATAGCAAAATATTACATATACGATTGGGAAAGTCAGCTGGAATGATGTTTCCTGTAGGAAAAGAGCAATAGAAAGGAAGGAAAATGAATGAAGGACACATGATGTTTGATCCGTGATAGATACGAGAAGAAAATCTTCTTGATGTTGACACGGTTTAGGCTTTTGACATTACAATCCTAAGATGTCATGCATTGCATGATACATTTGGCGCGATTTCTCAAGTAAAGAATATCGATGTGGTTGGTAGGTGAAGAGTAAAGTGAAGTGAAGTCAAAAATGGAAAGCACGCTAAACAATTGAGGTTGAGGGGTACACCAACATCAATGGTTGCCTTTAACACACACACACTCACACACTTCATTTCATCATTTCCCCAGCTCATGGCATTCTTTCTCATTGTAATAGATGATTGTCTGATGCATCCTATTTCTTTTCAATCTCTATTTATCTATCATCAATCCTGAAAAAGCGTTCGGATTACCTACGAGCAATTGGGCAAAGTCTTGCTCCACATCAAGTGAAAGTCATCATGGATAGAACTTGGGATCCTCATCTTCAGAAAGTTATGAACAGTGCTATTGATAATGCATCTGGTAGTGTACCTCATCATGAAGATGGAAAAGATCCAGGATTTTCCACCAATTTTTTCACGGGTAAAGACTTTCAACATTTACCCCCAGAACCAGGATTCACCTTCGGACCATCTCCAATGCAACATAATCAACAATTATCTGGTTCATACGGCCAGGGTATGAATGTGCGAGGCCATTATAACAACATAGAACATGGCCAATCGTCTGAATATTTGATGGCACCAAGAGAAGAACCACCCTCTGCCGGGTTTACTTTCGCTCCGGGGCCAAGGCAGCCTGGGCAAAGAATGTCGCCTCTTGATCAAAGTACAGATGTGCGAGCTTCGTATGATATTCCGGTACATGATCCACTTCAAGGGTACTTGAGTCATCCTTCTCATGAGTTATCCCAACCTATGCAAAGACTCGCTGCATATTCTACGACTGGTATTGGCAATGGACAAGGTCGCTTATCTCTTCCTAGATATCCTTCTCATGTTGGTGGTCAAGCAGATTCTAACGCTTCCGTTGAACGAAAAGAACCTAGGGTTCTGACCCGTGCAGATAATCACTGCAAACAGCAGATCTTGCAGGATATCGAGTTAAAAACTAAGTCAAGAAATAGACCGACACATCTTTCGAATTCCGGAGTTGGTGAAGGGCAGAGTCCTCTTACTCAGCTTGCCAATAATATGATCTCGCAGACGTCACTGGTGATGCCTCGACCTATTGGACTTAGTCCTTCGAAACAAAACATCTTTCAGACTCAGTTGGCGAGACCACAGCAGTTTCAGCAGCAGAACCAACAGGTTTTTACACCGCCGTCTACTAGAATGGATTTGAGTATGGCATTTATCATTCCTTTCTTGATTTTATGTAGACTACATCGGCTAATTATTTTAGATGCCTTCGCCTATAGACCTCATGAACGCATTAATACGACTATAAATTCTTCTCCTTCAGAATTTCCTGTGTCTAGTCCTACTGTTAGAGTCAGTTCACGTCGAAATTCGAACCGACGTTTACCTCCGCATAATACAAAGGAAACAGGGCAGAGTTTTGAACATCAGTATACAACTCCACATACACCTCAAAATCAGGTTTCAGCTAGCAACAAATATGCTCTGACCTCGAGAGTCTCTCAAGAGCAGGAAATGGGTCGTAGTGTAGAGCATTCTGGTTTCTCGCCAGCTCAAACATACTATGGTAATGCTGGACAATTCAGAAATGGCCATCAGATTATTCCCTTTGGAAATGGACCACCAATGGCACATGGAATTCAGCTCGTGTCCCCTCATGAACTTCCGGATCGATTTCGTCAAGTCTTCCCGTACGAACTCTTCAATGCTGTACAATCCAAATGTTTTGCACCAATCTATAAGACCAATAATAATATTGTTGTGTCTGCTCCTACTGGAAGTGGCAAGACGGCTCTTTTGGAACTTGCTATTTGTAAACTTGTTGAAAGCTATGGTTCTGGACAATTCAAGATCGTATATCAAGCACCAATTAAATCTCTCTGTTCGGAACGTATGAGGGATTGGACCAAGAAGTTCAGTCATTTGAATCTACCTGTTGCGGAACTTACTGGTGATACTAGCAATGCCGAAATGAGTCGAGTGGGGAATGCATCGATCATTATTACTACACCTGAGAAATGGGATAGCATTACACGGAAATGGACAGATTATCAAAAACTTTTGCAATTGGTGAAACTTTTCTTGATTGATGAGGTTCATATCCTGAAGGATGCCAGAGGAGCTACACTTGAGGCTGTGGTTTCTCGGATGCATTCTATTGGGGCTAGTGTTCGCTTTGTTGCTTTGAGTGCTACTGTTCCTAATGCGTAAGTAGATATATATTGTTAAGCAGTTTGACGTACACTAATATATGTGTAATTTAGACATGATATTGCCACTTGGCTTGGAAGGGATTCAAGTAGTCGGCAATTACCTGCTCATCGAGAAACATTCGGTGAAGACTTTCGACCTGTCAAGTTGCAGAAACATGTTCATGGATATGAGAGTCGTGCAAATGATTTTGCTTTTGAGAGAACCCTCGTTGGCAAGCTACCGGCTTTAATTCAAAGGTACTCCTGCAAAAAGCCTATTATGGTTTTTTGTTTTACAAGAAAATCATGTGAAGTTACGGCAGCTATTCTTTCAGAACATTGGACTCGACAAAGAGTTGTCGACCGTGCTTGGCCAGCTCCAACTATTCGAACAGTGGTGGGAAGTAAAGATCTACAAGAGTTGGTTGGATGTGGTGTTGCTTATCATCATGCAGGTCTTGACGCGCAGGATAGATGTGCTATTGAGACGGCATATCTGAAAGGAGATATAAGTGTGATATGTTGTACTTCGACATTAGCTGTTGGAGTCAATTTACCTTGTCATCTTGTGGTTCTGAAGGGGACAGCTTGCTTTCAAGATGGTGGACTTGCTGAATATTCCGACCTCGAGGTTATGCAAATGTTAGGTCGTGCTGGAAGACCTCAATTCGATGATAGTGCTGTTGCAATTATCATGACTCGAATGGAGAAAGCAGATCGATACAAAAAAATGATTTCGGGTCAGGATATCTTGGAGAGTACGCTACATCTGAATCTTATTGAACATCTCAACTCAGAAATCGGACTTCGTACCATCAAAACTGCTTATGAAGCCAAAGTTTGGTTAGCAGGGACATTTTTGAGTGTTAGGATGAGACAGAATCCTAAGTATTACACGTTTTCTGGGATTATTCCTAGTAGAGATGCGGACGAACAACTCGAATTAGTATGTGAGAGAGATATCAAACTCCTTCAAGAATATGAGCTCGTTACAAAGGAGGAAAATTTCTCGTGCACGGATTATGGTGCTGCAATGAGCCGATATATGGTTCAGTTTGAGACGATGAAATTATTATTGAGTATTCCTTGTCAATCGAAAACGGAAGTAATCTTGAATACCATATGCCAGGCAGCAGAATTCAAGGACCTTCGAATGAAGCCAAATGAACGATCAAGTCTTCGAGAATTCAACAAATCTCCGATGATGAAGTTTCCAATCAAGGAGAATATATCAACGACGGGTCATAAAATCTTTCTCATGATCCAAGCACAGCTAGGTGGAATTGAGCCATTAACGGATAACGACTTTCGAGTCATCAGCCGACAATTCGCGATGGAGACCAATATCATATTGGAACGATTTCAACGCTTGATACGATGTGTTATTGACTGTAAAGCTGTGGATTGTGATTCAATCTCTGTACGTTGTGCTCTTGATCTTTCTAGGAGTGTTGCAGCGGGTTACTGGGAGAACTCATCTTTACAGTTGAGACAAGTTCCCCAGATAGGACCAGCATCTCTACGGAAATTGGCTGGGAATAATGTCAATACTGTTGAGAAGCTTGCTGGGCTTGATACGGCAGGAGTTGAGAGAGTTATGGGCAAGAATCCTCCATTTGGGAAGAAGATGAAGGACAATTTGATTGACTTTCCTCAATTGACTCTCACGGCTCAAATTGTCGGAAGGGGCTTCTCAAAATCAGGAGAGCAACCGAAAGTCAAAGTCAATGCTTTACTTGGTTATGCAAATGCAAAGGTGCCGAAGTGGTCGGGTAGGATACCATCAGTAACCTTCATAGCCGAGACATCCAGTGGCACTTTAGTATATTTCTGGCGTATGAGCATTAAAAAACTGTCGAATGGTGGTTCTAAACATGAGTTTACTGTTGAACTATCATCACCGGATGATGAGATCAAATGTTGGCTTGCATGCGATGAGATTGTTGGTACTCTGAAATCTTGCGTTTTACAGCACCATGTTCCTGCGTCTGAGTTTCCTCCTCCGAAAGTTATCGTTGAGCGACCGAGCAAAAAGAAGTCCAAGCTTGAAGATATGGGAACTTCTGATGAATTCGATGATGGTATTGATGACGATACTATGCTCGCGGTAGCTAAGCAAGTCGAAGGTGGTCGTCGAGTCTCTAGTGATTATGGCTCGGATGCTTTTGTCGATATTGATACAGTTGGTCTAGGCAATTCTAAAGAGAGTAGGAAAGTCAAAGAAGACATCGTTGAACCAGAACCTGTGAAGATGGAAAATGGGAAATGGGCTTGTAATCATCATTGTCGTGATGGAAATCCTTTGAAAAATGGTCAACTCTGTAAGCACAGGTGTTGTAGGGAGGGGTTGGATAAACCTAGAAAGGTTGCGAGAAAGAAGTCTTCCACTGGAATTGCCGAAAGACAAGGTCCGAAGATTGATGATAAGATTAAGGGGACTGAGAGCAAGTCCAACATGAGCACTACCCAGGCTTCTGGTAGTAAGCAGCCCTCAAAGTCGGCCAAAAAACCTAAGCTCATGGCATCGTTGGGTCCAAGTTTGGATCAAGACATTGTTGAGGTAATCGACCTTTCGAAAACTTTGCCTCCGGTAACATATCCCAATGTTGCTCCTAGAGATTATCGTATTTTACAAAATTCACATACAAGTATTCAAAAAGATACATCTGTTCGACTTCCGAAAGGCCAACCCAAGTTCTCTTATGCAAGTGGGCAAATGCCAAATCTTTCATTCATGGATGCCGATGGCTCTAAAGATGAGCAAAAACATGAGTCGGAACATTTGGATTCTGATGAGTATGAATTTCCTTCCCCTTCTGCTCTTTTAAGCAGTGAAAAGCAAGCGTCCAAAGGTGTCTCTATCTCTGCAACTCAGTTACCACCTCCAGCTATGAATATGGATATCTCTAGTAAAGACGGAAATGAGCAACATCCTCTTTCAGATGACCCATTTGAAGATTCATCTGGTAGTTTCGAAGCTGCTATGATAGGTTTAAATGATTCTATCAATCTTCGAACTACCCCCGCTACCACGAATGCCCCGACTGCTCCGGTTACTCCCAAACTCAATACAAGCTTCGCTAATAATGTGTTTGACTTTGCGGCATTCAATTCTGAGGAAGTCAATGAGCAACAATTCTCTAGTCCATTGATGAGTCGGATGCGGAGAAATCACCAAGAAGGAGAAGACAATGAGATGGATAATATGGATATTGGGATGCCATCTACAAAACGTCAGCAATCAAGTCCTTGGATGAAAGATTTTCAAAACGATAATGTGATGGGATATGATCAATGGGGTGAAAATGAGAATGAGGATTTTGATAATCCGGTATTACCTCAGATGAAAAGAAAAAGAACTCATCTAGAAGATGAGGATGAGAATCGTGGAGGCATGGAAAGCACGGGAAAGGGTTCGGAGGGTCCCATAATTTCCACTAATGGAAGTAGTGCTCCAACATGGATCAATGAGATGGGTTCTGGAATTATGGAATCTGATATAGGAAATGGCGGAGATAATGAGCAGAATGGAAATTCGAAGACCAATGTTCGTCATGAACCAGCTTGGATGGGTGAGATGGATCCAGATTTAATTGATATGTTTAGAGGGTATGCTGATTTTGTTGATTTTGTTGATTGATTATTGAAGAGTTGCATTGTCATTAGGGATGGACAAAAGGATTGAGGATATTTTGATGGGTCATGTGAGGGAGTCAATAGCTGGGTATATTTGGGAGAAGTACATGAATGGAACTACCTATCGCTATATTGCTGGGCGAGTTGAAGATAATAGGAAATATGCTAGAGCTACATATGTTGGCTGAGATATTATTTTTAGCATTACTTATAACAAGATATTGTTAGTAGTCACACATGAAATATATATAACTAACTCATCAGTGTCTATTCATTGCCACTGGTATGCTACCATCTTGGTAATCAAATGTGCATTCGATTTGGGAAGTTTCCCTTTATCTGTTTCTTGCTCTATTTCGCTCACAGGGACGTTCTATAATTCAAAATTAAGCTATCGAGATGAACATCCCCATCATATGAGCCCCGAAAACCGGAGAATTTGTACTCTGAATCCTCCACCTCATAAAGCTCCCGTGAAATCGTCTGGAATACATGTGTATAGGATAAATCAATCAAATGTATTCATTCAGTTATGGATATCTAGGTATCTAATAAAACTCGCAAAACTCCTTTCATCCTTCGATATGTCATTAGGTAACAATGAAAACCCTCTGTTTAACCTCCAAAAGCCTCGAGGACTAGCCCAATGACCGAAATTCAACGCAAATATTGCGCAAGTACTCTCAAATTGGCCTTCAATACCTCCGAGATCTACCTAATCCTTATCGTTCTTATTACCCTCGTCACTGTTCTCCAATTGATCCAATCGACCCTTCTTCTGGCTCCGGGAGACAGTATCAAGACGAGAAACTGTAGATGCGAGACGGTATCCTGAAGCAGTATTCTCAAAATACCGCTGATAACCATGAGCATCAGGACGAAACTGCTGCAGACTACGGCGATCATCTGGGTGACCAAATCCCCTAGCAGGAGTTCCATGTAAAATATGCATCTCCTGACGATGAAACATGGTCATAGTCACCGCGGCATCCAACTCCGTATTCGGACGCGGAATGGAGGTCCTACGGTTGTATTCGGAATAGTCTTGCTCTACGAAGAGACTATTTTCGTCATCTTCGGGGGATGGGTCGCGGATCATGATAGGTTGACGTTGTTGGAGACTGTGGGGTTGGTGGGGAGCTTTTGATGCGGTTGTAGAGGTGGATCTCATGCGAGTTTCCGAGTCACGGGTCTGAAGAGGGGTTCGAGATTCGGGACGTACAGAATGGCGTTGGGGATGATGTCTTGCCGAATCTTCAGTGCGGGATTGGCGGTATGTATCGGGATATCTGTATGGATGAAAGTGGCGGTTTGTTGATGAAGCGGAGCTGGTTCGAGGAGAAGGATATCGTCTCTGGGCCATGCTTGAGTCTTCAAAACGTGCAGAGCGATTCTTAGGAGCAGGATAGTCTGCCATAAAAGAATGGTTGGGAGTGTAACCTGTCGACTCCATGGTGTTTTTGCGGGAAATAACTTCTTTTCGCTGCTCTTGAGGGCTAATTGTATGTTGTCTGGACTGTTCTGCAACAACTGATAAAGGAGAAAACGTCTCACCCCTCTTTTTCGCTTTCTTAACTCGAGACGCCCTTGGTTGTCGCCCAGTACCCTGCCGCGCAGCTTTCGCACTCGCTGCCAATATCCTCACGCGATCCTCTCCCCAATCTTTCTTGACCGTCTGGTACCAGTGCTCATACAACATATTTCCCGTGTATTGTCTACGCGCCAATTTCCTCTCATCCATATCATGTTGCATCATGTCGGCGAGTTCGGTCCATGACATACCTTTGTTGGGATTGTAGGCGCCGTCTTTACCGTTGAAGCGCGATTTGGTCATTACTTCGTGCACGAAGTATTCTTGTTCTTGGGGACTCCAGAATTTGCCGCCCATTTTGAGGGTTGTGGGGTTGGATGGGGGGAGATGGGGGGGGGAAGTGATGATGATAGGCGAGGTTTGTTGTGGAGGTTTGTTGTGTTGATAGATCGTTGGAGGTAATGGGGTATCAGGAAGATTGAAAGAAGCCTGACTTATGTCAAATCATCTTATTCAAGATGTTAAAGGTTGAATTATGAATCAGAGGGAGTTCCAGCGTTGTTGTGTAAGCGTGGTCGCGTGATCGCGAGATTGAGTAATGTTCTGCTCTAAAGGCTATCTTAACTTTTTCTACCTCGAGGAGATTTAAAGGTCTTTAATAGAAGGACCAGCGTGTTTTTGAGCCGTCAATAGGAAAACTCGTCCTTTCAAGTGCGAAAAGGAAAAAGATCAAGAAAGTTTCGTTAAGATCGAGGATCGGATGATCAAAAGATAGCTCGATCTCCTGGCTTGGAGCAAAATGTTATTGTGGATCGGAGACGAAATAGGTCTAAGAATTATGTGAAGTCATGTTAGCAAGATATCATCGCTATTCCATGGATGAACCATCAGAAAAAGGAATGAAGGGGGTGAGTGAGTGAGTGAGTGAGTGAGTGGACGAAATTCCATACATACATTCTATACTGCAAAGTTCGAGTGTAGACAGTTCTGTAGGCAGTTCCAAAAATAATCTTGGTATCAAACAAGGTATACTGGCAGAAAATCAACCATACACGATTCTTGGATCGAATTTAATCACAGGAGTTCGATTCTTTGATCAAAATGGCACGCTCGTTGGAGACGATAAAATGAAGTACATGAAGGAAGTAGATTCCCAGGGAACTTTCCGAGGCTAATACACAATCAAATGGCGTAGAGTGGAGTGGGGTGGAGTGGAGTTGAGTAAGTATCAATAAAGTGGAAAGGAGTTTGTAATGAGAGAGAGGAAGTTTAAGGATGATGGATAAAAGTGTGGGAGAGAAGGAAAGGTGCGATACTTAAGGAGGCTAGGGGTTAGTCACAGAGTGGTATGTTATGGTGAAAGTGAATTGGTGTATTCATCAGTCATAATTTATTGGATGATTTTTCATATTCTCTTTGGGGGTTGAGATATAAAGTATGGTACCGAGTATTCACAAGCGAGGAAACGGAAGGGTAGCTATGGCCTTGGGAGATTTGTATCGTGTCGAGGCGGGAGAATGACAGTTTTGAGGGGGATTGCAGAGGTTTCGAATCGAAATTCTGAGAGCATCGTAATCGGAAGATATATTGATGGCAGCTTGAAGGTCAATTAGAGCTATCCCTAGACTATTTGAAAAGCATGAAGCGAGAATGGACTTTACGAATTGAAGAGTACTGACTGAAATTTTATTGCAGCAGGAAAGCGGACGAAGCTTCCTCGCTACTAGTAATACACGGCCAGCAGGATAAGAAGAAGGAACTCATCGACGCGCCTCCGTATACTAGTAGGAATAGGGAGAAGGTGAGGCTGCAATTCCTTGAATAGGCATTCAAGAACAAACGATAGCCTCGATATTGCGGAATGTGATTAGGATTGTGAGTGTAACACACCGCTCGGGATCTAAGTAGATATCGAGATCGGCAGAAAGTCAGAAAGTCAGAAAGTAAACAACTTGGCTTAAGTTGACAATGGAAAGCTGGAGCGCCAACATTGGTGTCATTGTATTTGGAAACAAAAAGGCATGCTAGATTCTAGACCACATAGCCGCAACCAGTGTAGGGCATCTCTACTTGGTCTAGAGATTTGGTATGCGCAACCGGCGCTAATTTATGATTTCACCTCTTGCTATACCGCGGAAAAGAGAACAATCATTTTGACCTGGCATGTAGTGAGATCTAGGAATACCAATGCGTTGCCCGGAGACGGTCTCGCATGAGACTTAAGATCATCATCTACACATTGTTTCTTTTTGGGCCGTAGCATCAATGGGACATCTTACAAAGTTTTCATTATATCGTTAACAGCTTTCGCAGCAAATCTCTTTCTCTCAGCTTCTGGCAAATCCGCACCCATATCTGTTCATGTCAGTATGTAATTCTCCAAGTAAGCAAGTAGACATCTCTTACCTTTGACTGCTTGCATTCTCAACATTAAAGCTTCAAGCTGCTCTACTCCATCCTCACTCTCGACTTCCTCATCAGGGTTCGTCTTTTTGGAAGACTCGCCATTAATTGCTTGCTTCATACCGAACATTTCCACTTCCAATTCAGCCGCTTCGATTCCGAATCCAATGCTTTTATTGTCGTCGTCATCATCCTCAAAGTCTCCGAGATCAATACCTTCCCCATCATCGTCACCGCCCTCCCATTCATTGGCTTCTAAAGCTTCCTTCAACCTCTCGAGACCCATAGGTTCTACATGTGTCAATGATAAAAAATTGACTTCATTGAAATTGTTACTTTACCTGAATATTCATTTCGACCTTTACTTTCAAAATCAACAAATTCAAAACCATGCTCTTGACACAATTCTTCCCACTCATCGAAGCTCTTCTCCAGGTATGGAGTCGTAGACTGTGGCATCGCCACGGCCAAACAAACGCCATCCCAAGTATAACCACAACCCTCCTTAACAACCTCGGCCACACTCTCCAAAAGAATCTTAATAGCTTGTAACTCAGCTTCATCGACCGGCTTTCGGAAACACACAATAAATGCACCCAAAACCGTTAAAACTTCTCGAGCTTCTGGTGCCAGAAATTCCTTACACCAGATTTCTGGCTCGTGTATCTCATCAAGCCATATTGGAACACTTGCGGTATAGTAATTAGTTTTGATAGACCATTCATGGGTTACACCTGCTATGGAGTCCCCTGTGAGAGCAGGCGCAGAACCCGTGAGACCTGGAATGATAAGTCAATATTCAAATCGTGTTTATCAGCTCAAGTAGTATTCAAACCTTTCAATAAGTCTACAAGACCGGAATTTGGTCTACTAACAGCTAGAATACGCCGCGGATGAGGAATTTCCATCGTCATGATTGATTGTATGTATTGGTCAATCTAGGTTGGGATCACAGGCAAAAACGGTAGATTTGATATTATGTCGGAAGTTCCTTTGCCCGATCCGAAATTCAAAAAGCAGCATTATATCATTGGCTTATTTTCTTTGACAACTGAACAAGTTTATTGGAGTATACCTAAATATGGAGAGATATAGTAATTATCTTTAGGATATTGAATATCAGCTCCTAATTGTTCTGCTCTAACTCAAATGCTAGTAAGGAAAAAGCCCTCCCCATGTATGCTTGTGCGCTGGGTCATCCTCAATATTGGAGCCTGTGTAGCTCTCCCCTGCCCAGACTGGCGTTGCAATTTATCATAAGTTTTCCTCAAACGCCGACATTTGAAAAATTATTCCTTCATCCACATATAATATGAGTCTCTCAACCTCTTGGTGCTCCTCGTCCACTTGCTCTCGCCCTACTAACTGTAGCCCTTCCTCTTGCCAATCCGACACCTCTACCCCTAGTATTTCTACTCCTGAACATAGGCGCGTTCCTACAACGAGTTACGTTAGCCTTGTCCACAATGATATATACCGCTCCGGACATGTGCATATCTGATCCGGAGCTTCATCTTGGCTTCACTAACCTTAACATATCTGGAACAATAAAGAATCTCACGTGTGAGCCTCTAATGTATACTTGATCCAAATGACTGACACGACCGTCGCGTGCTGTGACAGTTATATCCTTAAGTTGAACGTTCATGTTGTCTTCCGCTATAATGATCTCGAATTAGCACATCCCTTCTTTCTTTTCTTGCGATTTGAGAGCTGGAAAAACGTAATGGGTAGTCGTACCTTCCAGAAGCTTTCCACGATAGACCTGACCGGTCGTGATCTCGAGAGTTACGACATGACCCTAATAAACGACAATTGTCAGCAGAGTATGTGGCAGATGTCAAATGAGAGGAGAAAGTGCGCCGGGCCTTGGTACACTGAACCTTGGAGCCTGTAGGAATGGAGTGGACGAACTTGGGCCCTCGTTCAAGAGCTTAATTGGTATTCCGATTGTGCTCGTCATAATTGCTAGGAATCGATTATATCGTGAAGAATTCGGTAGAGAGAGATGACGTTCTGGGATAAAGTCGTTGAAAGTTGGCGCGCGTGAATGTCAATATCTGAGTGAAGCTTTGGATATCTCAGAATAATTTAACGCTAGTGATCTTGAAGCTTTCGGTAACTTCCGTGCACCATCTTCAAGCAATCCTCCTTATAATTATTGATCCGATCCGAACATCACAACCATTGCTTGAGAAATTACACCAATGGATATGAATACTCTTAATATATCAGCAACGGTGAATATATTTCGTCTTCTTGCAAGACCGAAATTGATTTTACCGCAAGCAACTGTTTCCACATTCAACCACCTGCCAATACCTCTCAACTCGGCTTTTGGTAAATGCAAAAATGCTGATATTAGAGCTGTAGTGTTGGACAAGGATAATTGCTTCGCATATCCTAAATCTAATGACATATATGAGCCTTACAATGTACGTTGAAGGGTATATTTTATGGTTTCTCAAACTTGTTGATCTACACTGGGCAGGCTAGGTGGGGTGTTTGGTCTACCTGCATCTGCCTTTCTTACATTAACCCTATCACTTCTGCATTCCTTCCTGATGGTTTTCTTCCTGATTCTGCATCACCAAATGAACTTGTATCATGGGATCTTCTTTCAATGTTAATGCATTTCAGGAAACTTTCAAGAAACTTCGGGAAGCTTATCCAGGCCGACGGCTTCTGATTGTTTCTAATACAGCAGGTGCTGAATCTTTAGATCGTTCTGGCAAGCTTGCTGTTGAAGTTGAGAAGTCTACAGGCGTTACAGTCTTATCTCACGCTTCTA
Organism: Botrytis porri; assembly: GCF_014898465.1. NCBI lineage: Eukaryota > Fungi > Ascomycota > Leotiomycetes > Helotiales > Sclerotiniaceae > Botrytis > Botrytis porri. Next base: position 154,271 of record NW_024066078.1, read on the forward strand.
AGAAGCCTGGATGTGGTCCTGATATTATGGAATACTTTTCGAAGTATCCCGAGACCGGAGTCACCAGACCAGATCAAATAGCAGTTGTCGGTGATAGACTCACCACCGATGTTATGATGGCGAACCTCATGGGAAGTTATTCCGTATGGATTAAAGATGGAGTTGTACCAGTGGAGGAAACAAGTGTGGTAAGTATTATAGGTATAATTTCGAGTTTAATCTAATAGGTATTTTAGTTTGCAAGGTTAGAGCAGAAGTTCGCTGGATTTTTGATTCGACGCGGCTACAAGGCGCCAGAACCAGCAAGTCCATTTGAGAAGTAGGCTTGCATCATTCATTACTTATCTTCAATGCTACATTGCTTTTTAGTCAAAATAAATCTTTACCTTACTCTCTCTACCTTACTCTACCTTGAATCCCCCCCTTCCCCGCAAGTAAATGTGCACAAGCTACCATTGTAGTATTGTAATACACTAGTTGTCTTGATGGTATTCACACACGGGAAATCATGAGAAACAGTCAAGGGAGCACCCGGTGGTCCAAGTGCATCAAGCAGAAGTGAGAAAAGAAGTAGCGATGCTCCTTTGACTAGACTTACTAGTGGTAACCGGACTCCTCTATACTTTCGAAAGGCTTGATTCGTTGGACACGTTGAATCAATTTGGCCAAGGCTATATCGGACGAGAAGTGTAAATTCCACAGCCTAGGAATTTAAAGGCTTGTCGAGGCTGCCCAAGTAATTTTCATTCTGGTATTGTGAAAAGAAAGGAGCTCGGTTGGTATAAAATGGTGTAGAAGTCACTTGTCATCGTCCCAACAAACGAGACAAACATGCGAGCAACTATCAAACGTAGGCAGCTTGATTATGGTATATCTAAGAGAATGATACAGTTTCCACGAAATCAACTTCCACTACGAAGTACAATAAGAGCCCAACATATTCCTCTTCTTTTACATCATTTTTGTGCTCCACCTCTTGTATCGGATGCCTCTTGGTATTTTCTGCGCGATTATCACCACATCAGCTTTTTTATAAGATGTCCGAAGTTAAAACAGCTTTACAAAACATGAAGCGATATGTTCACTGAACAATCTATAGGAGATTGATTGTGGTTGCTTGGAACCCACATACATCAATTAAAGTTTAGCTTTTCATCCCCAGCATTACCGGAGAACTGGCAATCTGCAATCTTCCGTCATATGACTACTTTCATTTCCAGAGACTTGTGAAGAAGCTTGTAATTCTGCATACTTCGAGCCATTATCGACGGCGTTGATAGATGTCAGATAAGAATTCGAGTATGTTCTCTATTCGATCTTTCTTGTATACTAATCTTTCTTGATATTCTTAGCCTATCTGGGGCATTGAATTCGTTGGAGAGGTCAAGCCTTGTTTCTCCATTTTTTTTCTCTCTCGGAATTCAAGCTAAATCAGAAATTCATAGTTTTAAAACGCTGAGAGCCATGCTGTTTTGCATACAATTGTCTGGTTGCAAAGCCCAAACCATGTTACATCACCGCAACTGGCATGGAAATACTTCTATCAGAATTCTGACTAGCTGCTTTTCTTCCAACACTATTGTTTGTCATAAATGGCTACACTTGTGTGCGAGACCTCGAACGAAGAACACTTGTCCGACAATGACGTCTGAACAGAATACAAATGTAGACGATGTTTCTGTTTAAGACTTTGTGCGGTACTTACGTGGCAATTCTACCGAGTCACTATGTTCCCAAACAGATGGAACACACTGAGCCTTGTTATACATGTAATGGATGTTCCATAGTCACCGCTTGGCTGGAGAAATAGGCCCACAGTCTCTTCTTAGCCAGAAGATCTGGGAAACCTTATCTTCCTCGTTTCGACTTAGAGTTAACTCAAAACAACAAGTTCGTCTCGCTTTGTTCTCTATATTCGACTAATCGAAAGCGAGACAGGCCGCATTGAAAACATTATTATGATAACGGTCGAGCCTCAACAAGTCCTTCTCGAAGTTTATGCGACACCGATTTGACAGTCGGGTGGAGGCAGTAGATCTTGTGGGGAGGGAACAACCTCATAACCTCCATTGGGAAAGCCAAGCATGGAACTGGGAGAACCATGTAATGATTGTCGTCTGAACTTGGCAGATAGAATAGAGAATCCCAGCTTATGTTTTGCTAGTGGTGTTATGCATCAAAGAGGAACAACAACATGACATAATATATTTGAGTATTTGTGTGGTTATTTTTGGCGCAGTGGTAAGCTGATTAGCAGATAGTATTGTGGATCTATAGATACTACCTACCACAAAGAATACCTAGGTAGATCTCGCGATTTTTCGGGCTTAAAACACCGGAAAACGAATGGACAAACGAGGAATTCAGGGCCGGTACAGCGGTGCTACTTTCCAAATCATTTTTTGGACTGTAAAAATCCCGGTGAGAGTGGCGTAGGTATAAAAAGCCACCACCGTGTCTTGCATTGGAATCCATAGCCGTGCGTACCAGGGGTGTTCACGGCGAGATAAATGGCCGCGATGGCCTCATAATTGTAAGGGTCTCGTGAAATATTATAGGGTCGGTTTACTCGACTTCTTCGGTTCTTCTCCGTTCAACTCGCAATAATGTCTTCTCCCCATCTCCTGTCAAAACTCAAAAGTATCACGGTTGAGTGATGCTTACGCGCAACACTGACAAAAGATCAACATCTTCTTTGGAGAGAAAATCGGAGGAGCTTCGCAATGAAGCGGAACACGTGAGCCGCTCATCCCATGCTTTTGCATTATGCCTATGCTTATGCTCTGCGGTTTGACGTTTTAGGCCAATTTTCCGCACGAAAAATAGGCTAATGCCCTCCTACCCCTTTATGCATCCCTTTTGGTGGGGGTGAAGATAGCATCTTTATCCATCTCTGGTTAGCGTCGCACAGGTTCTGTCTTCAGAAACTTTCGGATGGAGCAATACGAATTCTTACGATGGTAAAACGGGCTTCCTTTTCCTTTACCTGACTGGTTTCAATCCTTTTGTTTCAGTACGTGGAAGAGAAGAGTGATTTGTGTTGCTGATGATTCTAGTGGCCCCGAGGTGATTCTAGGTTTTACTGAACGGGCTATTCGTAGGAGAAAAAAGAGGCCAAAATTGATTATCGTGATAAAGCATCAACCAATCCCTTAGATATTGTTCAGTTTTCATACTATTTAAACTTTTGATCCTCTGAATTGAAATGGAACAATTGAATTGTTGAAGGGTTTCACTAGTGGTCAAGTCAATTCTGGTCTGGTTTTTCTCCTACGAATAGACGACGGGATTGCCGATTTAATATGTACCGTAGCTACCTTATATACATACCTACGAAGTATTACCTCATCATCAAGGGCAGCGATGGATAATGTCGTATCGATCTTACAAGTCACAACAAACCATTTCTTGATCGATATGTACGGTAGACCCAGACGCAAAGATACGAGAGAGCGATCGAATAGCTTCGTAGATAGTAGACAAGACAAGACAAGGCTACCCCAATTTATTGTTTTGGGGGTTTGAACTTTTATGGATTGATTCGTCGATTTATACAATCACTATGGCCACCCCCCCTTCAAGCTGGCAGCGTTCCTGACTAGAACTTCCACAATGGCCATCAACTAATCTCCATTGAGTATCGTGCATAATCATACAAAAGATGAACCACACGTTAGCCCTTGAGTCCCGCACAATCGCCGAGCCAGTCGCTGCAGGTACAAAAGTTGTTGCATGCTTCGAAAGTTCACCCTTTTTGTTTGCCGGTAATGCGGTACGAAGCATACGCTATATCCATCTAGGTACGGCTCGCAACTAAAACAACAAACTATTCTCACTCCGGTCTAGATATGTCACCAGTCAAACAAATCATTCGAGCTAATGGTGTTTAGATCAAGGTTTGAATATTTATGTTGATGCCAAATTGCCAATGCCATCATGTTTTTTCCCCCTCCGTCCCATCTTTTTTTACACATTTCGGCATTCGCGCTTGTTATTGGTTTCAACGAGCGGTAAATCGTGGCTGAATGGGTAGCTAAGGTTTCCAGGGAATCAGGGGTGATATTTAATGTGACGATGGATGGAACTCGGAATGGTTTCAATGGTTTGCGAAGGGGGGAAAAGAAGCAAAGTCTGGGATTTCGAATACAAATAATTCTCTTCTTCCTAACTTCATCCTCACAGTCAATCAACTTTGTAGAAAAGCATATATCTTAGCAACGTTTGTGTATGTACTTGCAACATGGTCACATCATATCATGGTCAGAAGAAAAAGGTGTACAAAGTACTGCGTTATACTGTACACTTTGCATGACTCGGTCGGTTGATTGCATATGTTGTTATAGTTACAAGTGATCGAGTAACGTGCAGCAAAAGATGTGCATGGTGATTGGTACGGAAAAGATGCATATGGACTCGGATGAAGAGGGTCGGTACCAGAAAGTCAGAAGACGGATCCTCTACAAAAATAAATGCCAAGAGCATTGTGCGACTCGACCCCCAAGTTGGCACTCCACTGGCACTGATATATTCATTCGCCCACATCCGGTGTCTTCTTCCAGGGCATTCACCGTCTATCCCACGACAATCATACCGTAAGTATGTACAAAGGCCGAAGAGAGATGACTCCAGACAAGAAAATGCGGCGGTTGGATTCGCCGCCAGCCACCAACGAGGATTGATACTGATCCTGAAAAGTCCGGAATCTGCAACAACGCAATTCAGGGGGTATGGGATACCCATGTTTGAGGAGGAAGCGGAGCAAAACCAGGATGACGAGAGCCACTACACGACGATTGGTGTATGGATTGGTAGTAGTGCACCACTCTACGGAGGACTTGGGTAGTGCATCAATGGCAGCAGCGGGGCTTGGAATTATTATTCTTGCCATACAAAATGCAAGAACAACTTACATAGGACATAAAATTTTACATACGTGCGTACTTCTACATAAAAGTACATGTGAATATGACGCTAATCAATTTACATGGATCTTCTTAACCCCCTTTTTGGATCTTTTTCCAATCCAGGTCGTGCTCGCATGGGTGAAGGTTTTGGTGAAGGTGACTAAACCGCTGGGCCACGCACAGGCGTCTTGGGGGGGGGGAGGTATGATTTTCGAAAGGAATACAATGATCAAGGGATCGAGTTTATCAAATCCTGGATAGAGAGAAAGAGAAAGCGACAGAGAAAGATTCACCTCGTTTAGTACACGGTAGACCGTCCTGTCCTGGTGTCCGTCTGATGCTTTAGATCGTGCACAAAACGTAATGTCAAACTACCATTCGTAATGGGCGTCGGTATTCGATTACTCGATATGGTAAATAATAGTCCATCAGTTTGTCAGATAGATTATACTAATTCATCAGTTCATGTATGTATATGGATCGCGAGGAAGTAGCCAAGTAGATGAGAAGATAGTATTGGATAACAGAAGTAGACAAACGGTACCTAACTGTATTCAATTGAGACTACTGCATTACTATTTTTGAGAGAACCACCCCCCTCATCCCCACTCATCCACTGTGCCAATGGACTACATGAAGGTACCTACATGCGTTGGATGTATGAACTGGCAAATTCAATCAATGGTATGCGTTGTTGAGTTGATGTGTTTTTCAGGGAGGAATACTCGAGTACCTAGGTTTAGCTGGATGGAGAGGTCTAGAATAGAAAAGAATGACAATATGGAGAGTAAACAAGAGCGCGTGATTATGCTCTTTTCCAATCATTCACTCTCTCTAATTCCTCACTTACCCCCTCTCTCGCTTTCTCTTACCGATGTAGGTATGTATTCTCTTTCTTCTCTCATCCTGCTAGTACATACAATATTGTCAGTATTGTACCTAGGTAATAGAGTGAGAGTGAATAGAATACCTCAATTATCCGAAGTACAGTAGATAGTTGAGAAGACAGACTACTAACAGCACACATACATCTATCTACAAACCACCAATTGTCGGTTAGACTCTTTCTTGTTTACGATTACTGTTTTGTCTAGATGCTTATAAGTTCTCAACCTCTTGCTTGCTTGCTTGTCTGCTTCTCTGCTTGTCTGCTTGCTTGCGAGCTTGCTTGTAAGTTATGGACTTCGGCTTGCTTCAAAAGTTCACTTATGGGTTTGTGGATTGGTGGATGGTTTCAAGGATTAGCTCTATTTTAGTGTATTTTGACTGGTCAGACTTCAGTTGAGCCAGTAATAATTGAATAAACTCGCCCAGTGGGTGACGGTTGACCAAATGACTTTTTAACACACCACGCTACCACATAAACCACACTACCACACTACCACACTACCACATTATCACGCTAAAATTTATTATTCACTATACCCACACCTCTGATCCGCTCGCCTTTTTCCCCTTCCCATTCCCTCTTTTTTGTCTTATTCCCTTTTACTATCGTGGAATCTTCCTTTCTCTTAAAACAACTTCATCATCGTCTCTTCTATCAAAACTCTTCCCCCCCCCTTGTGATTTTCTCCCCTTTCCCTCTTGTCTTTCTTTTAATCGGATTCTTCGGGTCCATTACACTCCTTCGGATTCTCAGCTATCAAATTCACATTTACATTCTACCTATTCACAATTCTTCTGTCGAGAAAAGAATAAAGTCATTATTGACTTGAACACTCCTTCGATTCGAACTTCACACTTCCAGTCTTTACATTCAACCACACAGTCAAAAGAAGAGTCATCTTGACCCTTTTAACACTCTTTCTTCATAAATCTACGACGCTTCACATACGGATCTCTTGAGCATCTATCCACATCTATACCATACATTACAATATTTCCTGCAAGATTCAGCGAAGCATTTGTTTTGAAATATATCCATCCTATCAAAGTTTGGATTTACTCAAAGACCCTTTTATTTATTCTCACTTAGGTTTCGACCCAGCAAAACAACCTGTGCATACAAAGCACATAGCATCTCGACGATCATAGAGACTCGTGCAACCAAAGACAACCAAGACAACCGCTTGTCATATACTACATACAAACACGTTGGAGGAAGATTGAACTATTAGGAACACACGAAAGTAATTGACTACGGTCCTAACAACTCAAAAAAGATGTCGGACATGTCGCAAGAAGATGCTCTCAAGATGCTCTCAACACCCTCTCCTACCGCGTCGAACTCGGCTGGGAGTAGTTCGGCTTCCCGCAGACCTCCGCGCAAGAGCACATTAACCCAACAACAAAAGAACCAGAAGAGACAGAGAGCTACACAAGATCAATTGGTTACTCTGGAAATGGAATTTAATAAAAACCCAACACCTACGGCTACAGTTAGAGAGAGAATCGCGGAGGATATCACCATGACTGAACGTTCTGTTCAAATCTGGTTCCAAAACAGGTCAGTTATTTTCCTACACTAAAGAAGCATCGCATAGTCTAATTGCCTTTCGCAGACGTGCAAAGATCAAGCTCATGGCAAAGAAGAGTATCGAGACTGGAGAGACTTGTGAAATTCCAGAAACTATGCGCCAATACCTTGCGATTCAGGAGATGGAATCAGGAAAGTCACTGGGTGGTAACTTTTTGGGCCGAGGTGGGCTTATGCCTTATGGTAGTGGCAACATGCTTATGGGTGGTGATCACGGCCCTCAAGGAAAAGTTGGTAAGTAGAACTACAGGTTTCTGATATTGTGATCTTGTGCTAACATTGAATAGTGATTCATCATCTTTCGTGTAGATCACTGAGTATTGGATCCTGGAGACGAATTGGTCAGAATGCCATGGACCTCATCATCTTTTACTCGCCGGATAAGTCAACAATGACTTACTACATCAATAACGACCAAGCTGGTTACAAAATTGAGTATCCATTTTCGTCAATCAAAAATATCTACCTGGAAAATGGAGATAATGAGTCGCGACCTGGTGGATTAGTTGTTGAACTTATTCGTGCGCCAAACTTTTTCATGGACTCTTCTGGATCGGGTGGATTTTACCAATGTGGTGATTTTACAGAAGACCAGCAAGCATCTCAAGTCATGGTTCATCACTTAGGTGGTCACCCTAAGGTTCTTAGTGGTCAATTAGCCAAGCTTGTTTCCCTTGAGTCTTTCATCACACGCGACAATCCTTTCACACACCAACAACCATTATCTATCTCAGCACCTGCATCTCCAACTGGTCTCCGTCCATCTTCTCAGCCAAATTTCAATGCGCAAGCACATGTTGGTATGTTCCAAGAGTCTCAATGGGGTATTGGTGTTCATCCAAGTGCGCGTGGACCTGGTCACAGAAGACAAAGGAGTAGATCCGTTCCAATGGCTGTCGATTTCTCCATGTTTAACAACCCAATGCCATCATTCCTCATTCAACACCCTGGTGAAAACCAACATCAACATCAACACCAACATGGAAACCCAAATATCTTTGCTCCTATTCCTCAACAACCCAACAACCTTGGACCTCTTGGACCTAATCTACGAATTGATACCTCGTCGGGTTACGGAATGGATTTCAGACAATATCCCATGTCAGCAGCAACGACAACTTCCCCATCGGATTATGCCAGCCCAGGCTTCTTCCCTCACCAAAATGACAACGGACCTATGACAGGACCGATGCCAACATCATCTTCAATGCCAGCTTCGAACTTCACGCCATACTCGATGCCTTACTTGTCGCCTGATCCTTCTTCGCTTGTTCCTCCATCCGTTTCTCCTTTGTCGTTTATGAGTCACGGAGACCCAGCAATTGTTGATCAATCTCCACCAATGTCAATGATGCACCGAAGTGCTTCTGCCGATGTTTACAGTATGCACAATGATTCGGCCATCTCCGATGATGGTACCGGACTTAATGAGATGTATCAGAAGCACACCCTTAATATTCCTATGCATCCTCATTCTCCAGCTTTTGGTGAACAATCAGCGGCGGATATGGACATGAGTAATCTTGTTCAATTCCCTGTTGATCATGATGGTCTTTCGCCTGAGCATATGCCACAGTAGATTAGATCAACTTTTTGAACTTTGGAACTGGTCGAGAGCCTGAAAGGGCTACTTCGGACCTTTGTTGGAAATGAGTTTGAAATTACGGATGTTGAGATGATCAATGTCTGCATTTCGGAAAGTGTTTTTGCTTAGAGATTGTTTGGAGCGATTTTGGGGGGTGGCGTTGGGTTGATTTTCATTTTGCACGGAAAGGGGGGAGGTGTCAACGGCCGTCTCAACTTTTGGGTATTTCATGTCGATTCTTCTCTCGACTTTGCACTTGCTATTTTGGGCACTGTAGCATAGCCTTGATTTCATATTCCCAATTTTCCTTCTGTCTTTTTACGCCACGACTTGCATGACGACTTTACCCAATTCTATCATGCCTGTCTGGTACAGCGATCGTTTTCTCATTGACATCTTTGCACTTGCGCATTCTCTCTTGAACTTGATGTCTGTTAATCAGTTCCATCTTTACTGTTTTTACTTAACTCTCTCATGGAGATTTTGTGTGGTAGTTGGATTAAAGATATAAATGGATGGGTGGAAAGCTTTAGGGGGAAAGCGTGCGATATTTGAATCTGGAAACAACAACATGGTGGGGGGGGGTTTACAAATTTTGCTTGGTACTTTTTTTATTTTGCTGGCTGGCGCACATGTGCGTGAAGCAATGGATTGATGAATCATGGTGGGCTTAATAGTGGAAAAATCTATTTTGTAAAATTGTTTTCATTTTTTTCAGTCTTGTTCTTTTTTTGAGCTTGAGTAGTAAAGTTAAAAAAATGTGCATATAATTTAATATTCATGATGTGTGTGCATGTGGGTTTCTCCCTAGATGCTTTGTGATGGATGTGTGAGATTTGTGTGATGTGATGTGTCTGAGAGTGTATTTTGTTAGTTTGGATATTAGGTTTTAATCCTTATATCGACTATTGACTGTTCTAGACCATGTATTACCTGGGTAGTTGCTGTGGATTTTGGAGGTAGTGTCTGTTCAGCTTGGGGGTTTGGTTATTTGGGGTGTGTGGATGTTGGGATATGGATATATAATGACCTATATGTGCAGGATCTGGATCTGGATCTAAGGGGATTTGGGGATTTGGGGAGTAAGGCTAAGTAGTCGGTGGGTGGATGGGTGGATGGGTGGATGAGTGGATGAGTGGAGGAGTAGATGAATCGATGAATCGATGAGTAGATGAGTAGATGGGTGTTGAGAATATGATTATGGATGGGATTTTTGTTGGATGGATGATATGAATGATATGAGTAGAGATGTATTGGATGTTAGATATGTGGGTAGGAGGATAGATTGGAAGGTAGATATGATGGTAAGCGAATAAACAAATCGTTCAGATCGGTAGGTTTGTTACATGTATGTATCAAAGTGCTAGGTGAGAGGGTTAGAGTGTCAGAGTGTGAATTGGATGGATATAACATGTGATTTTGAAGAAGGGATAGAGGATCTCTCTTTCAAATCGCGGATTGAGAGTCTGGCTTGATACGGAATAGATATGAAGATAGATGAGATTTACATTCAGTATGATGACAATTCATGTTATACGATATATGCATGCGTATACCTATTAGTGTATATCTAGGTGCTCGTAAAACATTTCTTTTAGCTGACTACACAACTGAGCCTCTGCTCTAAGATCTCTATTACTGTAGATTCTGCAGGGGAAGTCGCACGTACACACGACATAAATACGTACTGACCAGTGAGATGGCACCAAAAGAACCTTGGGGTAACAATCAGCAATGACGAAACGAAACGAAACGAAACAGTCTCCAGGGCTGGATTGTGGTGGGAGAATTGACCAACTTCTTTTTTTGACTGCCTACCAGGTACTTGTATCTGTTTACAAATTCACGTTACCTAAAGGTCACCAGACATTGTGATTAGAATCGTCAACCAATGTAGGTACCGGTGTATACTCACTCGTTCGAATCGCTGTACCTTTACAGCATTTTTTCCTCTTCTTTTCTATTAATCAATTATTGTTATTGTTATTGTTATTGTTATTGTTATTGTTATTGTTATTGTCATTGTTATGTGTGTTTTGTTGATTCGATCTTGAGCTTGGGCTTTCCTCCATAAGGTTTCGCAAAACTATATACATATACCTAGGTTAAGGATTTCGCAGACGCTGATTGCTTCGCACAAGCTCCACAAAGTTATTCTTGATTGCAATTGCGGTTACACTTGATTTATACCTTTATCTTTGGTAGCTTTAGGGCACTTATTGTCTGGTGGCTGGAGAGGCGGTGCATAAATTGAATCGAATTGAAAAGGAAACGGAGGCAGTTCTCGTAACATATTGAATTTGATGAGGAACAACAGATGAATCGGAACCATGGCCGGTGATATTGGAGCAAAACGTACGAGTGCATCGTCTTGCGACGAAATAACTTCATCAGACGATCCGAATGCCCCGCCTGCGACAATGGACCCCGCACCTCTCGCGGCAAATAAAGAGAATCATCGAGTGCGCTTCTCGGTGGATGTAGAACGAGAACGAGGAGGTTTTGTCGACTCTTCTAGTCAGAAACCTACGACTCCGAATTTGAGTATCGATACCAGGGTAGCGGGGACTGAAACAACTGCAGATGGCAGATCAACAACATCGGGGCAAGGGAGGAGGATTTTAGGGTTATCGCCAATTTCGCCGAGGACGAGGGATAGAGGATATTCATTGCGGCGGACTTTATTCGCGCGAGGATTGAACAATTCGGAACCCAAGCCGGAGCATATCGAACTCGCGGAAGCGGAGCCTTCGCAGAATGTTGGGAAGAAGCCACAAACTTCGGCGGCGGTATGCCCGGTACATGATGAGATTGAAGAGACACCAAGTGAGAGTACCCAGCCTACGAGCTCGAGTAGAACTTCCAGATATAAGGACAACAAGGCTTTTGGGACGAGGGACTTACCAAATTACGACCGCTTTGTGCGCAAGGTTAAGGGAGACGATTCGATTATCCGCAGAGCGAAGAAGAAATCACAATGGTTTTGGAGAGAGAAGATATTGAAGGATGTTCTTAGACAAAGGGAAATACCTCCTTCGAAAGATGGACGACATATTGATTTAGATGCTACTCGTCCTCGAGGGACCCCGCTAATCGATGAGAGGACTGGAGTTGCATATATCGGTAATACTATTCGCTCTAGTCGATACACAATATGGAATTTTGTACCCCGACAGCTTTTCTTCCAATTCTCAAAGCTGGCAAATGCGTACTTTTTACTTGTTTCTATTCTTCAAATGATTCCTGGACTTTCACCTACGGGAAGCTATACCACCATTGCTCCACTTCTAGTTTTTGTGATGATCAGTATGGCTAAGGAGGGATATGATGACGTTCGTCGCTATAAATTGGATCAAGTTGAGAATAATAATCGAACATTGGTTTTAACCGCATACACACCTCAAGATTTCAATGAGAAATCTCATATCGGATCTAGAGGTCCGCGGTCAAAGAGGGTCAAGAAGGGCTTGGGTATTCCAGAAACGGTGTACGAGATCGACATTGAAGCGACTACTTCTGGACCAAGACATTGGGCAACGTTGAAGTGGAAAAATCTCAAAGTCGGGGATATTATAAAACTTGAACGGGATGAAGCGGTACCTGCAGATATTCTCCTTTTACATGCAGATGGACCTAATAATATCGCTTTTATCGAAACCATGGCATTGGATGGTGAGACAAATTTGAAGACGAAATCACCTCCGGTTCCTTTGGTGAAGAAATGCTCAACTGTGGAGAAGTTGGTTGATTGTCGAGCTCACGTTGTGATTGAAGATCCTAATCTGGATTTGTACAATTTTGATGGAAGAGTTACGATTGATGGCGAGACCTTACCACTCACAACCAATGAGATTGTGTTCCGAGGGAGCATCTTGAGGAACACACCTAATGCCATTGGTATGATCCTCAACACGGGCGAAGAGTGCAAAATCAGAATGAACGCCAATAAAAATCCTCGAACGAAAGCACCTGAGATGCAAAAGATTGCAAATAATATTGTCATTATTCTTGTTGTATTCGTCATTATCCTTGCTTTGTTTTGTACCATCGCATATCAAATATGGACTGATAATGTCGAGAATAATTCTTGGTATTTGACAGGAGCGCATTTCAAATTCAGCTACTCGATTGTTGCATTTATTATCCTCTTCAATACATTGATTCCACTCTCGCTATATGTTAGTTTGGAGATTATCAAGGTCGGACAATTACTTCTCATGCATGATATTGAGATGTATGATCCCGTTTCGAATACTCCAATGATTTCAAATACGTCAACGATTCTCGAGAATTTGGGTCAAATCAGTTATGTGTTTTCCGATAAGACGGGTACATTGACAGATAATGTTATGCGTTTTCGAAAACTCAGTGTTGCCGGATATGCTTGGCTTCATGACTTTGATTTAGTTCGAGAAGCAGCTGAACTGGAGTTGGTTGCGAGTGAGGAAGATAAAGTGAAGTCAAAAAACAAAGGCAAAGGAGTTTCCAAGCACTTCTCGAAGAAACGAAGTCATCAGTCTCAAGCAGAGGATGATAGATTGAATAGCTCAACCACCGATATTCCTAGGAGATCAGGATCTATCTGGAGATCATCAGCACAACCGAATCGCATTCAACCTGAATTTCGAACCGAAGAAATGATTCGATACATGCAAAGTAAACCTCATGGTATATTTACTAAGAAGGCTAAATTCTTCCTCTTATCCATTGCACTTTGTCATACATGTCTTCCGGAAGTTCGAGAAAATGGGCATATTGAATTTCAGGCTGCATCTCCAGATGAATTGGCTTTGGTACAAGCAGCTCAAGAACTTGGATATTTGGTTATAGATAGACCTGCTCGTTCTATTACTTTGACCATCCCGAGTGAATCCGAGGATATTACGGAAACTTATCAAGTTCTTGATGTGATTGAATTTTCGAGTAAGCGAAAGCGAATGTCGATTATTGTTCGTTTTCCTAATGGAAGAATTTGCATCTTTTGTAAAGGTGCAGATTCTTCTATTCTTCCACGTTTAAAGCTCGCACCATTAGCTATGCAGAAAGCATCAGAGGTTCAGAGAAGATCAAGTGTAAGAAAGAGTTTAGAAGCCGAAGAAGCACTACGAAGAATGAGCGAAAGCAGTCCTAGGACGAGTTATAGTCGACCTAGTATAAATCTTCCACGATCAAGCCTGAGTCGAAGTCGAAAAAGTATAGGGGGTGGAAGACCAAGTATGGCCAGTACTCGATTACAACCTATACGAGATGAGCTTGATACATGGTTGAGGGAAAGAGAGAATGATGTTGAATTACCGGATTTAGATGGATCGGCTGATGCTTATAGAACTCTGAGAACTTCAATGGCTTTGGGTCGATCTTCTTTCGCTTCATCGGATGTTAGAACTTCTATGCAAACTGAACATTTTGATGAGTTTGTTGATGAAGCATTGGTTTTGGATGATGCTGCTGTTTTTGAACGTTGTTTTCAACATATTGATGATTTTGCTGGTGAGGGACTTCGAACTCTTTTATTTGGCTATCGATTCTTGGAAGAACAGGAGTATACTGGATGGAAGAAGATATACTTGGATGCCACAACGAGTCTAGTCGATCGTCAAAATATGATTGAGAATGCAGGAGAGATGATAGAACAAGATTTTGATCTTGCGGGAGCTACCGCCATTGAAGATAAACTTCAAAAAGGTGTTCCGGAAACGGTAGATAAATTGAGGAGAGCAAATATTAAGATTTGGATGCTCACGGGTGATAAACGAGAGACGGCTATTAATATTGCACATTCTGCGAGGATCGCCAAACATTATTCGGAAGTCGTTATCTTGGATCGAACTACTGGTGAAGTTGAGCAACGAATGGCTACCACATTGGTTGATATCAATAATGGAAATGTAGCTCACTCAGTTATCGTCGTGGACGGACAAACTCTTTCGGATATCGATGCGAATCATACACTTTCCCTCTTATTCTTTGATCTCGTCGTCCAAGCCGATTCAGTCATTTGTTGTCGAGCAAGCCCCAGTCAAAAAGCCTCGTTGGTAAAGAAAATTCGGACCAGAGTCAATAAATCTATTACCCTAGCCATCGGCGACGGCGCAAATGATATCGCCATGATTCAAGAAGCTCATGTGGGAATCGGTATCAGTGGTAAGGAGGGTCTTCAAGCAGCTCGTATATCCGATTACTCTATTGCTCAATTTCGATTTCTTCAACGTCTCTTGTTCGTTCATGGGCATTGGAATTATGTGCGCACGGGAAAATATATCCTGGCCACTTTCTGGAAAGAATTCCTGTTCTACATGATTCAAGCTATCTATCAAAAATGGAATGGATATTCTGGAACTTCACTCTTCGAATCTGCTTCTCTAACCGTGTTCAATACGCTCTTCACATCACTATGTGTTATCTTTCTCGGTGTATTCGATAAAGATCTTTCGGCTACAACGCTTCTTGCTGTTCCGGAATTATACACGTATGGGCAACGTGATGAAGCCTTTAATTTGAAGAAATACTTTGGTTGGACTTTTATGGCGGCGAGCGAAATGATTATCATTTTCTTTTTGGCGTATGGACTTTTTGGAGAATCAAGATTTACGGATGATAATACCTTGTATTCGTTGGGAAATTTGTGTTTTACGGCGGCGGTGATTATTATTGTTACGAAACTTCTGTGAGTATTTGAATACCCTCTCTCTTCTTTTTCTGTCTTCATTTTCATTTTCATTTGCAATTCCATTTCCAATTTCGTTTCCATTTTCAGTTCATCTCCATACCCCTTTCCATTCACCCACAATCCAATACTAACATTCCTCCTCCACAGTATCCTAGAAATGCACAGCAAAACCTACATCACAGCTATCGGTCTCATCCTCAGTATAGGCGGCTGGTTTTTTTGGAACCTCCTCCTTTCCGCCGTCTATTCTCCCGAATCACTCACTTACAATGTCCGCAATGGGTTCATCGATCACTATGGTCGCAATCCACTGTGGTGGTGTACATTGATTGCTATTTTGGCGGCGGTGACGGTGTTGGAAGTGGGAGTGAGTAGCATGAGGAAGACTTTTTGGGGGAATGATATTGAGGCGTGGCAGGAGTTGGAGAAGGATCCGGGGGTGTGGAGGAGGTTGGAGGGGGCGGTTAAGGGGGAGGATGGTGTGGATCTTGAGACTGGTGGGGATGGGAAGAGGAGTCAAGAAGAGCTGGAGGAGGGGGAAAGAGAGATTGCGGAATTACTTGAGAGGCCTAGGATTATGCATTCTGAAGGGCGAGTGGGGGAGCAAGAGAAAGAAAGAGAGAGACCCATGAGTAGTGGTACAGGGGTGGCGAAAATATCTAGGCATTTAAGAATGAGGAAGGGGAGCACAGCTGATGCCGGTGTTGGTGTTGGTTTTGCTGCGGGTGCAAGTATAGAGGATTATGATGATGAGATCGGACACGGACATGGACATGTTATCACGAGTCCTATAATCGCAACTGATATGACGGGGGGAAATGGTATTAAAGGAACCAAAAGGAGAGCTTTCAGTTTTAGTTTTCCAGGGATGAAAGGATGAAGGGTTGAAAGGATAAGGATGAACGAGAAATGTAAATATTATTACGAAAAGAGCCGAGATTAGATGAGAGGAGATGAGATGGATGTCCGATATGGGTTTTTGGTTTTTGGTCATGGGGCGGGTGGATTATTCATGTTCTGGTTCTGATTCTGGTTCTAGTTCTGGTTAGGCATTGAGTACTAGCATTAATTAGCATTAGCATTAGCGCTAGAAATAGGTAGGCTTTGATGTCTGTCGAATTCTATTTGTAGTTGTAGTTGTAGTTGTATCTGGATTGGATTGGATTGGATTGGATTGGATTGGATTGGATTGGATAGGATCGGTACCAATTGAGAAATTATTTTTCATGCGAAAAGTTACTTGCTACTATGTATGTGAAGTGAAGTTTTGGGGATGGAATGAGAGAGATAGTGAGAGAGATAGTGAGAGAGATAGTGAGAGTGAGGAGGAGGAGGAGGAGGAGGAAAGGAAGATGCTGGGAGCCGATTACTACCTACCTAGTTTAATGAGTTTTCTTTTTGTTTGCCTCTATTTTGTAGGAAAACAGCTGAGAGCAGGTCATTACTACTACCTAGTTTAATGAGATTTTTTTGGTTCTATTTTGTAAGAGGATAGATAGATAGTCTCCATCTCAATCTTTCTTGATGCGAAGGAAATTACACCAAGTCCGCATGAATTCATATGCCTAACCTTTCGCCCCCTAAGAACTTAGCGTTTATTCTTTCTATGGCCGATCAAACAATTGGAGATGGCCACGGAACTTTCTTCATCCTATCAAGTGCCTCCACCATAACTTCTCGCTTCACAGCAAATGTCAATCTCGCCCACCCATAAAATGTCAATCTCGCCCACCCATATTCGCCGTAAGAACATAAATACCCCCCTCCTGGTGATATCAAGACTCCTTCGTCCCGCAACTTTACCAAGACTGCCAACTCTTCTTGCGCATTCTGTGTGGTTATATATGTGAGTTAACGTACCTGATAAAAGGTCTTCAAAGAAGACAAGTATTGTTCCGTAGGGAAAGGCGGAGAGAGAAAAGGCTCGCTTCTACACGGGACTTCTTGTGAGAAGGGAAAATGAGAAATTCGGTTGTGTACCTTTGCATCTGCAGCTATCCTAACTAAGATCATGATTCCCGCTTTGACAGGAACATAATCTATATTCCAATCTTTCAAAGTAGATGTCAATAAGCCATATGAAACTCTTAGTTCTTCCTTGATAGTTTCTACGAGAGATGAAAGTTGCGGTGACGTAAGAATCGCGGTCATGCATAAGCTGCTTAGGGTTGAAACTTGCCAGACATTGGAATATGATATTCCATAGAGTAAAGGCCTATTCGCTTGTGAGAAGATACATCCCTAATTGTTGTAAGCCAGTTGTCTCAATCTCATTACCCCATGAAGTGTAGAAATTATCCGACTCACCACTCTCATACCAGCACAACCGAAATCTATACTGGGACTCCACGTAATTTGGACTCTACTCCGATCAATTCCCTTTCCTTCCTCTACCAAACTTAAAGCAGAGGTAAATAGCTTCTCGGGATCGGTATTGAAAGCCGAGAGAGCACCAATTTCGTCGGATATATATAAGGAATTTGTTTTTCATGACAGAAATTCATCGGTTTGTGAAGAGTTTCTGGGGAATAGGTATCATCTCCTGGGTTGTGAGGATTACACATTAAAAGAGCTTTGATACGGGACTGGGTGGGACAGGCGTTGTAGGCGGTGATTAGACGATCGACGAAGTCGGAATCTACTATGTTGCGGAAGTTTGGTGAAGGGATTGGAGAGTTATAAGATTAGTAGGGCGATTTCTCGGAGGCCAAATGTACGCAACAATTAAGTCGTAGAAGTAGATTTACAGTCAGTTGGAACACGGGCACTAACAAGCAACTGGAGCAAACGCCATTACGATGTCTCCCTCATCACAAATAGTGCACATCAGTGAATCAAGAACACTTGCGCAACCACTGCTCGTCGAGATATGGTCTTCTTCTACCTTTAATGAAGGGTTGAAATATGTATTGAAGAATGAAGCGAATTCCTTTCGCATTGCTGCTTCGCCGTCAAGACCTGTAGGGTAGAGGAAACTCTAAGACATATTAGTATGAATGTTGCTGAAAGAGTCTGTAGAAACTTTCGTACATCTTCACTCAGACTTTCATTCAAGGCATCTTTACATATGCTCAACGGCTGAGGTCTTAGTGAACGATGCTCGGCTTGCTCTAGACGTATTATATCTGGTGGTGCAACATATGATAGAAATACCAGTGGCGCCAATTGGGGAAGTTTGTTGACCATGTGAGTGGAGAGACCATGCTCTAGATACTCTAAAGTTGAAGTCATGATGTGTTGATAATATTTTGAATGAGAAGTATTCCCTACAAAAGGACGCGCGCACTTGCGATGCATTTATAGTTATATATAATATCCAACTGTTGGTTTTCTTTATCAAATGATAGTATATATACTTGTATATATGATCCAACCTTTAATCGTAAGCCAACATCTTACTTGCATGGACCTTTGCCAAAACATCCCACTATATTTGTAGGGAAACCAAAAGCGTATCAAGCTCATGGTGGTTTCGTCTACGTGTCTTGTGTTACTCGCCATCGAAGATGTATTATCCAAGTTTCTGGTCCCAAAACGAATGTGAGTTATTAATGAACGGCTCAACTTTCAACAGAAAATACTTTCTCTATATGGCTTCACTCCTTACACTTCCCGTTCAAAATCCTCCGTGAAATCTGCAATCAGATATCCATTAAGAGAGATCTTCAGCACTGGTTCTGATCCAGATAACTTTTTGAAGCACATTATAGTGCTCAGTGTCTGAAAGTCAAGAGCTCTGTGGCCGAGGATCCTGTGGCTAACCTGATCCGGGTACGTGGTTGGAAAGTTAGCAAAGGTTCGAAGACTAAGGATGTTCAGGACCCACAGTGAAGTATCTTTGGAAACAATACATTGCAGCTCAGAATAGACGATCAACACATTATTGCAAGACTGACTGCCGTCTTGTCAAACCATGACCCAAACTATCAAAGACCTTGTGCTTATGGTCCTAGTCAACCAACGAGCTTAATACTGTGGTGTGTTTAGACTCTCAACTATGAACGTAGGGATCTAAATATCCTTCCATCTTCAATACAACTATAGTCTTCATAATGACCACACTTGACAACTTGGGTTCTTGCTAAGGGAGTTCTTGACTTCAAGATCACGCTCCAAAGTGCAGATGTCTCAGGCCTAACATTGGGCCCCACCAGTTTGATCTTAATCAACATCGAGGTGTGAAGTTACGAGACGACTGAAAGATCTCAGACAGGGCATGTCTTCTGTGTAGTGTAGCTGAGGGTTTCTTGATTTCGGAGGTGTCTTCAAATTGCTCCTTTGCGTTGCAATTCGGCAAACCGACAAGTGGTTTGTGTTTGAGGAGATGCGGGGTTGATAAGCTCAATCTCGTTTCCTCCAAAGATGTTGGTGAAGTTACCACTTTATTAATCTCTCTCCAAATTCATGTGTACAGTACACTTATCTCTCAAATGCATAATATCCACGGAAACTGCTCCATTGTTGAAGATATAATATGATTTATTGGAGTAGGGAACTCAAGACTTTGGCCTGTGACTTCCCTTGTTGAATGCAGGAATGCGCTAAAAACAAGTGGCCTGGTGACGTCGGTAACCTTAAGTTAAGGCCAAGATTCTTAATTCACGTCGTTACTTTCCTTGCCTTGCCTTGAGATCTATCAACACCAACACCAACACCAACATCAACATCAAAGCAAAGTAAAGTAAAGCACAAACTCACTATATGAATGGCCATGATTTGATTCATACCTGAGCTCTGCACCAACGAACATGGCAGGTCCTTCAGAGATGAAGGCATTAAGTTTGTATTTTCTGACCTTTAATTGTGGTCTCTCTCTTATCGATACTGATGCGTTTGCCTCTCAACTCTTTAATGGCCTCTCGTCTCCTAACTTACCAGACCTCCTCGTTCTCTCCTTACAGGAAATTGCGCCAATACCATATTCTCTTATAGGCGGATCCTTTCTCGTACCATACTTCAATCGGTTTCACGATGCGGTCGGAAAAGCTTCAAAGAAATTATCGAACAATGGATCGACATATACTTCGATAGCAGCACGGAACGTTGGCTTGACGGGAATTATGATATTTGCAAAGGATCCAGCACTTGTACAAGACCTAGAGGCTGGTGAAATTGGAGTAGGAGCTTGGTCAATGGGAAATAAAGGAGCAGTTGGAATAAGATTTACATATGGAAGTGGAAATACTTCAACAGAGTTAACGTTCGTTGCGGCACATCTTGCTGCTATGGAAGAAGAACTACAGAGACGAAACCAAGACTGGAAAGATATTGTCCGCGGATTGGTATTTTCTTCGACAACCTCAAATCATTCCACAACTTTACCTCGAGGCGATGAAGATAGACCATTGTTATCCATTTCACCACAAGATGGTTCGATCTTCAAAGCAACATCTCATCTATTTTTTGGCGGCGACTTAAATTATCGAACCTCCTTGCTTTCCCCAGCGCCAAATGATCACATCAACACATTCCCGCAGCCGGACGATGCTAGTTCCTCTTCCAATCATTATACAACCCTATTCAAAAACGATCAACTCAACCGAGAAAGATTGGCTGGTCGAACTTGTCATGGACTTATCGAAGCTCCAATATCATTCCCACCTACATATAAATACAATTCCGAAGGGCCATTCATGACATCTGATGACGAATTGAACAAATGGCCATGGGCAAAGCATAGATGGCCAAGTTGGTGTGATAGGATCCTTTATCTTGATATGCCACATTGGGTACAAAAGAGCAATTCAGAAGCCAAAATAATTCCAAACAAATATTCCGCATTACCTCTTCTTCCAACGTCGGATCATAGAGCTGTAGCTTTAGATGTAACGATTCCGTTGTTACCTATTCCAGAACCTGAAGAGGAGGAGGGTGTGGATGACCCTCGGGTCAAAATGCCATTTGATATCGATATCGATTGGAAGAAGAAGAGGGAGAGAGCTAGAATGCTGGAACTGGTTGTGGGGTATACAATGTACTTTACAGGTACAAAGGAGGGAGGTGCTCTATTCGTTGCAATGGTTGTTGGTGGAGTGGGGGCTATATTTGTTTTTAAATCGTTATTTGCTGCTTGAAGATCAAGCTCTATGGGGATACGATTTTTGAGGCAGAGGCATTTTTGGGCATATCAAACACATAGGCTTCGGTCATCTACAATGATGGTAAGTAATTATAAATATTTATAAGATTAAACCACTTGAGATCTTCCTCGCAAAATTTGCTTTCACGCATTCCTTCTCAGTCTCATTTGCAGATACCACGTCTAGTTTACCAATCGGATTCTTGGAAGGCACTGCAAGCAAATTTCCAAAAACTTGCTACTAAAGCATGAGCTCCATTCAGATTGCTCCAGTGAGCCTTTTTGACCCGTTCTCGATGCCGCAAGCAATAGGCCGGAGATGAAGTGGTTATAATCCCTCAATCCCCTCTTTCTCATCTATTTTAAATTTAATAACCTTAATTCTATTCATCTTGACACCCCATTAATAAAATGACAAACGAAAACCAATTCTAATTCCAAACACTGTTTCGAGCATATCTATATTCCGTGGGTTAAAGTCTGATGTTGCTTGGCTGCTAAGGAGCGACGCAGAGATTCGGACCGAGTGGTTCTGTCTTGTTAAGACGTAAGTCTGACCTAGTCGCTCAGGGATTGCGATGCTTAGCTGTCACAACTTATATTGACTCGCAGGTAGTTCTCATCGTCTGCTGTCACATATCGGACGAGGGAGATATAATATAATATATACTAATGTGATTCCATTCTCATGTAGCTGTCAATTGTTGTCATTCGATTGGCTTTTCATGGGAAGCCAAATATCGCCGTTGGACCAGAGGGGATTCGGTCACAGATGATATCAATAAATTTCTCATTTCACATCTTTATATATCACTAGATGAGCACTTCCACTATATGAGAAGAACTAATTAATGTGCGACGTGGAGTATGACTGATCCCCAATTTACTAGTTTACGTATCTTGCTAGCGTCGAATCTCCGAAGGCATTGAAAGCACCTAATGATTCGACACTGGCAATATTAACCCTGGTCGATGACTTGCCAGTAGATCAATTCAACACTGCACTTAGAAGCTGTCTTGCGCGTTAACTTGGTTTGAGATCACACTGCATAGAACTATTGACGTTGATGCCCAGATATTGTTTAGACAAATAAGGGTCTCTGCTACCGAAAATGACTACCAACGAGACGGAAAACCCACACAGACTTCTCCACGGACGCGGCGTGCAACAGTGGTGCTCCATTATCGCTTGAAGCGCATTGCCCACTATAGTCAAATGCCCGATCCCGGATATTTCGTCCGATGTTGGCTTTAGTTTTTGGCACGAGAGTCACGAGATGGAGAATGAATTCGTCTACGCGGACGCTAGCTTGGGCCAACGCCCTCTGGTGGGGGTTAATTCCTGAATGCGGAAGAAGCAAATTCTTTTCTCGTTGTTGAAATCTTATCTGATTGATCTAATGATCATGTTTGAGATAATAGTTGACACCCAATCAAGTATTACCCTCTTTCCAATTCTCATGGTACCTTGTTATCTGATCAATCTGATTATGTACATAGGTGAGCTCGAGGCGTAATTACTTACTCAGTCCTGACAGCACCCCACTCGCACTCGCTTGTCTTTTCTCTAAAATAGTCAAGTGTGAATGCATCCCATGTGAACGATCCGTTCTACGAAAAGTTTGCACTCCACATAACTTCCGAAATTCCGCTTTCAGAATTTCGGCGATGACAATGTGGTGTCAGTCATGGTATATACGATGGCTTACAATATTATAGTAATCACCTCATACATATATCAAATGAGTGAGAGCTTTATCTTCCTGGTCATGAATCATGATGAAGATGTCGATCAGATTAGATAAATATTGAAAAGCTTAAAGTTTTGATCTAAGTTAGTCAATCTGATTAGATTATCATAATGGTCACCACTACTTGGTACCACGGTACCGAAATCGAGACGGGCTTCCATATCCAACACACATTCCGATTTCACCCATGGAAGTAGTGGTGGCGAGCGGTCATGTAACGCCATTCATACAATTGCTGCCTACTTGAGGAAAGGCCGGTCTTAGTTTCAATAAGTAGGTGAGTAGGTGAGTCCGGAATTTTACATCCTACCATTCATTTCATCCTTGGCTATCGATGAAAATTTTGATCAGATTAGATAAAAGCTAGCTCAATTATCCCCACTCGATCCCACTTGACCCCACCTACATGCCTTTAACCAACTAATCAACTGTCTCGGGTAATACTTAACACAATCGACCCATTCAAATTTAAGCCCACCTTGTCCATGGACCCATCAACATTCGGTAAAATGTCCACTCTTAGAAAAGAGGTGTGTTTGAAAACGTTTTCTGATTGATTGATGTGCGTGGAATACGCAGCTCTAAGCTCATTCAACCTGCTTCTTACCTGCCTGCCTTACCTTGTAAGTTGTGTGTATCATTTCATGAATCTTCCTGTTACTCGCGTCCTAATCCACGCCGAACCTCGTTGATAATCACTACGTTGAGGGACTTTATGGGATGCTTCTTGGCAGCTCCAAGCACGCGGCAGCATGCGAAATTTCGAACCTTGTCCTAGCTGCAGCTGCTATAGATGAATGGGCATACGTGTGGGTGTGAATAGCCGTGTCAACAGGTAGGCCGAGATTTCAAGTATTAGTAGTGGCCTTCTGCCACGATACACCCATTGCTCTGTATTACTTATACCATTCCAATTCTTTAGTCGACGTCCTTCCATTGATTTCCAAAATATTTGCGGAATCGACAAACCGCAATCATGGGGGCATTATCAAAATTCAGACCTGGATTTCGTCGAAAGGCTACCGAGGATATAATTAATGAAAGTTCAGAGGTAGCTATGGCTGATATGCCATCTTCAAACGAAAAGGATGCTGCGAAGCCCGCAGTTACTGGTGCCGATGATACTATCTCTTCAAGCAATGCCAATGATGTACCAATCTCAGAAGAAGCCGAAAAAGATGTTTTACCAACCGCAACTGCACAACGTGGTGTTCAAGAAGTCGAGGCAGTGGCTTTAACATGGACCAAATCAATGCTCATTGCCGTTTTCTTAAAGTATGTGCACGCACTTATTATTCCCATTCCCAGATGTAGAAGCTAAACTATTCAATGACAGCATGTGGTTGCTTTACTTTGTTAATGCCATGCAATCTTCAATTTGTTACAACCTCATTCCATTCGCCACGAGTGCTTTCGAATCGCATTCGTTGATCACCGTTATTAACATCGTTGCGAACGCTATGACAGCTGCCATTTACATTCCACTTGCGAAGATGTTGGATCTTTGGGGTCGTGCTGAAGGATTCCTTCTCATGGTTTTATTCTCTACCATCGGATTGATCATGATGGCGGCTTGCAATAATATTGCTACCTTCTGTGCTGCACAGGTATAACTTCACCATGCCATATTTTGTACCTTCAGTACACTAATACACGTTCTCTAGGTCTTTTACTCCATTGGATTCGGTGGTTTGATCTACAGTGTTGATGTCATTACTGCTGATGTTTCAAAATTAAAGAATCGAGGTCTTGCATACGCCTTCACTTCTTCACCATATATCATTACAGCATTTGCTGGACCAAAGGTCTCTGATGATTACTACTATAACATCAGCTGGAGATGGGGATTTGGTACCTTTGCTATTATCTTGCCATTTGTAGCCGCACCATTATACTTTATTTTGAAGACAAATCTCAAAAAGGCAAAGAACACAGGTGTTTTGGTTAGAGAGAGCAGTGGCCGAACTCTTACAGAAAACATCTGGCATTACTTTGTGGAGTTTGATGGTAAGTCATGCCTTTCCGACGTAGATGTACATATGGAATTTTTCTGACCATTGACTAGCTTTTGGTGTTGTTCTCTTTGCCGGAGGTTTCACCGTATTTCTTCTGCCATTTACACTCGCCGACACTGCACCAAATGGTTGGAAAACGGATTATATCATTGCTATGATTGTTGTTGGATTTGTGGTCCTTGTTATCTTTGCGCTTTACGAAAGCTACTTTGCCAGGACGCCTTTCTTGGACGTTAACCTTTTAGCAAACCGAACTGTTATTGGCGCTTGTCTGCTTGATTTGACTTATCAAATCTCTTACTACTGCTGGAACAGTTACTTCACATCTTTCCTACAAGTTGTCAACAATTTGACTTTAGCAGAGGCTGGTTATGTGAGCGACACTTTTGATGTTATCTCTGGTATCCTCCTTCTCGGAGTCGGTGTGTTGATTCGCAAGACCGGATACTTCAAGTGGCTTTTGTACATTGCGGTTCCACTTTACGTCTTCGCTCAAGGTCTCATGATTTACTTCCGTCAACCCAACCAAAGCATCGGTTACATCGTCATGTGTCAAATTTTCATCTCTATCGGTGGAAGTGTTTTCATCATTGTCGAACAACTCGCTGTTCTCGCCGCTTCTGACCATCAACATGTCGCTGCCATTCTCGCGTTGCTTTATGTGGTTGGAAATATCGGTGGTGCCATTGGAAACGCCATTTGTGGTGCTATCTGGACCAACACATTCCCACAAGCTTTGGAGAGATATCTTCCCGAATCGGCCATGGCAGATTTTGATAACATTTATGGTGACCTCTCCACTCAACTCACTTATCCATTGGGAAGTGAAACTAGAATCGCTATTCAACAAGCATATGGATATGCACAAGAGAAAATGCTCATTGCAGGAACTGCCATTATTGCCTTGGCATTCTTCTGGGTTATGATGATTAAGAATATCAATGTCGCCCAAAAGACACAAGTCAAGGGTACGGTATTCTAGGTATTCTAGGCACTCTCGGTATGGAAGATAGCTTGGATTTTCACAGACGTATATTATCAAATGCCATGTGGTAATTCACTAGATTTACCGCTTTTCTCTTGACCCTTGGCAGGTCCTCGTAATTAACATGTCATAATATCAAAAGTTTTGGATACCCTGCAAAGTATTTCCACCTTATCGTTCCTGGTGATCCTTGTTCGTGCAGGCCAATGTTCATTCGATATTGTACTTGGGTGGGAAAAATCACACACACTCTGTACATCATATCCAACATTTGCTGGTCCATGATTGTAAACGGGTTTGCTTCTTCTCCGGAATCCGAATCCAAGAAAATGGAGTTTTCTTGTTAGCTCGTCTTCTTCTGTTTATGGTATTTGTTGACGCCTCAAACTACCATTCTCAATTTCTCATCAACCCCGAATGTCACTGACAGTTATCCATCACGTCTCATAGCGGGGACCCTATACACCCACCCACACGAACCCTGGTAATCACGAATATTGATCAGATTTTAACCTCTTCATCAGTGCATCAGAAGCAAGCGAAGTCTAACCTTATCTAGCGTCATCTGATTAGATTAAATCACATGTAATCCATCCACCGTGATGATCTTATCTGATCCGCTTAAATAAGCAATTTCCGTCAATCCTTGATTTTTGAAGGGTTTTTTTTGGCTGGGAAGACCTATTTATTTACTAAGTACTATGGACGCGATCAAAGGAATTTTTATTCGGATTTCTGGAATTTCCTCGTGGAATACGAAATCAGATCCGATCTCGCAATATTATTTGAGCGTACTATGCGGCGCTGTTAGTGCTTTGAAATTAACTAATTAGAAGTCGAATAATATAGTTTATTAGTTTATACATCGTATCAATACATACATCATTCTTTTTATATACAAAATTCGTTTATGTATAATCATATACTTTTTCTATTTATAAAAAGAATTTTTTGAAAATTAGATATATAAATATTATGAATTTCTAATAATAAATTAAAAATTAAAAATTTGATTTATTATAATAGTTATTATAAAAAGAATTTTGCTATAATGAAATGTTACAACGGATTAGTAACAGGCTGTAGAATCACTAATTTATAGGTTATAATAATATTATAGGCCTCAGTGATTCAGCTGTAGTATACTAAAGAACATTAAGCACTCAAGAAACACCTTAGGTATGTATATAGTATTAATCATAAGATATCCTAAAAAC
The DNA here is from genome assembly GCF_014898465.1 of Botrytis porri. NCBI lineage: Eukaryota > Fungi > Ascomycota > Leotiomycetes > Helotiales > Sclerotiniaceae > Botrytis > Botrytis porri. The sequence goes on from NW_024066078.1 coordinate 181,956, forward strand.
CTAGAATATAGTTCTCAGAATAATAGATCCTAGAAAAAACAAAATATAATAAACAAAAAGATTTCACTAGAATTAATAATATCCTAGGGAATTAAATCTCAGAATAAAAGGATAAGCTAGGATAATAGGAATCATGGGATAAGTATTATATAATCAAAAGCCGATCGACTTATCGATCGATTTGCTAATTGACTGTTACGACGGCATCCAACATACCGCGTCACATGACATAAATTACACGTGATGGAGCGTCAAGGAGCTTCAGCGCTCCTGGAGCGCGTTGCGATCCTTAACGATCCAACATATAGGAGAGGTCCTAGGGACCAGGAGAGAGAACGAAGGTCTATATAAGGGAATGGGTTTCATTACAATGTAGAGCTTCGTGCTCAAGAACAATCATTAGTTTCATTACTATAGTTACGAGAATTGCAACCAGTTACCAACCTTATTGAATTCCTACTTGAAGTCTAGTCTAAACCACCTCGAGAGAACTCTAGACACTTCCACGTGACCCTAGAGGCAGCTCCCGTAACACTTTGAGCACCATTTCTGCTTCAAGTACCAATTCAATACCAACCGCCAGTATGGCAGCCAACAGTTCTTCCAGAAGCCAACAGGCTCCAGCAAGCAACTTCGATGATGTCGAAATGACTGATGCTCCCAAGGAGATCACCATCAACGAAACACTCAAGATTGCCTTACCAGACAAATACCAAGGAAGTCGACAGGAACTCGACACCTTCCTATTACAACTTGAAATCTATTTTAGATTCAACCAAGACAAGTTCACCGAAAAGGAATCTAAGAGTATTTGGGCCGTGTCATACCTCAGAGGCGAGGCAGGCAAATGGATTCAGCCATACCTGCGCGACTATTTCGAGCATGACGACAGGGAACGCATGCAACCCACAAGAACCATCTTCGACAGTTTCGAAGGATTTAAGACAGAGATTCGTAGAATCTTCGGAAATTCCAACGAGCTAGAGGTAGCGGAAGATAAGATCTTCAACCTCAAGCAAACAGGATCAGCATTAAAGTATGCTACGGAATTCCGAAGATATGCAGGAACAACCAAGTGGGATGAAACCGCCATTATGAGCCACTACCGTAGAGGACTCAAGCCAGAAGTCAAACTGGAGTTAGAAAGATCTGCCGAGAGTGTAGACTTGAACGACCTAATCCAGGACTCCATCGAATCAGATGATCGTCTTTACCGATATCGACAAAGTCAAAGATCATACAAACCCCAGGGAAATCAAAAGCAAGAGCGTTACCGCAAGAATGAGGGAAGACCACGTTACAATCCACAGAGATATGGAGACCCTATGGAACTCGACGCTACGCACCACAAAGGTGGGAATGATGATCCGGAAAAGAAACGAAGACGAGAAAACAACTTATGCTTTGAATGTGGAAAAGCAGGGCACCGGGCAGCGGATTGCCGAAGTAAGAAGACAGGAGGAAAGAAAGGCAACTTCAAACCCAAGTTCGGCAAAGGCCAACTTAACGCTACCTTTGTATCCCAGGAACATCCAGCTAAGACCGAAGAAACTGAGACCTTCACCAGTGAAGAATTCCGGAAATTATTGGACGAGTTACCGCGAAAACAAGAGGGTATGAATGCAGTAGACTTGTGGGAACAGGAGTACTACCGAACCCCATCACCATCGGTAACGGAAGAATGTATTAAGGAAGAGATACCAGCAGATCACGCGATGATGAGCTGGACTGCTTGCTATGATGAATTCTGCGGAATCCATCGATCAGATAAAGAAGCAACCGGATGGTTCCCCAAGAAAAGAAAGACAAGAAACCAACAATCCAACGAAACAGACAAAAAACAAGTTACCCAGCAATTGAATGCTACAGGACAAGCAGGACAGATATACTGCAAGGTCAAAATAAACGGACAAATACAGCAAGCCATGATAGATTCAGGGGCTACAGGAAACTTTATTGCACCAGAAGCTGCAAAGTACTTGGGAGTTCCACTCCAGAAGAAACAAAAACCCTACCAATTGCAGTTAGTTGACGGACAACTAGCAGGATCTGACGGGAACGTTTCACAGGAGACACGACCAGTACAAATGAACATAAACCAACATTCAGAGGTTATACAGCTTGATGTTGTGCCATTGGGCCAACAACAAATCATCCTAGGAATGCCATGGTTGAAGGCACACAATCCTAGGATAGATTGGTCACAAGAGACAGTGACCTTTGATCAGTGCAAATGCGGTCAAGGAGACACGCTAGAGGCGTCCGCGAGACGTAACACGCGCCAAGGGGAGTTGAACGCGAACAACTTCGGTGACGTAGGACACCCAGTCCAGGGTCCTCCATTAAGAGCGAAGGACAGTACACCTCCTCTACAAATGCAGAAGCCAACGACACGGCATGAAATCGCAATCAAGGCAAAGGAGCCTATGATACCCGAACAGTACAAAAAATATAAACATGTTTTTAGAGAACCAGGGATCCATGAGGCTTTACCAGAACACAAGCCATGGGATCATGAAATAATATTGGAGGAAGGCAAGATGCCTGTGCACACCCCAATTTATTCAATGTCAGCCGATGAGCTAAGGACGCTCAAAGAATATATCGACGACAATTTGGCCAAGGGATGGATCAGAGAATCCACGTCCCAAGTGGCAAGTCCAACTATGTGGGTACCCAAGAAAGATGGTACTAAGAGACTAGTTGTGGACTACAGAAAGCTCAACACGCTTACAAAGAAAGATCGATATCCACTTCCATTAGCTACGGAATTAAGAGATCGATTAGGCGGAGCAACAATATTTACCAAGATGGACCTACGAAACGGGTACCACTTGATTAGAATGAAGGAAGGCGAAGAATGGAAAACCGCTTTTAAAACAAGATACGGGCTATACGAATATCAAGTTATGCCATTCGGGCTAACGAACGCACCAGCTACTTTCATGAGACTTATGAACAATGTGCTGTCGCAATACTTGGACACCTGTTGTATATGCTACTTGGACGACATCCTAGTATACTCAAACAACGAGGTCCAACACATCAAAGATGTCAGCAACATTCTTGAAAGTTTAGCCAAAGCCGATTTGCTATGTAAACCAAGCAAATGTGAATTCCATGTTACGGAAACGGAGTTCCTAGGATTCACCGTATCAAGCCAAGGGCTCAAGATGAGCAAAGATAAGGTCAAGGCAGTGCTTGAATGGAAGCAGCCAAATACAGTTAAAGAATTACAGTCCTTTCTAGGATTTGTCAACTTTTACCGAAGGTTTATTAGAGGATATTCAGGGATTACAACATCCTTAACCAACCTAACCAAGAAGGATCAAGGAAGTTTCGAATGGACCACCAAGGCGCAGGAGTCATTCGATACACTCAAACAAGCAGTAGCGAAAGAGCCAATACTGTTAACCTTCGACCCTGAGAAGCCAATCATAGTGGAAACGGATTCCTCAGATTTCGCTATAGGCGCAGTTTTGAGCCAACCAGGCCAGAATGAGAAATGACAACCAATCGCATTCTACTCTCGAAAACTATCACCAGCCGAATTGAATTACGAAATATACGACAAAGAATTACTGGCAATAGTCGATGCATTTAGAGAATGGCGAGTTTATTTGGAAGGATCGAAATACCCAGTACAAGTGTACACAGATCATAAGAACTTGGTTTACTTCACCACAACGAAGCAGTTAAACAGACGACAGGTCAGATGGTCGGAGACCATGGCCAATTACAATTTCAAGATTTCATATGTTAAAGGATCAGAAAACGCTAGAGCCGACGCTCTTAGCCGAAAACCAGAATACCAAGAAAATAAGTCGTACGAATCATACGCAATATTCAAGAAAGAAGGCGAATCACTGGTTTACAATGCACCACAGCTTGCAGCTACTCATATATTGGAAGACAACCATCTCAGAAACCAAATCCAATCACATTACGACAAGGATGCTACAGCTATACGCATACGCAAGGCAATAGAACCAGGATTCACAATAGAAAACGAAACCATATACTTTCATGGGAAAGTATACATTCCGAGTCAAATGACCAAGGAATTTGTGACGGAACAACATGGGTTGCCGGCACATGGACATCAAGGAATTGCAAGGACGTTTGCAAGAATCCGGGAAATCAGTTATTTCCCGCGAATGAGAACGATAGTTGAAGAAGTTGTTGGAAGTTGCGACACCTGCATACGAAACAAGTCATCACGACATGCTCCGTATGGTCAGCTCCAGACCCCAGACATGCCTTCTCAGCCATGGAAGTCCATTACATGGGACTTTGTGGTTAAACTACCACTCTCAAAAGATCCTACTACAGGAATTGAGTACGACGCGATACTCAATGTAGTAGATAGACTAACAAAATTTGCTTATATGATACCATTCAAGGAAACATGGGATGCTGAGCAACTAGCATATGTGTTCCTAAGGGGCATAGTAAGCATACACGGAGTACCAGATGAGATAATCTCGGATCGAGACAAGCTCTTTACCTCGAAATTCTGGACTACCTTGCTAGCACTTATGGGTATCAAGAGAAAGCTATCGACATCTTTCCACCCACAAACAGATGGTCAAACAGAGAGGACCAACCAGACAATGGAAGCATATCTTAGATGCTATGTAAATTATCGACAAGACAATTGGGTAGAACTATTACCTATGGCACAATTCGCATATAACACATCGGAAACGGAAACCACGAAAATCACCCCAGCACGAGCTAATTTTGGGTTTAATCCACAAGCGTATAAAATTCCGATACCACAAGAAGTTAATGCCGAATCAGCGATAGTACAAGTCGAACAGCTGAAAGATCTCCAAGAGCAACTGGCTCTTGATCTAAGATTCATATCTTCCAGAACAGCAGCGTACTACAATACGAAACGTAGTATGGAACCTACGCTTAAAGAGGGGGATAAAGTTTATCTGCTACGACGAAACATCGAAACCAAGAGACCAAGCAATAAACTCGACCACAGGAAACTGGGACCATTCAAGATTGATAAGGTAATAGGAACGGTCAATTATCGGTTAAAACTACCAGACACGATGAATATCCACCCAGTATTCCACATATCCTTACTCGAACCAGCACCACCAGGAGCGCCGAAAGCGCCATTTACAGAAATCGAACCAGTCAACCCGAACGCCATATATGATGTCGAAACAATACTAGATTGTAAATACGTCAGAGGCACAATCAAATATTTGATCAAATGGTTAGATTACCCACACACCGAAAATTCATGGGAACCAAGAACAAACCTCAACTGCCCTGAGAAGTTGGAGGCGTTCCACCAGCAATATCCGGATTTGCCCAGAAAGAAGGAGAATCCATTGAAGCAAGGATCGAAGGATCCAAGGAAGAAGAATCGAAAACAAAGGAACCGTCGATAGGGCCAGCAACAGAGACAGACGCCAATTCCTTTTCTTTTTCAACACGCTCATTTTCTAACCTTTCCTTCTCTTCTAGAGCATCGAGCTCATCTAAAGTACGCAGACCACGGCGCAGCATATCGGATTCACGCTTCAACAAAGCACGCTTTTGTTTCCGCAGACGAAGAACTTTAGCCATCGCTTCCTGAGAAACACTTATAGCGCGTTCTTCTTCCTCCTCAAGTCTGGCCTTTTGGCGGTCCAGACTATCCCAATCACTATCAGAAGGGCCACGAACGTCACATCTACGCCCTTGGCGGATACATTCAGCACACCGGGAAGAGTCCGGAGAAGATACAACACATTTGCGCTCTTGGCGTTCACACAAAGAACAAGACGACATTTCGAGACCGCGAGATTCAACAAGACGAGCTAAGCGCAATCTTTCCTTTCGTTTGTGAAAATTATCAGTCATATTGAGAGAAACAAACCATAGTACGACTATATTCCGAAGTGGGGTAAGCCGTTACTATATAACGCTTGGGACAAGCGCTAGGATAAGAAGGGGATAGTGTTACGACGGCATCCAACATACCGCGTCACATGACATAAATTACACGTGATGGAGCGTCAAGGAGCTTCAGCGCTCCTGGAGCGCGTTGCGATCCTTAACGATCCAACATATAGGAGAGGTCCTAGGGACCAGGAGAGAGAACGAAGGTCTATATAAGGGAATGGGTTTCATTACAATGTAGAGCTTCGTGCTCAAGAACAATCATTAGTTTCATTACTATAGTTACGAGAATTGCAACCAGTTACCAACCTTATTGAATTCCTACTTGAAGTCTAGTCTAAACCACCTCGAGAGAACTCTAGACACTTCCACGTGACCCTAGAGGCAGCTCCCGTAACATTGACTTGCCGGTTGATTTCAATATAAAGGTCTATATAGGGAATGGATTTCATTATAATATAAAGCTTTGTGCTCAAGAATAATTATTAGTTTTATTATTATAATTACAAGAATTATAATTAATTATAACCTTATTGAATTCCTACTTGAAGTTTAGTCTAAACCATTTCGAGAGAACTCTAGACACTTTCACGTGACCCTAGAGGCAGCTCCCGTAACATGAAAGTTGTAATAATTTTAACTTTTTTTTAGAATATAATAAGAATGTTTAATTAAAAATTAGATTTTTGAATATTTAATTTATCATTATTATTATTAAATATTCTTTTTTTTTTTAGAGAAATTAAAATTAAGAAAAGCTTGATTTTGATGTATTCTTGAAGTGATGTATATACTAATATAATGTATGTACTAATAAACCACGTTACCCGATAGTACGAAGTATTCTTACAAAATCACAATCCTTGCTGCGGTGAACACGGACGTTTCGAGTCGTGTCTGTGAAAATTCAGTCACATTACTTGACTAGTAAGACATCTCTACATCAGCGTGGTCGCCGATCTTGATTTATTGCCACCGTATATTTACAATTGAGCTATTGTTTCAAGTTCATTCTATTCTTTCTATATTTACATACGATTCTCTTCGGTCATCTCACGTAAATATCTTCCAAAATGGCGTCCAAATTCTGGCCTAAAGGTGGTCTTCCAGGTATCCTCCATCATTATGTGAGTATGATTATCTGTCCATGAAGGACAATTCAATTAACAACCCTTACAGACCGAAACCCTCACCACATTTGAATACACATCCGGCAGCATCGCCAAACCCCACAGTCTCCTCTTCATCGGCGGCTTAGGAGATGGACTCGCAACCACCTCCTTCATGGCCGATATCGTCCAAGCCCTCCAACCCACCCCCTGGTCCCTCTTCACCCTCAATCTCTCCTCCTCCTACGCCCAATGGGGAACTTCTCACCTCGACCGCGATTCCGACGAAATCGCCGAATGTCTGCGCTACATCCAAGCCTATAAGCAATCGCAATTCCCCCACAGCAAAACCATTCTCATGGGCCACTCCACCGGCTCCCAAGTCGTGCTTCACTATCTCCACAAACCCAATCCCCACACCACGACCCCCAAATTCGACCCCCATCTCAAACACGTGAAGCGGCCCATCCTCGACGGCGCCATCATGCAAGCCCCGATTTCCGATCGCGAGGCCATCCAATCCGTCCTCCAAGATGGGCTTGGCAAACGCCCTGCCAGCGAGTGTCAAGCTGCGTTTCGCCAAATCCAAGAAATCGCAAAAGATGCTGCGAAACGTGATCAATCGATTGACATTCTTCTTCCCATGGCACTAACCTCCCAAATCGGCTACGGCAACACTCCCATCAGCTGTCGTCGCTTCATGAGTCTCGCGAGTCCGAAGAGTCCGCAGCAACCCGAGGAAGACGATTTATTCAGCTCGGACTTGAGTGATGCGCAATTAGCAAAGACGTTTGGGATGATTAAAGAGAGGGGATTATTGCGGGATCGGTTGGTGATTTTTTATTCTGGGGCGGATCAGGCGGTGCCGGATTGGGTGGATAAGGAGGGGTTGTTGAAGAGGTGGAAGAATGCGGCGGATCATGGGGGGAAGGAGAATGTGTGGGATGATGAATTCACGGCGATTATTCCGGGGGCTAGTCATGCGTTGAGTAATGATGATCAGGCCCCTGCGAGAGCGTACTTGTGTAAGAGGTTGGTGGGTTACGTGCAGAGGATAGAGCAGAAGTGAGGGGGGAGAGATGGATGGCGATTAATGCGATAGATAAATGTTTGTTGAATGCTAAAGGCTGTTTAAGTAAAATACAGCTATCGATAGGAATGATTTTTTCTCTGTGTTTTTCTTGAGATTGTTAGGCTGTGTCGTGGAAATTGTGAATGATCTGATGCGTAAAGGATGATTTTTCGCTACTGGTGTAGTAAAGGAAAGACGAATGTCAATGCCAAGTGGAATTGAAGAAGTAAAGAGTCTGAAAGTGGAATCGACGAAAGTAAATAATTCAAAAAAGTTGACAAGCTCGTTCCAGCACTCTTGGAGCGAGCAAGAGCGATATCCTACTAGAGCAGTGTCACAAACGAGAGGGTTGATTATCAACATCAACAGAAATTACAAAATTCGGCGAAGTCAAATCGGTATAAAACGGTCGAGTATGCAAATGCTGAGAACAGATAGATACGATACGACAGGAGAAGCCCACAGTCTCTTACTCATACCAAACCCCAATGTATGAATAAGGGTTCAGTGAATGGCTGTAAGTCATTCATAGCCTACAACAAAGGAGCTATTTTTACAGCCAGACTTATTTAAGACTTGCTTCTTTCTGTTTGTAATTAGCTGGCTCATTAAATAGGATACGCATTGATAGTTTACTCGAGTAGAGCCTATCTTTCAGGTCCTATGTCATTCGTTTCCTTCTCAGATTAATACCTAGATTATATATATATAACCATTCTTATCTCTTATCCCTTATCGATCTAGAATTCTGAATCCCATCACATTCTCATCTCATCTCATCTCATCTCATCTCAAGTAGCATGTGTAAAAAGCATCACTTATCACTACTCCCTATCTCATCACATATCCATATCACCAAGTCCCATTCCACGAAAAAATGGCTCTCCCTCCACCCTCTACCCTTGCTTTTACAAAGCTAAAACTCAAATGTCAAACACTGCAAGCCCCGGAACTTCTGAGATTTCAAAATGCTCTTTAAACCTCTCGTATACATCACGAATATTTTCTCCATTGGCCTGTCCAAACGCCTTTCTAGAAAAGATCCACATGCCAGTAACGGCTGAAGCGTTTCTCTCCAACTCCTTATAGCTTTGCTCATCCCTCAGAAAGCCACGCATAGGAATATCCATACCGAGATTCTTCCTGAACAACTCGACCGATTCCTCCCATTGAGCGAATTCAGTTTCTCTATGACGATCAACCATCTGACGCATCCCAAGTTTTGTTAAAACATGTTTCTCAACCTCTTCTCCCCATTCCTCAAGAGGTGGTAATGATATTATTACGCAGACATAAAAATCAAAAGCAGTTGTATGCCGCACCCCCAGCATTCTTTCCAGAACACACCAACTATGATAAAACTGACGTGGATCCCGCCACAAAGCTAGTTATTTCAAATCCGGTTGAATTGGTCTGGGATCGCTCTCCAACCATTCAAAATTGATACTGGATCTGCCTGTTTGTTTTCAAGAAGGCATGATAGCACAAGTCTCTGACAAGTGAGGTCTTCCCATCTGCAGTCCTATATTGTCGTAGATTCTTGAGTCGCATAGTAACTTTTCAACGCACCATAGTGATCGGAGCTTGGTACTGCGTGTATCAATGGGATGCGAAGGCTAGAGGGTGATGTCGAATATGTGAAGTTCCATGACCTATACCGCGATCATGACGCTCTTGACTTGCATTCCTCAGCAAGCTTAGTGTTTCGTAGTAAAAGGGTACTTCAATATCGGGTTGCATGTCTTCCTTGCTTCATCATGAAATGAGTTGAAAAATGTGTCGGGGTTAAAATCAACCATCTCAGTGTGTCCGGGAAGCATATTAGAAGGATGTGGAATATCAAGTAAACTATCTCCTGATCCTTCCGCTAGAGCTAGATGCATCAGGCCTTCATCTTTCGGATCATAAGCTCTAATATCATAGAAAACATCGGCGAGCATCCGAGGAGCTTTATCCCAATCCTGTAAGAACAAGACATCATATTCGGGGTTAACTTGAATATGACCTCGAGCCAGAGGTAGACAAATACGGTAATAAAATTCTAGTGCAGATGATCTTGATTCTTTTGTGGTATAAAACAGCCGGTTGGTTGTATCCGAGATAGGTTTATTGATAGAAAGCTCGTAATGATCGCGCTGATAACATTGCCCAAATCACTATGACTAGAATAGAAGTGAGATTGATCGTGATGGTTTGCGATATCTTGACCAGTTGTCTTGCTTACACAAATCGGGATGAAGCGGTGTTGATGAAGAGATAAAGTCCATATCTCTAGGCGTATCCCTTTAGGAAAATCAGAGAAGAGACGGAATCTTGAAGACCGATTCTGCGTGGATGAACCAAAGTGAACATCATTCTACACACCCTCGTGGCTTGGACAGTGCATTTGCGTTCAACCATACGAAAATGGTTGCACTGTTTAACGAAGTGCGCATAGGAGCTGAGTTGTCGCTTGAACATATATGGTCCAATTCTTTGACAAAATACTATTTGGGACAACCTCTGCGTCGTAGATGTTATTCTGCGTTGTAATATTCTAATTTTGGCGAAAGTCATACTGAGCTTGTTAACCAACAGTTGGGCCCCACAACCTGTCAGCCGATAATCTTTGAGCAGTAAGAATTATTTGAGCATGCGTTATAAGAGAGAGCCCTATACAAAATAGTTAGTACCGGGTTACGAGTTAGATATTGAAGCCGAATCACCATTGTATATTTCACTTAGCAAGGTAGTCTGGTACCATATGAGGTACTTTGATGTTAACATCCAAGTAGTAAGATTTTTATTGTGCAGAACCAAAGCAACTTTCAATTTCTCTCTAAGATCGTGTAAAACAAGTAGAACAATTATGAAAAGAAAAAGGAATATTATATCTTGAAAAAGTACTTGATTGCAAGAAGGAACAAAGTACAGTAATAAATCGGCTCATCTCAATGGTATACCAATGGGTGTATGGATTGACGGGACACCCCCCAGCTTTCGAAATTTTAAACAACTTCGATCTTCAATTGCGCCCCCAAGCGTCAATAACAATATCTCCCAGAATATTTAGACCTGCGACTCGGAGGATCGGAGCTCCACGTCTTGTTGTAGGTGAATATTTCGAGGATGAAGCACTATATCTTCTGATTCATTACCACCAGAGGCCGTCTTCATTATGTCTGCATTTGTAGATGGAGCTGTCAAGCCAGATATGAGGCTGAAGTCGATATGAAAAAATCGCTTTTGGGTTTTCTTATTTCCCTCAATCGGATACCTCTCACATGGATTTGGAGGAGTCGGTTGCACGGGGTTGTTGCGGGCGAATAGAGAACGAAATGAAGCAAGACATGCAATTATGATAGCTGTACTTGAAGTTAGCGACGGGAACACAGTATTAACCCGAAGTATGAGATCAAACTCACTAACAGTCTGCTCTACGAGACTCCACGTGTAAAGCCAGCTCTCCTCAAATTGATGCGAGTACGAGCTTACAACGGATTGGCGAACGATGGAGAAGATTATCGTTATGATGACGAGTGAGAAAATACCAGCCAATGCTAACTTTCGTTTTCGGCTCAAGCGTACAGTCCACAACATACTGATAGGAATAGCCAAAACTTTGCTTGTTAGTTTTATCCGCTGAATTGAATGTAGGAACATTGACTTACTCATTGCGTCTGTCAAGACGTCCAGTCCGCAACCAAGTCCGAGTGCAAAACGTTGGATTCTGATTGCAGACCTAGATAGACAGGTAGCTGAAATTTTTGCAAAGCTTGGTATCAAACATGAATAGGGAATTATCCCAATACATATCATCCAAGATGCAAACACAACTATGGCTACAATACGTCGTGGCCAGACATAGGAGTCCACGTTCTCCAAGAGTCGCCCGAAGAAAAGTAGGAAAGATATCTTGATAAGCCATAATGTACAGTAATAGAGTACATATACGGCCGCAGAGCCTCGTAGAAATCTCTCGGCATGCTTTTCGAATCCTTTCGGTGGAGGAAGGAGAACTCCGTTCAAGACCCCAAGCATCTCATACATGTCTCTACTAATCTTCTGACAAATGATCGCACAGGAAAGAAGAAGTAGCCAGGCCACAATGACGCAGAAGTCATCAGGTGAAAGACGTCTAAAGGTTCGAATTCTAACCCAGATTCTGAAAGTTATAAAAAGGAAGGAAATTGCAGTACAGCCCCAAGTTACACCCTGTTATGATAGTCAATGTTTGAGGGTAGCGCGGAAATTAGGCATGGAACAGGCTTACTATGAAAGTTTCATAGTTGACTATTGGATTTGGCGTTAAAGTGTTCATTTTAAACCAGTCGAGAAGTTCCAAGTCCTCAATACCAGTACAGTCTTCCGTTAAGACTTTCGATATCGTCAAGAATGATGTATTCAGAAAAACTGAAGTTTTTGATAGCAGATTTATGACAGCAAGCGAACAAGGGCTAGAAGGGCATAAGAAGAGGATATATAGATAAAGAAAAATAAAGATGAAGTTTTTTTTTGAGTTTGAGCATTGAGGTGGCCTGCCCATGAGTCTATGCCTCATAAATTGAGCACATCTAAAAACTCTCCGCCCCCGATGCTCTGCAGACCTTGAAATATCTCATGTACAATGTCTTGGGAGTGCATTGCTGACCAGACCTGGACTTCCTATTTGCCACTATTCTCCAGCACTTATCAGTAGAAAATAGCAACAACCTTCTTGCATGTTGAAATGTTATTGGATGTCACTGTAGGGCTGTTAATATCTATTGCTTCAAGAGGCAAAGGAAGTACATCATCAGAGCCATAGTTCGGTAAAGAGGATAAGTGGTGGGTTATTATTGATGGTGTCGGGTGTACTGCGCCATAAAATTCTGCATCGACTACCGAAAAAGATCAATTAATAGCGTTGGTAAAGTCTGTGCATTGCATGTATTGATTTATCAACGTCGAGATGAACATGCAGTCATGGTCGGCGTAGCAAATATACTGCTAGAACTGGGGAATCATCATATGCAAGCCACCCGGCTATGAGCATACCCGCATATATCAACGAAATGATCATCTGATCGATTCTATCTCTTCATCCCTTTGGAATACAGCCTAATACAATGTTTGGGGGACCTTGATAGCAAAAATTATCTTCAAGGCATAGCTCAGCGAATTCCAAATTGGTGTCTGCCGACAATTGTTACATTCATTGTCAAGGTAATGACAAATAACATGAACGAGAGTATCTAAAAGAAAGTATATATTCGGTGTAACGCCAATAACCGTCGTGGGATTCGTCTCACAAGATTTCTGAAAGCACAGAAAAATTTGATAATCCCCTCGACTTATCATAAAACACCTGCGCCGCTCGCGATTTTAGTGTTGGATTGGAAAATGTTGTTTCACGACATGTAACAGTACAAAAGGCATCTTCTAGCACAGGCTGGAATGAAAGTCGAAAATAGATCTGCGCCAAACTCTTAAAAATTTCTTGTGTGCATTTGTGAATCTATCCATCGGGTATCATGTAGAGGCTCAGACAACTCATTAGCATCAACAAAAGTATCCACAGTTAGTGTTGATTTTACGATATCAGGCTTCGAAGTAAGAAATGCAAATCCTTATTTCCCAATAAGGTCATCTGGAGCTGGGTCAGAATTTCGTGCTCAGACTTAATGCGTGCTGTGACTACTGGAATTGCGACATCATGCTGAGGTTTTACTACGAACAAGCAGAGCTCGTCGATGAAACGGGTCGCGCAATGGAAGAGTGCCCTCGAAATTACAATTCGACATCGCAAGTGGTCTTGACAAACAACCGTATTCAAGGCTGACTTCACTAGAAGTGTTATTATGCATGGTGGACTGATGAGCCAGTACAAATGTCATATAAAGGACAACAGAAGGGAGTGGAGAACTGTTAGAGAGTCTGTCTGCCTACTTCTGCATCGCTTCGGAATTTGGTTGCTCAACATTGTTCTGAAGACTTTAGATACTGGAGGGTGCAAATATCTTCACTCGGTCTTGCAGATTGAAGGAACTGAACGAAAAACGAGACCGGTAATCAGTGCTCAAAGAGGTCAACCATACAATTACGAGAGGGGACAACTGCTCCTGATAATGAGTGCAAGAACAAAACCTCGAGTTCGTCAGAAGCTTAGTAAAAGAGTGAAAATTGAGGGAATAGAGTTGTCGCGAGCAGACAAATCAAAATGCAGTCATACTTAAACTGCAGTTTTATCAAAGTAAAGCACCAAAATTCAATAATAACAGATGGGTGTTCCATTCAGCATCTAGTATGACGGAGGAGTTAATCATGCTTGGATGTAGTCTTTTCGGTCGAAAGCAACTTGAGAGCGATCGAGACAAGTAGGAATAGATGGGCGTGAAACATGTTAAGACGGGGATTAGTAGCTGTACTAGCTCGACTGGCTCATGAGTTCTCAACATTGATCGAGGTCGCGCAGTTGAATGATTAATAGAACGAGATGCCTGTAATTCACCAATAATCACTAGTCACACCGCCTGGCAGAATTATTCAATTCGTTCAAACTTCTCACCTGGCAATGATTTATACAATTTTCAATTCAATCACTCGACTATCTTGATTTACGTTCCTCATCAAGACGGCGATGAAGTTTGGATCCATGTACTGCATGCGCTAGCTATACAAACGATTTCCGGATATCTATTCACACAGACATAAAATGTGTTCCGAGTTTGTCACCTCTGTATAAACTTGATGTGAATCGCCCGACGACATATTATCAGATTGAAGTCTACACACAGGTACGAAAAGCCCAACTTCTTATATTAAGCGTCATGTATACAGCTATACCATGATATGTCTCTAGCCGTCAACCCCAAAACACCAACTTCGTCTTTTCACCTTCGTTCAGAGGCGGGATAACTCCAAGGAAGCTTGACATTGCCAAACGGCGCGTTCCTGTCTCGGAATAGACCGGATGCACTTGGTGCATATTACGAGAGTTGAAGAGGTATAAATCACCAATGTGAGGTTGGAAATCTACCTTGTGGCGTCCCTCAACAAGACCCGGAAAATATCCATAACTATTGGGGTCACGAAATTTCAATGCTTCAGGAGACCACTGCAAATCGTGAACAGTAGTACCACCACTATTGATCGGTGGTGGTGTTATACAAAGATTGGCCGCAAGTTGGCGGGTCAATCGGCTAATCGCCCATGATTCCGTCCGAGTATCATAAGGTGCCCAATCGCAATGAACTGGTGTTCCGTTGTTGATTACTCGAAAGATGCCAGCGAAGTAAGATTGTGTCCCATCGTCCACTACCTCTGTGGCTATCATGACCTCCCAGTCTTCAGGCGCAATTGATTTAATAAATTCAAAGACCTTAGCGAAAGCATTCACGCCAATTTCTGCTTCCAATTTTCCATGCGGGTCGCCCAGGTCACGTACAGCCTGGAAGTATTCCTGCTTCTCTATATATTTAATCAGCTAGTTTCTACATGACGTGGTACGAGAAAGACTTCGGAGAGTTTGTTCATGACAGCACGTACCGTTTCCAGACCTATTTTTTAAGTCATCCTCACTTTGTGCTTGAAACTCAAACTGAGCAACGCCTACTTTTGCCAATTTTGGACCAGTAGCATGCAGATACGGCGTAAGTCTTGGCTCCAGTGTCTTGGTGAGCTTAGAACAGTCCTCTTTGGAAAGGAATCCAGGCTCGTGGAGGATAGGAGTTCGACCTTCCAAGAGATCCAGCAAGGATGCCTGCGTAGCACGAACCGGTTTGGTGGTTTTCCATTTCGACTCAATGACTGGATTTGCTTTACAACCATGGTCAAGATCGGGAGTGATACTAGTGGCAGCAATCATGATTTCTGATTACAACTGCACTATTAGGAGAACAAATTTTGTGTTTTGGAAATTGGCTAACGAGAGAAAAGCTATATAAACATCATATGAAATGGAGGCTTGAGGGCATATATATACTTTGGACTGGAACCTTCTACAAAATTCAAAAGCAGCTTTCTACATGGGCCCCCCTCTTGCTGGAATCGGCAGTGGTATCTCGTGGATACAACCTCTTCTCACTCCGATATTTAATTTAGGATATACTGCTGGACAACGGGAATATAACCGCTTAAGCAATGTCTTCAGCAGCGATATCATACACAAACGCCAGCTCAACTATTGATATTATGCCGGAATATCTATTTCAGTGCTGAAATTACTTGTACCACCGCTTCCAAGATTTTCTTGGCATCGATATTATGTATGAGAATACATTCTCGTACTGAAATCATGCATCCTGTCCCAAGATTGGCTATCATGACCGCATGAACCAACCGGATATCTACAGCACTAATGCCGTACATACACGGATTATTTCTGAAGTTGTAAACTGAAGGATCCGGATCATCCAATGGCCGCGTTTATGACAGGTTACACGGCATTGCTAATCATCCCATCAGCAGAATCACATCAATTCTCACCAATTTCCGTATATTAATCGACGAATTATAAACCCCAAACTCTATATGAAACGAGCTCCAAGCGCTTTTACGCCAACGACATGAAAAAGTGGCTCGTACTAGCTGGAATTATATGTGGCGTCTGTAAAACATTCCGAACACCATCGCCGATATGCACGCAATTGGCAAAAGCACGTCTAATTGGATGAAGCCGCGAGACATCAGGTTGCATATATCAGCCACGATGATGCGAGGTTTCTCTGAATTCTTGTGTAAGAAAAGAATATCAAATTATAACTCTGAGTATTTCTTATCATAGTCGAGCAATCGAAATCTTGCTGCTTGTTTAGATACGGCGATTTTTCGCATACGCCTCTGTGAATCTTGAAATCTAGAGAGAGGATCCCGAGACAACAAATATGTTTCACTAACTATCTTACAGTAACAAGTAACGGAGAGTATGAAGAAAGACAATTGCGTTAGGAGCCTGGACCAATAACCATCAATAGATATTGTGAGATTCTCTGTGTGGATCTTCTTCCTCGTGAGCTGCTGCTTACACTCACTATTAACCCTGACTGGAACTGGTTGAATAGATATTATCAGAATTGCCGGAACGTTGAGTGCCAACCAAATCTAGATGTTATCGATGTCACTCAAATCTCCTCAAGTCAGCAATTTTCGTTCCAAAGTATATCAACTTTTCCCCTCTTCTAGACTGCTAGAGCTTCTAGTTTCTTCCCATTCATTACAGAAGCTCTCATAACAGTTAAATTTCGACAATAGTAATTGAGTTACAATCGCAGTCACGGTATCATAGTATCGGTATTCAACAAAACTTGTGGCGCTCCTGAGCTGCTGAATGTAACACAGTCAGTTTCTCAACTGCATATAATCAAACCGGACACCGCAGAATTTAGGAAATACTACGTAATTGCCGTTACAGCATTATGTTCTCTCATGATGTGATGAGCTTTCGGGCGTCGAGGAGTCCTTACATTACCTCCGACGGACTAATTGAACCCCAAGAGCTCGTCACACTGATAGTTCTGTATACCTAGATAGACGATGTTGGTAGTATTGGTAAAGAAAGGCTAGAATATCACAGTGGCGTTTCAGGTTAGGTGGATGAATATACATGGCCCATGTGAGTGTTGTGTAACGTGTGATACAGCTTGTATATCGTCAAACCAAATATTTGATTGTCATATTCCATATTCGTTAGATTTCGCACAAAGAACCTGGATCTTAGTTCCAAATAGCCATAAGCTTTCGGTGGGAGTAAGAGACTACAGATATAAAGGTTATAGTTCATCTCAAAATATACATCTGCTCTCGATGTATCGTTGCGTCCTGATGAAAGGCTCGTTATCCTCTTTGCTTCTAAGCTTGAATAAGAAATCAGCATGTTCTAGAAAGCGAGAAGCTTCGTAGTGAAATATTTTTGTTTGTTTATTGCATGGGAACTTACCTCTACAGAATTTGATAACATATCAGATCTACATGGTGAAGATATGAAGGAGCTGAATGGACTTACGAAGCAATCAGGCGACGGGGTGTGCCGTAGAAATGCGATGAACCGTAGAAATTTCTTTTGAAAGCATCCAATCCTTAAGGTATTAGTAAAGAGGGTTTGAGTCACAGTTGTCAACAAATTCGAAAAGACATTCTAGAGTGGCATCCTCCGCAATCTCAACTTCACAGTTTATTTGTTTTGGAATTCACTTTCTAGTCAAGAAGATTCGTCTGCATTACCTATTCCACGATCTCACCACATCGTCTTCAACGGCCATGCAATTCGAAACTTTTTCACTCGTATAACTATCGCAAATGGTAAGCAGGTATTGTTTCCTTTTTACGCAAACATGCCAATTATTTATAGTATCCAAGAATGGAGAAGGTCAAGCGCACGACGAGAAAGCGACAGCATATAGTGGGTGGAGGAGCACGACGACTCTTCAACAAAACACCAAGAAGAGACGTCAACTATCCAAGAAAGAAGAATGACTGGGGCCGTAAGTTTCCCTATTTCTGTGGAAGTCGAAGAAATAATACTAACTGCCCAATGATTAGTCCTCGCACTGCATCCCAAGACGGACTTAATCATTCCCAAATCGACCTTCGCAACTTTGGCAAGAGAGATTATGAAGGATATCAAACCTGGAGAAAATTACGAGATTGATCAACATGCCTTGGATTCTTTGCAAGAATGCGCCGAAGCTTATGTTGTCCAGGAATTTGAAAGCGAGTCTCTACTTTCTCTTTGATGATTTCTGTACTAATTTGATAGTGGCCACTATATTCACTGCTCGCGCGAGTAGAGCCACGATTCAAGTGAAAGATATGAAGGATGCGAAGTTTATCGGAGACTTGCGGGATGGATTGGCAGTCCAGTTGGAGGATGCGAAAGATGCGAAGAATATGAAGAAAATGGAGGATATCGAGGAGTCGGACTGATGAGGGATTCTTGAAGAATACTCACCGAAGTTGATACTTCTTGATGCATGATGCACGAGACACTTATATTCTCATGAAGTATCAGAAGCCACATGGTTACGGATAGTCTGAGTCTATCTGCCTCCATAGATGAAGGAGTTTTATTGTCTTTAGTCCCTGCATTCTCGTGCAAAATCAGTTGCAGAAATGAAAATTTAAGGTGTAATCTTGTCTCAATGATCGTACCAGTCGCTGAACTCACTTTTTGCACTTGTAGAGCTTCTTGGGCCATTCTTGCACAGCCGCGTGATCTTCTTTCTGTTCCATCTTCCTTTCGAACGTTTGTTTATTAAACTCACGAGTTCGACCGTTTGTCTGTTTGTTCAATTACCACCATACCATAATCTGGCCAATAGGTGACCAAGAAATCCACCAACATGATACCAACCAACACTTGGTGTATTTCAACAAAACTGATGACCTTGACCGACCAAACCGTCGTAGCAATCTTCTTCCATGATGCCGCCGTATACATCAGTGTTTACTTCAATTTATGGCTCCAATGTTGTTTCGACTACTGACCACGCTTTTACTCCCCCTTCCTCTTACATGGGGTGGAGGCAACATCTACAAATTGTACCAGAATTACATTTTAGCCAAAAAGATTGGTGTACCCATTGTTGTTCTTCCACTGAGTCCCCAAAATCCAATATGGATGCTACTTGCAGATATTATCGTGCCTCTCTTCCAGAAATCCAGCATCACTCGTTCATGGCCATTAATCAGATTTGGTCGAAGAGCATGGGAATTCAAAGATAAAGCACAGATTCATTTGGAAATCGGGGATGTCTTCATCATGGTTACTCCGGATGAAAATGTTTTGTATATTTGTGATGCTGATACTTTGAATGAAGTGCTGCTGAGGCGGAACAAATTCAAGAGGCCGAGGGAGGTTCTTGGTATGTTTCCTTCTCGGAAAAGTAATACTGCGTGAGCTCTTTCTAACTTCCACTAGAGATGTTGAATGTGTTTGGACCGAATATCTCTACGGTTAGTAAGATCATATATCAGCCGAATGGGAGTTGACCTTGGGCTACTTACTGACCATGAAACATAGGTAGCAGACGAAGACTGGCCTCGCCATAAAAAAGCTACAGGTCCACCTTTCAGCAATGAGCAAACCAACAGACTAGTATGGCAAGAAGCGCTTTGACAAACTCAAGAAATGATGCATTATTGGACTGATCAGGGGGTGTTGGCCTTATGGACTACCGCTGAAGATGCCAAAACCTTTTCGCTAAATATCCTCTCAAGTGCTGGATTTGGTAAATCATATCCTTTCAGACCTTTGCCAGATCCAGAAAACGACCCGAATCACTCAATGAGTTACAATGAATCATTAAGCTTGATCGTTGGAAACGCGATTCCAATCCTGATAATTGGACCTAACTTCCTCTTAAAATGGAGACGCCATCTCCCCAAATCATTACAGGAGATCGCTCAAGCTACCGTTGAATTCCAAGCATACATGAAAGAGATGGTACAAGAAGAACGAAAACTAATCGCTACGGGCAAACAATCTAAGCCGAATTTGATGACATCTCTGATCCGAGCGTCTCACTCCAATTCCGATATCAAATCTGATGCTACGTATCCCGGGAGTAAGCAACCTAGTCTATCAGAACCCGAGATATTGGAAACATGTTTGTATTTAATTTCGCAGGTCATGACACGATGTCTCCTACGCTTTGTTATGCTCTTAATTTCCTTGCTGCTCATACCTACTGTGCAGGATTGGATTTCCGAAGAAGTGAATGCGGTGTTTTTGGATTCGGATGCTTCTACTTGGGACTATGAAGACTCTTTTCCTAAACTGAAACGATGCATGGCTGTAATGGTGTGTAGATACCCTATCGATGTTGTGATTATATACTAAAAGTATTACGCAATTAGAGACACTCCGTCTTTACCACCCTCTTGTTACATTTACAAGATCAACAGGAAATCTTCCAAAAACCATCACATATGCTTCTAAACAACTCCATTTACCACCAAACACAATGATCCTGCCAAATCTCCTCGGTGTACCATCCCATCCTCGTTACTGGGGATCCGATCGACTTCTCTGGCGTCCTTCTCGTTGGATTATATCATTCTCAAATCAAAATGATGAATCGACAGAAGAACTCTGGAAACCGCCTAAAGGTTCATATAAGCCATGGTCCGAAGGGCCTCAAGGATGTCCTGACAAGAAATTTGGTCAGGTAGAATTTGTGGCCGCAATGGCGGGATTATTTCATAGGACCAGAGTAGAGATTGTGAAAGAGGCTGGAGAGAATCAGGAAGAAGCCGAGAAAAGAGTCAAGGCGTTGGTGGATGATAGTGCCATGGTACTTTTGTTACAGATGATGAAGCCCGAGAGGGCTGGTTTGAGATGGGTTAGAAAGGGATGATTGGTTGGATCGTGAGATTGTTTATAGCGCTAGAACAAAAAACGACAAGCCACCGCCCAAAGCCATCTAAATCTAGAATATAAAACCTGGTATCATATAAATCTCCATCTCTCCCTTCCATTCCCCCTCCCCAAAAACCATCTTCCACCCTCTCACCCACTTAATCCCCATGAACCTTCCCATCCTTCACCTGCCCCCCTTTCCCCTCCTCCTCCCTCCTCCCCGGCTTCGCAAACACCGCCCCAAAAAGACTCAGAAAATTAGTCGATCTCAAAACCATCGTATACATCAACGTCATCCCCACCACCACAATTTCCTCCCTAAACTTCTCATTCCCAATGACTTCCTCCCCCAAAAACTCAATCCGTCCCACATTCGTAAAACTCATCGTATTAGCCGAGAACTTCGCCACCGGCATCGAAGACACATCTAGACAAATAAAATCCCAATTCTTCCACCCTGATGATGATGTCCATAACATCTGTATCGGTTCCGTACTCGAAGGGGAAAAGGTTCGGGAGAGATGCGAATACTCTGTCTTGAAACGTTTCATGGCTTTTATTTTTATGGGGTGCTCCCGGAGAGAACAGTCCGAGTCGATGGAGAAGGAGTGGAGGGTTCCGGTGCCGAAAATGGATTTGTCGAGTGCGGATTTGAAGAGGAGGTTGGGGGAGAGGGGTTTGTAGGAGACGGTGTAGAGGGGTTGAGGTGCAGAGGAGGAGGAATCTTGGGTTGTGATGAGCGATTTCCATTTTTTCCAGGAGAAATCGACGGAGAGGGTTTGGTGGGGGGAGGAACATGAGGTGGTGGAGGTAGTGGCGGTGGTGGTTTGAAGAGGTATCGATGGAGATGGGCCTGCAGCTGTTGCCATGGTTGCGACGGTGTAGGATTTGTTTCCTGCGCTTGATTGAAAAAGTTGAACTCTTTGCTTATTTTTATAAGTTCATCTTCAAATTAATCAATCATGGATCCTTTATTCTTATATACCCAAGCCCTCTCTCACAGCACCGTGATGTCGATCTCCACAAAGAGCTGTATTCCCATCTCATCCCACCCTATCCTAAATAAAGTTCCACGCTGACCACCAAATTCGGTACAATATCGCGCATTGTCTCCCCACACATCTGACATTCTCTTCTCTACTCCATCAAATCCACATAAGCTTACATCCATCCACTCCTCCCGTGATTCAGCTTGCCATTCATGAAAAAAGATCGACATGCCAGATTATGTCATCCCACATCCCAAATAGGTGCTACGTGCCGCTGCCATCTTGGCGAGTTTAGGCCCCCAACTGTAAGACCCGCTAAGCCCCTTCGCTTCCCCATTCTCCCCGTTTCTTCAGATTATCTTTGATGTTTGGGAATTTATATACCGCGCTGCGTTTTCATTTATCCACTTTATTCACATGTGCCAAATTTCCTTTTAGGGCCACATGTAGCGCTTTCATATTTCAATTTCTTCGTGTGCAATCGCAATCGCAATGCCTGGTGTACCATCGGGACGTGGATGCGAAGCGTGTCGTAAACAGAAGAAGAAGGTTTGATTGCTTAATATTCCATGCATGGGAACAAGGATGAATATTTCTAATAACAAATAGTGTGATCAACTCCAGCCCTCGTGTTCACGCTGTATACGACTGTCAATTCCCTGCATAGGTAGTGGAATCAGGCGCTACAAATTTATATCTGGTGCCATCGACTCCACCGTAAAACCTATTTCCACAACCGCGAATCACAACAACGACAACACACTCCACACTACTCGTAAACAAATATTTCGAATGCCCGGTAACAAAACTATTTCCGTGGCAGGATCATTCATATCCGTTCTGGAAGTAAAAGATATTCGCTACGATATCGGTGTCTATGGAGCATTTCTCACAGAGATTCCTAAGCGGCTGGGGAGTAGCGCCGCGCTAGATGCTTCGGTTAATGCTATTTCGACGTCATATAAATCGATATATTCACGAACGAAACCAGTAGAGGCGCTAGAGAGTTATGGGAGGGGGTTAAAGGCGCTAAGGGTTGCATTGAATGATCCGAAAGAGGCTGTTGAAGCGAACACTATTTGTGCGTTTTATTTGATGATGATTTGTTAGGTGAGTTGTGTTGATGTCGATGAAGCGAATAACCGTTCTAATTTAGGTTAGACTTGGATGGCTCACGGTGATGATAATGCTACTCATGGGGAAATATTAATATATTTGTTGAATGCAGCTGCAGCGCAAAATTGGCAAGGCGCCTTTGAAGCAGAACTTTTAGTAACCTTGTGTGTTCCTCTGGTATGAGCCCTATGCGTCTAGAAGGAATCGCGTGAAGACTTTGACTTATTTTCATTACAGATTATGGAAGGCATCCGAAACCCCAGGGTGAAGTGGACCCCAGTCATAGGAAAACTAACCGAAGCTCGAGATAACGCCATTGGGATCGAAAGCCTCAAGCTCCAAACCCTAGCCAAAGTCCCAGAATACTTGAGATATCCAGAAGAATATCTTCCCGAAATTAAATCCACATATGCTCAAATGAAAATTGACCTCTCAACCATGCGGAATTCCCTAGACAAACTCCGTCAAGCCCCACATACCAGAACACTACATTCACGCTTCCAAGCCGCGTATAGTCTGATACTTTCATTTGCCAACTTGCTGAACAGCTTACTTCGTGTATCTTCGGACGATCATACATCTTTAATTCCGGAATCGGTATGCTTTGTTGAGGAAACCATCGTTCTTGCCGAAGACGCACTTGAGTATCGACCATTAGGATCGAGTGCTATGCCAATGGTCCTTACAACTGCTTGGGTGGCGACGAGTGACATATCTCGGAGAATAAGAATAGAGAAGCTGTTGACAGAATACCAATCCGATTTCGCAATTATGAATTGGATGGAAGTCGCGTTGTGGCTGGAAGAAAGGTTGAGAGATATCCACTTCTCATTGAAGGGTCTTGGTGTTGCGGCGCCGTTGATAGTCACTTGAAACTTGGGGCGATTGAGACGTGGGAGGTGGAATACAGAAGCTGGGTGGCGATGGAGCCCCCGATGAGGATGAGGCCTTCGAATGTGATTCTAGTCTGGGGTTTAAGTCGTTACTAGGCATGGTGTAGAGAGAGAAACTGAATAATACAGATATCATGCCCATCTTATTTGGGAATAAAGCCCCAGCAGGACAGCAGTCAGCCCCATCATAAGCAATACGGAGCCAAAATAAGTTCATTATTCAATGTTCCGTTTGATGAATACTGGAACATGATATCCAGGACCGTATCGGTGGTCTCCCTATTTGAGCCAAGTGAGTTCTCAAACAAAACAATGACATCTCGATTCTGTTCGCTCGCGACCCTCTTAACGCTGTGTTCAACACTAGATTTAACATACCAGACATTTTTGTGTTTACCCCAGGATCGCCGAAAGTATTGTCTGAAATCCTTTCGATTTGTTGCGTGTCATTCTAAGCTCGTAATGAACTCATCAAGATGTGTGAAGTGTATTACACACTTCGGAATCGTCCAGTACCGAGGTTTACAGGCTGCTTCGAAATGTACCAAGTCCAGAAATGGTTGATAGGTATCGGCATCCTTCAAAAATTCAGAACTCATCATTGAGATCGTGTAGAGAATTGTTTTTGGTCCTATCGCCACTCTGACATCCTCCCAATTTTTATGGTAGCTTTCGAATCCACCATAATCGTAGACTTTGACAAATCTATTTTCCCCCATAATATCCATTTTTTGAGCTCTGTTAAATAGTAGAAGAACGTCTTCTTTCGTAGGGATATAAGTAGAGCTCCAAATGCGGTGGCTAAAGCGAAAACAACTACGGATGGTTAGTATATTCAACTTGAGTGGGTTACTGAACAGATTAACCTTTCAACGGCTTTTATTCTTGAGTTTTTTCTTGACCAAGCATTAAAGGTCTTTCGAAATCCTTGGTCCCCCCACAAATTCTTAGCCAAACAACAAATCGTCTCAGGTGTATGATTATATGGCCAGCCTTTATATGACCAAACATTATGCGAAACAAGTGGTCCGTCTTTGAAGGCACCAATATTGTATAGCCCATATTTCTCAGCCCAATGAGAGGAGACATTGCGTTTACTCATCTCCCAAACTGTGTGCAAAATGCAACGTAGAATTTATGATTGGGTGGCCTTTTCGTAGATCCAACTTTCATCGCTAGTCATGTCCTGAGAGAGGAACTCAATGGAATCTGTGAGGGGGGCTTTTCCACTATTACTGCACCCCGATAGAAGAATATAATGAAGAATCTGGAGAGACTCTTATGGCCTGGGACAAGGGCCATCTTTCTTATGGAAATTCGATGTATCTGAAGAGTTTTCGTGTAGACTATGAATTGGTAAATAGCTGGAACCATCTTCTGGATCTAGGAAAGGGTTGTCGATGATATCTGTAGAGGACCTTTGCTTCTCCGATTGCCACTCAAAAGTTGTGGATCGCAATTCATTATTAGATATATCCATCGTCGAAATCTTTTCATCTATTGAAGTCGGTCTTGAGTTTGGTAAGTTGCTATCGCAATCACTAGGAACGGTCTGTTCGAAACACCATTCACTTGTACGGTTTAATGGCAATTTTGGTCGCCTCTGCTTCGAATTTTGGCTCATGTTCGTTTTCTTTTTTGAACGGGGCAAAGATATGCTTTCAGGCCCGTCTCTCGTCATCTCTGGTGATGTTGCAACATTTCGATACACATTCGTAGTAGCGATTTCCTTATCAAAGTCGAAAGCAATATGTGAGCCACTCGTCTCTGCGGAAGTACCACTCCTAGATCTGAATGCTGACAATGAAGAGCCATCATCCTCGACCTTTTTGAAGACTTTCTGGCTTTCAGGTTTCTGTAGAAGCTGATTGCGGTCGAATGAAGTGCGGCTGTTTTGTTCGTCAACACAGTTCAGATAACATATATCTATTACAAGGCTTTTCTTGGTATTAGAAGCGCTGCGAATATTTACCTTTGTACCGCCGTGAGCAATTAATGAAGAGCATTGACCTGACTATTCAAGTAATTATTGAGTTCTCTGATTTAACTTTCGTTCCACATAAATCTAACTTTTCCTTTCAACTGTCGGTCGACGCCATTTTGATCCAGCCGGGTAATGTGATCTTCCAAAATCACTAAAAAAAACATGACAACTTTCAAGAGAGCTTTCTAGATGAACTATAAGTTGTTCGCTTTTATCAACTCCTTGAAGAGCCGTTGCGATCCAGTTCGACACCTCATTTAACGCGGCTTTGATAGTTGTCAGTTGTCCAATCAGAAGACTGGTCATAAGGCTGGCGCTTTTGTATTTCGACTTGAGTGTGACGAGACTTGTGATAGTATTCGTAGCGACTTTTCCGGTAGTTAAGACCGAGCCGGTAAGACTGAGAATTGATACTGGATCCATTTTGTGATAAATGTTATTTCGTAAAGAAGAGCAAACGAAAAACAGGTCGAGAACCGTTCCAAAGCACAACTAGCCATTAAGAGTGTACCGAACAGCTGATGTCTGCGCCTACCCTCGTGCCACGGGTATCGACGTCGCTGTATTACATAGCTGTAGTACATAACAGTAATCTGTCAAGATAATAGGCTTTGGTTGATGCAGTCGGGTCACCATTTCATAAACAGTTTATCCAGAGTTGGAGCAAGGCTATGAGCAAGACCAACTTGCCAATCCCTGAGGATTCCAGTCAAAGCGGAGTAAGCGACTTTGCACCAGTTATTAGTCACGTCGAGTCGTCACACAATATCTAATGAAGAAAGAACTCCTTCGGTTAAGTAGACATGCAGCCTCGATGCATGCATGGTCCATTGTCTTATTTCAATCACTTAATAATAGACGTGCAGCCTCTTTTTAACTTGCTATGTTCTCAAGTCAGCAATCCCCACGAGTTCAATGAAGATCCCAGCATTCAGAAAATCAACAACCCCCAAAGCCACCAACATTCCAAAACCACCACCGCGCACAAGAGGCCAAGCACAAGAAACAAGCATAAGCCTCACCTACTCTTCCATCAAGTCCTACCGATCCTTGCCAAAACCTCTCTAGGGGGTTCAAAGGGAAGATAGACGTATTATTTAAAACAACGACGGTACGATTTGATTAGGCAGTAAAAGGGTAGGTACGGATTGACGACCTCATTCAAAGCTACAGTCCATGGAACTTGACAAGTCAAGTTCATTTGGGTAGAAGTGACTAGGAAACTACCTAGCTTGTGGATTGCAACCGCACTTGTGGCTGTCGATTATATTGTAAATACCGTGTCAACGCGAATTATGGCAGTCGGGCCTCGTGGGCTGCAAGCCATTCCTACCGACCAATGGAGATATCTATATTTGAAGACAGCGACGAGAGAGACAAGAACCGTCTTGATAGATTGAATCTTTAATTTTTTTCAATGGTATCGTGAAACTGGATGTATAAACATATAATATCTTGTTAACGCCATCATGGACAACCCGTGGTATCCCCATATCCACTAAACGCCTTTAAACAACCTGTACCAAATCTCTTACTCCCATTACATAACGGGTAGCAATTATACCTCCTCCAAACTCCTTTGGTGCTTATAAGACTGGCACATATATACTATATTAGATAAATCCGAACTTGTCTCACGCAACGAACCTACAATGACCATCCAACGGCCATAGAATTTATCTTTTCCCAAAATAAATTGCTTCATGAGAACATGGTCAACGTCTTTGGCTCTCGATAGAAAACCGGAGTCGAAATATTTAAGATGGTATATTAATCTCGTAACCAATCATAACCTCCGTATTAGTACCTTCCCAACCCCTGTTCCCAGCAGCTGATATCATATACTTGCACGTCGGATCGATGTGAAGTGCAGCTATGACACCAGCCCTTGGTGGCCCAGGAACGATAAGGAAAGGTACGGATGAATGTGATTTAGTCTGTGGTTGCTTCAGGTCATATAAACGTAAGATATCGTGTGATGCACTATTAATCATTAGTTTGGTGGGTGAAGCAAGAGAGAGGATGTTAAATATACCAAATAAGATGTCTCCCATTAGGCATGGCTTTTATAGCACTAACTGCACCACTTCCATTTGGAAACTTAAACGTCCTTTCGGGTTGCTTAAGACCTTTGTGTAAACTAAACTCTTCCACTGTACCATTCCTTCGGCCAGCATAGATGTAGTTCCCATCAGGTGACCAGCAAGCAGACATACACCATGGAGGTACTCCAGTTCTGGTCAGAATTCGAGCAATCGGGTTTGGTTGACGTCTATCCCAGACACGAATAGTCCCATTGATTGAGGCAGCAAGAAATGTGGAGTCAGATGTTGCATCAGCATCTTGAGTTTCAGGCTCTGCCTTTACTTCAATGATATCATCGGAATGGGGTAAGCCATTAGATAGATCAGCCTGCGGTGGTTCGGATTGAATTTGAAGGGAAGAAGCAGGTTCTTCCTCAATTGCTAGAGGTGGTGCATCCATCATAGACATATCACCTGAAGAATCTGGTCGTGCTTCCATGTTCATATCCAAGGCTTTTGAGAACAAATCTTCATCGTCACCAAAGTTTCCTCCGGAGGGAGCTCCCAGCCCATCTGTATCTCCGAATAATGAATCTCCACCCCCGAAAAGAGAATCTGCAGGTGATCCAGGAGCATCCTCATTACCTTCTGTATCTCCGTTCAATCCATTGGCCCCATTCATTCCACCAGAAGCTCCATTCAACAGTAGCTTTTCCCCAATGTTGCTAGAGAAGGTTCCGTTTTGAGGGCTTGGTTCGCCAGATTCTTCGGGAACAGGCAGAGTGGAAGCCGGTCTTACTTCTATTGCAGAGATTTGGCCCCCACTCCCATCAAATGTGCGCTTGACTAATCCAGTATTTAGATCCCAATCCAGAACCTTTTTGTCCCAACTTCCTGATAAGACAGATCTCTCATCGCGAGCAAGACTAAGAACCGAGACAGCAGATGTATGTTTTTGGAGAGTGGCTATTTTCTTCCCTTCATCGTGTCGCACCGATTGTAAGTTTATACTTCCAGATTCAAGTCCAGATAACATCCAAAGAGCCTCAGATTGTACTGCCAATGAATAGACGGGGGATAATGGATTCTCCTCCCCGCCAGGGCCTCTACTTGATTCCTCGTTATCCCAATAGCTCATAAGAACGCCAGCTTTAACTACACTATCAACAAATGGATGCCGTTGAGCAACTGTCAGCAATGTTTTACCATTAACTGTGTCAACTCCATTATATTTCCTTATGAAACAATCCGAGCCTCCACTGAACCAGTACCTCATATCAGGTGTTGCCGTAATCGCATTGATCGAGGTACTCTGAGGAGCAGCTATTGTTGGTACAATGTCATAAGTGGAAGCAGTTAATGCTTCGGGCCTAACTTCATATCTGAATCTTGGGGATAACGATGAAGCAGAATTGTGTTGTGGCGAGGCTGAAGTCCTTATTAAGGTCGGATGAGGTTGTGAGGTGGGACCCACGCCATTCATTTGAGTGTCGTTTGAGTTCGAAGTGTCTAGGTCTCCTCTGTTCTGCGAAGGGGAAAAGTCGTCTTCTCCTTCTCCATCACCATCACCGTCACCATCATCTTGGTCATCCTCTCCATTGTCGTCATCATTGTCGTCGTCGTCTACTTCTTCATCTCCGTCTCCATCAGCATCCCCATCTCCGTCCCCGTCCCCGTCTCCATCCCCGTCACCATCTAGTTCTGGGTCTAGGTCATCTGCATCTTCCATCATGTCATCTTGTTCATTGTCGGAGCTCGCGTTCGATCCTAGCAAAGCTCAAGTTAGTACTCAATAACGATAGAGTTTATGCTGCATTTACCGACCGTCATCAATGTCTAACGTGAAATCCACCATCTTGAACACCTACAGACCCCTCCTCCACAACACAATCCTCCGGGTTGGGTCAGCAATGAATTCGCGTCAATGCAAGCTATTCAGCTTGAATTCGATTGTAGGGCGACGCGGGGCGCACAAGGATATTCTGAGTAAATACTCGGGAATGAATTCGGAACTACTTTAAATTTGTACAAATAAAGTACGTCACAGATTCTCCAGACAGTAGAAACAATTCAAGCTCATTCAAACCACAACGATTGAAGGGCTTTTTGTACAATTGAAGAATTGGTAAGTTATATTGTGATGATACAAATATAATTGGCCTTTGAATCATGAATGCGAAGACAGGATCTTGATAGCTAGTCATGCTAGCGGCCGCATCAATAAGGTTATGCATCACGTGGGAGGCTGAGAACCTCACTGCATCAACGTTGGAAACATCTAAAACTTCTAAAAACTTCTTTCATGACATCAAGACCGTCCGCTATACAGCGTGGTAGATTAGATTAGATTTGAGGGAACTATTGGGGCACTATTGACTCGAAATACTCATCTTGAAGAACGTGATTACCCTGTAGAATTGAATCCAATTCTATCCTACAGATCTCGAATCCTCAAATGCATTCCAATGATCATGGTTCGAATCAATGCTTGCCTAGAAACGCCCCAGGAAACAATGAGATATCTGGAATCTAATGCAGGAGATGGGTTATACATCAAGGTTTTGACCAGGATTGGATGAGGTGTCATAAGGCTTTCAGCCATACCACAGGTAGTGTGTCATATATTTAGGTAGGCATGATCCAAATCAGTTTATAGTCGGCCCAGCTATGTAGCTACTTAGGTACTCTTTGGAAGTCTCTATCTCCAAGGTAGATAGATGATTGCGTGTATCTTTAGCATCTAACCTCTCCACAAACTAAACACACACGACTTTTTACGACGGGTGAGTAGAAGACATTGCCCAGACCTAGGTACCTTCTAGTACTAGGAAATGGGCTACCAGGTACCTCAATCTCTGTTTGCTTTCAAAATTCAATCATCAATAAAAACAAAGTCTTAATATATGGAATATGCAATATGCAATATGCAAACTGCAAGCTACCGAGCCGATCCAAGGCTTGCAAACGAGTGGAAGTGTGTACGCTCAAGAAACTTCTCAGAAGTCCATACTAGATATCCACCCTTTTTCTTTTTACCTTTCTCTTCTCTTCATCTCTTCATTCATTACCTAGGTAGGTATCACTTGGAGAGTTCATTAAATAGGTGTCAAAGGAAATTCTAAAGCTGCCCACCTCATTCCGATTCTCGCTTGCAAATTTGGATTGTTTTGGGAAGGCTCGACAAAGTGAATTCTACCAAATTTTCCTCTAGGTATTTTGGGAGTTCCGATCTCACTCTCTAAACCTTCAAATCACTTGCATAACAAAATATTGCATTGAGATCAACTGAGAAGAATTGATATCAACTCCTGGTGAGATCAACTGCGCGTTTCATGAATGACCGTTTGCGACCAATACAGGATCTTCAGCGCGCCATATAACATACTTGTTGACAACGACAATTTTCTGGAAAGCTTAAGTACGGATTCAGACAATCGGATTCAGACAATTAGATCCTTCCTCAACGACCCGCAAATCAATTGAAACAATTCCGGCGGGCAACGCTTCAGGTGAGAAAAGTCAACTCTATAGCATTGTTTGACACACATTGGCACACAGAATGCTGACTATTATAAGAGTTCTTAACGTCTTTCCACACTTAAAATCTGCTTCCAAGACCGTGGATTTTGTATTTGCTCAGTTGATTAAACATTTTTTCTATCCGCTTGCGTTTGAAGTTGAAGTCTATATTGTCACCTTTACAGTCTTGCGCAACCTGAAGGGTCTTGGGAGGTCACAACACAAGCCCATCTTCCAACCGACAATCGCCGTGAAATTCGACACTCACAAACCTTCTTCAGTTTTTCATCTAGTCATTAAAGATGATGCGAGTCTAATAGCTACATCGCAGCTGTTGAATAACACAGGGAATGACCTAGAGCTTATATGCCAAGGTCAGCAAGATCCCATACTTGACGAAACTAAAAGGTTTAAGAATATGGACTGACTTCTGGTTGTAGAGAAGAAACCGCGACCATGGTGTACAATAGAGCTTCTGCGGATTGTGTATTGCGAGAGCATGTGCAGAAACCTTACGCGAGAATAAAATTCGTCGAATCTTGGAGAAATCTTCCCGAAATTCCAACTAGTGAAGAAATTCTTGAGGATGTATCATGGCAAGACAAGGATGGTATAGAGCAGCCAATGGATTACCAAAGATTGGCGGAGCCGAAAGAATTTGATCCACGCCTGCCACACAACAATATCGATGGGGCTTGGAGCTCTAAGGAAGAATACCTTGGTTTTCATTATCAGATCTTACGAGAAGATGCAGTTGCTCCTCTTCGTCAGTCTGTTGCTGAGTTCAAGAAAAACAGTGACATGAGTGATACACAAGACACCTCTATCTATACAGACGTATGTGGTGTGACATAACAGTTACCAAAGACGTTCTTACTAATATTGTTATAGGTCCACCTCGTTGGTCTCCAACTAAGTCATCTCGGTCCAGCGTTCAGGATTGAATTCTCAAGTGACAAAGCAGGCAAAAGAATCCGGTGGGAGCAGTCGAGCAGACTTACACAAGGTAGTCTCCTATGTTTAAGCCCAACTAGCGATAAGTTTCGTTCCATATGTAAGGTCGGTACTGTCGCAGCTAGGCCCATAGAGGGTGGCTTAGACTGTGACCCTCCACAAGTTGATATCTTCTTTGGGTATGACAAAGACATTATATTGAATCCAACAGAGTGTTGGTCACACAATGCCCGCACCATTCAGTAGAAACTAATGTCTTTTATAGCATATATTATGATTCAGTCCCGAGTGGGGTTTTTTGAAGCATACCGTCATGTGCTTGTAGCACTTCAAAAATTGGCCACCGAATATTCGTACGTGAATGAAGATTGAGGAAGTAAAAAGAAATATGACACTAATGAGAATAGACCCTATATCCAAAAGTATCTGATTGAAATGGATAGAGATATTCTGCCACCTGATCATATCAAGGAAAGACCTTGTCTCGACCTTCGTTCAATTGCCCTATCGAGTGGTGATCATCTTCCAGAACTCACCGACGAAGAGGACGAAAATCTGTGCCATGTTAATGTTTTGAAGGAGTTTCCGATTCTTCCAAAATCAGGCATGGATGACTCCCAGCTCGCGGCTTGTAAGCGTATGCTCACTCAAAGCTTAGCAATTGTACAGGTGAGATATTCTTCTTCACTGTTTTCAATTTTGCTTGCGCAAGGAGCTCCGAACTGATTCAACCCTCGTCGATAGGGCCCGCCGGGTACTGGTAAGACGTTTACTTCCGTCCAAGCTCTCAAGGCCATGTTGTGCAACAGGGGTAACGGACCTATCATTGTCGCAGCTCAGACTAATCATGCTCTTGATCAATTACTCACTCACATTGCTGGTTTCGAGGAAAATTTTGTGCGTCTAGGGAGCAGATGTGACAAGAAAAACCCGACAATTATAGCACGAACTTTGTATGAGCTCCGTGAAGAGCACAAAAAGCTGAAAACTAAGCAATTCAATGGCGGTGTCGGATCAGCTTCCAAAGCACACAACAAATTGATTGATTCTATTGAATTAATGCTTTTCCCCATCATTGGCTTCGGGATTTTACCCGCTAGAGTTCTTTTGGAGTCTGGCGTTATGAGTCAAGAACATTTTGATTCTTTTTTCGAGCCTGGTTGGTGCGACTCGGCGGACACGCAAGATGAAAACGTCGATCCTATTGAATCTTGTACGTATACAAGAGCTCAGGCATGTTTACTTAACTCTGCTTACTAGTGTCGTAGGGCTTGGAGCACAGAAAGTCCGCATGCCGAGAACTCCAGTGATTAACAAGCATCTTGAGATAGAAGACCCCGACCAGGAGTTTGATCAATTGCAAGAGAACGAAGTCGAAGTCCAAGCGAATGATGTCATGGATGCTCTAAACGGGAAGTGGGTTCCATTCAGTCGTTCATATACAGGTAAAACTTTTGGTTCCCGAGCCATCGGCAAAAATTCTCCCAAGAACATACTCGCCAGAGTTGGGAGTCTTCTCGACATTCCAGACAAGTATCGCGGTCAGGTCTATTGCCACTGGGAAAAACTCTACTATGATCAACTGACCCATAAACTCAGTGAGGAATTCAAGAGTTATAGAGCCTCGATGAATAACTTAAAGATAGCAAAGGTATGCTAACTCTTTTACAAATGATTGACTTTGCTGATAAAAATAGTGGAGACGTGATGCCGATTTTATCGACAACATAGACACAAGAGTCATTGGGTGTACGACGACTGGTCTATCTAAATATAGGGGACTACTTTCTGCTTTAAATCCGAGTGTACTACTCATCGAAGAAGCTGCAGAAACTCTAGAAGCAAATGTCTCAGCAGGTATCATTCCATCTCTTCAGCAAGTGATACTTGTAGGAGATCATCGACAATTGACGGCAAATACTACACTTGACCGCTTCATGTCACACCCATATTACATGTCAATCTCTTTGTTTGAGCGACTTGTTAATAATGGTATGGCTTACACAATGCTGAACAAACAACGTCGTATGATTTCAGAGATTCGAGAGCTTTTGTGTATTGAACCGAGTCCGTTCTATATCGATCTTCATGATCACCAGAATGTACGAGACCGAGTTAATCATCGTCCTCCAGTTCCTGGCATGAATTTTGATTTATACTTCTTCTCACACAAATGGCAAGAACATAGAGATGTCAACATGAGTTGTTACAATGCCCCGGAAGCTGAAATGGTCGCTGGATTCTTCAACTACTTAGTTCTTAATGGTATCAAGCCAGAAAAAATTACTGTATTAACAGTATGGATTGATTCTAACTTCCCTACAATTCTTGGCTAATAGATTCATAGTACTATAATGGTCAACGAAAATTACTCCTAAAGGAGCTTAGTCGACGTGTCACAAGCGTTGCAACACCATACTTCAAGGTTTATACTGTTGACGCGTATCAAGGCGAGGAAAATGAAGTTATCTTGCTATCATTAGTAAGAGGTAATCCTCATAGTTCGGTAGGATTCTTACGAAGTAAGAATCGTGTGGTTGTTGCATTGTCTCGTGCACAACGTGGTCTCTACATCTTTGGGAATGCACTTACTGTGGCGGGGCAAGAAGCTGATAATGGCTCTCGAGAGAAGCTTTGGATGCCGATTCTTTTGCATCTACTGGATGAGAAGAGATTTGGCTCCAAGCTGCCTATATTATGCTCTAAGCATGAGAATCACTCTTATGTCTCAGAGCCTGAACATTGGGAAGATCTAAGTGGTGGTTGTCATGAGTTTTGTGGTGGAACGTTGCCGTGTGGCCATTTATGTCCTTATAAGTGCCATCCGACTCCTCATGATCAAGTTATCTGTAAAGAACCTTGTGGAAAGCTGCTTGACTGTGGTCATGGTTGCAGCAACAATTGTGGTCAAAATTGTAGATGCGAAGAATGTCGTACATTGGATCGCATGAAGGCTCTTCAGCTAGCAACTTCACCCAAGAAGGTTACTGTCGAAAATGAGATTGGAACCAATGCGTTGAACACTGTTCCCTCCAAGCAGAAAGAACGCTCTCTACAAAAGTCCTGGAAATTGGATCAGCCAATTGGGCAGAGCAATTCATACACACAGTTCTCATCGGGTCAATTGGGTAGTCAAAATTCGCTTTATACATTTGCATCCTCTCCCACAAAGAGAGACATGTCACCAGAAAAGGGCCGTCAACTTTGGGATACTTGGGACCCAGTTTGTTCAGATAAGAACATTGATCAAGAGCGTTTTGAGCGAGAAAAGCTCGCAAATGAAAATAAGCCAGACTCTGGGGATTTGGTCTTTGAAGAAACTCATAAGCTAGTTCGGGTTGAGAACGGAAAGAGAATTGTTGGTCCCAAGATTCAAAATGTTATACCTCGAATGGTAGGCACTAGTGGAATCACTCGCAGCGAAAATCAGAGTCCAAGAAGCAGTCATGAGGGGTTTCAAAACTTTGATGAGATTTTCCCCAGCAATAACGAAGTCAATGGAGGTAGCCATGGCATAGCTTACAGCAATAATGGCATTCTTCGCAATGGCAATGATGATTTGGCCGCTTCCATCCACAACGGAGCTTCTAACCGCACTAATGGGGTTCACACAAATGGCGTTACTTACAGTAGCAACGATCTTCTTCTCGATGGTGCTTTCAGCAACGAGGTCGATTCTCGCAATGGTGAAGTTACTTTCAACAACAACGAGGTTGCTACTGCATCGGGTTCCAAGAATGACATGCTCAAATCCAGTAACGATGATTTTGACTTTCTAGAAGGTCTTTAAAGTTTCCGTGGTGGCATTCGAGATGGATCATTGCATATTGCCGTTTCTATTTCAGTTGGTTTGGAGAGTTCTATTTACATTGCTAGAATGTTTCTGCTTTTCTAAAGTTGGCGTTCGAGTTTTGAGAATACTCATGATGGCTCTGGGGTGAATCTGGAAATGACATGGAGTTGCTTGAGATTTGTTTCATGGTGGTTTATGTTGACTTTCATGTGTACACTAGAACTAGAATGCTAGGTAGCTCGATAGCTAGATAGCTAGATAGAAAAATGGAACTCGTTCTATAGATCAGTGGCGTTTCTTATTTTGTCTCATGGAATCCTGCATGGTTTGTAGAGTTTCCATGACATTGTTGTGATATCTTTCCTGCTATCATATCATCACCTTCTACTTCTCAAATCATATCACAATCCAATTGATTCTCGCAGTGACTAACTCGAATTCATAAATTATCATTTCATCTCATCTCATTTCATAACAAATCTCATGACACATCTCATCATCCATATTTCCCAAGGAAAAAAAAAAGTCACGAAATAAGCCTCGAAACCCTCACCCCTAATTCCGAATCCCAAAAAAGATAAATGACATCCTCACCCCTATCACTCTCACCACCACCTTCATCACCCCCTATCAAATATCTATCTACGCTCCTAATGCTTATGCAACTTCTCCTTAATCTTCTCCTTCAAATGCGTCAATTTACCCTCTTTCTTTCCCTCGCCATTTTCATGATCATGATCCTCTTCACTACTCACTGCGCTTACCCCACTTCCTCCCCCAACAGCACTCTTCCCCTCCACCCCCAACAATCGATCCGCTTCCCTCCCCGCCCCAGACCTCCCAGCATCGAAATCCCCTCCTTCGGCTACGAGCCCGGAACTCCTGATGTGTTTTTCGCCTGTCCCTGTGCTTTCGGTTTCGCGCTCCTGTTTCTCTGCGTTTGCAGATGAGGGGAGCGGTTGTAGATCGGTGGGGATTCCTTGGGCGTTGGCTGTGCTGCTTGGTTTTGGGGGTTCGCCTGCTGTGGAAGGATCGGTGGGTTTGAGTGTGGTTTCGGAGGTGGCGGAGGAGGTGGAGAGGGAGAGGGATTTCTCGGCAGATGTAGATGTTTCTGGGAAATTGGGATTGATGTATTCCGAAATCAAAGGTTTCTCAGAAGTAACTTTGATTGGAGCGGAAGTGGTGGTGGTGGTGGAAGCAGAGGGATCAGGGGAGGAAAGTGGCGCGATGTGTGTTTCGGCCAGAGTGCGGGATACGGAGTCGGGGGTTGCGGAGACGGAAGTGGTGGTGGAGGTAGAGGGGGAGGAGGAATCGAGAGGTTTGGCGGCGAGGCCGGGGGGAGAAAGGGTGGTGCTGTCGGTGGGTGTGAATGTGGATGTGGAAGTGGTGCCGTCGATGGTGGAGGAAAGGGTATTTTCGGTGCTTGTGGCATCTGGTGATGGGTTGGTTAGTGGATTGGTTTATGTGTTTATTGATCATGGATCCCATCGTCTTGCACTTCATCTCCCATATATCTTCATCTCATCTCATCCTCATCCCTATCCTCGTCCCTATCCTTATCCACCCCCCAAAACACCGAGTTCAAAGCCAGGAAAAAAACAGAGAAAAACATACCCGCATTCCCCAAATCATACGGCTCCCCCTTGTTCGTATCACCCAGCTCCCCACTAATTGGTTCCGACCCCTTCGTCTCCGGCACCACCGTTGCCTTTGCCGCATCGGTTGTTTCTTGAGGTTCGCCCCAGATAACCTTTGATGCGGCGGCGGCGATGTTATTTACAGTTTCCATGTTTGCGTTTGGGTGCTTGATCTTGAGTGGGATGTTGTTTGTCTCGTTTGATCGATTTGTTATATGTATCGGTGGGTAGGTAGGTAGGTAGGTAGGTAGGTATATTTGTATTTATATCGGTATCTGTATGATGTAGAAATAATCTCTTCAACATCAGGAAATGTAGGTGGGTACACGTCCCCTAATATAAGCAACCATACACCCAAATCCAGAAACCAGAAACAAGAAAAAGACGCTTCCAAATTCCCACTCTTTATTCCATCTATTGTCATGGATTGTCATTGTACCACCCACCCATTATCTAGTCACCGCCTCAAACTGACGTAGTGACTAGTAGTAGGTAACTCTGTTGGCTAAAACCCACCAGAAAAGTTATAAATTCTGCCAGCCAGTCTACCTACCACTTTTATTAACCTTGCCTGCTTCTGCTTCTACTTCTGCTTCTACATCTTCTTCCCAGAAAATCCCAAATTTCAAAATCACTCCCACTCCCACTATTCAAAATTCAAACAAACACCCAGCCACAAGTTCCAATTGTAAAACGCATCAATCAATTAACCTTACACTAACCAACCCAATTAACAAGCCAATCTACAATCCATCCCCCCATCAAAAAAATAACCCAGATTTCTCTCCAAATGCAAATCTGGAGACTTGACTTGTGATTACTAATTAATGGTTCCAGACCTTGATATCGGAGAAAGTTATTGATGACGTGCCTGAATCCACCGAACCTGAACTTATGTACCCCGGATTGGTATCGACGTCATAGCCTTGATCACGTGTTGTCATGCAGGTTAAGAGGGACAGAGGGGTTGGATGGTGGCTGGCTTACTTACTGGGTGTACCGCTATCTGCTTTCCAACAGATTGGGGATGGCGAGTTTACTTTGATTTGATCGAGTTTAGAGGGAGTATTAGATATCAGATGCTTGGGAATCCCCCTTGGTAGCTTCGATCTAGATGTGGAGGATCTTTGGGATTGACAGATCTAAAAGACCCTCGACCCCAAGGTTTGAGTAGGCCTGATTCTGTTACTCTATACCCCCAACTCTACTTTTCCATTCCATTTGTGTAATGAACAGTATGCATTAACTCGTAAACTCATTTCATAACCCCATAAGAAACAATCAATGGCTCCACCCACCCCATCTCCCATGTACACCACCACCTTCGGCTATGATGCTGTCCCCATGATAAAATGAAACACGAAACATTAATATGTAATCTCCACGGCTCTCCAAGCCTATCAAGGAGCCTTTGCAGTCTCAGCAGGAGTATTCGTCTCTGCAGCTTCTGTGCCATCTCCTTCAGGTTTGACACCCCCCAACGGTTTTGCAGGATCATAACCCACACTCTTCACAATTCCCAAACCTTTCGTTCTCCCCTCCCTAAATAACAGCCTGTCACCCGGAGCCAAGTATTCCGGTCTTTGTACAAATCGGAACGCGACTGTTGCTCGATCACCAGTTCGAATATAACTTCGATCAATATCAATGATAGCACACGTCTGACTGACAGGTCCAACATGTAACATTGCTTGATATTTTGTTTTGATAGTGGTGGCATGAGAAAGAATCAAAACTTCCGCAACAAATTCTCGGTAAACTTTAGGGGCATTCTGCTCGAGTTTTGGAAGAACAACCATTCCTTTCCTAACATCTTTTCTCCGAACACGTTTTAATGCAAACGAAGCCGATTGACCAGCAGATGTAGCTGGAACTGGTATTCGTTTACGTTCGATGGAACGAATGGTTGTCGTTGTGAATTGACCAAGAGAGTCAGGTCCAACGAGTACAGTGTCACCTGCGTGGACAACGCCAGACTTTACGATCCCTGATACTACAGTGCCTACGAATGGAACCGAGAAAGTATCGTTAATATGGAATTCGAAAGGTGCTTCGGCATCATAATGGCCATGATGAGGTAGAATATTGAGGAAAGCTCGAACGAGATCTAGGGATTCTCCAGTGACGTTGGATACCTGGAAGATTGGACAAATCCGTTTGCTAACGAATTGAGTTGCGGTATTGATACATTCTTCTCGATTCTTGATGAAGATTGGTATCTTCCTGGCTCCAGGACTTTTCAATATGCCGGTAATTTGCTTGATGGTTTGTTCCAGAATTTGAGGAGGACAGATATCGATTTTAGTAATGACAACCATAACTGGTACATTTAACGCAAGAGCGATACCAAGATGCTCTTTACTCATACCAATGAGTCCATTATTTGCAGCGACCATTAGTAAACAGTAATTCGGAGACGAAGATAAGAGCCCAAACACGGTAGTTCGTAGATATCGTTCATGCCCGGCCAAATCGGTAAAGGAGATCACTTTTGCGGATCGTTTCCCAATCTCTTCCCATGATAGTTTTCTACCAGGAACATCAGATGCGACAACTTTGCCCATAGTATCAAACCCCATGATTTCCATACCAACAGAACTAGTTCTTCCACTCTCTATTTCGTGCTTGTGGCGAAAGAGATTCACTCTTGCTTTTCCTCTTCCATCATCCAACCCACCTTTGACCAACACACCCAGCATGGTACTTTTTCCTGCGTCGACATTTCCCACCACAGCAATTCTTGTCTCGATGACTTCCTCCACACTGGCAGGATGTTGTCGTACTAGAACTTTCCCTGTACAATCTTTCTCTTTCGACTCTCCAGTTTCACCCTCCACCTCGCCACCCACTCCATTCGTTAACAGTAACTGACAATCACTGTTCAACTTTCCTGCCGCTTCCTTTAGTCTTTTCAAGGCAAGATCCCATTCCCCTTTATTGAATCCCATTGCATCACCATTGTTCTCAAAACCAATCTCAAAAATAGTCTCTCCATGCCCCTCCTCCAATCGCAACTCCAGAATATTTTTGAGGAGCGTTAATTGATCTTCGTCGGTCGAGAGCAGTAGTTCTTTTATTCGTACTTGGGGACTGGTATCCGCTATATCGAGAGAGTTTAAGATATCTGTGAGTTCGGCATGATCTTCTACGGTAGTAACTGATGTTGCGGTGGTTGAGGGTCCACCTGTTGTTGAACTGGAAGTGGAATACGAGGGATATCGAAGTGCTTGTTGCTTTTCAACGTATTCCGCGAACTCGCTCAGAGCCTATTGTCTGTTAGGAATATGGAATATACTCTGCCAAAGGATATAATACAGTTTCGCCCTTCCGCCGCTCATGTGGAAGCTGTTTGCCTTTTGAAGTCATATTTCTGTTTGTCTGCTTTCCAAAAAGTGTTGTGGCAATAACGTAATTTACTTGCAGTATATTTGTAGGATCATAAAAGACTGCTTTGAAGTAGGTACCTAGGATATACAAGAGAATCTGGAATATTAGTGAATTAAATACAAAAGAGTTATCGATGGAGACTAGTAGTTCTTAAGTATATAGTGGGAGATGACTGTTCGGTGTGTAAAGTCTAAGTGAAGCTTTATCGATAAGCATCTCGGGATGAATGAATCATAGATCTTTGAGTCATTGCCCTAAGGCTGAGTTCCTACATCTTTTTTGACTGGAAAGACATGAATCTGATATCTGATTCATTTGAAGAACATATTTATATCTACATATTCTACGGTTGTTGCGGGATACCACCAATGTCATCTGTAAATATATACATGCTGGACATCGTAGTACAAGAACCCCTGAACCCCGCAATGGCTGTTTGTGCCCATGTCAACCCAAAGCAAGTGTAGAACGAAAAAAAAAAAGCAATATATTGAGGTTTTAGCAAGAAAGTGACAAGATCTGGGTCTAGGTATCCATCTCGAGTTTCCTCTCTTCAAATCAAGTGTACGCGTTCACTATAGTTTGACAATGAACATTCATAATCTGAGAGTTCTTCTATAGCAGCGTTGTTAAATGAAGTAGTCACTGGTATGCATTAAGTTTCGAGCTCAAGATTGTGATCGAATCGAATTGTCGATGGCCATAATTTGACATCTGCTCTGATAATGGCTAGAATGGGAGAAGTGATCATTGAGAGGAAACATTCTCACAAAGAGCTCATGGTAATTACACTTTGGGGTTGCATGTAGCAGAACCAACCACGAGCTGTAGTTTCAGCTCTAGCCCCTCCCTTCGAGATATTTGGAAATTTCTGTCCCTGGTCGCCTATAGCTTTCTCCTCCAAAAACTTGCTTGTGATTAACCTCTGCAAATAAATGACAAGAAAACAAAGAGTCGGAGCAATCCTGCTGCGCAACTGAATTCGATCAGGATCAAGCGCGTCAAAGTATATCTTATCAACACATTCTCGAATAGAAACACTTTGTGAAGATTAATGCGACTAGGCATTGTCACAATTGACCCAGGTGTAACAGCTCACAACATTCCATGCCATCCGAAACGTTCAAACCAGGAGCTCTGGGAAGATCAGAGCAGCTAAACATTTGCAGACATGGTAGCAAAAGCCAGATGTCAATCGAGTACCCATGGCACTACACAATCTCACGTCTGTCTGGGCGCGTATGTCTTGGCTGGAATTGTTACATATATTATTTGTTCTTCCGTCTCGCGCCTATCTATTCTTCCCGGCCTATGTGGTCCTCGAGTTTCGGTTTTTGCGGCCAGATCATTGTGGAATTTCCCCTTTTTTGCCCGCCGTATTGTTCTCTCATCCTCTGACCTTTACAGTCTCTCTTTCGTAGAACTATTTCTCGGGTTTTTTTGTGTAATGGGTTGTCGGTATTTGATTTTATGAGGATCTGGGCGAGATAAGTATAACACTGTCGCCTGTTGAAAGACTGTCAGATACAACGAAACCCAAGTGAGGATCCAAGAATACTTGCCTCTAACAAATAACATCTCGGATTTCTTGACAACCGTCTGCGAAAAAAATGTTAGTTGAAAGCGCATGTCGAGTAGGATACAGACCGACCTTTACGATCTCCTCCCCATCATCTTCTTCGCTCTCCTCTACAACATAGATTGTCTCTACCACATCCCCCAATACTAAATTGCAATGACTATCATAAGCCTACCGGTCATCAGTATAAGCACCCCAATGTCTTGCAGGGGTATATCCCACATGTAGCCTTCCTTTCAATTCTCTGTCTCCCCTCATTTTCACATAAACAACCTCATCAAGACAAAGTCGCACCAAATCAAGAGGTTCCGCTGGTGCAGATGCACCATCATCAATATCTGCCATGTTTGTTTCGTTTTATGCCGACGAACTTTTGTTGTTGTGAATAATCTCCAGGATTGACGTTTTGGACTTACCTCTGAATCGGATAGAGGTTGTCGCTTTGCACAGCGGGATTTGCCGCGCTCACTAAAAAATTCAAATAATCAAGCGAAATCCACCAAATCCACCACTTTCAAACCACCACTTTTAACTTCCCGCCATTGACAACACCAAGTGGACCCTTTTCAACTTTCCCCAGGTTTCCCCAGATTACAATTCAATTGATCTCATCAATTACATGGTCAATGCGAGAAGAGAAGAGAAAGGGTGGGAGAATGATGATTTTCAAAATCACATATAATGGGGCCTTTCTTGCGCGGTTTTGCGACGCGCAAGTCCACAATCGCTACATCTCTTCATGTGTCACCGTTTACGAAACCCGATAGAAATTACAATGAGAGAAGACGGTTGTACGGATCGACAGGACCAAGAAATAATCCCAGTACTTTTGTGGGAAGAGAAAGTGGGAAAGAGGACGCAACGAACGTTGAGCAATTCGAGGAAGGAGATGAGATCAGCAACGATGGATCGCAGGCAGCAAAACAAGCATACTGGAGACGATACGAGATAAGGAATAAACATCGAAATGTGAAGACATTCTTCAAAACACCAGAATGGATGAAGCCAGCTTGGAGTAAAGAGGAAAATTTAAAGGATTGGTGGGTTGGAAAACATGCCACCGAAAAATCTCAAAGTCAAGAAGCATACGGAGATATTTACCCACTTGAGATTCCGACTCCCGGAGAACAAGAAGAAGTATCCGATGGGTCCGATCTGGTTTCTGTCAT
Organism: Botrytis porri; assembly: GCF_014898465.1. Classification (NCBI taxonomy): domain Eukaryota; kingdom Fungi; phylum Ascomycota; class Leotiomycetes; order Helotiales; family Sclerotiniaceae; genus Botrytis; species Botrytis porri. The sequence goes on from NW_024066078.1 coordinate 226,403, forward strand.
TCGAAAAGTTGGTGTGGGATTGCCCGTTAATCAAGCTCAACGAAGAATCCTCCTCAAAGAAGCTAAAATGGTTTCTGAATACAAGAATGTGCTCAGAGCACTTCAGTTACGAGATCCTCATGAACTTCTCAAAGTACTGATAAAACTTTCCAAGGTGGATAATTTCGGTGTGAATTATTCGCCTTTATTGGATATTCCCCCAAATACATTTTCCGAAATCCTTAGATTACTAGATCCCAAACATTTTTTCGGACGATACAAAGCATTGTTACAAGACTTCAAGCATAAAGATTTATTGGAAATGAGAACGGATACTCTTGACTATGACGGAACTCATCGTGCCTACACTGTCTATCTTTGGCATTTGCGTCGAATCATTATGAAACGGCAAATAAAGTATCCAATCCATCTGTCCGAATACAAAATGCTCCTCAGGGCTGCAAAGTTTACGGGACATCAGGAAGTTGCAGAATTGACATGGAAGTCTTTGATTTCCAATCAATTTCAAGTGATGGAAAATAGAAAGATCCTACCAGATGTGGAATGTTTTAATTATTACATGGCTACTATGTGTTGGTCGGATGTTCTTAGCCCGTACCATTCTGAAAGACTAAGAGTTGTATCTCACCACAAGGATCTCCGTCAATGGGAAAACAGACCCTATCAATTCAATAGACACCGAATCGGATCTAACGATGGAGTCAGACTCTCGGTCAATAAATTATTTCAAGAAATGGGGAAGGCGGGTCTGATGGGGAATGAGGAGACATTTTGCTTGTTGATGATATCGGCAAGTAGAGAGGGAGACCTTGAGACTGCCAAAACAATTCTCAAGCGAGTGTGGAACATTGATATCGAATTGAAAAACGGTGAGAATTCGAAGCTCAATATACGTCTTCCAGACTCTCCATTGTATCCATCGCGAAGGTTACTTCGTACGATCATCCATATGTTTTGTATCAATAACGATTTACCAATGGCTATACATGTAATGGATCAAGTATCACGAAAGTACTCCATTGATATTCCGAAGCGGGCTTGGCAAGACTTATTGGAGTGGACTGCAGTTTTTGCTAGAAGACGGGGAAGTGCCGCTCAACGCGAGTTGGGATTTGACGAAGGAGTATTGCCCTCGTCTAGCATAAACGAAGTTTGGAATAATATGATTCTGCATTATAACGTCGAACCCAATCTTTCAATGTACAACATCTACATTCGTCACCTTCTCTATAACCGGCAAATTGGAACCGCCCAGATTCAGATCGCAAGGGCCCGTCAACTACACAATAAACTGGCCAAAAGAGTAGATCGGTACAGGATCCTATACGAAAGTAGTTTAAAACGAAGAAAGCCAGACTCGGTAATCACACAAATTCGGCAAAGAGACTTCATATTTTACCGTTTCAAATTGAGGGTTAGCAGGATGTACATGCGACAATGGATCAATTATCTCATCTATAGGCCAGCTGAATACTTGTCTAAAGACCACGCAAATTGGGCATTTCAGAAGGTTCCAGACATAGTCAATAATTATAGAACATTTTTACGAGGAGTGTTGACTTATCAAACATATACAGGTCATGTACGTTTGGATACTGGAAAACCTGAAGATACAAAATTGAGGATATGGAGAAGGGTTTATGGAGATACCAGGTCAAAGAAGAGACGACAAAGAAGATCTTTGGCGAGACTTCTCAAGAGAAAAAATGAATACCGATATAATCAGGACAGAAAGGTCGTTGGTGGGTCAGTTCAATTAGCAGCCAAAGTCGTGCAAGACCATAGATTCGAAAATAAAACAAGTCATCGATAGTCTAAGAATTCATCTCATTTCATCACACTTTCATTCTCTTTGAAAATCTTCTTGGGCAACGTCAATCTTGGGGTTTATGGAAATTAGAGTTAGCGGATGAGAGAATTCGAGACTTTGTGCCACAATAAGCAGTCCTATATCCCCATATGCAGGTGATGTGATTAGAATCCACGATGCATGAATGGGGGTCATAGTCATACTAGTGTATGACTCAAACTTTCAAGCTTCCTCAGACAAGTGCTTCTCTACCTTCCCTCAATCATTGTCTCGATTACTTATCACAATAAAAGTACGTGACATTCTCATACATCTCCCTTGAATCTTTCATAAAAATCCTTTTCCTCATCTCAACATCTTAATCCAATTTCTAAAATATTATACACAATGGCGGAAACCATCATTCCTCGAGAAATACTCGACACGTATTTTCCCAAAACAAGCGATTTACCACCCGAACACGATGAGGAAAGAAATGAAACGTTGCTTGCACAAATTAGGCATCGTGTTGAACTTGTTTGTCTCTTCACTTCTCCTACCTGTCCATCCTCCTCAATCCATCAATCTCCTAGCTCACTCAGCATTTCCACCCCTCTTCTTCAAACATCTACAATGTGAAGATTATAAGGCAGCAAAATCTTATTAAAACAAAACTAGGTGAATTTCTGGTCTATTCCACCGGGATCAAAAGTCCTCGAAATAGGCTGTGGTCAGGGAGATACAACATTGGTACTTGCTGCACAGGTTGGAGAGAATGGTCATGTTGATGCTGTTGATCCTGGCGATCCTGATTATGGTATTGATATGCTCTTTCTTTGCTACCCAATATTATCCTTCCTCTTCTCTTCTCCTCTCTCCCCATGCAAGATTTTCTCTCCAGCCCAGGCGTCGAATGTAAAAGGAAATGAAATTAAATTCTCACCAATCGAGGAACTAACAAACAATAGGCTCACCATGGACTCTCTCCCAAGCCCAATCTCAACTAAGATCCGGCCCATTAGGCCACCGCATCACTTTCCACAACACATTTTCAATTCCTTTTCTCGAATCACTCCTCTCCTCCCTCTCTTCCTCCTCACCCACAACCCAAGACTCAAAACCATACACCCACATCATCCTCTCCCACAGTACTTTTTACTTCTCATCCCCCTCTCTCTTTCCCCAACTAATCTCCTACATCTCCTCCCTCTTGTTATCATCCCCCCAATCCTCAAATTCCATCCCTACCCCTAATCTCCTTACAAACCAAACACAAATCTGCATCGCAGAATGGAATCTCAACGCCCCCACCTCCACTCAATTCCCACATCTCCTCGCAATCATGCTTCAAGCCATCTCAGAAGGCTTCAAAAAAGAAGGAGAAGAAGGAGGTGGAAATGTAAGATGTGTGCGTAGCGCGACGCAGATGCGGAAGGTTATGAGAGAAAGAGGATGGAAGATTGAGAGAGAGATGGTGAAGGATGGAAGGGGATTAGAAGATGGGGTTTGGGAGGTTGGGAATGTGGGGAGGTGGAAGGAGGGGGAGTTGAGGAGGGTGAGGGAGGCTGCGGGAGAGGATAAGGAGGGGAAGAGGGGGAATGTGTTGGAAATGATGTATGATGTTTTGGAGAAGAGTTTGAGGAATGTAGAGGGGGGTTTGAAGGGGGTGGAGGCGATGGGGGTTTGGGTTGCGAGGTTTGTTAGGGAGGATTTGTGAGGTGGGGGGATGAGAAAGGGAACGGGATTGTAGTGGGGGAGAGTTTATGCGAGGATGTTGATTTATATGAGTAAAACAGGAATGGAGAAAGAGAAGCTGGATGGATACAAGTCCGGAAACATGAATCTCAGAAACTTCTTTTTATAGCATCAAATGGCAGTAGTGCTATGCAGAAACCCTTCCCATCCCAAAAAAACCCAGACTCCTCTTCCCCATCCATTACTACTCCATAAGATCCTTCATTTTCCTTCTCCCCTCACCCCTTGCCCCTCACTCCTCACTTCTCACCCCTCCCCACCACTCCCCAAACCTCGCCATCTCCACCCTCATCCACAAAAGCATCCTCACACATCCCTTTCCCTCTGCATCTCCAACCCCCGCACTCTCTCTTCCAATCCCATCACCTTCTCCTCCAACTGTGCTTTTTCAAGCGTAAGGATACCGATGATATCCAATTCTTCTATTCCATCTTCTTGTTGACTCCCACATTGATGTTGCTGTTGATCTTGATCTCGTGTATGCTTCAGAATTTCTGTTTTCCGCTTGAAAGAGGAATTTTGAGATAGCGAGGTGGATGATATTATATCTGATTTTGATTTTGATTTTGACATCGAATCTAGCTTTGATTTCATCATCAGTCGATTTGTTGACTGGATCACCACTGGGTGCATGGATTGACAGGACACTTCCCAACTTTCGAAATTTTTAACAAATTCAATCTTTGATTGTTTGATATGAGACTTCACAATCTGATTGTTTCAAGTCTAAAGAACAATTGTAATAGTTCTTAAGAAATATAATTTGATTCATTGAGAGATATTCACAAATCAATCTTTATAGTGTCCCGTCAGTCCGTACACTTACTAATGGATCGCTAATGGGGGTTTGCGAGACTAGATGAAGAAAATCAGTTGGGAGAGATAGTTTTTACTGATATGAATGAGAAGGATACTGCGATTAAGTGATATCCACAGGAACAGAGGAATTTGGACACAGAATCATCATTCAAATCTAGATTGATTTAAGAAAGCAAATCTCATGTTGTGAGAGTCTAACTCCATATCAAACCACTATTTGAAGCTTGTAAAAGTAGCGGGAATAGAAGTAAATTCTTACCATCTCTCCACTTTGTTCTGAAACCGTATTGCGTTGATTTGATGCGAGAATTACTTTTTTGCCTTTCTTTTACGTGGTCTCTATGTGGCGCTGACTGTAACCAGATAGATGGTACTAGTGATGATACTTGAGGTGGTATGTAAGACTAGAGACTGTAGAATGCGCAGCTACAGAAATAAAACCGGGCTTTGAATAGTGATAAAAGCCAGTTGTTGAAATCTTCTAACTTTGTCACAAACAACGAAGACTGGATCAAATTCAAAGGTTTAAATGTCAGCTCTATGGCTGGATTCAATGAACAAGGAATTTTAGAATGAAATGAATCATAACTCATAATATTGAAGTATCATGAAGTAGAGAAATATGTGTCTAAATACAACAAGCAAGTTTGATTAGAAAAGCCGATGGCTTTCTAGCCCGGTCTGTAGGCATCTTGCGGAAGAGAACAAAAAAAATAACAAACAATACAAAATAAGATCAAAAGAAGCATGCTAACTTCGTATACGCATTACTCATCTCTCATCCATTCATACTCTCTTATGCGCAAGAGATACTTTTATCAAAAGTCATTTGTACTGTGCACTGCACAATAGAGCCCTGTTCTCTTTCTCATAAACCTGAACTGTACCTTTCAGACGCGTATCTACGCAACGACCTTTTCCAGCTTTAAATCATTAATGACCATATATCTTGACATTCCAATCCAACCCCATCTGAACCACCTCATCTGACTTTTGTGTGCTGTTGTCATAGCCTTTTGCGCGGTTCTAAGTTGACCCACCCCGCTCATCATCAACAAAGGACTTGGATGATCGCCTATCTCTCGCTTCGAAAATGCTGCGACTGCCATAGTATTCAAGGTATCGAAAATAGATGTGTACTTTCGGAAAATTGAGACACTGGTAAGTGTATAAAGATCAATAGGGCATTGCCATCCTGGACGATCCCGCATCATGGATGCGATCAAGGCTCGAGAGCCGTGATACAAGGAAATATGATTTGGGTGCGAAGAAATTCCCTGCGCATCAAAAGTTACAATAACATCGATAGATGCAGTTGGGGCAGTTGTAAGGTCTGTTTTTCTTGTGTGAGGAGGGCAAAAGGCAGATGCCAAAAGGTTGGCGATCTTTTCTTTGTCCCATATCTTCGTCATGCTATCCGGGAAATCTCTGTTTAAGAAACGCGATTAGTATAAATAGTACTTATGCGACATGATTCGAGAAACACCTACGGACTCGTAAAGACGAAAACATCATTCTCTTGTCGCAAGCCCAACTGCATCCCACTCTTAACAAGTTCCTTCTTCCGAGTTTCTCCTAATCCATCTGCATCACCTACTGCACATCAACATATGCTTAACTCGATATCATGCACCTTACATACCACTACTCAAACAGAGAATTTTAACATGGTTTCCAAGTTCTGGATCCGTAAGAGCTTGCATCGCTGGCGCAAAAAACATAGCTTCATCATCAGGATGCGCGATCAATAGACATATCTTCTTGTTACGAAGTTTGGGAAATTTGGAGTTAACAACGGTGACACTATATTGCCATGCAGCGAAAGTGATGATAGGGATGGTAAGGAAATAGGTCCATTGCATTTTGGGCATTTCAAAGGTATTTATGGGGGAAGCTTTGATAAAGGGTCGAGGTGTATGTTAAAATGGAGCGACGACGAGTATGAAATGGAGTGGATATGTAGGATTTGAGAGGGGTTCGTGAAGAGAAACGAGTGGAAATGACCGGTTTGTCGGTCAAGAAATATATGGGTCCTTGAGCCTTGCGCTAAGGGATAATTCGAGGTTCACTGCAAGGGATCGGATCAAATATTGACCAATGTCATTCAAATCTACATGGTCTAGATATGTACGAGATGAAATTCATCACTCTTACATGAACACGACCTAATCAAGTATTCGACAGCCTTTCGTCTCAAGTGTCAGCCTTGGTTACTCGGTATATGTATCTAGGTACTTGCATCTATCTGCAACTACCTTCAGATGACAAGGCTCGCAGGGTATTAGCAAGCATTTATACTCCTTGTGAAAGCCACGAGACACTCCTCCCCATACTATCACTCATTCCGAGACAGCAAACATTATGCCACGCAAAGAACCGAAATTGAAGCTCAAAAAGCCAGATAGATCTGGCCCTGATCCATCCATCGAAACTCTTCTCGATATCGCAGAAAAACGAAATTTAAGTGAAGCTCAACGACAGCGTCAAGCAGAATTAGATGGAGAAAATGAGGAGATTTTAATAGGAAGACTAGGGGATTCCGTTTTATGGACAATCAGTCTTACGATGTTACATTTCACTCTGGATGTATTGGTTACACATCAATATGCCGAAGAAATCGTCTGGAAGGGTATCGTTTCGAGGGCCCTCCAAGCATGTCCTGGTAAGTCTTACATTATACTTGGGCGTAACAGAATATTTGCTGATCTCAACAGTCATCTGGCTTCTCTTTTACGCCTTCCATCCACATCCCGAACCCTCGAATTTATTACCTCGAATACCTGCCGAAGCACATCCTTATGTACACGAAATCTTCTTCTCTGCTGCTAGTATAATGGCTGGATGTTATCTTATACACATCACAAATGAATACGGTCATTTTGCCACAATGAAACAGGCTCCACCAGTAGGGACTATCTGGATTTGGGCGGTGGTTGAGTTGAACATCTTATGGGCAGTACCTAGTGTTGCATTTTGTGCTATATACCTAAAGGTCAAAGGGTATGCATTCCTTTAGCCGTTAAGGAATGAGATTCTGGGTGATTTTTAGGAGAGGGGCTGTGCTAAAGACAAGAGGTCCCATATGATGCCTATTTACCTCTGGACAGCACCAACTACGGATTGTGTTCTGGCAGGTGCTGTTCACTTAACGCCAATTACAAAGTGCACCAAATTATTGGACAAAGACGTGCACCCTTTGCTGGTGCAGGTGCTCGGGTGCTAAGGTGGGCCGAACAGAGAGAGAAGCAGTCGAGGGAGCAGCTAGCGGTCCGAGTTCATGAAGCAGAAGCGAGGAAAGAGTGGTCATGTTTCCTTGACTCAATTTACTGGTATCACTGAACCCTTCGCTAAACAGCTGTCGATTCTGGTTTTTGAAAATGCTCAAGGTCGTAGCCTTCTGCTTTTGGTAAAGGGATAGTTGTTCCAGTCTCAACCGGAGTTTCGGACTGAGAATCGTCGGTTCCAAAAGTGTCATTTCTTTGAGCTTCCCATCGACGAACGCTCTCAGATCCAATTCGATCACGATGCATCAATCGATATACTAAAAACTCTAGTCGATCGAGCTTCTCGTGTTGAGAATGAACTGTACTTTCCAGTCGGTCAAGTCTTTCGTGATCTAATTCCTTTTGCTTCTTTGCTTGTGATTCTTGGTCTCGAGCTCGTCTAATTTAGTCAGTTTCGAGCCCCTAAACTATGGGGTATCCTACTTACGATGACATCATACTCATCTGTGCAAATAAAACTCTAGCTCCTAATGCATCTCTTTGCCTAACTAATTCCAAAGCTTTCCTCCTCACAGGTAGCCACGACATGGCTACACTCGTTCTAAATGCCATACTTTTCGGTACCAAGGCCCATTTCTTTCCTTGATCATCCTCGGTACTAGCCTTCAGCTCGGCTTCGGTCACCAATTCTAGTAATCTCTCCTCAAGTTTTCCAAGTTCCTCGATTACGGAGACATACATCTGATATTCCTTTTCTTGTCCGAAACGATCTTTTGGACCATCAGATGCATAAACCAAATCATGAAGCCACTGTGATTCAGTTTTATGCCACGAAAGGGCTGCTTTGACTTGGAAGTATTCGTTATCAGCATTGCGTAAGTAGGTGAATCGAACGTATATCGCTGCTGCAATAGCGGCCACAAAGGTCAATATTCCTGCGACGCTAGATGTTATAGAGAGAGGGCTATCTTGACTAGACATTTCATTTGGAACGAGGATTCCTTCTCTAGAATCTTGAGTGGTCGAGGTAAACAAAATGAAGTCAACAATCAATCATACATCTTCTCATGACACCGAATAACTCAACCCAGTGGCTCCATATAAGTATTGACTGCGGTTTGTTCACACCGTAATAGGACAAGGCTTATGTCAAACATTTGATTGTTTTCTCTACTCAGCCACATTTCATGCAAGGCTAAGAGATATCATACATGATTTATACGCTAGTCCTCCTTTGGCTTTACCCCAGACCTGATCAGCGCTTGTGCCAATGATCGTAGGCCGCGCGATCCTCGCTCCATTCTCTCCACTCTTGTCATGTCGCGTGGAGATTCACAGGGCCTGATTTCATTGAATGCGACATTATATCTAAGCGGTGTAATACTGATTCTTTATCTTTCTTTGTGATTCATCCTGCTATGTACATATTTCCCTACTGTGTTCTTCCACATACATGATTTGCTGCGTTGCTTGATTTACTTTAGCGCTCTTCTATTATGGTCGACATATCTGATTTCGAAGGAGGAAAAGAGGCAAGTTAAAAATATCTTCGCGTTTCGTTCCATCAACGACCTAACAATGTACCACAGAGAGTTGAGGAAGCAGACTATGTTACAGGGGGAAAAATTGTCGCAGATACTAAAGCATTGGTTTGGAAGCAAGATCTAAGGATCGTACCTCTATGTGCTGGTATTTACTTGTTATGTTACCTCGATCGTTCGAACATTGGTCAGTCTCACTTCTTGTCGACCTCACGTCGTGTGTATGAAGCTGATAGAAAGTAGGCAATGCTAAAACGCTCAATTCTTCTACTCATGATGATCTTCTTTCCGATACACACATGACTGATTTTCAGTATATGTATGTGTGGACCCTTTTTCCTAGAACTGCTGATTGCTAATCCATTCCAGCATCGCATTGATGGTCTTTTTGATCGCGTATGCAATTTTCGAAGTACCATCCAATTACTTCCTCAAAAAACTCAGTCCAAGCAAATGGATATCTTTCTTAATGTTCTCGTGGGGTATCATGACAATTGGACTTGGATTTACTCATAACTTCGCTGGTGTGACGGCTGTGAGATTCCTTCTCGGAATGTTCGAAGCCGGTACATACTTTTTGCCCTCTTTTGTAAGCAGTCACTAATATGGCAATAGGACTATTCCCAGGTCTAGTTTACTATCTGACATTCTGGTACCGTACATCTGAACGCTCAATTCGTGTCGCATTCATTCTAGCCTCCGCGACTCTTGCAGGAGCATTTGGTGGCGCTATCGCTTTTGGAGTCGGTCATATGAATGGTGCCCACGGAATGTCAGCTTGGAGATGGTTATTCATTATTGAAGGGATTCCTTCTTGTTTATCATCCATTCTTGTATTCTTCTACCTACCAGATTATCCAGAAACAGTAAAGTGGCTATCAAAAGATGAGAAAGATTTGGCCACAAGTAGACTTGCGACAGAGGGAGCTAAAGGAGGCGATAGAGGATTGACGTGGCAAGAAGCCAAGGAAACTCTTTGCACCTGGAGATTATATGCTCATTATGCAGTGAGTATTAAATATCATCATAACGTTCTATGGCACGCTGACCCGGACTTTAAGATTTACTTTGGTATCTCTACACCTTTCTCGAGTTTGTCCTTGTTCATACCTAGTATTACTGCTGGAATTGGATACAAAAACCTCGAGGCTCAACTTATGACAGTCCCACCATATGCTGTCGCCTGTACGTTTATTTCCTCTCCCCTACTGAATCAGTATTAACCCTTTGAAGATGTTGTAACGATCCTCGTATCCTGGTCCGCTGATCACTTCAATGCGTAAGCTGAATCCTCTTCTTCTCCACTCGCAATCATCTAATCTTGCTCAGTCGCGCCCTCCATTCTTCAATGATGGCCCTCGTCGGCGCCATCGGTTTCACCGCCTCCGCTCTCCTGCCTCCTACTTCGTATAACCCCCGCTATGGTTGTCTCATTATCGCCGCCTCAGGAGCCTTCTCCTGTATCCCTCCTCTTCTCGGTTTCCTCTCTTCAAATATCTTCTCAACAGCCGGCATTGGACTTGCCATTGCATTGAATATATCAGTAGGAGCGCCAGGACAAATTGCAGGTGTCTGGATATACAAGTCAACCCAAGCGAAAGAAGGCTTTCCGTTAGGACATTGGGTGAATGCTGGGTTGTTGTATTTTGTGTGTGTAGGATGTGTGGGATTGAGGTTTTATTATGGGTGGCTAAACAAGAGAGTTGGAGAGGGAATGAGGAGATTTGCTTATTGAGAAGCGGATTTAATCCTGTTGGATCTTTGGAATTTTTGAAGTTTGGTTGAAATATGGCAAGAGATGATTATGAACTACAGGATCCAGAAGCTTAGGCTCACCAGTTGTATGGACTGACCAGACGCCGCAAAAATGGATTTGTAAATACCTCTTGGTAAATCGAATTGTATATTTTAGGAATTGTTACAATCGTTAATTGAAAATGGAAAAATCAAAATGTGAACTCTGATATCAAACAATTATAGCGTGAATTTATTGAAATTTCGAAAGTTAGGAAGTGTTTTGTCAATCTATGCACCCACTAGTGGCTTCTCCTATGTGAATATTGTTTGGCATTCCCCGATGAAAACACACATTTAGCCATCATGATTTCTCACCACTTGTATTCTTGCTTCTGCAAACTTTTAGATTGCTTAAGATCTCAAACATTTTTTAAATATCACATGATTGCGACTCACGTGTTTCTTTAGTCACGATGTCATATTTTGCAGCTCAAAGCCTCGACCTTCCTTTTGTGTCGAACAACCATGATAGCTTGAAGAATTTCAATAAAATTTTATCGACCATCTCACAATAATATAGATTAAAGCTCAATAGCCATTCACCACAACAGATAAACGGACAAAAGAACCATCCAGTTGGAATTATTTCTTGCCTCAAGATTTGCAAATCAAGTTGGAGGGAAGAAGACGAAGCGAAAATATCAGATAGGATAGGAGCTCGCAATTTTATTTACAGACTATCTATATCAATCCATCCATTTTATTGTCCAGACGACAAGACTACACCACTTTCACAACACAACTCCATAAAATCTTCGCCATCAATATCCCCCCTTAAAATGGACACACCAGACCCTCCCCGCGGCCGCGGAAGAGGAAGAGGCTATGGACGAGGCCGTGGCAATAGTGATAGAGCACCACGTTCTCATACCAACGCATCTCCAGTCCCACACATAGCGCTCCTACACCCAGGAACACCCGTATCGATTGTTTTGAAAATGGACCAGGGGAGTGGGAGGGGAGTGAAAGGGTTTGTGAGGGAACTTTTGACGAGGGGCGATCATCCGAGGGGGGTGAAGGTTAGGTTGAGGGATGGAAGGGTGGGGAGGGTACAGGGGTTGTGTACTGAAGGGGAGGCGGAGGAGGGGGAGGGGGGGATGAGGGGGTTGGGGAGGAATGGGGAGGTGGGTGGAGGTGGTGATGCGGGTGTAAGGGTGGGAGGTATGAGAAGAGCAGGAGGAGGGGGAAGTGGAAACATGTACTCGGATTTTAGGACAGATGGGTATGAGGAATCTTCCGCGGCGAGTAATAGTGCAGGAGCTAGTTTGGAAGATTATATTGTTGTGAAAGGGAATCGGAAGGGGAAGAAAAATACGGTTGAAGGAAAGAAAAACAGTGAGAGAGTCATCATGGAGCCAGAAGAAAGCGGTCAGAATGACGAGGGAGAAGTATTGGGAGAAAGATCAACAGGAGAAGTCTTCAAATCTGCAATGAGTACATGTCCTGTTTGTGGGAAGTTTGAGGGCGATGAAATGGCGGTTGCGCATCATGTTAATGGTCATTTCGAATAATTTGTGGGATGTTTGAATGTTTGGGAGGTGGTTGAGGGCATCTATCTGAGGGTTCTTGCATATTTGGATCGTGGATCATGTAAATATCACAGGGATTGAACAGTAAGAAAGGGGTGAAAAGAATCTGCAATTTAGCTCTTACAATGTAGAGTGAATTTCGTACCTACCTCCTCTTATCTAATTCATGGATTAAATCTAGCAAAAGAAATCAACTAATCTTTTTTTAGTTGTAAAGGAGAAAAAGAAATCGATAGATGTTTCCTTTTCGGCTACGCATTTCTGTATCCGCTTCAATATCTTTTCTTACCATTGTTTCTGGCTTTGGACTATCCGGGATACTTCTATGAACTCTATTATTTGCATGATCGAATACCTCAAGAAATTGGGTTGAAATCGTTTATCAAACATTTCATATAAGATTGCAATATGATACTCTCAGTCACCCCCTTGAAAGAGAGACCACTTGACAAGTTGATACACAAGCCTACTGTCAATCTCATTCCATCATACATAGAAACTAAGAGAATCATGAAAAAACATCTCTCATCTCAGAATCCTTTTCGTCGTTTTTCTTCATTTCTTTCGTGCAATCTCAGTCTTTGATCACTATCTTCATATCCCGAACAAATAACAACCCCCTCATCCAACCTACTTAAACCTCTTTCCCCACCCTCCATATTCTACATCAGACAATCCAAATCACTTTCCCAAAAACATCAATTTCCAATCCATTTTCCCTCAGCACCCCTCTCATTCATCCATCTCCAAGCGAACAATCGCCAGCACAATGCCCCGTGAAAACCGCGCCATCAAAGCCAAATCCGAGCCCCAATCCAAATCCCCAACTGAACCAAGCCCAGAGCCCGAAGCGCAACTCCGCGAAAGCCAAACAAGCACACCATCACAATCCGACTCCAACGAACAAGATTTAGTACCGGAAGGCCCGCTCCGAGAAAGTCAAGTGAGCACACAATCGTGTTCTGATTCCGATTAGGCTGCGCAACGGGTACCCGCGGGGCGGATAATGGCCTCGACAGATAATCCGCGGATAATCCGTCTGCGAAGCGGATAATTCAAAAATCTGAATGAATAACCCACAGGGCGAATACAAATTACTTACGGATATTCACCTACCCGTATATTGTATAATTATTCATAATATTAGTATAATTTTATAATTAATATAAAAATTAGTATAAATTTAAGCTTGGATCACTTTTGAGCTGGAGAATAATCTGGGAATAGCTTTATATTTTGAGCGAAAAAAGCGGAGATTCTATATATCCATGGATTATTTATAGATAATCTGTAAATTATTTGTAGATAACCTATATATTTGTAGATAATCCGTCTACTCATATATCCACAGATTATTTGCAGATAATCCGCAAGTTACCCGTACGGAGCGGGTAATTTTAAAGCCTCGACAGATAATCCGTAGAGCGGGTAGAACCTCTGACGGATAACCCGCGGAGCGGATTATCCGCAGATAATCCACGGGTACAGATAATTTGTGCGCAGCCTAATTCCGATACAGCGGGACCCGAATCTGGAGTGAAAGGCACAGCCGCTTCAATCAAAGAGTGCAGTGGTTATTGGGAGAAGCATCAGGAAGCTATGTCGACCTATATTTCTACCCAAGAGGCAGAATCTCGGATTGGAGATGACGATGTATGGGCTGAAGTAGAAAGCGCGCGAGAGTTGAGTGATGGAGATCTCAAGGATAGTGGACAGAGACAAGAAGAGCCGCTTGCTGCTGGATTTCAAACATTGATATCGGGCGCCCAGGTGGAATGGGAGATCGAAGATGATCCCCTACATACGGAAATTATTGAGGTGGCTCGAGATTCTGTTCAAGATCGCATGCAACCATCCCAGACCGAAGCTATTCAAAGTGATGATTCGGATCCCGATGATCTCGACAGAGGTGGAAGATCCATGTGGCTCGCAAGGAACGAAGTATCACCAAAGATAAGCCAAGAGTCTGATCCCGATGATCTCGACAGAGGTGGAAGCCCTCCAGAATTCTTAAGAAACGAATTATACCGGAAGAAAGTTCACGAGCCTACTCATCACGTCGCTAATCCAACAATGAAACCCCCAGGCCAATCCGACCCCGAACCTGCATCGCGAACTCTACACTCCAACACCGAGAACCGACCCGAAAGCACAGAATCCGAAACACAATCTGCATCCCCATCTTCAGCGCCCCAATACCACAAGGTCCAAACCACCGAAATGGTTCGTTCAGAAACTACAAGGATTATAAGAAGTTTCCAGCAAGAAAACATACGCATCGAGACGGTATTGAAGCCAGATCCTGATATACATACTCTGCGCGAAAAGGAAGAAAAATTAGAGGATCATGAGTTGATGCTGAGTAATCTTATTGATGAATTGATGATTGACTTGAAGAAGACGAGGGGTGAGTTGAAGGGGATTAGTAGGAAGTATAGGAAAGCCTTGGGGGATTTTTAGAAGGTGTTGGACTGAGTGGCTGGAAAGGATGGGTTGATGAGGGCCGGGGGGGGAAAGAAATTGATCAGAGATTGTGAGCTGGTGCGCTGGCACAGTGTATCTCCACGTTTCATGGAGGGAGAACTTTCACCTCAAATTGCAAGTAGGTAGTAGAATGAATCGCTAAACAGAATGAAGTCATTTGCAATCCTAGATTCAGTCAATTCTATTTTCGTGATCCACTCTTCACGGTAAAAGTCCAGACTTCAGACGAGCCAAGAGTCCTAGTTTCCGGAATCCATGCCCCACCCCCCTAGATAACATCCACGCTCTATGCCAAATTGACCACTCCAATTCCTTCCCAAGTACTAACCCATCCAGCAAGTGGACACAACATATCCGCCAATCCCCAAAGAGGCGACCACCAATCATTAAAGAAATAAATCGCTCCACGCGAATTCAATCCCGTGATTGATTTTAGAATAAATGAGAAGGTAAATACGACGAGGAGAAACGCTATGATCATATCGAAGTGTTGTCTTGTTGCTCTATTTGCCGATTTATCAGATTAGATACAACAGAATGGAATTTACAGTTCCAAGTTAGCTATATAGATACATACCTTCTCCCATAAACCTACCTCTCTCCTCTCATAATATTCAACCACCAAAACCCAATACACACAAACCAAAAATTAAACGAGGCACTTAGAATTCCCCACAGAATCCATAAGCTTCCCCATCCCGTGATATAAAATAGATTCAACAGAATGTGAAGTAATAATCCAGTCACGCAGATGATTTTTCGAATGGTGTTTTCACGATCATTGTACCTCCATTGAGTGAGCCATTGAGGGAATGTTGTTCCACATGGAGAGTAGGTGAAAATACTAGGTAGACCGAATCCTGCGCCGAAGGAAATACGGTCGTGGTCGATGCCTGATTGACTGAATGTGAGGAGAAAGGGAAAAAGCATTTTGAGAAGAGATCTTGATTGAGAACTCCAAAGTGGAGAGTGGAGAGTGGAGAGTGGAGAGAAAGAGAAAGAAAAGGAAACCGCAGAAGGATGAGATAAGATATTTGACCCCAATGTCAGAGGATGTATGTAGGGGTCAAACTGTGCAGCCTCGGTGCCTACATTATGGCCGTTTCAACCCATGCTTCTGAACGGCGCAGCATATGGTGCATTACATATTGAGTGTTGTTGTTGTTGATGTTGTCTTTTGGAATTATGTGGCATACTTGGAATGTCTATTTCCAGGAGAGAGATGCTTCAGAGAAGAATATTGACAGTCTGAGAAAAGCTATATCAATACCAGCCAGGATTTACCCCATGTGACGTACTTATATCCTTCACCATAATTAGATGATACTCACGCCGAATTTAGTCTAGAGGGTTTCAATACTCACCTACTATCAAGTCCTCTGTGTAGCTGCTTGAAGATATGAAGCTGATAGTAGCTAACCTCCCGAAATGACCATCGATATTGCCAACTCATTCAACTTGATGAATGTCCAATCGTTCCCCTGTGAAGCATATTTGAGTAGTGCTTTGCGAGAGCCTCATCATATGTATCGAGTCAAACAGAAACAAAACACCTGTTATTGTGGCCTTTACACTCGATATTCCTACTCTGACATTGAACCTTCCCGCAGATGGTCAAGTACATATAGGTACCTCTTTTCCCAAGCTTACAGAAATGGAATGATAGGATATAGAATTGAATGTAACGTGACGTCTCTGCCTAATCAAATCGCTTACATAATCCATCCGAAATGAAAAGGTCCAAGCTCAAGCTCAAATGAATCTTGGAAGCTTCAAGCTTCTTCATCGGAAATCCCCTTCATTAGATAAATTCTTCATACAATCAAATCAGTATTTCACTCAAGACTTTGATTTTCTCTTTACAAAGCTTTATTGCGATTTCATATGACTCTGACACTTCATTTGAAACTTCGACGAAACTTCTCCATATCGCACGCCACAAAGGAGATATAGCAAGAGACATTTACTCTTTCGACGCCTTGTTTAAAAAGAAGTGCAACACCCGCGTTTGGTGGTGAGCTGCAGAAGCTGAGGGAAAGAGATAGGCCACGGATATCTGGGTACCTATTGATATAAATACCTCCCTATCTACACTTCGTTTTCGGGCATTCTTCTTTCATTCTATCAACAGACACAAGACAGCAAATATGTCTTATCGCGTTGGTACGTAATTTCTCTTTCGTTTGCCTTACAATTTCCAACTTTTTGTCTTCACGTGATAACGCGTTTGGTGCTCAACGGCGAGAAAGGATCATCTTTCTTGATGGATGGATTTGAATATTGATCACTGATTCTTGTAGAACTCGCAACCACTGCGCGAGCTGGATGTCAGAATAAGGAATGTAAAGATAATGGTGTCAAGATTCAAAAAAATGAATTGAGACTGGGTACTTGGGTTGAGATTCAAGAACATGGAGGTTGGCAATGGAAACATTGGTATGTTATTTTCTAATAGTGTTTGATGAAGTAAAGTTTATCGAGGTGTTTGTTTCTCAAATAACTATGATCTTAAACTCTAATCTGTTTCCACAATCTATTGCTAATGCAAATCAGGGGATGTGTCACTGGAAAACAACTTGAGAATATGAGAAATTATCTTGAAGATGGTAAGGGAGGCTATATGTTTGATAAGATGGATGGCTATAATGATGGTGGGAAGGGTAGTTTAGATGATCATCCTGAAATGCAGGAGAAGGTCAGACGAGTTGTTATGCAAGGATTCATTGACCCCGAAGATTGGAAAGGTGTATGTATTTTTATTCATTTGCACTCATCCTCTCCTCCGTTTTCCCCATAACACTTTACACTAGGAAGGCCTGACCAAAAGTAGGACCCGGAAATGAATACCCTCGGTCAAACAGGAACTCGTACCTCCGAATCAAAGAAAAAGATCAAGGAGCAAAAGTCGGCTGAAATGGGTGATCTAACTGAACTTCAAGTCAAATGGGATGAAGCCGAAAAGGAAAAACAAGAGCTCATTGATGATGGAAAGGCGAATGGTATGAAAGTTAAGGCTCTCAATAAGAAGATTGCAGAATTTGCAAAGGAAATGACTGCCCGTCGAAAGGAAGAGGAGAGACAAAAGGCGGAAAGAGAAAGAAATGCAGTAAAGTCAGAGAAGGCTAATACACCAAAGAAGAGAAGTAGAGTGAAGAAAGAAGAAGTTGACGAAGAAGAAGAAGAAGAGGATGAAAAGCCCGCAAAGAAGAGGAGAGGCGGAAAGGTCAAGAAAGAAGAGGAATCCGAGGAAGAAGTTATGCCTGCCAAAAAGGCTCGTGGAAGAAAGACTGCGGTTAAGAATGAAGAAGATATTGAAGAATATGAAGAAGAGGTTAAGCCCGCTCCTGTCAAGAAATCCAGAAGAAAGGCATCTGTTGTTAAAAAAGAAAAGAATTCCGAATACGAGGAAGACACCCAAACAGCCCCTGCCAAGAGTTCCAAAGGAAAAGCTCCTGCTGTTAAGAAAGAGGAAAATATCGAAGATGAGGAAGATACCAAACCTGCCCCCTCTAGGAATTCTCGCGCCAAGAAATCAGTAGTCAAAAAGGAAATTAAAGAAGAGGATTCCGAAGATGAAGAAGATGTCAAACTAGTCCCTGTCAAGAATTCTCGAGCCAAAAAACCAGTCGTCAAAAAGGAAGTCAAGGTGGAAGATGATGACGAGAATGAAATCTTAACCAAGACCAAACCAGCTCCAGTCGCTAAGAAAGGTGGCAAACAGTCGAAGAAAGTTAACGAGGAAGCCGCATCGGTAACCCCAGAATTGACTTCTGATAATGATACTTCGAACAACCAAAAGTTTGCAGCTGAGGACGAAGAGATGAAGGATGTGGATGATGAACAGGAAGAAGAAGAAGTTAAGCACATTGTTAAGAAGAGCAGAGGGTAAGTTTCCTATACATTCTTCTTTGCTGTATTTCTTTTTATCATAAGTACGTCAGAAATTGACGAATTTGTGTCTGTGATATTAAGACGTAAAATAGAAGACCCGCCAGGAAGACGAGAGCTTGATACGCACACTTTGGACCTTCTAGCTACAATTCAACAATATCCAAATGGCATATATACGACTAGGGGACGTGGTCTAACTGGTAGACAGTTGCGTCTTATGGCTGCGATTCTTAGAGGCGGGGTTTATCGACCGGAAAGATATCACATGTAGATTAGTGGGGTGGAGGGTGAAATGGACTGGAGTCGTGTGGATGGAATATAGTGTTGTGATTGAGTTTTGGGGAATTTGGAGGGGTTGAGAGATTGGGGGGTCAAGTGATGGGTTCAATTGTTTGTGCTTCATTTGCTTTATTTGCCTTATTTGCCCACGGGATGAGAGGTCTTTTGCTACAGTTATAGATGGATGGGTCGATATCAAGGTGTGTTTTTACTTTTATGTGTATGTATGTATGATAAGGGGATGAAACGAATGTGATGGTGTGTATTGAGATGTGGAATGCGCGATGCGCAATGCGAAATGTGAGATATGGGATGAAATATATGGGTAAATGGGAGATGGTAAGATTACATAGTAATACATACATACGAATAGAATACATCAAATGCCGATACGAATAGTCATATAGATCTCCGTTTTTTTCTCTTCCTTTTCCTTTTCCATTTCTCGATGGAATGAGATGCGATAGGATGGGATGGGATGGGATGGGATGGGATGGGATGGGATAGGATAGGATGGGATGGGATGGGATGAAATAGAATAAACTTATTAGAATGAAGTTCTTGGAACTTTCTAGAGATACCTAGGATTTGAGGGGGGGAGTAAGAGAAGGAGAGGAGGAAAGGAGAGGAGGAGAGGAGAGGAGATTGTGAGATTGTGAGATAAGATATTTATCTACTTACTCATAGTAAATTATATATTATACATTAATGTGATTTATCATTGGGTCATCAATATCATCGGGTCGCTATTTCAAAAATACATCAAAACTAAGCTTTTTTCAATAATCATATCTTAATAACTAATCATTATTCCTGAAAAAGAAAAAAATATTAAATAATCATAAAAAATCAGTTATTCAAAAATCTGGTTTTTATATAAATATTTCTAATTTATTTTAAAAAAAATCGAACTTGTTACGATTTTTATTACAAAAAAATTCTTTTTATAATAACTCTTATATTAATTCGAATTTTTAATAAATAATTTAATTTATATAATATTTATATAATTAAATTTTATATTTTCAAATTTTATAAAATTACATTAGAAAATAAAGAAAGTATATAATTACTTATAAACGTTTTTTATAAATAAAAATAAATAGTAATCTAATAATATTAACGACTCGATAATTGTTGGGCAGACTTGGTAAGGTGTATATACACAATATATATAATTAAAAAAATTGTTTATTTCTGTTTACCCTCTTTATATAAAAAAGGAATTGTTATATTTATATATGTGTACTACTCTCATTTATATATTTTATATATATATATAAGGTAAAGTATAATATAAAATGTTATATTATTGGTTATATATTTTGATACAAACTTAACTTTCTTTTTCATACAAATAGAATTTATATGAATCAGATTGGTATTTGAAACTTGTAATAAATAGTTATCTTATCGCTTAGTTCAATCCCTATTTCCTATAATAAATCAAATAAGTATAATAAACTTTATCTTAAATCAATTAAATATTATATTAGAAAACTATCAAAACCATTAAAATCTAAATCATCTTATTATATATGTATTCTTTGGCCGTATTGGACGATATACCTAGATTTAGTATTATATTAATCCTTTTGAAATTATAGAAAATTCGAATTTAATTGATTGTTTGAAATGTATATTAGTTTTTGCTAAGATATAAGCAGTTTGTATTATTAATTATCTTCCATTTACTATTAGTTTTATGTTATATATAATATACTAATATTTTCGTACGAATAGGGCTTTTCAATTGTATAATGTAGCAAATATGGTGGCGGATCTAAATCAAAATTCTGTTCTCTTTATTAACAGGCAAGTTCTTGTACTATATTATTATAATAATTTTCAACTTGTTCTTTTAATAATACTAAATAATTCTGTTTTATATATATATAATCGAATTATATTTATATAAATTTGTATAATATAAGTATTATACATAAATGACTTGTTAATATAGAATTGTGGGATTCTTATTGAGGGTTTTTATAGGGAATATTATCATTATAGTTTTATATCCTTTCTGAATTATTGTTATATATAGGAATATTTCGATAATAATTATGGGAATTATAAATGAAGAGATTATAGGATTCAGTATGTATAATTCAATTGTTTGTATTCTTGTATTACTAATGGATGATATCAACCTTCACCTTCTCCTCATGCTTTTCCCGATTAAAGTTCTATTTCTTCTTTATTAGCTAATCTAAAAACTCCTAATACTTACGAACACTTTCTTTTATTTAATTCTAATTCCACTAAAAAACCACTTATTATCAATTAGTTTGTACATTCCTCTTATTGTTATATAATTTTTAGGTTTTCTTTATATTTTTCTAATTTGGAATTAAATTATTTATTAAAAACTTTTCAAAAAGAAAAAAAATTGTAAAAAAAATAAAAATAAATAAAATATTATTAACTCTATTTTTAATTATAATTTATATTTGTATGAAAATCTAATTAATTTTTGTATATATCTTTTGTTTTATTTATTCTTTAATATATATAACAAGAGTGTTTATATTAATAAATCTTTCTAATACTTTATTAGGATTTTCTTTTGTTATTATATTGGTAATATTGTTAAGTTTATCAATCTATTGAATTTTAATAAGTTCTTTTTTTTATATATAATTATTGTAATGCTATTATATTAATTATAAATCTCTTCTTTTTTGTTATATTCAATTTGATAAGACATTTATATAATAAGTACGAATCTGTATAGATAATGATTGGAATATTAAATAAATTTAATTAAGAAGTGATAATTTGTAAGATTGATTTTATTACAAAATTAATATCTACATCTCCTATTATATTATATATAACTCTTTTGCTTTTCGTATTATTATAATATATAATATTCCTAATCAATTTAAATATATTCTTATCCGATATATCCTTATTTACTAATATAATAACAAAACCTATTTGATTATTTAAATCTTTATTAATAAAAATAAATAGTTTTATATAATTTTGTATGAGGGGGATAAATAAAAGTTCTTGATTAAGGTTTTCTATTTACTATTTAAATCTTTTATTAAATACCTTAATATTATGTAATGATAGATAAATTGTATAATACTTTTAATTAATAAATTGTTGTAATATATATATTTCAAGCTTTTTGTTTATGATATTGTTTAAAATTAATAACTTTTATAAGTTTCTTTTTTTAATCTTTTTATATAAGAATTAAACAGTTTTCATTTTATTGTATAATATAATTATTAAAAATTAAAAATGAATTATATATTAGATATTTATTCGATTTTACTTTAATATCTATACTTTTAAGTTCTGAATTCTCAAAATTTATAAATTCTTGATCTATTAAAATAAATATATCATCTATTTACATTTTTATAATTCCAAATTGTACATCTTTTATATTAATAATAAATAAATAAGGGTTATATAAAGATATTATCATATTAAGTTTTTTTTTAATAATATTTTCAACATATTATTTATTAATAAATCCCTACTTTCATAATATCATATAATAATTTCTTAACTATTATAATTATATTATCTAGGTATTTATTCTAAAGTTTTTTCAAAAGTTTTATTAATATAATTTAATTTAATAGTATTTTCGATTATATATACATTTATATAATATCTTATACTATTAATTTGATATTCATTCTTATTAATATAAGAATTAAAACTATAATAATTCTTTAACTTAATCTTTGTATTATAAATGCTTGAATTAAAATTGACTTTTTATCTGAATTATTATACACTTATATAACCAAACATAATTTTTTATATAAGAAATTTGTTATATATCCTTTTACTTTATTTATAAAATGTGAATTAAACAATCTTTTGATATATACAAAAGGATTATATTTAATAAATTCAAATATATTTTTTATAATCAAATTATTAATTTCTTATATTTATAAAACTTCAAATGGTAAGCCTTTTATAATAATAACTCTTTTTATATAAAATTCTATTATAAGATTTAATACCTTTTATTATTTCTTTATAATAAATACTTCTATTAAATCTTAATTATTTTGTATAATTATAAAAAATTGATTATATTCGTTATTGATATTGATTGTATAAGATGATGAAATTCTAGGAATTTTTATTCTAAAAATTAAATATTGAATAAAAACTTATATAGATATTTATTTAATTATTTATATAGAACTTTGTAATTCATGAATTTGAAGTATTGAATTTTCAATATTTAAAGATATTATTAAAATTATTTTCGAAATAAATAATGATTGGTTTTCTTTAAATACTTTTTCTTTATAAAATAGTTTTATTATTATTATACGAAATTCTATTAAGCTATAAGGGAGTGTTACGACGGTATTCAACATACCGCGTCACATGGCCAAACGGTCATGTGATGGACCTAGAGGATCTAGGGGATCAAAGAATAAATGTTTAGATTTATGAGATTCAAAGGATTCAAGCAGAACAAAGCTTTATAATTCTACAAAGAATGAAGATCTATATAAGGAATAGAGTTTCTTTATATGTAGAGCTTCGTACTCAAGAACAATTATTAGTTTCATTATTATAATTACAAGAATTACAATTAGTTATAACCTTATTAAATTCCTATTTGAAGTTTAATTTAAACCATTTCAAGAGATCTTTAGACACTTCTATATAATCCTAAAGGCAGCTCCCGTAACACTGAGATCGATTGTACAGTTTTGATTAATAATTGTAAATAATCTATACAATTCTATTCAACCTTTTTTTTTCTCTTTATATTTATATTAATAAATTGAAAAGTAAGATGAGTATTTTATATATAACTAAACTATTTCGAGTAGTAAGTACATTTTAAACCATTTGTTTCGTATAAATTTTACATACTTCTTTTATTACAAAACAATATACACTCGCTTGTTTTAAAATTAATAAAGATGGTAAATCGTATAATATTATTCAAAAGTAAACTCTATATATAAATAATATCGATATAAGTTTATTTAAGTTAGCGATATTGTTTATTACTTTCATTATTATTTATAATATTAATTCTTTATCAAAATTATCATCTTTCAATTTAGTTTTGAATATATTATATACATATTATATAAAGAAGTAATATCTTTTAACTTTTCTAATTACATTATAGACTTCGATAGAGACTTCTCGAATATCAATTTAAAGATATTTTACACTTTATTTAAATTCTTCAAATATAAAATTCATACCTATATTATATAATATATAATCCAATAATCCTAAGTATATATCAATCCAACATTTTCGAATAGCATTCCATATTATTTTAATAAATATATCTTATATAAATACTATAACATTATATATAATTACCTTATTAATAATATATAAAATTAAATTTCTATTAATATAAAAGATATCAAAAATAATAAAGTAATTAAACTTAATATCATTTTTGATTATAAATTTAAATCATTCAGAGGATTTTATATAAAATTAATAATATTTATAGAATTTATTAAGTTTCTCGATTATACAAGTATCAATATCATATCCTATTTGATTTAAAAAAGTTATAAGTTTTTATACAAATAGATAACCAAATCTTTAATGAATTTACTTAAATTTCATCTTTATTAAATGATTATATATAATTAATTCTTTTTTTTGATTTAAAAGCATAAAAGGATATCCTCATTTTCTGTTACGGGAGCTGCCTCTAGGGTTATATAGAAATATCTAGAGTTCTCTCAAGATAATTTAAATTAGATTTCAAATAGGAATTCAATAAGATTATAATTAATTATAATTCTTATAATTATAATAATAAAACTAATAATTATTCTTAAGTATAAAGCTCTATATTATAATAAGATTTATTCTTTTTATATAAACCTTTTTGTTTTATAAAACCCATAATTCTATTCTATTTAAATCCCTTAAATCCTAAACTTTAAAAGCTTTTGACTCCTTAAATCTTAAGCTTTAAAGGCTTCAACATTCTATTACATAACATTTATTACATAATCCAATGTTACCCGTCATAACATTTTCGTATAATAAGAATTATCTTATCACTTTGTCTTAAAATATTTATAAAATTATTAAATAATACATACAAACAATTTATATCTTATATATACATAAGAAATAAAATGTTTATTAATACAACTAAAAAGATAATATCATTAAGAAATATTTTAATTGAAATATTATTTTATAATCGTATAAAGTCTTTTTCAAATTTAATATTATATTGAATATTATTTATACATTTCACATTCTTTTCTTTTTTCAGTACTTATACTTAAAGTTTTTCTATTATTAATATTTCTAATATATTAATATTAGAAATAATATTTTAAAAAACATTGGTTAAATATCAATCTTTGAATTAAAAAATCTCATTTTTATTAATTATCTTTTTATATGATTATTTGAATTGATTTTATTATAGAAAAGTATATATAAGGGATTATCTATTAAAAAGTCCAGTTGTATATATTCTATTAATAAATCCTATTTCAATAAAATATATTTTATATTTCATTAATTAATTATTTGATAAATCATTCTATTAGTATTCAATAATATCTTGTTTATTTGTAACTTTATTGAATTCAATTTTTATATCGTTTGGATTATTTTTGTATATAAATGTTACGACGACATCTAACATACCGAGTCACCTGATCAGAAAGTCACGGGATTAGAGATTCCCACTGGATCCCACTGCTCCCACCTGGTGGGACACGATGGGATCAATGGGACAACAAGGAACGAAGGTCTATATAAAGAATGGGTTTCATTACAATGTAGAGCTTCGTGCTCAAGAACAATCATTAGTTTCATTACTATAGTTACGAGAATTGCAACCAGTTACAACCTTATTGAATTCCTACTTGAAGTCTAGTCTAAACCACCTCGAGAGATCTCTAGACACTTCCACGTGACCCTAGAGGCAGCTCCCGTAACACTTTGAGCACCCTTTCTGCTTTAAGTACCGATTCAATACCAACCGCCAGTATGGCAGCCAACAGTTCTTCCAGAAGCCAACAGGCCCCAGCAAGCAACTTCGATGATGTCGAAATGACTGATGCTCCCAAGGAGATCACCATCAACGAAACACTCAAGATTGCCTTACCAGACAAGTACCAAGGAAGTCGACAGGAACTCGACACCTTCCTATTACAACTTGAAATCTATTTTAGATTCAACCAAGACAAGTTCACCGAAAAGGAATCTAAGAGTATTTGGGCCGTGTCATACCTCAGAGGCGAGGCAGGCAAATGGATTCAGCCATACCTGCGCGACTATTTCGAGCATGACGACAGGGAACGCATGCAGCCCACAAGAACCATCTTCGACAGTTTCGAAGGATTTAAGACAGAAATTCGTAGAATCTTCGGGAACTCCAATGAGCTAGAGGTAGCGGAAGATAAGATCTTCAACCTCAAGCAGACAGGATCGGCATTGAAGTATGCTACGGAGTTCCGAAGATATGCGGGGACAACTAAATGGGACAAGGTCGCCATCATGAGTCATTACCGTAAAGGACTCAAACCAGAAGTACGTTTGGAACTTGATAGGGAAGGGGAGGACGATGACTTGAACGGACTAATCAAAAGCTCCATCGATGCCGATGACCGACTATACAGGTACAAACAAACCCAACGATCATACAAGCCTCAGACAAATCATAGGCAAGGGCGCTACCGTAAGAATGAGGATAGACCACGTTACAGTACACAGAGTTACGGGGACCCTATGGAACTAGACGCTACGCACCATAGAAACGGGAATGATGACCCAGAGAAAAGACGAAGGCGAGAAAACAACTTATGCTTTGAATGTGGAAAAGCAGGGCACCGGGCAGCGGATTGCCGAAGTAAGAAGACAGGAGGAAAGAAAGGCAACTTCAAACCCAAGTTCGGCAAAGGCCAACTTAACGCTACCTTTGTATCCCAGGAACATCCAGCTAAGACCGAAGAAACTGAGACCTTCACCAGTGAAGAATTCCGGAAATTATTGGACGAGTTACCGCGAAACCAAGAGGGTATGAATGCAGTAGACTTGTGGGAACAGGAGTACTACCGAACCCCATCACCATCGGTAACGGAAGAATGTATTAAGGAAGAGATACCAGCAGATCACGCGATGATGAGCTGGACTGCTTGCTATGATGAATTCTGCGGAATCCATCGATCAGATAAAGAAGCAACCGGATGGTTCCCCAAGAAAAGAAAGACAAGAAACCAACAATCCAACGAAACAGACAAAAAACAAGTTACCCAGCAATTGAATGCTACAGGACAAGCAGGACAGATATACTGCAAGGTCAAAATAAACGGACAAATACAGCAAGCCATGATAGATTCAGGGGCTACAGGAAACTTTATTGCACCAGAAGCTGCAAAGTACTTGGGAGTTCCACTCCAGAAGAAACAAAAACCCTACCAATTGCAGTTAGTTGACGGACAACTAGCAGGATCTGACGGGAACGTTTCACAGGAGACACGACCAG
This sequence comes from Botrytis porri, assembly GCF_014898465.1. Lineage (NCBI taxonomy): Eukaryota > Fungi > Ascomycota > Leotiomycetes > Helotiales > Sclerotiniaceae > Botrytis > Botrytis porri. The sequence goes on from NW_024066078.1 coordinate 254,005, forward strand.
TACAAATGAACATAACCCAACATTCAGAGGTTATACAGCTTGACGTTGTGCCATTGGGCCAACAACAGATCATCTTAGGGATGCCATGGTTGAAGGCACACAATCCTAAGATAGATTGGTCACAAGAGACAGTGACCTTTGATCAGTGCAAATGCGGTCAAGGAGACACGCTAGAGGCGTCCGCGAGACGTAACACGCGCCAAGGGGAGTTGAACGCGAACAACTTCGGTGACGTAGGACACCCAGTCCAGGGTCCTCCATTAAGAGCGAAGGCCAGTACACCTCCTCTACAAATGCAGAAGCCAACGACACGGCAGGAAATCGCAATCAAGGCAGAAGAGCCTATGATACCAGAACAGTACAAGAAATACGAACATGTGTTCAAGGAACCAGGGATCCATGAGGCTTTACCAGAACACAAGCCATGGGATCACGAGATAATATTGGAGGAAGGCAAGATGCCTGTGCACACCCCAATTTACTCAATGTCAGCCGATGAGCTAAAGACGCTCAAAGAATATATCGCCGACAACTCAGCCAAGGGATGGATCAGAGAATCCACGTCCCAAGTGGCAAGTCCAACTATGTGGGTACCCAAGAAGGATGGTACTAAGAGACTAGTTGTGGACTACAGAAAGCTCAATGCGCTTACCAAAAAGGATCGATATCCACTTCCATTAGCTACGGAACTAAGAGATCGATTAGGCGGAGCAACGATATTCACCAAGATGGACTTACGCAATGGCTACCACTTGATTAGAATAAAAGAAGGCGAAGAATGGAAAACCGCTTTCAAAACCAGATACGGGCTATACGAATACCAGGTTATGCCATTTGGGCTAACCAATGCACCAGCAACATTTATGAGGCTTATGAATAATGTGCTGTCACAATATTTGGACACTTGTTGTATATGCTACTTAGACGACATTCTAGTATATTCAAACAACGAAGTTCAACACGTCAAAGACGTCAGCAACATCCTCGAATGTTTGGCTAAAGTTGATTTGCTATGCAAACTAAGCAAATGTGAATTCCACGTCACAGAAACAGAGTTTCTAGGATTCACCGTATCAAGCCAAGGGCTCAAGATGAGCAAAGACAAGGTTAAGGCAGTGCTCGAATGGAGGCAGCCAACCACAATCAAAGAAGTACAGTCCTTCTTGGGATTTGTCAACTTCTACAGAAGATTCATCAAGGGTTATTCAGGGATTACTACACCCTTAACCACGTTAACCAGAAAAGATCAAGGAAGCTTCGAATGGACCGCCAAGGCGCAGGAGTCCTTCGAAACGCTCAAACAGGCAGTGGCCGAGGAGCCAATACTGTTGACATTCGATCCTGAGAAGCAAATCATAGTGGAAACGGACTCCTCAGATTTTGCTATAGGCGCAGTGTTGAGCCAACCAGGTCAAAATGAGAAATAGCAACCAATCGCATTCTACTCTCGAAAGCTATCACCAGCCGAATTGAACTACGAAATATATGACAAAGAATTACTGGCGATAGTCGACGCATTTAGAGAATGGCGAGTATATTTGGAAGGATCAAAATACACAGTACAGGTGTATACGGATCATAAGAACTTGGTTTACTTCACCACAACGAAGCAGTTAAACAGACGACAGGTCAGATGGTCGGAAACCATGGCCAACTACAATTTTAAGATTTCATATGTCAAAGGATCAGAAAACGCTAGAGCCGACGCTCTTAGCCGAAAACCAGGATATCAAGAAAATAAGTCGTACGAATCGTACGCTATATTCAAGAAAGAAGGCGAATCACTGGTTTACAATGCACCACAGCTTGCAGCTACTCATATATTGGAAGACAACCATCTCAGGAGTCAAATCCAATCACATTACGACAAGGATGCTACAGCTATACGCATACGCAAGACAATAGAACCAGGATTCACGATAGAAAACGAGATCATATACTTCCACGGAAAAGTATACATTCCTAGTCGAATGACTAAGGAATTCGTGACGGAACAACACGGGTTGCCGGCACATGGACATCAGGGAATTGCGAGAACATTCGCAAGATTACGGGAAATCAGTTACTTCCCACGAATGAGAACGATAGTTGAAGAAGTTGTTGGAAATTGCGATACCTGCATACGGAATAAGTCCTCTAGACACGCTCCGTATGGTCAGCTCCAGACCCCAGACATGCCTTCTCAGCCATGGAAGTCCATTACATGGGACTTTGTGGTCAAACTACCACTCTCGAAAGACCCTACTATAGGAGTTGAGTACGACGCAATACTCAACGTAGTAGACAGATTGACAAAATTTGCATACATGATACCATTCAAAGAAACATAGACTGCTAAGCAACTAGCATATGTATTCTTTAGGGTTATAGTAAGCATACATGGAGTACCAGATGAGATAATCTCGGACAGAGACAAGCTCTTTACCTCGAAATTCTGGACTACCTTATTAGCACTTATGGGTATCAAGAGAAAGTTATCGACATCTTTCCACCCACAAACAGATGGTCAGACAGAAAGGACCAATCAGACAATGGAAGCATATCTTAGATGCTACATAAATTATCGACAGGACAATTGGGTAGAGCTATTACCTATGGCACAATTCGCATATAACACATCGGAATCGGAAACTACAAAGATTACACCAGCACACGCGAACTTTGGGTTTAATCCTAAAGCATACCAAACACCGATACCACAGAAGGTTAATGCCGAATCAGCAATAATACAAGTCGAACAATTAAAGGATTTACAAGAGCAGCTTACTCTCGATCTAAGATTCATATCATCCAGAACAGCAGCGTACTATAATACGAAACGTAATATGGGACCTACGCTTAAAGAGGGGGATAAAGTTTATTTGCTACGACAAAACATTGAAACCAAAAGACCAAGCAATAAACTCGACCACAGGAAACTAGGACCATTCAAGATTGATAAAGTAATAGGAACGATTAACTATCGATTGAAATTACCAGACACAATGAATATTCACCCAGTATTCCATATATCCTTGCTCGAACCAGCACCACCAGGAGCGCCGAATACGCCATTAACGGAAATCGAACCAGTCAACCCGAACGCCATATACGATGTCGAAACAATACTAGATTGTAAATACGTCAGAGGCACAATTAAATATTTGATCAAATGGTTAGATTATCCACATACCGAAAATTCATGGGAACCAAGAACAAACCTCAACTGCCCTGAGAAGTTGGAGGCGTTCCACCAGCAATACCCGGATTTGCCCAGAAGGAAGGAGAATCCATTGTAGCCAGGATCGAAGGGTCCAAAGAAGAAGAGTCGAAAACAAAGGAACCATCGCTAGGGCCAGCAGCAGAGACAGACGCCAACTCCTTTTCCTTCTCAATACGCTCATTTTCCAATCGCTGTTCCTCAGCCTCAAACTCTTCAAGAGCTTCAATAGTACGAAGGTCATGTTGAAGCATTTTGCCAGCCTTTTCCCGCAAAACACGCTTCTGCCTTCGCAGGAGCCAGCCGAGCAGCTGCTTCAGCCATAGCATTCGCAGCCTTCTCCTCCTCGAACTCAAGACGCTCTTCCTCAGAATTAACACGAGACCAATCGCCCGCAGAGTGGCCATACACATCACAACGATCACTGCCCACACTCTTTATACATTCACCACAGCGCACAGCATTTGGAAGCACCCGACACTCAAGGTTCTTCTCCAAACAGCGACTACACTTGTAAGACATAATGACACCTTTGTCTTTAGAACGAAAATAAATATTTTTACAACTAACAACAGATTTTGAAGAACGAATAACGGACATCATAACAAACAGAAAGGAAGGCACTACGGAATTAATCAAGTGGGGGAAACTCACTTTATAAACGCTTGGGACAAGCGCTAAGCTAGGAAGGGGATAGTGTTACGACGACATCTAACATACCGAGTCACCTGATCAGAAAGTCACGGGATTAGAGATTCCCACTGGATCCCACTGCTCCCACCTGGTGGGACACGATGGGATCAATGGGACAACAAGGAACGAAGGTCTATATAAAGAATGGGTTTCATTACAATGTAGAGCTTCGTGCTCAAGAACAATCATTAGTTTCATTACTATAGTTACGAGAATTGCAACCAGTTACAACCTTATTGAATTCCTACTTGAAGTCTAGTCTAAACCACCTCGAGAGATCTCTAGACACTTCCACGTGACCCTAGAGGCAGCTCCCGTAACAATAAAAAGGAATTAATAAAATTAATCTTTGTTTATATTATGTTTTATTATAAATTAATTATATTAAGGTTTTTGTTCTTATATAGAGTGATTTGTGAATTAACAATCTGGTTTTTTGTATATATAGTATTTTAATAATAATATATAAGGGTTATTTTAAGATTATATAAATTATAAAAAAAAAAATCATTTTGAGAAGGAAATGAAAACTTCCCTTTATTTCGGATTCCTTAAGATCAGCCTTACTCTTGATATAATCCTTAACCTTTATATATACAATCAATTCAGTATATTTCCGTATCGGGTAGATTATTAATAATAAAGATTGATATGAAGGAATTTATTATTTTTATATACTCAATTTGTTTAATAGTGTTTTGTAGATCGATATAAAGACCTTTATATATTAAAGCTGGTTATAATAATATTGTTACAATGAGTAACATTGAATTATATAATAAATATCATATAATAGAACGTTAGAGTTTTTGAAGTTTAGAATTTAAGGAGTCAGAAGCTTTTAGAACTTAGAATCTAAGAGATTTAAATAGAATAAAATTATAAATTCTATAGAACAAAAAGGTCTATATAAAAAGAACAAATCTCATTATAATATAAAGTTTCATACTCAAGAATAATCATTAGTTTTATTATTATAATTATAAGAATTATAATCAATTACAACCTTATTGAATTCTTATTTAAAATCTAATCTAAATTATTTTAAGAGAACTCTAAATACTTCTACATAATCCTAGAGGCAGCTCCCATAACAAATATAGGGTTATATTTAGAAATATTATAATAAATATTTATAATTTAATCTCGAAGTATTAATTCTAATTAATATGAATTAATTAAATTATGTTATAGATTTTGAATTTTTTTAAGTAGAATTTCTAATTATTAAGGAAGTATCTTTTCAGAATTGTTTTATATAACTTATAAAAATATCGTATTATATCATTTAATAAGGTATTTCTATCGTTTTTCTTTAATTTCGAAATATACTTATATTAATATTAACATATTTTCAAAATTAAGATTTCTACTAATAATCTTATTAAAATAAAATGTTAAAATATTGTTCTTAAGTATTGTTGAAAAAGTATTATTGTATTAATTTAATCCAATACTAATATTTCTATAGAATTTATAAAATATTTAAAGCTTTTGATTAAGAAAATTATATTCTCCATTATTATATTTATAATCTTTATTAATATACATTTTTATTAGATCTGGAAGGATATTATGTATATATCCTATATATAATGTATATAATATATTTTTTTTTAGTATTATATAATCTAATATTATATAAGATTTGAAATAAGATTGATTTTGATTTTGTAGATATAATATAAATATTTAATTAAATAAATTTGAAATAAATGTTGATGTATATATTGATCTTTTCGATTTAATTATTTTATATACATTTAAATAATTTGATTTTAAATTCTCTGTTTTTTTTTAATCTCTTTTATATATTCATTTAATATTTTTTTTAAAATAAGTTTAATAAAAACTTTAATATAATTTAAATTATTTTTTGATTATCGAACTTTTACAACGGCATTCAACATACCGCGTCACATGACATAAATTACACGTGATAGAGCGTCAAGGAGCTTCAGCGCTCCTAAAGCACATTACGATCCTTAACGATTCAACATATCGGAGAGGTCCTAGGAACCAGGATAGAGAACAAAGGTCTATATAAGGGAATGGATTTCATTATAATATAGAGCTTCATGCTCAAGAACAATCATTAGTTTTATTATTATAGTTACAAGAATTATAATCAATTATAATCTTATTGAATTCCTACTTGAAATCTAAATTAAACTATCTCGAAAGAACTCTAGACACTTTCACATAATTCTAGAGGCAGCTCCCGTAACACGAACTTAGAAATTATAAATAAAAAGTTGAATTTATAGGAGTTTAAATACTTTGTAATATATAGTTTTAAAGGTAACTTTAGTTTAATTTTTATATTACTTTTGAAATTCGTTTTATAATTGTTATTCTTTATATTATCTAAATTATAAATTAATAATTTATATAGTAATATCAGTATTTATTTGGGATTTTGTGAGATTGGGATTGTTTGGATTCAATTGTTTTCTTCAAAATGTAAGGTTTACTTTGTATAAAAATGTTTTAGGGATTAGAAAAATTATATTGAATAATAATATTTAATATTGTATTGTATTGAATGTTTTTTGTATAGTATGTATGAGAGTGTAATGGATGTAAATAGAATTAATATAAATTAAATTATTTTAAAGAAATTATAATTATAATTAGGGATTTCTTTTTAATATATAATTAGAAAAGATAGTATAGAGAATATAGTATTCTAGTTTTTCTATATAAATTATATGTAAACTTAATCTAGTATGATTTTGTTTGTCTTTTTAAAAGATATCTTTTTTTATTAAATTTGACCTTGTCGTTTTGTGATTGAATTTAATCAATCATTGATTAGTATTGGATAAACTTAGTAAAGTGTGTATACATAATATGTATGGTTAAAAGGATTATTTATTTCTATCTACTCTCTTTATATAAAAAAGGAATTGTTATATCTATATATATATACTACTTTTATTTACATACTTCATGTGTATGTGGGGTAAAGCGTGATATGGAATGTTATGTTGTTGGTCACGTGTTCCGACAATAATGAACTACGTTATACGTTATACATTATACATTATACATTATACATTATACATTATACATTATACATTATATATTAACGTAGTTTATCAGTGGGTCGATTATATTAATGGATCAGTCATTTTCATCTTGAATTATTATTCTATATTCAATATGCGTTTTTTTTATAATTAATTATGAAAATTCATTTTAAAGAAGTATATATAATCTTAATTATTCAAACTATTAAATTAAATAAGAAATTATTAATTCGAAAGGTAGCTTAGTTTTATTGTATATTTTGAATTATATTGGGTAATAGAATTCAAGGTAAATCTAATATAGTTGAGAATTAATCAAAAAGTTATAATTTGATTAAATTAGAAAAGAAGGTATTTATTTAATATATTCTTAATATAGATTTGAAAGGTTCTTTATTTAAATTTAAGAATGTAGAAGATATAATGAATTATATTCTTGAATTAAAGAATATAAAATGTGTCGAGAAGCTCTAGGTATATTGATTTATAAAGTGTTGAATTGAATTAAAGATATATTTTAATTATATTTATGATTTTTAGAGAGCTTTTTATAAGGATCCTAAGCTTATTAAAGAATGGTTTTGATTAATTATAAATATACAAGCGAAATATAACATTTTGAATGAAGATTTCTATAATTTTGATGAAATAGATTTTATAATAAGAATTATATATATAATAATAATTATTATTAGTATTAAAAAATATAATAAAAGTAAATCTATACAGTTAGGTAATTAAGAATAAATTATAGTAATAATATATAGAAATAAAAAGGACAAAACTATTTCCCTATTTTTAATAATTCAGGGATAGATTTATCTCTCTAATTAGTATACCGAAATTAATCTTTCTATGGAATAGACTATTAAACCTATATCTAATGAGTGAATAAATAATAAGATAGATTTAAAATAATTAAAATACTTTGATAAGTATATTAAGAATTAAAGAAAGAGTAAATATCGAATATTAGTACTGAATAGGTATGAAAACTATAAATCAGTAGCTTTTCAAATATACTATAAAGAGAATAATATTATATGTTTATATTTACTATTATATTTAAGTTATTTAATTTAATTATTTAATATTAATTATTTTAATAATCTAAAAAATTTATATAATAATCAAATTAATGGATTTATTAAAGCATATATTAATTATATTTTGAAGGTTGAATTCTTTATAGCTTTTAAAGCTATATATAAGGAATCAATCATTTCTTAGAATATAAAATCAAGATTCTGAAGAATAGGTTTAATTCTATTCAATTTTAAAGCTGTACTTTCGAAATTAGATATTCGAATTCGTATACCTACCTCTCCCTCTTTCAATCTAAATCAATGAATCTCTTAAATCCTTTACAACCCAATTGAAGCTTTTTCTTAATCAATATTAATTAAATTTCGAATAACTTGTTATCAAACAAGATCCTTTATATTTATATTTGAAATTGTATTAATTCTAATTAAAAATATAGAAAAATTAGCTTATAAAAATATATTTTTAAATATAAAGAATTGTATACTTTGAATAGTAAATAAAGTATTAAATAAGTATTGATATATGAAAAAAACTTAATTATATTAAAAAGAAATGTTTATTAAATAAAAGGCTCTTAATATATTATTTTAATAAAAGGTTGATATTCAAATTTAATATAATAAGTATTAAAAAGAGGGGAATTTTAATGGGGAAATATCTTTTAATTGATATTATAATAAATATAGAAAGATAGGTTATAATGTAAGAATCTATCAAAATAATATAATAGATTTTAAATTATTAGATTTTTAATAGTTTTAATTAATTGATTTAATTATTATTGAATAATATAGCTTTGAAGTAACAATTCAAGGTAAAAGTGGCCAATCCACTGATATAGCCGACCCACTGATAAACTACGTTATACATTATACATTATACATAGTAATCTTAAATCTTACATCAATAATATACTACATAAGGAGATTTAGGGTTGAGTAAAGTAGAGTAAAGGAAAGTTAGGTAGGCTCGAGATAGAGGTAGAGGTAGAGGTAGAAGTAGGTATTTGGGGGGACTATTTGAGGGGATAGTGGGTAGGTGGGTAGGTGGTGGAAAGTTAACGGGATGGATAGAATATAAGTAGTATGGCATGGGAATAGTATGAGAATATTCTGAGCGTAGTGCAAAGTCAATACAATGAGATAGGGTATGGTATGGAGATGACAATGATGATGATAGATGTAATATTTGTGGGGTTTGCTTTGATATGCTATACTATACTATACTGTGATGGAGAAAAATATAGGGGTAGATATACCATGGAAATCACGCAGGAAGGAGGCAAGCAATCCAGCTACTACTCCATCCAATGAGATGAATCACCACAGAGCTAGCTACTTCTTACTCCCCAATCCCCAATCTCCACTCCTCGATCTCCATCGCACCCCTTAATCCCTCTCCCTCCCCCTCCCAGCCTCCTCAACCACCTCCCCCATCTTCCTAACCACCTTCTCCAGCTCTCCTCCCTGGAACCCCCCACCCCCACCATAATACCAATCATAAACCCCCTCCCCCCTCTTCAAATCCCTCTTCTCCTTCCACTCCTGCTCTATGCCCGTCGTCCACTCCCACCTAACCGAAATTTTAATCTTTTCCTTGTCCATCTCTCCAGTTTTATTCGGGGCTTCTGGGCCCAGGATTGGAATGGAAGAGACGTCGAAACAGATTTGTTTGACGCCTCCTTCATATGGTGAATCTCCTGAGAAGATTTTGCGGAGGATATTAGGTTGGGTTGTTGGCTTCCAAGGTTCTTCTTTATCTTCGCTTGGTTTGGATGAAGAGGAGAAGATGTGTGCGAGCCAACAGCTGACGGCCCAGAGAATGTAGTTTTTGACATAATCCCATTCTGGAACTGTGTTGGGTGGTGGACAGATTTGGAGGAGAGGAGAAGTTTCTGGGGTTATGCGTAGATAGTAGATTGGTCGAGAGTAGTTGAGGGTAGTGGTTACAGTACGGATTTGAAGGGACGAAGGTAATGGGGTAAGTGGAGTTGTGTGTGAAAAGGAGGATGGGATTGAGGAATGAGGTGGTGATGAAAGGGGAAAAGGGAATGTGATTGTGGTTAGGGATTCGAGTTGATTCGTTAAAGCTGTGAGAATTCGTTCGGGAGTTGAAAGATGTGATAAAGGTGAAGAAGTACCCGGGATGATGGTATACGTTGGTGGAGTTGAAAGGGAGGCGGAGGTAAGTGTTTTACAGAGCGGAGTAAGAAGTGAGTGAAGAGATGAAACGACCGTTTCGTGAGCGAGGCGAGTCACTAAAGAGCGTAGAATAGGAAATGGGTTGTTTGGACGTGGTTGGCTAGAAATTGGCGGTGGTGGACGAGTCCGAATACGATATTGTTGACGATGTGAGAGAGATAGAAGAAGGTGAAGAGTTAGATAGATGCCATTGGCAAGGTATGAATCTGGTCTGGGACCAAGAACTGGTCGGAAAGGATCGGTAGGTACTGTCTGAAGCTCGATCAAGATCCTTTTAGTGGGAGAAATTGGAAATCTGATGGTGTTTGTTTTGGAATCTGATTGGAGGCCATGGGATGCGAGAGTCCTGACTTCTCTAGTCATCTCTTGCCAAAGTTCAGAGGCAAAAATCGTGTTTCGTGCTTGAAGAATTAAATCTTGAATAGGTGCATCATGTGGTACTGCTTTAGGGAGTATAGTTTCGCCAGTTGTGACTCCATTAGTTTCGATCAAAACTCGTATGCTCTGAGGCTCTGGACTTGCAATCCCTTGGTCTAAATATATTGATCCATCGGGGTTTCTTCGAAGTGCACCAAGACTACGATTTCGAAATGTTGAAGAGGCTATAGTATGTTAGCATAGTTAAGGCATGAAAAGTTGAATGTACTGACCCTCTGAAAATCCAAATCTAACACCCAATGTATGTTTTTCTTGGGGCAATCGACATACTGCCCATCCACTTTCACTAACAGCAAGTACCTGTTCCCAGTATTTTGTTTCCGCATCGATTTCTTTTTCTAATCGGGTTGCAGATGCCAAAATCGAATCTACAGTCTTGCTAAGATTTGATGCTTTCCAACCTTTGGCTATCTTTTTATTTTCTTGATTTTGTTCTTTGGTGTACCGTGGGGCTACTGTTTTATCCGCACCCAAGGTACCCATTCCAGCCAATTCACGAAGTGAGGGTGATATTGATGTGCTAGCTTGCACGGGGGTATCTTTCGAAAGAAGGAGGGATATGAAGTCGAGAGATATCATAGCAGCATTATGTGCATGTCTGTAGACGAGTCAGTATTTGCGCATTGCCTTTCGCAAAAGATAGCATACTCAATTTGACCGAGAATCTCATCTCTTGCTGTGAGAAGTTCTTTCATTCGATCAGGTTCCTCTTCTGCTTCTCCATCCTCACTGGAACTCTCATTCTCCTCCTCGTCCCCTCCAGCTTCGGCTTCCGCAATTTCTTGTCGCAGGCTATCTTCTGAAATACTGCGAAACCCTCCTCGTTCGGCATTGATTCTTGCGATTAGGTGAGGTAACGGAATGGTACCTCCATTTGATGTGGTTGGTGCTGGGCGCAATGAAAGTGGATGGTTACTGGGGAGAGTTGACATTTTGAGGGGCCGGATAGGATTCGAGAGATAGATTGATTTGTGACAAGGAGATTGAGAGCACTATTGGGGACTCCGCGACGTCTTTCGGAAATTGGGAAGCTTCTAATAAGGCTTTGGTGGTCTATTGAAATGTTCTACGGTTATTGTTTTGAGGATCAAGCTTCAATCAAAATACTGCCCCGCTTAAAGAAAAGAAGGTTCACCGCTTTAATATTGTTAGAGATGTAAGATTACGAGTTCTTGAGTACAAACGAGACATATAATCTATCCATCTAATTTGTTTCTCTTCATCGCATATCATCTTATCCACCAAATTCGTATGTTTGATGTCAAACTGACATTCCATGATACTACTATACTCTGAATTGATCATCCTAACATCTACATTATATCGATAGCATACAAGTACTCCAGGCGTTCAGTAGTATCAACCTTCACTTCAGACCTCCCAACATCCCATTATCATTGTTGGAAAGTTTATAACTAACTAATATCAGTATTTACTCTCCTTGTGATGTCAGAAGTAGAGGATATAGTATAGCGTGCCCGAATTGAGTCCGACACTACGATGTACAGATGGCTCAGGTACCACCGACTCACCAATCACGAGTATGAATGAAGTATCCGCCTTGTAGAGTTTCCGCCAAAACATGACACAACAGGTTATGAACTCAGGGTAGATGAAGGCAATGGAATAGAAAGACATTGATTGAGTTGCAGTTTGCAGTTTGCAGTTTGCAGTTGTAGCCATACATCCTCACTCACAGCCGATGAGAATTGAGAACTGTTGCACTGTCTGGTTGAGGTGCGTATGTATGACAGAGGAATCCTCATTACATATGTGCATGTATATACTATAGGTACAGACATATTTATATACATACTGTGATACACACATAGTTAGAGAGAGACATAATCAGACATAATATCATGATATATGGAAAGGTTTATGGCCTCACCTACACATCAAGAGCCATTCCTTTCGCTCCCCTGACTCCTGCCTTTATTCTGACCGGAATCAATTTCCTCTCCAAATGTATCTCTTCATCATGATTGGAATTGTGGCCTTCTACCAAGACTGTGCGAATACCAAACGGAATTCTCCAATTTGATACCGATGCCGATGATACCAATCCGATAAGCAAAAAAAATAAAAATGAACAAGGTCTCAGCCCACTACAATACATGAAGGACCCATCTTATTTCAAACTGCTCTCTCAACTTTTCGTCATTCTTGAAAAGTAAGAGAATCTACTCGTACTAGTCAATACAATCTTGACGAAGTATACCTACCTACCTACCTACCTACCTACCTACCTTTCTCAAATCTTCATTCTTCCCTCTTCACTTTTTTCTCTCTTCTCTGTTCTCTGCTCTCATACTACCTTGGACCTTACTTATTTGTTATCCATTATACCCAAGAATCCCTCCCTCTCTTATCTCCCACCTTACCTCAGCCTTATACCCCTCCAACCTGATTACTTTCAACAAAACAACAACTCAAAATTCATCATGGCTCCTCAACCCCCACCACCCCTCGAGGGAAAGAAAAGACGTGTCGCTATCATGACCAGTGGAGGTGATTCTCCTGGTATGAATGGTGTTGTGCGAGCGTGCGTTCGAATGGCAATTTATAAAGGATGTGAACCATATTGTATCTATGAAGGATATGAAGGTTTAGTTCAAGGAGGAAGGTTGATCAAAAAGATGGGCTGGGAAGATGTCCGGGGATGGCAATCCGAAGGAGGTACTCTGATTGGTACTGCCAGATGTATGGCTTTCTATGAACGGCCCGGCAGATTACAAGCAGCAAAGAACATGGTGTTGAATGGAATTGATGCTCTCATCATTTGCGGCGGTGACGGTTCCTTGACTGGAGCTGATAAATTCAGAGCGGAATGGCCTGGATTGATCAAGGAATTGATTGAAAAGAAGGAATTGTCGGAACAACAAGTTGCACCATTCAAGCATCTCAACATCGTTGGATTGGTCGGTTCAATCGATAATGATATGTCTGGTACTGATGCTACCATTGGTTGCTTTTCAGCTCTTGGCAAGATTTGTGAGATGGTGGATTATATCGAACAGACCGCTTCGTCACATTCAAGAGCTTTCGTCATTGAAGTTATGGGTAGACATTGTGGTTGGTTAGCTTTAATGGCTGGTGTTGCTACTGGTGCGGATTTTGTTTTCATCCCAGAAAAGCCAAGAGCAGACAATTGGAAAGAAGAGATGCACAAGGTTATTCAAAAGGTATGGTTGTTATCTTTCTATAAGTTTTGATCCTACTAACAATCACACAGCATAGACAGTTGGGAAAGAGAAAGACAATTGTTATTGTTGCCGAAGGTGCTCATGATCAAGGAGGAAATAAGATTTCTCCAGAAATGATCAAGGATCTTCTTGCAGACAAGAACGGACTCGCTCTTGATACACGTATTTCAACATTGGGTCATGTCCAACGTGGTGGTTCTGCATGTGCTTACGATCGATACCTTTCTACTTTACAAGGTATCGAAGCAGTCAATGCTGTTCTTGATGCTACACCAGAAACGGTTACCCCTTTTATCGCCATTAACGAGAACAAAATTACAAGAAAGCCACTTGTTCAATCGGTTATTGATACTCAAGAAGTCGCAAAAGCTATTGAAGCAAAAGATTTCGAAAGAGCTATGTCACTCAGGGATACAGAATTTTCTGACTTTTACGATTCCTACATGACTACAACAGCTACTGATCTCAACAATGAAATGCGTCTTCCTGACAAGAAGGTACGTGATAATTGGAATTTTGTTTCTTCTAATACTAACATTTTGTAGCACATGAGAATTGCTATCGTGCACGTCGGAGCTCCAGCTGGTGGTGTTAATGCTGCTACACGTGCAGCTGTTGCTTATTGCTTAACTCGTGGACATACACCAATTGCTATTCACAATGGTTTCGCCGGATTTGCCCGTCATCACCAAGATAACCCCGGATCGGTTCGAGAATTTGATTGGTTGGAAGTTGATGGATGGGCTAGTAAGGGTGGTTCAGAAATTGGTATGAACCGTGAACTTCCATCAGAATCTGGAATGCCATTGATCGCATCACTTTTTGAGAAATTCAAGATTGATGGTCTTCTCATCATTGGAGGTTTTGAAGGTTTCCATGCCTTATCTGAACTTCGTCAAGCAAGAGAAACTTATTCTTCTCTTTGCATTCCTATGACTTTACTCCCAGCAACTATTTCCAACAACGTTCCAGGAACAGAATATTCGATTGGATCGGATACTTGTTTGAACGAACTTGTCCGTTATTGCGATACCATTAAACAATCTGCTTCAGCTTCCCGTCGTCGTGTTTTCGTTATCGAAACTCAAGGTGGTCGATCTGGTTATGTTGCTACCATGGCTGGTCTCGCTGTTGGTGCATCAGCTGTCTATACTCCTGAGGAAGGTGTTAGTATTGGGATGCTCGCAGCGGATATTGCACATCTTAAGGAAGTTTTCGAGAAAGACAGTGGCCAATCAAGAGCTGGACGTCTTATCCTCATCAACGAAAAGGCATCAAAGGTTTACCACGCCAAACTTATCGCTGATATGATCCGTGAAGAAGCTGCCGATCGTTTCGAATCCAGAGATAGTATTCCAGGTCACGTTCAACAAGGTGGTACTCCATCTCCTATGGATCGTACCCGAGCCGTTCGCTTAGCTATCAAGTGTATTGAACATCTCGAACAATATGAAGATCGAACCGATAAAAAGATTATCGAGGATAAACAAAGTTCAACGGTTATTGGTATCAAGGGTGCACAAGTTGTGTTCTCTAGTATGGTTGATGTCGAAGAGAACGAAACAGATTGGGCAAATAGAAGACCAAAGGCTGAATTTTGGTTGGATTTGAAGGGATTTGTGGATATTCTTGCTGGTAGACCAGATGTTCCTAGACCGGAGCGTAAATTAAAGGGTTGGAAGGCGAAGGATAGTAAGAGGGGTTTGATTTGAGAGGGTGGAGATTGATGATTGGATGAGGGAGTGATATTTTTACATGGGATGGATTGTTGGGTTTTCGTGGATGCCAGAGGATGAAACAAAAGAATGAAATGAGAAATGAGAGATGAGGAATGGAAATGAAAAGAAACCAAAGAAAAGAATGAATGGACGGAATTGATGGGATAGGATACAAGTTTTTCGATGGGGAAATGAATGATTGATTGAATGAATGAATGAACTGAGATGAAATGGAATGAGATGAGATGATGCATGCATGCAGGAAAGAAAGAAACAAAAGACGAAACATAAATAGCTTGGAGTAGTTAGTTTTCAATATTGATATCAATGAGATGAATTTGATGATTTGATGGTCTGATGGTTTGATTTCATATGGTGTTTTGATATCAGCATATCATTCTATTATTCCCAATTTCAGGTACTAGGTATCCTATGTATAAGTATCCAGTTAATTATACAACTTTTGATTGCATATCCGAGTATCCATCCATCCATCCATTAGTTCCCGAGCTCATTGTATCATATCTATGATCTATCATTCATTACAACTATCTTCTTGATTGATTGATTGATTGATTGCTTGTTTGTTCGATTCCCTCTCTTCCTTCTGCTTGAAAGGTTCTTGGTCGGTAATTACTTGCGGTTTTGGATTTATCTATCGATCGATCGATTAAGTTACTCTAATCTCTAATCTGTATCCACACTCCCTCCCTCTCCCCACTATACCTCATTCACAGCATCATCCCATTCGATGCGTCTCGTCCGTACTTGTGTTTCCCGTGCGCGAAAAGCATGACGTAAGCATGTTTCACAAGGGGGTAAGCGTGAGAGTGAGGGTGGTTTATATTTTTCATGAGATGGAGGGGAAGTGGAGGGGCGGTGTTTGATTTCTTCACTTTTGAGTAATGAGAGGGAGTTATTTCTAGTTTCGATTGTTTTTTCGTTGGAGGATGAGGATGAGGTTCGGGATTGGGAATTAGAAGTGGCGGTCGAGGGAGTTTTGGAATTAGATGCGGGAAGTAGATTTGCGGAGAGGTTCAGGACTTCCAATTTTGTAAAGTACGAGAGTTGGGTGATGATGGAATTGTACTTGTATTGATTGCGCTGGTTGTCGTACTTGTTGCTGGAATCGTGATCTTGATTATGTTTATGATAGTCATTTTGTTCATCATCTTCTTCTTCCTCCTCGCTTCCATCATGAATCTCAGCAGATGATGACGACAATGATGATTCAGAAACTCGCAGTCTCAAAACCTCAAGAATATCTCTCAAATGTTCGATGGAACGCAGAAAATGATTTATATTGAAAGAAAATTCCAATCCTTCTCTTTTTCCGATTTGAGGGTCCTAATGCCATTCCCATTGTAAAGATTTGAGGAATTTGAAGTAACTGAAAAATGGGACTAAGGAATCCCGTCGGAGAACGGTGTGAGAGAGGTGGAGATGAGTGATGTGGAAGGTAAAATTGGGAAGGGAGTAGGAGTAGAATGTTGAGAGTGTGAAGGGTGGTATTGAAGATGGGGTATTTGTGTGTTGAGCAGAAGGAGAAGAAGACAAAACAGAAAATGGAAAATGATAATCCGAAAGCATGTGGGTATCGACCTCTCGTATGGAGGGAATAGCTAAAAAGGGAAGAGCGCGCAGAATCTCAAATCCCATCCGGGGATAATGCATGGTATCATGTTTTGCCAAATGTAAAGAGCGTAGATGCGGGAATGAATATGCTTGTGGTTGGACTATGCAGGTGGGATCGCGAAGTCGTTGATTTTGTAACTTTGCCGCTCTGTTGAGCACGGTTTCGAGATAGGGATATCCGTAAGGACAACCGCTCGCGTGGTTGATTATATTGAGAGATAGGAGATTAGGGAGGAGACAGAGGATTAATCCCACGATGGCATCCCAGTTTCCTTGGAGGATAAAATTGTACCATTGTGAGGCGATGTGAGAGCCAAAGAATTGAGAGCGTGAGCCATCTTCTAGGGTGTAGTTGGATTTGAGACGGGATTTCAGGAGGACAAGGTCGGAAGGGGAGAAGTTGGAGAGGGAGGTGTCGGTTTTGTAGCCTAGGAGGGCGTTGCAAGTAAAGTTTTTGGTGTAGAGTGCATAGTGGGGATTATGGAGAATGGTGTGCAGAAAATGCGGAAGGGAAGTGCATGTGTCGCCGAGGTGGAGGAAATGGGAGTACAGGTATGGTGTGACATAGTGGTGAAATTGGCGAGAACATAGAGAAAGGGCGGAAAGAGTTTGCGGAGATGGTATTAGACAGAAGAGAGTGAGGAGAATGTCTGTGGGTAGGCGAGTGATTGGGAAATTTGATTTGATGGTTGGTTTAGAAAGGGGGGAAGAGCGCGGTGCAATCGGAAGATGGGTGGGTTGAATTGAGACAGTCATTTTTGATGGAACCTGAAGATATTAAATGGAAGTAAACAGTGAAAACTCAACTCCATATCGTGCAATATACAATAGAGAAAGTAAAAGCACATAAGACAGTATCGAAGACGACGCCTCTCATCTAAATACAAGCTCTCGAGATTCAAGCCCCCATTGTTAGACCCTAAATCATGACCGATTCAGGGCTCAAATATGGAGAGTACTACTCCATGTTTTAGAAATTGTAGATTATCAGAGAAACCGCAGCAATCACATCAATCACTGTTACGAAATAATGTAGAAAATGAGATGAAGATTCACTTGGTGATCTGTGTCAAGCTGGTAAAGGAGCACGGCCATAGTAAGCAATTTGATGTAACCGCGCGGTACGAGGATATTCGAGCGATCCTGATGATAAGATAGATGGGTAGAGGCGTAGTCGTGAAGATTTGTATCAAAACTCTTATGATATTGTTTTGGAGCCGACTAAGTTCGTTAGAATCTGAGGACCTGAGTTCAATGAAGAGGTGGTAGTAAATGCGGGAAGGTTCGTGGTGAAGGTCGAATGTAGAAGGAAATATCTACTGTAGCAATGGTTAATCACTTGTTAGTCATCACCGGATAAACTTCGCTAAGCAGGTAGGTTAAGGTTAATCCGTCGCTCAGAAATTATTGCCGTTGGTGCAATGACCGCCCCATTTGTCGTCACAACGAGATTCCTTCATCCTTCTGCAACAACTTTGTCACCACCTATATTAAGCCCATATCCATCGGGACTGATGGTTGGATACAATACAATCTCTAACTCATACTATTCGTAACTTAGGAATCTAGAAGTCCACCAGCTCAGGAGAATCGCCCTTGCTCCTTTAGTGGCACCGTTGGCTCAATGGCAAGTGCCATCTTGGTGATTTTCAACAACTCAACTTGAGGCTCCAACTATCCCCTGAGTAAGATCAATCTACTCTACGGCTTGGCATCTCCCAGCTTGTCAATATCTCTTTCTGGGGGTAATAACTTTAATCGTACCTGCATTGATCAACCGAAACCTGGCAAACAAGCCCTACGAGGCAGTGAAAGCGATGGCTGGCCACTTCAAACCATTCTATGCTTTCACATCGTATGTTTTTTGACTAATCTCCTCATTCTCTAAATTTGGATTATGATTGCACAAAAAAGTATTTTGTGAAACATTACCATTCATTGCCAAGAACATGGCTGTTGAGCTGAAAAAATGCACATGATCGGCTTACCTACAATCACACTTCGGTAAGGAGAAACAGAATTTTGGAGGCGTAGACGAGTCCCGAACTTATGCAGGTACGATATTGATATTCGACCTGTCACACAGGAATTCAGACACTCAATGTTATTATCGACTGTTCTATTGTTCAGTTTGTTCATAGAAAATCAGCCCTCTATCATGTTAGGATCTATTACCTCACAGCTTCGGAAGCCAAGAATATCATGCGGACAAGTCAGAAGAAAGTACTGTGATTTCCTTGCGTATATATTGTGTCTTTTCCAGTCTTTCTGTTCCCCTTTCTCATCTTTTTACTATCGTCACTCATTTCTCCTTCAGTCATTCTTTAACAAGCACACTCGTTTTAAACGTTGTCGCATATAAGTTCTCTTAATATATTTCAATTAATTTACCCCTTACCATAATGAAGTTTTCCTCCGGGGGCTTATTGGCCAGTTTGACAGCTTCTGTTCTTGCAGAAGATCTACTTTTTGTGGATACATTTGAGTTTAAAGAGTTTGCGGAGGCAACATCTGTCCTTGGATACACCACAAAGGTGGTTAGTGAAGCACAATGGAAGACAATGACCACATCCGAGTTCGCTGCTTTCAAAGCCATTGTCATTGCCGATCCAGATTGTTCAACATCACCTAGTGATATTCAATTCTTGACTGATACCAAGAATACCTGGGGACCAGCAGTTCAAGGGAACATAGTTGTTATCGGTAAGAACATTCAAGAAAATTCAAAATTTAAGACGACTTTACTAACTCGGATATCAGGCACGGATCCTACCTTTCACTTCTCAGCCCAGCCTGGTGCCAAAGTTCTGATTGATAACTCTATCAAATTCGCAGCATCTGCAAAGAGTCTTGCTGGCTCCCAACAGACTGGTCTCTACTACGCGTTGTCTTGTTATTATAACAACGTGGATTCTGCGAAAGTGGAATCACTCTCATACTTCGGAGACTTCACCGTTCGAGGAAATCTTGATTGTTACAACAAAGCTCATATTGTTGCATCTTCACCTGCTCTCGGAACTCTTAATGACGCTGCACTATCTAGCTGGTCTTGCAGTGTTCATGAAGCGTTCTCCAGCTATCCATCTGTTGGAATCAATGGATTCCAAGCTCTTGGTATTGCTCAAGATGTTATTGGCGTCGGATCGCAAACTTTTGGTGATAAAACAATTGGACTACCATATATTATCAGTCGTGGAGCAACTCCAGCTGGATGTGGTGATGGAAAATGGGAAGCATCCCTGAACGAAGAGTGTGATGACGGAAACACTGTTGCTGGTGATGGGTGCTCTGCAAGTTGCAAATGTGAATCTGGTCGCCCAACTGGTGATGGAAATTGTCTTCCAGCTTTGACACTAAACATAACAACTCCTGTTCATACTCCATCGCATTCTGCCACTCTTCCACCCCATATAACATCAGGATCTAGTGGAGTCCCTGTACCATATGGCAACAAGACTATCATTTCAACGATCGATCATAACAGGACTGTCACTGCTACTATCCACGATACTGTTACAGGTCATGATACCAAGACTATTCATGATATTTCAACTGTTACTACGTAAGTAATTACTTGGCAATAGATAGCTCTGTACTAATTCATCTCTAGAACTTTCATTCCTCCTCCATATGTTACTCCCGCATGCCCAACTGGAGACAAGATAGTTGGTGTTCAAATTGTTGTTTATGTATCAATCATTGAATCATGTCATACCATTGGAGACAAGACTGGTTCGTAAATCTATTTTCTTTCACTGAGATCATCACTAACATATCAAATAGTTACTTCATATATCACAAGTGATTGCTCCACTGAACAGAAGCCAATTTGGAGCACATCAACTGTTGGATATCCTTGCTACGCATGTGCCTTATCTAGTGCTGGTGTCCCTTGCCCGACTGGAGGCTTTATCACAGCCACTACGACCTCATGCCACGAGACTGCAGTCCCAACTTCATACACTTGGACTCCAGTCCCACCCACCATTCTCCCATGCAAGACTTGTCTTCCATACACTATGCCAACATGTCCAGTATATAGCACACTCCCACCATCATCTATCTACGTTGTCCCAGTCCCAACTTTGGGAACTCACTCCGAAGCAAGTAGCCGTGTTCCCGAGACTTCTATCTATGTACCTGCTCTATCTCCAGTTACACACACCACTTCTATCTACGGAGTCGGTGTCACAACTTATATCACTTACCCTGCCGGTCCAACCAACTGCAATTGTCTCAGAAGTCAAAGGGATCGCTGCTACAATCATCACTTATGCCGCTCCGACACCAGCTCCAACATACGCCGCAACTATAGTACCTGTCTGCCCTCCTGGCGGATGTAAACCAGCGACTTCTACGGTTGTTCAAGTGGGTCCTGTTGGAACGACTTCTCTCTTGGGTTCCCCCACTTATATACCATTCACTGGGGCAGCTACCCGTATTGTCAATGCTAATGTGGCCACGATGGTTGGTGTCGTAGGCGGCATTTTCGGATTGATGATTATTTTGTAGATTGGGAATTTGAAGGATATGAATTGGGATTTAGGATGCTTATTGTTTTGAATGGACTGGGTATGGCATGAACAGAAGCAACATTACCTTGTGAAAGGGATCTTTAGGGAGAAACGTATTTATTCATTTCGTATCGACTTGCAAAGGCTTCCCGCTTTCTGTTTCCCAAGGAAAAAAAAGGAAGAAATGGTGCCATTGCAATTGATCTTTTTTTTCTGTGAACGATTTTTGACTTTGGTGTATGAAATGGATAGGTAATAGATATACATCATTCATTATTTAACAGTGGAGTGTTAGGACATGGAGGTTAACATATTTCAATGTTTTTAATCATTCTATTCGTCTTTGTTGATTTATTGCTTGCTTTGTTTTGGATGATTGCATCTTATCCTCTATGTGTCCAGAGTCGAGTTTTTGAAGATCTGGAATGTCGTGATAGTTAATCTGATTATACGGGTCGAGGTTTTCGAGATTTCTTATGATTCCATATATGCTTTCTTTCCTTATAGAAGTATGACCTTACCTTGAATCTTTGAAATCAACAGTGTATGAAGACACTGAACATCTAAATCCTAATTAGTTCTTAATATTTGATCACACTTTTTCTTTTCCGTTGTCCGTCCTAAGCGGGGTGGGTGGGGTTGTAGCGGAGTGGCACTATTGGGCGAACAAACCTCGGTAAAGTCTCGAAGAATAATTTGTTACAAGTTTACGTCCATCCATCACAATTTGATATCCTAACACTGTATATAAATTTGCCCTCGATGCCAATTTAGTATCCCTTTGTTTTCATCAAATGGTGTAGACGCTGTTTGAAAATCTGGAACCCAATTGAGTTCAATTGAAACTTTCAGAACACGACTTCATCATTGAGCAAAAACTCACGTCATGGAATCGAATTCTCTGTTCACATTCTTCCCCGGAAAACATCTCTGGATCTGCAGTGCCATAGCTCTAAATCTGATTCGTATCCCCTTCTGGCTTATCTACTATGCTCCCTCTATTACTCGACCCTCGCCAAAATGGACTTACACCAAAGCTCTCCGTATCCGTATCGTAAAAGCCTTCGTCAAATCCGTCTCAATCACCAAATCAGCTACTATCATTAATCTCCTTCCGGGTGCCGAGGGATCACGATTCTTAACCATTCAGCCCGCTTCATCATCCCGCTATCAAGGGGTTACCCTCACGAATTCCGAGATCAAACCAGAAATTATTGGTGGCACGTGGTATCCACATCAACCATCTTCTGGCGAAGACGCCGGAGATGTAGTTCTTCATTTTCATGGAGGAGCATACGTAGTTGGAGATGGACGAACACAAGATGCTGGATTTTGCGCAGAGACTTTGATTGCCAATAGCTCTGCTTCCTATGTATTTTGTCCTCAATACAGACTTGCTTCAAGTCCAGGTGGGAGATTTCCAGCAGCGTTGCAGGATGCAATCACGAGTTTCTCTTACTTAACCGAGACAATGGGAATTAAGGCGGAGAATATCGTTGTCTCGGGGGATAGCGCAGGAGGAAATCTGGCAATGGCTTTATTGAGATATCTACATGATAATCCAAACGCGGGTCTTCCAAATCCAGGATGCGCTTGGTTATGGTCTCCCTGGGTTGATCCAGTTTCTACGATTGTCGAAGGAATCTTCCATGCATCTCCATACTCTCGTACCGATTATCTTGATGAGGGTTTTGGAATCTGGGGTGCAAAGAGATTAACACCACTTGAAGGAACAGGAGTAGAATTATCTCATCCGAATATCTCGTTTGTGGGGAATCCGTTCAAATCTTCCACCCCATTGTTTTTCAGTACAGGGGAGTGTGAAGTACTTTTCGATGATGTGGTGAGGGTTCATAATCAGTTCACAGAAGCGGGGAATAAGACGGAATTGCAAATTGAAGAGGGGGCGGTGCATGATATTATTTTGATTGGAAATCTTTTGGGCTTCAAAGAAGAGGCGAGGTTGGCGGCTAGGAGAGCAGGAGAGTTTTGGGAGAGAAATAGATAGACGGGGTAGATTGATGGATTGTAGATTGGTGGGTGAGTAGAAACAGGCTTTGGTGTTTGTATGATATACCTGGATAAAGATATAGATGTATATTTAGGATAGATTCAACGTATTTAGAACACTTGCCTGCAGGGTGTCTTCTGCTTGATCCATGGGAGAATTATTCACAACAAGATTGTTACTCAAGATTGATAAGGCACAAAAGTTTAGGGCTTCACCCCGTTGATTTGAGGTAAAAGGGGGCCCATCGAAAGAATGATTGTATGTCATGTGATTAGTGATTCAGAGACAATGAACTGTTTCGACTGGTCTACGTATGATTGGATAGCGTTTTCGTGGATAGAATGAAGTCAAATTCGAGGCGTGAAATATGTATAGTATATCATCGGTGAAGGATATAGGTAATAGATGCTGAAGTCGCGAATGGTAAAGGTGTTTGGTAAGCATGTTACTCATATATACGCACATAATTCTCCCACCCTCGTAATTTCCAGCAGATATTTGCACCCTATTTCGGCGAGGTTCATGAGGTTTGATTGTGAAATTCATCTGGAAAATATACTATTATCAATAGTGTCATTCAATGACATCTATCTACATGACAAATATCCCAAGACCTTCACACTACTGACATGATGCCACGAAGTCACAGGAAGTCTAAGAAGGTCTTGTACAATCTAAAAGTAATCATGTAGAGAAACTTTGATGATTAAAGTATGAATTGAGTTTGTTGTCCGAAATAAGAATATTAGTACGGGCATATATGTCTCGTTGGAGAGATTTCAAGCGATGCTAAATACCTAGCTTCAGACCAAAATAGCTTGAATATGATAGCCCTGGGTATATAAACTCGGATTCCGCACGAGGTGCAGTGGGATATTTGTTCGAGATTGATTATCTGGTCAAAAATCGCATTCACATACATTATAGTTTGAAATATATATTCAAATAAACCCATTTCAACCTCTGGATAGTTCATCTTAGTCCATTAAGATTTCCTCTGTTCTGATTCTTGAAATCGACGTTCTCTTTCAATATCTAAGACATCAAAAGATGTTTTCTAGATTGATAACATACATACGTTCTATAACACGAGGATATAGAACACTGAATAGAGATGATTCAAATGATGTTGAAAAGTCTACCGAAGAGACACCTTTGATTGTCAAGGTACCTGCATCACCAAACCCTTCCGGGGATCATTCGAATGATAAGAGTAAAGAAATTGGGAACACATCCAGCCGTTGAGATTTCGGAACATTTTGATACAGAGCGACGCAGTCTTTGTCGATTCAGCAATCGGGAAGCCGATTGACGAATCATTCAATACAATCGATTGTACTTCGCAAACATCCAGTAACGCCTCAGAACTCCTTCCCTCTGAACAGTATCCCAAAGTTTCAACTGGTGTCTTCGAATTAATATCCAAAACAGCTCAAAGAGGAGCAAATAATGTATGCAAAATAGAGAACGAACAAAGTGATCGACTTCGATTTAATTCGGAAATATGTATTTCAACTCCACCTTCGAATGACTTCTTCGGATCATATAAAGAAATTCAATCCTTAGTAAATACTTTTGAAATAGAGGATGAAAAAACACCATCGAGTTCAGCGTTCTCCGAAATCTTTTTTGGGACCAAACCCATCAAGCTTCTTTGTAATAATATTTAAAACAGTTAAATTAGTATTAGATACTTTTACTAAGAAAATCGAGGATGAGAAAAAACAGTCGAATACCTTCTTTAGATTACCTGAAGTAATTCAATCCATAATAGATATTCTTGAAATAAAGAATAAAGAATAAAGAATACAATCAAGCTTAATATTCTTCAGAATATTTTTTGAGACCAAACCTATCAAGCTTTTTCGAAACAATATTCAAAACAGCTAGATCAACAATAGACACTCTTGTTAAGAAAATCAAGGATGAGAAAAAACAACCGAATCATCTATTAGATCACCAAAATGAGCCCCAAAACTAGCACTAGCGTTTCTCCTGAACCACAAAGTCTGATTGCTTGAAAATGATCAAATATTCCTGAATTTTAATACTACAATTGGTCAATGAGGTTTCTGTTAAGCGATAGAGTCCATTTTGGTGTCTTAGGGGATAGGCCGCTGCCCGGGAGATGTGACCTCGAAAGTTTCACACGAGGTGTTGGAATGTTGGTTTGAGGATGAGAGAATCGAAAAAAACAGGGGCGTTACATAGACATTCGACAACGGAGGGAAGACAGAGCCAATCATGGTGCTTGATGATATATTGGAAGAGAAGGATTGTGTTAAGCAAAAAGAGAAAGATAGAGATTATGAAAGTGGTTAGGGAGGGGGCATACGTCCAGAGGTAGTAAACTTCTTTCTGCATTTCTGAGACGGCCCTATTGGTAGTTTTTGTCATATAGTATTCTTGGGGTTGGGCAGAGAAAAGATTGCGCGTGGTAGAGAGAAAGCATTATAGGTTTTGATAAAAATTAAACATTAGAGGAATTGAAGACAAAGAAGAAAGCGGTAGTATTTTTGAGATCAAGGTTGTAGGTAAAATATGAAATATTCAAACGGTATGCGAGAAGGAGAATGAGAAGATATGACACTGTTTGGAAACGTAGTGGACGATGACGATATACGCTATAGAAGCGTACTTCCATAATCCTTGTTGAAGTTTCTAAGCAATTTACGGCGGCTCACAAAATCTGCAAGAAAAGCAAAGTCATACAGCCTCTCGAGAGGTCAAATCAGTGTCGATGTTAACCCAGAAACATTATCGACCAAGGAGAATGAGACACGTGTAGTCCCATGTAGAGAATCAGTGTATTGTCAGCCCTCTGCACAAATAGTCGATGCCATCCCGCGTCTATTGGCGTTTAAAACGGACGTCAACGGATAGAAATTTTTGGGTTTATACGCATTTGTTTTGGCTGTGTAACTGAAATAATCGAAGGTCATGTTGGACTTTATCACCACTGCGCTAGCGATAAAATTGGACCGCCGAGTATTGTAGTTCGTCTACTATTGAATCGTACCGATCCCGAATAGGATTCTCATAGGCAGTTACGAGAATTCGGAATCGAGCTTGCATTGCGTGGCCAATCCTGTAATTCCATTGTCACCATTAATAGACCGAACAATAGAGTATCCTTTGCATACAGAATTGAAACCAAACTTTTGGCACGTATTGTGCGGCTGTGGACGGCGTAAAATGACCACGAAAGCAAGATGGCTATGCAAGTCTGGACAGAATAAGCCTTTTCAAAAACGAGCGTGTCTAACAGAGCACACAACCGACATAGGTGATTCAGAAATAGTGAAAGTTCACAAAAGCCCAAAGATCCGTGATGATTTCAATGTAGACCGGATATATATCTTGTGATTTGCGAATTCAATCCGAAATTCGAATTCCACATATGGATTGAGCTCTGACTCGTATCTTACTTCAAACATGAGTAAGATGATTTTTCTTGATATAATCAAGAGCTTTTCCAATCGAACATGTCTGACCTACTACCTAAGGCGTCGTCATGTATGTTTTAACGATGTCTTCATTATTTGGCCATGCCTTTATATCGCTCATATTATCATCCAAGATGGTGAAGTATCTTTGTGAAGTCCACACAACTCGAAGCAGTTGAGCTGCAATTTGCATAAGTATTTGAGTTCGAGTTCGAGTCTATGCGATCTCGGGTTCTTTTTCTTTTCCCCCTTCACGAATTTCATCCTATAATTTGCCATCATGTTCACCCGGAAGTCTCTTGACTCTCTTTTGTTCCCAATCGTCCAAATCTTTCGCCGCGAGTCTCTGTCATAGCGATGAATGTCAAAATATTGCTCTCAAGCACAAGTATCTGATGGCACACTCACGTAGTATTCTTCTTTCATATCCACTCGCCTTCCAGTCTTACCAATTCCTAGCTCCTCTTCTTTGCTTACTCTTCGCACACGTTTATCATGTTTCTCGTATCGGATAGCTGTGGCAGGAGTAAGGAAGAAAGATCCAGCTACCATAGTTACAATGAATGGTAAACCGAAGAGCGCAAATGGATGTCTGGCTAGAGCGCTACGATATCTTGCGGCAAGGGTATTTGACTCTGCCGCTCCGCGAAACTTCTTGCTTCCAAAGACTGCCATTTTGTGATTCCACTGAAAGGATTGAATTCATGTACAACCAATGATAAATCTTAGGAAAGGTTGAATTGAGAATCTGCCAAGTTTGAGTCGTTTAAATGAGGTACCGTACTTGTTGCCGCAATGCGATCAATGAGCCCATGATTTTGACCGAAAGTCGCTAGAAGCCTTTAAATCACGTGCAAACGCGAAACCCTAAATTGTTTTTGGTGAAGGAACGCGTCGACAACTTCCTTTTTGTGGTATCTTATCAATTTTGTGATATTTTATCAACCAATCGCCAATCTTTGTGCAATCCATCGCGGTAATAGATGGTCATGAAAGGATGGCACCTCATGAGCCGCCGACTGGCACACCAGGTCGTTGGGAAGCCCCTCCATCAACTATGGCTGCACAATTAATCAATAATCTCTCGACGAAGAAACAATCTCGACAAGTCGAGCATGACGATTTACAAGCACTTATGACTGAAGTTTCCTGTCGAGAGAATGATTCCTCCGACTTCACGGATCCCGAAGCTTTGCTCGAGCACAAACATAAACTTCTATATGTCATCGCAAAAGTAGTTTTAGAGAAACTCAACAAAGATGACCCTTTTATGAATGTCCAAAACGTCATAAATCAGGCTTGTGAAGCCCTCGATGTTTTCATTTCCACTGTCAAAGATGTCCCGAATATACTTAATCACGTATTCACTCTAGATAGACCACTCAAATCACGCGGTCCAGAACCTTTCTGGATATGGTTATTCCCACGGGTTCTGGCTTGTTTGGGTCGTCGGAATTCTAGAAAGCTCACAGCAAAGATTGAGGTTTTCTTTTCTACTTCGTTTGAGGTCGTCGCCAGATCACCAAAACTTTGGGGTCTTAGTTCTAGCTTTTTTGCCTACCTTAAGGACAGTGTAACATGTAAGTACACAACCACACTTGCATCACTTAACAAGTACTTATATTTCTAGCTATTCTCACCATTCTTCAAACCCTCAGTCTTGTTGCTCATGGAGGGGAACTGGATTTTGTACTACCATCTGATCAATTCAAGGTATCGTCATATTCCTTCAGTAACGAGGACGATATGGTGGAAACATCTCTCCAATGCACATATAGATTGCACAACAAAGCAGGCGCTTTGAAACATGCCATATGCATTTTATCCATCTTGGTGAAGGTGTCTATCCAAGCTTCATCCTTTCAAGATGCAACTCCCGCTTTCCAGGACTACCTAGCGTGGCTGTTTGATTCGTTACACAAATCTCACGAGTTGCAAAAGGTCTGGACATTTTCCGAGAATTCTGCGCATGATTGCGAATCTCCAGCAATTTCTCTCTTCTGTGACCTCCAGGCACTTCTATCATCAACTCAGAATTCGTTATCTGAGACTTTAGTACGTAAGGGTTATGCCTACCTTACAATCATCGGAGCAGATATTATCATAAACCCATCAAACATTATTGACAAGGATATTAATCTTGCTTTCTGTCGGACTTTATTGCATTTGGCAAATATCTGTAAAAAGTACGATTCGACATGTAGAATCGTCCGTTTGTCCCTACTCCCGAAGCTTCGGACCGTGCTAGATGACGATCATGCGAAAATTATAGTTGGGAATGATTTCCAGGTACGTAACCTTTGTCCTTTCCAGATTTCGACTAAACCTTCTATAGAATGCTGCAGCCACTTTGCTTTGGGCCTGTAGATCAGCAGAGAATGCTAATCTTGGGCTTATTTTACCACATGTGAACTTTGATACTGACTCTTTGAATGCCGATCTCAATCTTCTTGTGCTGAAGGACATCGAAACTCGATCAACCCAATCAGCTCCACCAAACAAACGCCGAAAATTACATTCAGAAGAGGGCCTTCTGCAAGAAATCATCGCCAAGCTATATTCTCTTTTCGGTGACCAGGAAGTTCTAGATATGGACGGGTTATGTCATATAGTTGAGTTAGTAGCATTGTTGAGACCACTCGCTTTTCTCTAACTTCTGCTAGGAGATGTTACGCGGAGTTGACTGATCTTGACCGATGCAAATTCATTGACTATTTGTCTATGATACCATGTGCGGCATATGGCTCCTTAACAGTTACTCGAGACAAATTCGAAAACATAGTATCGTCCCAATGTTTTATCTGTCAAAAGCTTCCGCCCAGAATCACAGCATTGGACGATGATTTATGTCAAAAAACTGGCAGCGAAGCAATTTTGATTCTTACTACGCTGATCAAGTCTCCCGCCTTCCATGAGTCACGACGATCAAGGGTCCTAGCAATGATAGCCGTCAAGGCCTTTGCCATACATTTTCAAGACGAGGAATTTTTGGATTTGGAATCTTCTGCGGTTGGACAGTGGTGCTTGAAATCTCTTCAAAGTTCCATGCGTGAATTGAGAATCGCTGCAGGGTAAGTTATTACCAACTAGAGGAGTTTATTGGAGTTCTGCTGATGAATCTAGTCGCACATTACCAGAATTTCTTCAAGGAGACAAGGCTCCAATGGATCTTATCTTAAAGAATAGAACAAATGTACTGATCATCTTGCGTGATTTATGCGAAAAGCTAACTCTCCATTGGCAAGAGACATGTGTTCTTGCTTGGGGTCAACTTGCAAGGTTTGTTTAACTCAATGATTTCGGTTACTCTCATGCTTACAGGTTCAGGGTCTTGATCGATGGCGAGCTTAATATAGTTCTTCTCAAGCTTGTTGAATATTTAGGACATTCAAATCCAATCGTGTCAAATGCGGCCTACAATGAAGTAAGCTAGCTCCTTTCGTTGGGAAAGTGTTACTGACCTTCAATTAGATATTGAAATTGGCGAATCGTAACGGAAACTTTGATAAACCTGTCGAACGGTTATTTAGCCCTTTCTGGGATAGTATCGCCATTGCTGCTGTGAAGGAGCTGCTTAGCCGACCACAAACTTCTCAGTTAATGGCAGATTTACTAGAGATCACAGTCTCCGAATTTCTTATCCTGACACAAGCATACACTCTGCCATGGCTAGTGCTGTGGCGCGATGCAAAGACTATCAAGAAGATTGCTTCAGCTCGGAATGAGGAATCTTGGCGAGTATGTACGGACACTGCTAACATTGTTCATATTATGGCTTTGTTGCTGGTGCAGGATGTTCAAAATATTGAAAGCCACACAATGTCTGTGCTGAAATTTGTCTCTTCAGATTTTGAAAAACGAGGACTTGATTTTGCGTTTCTTCTTAAAATGGATCCTTCGAGCACTTTTCTTCACCTACTCAAGGTGGCCGGGTATGCGGATAGCAGTAGAAAATCAAGGGCATGTAAACTTTCTTCTCTTATATAAGCTGAGGACTAACTTTATAAGATCCGACTTGCTTTGCAATTTCTTGTCGAGAATGTCCAAAGCCCAGATCAAAACCGAAAGAAGAACAACCCGATGGCGGCATTTTTAGAGCAGCACAACCTTGGCCTCGTTACTCGCATATCAGAAGTAGTGAATGATAACAGGGATGAACAGTCAAGTTTTGAGAAGAAAAGAAACGTGAAAGCGATTGAGGAAATGGTGACAATTGGTAAGACCTACACTGGGGCTGCTCGACCACAAGTAAGGACATCCCACTCATTTCACCTTTACATGTTAGCTAACTATATCCAGATATGCGCCTGCCTACAGTCCGCCTTGGCCCAGAAAGACCTCCAAGCCTCAGCCTTCTCAGCGTGGTCAGCTATGCTCCGATATCTTGGTGATGATGATGTGGAATGGATGCTCGAAAGTACCTTCGTTACTATAATCCAGTATTGGGAATCTTTCGACGACTCTACAAAAAAGTCAGCAGAGGAAATCTTACAATACCTTTTGAGAGAGCGCGCCCGTCTTATTCGAAATAGAATAGTTGAGTTACCATCGCTCTCCAGCCTCCCGCAGCTTTATGATATAGAGCACAAGCTTAACACTATGAGAAGACCGACAGATGTCAGCAATGCATTTCATATATTTAGTCGTCGGATACAACATGAAACAGCTGGGGTTGTCGCACAGGCTTTGTCCGAATTAAAAGGCTTACTTCAAGAGCAGCAGTCGTATCTTCAGGCGTCAGCTGTGAGTGAACAGCCTGACGTGGTTATTGGTAAGCTTGTGCGTTCAATCATGGATGCATGTGTCAAGTTCAACGAAAGTCATAATGATATTGCTAAGCTTTCAGGGGAGTGTCTCGGTTTGATAGGCTGTCTTGACCCCAACAGGGTTGAAGCCGTTAGAGATCAACGAGAAATGGTGGTTGTCATGAATTTTCATGATCCCGAGGAAACTACAGATTTTCTTCTCTTCCTCTTGGAAGAAGTTGTCGTCAAGGCATTTTTATCTGCGACCGATACAACCTTACAAGGATTTTTATCTTTCGTTATGCAGGAATTGTTGTCGAAGGGTGGGTTCGCAGACGTCTGCGCACCAAATTTGAGGGGTGCCCATAAGGATCCGAACAATCCGCTCTGTAAAAAGTGGGAGTCTCTTCCAGAAAGTGTTCGGGCAACTCTTACACCTTTCCTTAGCTCGATGTTCTCGGTATTGAAAATGGAAGTT
This sequence comes from Botrytis porri, assembly GCF_014898465.1. Taxonomy (NCBI): domain Eukaryota; kingdom Fungi; phylum Ascomycota; class Leotiomycetes; order Helotiales; family Sclerotiniaceae; genus Botrytis; species Botrytis porri. The sequence goes on from NW_024066078.1 coordinate 286,368, forward strand.
CCGACTACCACATATCCTATATTTCGACCCGACAGTTCTCAGCCCAACAGGATCAACAAGTACAATAATTGGCTGAAAACATTCGTTCTTGATCTCTTACAGAAACCGAAAAACGACAACGCAGAATTACTCTTTCCTCCTTTGTGTCGAGCTATCCGAATCAAAGACCTCTCTGTAGCGAGTTTCCTTTTACCATACTTGATTCTACATGTAATTATAGAAGGGTCAGACGAAGAGAGAAAAAACATTGGTGCAGAATTGCTTGGAATCTTAGAGTATCAGCCGACTTCATCATCACATGTCAAGCAAGAGGAATTAAGACTATGCAGCGAAGTAAGTGACGCCATTTTCTAAAACCAGCTTCTATTCCTAATATAATGACACAGGCCGTTTTTCGCGTTCTCGATTACCTTTCCCGCTGGATACAAGCGAAGCAGATGATAGTACATCGAGAAATACGAGCTGGCATCCCTGGTGGCCTGGAGCAAATCGAGAAAGTGACTAGGCTTATCGAAAGCATTCCTGCTGAAATCGTATCAGCTCGGGCTATACAGTGTAAGTCATACTCTAGAGCTTTATTCAATTGGGAGCAGCACATTCGTCATGTTCGTGAAACGAAGAAGCAGGATGCTTCGAGAGAGATCTCAGATCTAGAGCGATTGCAGGAGATATATACCCAGATAGATGAGCCTGATGGTATTGAAGGAATATCGGCACATCTACATGTGTTGGATATTGACCAAATAGTTCTCGGCCATCGCAAAGCAGGGCGCTGGACAGCTGCCCAAGGGTGGTATGAGATTAAGCTTGCAGAAGACCCTGAAGATGTTGATGTTCAGCTCAATCTTCTTACGTGCCTAAAGGAGTCTGGACAACATGGTAATGTTAATCATCGTTTGCTTCTCTTAGCTAATGCTAACCAATAATAGATGTCTTACTTAATTATGTCGAAGGTATGCATACTGCCACCAAAACAGTAGGAAAGCTATTGCCTTTTGCCACTGAGGCTTCGTGGGCAACAGGGAGGTGGGCTGCCTTGCAAAAATATACATCAATTGCTGGTCGAGATTTAGAAGAAGACTTTAACGTCAGCATTGGGAAAGCGTTGCTAGCTCTACACGAGAAAGAGACGACGAGGTTCGTTTCAACCATTGAGGATCTCAGAAAGCAGATTACTTGCTCCCTGTCGAGAGCTACTACATCATCGATTGGATCTTGCCACGATCCTATGCTAAAGCTCCATGTGCTTACCGAATTAGAAATGATTGCCGGTGTCGATTACACTGAACCGATACCAAGGGAAGAGCTGCTCGAATCACTCGACCGCCGTCTTGAAACAATTGGCGGCTATCTAAACGACAAGCAATATTTGTTGGGCATAAGAAGAGCCGCCATGCAATTATCTAAGTAAGTAACATATTGACCCCGCTCAACTTCCTTGCCTTTGCACCAACGCATCTGACTTTCACAGTCTTGAATTTACGAAAGGAGATATCGCTTCTGCCTGGTTGACTAGTGCGCGCCTGGCTAGAAAGGGAAATGCAATTCATCAATCTTTCAACGCTGTACTCCATGCCTCACAGCTCGGTGATGACTCAGCCAAAATAGAACATGCACGACTTTTATGGAAAGAAGAACAGCATCGAAAAGCGATTCAAAGTCTTCAGGGCGCAATTGACAGTAATGCTTTCATATCTCACAATGAGATAAACAAGGCATCTCTAGGAAGTGCTGACAATACACATCGGAAACAGCAGCAGAATCTTCTCGAAGCAAGGGCTCATCTTCTACTTGCAAAGTGGCTTGACCTTGCTGGTCAAACAAACTCATCCGCCCTACGAGCCCAATACCAACTAGCTGCAAAGACCCATAATGCATGGGAGAAGGGTCATTATTATCTGGGACGTCACTATAATAAGTTATTGGAATCATCCAGCAACTTGCCATTCGAAAGACAAGATGACAGCTATCTTTCTGGAGAGACTGCATCGCTAGTCATTTCGAACTACCTACGCTCGCTGGGTCATGGCACCAAGTATGTCCACCAAACTCTCCCTCGTATATTAACACTCTGGTTGGATCTTGGAACGCAGCTCAGTCAAAAGATTGATCCAAAGCGTCATTCTCAAGAGTTCGTTAGCAAGATGACTCAGTTGCGAAAGAAAACATTAGATGATCTTCACATTAGATTCAAAAAATACATTTCCAAAATGCCGGCCTACATATTCTACACAGCTTTGCCACAGATCGTATCTAGAATTACCCATCCGCACAAGGAGGTAAATCACTTCCTTCAGTTGATTATGCTAAAAGTTGTATCGGCACATCCCCAACAATCACTTTGGAGTGTGTTGGCTTTAAGTACTTCAACGCAACTGGATCGTCGAACCAAGGGAATGGAATTACTCGCAAAATTGCCAAGCGTGTCTGTGAAGGCCGATCATAATTCTATAGACATCAGGGCTCTAATCAGAAACGGACAAGCTCTCACTGCTGAAATTTTAAGACTTTGCGAAGCTGGAGATTTCAAAGAATCTAGGGTATTCAGATCGAGTTTATCTAAAGATCTACAATTTAAACACAAGGTCCTGCCAAGTGCCCTTGCTTGCCCAGTAGAAGCCGCTTTGACAGCGAGCCTGCCGACTCTCACAGATAAGGTGACAACACACAAAGCTTTCTCTCGCGATGTTATAACAATCAATTCTTTTGAAGATGATGTTCTGGTATTAAATTCTTTGGCGAAACCTAAGCGAGTGAGAGCTCTGGCCTCAAATGGACAACACTATGGTCTCCTTTTCAAACCGAAAGATGACCTTCGTATGGATCAGCGTCTTCAAGAATTCAATAGCATGATGAATAGATCTCTAAAGCGTGATGCCGAATCGAGTAGACGCCAATTGTATGTCAAGACATATGCTGTGACACCTTTGAATGAGGAATGTGGAATCATAGAATGGATAGAAGGACTTCAAACACTTCGCAAAATACTTACGGATCTGTACGGAGCGCAGGGGAAACGAATCAATTATACGGAACTTGGTATGTATTGCGAGGAAGCAATGAAAGGCGAGAAGCAACTCCCATTCTTCACGGAAAAGGTTCTTGGCGAGTTTAAACCTGTATTCCACAAATGGTTCATCAAACAATTCCCGGAGCCCTCGGCTTGGTTTGCTGCTAGACTTCGCTATACTCGGTCATGTGCTGTTATGTCTATGGTTGGCACAATTCTAGGTCTAGGAGATCGCCACACAGAAAATATACTTTTCGAGGAAGGAAATGGAGGAACCTTTCACGTAGATTTCAATTGTCTCTTTGAAAAAGGTAAAACTTTTGCAAAGCCAGAACAAGTTCCTTTCCGCTTAACTCATAACATGGTCGACGCAATGGGTATGTACGGCTACGAAGGTCCGTTCCGCAAATCCTCGGAACTTACGATAAAGCTATTACGCCAGCACGAAGAAACTTTGATGACAATTCTTGAAGCTTTTATTTATGATCCCACACTGGACCTCATGAAGAAGGTTGATAAGAAGAAGAGGGAGATAGCAAATGAAGGGATGCTGAGTGCGCAGAAGGTGTTGGACGTTATCCAGCGAAAGGTGAAGGGACTGTTACCTGGAGAAAGTGTGCCACTTAGTGTGGAGGGTTATGTTGACGAATTAATTAAGCAAGCCACAGATCCGAGAAGACTGACGGCTATGTATATTGGGTGGTCTGCGTTCTTTTAAGGCTGGGTGATCATAATGGATGTATATGGTATGGAGCTACGACCTCTTGATGTATTAATAGATGATAGATATCAAATCATGTCACATGGTTACAAACTCGCACAAATTCTCTTCATATCGACCATGGTTATATTGATAGTGAGGAGTAACTAATATTTTTGTTGTTGTTACATGATCTCTTTCATCATCTAACGCAAGGTGTACTTTTCACACTACATGTTGTGGCCTGCATTTAAGATTGAAACGGAAATCTGAAACAATCTTTACGACTCTGTATGGATTGACGAGACTCCCAACTTTCGAAATTTCTAATAAAGTCATTCTTTAATTGTTTGATATGAAAATTCATGTTTCGATTATTTCATATCTAATGAATGATTATAAAAATTCTTAAGATATATGATTTGGTTCATTGAAAGATATTCACAAGTCCATTTTTGCAGTGTCCCGTCAGTTTGTACACCCACTGGTGTGCTGATCAGTGCGAAACTGGAATTCGATTTAAAGACCACTCATGTCAATCAGAGTACTCCTATACTAGTCCGGTTTACCTTCGCGGATTACGAAATTAAGCAAGACATCTCACACGGATTGTCATACAATGGCTTTCAGCTCATCAGCCGTGCTGCATACTCCGTACATGAAACGTGTAAGCACGAGTCCATTTGATGATACATAAAGGACGACATGTCGTGAGCTACCTCTGATATCATCACCACTACCAAAAAATACACGATTGACTGAAATTATGGAAATCATAATTGTAGGCGCGGGAATCGCTGGTCTCGGTGCTGGGATTGCTCTACGTAGAGGTGGACATAAAGTTACTGTTCGTTTTCTACTCACTATATTTTTACCGGCCAGATTATACCGGTATATCATCTGATACCCACAATGTAGAAATACTAACATGACCCAAGATACTCGAACAATCTTCCCTTCTCCACGAAACAGGCGCCGCTATAACAGTAGCACCAAATGCGTCACTCATACTTAAGTCATGGGGCTTCTCGCCCGCGAAATCGAAACTGGTAGCTCTCAGTAAAGCAAATATTTGGGATGGTATGGCCATGAAAGTTGTGGTTGACAATTATTATGCGCAGACTGAGGAAAAGTATGGGATACCGTTGTATTCGGCCCATCGGGTTGATTTGCATAGTCAGTTGAGAGAAATAGCGACTAGGAAAGATGGAGAGGGGATTCCGGTTGTTTTGAAGGTCAAGGCGAAGATAGTTGGTTTTGTGAGTATTAGTGATAACGCGTTTTGTTGCGGTCTCGAATTTGAATAATGATTTGTATTATAGGATGCCGTAGATGGGAAAGTCACTCTTGAGGATGGAAAGGTTTTACAAGCAGATCTTATCGTCGCAGCAAATGGGGTGCACTCAACGGCTGTGGACCACGTGCTTGGTGCGAATAAAGTTCAAGCAGGCGATACTGGATGGTCTTGTATGCGATGGTTAGTGCCCACAGAAGACCTGTTATCAGATCCCGAGACTGCTGATCTGGTCGACGATTCTGTTCAGAGATTCTTTGCGCCAGCTTCCGGTGTGGGCGGTTTCGTATGGTATCCATGTAGAGAGTAAGGATTTCGTGGGCGTTTTTTATGATATTTCTGAGCTGACCAGATCGCGAATCAGTAACGAGGTGCAGAATTTTCTGTACTTGTCAAAGGCATTCGACAGTTCCCATGCTACAGAAAGTATAAATCCCGCATTAATCTCTTTGTATGACGCTGAAAGTTGGTGGTAGGTTTCAGAGCGTCTGTTGACCCAAGTGTTCCGATGAAGTATGCGATGCATGAGTTCAGCCCCGTCTTAAAAGCCGTGATCGGGTGAGTCTGATTGCCGATGGCTATATCTACATTGGATGGTATCTCACAGACAATGTAGGAAGGCACAAGATGTTAAATTTTGGAAATTGGTCGCTCGAGAACCAATCCCGACATGGCACAAGGACAGACTCGTTTTGATAGGCGATGCTGCTCATCCTATGCTTCCGTGTAAGTTGAAATATGTACAACCCCATTTCGTCCTACGTTTCCTAACATTCAGCATTAGTCCAAGCACAAGGGGGGTGCCAAGCCATCGAAGATGCGGGTGCACTCGGGATATTACTGAATCAGATAAATCCTGACGACAAAGAAACACTGGAGAAGCGACTACAACTATACGAAAAGGTTAGAAAAAATAGAGGCTCGTCTCTGCAAATCCTTTCGAATCATAGCCCACCTGCATCGCAGGCTAGTCGTGATGAGGCTGCCAAGTATCTTCCGGATGGAAAAACACTTGGCACCACGGATGACATCAATGATTATGTGTTTTCGTTTGATGTTATTAGAGAGTGTGAGATACTCTTGGCGGAAGAGTCGATCGTTGGTGGTATAAGAGCTTAGTGTTTGAGGGAATATGATTGGTGATGCTGGCTTATCTTTACCAAACCCCGCGATTCGTGCAACAATGGCTTCATGCGGGAAAACTATTTTGTAGTTGTGATGCATTGATAAAACAAAAACTTTCAAAAGCAACGAACCAAATGATGCATTCGCTTATCCTCGTGTAATTTTGGCTGAAAGGGGGCTGCTGAACAAACGTCCACCGCAGTTTGGCTCATGTTCCACCCTGATTTTGACCGCGCTCTGAAAGGCGACCTACAGCTTTAAACCGTAACTCATTCATTGTACTGGTCAGTCCTTGCTTCGGCTTAGAATCGTTCATGCCGAAAAAGTCTAAAACGGAACGAAACTATGAGATTTTGGCTGAACCCGGTCTCGAATATCTCCAAAAAGGTGATCGCCTGCTTCGTGTATTGTTGTACTGGGTCAAAATTTGATGCAGAATAACCGATTTTTGTGCAGTTCAAATCGTGGAGCGGGGTCTAAACGCTCGATTTCGAATATTGCGTGCGTCGCTTGCATCTGCAAAGGCAACTGCGAGCGATCACCAGCGGGTGCATAGATTGATGGGTCACTTCTCAACTTTTGGAACTCTTAATGAATTCACTTTGTGATTGTTGATATCAGAATTCACATTTTCATTGTTCTACGTTGTTTGAATAAATGTAACAGTTCCCAAGATATACGAATTCAAAGGCTTTGTATTGAATGCCACTCCTTCGAAGACAGCTGAAAAGGACGCGAGGCCGTGGGACATCGAGACATGTGAAATACTTAATGAGTTTAGGTATAATAGAGGCACATTTCACCCCAATGTCTTAATCATTATCAACAACTCCAGACTCATTACATACACACTGATTTGATATTACCGAAGACTTCAATATGACTACTACTACTACTCTCGACGGATTGGTGGGTCTTCTCACTCCACCACCACGACCTTCCGCTCCAATCCCTTACCAAATCTCCAGCGGTACCGTAGCATTGTTCCAGAGTCAATGAGACAGTCTGAGGTCTGACCTTATCCTCGACGACTATGTTCCCAACCGGCGTCATATAATTCCACCTCTTCAATATGATATAACGTCTTGGATCTTATTTAATATGCCAGCCGATACTGTGATGACATTACTTGCTGATATTAAAACGAGCGGACCAATCCCGGATCTAGGTGATGCAGGTACATGTATTGACCTGGTTGGAACTGGAAGAACCGAGGCAGTTGATCTCATACAGGTCGGCTTGCACGACCAGATTTCGATGTTTTTCTGGAGAAAAGTTGATCTCAATATGGGAGCCATTGAGTTATTTGAAGATCTCGACTTCAGAGGTAGACGTTCGACCATATTTCTCAGCGAGGGTCTGACAATACTGTTCACTCAATTATGAAATGGAAGTTGCAGGACAGCATTAGTTCAGTCCGTTGGAAGACGCTTCAAGATCGACAGACGGCTACATTGTACAATGCAGCAGATGGCACTGGAACTTCATATGACAATATCAAAGGCTGGAGTACCATGAAAGAGATAGCTAGACTTTCGGACGTCCGCCTCAACGACGTAGTAAGCTCTTTCAAATGGCAGAGTGTTAACCCTGTAAAAGAGGTTATCAAGCCTTTTAACGTCACTGCTTCCAACTCATCGGATGAGGGAGGACTTACCTCTCGTGTTGACGGAACAAATGATACCCCCAAGCCACAAGCCATTACCGTAACACTTCGCAATTCCACCACTCAGCCCGTCACCGTTGAGACCTCTGATAAACGCGTCACTGGCATAACGACAAGCTTGACCCAGACAGCTAGTGTGGGAGTCGAAGGGGTAGCTTCTGCTTCAACTCAATGGTCTGTCGCAGTCAATTATTCTTATGAAAGAACCGAAACCTCGTCTACGAGTCAAACGAAGACAGTGGAACTCTCGGTTGCGCAGACTGTAAATGCGCCGCCAAAAACTAGCTATATTGCTACCTTGCTAGTGATTATCGGGACGATTCCTACGACTGAATATACCACCACTGCTGAGCGTTGGTACAAAGATCCAGTTGCTGGATCTAAGGCAGATCCTCAGAACAATGGCTGGTATAAGAGGGTGGAAGATGTAAGGCTTACCCTGACAGGTAGTTTGGCGTGCAGAACAAAGGTGGACATGAAAGCTACACCGCTCAGAAACCCTTTGGTCCAAGTCCCTTGATTCTATTCTTTATCTTACACTTTACTGCGTTTGTTTCCTCATCTGGCCATGCTTTTGAAGTGTTTGGGCAAGTAGTCTTCTTATGTAGCCTATCCAAGTAGCACTAGCAATAACATCAGTTATCCGCTCTCGTCAAGATCTTTATATATAACCACACCTTTCTGGAGTTGGTATAATAGCACTCCAGTGAGAAGGGCGATTAATAAGGCGAATGAGCTGTAATTTCACAACCTGCTCTCCGGTTTCGCTCCATGGCATGTATCCGAGGATCTTTTAGGATAGGCAACATAATGTTTGAAGGGCTGTGTAGCTCACTATATTGACCACCGCATTGAACGGACATATCAAATATGAGAATGGTCGAGTATGTATGGAAGTTCATTATCAGATTCTCGAATACTAGATGGACGTATCGTGTTTGAGTAAACTGTCACCATAGCTCCATGTCTCCGTGGGCTTGAGCACAAATAGAATGATCAGAGTGGATAATATTAAACAAATCCTTGGACAATTTTTGGTGTGAACTTATTTAAACCTTTAATTCTCCAGATTGAAATGAAGAATTAAATCATGAAAGGATTCGCTAGGTTAGGTGGTCAATTCGAGTCTGTTCATGAACAGGGCGGGATTAGAATAAGGTTAGCTTACATAATATGACGAATCCGAATTACCAGGGACTACTGTGGAAAGATGAAGATATCAATACAAATCCAATACAATCGAAGAGCGTTGTCCAACTTGTGAAGGGTCTGAGAACAGAAACCCTCTTTTCCAGAAATAACTATTCTTCACATTCACATGTTGATCAACGCCCGTTTCCTACACGCCAAACATCATTATGAGGTTCATTGATGCAAGCCACGTCTCAAGAAGAAAAGCATCAATTCCAAATGTGGCTCACTTACAGGCATTGGAAGTTGCTTAGGGCCCTTTGAGCAATGTCCTATAGGTCTTGAAACAATGGCGTGCGGGCGTTTGAACGGCAGTCAGGGTGGAAATGATGGGAATATCAACTGCCATCAGATTGAAGCTTTCTTGGCGATAATGCTACATTACATAGTGGCGGGATACTATTAGAGATGATAGTTGGACGAATATTCAAGAGGAAAATCTACGCGTAACAATGTCATGAGAGTTTTCATGACCCATAAAGCCATTCCTGTACATACAAGTGTATGAGGCCATTCGTAACCTCAACGGGAGATGAACATCCGTATTTCTCAACCGCGTTTTTCTTACAAATTCTAATGAAGAACCGAAAATTATTTCTTATTTCTCATGCAAGAGCCTTTGCATTCATCAACTCGAATGGCTTGAACCTACAATGGTCTAGATTCAGGGTAAAACAAAACATATCAAACTCGCACGGATGATCTGATGAAGCTCCCGGATCTAATGATCTGTGCGTTCTATGCCGTGGATGCTTTTAATTAAGCTTTTCTACCCGTTGTCACCCATGGGGATATCATATAAGTATTAGCCCTTGAGATCTTGTACTTTGTTGTGTGTTGAACTCGAATATTTCAATTGTGAGGTTTCAGATCCGTCGTTCACCAATTAAACATCATGTCATCACATGAAAGGTGCGTGAATCCTGAATATCTTCAATGGAGAATGGAACTGGAGACCTCCATCTTCTTTGGCTAATCATAGAGGCAAACAGGCATCTTTCAACGAGCTCCGTCTCTAGTCAAACCCCATTAAAGAACACTTATAGTCATGGATCGATGTATCAAGGAAACGAAGAGTCACAACCGAAGTTAAAGTTATTCGAAAATCCATTAGCTCATAATAGGAGGAAATATTCGATAACACCTCCAATTCCGAGTCCCATACATGAGATATCTGGTCCTATCAATATTGCTAGAAAACAATCATACGATAAATCGATCGAGAACCAATATGACGATAGGAAAGTTGATCGATTTTCGAAAGATGATGCAGAAGAAGAAATGTTCGAAACCCCCGAGTTTCGAAGATATGAGGAGACTACGAACATGGAACTTTTCTATGATCTTTTTTTCGTTGCAAATCTGACGACGTTCAACGATGTACATGATGTCAATGAGATCGATGCACTCAAATCATATGCTGGCTTTTTCTGCATCCTTTGGTTCTTATGGTTACAAGTCAGTCTTTTTGATGTTCGATTTGTTACGGATAGTATATTGGAGAGAATAGGAAAAGCATGTCAATTTGGTGTTATGATTGGATTGGCAATTGTCGGACCAGACTTTAATTCATCGGATCAAAAGCCTGGTGCTTTTCGTTCACTAGCAATCATCTTAATGTTTTCGCGACTTGTGTTGAGCTTTCAATATTCTGTTATACTGGTATGTTTCTTATGTTCTTTGGCAAAAATCTTTCATTACTAATGAGAATTCAGTATCATGTTTGGTATTATAAAAATTCAAAGTTACCACTCTTTCTTGTTGTTGTGGCCAATATCATAGCTGCACTAGTGTATTTTTGCACTTTTTTGTATGTTTTCCAACATTCCAATTATTATTAGGCTAATGATTTTCAAGTGGATTCTCAGAAGAAACATCTAAGACTGGCAAGGCGTTCATTGTTTGGTATGTCACAGCTATCTTAGAGACAGCAGTCAACATTGCCATATCGTCGAAGTGGAAGGTTTTAAGTTTCAGAGGATCTCATCTTGTTCAAAGAATGACTCTACTTACTCTGATTATTTGTAAGTCGATAATCTTTAGATTCAAATGAGTCGTCGCTAATTCCGTTGCAGTGGGTGAAGGTATAATTGGAGTTAGCAAAAGTACTGCGGATGTAGGTCTCTCAAACTTCTTGATTGTGGCTGTGAAATATTGACTGTCTATAGATTGCAGAACAAGAGGAGAAATGGACCGCGCCACTCATTCTTACTATTGTATCAGCTGTTGGAATAATTGTATGTATCAAGCTCTCACTCATTTTGACACAATCACTGACAATACCCTTCAAGTACTTCCTCTACATGCTTTATTTTGACTGGCTTAACCGATCTCAGTTTGGTTCCATACGTCAACAAATATGGGCATTTCTTCACTTCCCATTCCATCTCGCACTAGTATTTCTCGTCGAAGGTGCTGCCCAGTTTATCAGATGGCGAAAAGTAGTCGAGGTTATCAGGTAAGCACTATAACCAGTCAAATATCCCCTCCAGACTCTCCAAGATATTAACACCCCAATAGCCAAGTCAGCAAACAATACGTGGATCAATTTAAGAAAATCCCCGCCGTCGATAGTCTCGATCTCAAAACACGCTTAGCAAACGTCACTCAAAGCATCTTCGAAAAATTCCCTCCGGAATTCACACAAACCTTTACAGATACCCAAAGAGCTTTGTTCAATATTGGTAATACGACTCTTGGGTCCACAGAACAATTGGGAAATATTACGACGCTGTTTTCCACAGTGCAGGATTCTCTATTCGATAATTTCGGAATCGATCCCCCGGAAAGTGATAATGCGGTTACAGATCCTAATGAAGAATGGAATGAAAATCTTGGAGTTCTTGCTCTTGTGGTACAAAAAGTTCCCTTGCCCATCATTTTCTCCCCCATTTCCTATTCCCTCTCCACACTTCCTCATGCCCACACTAACCCCACCCCCTCTAGTTCACCTACTTCTTCCTCGCCTCTGGCCTCACCCTCATCCTCATGAACATCCTCCACGCACTCAGTCGACCCGCCATGACGCGTGCAGATAAACTTCGCAGCGCAGTCAATTTCATCCTCTCAATTACATTACTCGGATTAGCAGGCATATCGAATACGGATGCGGGATTTGCGTTTGCGCAAAGTGCGGGGGTTTTGCCGAGTGTGGCGGGGGTGTATTTTTTTGGTATGTTTTTTCGATTGAGTATTGGGGAGAGTGGGGGGATGTTTGGATGGTTGGGAAGGGAAGAGGGAAAAGTGGATGATGTGATGAGAAGATATTGAATTGTGCTAACTTTTGGCGTGATAGTTATGTTATTGGGATATACGAAATTGATTTGGTGATATATTAAGAGATGAGAGTTGGGGATTAATATGATTTTGAAACGGGATGGAGTATATTCTTTTAATAAATATAATTTGAATATATATATTTGATTTTGATTGTTCGAGTGGTTATTAAAGAATAATGAGATGATGGATATTAAAATGAGATTGAATTATGCTAATTTTTGATGTGATAGTTATGTCATTAGAACATACGAAATTTCTCTGGTGTAATATATATCAAGAGATTAGAGTTAGTAAATCAATACAATAGAATGAAATAGAGAGGGAGAGAAGAAAAGATAGAGTACAGAATATGTATACGACTCAAGAGTAAGAGAGGGTAATAATCTAATAGAGAAACTAGAATAAGAAATAGATTTAACTTAGATTTTGAAACCATAGAGGGAGGGTTATGAGCTAATAAATCATATATGCATATATGCATGTACATACAGAGGTATACGTTGATATCAATCACTTCTTGCAACCTACAAACATTGTAAAGATCGTAAATGTGGTATGGAATCTTGTATATCATTTCTCATACAGACTATAGGTATAGGTATAGGTATAGGTATATCAACTCATCTTATCAATCTCACTCAGTTTCATCAGTCTCATCATCCATCTCATATATCATCATCAATCCCTCCATCAAACAAAAGAAAACATCCCATCCATCCATCATCCATCATCCATCATCCATCAATGCAATCCACAAGTCCCTTCCAAGAAATCAAAAGAAAAAAGAGCGCCGTAAACACCCATCCATTCCTCAAAACCCATCCCAAAATTCCCATGATATAGATAGTGATATGTACGAACTCAGCAAACCCAAGCAAGCCGATCCATTCAGCAAACAAGTAAACAACCAAACAAGAACCAAATAAACAAATAGGTAACAAAGCGAGTGAAAGCCAACCACAAACCAACCACAACCACAAGTCCTGTCAAGTAAAGTCCAGAGCCAAAGGAACAAAAGAAGTAGAAAAAAGAAATTCCATCCCATCCATGCTATCCATGCTATCCCAAACCGCCAAGCCCCCCCCGCATCACCATTCCACATCCTCACAACTTCGCCAGCTGCGCTGTCAAAGTGGATCCCCCCTCTCCACTCGCCCCGCCCAACATTCCAGACCGAGTAGAGAATCGTGTTCATATAACAAACACAGTGACTCTCTTTTCGATTCCTATCTCCCTTTGCTCTCCTTCTCAAATTTCCCTCTCACCTCATCCCATCACACCTCACTTCTCTGCAACAACTCTACACAACTCTTCCAACACCCCTCTAAACTTCCCTCTCCAGATCTTCCTCTCAGAATGCACTCTCTCATCCTCTCCCTGCCACATCATCTCGAATCTCTCTTTCAGGGTCCCGAAACTTCGATCTGGAAGAACACTAAATTCGACTTCCTCCTCTAAAACTAACTCACGAACCGGGATGCGCGAAACCATAATCTCAGACATTGCTTCATTTTCCTCATCATCCTCATCGTCATTATGAGCCGAACGAAGTGCCGAGATAGAAGCATGTATATCACGATCTGACTTTCTCAAGGTCGTGAAAGAAGCTGGAGAATCAAAAGTTGAAGAGCGGGCTAATAAGCGTCTGGGTGGCTCATCATTTGCCTTTGCATCTCCAGATCCGAAATCAAAAGTTGAGGATCTTTCGAATCTTCTAGGACGGGGAGGAAGCGCGGGTGGCAAATCTCTCACTTCATCTCTTACCTCGTCGTGAGATGGAGAGTGAGCTTGGGATTGAGCGTTCATCTCAGCTTCAATTTGCGCCTGCATTTCGCGTTCCATATCCTGCTCCATTTCACGTTCCATTTCTCGTTCCATTTGCGCGTGAATCTGTGCTTGCAATTGCGCATCTGTGAATTCGACACGGAGAGAGGAGCTGGGACTTTGATTTGCGGTATCGTTGGCGGTAGTAGGGGAGAGATCAAAGGTTTGGGGGTTAGGGAGAGGAGCGACGGCGGGGAGGAGTGGAGAGGTGGCGGGGGAAGATTCTGCTTGTGGTTTGCTGACTGCTGTGACATCTTCATTTGAGACAACGGGAGCAGGAGTTGCGGAAATTGGATTCTCCACATATACAAATTTATCATGTGCAGCTTCCACTTCCGGTTCCTCACGAGGAGCTCTCCCAACCAAAGTCTTGTTCCCACTTTCCGCAGCTTTTTTGCCTCCATTCTCCCTGACATCCTTTACTACGGCCCCCACCAACTTTCTAATCTCTCCACTAGCGCCCTTAGCTTGCTCGGCTAAAACCGCCTTTCCGGCCCTAACATCCCAGATATTAACTGCTCTCTTCCCCTCATGTTTGCGTCTCCGTTCATCCGTACACTTCAACTCATTCCTGAGTTGATATTCCAACTCCGGTAACGTGAATGATATTTCATGAATGCCTCCATTTTCATCGCCATTCGAAAGCAGCGGTTTCGAGTCCGAATGCTGCGAGTGTGCTCGTCCATTAATCTGATAAGGTGGTCTTAACCACGCATCCATCAAATTCGTCGCACTATACAGTAACGAAAAGGTACTTTGTTCCTCTACTGGTTTAAGAACTCCTCTTCTAATCCCCTCTCGGAATTGATTTCTTTCTCCTCTTCTTCCTCTCCCCTGTCCAATTCCCCAATTGCTCAAACCCCACTTTGGAGGATTTTGTATGGGAATATTGAAATCCGTTTCATCGTGTCCAAACACGAGATCAAATTTCGCATTTGGGACGATCCAGAAAACGGTCCGTTGTGTGTAACGTGATAAAGGAGAAGATTTCCAATGAAGTGTTAGATCACCTGTCATGGAATCTGGATCCGAAATCTCTCGACCACGAATTTCTTCTCCGATACCAAAACCCATTCCAATTCCAGTACCGGTTCCCATTCCTTCGAGATCACGTTCTCGTTCCGTTCCAGAAGATGTACCTTCTGGCTCTTCTGACATCCCTTCCGGCTCTTCAGTCAGAATTGTCGGAACATTTGTAATGGATGGAATCACAGGATGTGAATTTAATGCTTCGAAAATACTAGGGTTGCCCTCTGTTTGTGTATGTAATATTTGAGGTCTTTGTGGTGTTCTCGGTGGTGTGTCAACAACCATCGCCCCAAAAGTGGCTCCCGGTCTTGGCGAGAAAGGATTTAGATTAGCATCTGGAAATAACGGACTAGTTAAATTCGATCTTGAGATTGCTTCTGGCGTCGGTTCCAAAAGCGAGAAAATGGGAGGAGCTTGAGCACTGGAAGGTACGAGAGTAGCAGTTGTGGAAGTTCTTCTGGGTGGGATTCTAGGTGGAAGAGCTGGAGCTGTAGATGTAGAAGGCGGTGTATCTTCTATGATACTTTCTCTACCTAAAGGCGAGAAGATTCTTCGTGAAAGCGGTTCTGTCCTTGATCTTTGAAGGGGCTTAATTTCAGCAACTGGTGCGGTTTGAGATCTTGCTAGATGCTTTGGCTTAAAGGGAATTTTTGGTTTCGATACAGATTTTGAGCGTGGCTTAGCTTCACGATCGGCATCTGGTTTTAAACCAAGGGAAAAGGCAAATCGGGAAGATATGTAGTTGTAATCTAGAGATTCGTTGTAGTAAGCCTGGGTATCGAATTCTGTGAATTCCGGAGTGAGATTGGCGCTGGCTGTAGTTGCAGATTTTGGTGAGGGCATGATTTTGATGGGGAAAGTGTAAGTTGTCTGGAGATTTGTTAACATTTGTATCGGAAATGATAGTTTAGTCCAACAAGTATTATTTAACATGTAAAAAAAAATCGATGAACAAAGGATACCAAACTTACTTTTCTTCTATCATTCTTTGGCCTCTCAGTTCGTTCATTGGTACCAGTACCCGTCTGAGATTGGTCGGTATCCATCGTGCCATAAGCCAAATTATCGTCGTTCCTCATATCTGAAGAATTGGAAAGCTTCGCTTTACCACTCGACTTTCGAAGAAGGTTGGAAGAAGAAGGCAGACAGTTGAATATATTGCAACAGGACATGAATACCTTTCCGCCTTTCCGCCAAGTTAAAAATAGGTACGAGACCAAAAAGCGGTGTTGATAATGTGATAGTGGCAAAAGTAACCAACTGACCAAGCCGTCCAGCAGCTAGAATAAAACCGAGGGGGCGGGGAGGAGAGTATCGGTAAGGAAATGCAGGGAAAAAGTTAAGAATATAAAGGCGTAGTGCGTGCAGCTCTTCAATATGTAATGATACTGACGATATATGAACACACTTCTCACGCTGCAATATGAAAAATATCAAAGATATGAAGATATGAAGCTTGAACAATCGGCAAGCACAAGAAAAGGAAAGATATGCGGTGAAATATATTCATATTCCCACTTCACAACGATTGAGCTTATCGATTATCCAAACAAAAGCGGTAGACTTCTAAACAATTCCCTTTTTAATAATATCCAACTCCGTCTCTTTTCCCTTTTCACATCGGAAAACAAGGCGTACATTTCATTCGATAAGAATGGGGACGCTTGAAAATGTTCCCATTTTCACCTGACGTGGTTCCTATCATGAACATGCCGCAAATGAAATTCACAAGCAAAAAAAAAGGACTCTGCAAAGCAAAAGGTAAGCGGATCAACCATCAAGAACTTGCCAGCGAAACTTCTCGCCTCACGATGAAACACGAGAGTCTACTCCGTCCAAAAACCTCAGAGTGGAGCATTTTCTTACCTACATAACTCGATTTTGACATTTGACCGTTTTGGTGGTAAGAATTGGATGATGTGAATAATAATGAAGAGTCAATGAGGAGTCATGATTGGAAAAATCCGGTAAATGGACAAAATTATCCATTCGTTTCGAGCAAAGACTCCGCCCAGATGCATGCATTTGCTGTACTTTATTGCCTAGTCCTGTACAAAGTATGTTGGAGCTTGATTAGCTGCAGCTGAAGATTCTTCGCTGCAGCTTATTGCTGGCTCGTTAGGTTAGCTCGGTTAGGCTTTGGCTTAATTATGGAGATGGCATCAGATCCCTCAAATAACGGTGAGAGAGGCGGACTGCAAACCTGCGTAATGGTTGCGATACGGATCGACTGCTCCCCGTACCGTTTGTGTGCCCCTGGTACATGCTACAGAGAGTGTACGGACTCCGGAGCACATCATGGATTCATCGCTCTCTTACATCGTACAGCATCGAGTGCCAATGAATGAGAGAATGCAAATAAATACCCCAGACCCCCTTCGAGAGCTTGTACAAGTGACTGACGAGATTAAGGAACGACCAGCACAACAAATGGTCAGTCACCATAGCTAAGCTAATCAGTAGCTGTGTTTCGAAACTCCCATCACGCTTCCGAGCCTCGGTATTTTGGTGCTCGAATCCAGCGTTGACATGACATGATAATACATGATAAGACATGAACATCACATGAACACCACAAGTGCTGGCTCTTCTGTTGGCTCGGTATAGTTCGTGAGATGTGGAAATGAGGAGGTAACCCAAGTAAACATAGGGTAACACTCCGTACTTGGACGAGTATTCATTGCCCACGTCAGTCACTTGGTTGTTGGTTGATTTCCCCAGTTTGCCTGGGTAGCCCACGAGAACTGGAGAATCTATGGAAATGTATACTAGTTCTAAGCAATTGAATTGATCAAGTGTTTCACGTATGTATGATATGAAGATCAAAGAGAGGGGTAACAATCTTGATGCATGCCTCTGATCATCTTGTTGCTCTAGTTTAGGTACAAATAACATGTAGAGTAGATAGAATTGACGTAGTGTCATGATAAGAAGCATGTGATGATAGTCCACGAAAATTATATGGGATTCAAGGACTAAGTCGCTGTAGAGTGTTTTAATACGTCCAATTGTGAGGTATTAGATATCGTCATTTCAAACAGATGAATGTAGGTTCCTTGTAATGAATAGGTAGGTGCATGTTAGAAGTCCTGATCGAGAGTTCGAGTGTTCAGATAAAGACAACACCTACCTACCTGTGATCACACAAAAGAAACATGACCTACTGTATGGTGAATTGAGAATATATGCATATTGAGGGCTCATTATGCGTGATGCTCTTTTTCACTAACTTCACAAATGATAGCACCAAATAGCACTATTGCATCATGAATAAATGGCCGATTCCGGAAGCAAACCCTGAAAAGGGCAATATTTTCCTTGATATCTTGTATTTTAATGCAGGAAGTATTGCATTGTGTTATAAATATAGTGAGATCTCTCAACCACCCCCAATCTATCTTCGTATAATGCTATTGCGCACACACAAAAATCATAGAAGTGATATTTATCTGATCTGCCCCAGCTTGACATTGTACAAGTGTTGGGGCCCCAATTTCCAGATGTGGTATCTTGTCGGTCCAGTCCATTCCATCCAGCCCATAACGCCGTGGTCTTTACTATGAATCAATCGATAGAAGTTCCTCCATTGCCGCTGCCCATTTTTTAAACCCCTGATATGATATACCCCCAGACGTCTTTCAACGACGCCATCAATTCCTCTTGGGTTTCTTTCCCATTTTGTTCGCCGTCATTAATTTGATCGCTATAGAAAATGTACCATTCTTGGGTGGCCTTCGACCGGACAGGCTGGTGGTGCTAATTGAAGTTCGACAAACCGGGCATGATTTCCTGCCGTTGTTCCCTGCGTGTAATGCTGAGTGAAGACACTCGGAACAAAAGAGATGGCCTATATGATATTAGAAGTGCTAGAAAAGAACGTTGTGGAAAACAAACCACAATGTGTTACCGTCAGATCCGTCGGGTTATCCATACATATGATACACTGGAACTCCACCAATTTGACCGGTTTTGTTGCTTCATCCTGGTTTTGTTGTTTGATCAGGTCTTCTTGTCTTTTCGCCTTCGCAGCTTCATATTCTTCTAAATTTGAGTTCTCCGCGAGATCAACCACTTCGACATCTTCCTCTGGTTTTGTTTCTGATGGTGAAAGCTTGCGACGTTTTACAGGTGTAGACTTTGAGAGATCTGGCTTTCGTCGTTTTGGGGATTTTGGTCTAGTGAGTGCAGCTGGGCGTAGACTGGTGCCGCTAAGAGCTCTGCGTCTTTCTGGTGGGGGAACCATAGCCGGTGATGAATCAGTAAGATCAACTACACCGTAACTATCAGAAGCTCGACTAGGTATTTGTGGTGGCGATGCAAATGGATCGTCAATCTCCTCGTCGTTTTCGTTGTCTTGTGAAAGAAAGGTGTCCCAGTCGAAATTTGTTAAGGCCTCCGCGTCGTCGTCGTAAAAGGAAGACCCTCTGCCTGGTTGTGAGGGTGGTCGTGAATTTTGATTTGATGGTGGTAGTGGAGGTGGTGATCGATACCGGATGGTTTCGTCGAAAGGATCAAAAGAAAAAAGATCGGGGGGAGATGAGCTCCGAGGGCGTTTTGTACGGTTTTCGCTAGGTTCTGAATTTGAATTTGTTGTTGTAGTAGCAGTAGAGGCGGATACGGCTCCAAGTATCATTGCTGATGCATTGCTCCTTGAATCGAGACTATGAGAAGATTGTTCTGGCTGTGTTTGACCTGTATGGGAATCTGATACAAAAAGTGGTGATGATGATGTTGCAGGTAGCTCCAATCTATTCTCGGGATTTGCTCGACTAATTGGGGGTAAAGTTAAAGATTCAGTTTCCTCACCTCTACCAGCCAAAGAGTCGTTGTTCCATAGTGAATGGTTATTTGGATTCGAGTTGGGAGTCGATGCCGGATTTGGATTTCTGTTGTTGTCGTTGTTGTAACGGGGTGAATATGGATAGCCTGAGGTCATTTTGGTATGGATGCAAAATTAATGAAGATAGCATGAGTGCTCCGTAAATTCAAGCACAGTACAATATTAGTTTCTCATCTCATTCATACACCAGACAGATAAACAGTGAAATCCTATCAATGTGCCAACTTTTGTGCGATGTACGTAAAATGGAATGAGAGAGTATTGACAGTATAGAAAATACCTGAGTAGGTAGATAGGTGGGCATAGAAAGGTGTGAAGTCAAAAGATAGAAAGGAGAGTCGAGTACCGTCCTTAGGTATCTAGTTCATTGTAGAGTACGGTAAGTAACCCATATTCCGTCTAACCGTAACAAAGTTTCACGAGAGTTGGAGTGAGGGTGACGAGAGTGACGAGAGTGACAGCGAGAGGAGTGCGAGTGAGAGTGAGGTTAGGAATAAATGGGTTGATTTGCTTTGGTTTGCTTTGCTATCGATATTCTTGTTGTTGTTCTATTTTCCCCTTATACTGCGGACGAGCGACGAATTCAATTTTCCTGAGACTTGGGCGCTGTAGAGTATTAATGCCTATTGTGTGTGTGTGTGTGTGTGTGTGTGTGTGTGTGATGAATTCCGTTGATTAGTTTAATGAAGGTTACGCTATCAAAATCAAACGAGTAGCAATGGACAAAACCCAAAGGAAAGTAGTTTCATACGAACGGAAGGAAAGAAATAGACCCAAACAACATTGCTGCTCGTGGAATACTTATACTATGATCAATGATGGCGATATTTCCCCTTCCTTGGGTACGGACTAGCTAATGATGGGTATAAAACTCCGAAGTTCTGTCTTGTCTTATCTCTGTCCAGGAGTAGCAGTTCAGTATGGATAACAGGTCGGATAAAGATAAAGCAAAGACGAGATCCTCGGAGCGAAAGAAAGAAGGTTTTCGAGTTATCGATAACGGGAACTTGGCATCGTATTAGTCAGCAGAAGGCTGACACATCAGCCTCGTGTTTCTAGGTCATCGAGGTAAGTAGTAGGTCGGGCTACCTATGTATTCGGAGCCTTTTGGTAAAATCCGGTCCTAGAAATCATTCTCATTGAACGGGTACCACACCACAAGGGGGGAAAGGAACCAAGAGAACTTGATAGAATACGCACCTAATAGTATGTATGTACTTGTTATGAGTGATTACCAATCGAAATGATTGGTAGAAAGTTGATCCTCATCAGCCTCGTAAAGCCACACGAGGCTACACTCAACAGCCTTGCGTATCCTTATCATCAATTGCCCACCCCCGCCCGAGAAAAAAAATTAGCCCCGACACTTTTTGAAGCTTATGAAGGACGTCACTTCCAAGGTTATCAATAGATTCGTTTCATCTCATGTTTGCTCGAGATTCTGATATTGGTACCTATCTACCTACCAAGTATGTAAATTGATCAAGATAATGATTTGAATAAGATTTTCTTCCATATTATGCTTCTTTCGTTCCGCGTTGGTCGTGCAAGTAGACCAGGCGCAAGCTTCATTCGTCTTGCACAATATCAAGCACAGAAAGCTCAAGGTACCCCGATATCTTTTGCGCATTGGCGAAAACATACCACAGAATCAAATGGATCAGCACAAGATTCTGCACGAGAGCCGGTGCAAGTGTCGGTCGAAGTAGAAGATCAATTGGGTATGTAGAACAAGACGTTCACAATTAATTTGAACGTCAGCTAAGAAGGAAGTAGAAGACCCAGATCCACCTCGATTCAATGAGATAGGAGTTCAACAAATAAGTACTCATATATACGATCAACTATTTAAGGACGTTCAATCGCCTCCCTCTCCGGAGCTCGTCGATCTTTCAAAAGATCATCTGCACAGGCATGAATTGCTTGGAAAGAACACAGACAATACTCCTCCAATATCTTTCGATCTTCCCGAGCTACAAGGTGATACACTCGATGAGCATTTCTTTAAATTGGGTGTAGATGCTTCCGAACCATACATGACATATGCGAAGCAATTTGTTAAGACAGAAACTCCCCCCCGGCCGCTAAAATGGGCACTTCAAAGTGGATGGACGAGATACAGTGGCGACGGCACGCCGGAGACGATACTGGCACCAGATGAAGAAATGTTATGTTTTGATACGGAAGTGATGTGGAAACAGAGTTCGTTTGCTGTAATGGCGTGTGCTGTTAGTCCTACAAATTGGTATTCTTGGTTATCGCCGTGGCTGTTGGGGGAGACCGACAATGATCGTCAATTGATACCCCTCGGAGATGCAAAGAAACCACGAATTATCGTGGGGCATAATATTGGTTATGATCGAGCCAGGGTAGCTGAGGAATACGACATCAATCAATCGAAGAACTGTTTCTTGGATACGATGTCATTACATGTTGCTGTCAATGGAATGTGTTCACGTCAAAGACCGACTTGGATGAAACATCGAAAGGATCGAGAATCACGTGAAAAGATCGCTGGAGAGACCGACAGCGCGGAATTGGCAGCGTTGCTAGGACACAAGTCTATTTCAGAAGAAGAAGAAGCAGAATTATGGATAGGCAGAAGCTCCGTCAATTCATTAAGAGATGTTGCAAAATTCCACCTCAACGTCACAATCGACAAAGCGGTAAGAGATGCATTTGGGGAATGTGATCGCGAAGGAATCATGGCAAAACTGGATGAACTACTTCATTATTGTGCAGCGGATGTTGACATTACCCATAGAGTTTACAAAAGAGTGTTTCCCAATTTTGTCGACACGTGCCCGCATCCAGTCAGCTTTGCAGCATTGAGACATCTCTCATCGGTCATACTTCCAATTGATAGATCGTGGGAATCTTATCTCGCCAATGCCGAAGCTACTTATCACAAGTTGTCTGACGCGGTACAAGAACGACTTCTTGCTTTGAAAGATAAAGCGTTAGAGATTAAAGATGATCCTAAGTTATGGAAGGATGACCCTTGGCTAAAACAACTCGATTGGACTATTCAAGAGATCAAAATGGTGAAGGCAACGAAAACGGAACCATCAAGACCAGCTAAAAGACAGAAGATGCCTGGCAAGCCTCAATGGTATAAAGATCTTTACCCGAAAGTTTCTGGTCCTATTAACTTATCAGTTCGTACTCGAATTGCACCCTTGCTTCTACGTTTGGCTTGGGATGGGTATCCATTAGTGTGGTCCCACAAATATGGCTGGACTTTTAGAGTTCCTATCGAAGAGGCTCACAATTATAAACAGAAACAAATGCAAGAATGCAATGCATTCGAAGAATCTGATATCACTCTGCGAGACGATAGAGCCGCCGCTTACTTTAAAATCCCGCACAAGGATGGTCCATTGGCTAAATGTGGAAATCCAATGGCCAAAAGTTATGTGCAATACTTCGACAAAGGCATTCTTTCGTCCGAATTTTCATATGCAAAGGAAGCACTTGAGATGAATGCTTCTTGTTCTTATTGGATAAGTGCAAGACATCGTATACAGTCTCAAATGACCGTCTATGAGAAAGATGGAGCAAAAGGGCCTGCAACATCGCAATCCGAATTGGAAACGGGCTACATTTTACCACAAATCATTCCCATGGGGACCGTGACCCGAAGAGCAGTGGAGAACACATGGCTCACAGCAAGTAATGCCAAAGCGAATCGCGTCGGTTCAGAACTAAAGTCAATGATAAAGGCTCCACCTGGGTATTCCTTCGTTGGTGCAGATGTGGATTCTGAAGAGCTATGGATCGCTAGTCTTGTTGGAGATGCCCAATTCAAACTACATGGAGGTAATGCTGTCGGTTTCATGACTTTAGAGGGTACCAAAGCAGCAGGTACGGATCTCCATTCTCGCACAGCTGGTATCCTGGGTATTACCCGTAATGATGCTAAGGTCTTCAACTATGGTCGAATTTATGGAGCTGGTTTGAAGTTCGCCTCAACTCTACTTCGGCAATTCAACCCTAGTCTCTCGGAAGCTGAAACCTCACACACAGCTGGAAACCTCTATAAGGCTACCAAAGGTGTCAAAACCAATAGAAAGATTCTTTACCCCGCGCCTTTTTGGCGTGGTGGAACCGAAAGTTTTGTTTTCAACAAGTTAGAAGAATTTGCAGAGCAAGAAAGGCCACGCACTCCGGTCCTAGGTGCAGGAATAACAGAAGCCCTGATGGCATGTTTTGTTTCCAAAGGTGGTTTTATGACATCACGTATCAATTGGGCAATTCAATCCTCAGGTGTAGATTATTTGCATCTTCTCATCATTTCCATGGACTACATCATTCGTCGCTACAATATTAATGCTCGTCTAGCCATAACTGTTCATGATGAAATCAGATATCTAGTTAAAGACGAAGATAGATATCGTGCTGCATTAGCATTACAAGTATCGAATCTCTGGACGCGAGCCATGTTTTCTCAACAAATGGGAATTAACGATCTACCACAGTCCTGCGCCTATTTTTCAGCGGTTGATATTGATCACGTTTTAAGAAAAGAAGTCGATATGGATTGTATCACACCCTCACACAAAACTGCAATACCTCATGGCGAATCAATAGATATCCAACAACTTCTTCTCCAACCCTCCGCCCATCTCGACCCATCCATCGTCCCCACAGACCCTCCAAACCTCTCCGACATCGCCTACGAACCCCGCATCCCAGTCATGGAATCCCTTCAAAAATCTACAGACTTGATGTTCCTCAGAGCTCAAATCACTGCTGACGATCAAGAACTCAAAGATATCATAAAAGAGAAGAGAAAATTAATGGGAAAGGATGCACCAACAAAACCGAAGGGTTCAGCTAATTCCGTGCCGTATCATACTTATGCTCATCTATTGGAAGAACCAATAATGGTTCGCGATGCCTTGAGAGTGGGTAGGGCATTTGATGCTGCTAAGGGGAAGAATTGGGCGTGGGATGTTAAGGGGAAAGTAGCGGGGACGAGAAGTGGTGCGGGGGTTAGATTCTAGATTCTGGATTTATTGGATGTATGGATGTATGGATAGATTCGGATTGTGTAACTGTATCTTGAGACTGTTGTTTCTTACTTGGCTTTTTTTCTTCTTTCCTTTGGTGTATGTATTAAGTAACGTGCTTTTGGTACTCGTTAGTGTGGAAGTAGGCGTTGGGTCGGTCGGGAGGGAAAGAGGGAGGTCCTTGGGTTTTATTGGTGGTGGTATCAGTTTGTATTATGATATGATATATCTCTGTTTACTCGCTTCTCTTGGGATGGGGTAGCCAGGATTTATCCGGTGGATGGATCGATCAGAAAATTGGGGCATGTGTGTATGTTTTGATGTAGATAAATAAAATGTAGTTGTTTAAGTCTCTATCTTCTCTTTTTTTTTCCCTTTGCTTTCTTTGTCAAAGATGAAGATGAAGATGAAGATGAAGATGACAGGCTATCTTTCTTTTATTTGTTTTGATCTCTGCTCTTGGCATATGGGTGTATTAGATAAGTAGGTAGCAGGGTAGCTGGGTATGTTAGGTAAATTAGATGAATAGGTGGATGAGTAGCTGAGTAGGTTGAAGGGGCGGGAGGTTGAAGGGATTGAAGGGCGGAGAGTTGGGGAAGGGGAGGGGAGGGGAGGGGAGGGAAGGGAAGGGAAAGAGGGAAAGATAATGGAAAATGAGGAAATAACTCCTTGAACAGTGGTTCTGTACTCGTGATGGGTTTCTTGTTTTTTGGGGGGAGGGGGGGGGGAGTAGGTTGATGTTTGATGTTTGTTACTTTATGCTGAATGTTTTTTTTTTTTTTTGATGTCCTCTCTTTCTTTTTGTTTATGATTATTACTATTATTATTTTCTTTTTCGCGATTTGTCTGTTCCGGCTCGGCGGGTCTGTTGATTGTTCTGTGTGTGCGTTTCTTGATCTGTGGCCTTGACGCGCGGTCCCGACCCGTGGCCTCGATCTGTGGCTTTGGCCTGTTTGATTTTCTACATCTTTTTTTCCTTCTTTTCTTTTCTTTTCTTTTGCTTTTGTCTGTGCATGGTTTTCTGATCGTCTTGTTGCTCTTCATGTTGTTGTTATCGTTGAGAATAGGAGGGAGGGGGGTTTGAGGATCATTGGTGCGATTGGGACTTGAGGGAAAGGAAGGGGAATGGAGAGGAGGAGATGGGAAGAGTTTCAAAACCTTGCGGTCTTCATATTAATCTTAATCTTGGTTGTGGATTGTGGATTGCGAGTTATCAGTTGTTAGTCGGATGGATGGAATATGAAGTTTCTATGGGGTTTGAGAGATTAGATGGAGATGGATTGGAGATTGGAGATTGGAGATTGGTTTGCTGGTGGTTAGGTGGAGGTATAGTGAAGGTGGGTTTGGAGAGGCGGATTTGGGGAGGTGGAGGTATGTCTTTTGGCGCATTTTTTGGTGTATTTTCTCTCGGGGGGAAGGAGAAGACGGCGAGGAGAGGGGGTTTCTTGGTATCCTGGTTGGTTGCTTGTTTGCGTGGTTGGAGATATAGAGGGGATGGTGATGATGGCGATGTATTTGGCGGGTTGGAGCTGGGAAGCTAGTAAGATGAGAGGAAAAGTTCTGTGGTGGTGGGATGATGGTATGATGGGTTTCGGGGTTGATATGGCAAGTTGGTATTGAGATAACGAGTTATTATTGATATGTCGATTTGATGCTAATTAAGGATCACGGATGCATAGAAAAATGTCCTCGCGACTGTGACGGATATTTGATGTTATTCAAGGAAATAGAAAATCTGTTTAAGTGTTCTTTGGAGGTTTCTGGTGCGGTTCGCTTGGTTGAGAGTATATATGCATCTATGAGTATAGTGCCATGCTTGGAGATGCGGGAAAGGAAGTTTTAGTTCTTGGGATGAATGTGGAAATTGTGAAATTGTGATTGATGGAGATGGATAGATATACTTGGGGATGGTTTTGGGCTATGAAATTGCATTTGGTGATGAGTAGGTATGCATATTATATTGAGTAAGTTTGGTATATTTTGGATGTGTTATCTCTTTTCTCATCAGCGACTGTCAGTTATTGGGGAATGGGTAGACCCGTCTTCTTTCTCCCCCGACTCGTTTCAGAATATTGGAGAGCTCCAATGCATAACATTAATTTTGGGGTTATGCGGCTGCATACGTAGATTTATTGCCCTTGAGTCTGGGAGTGGAAGCACAAATGGGAAGGGAAACCCTCTCGAGCTGTCTCTTTCAAGGCACACGATTTTTTCGATAACAACAGACCGACCAAATTTCACATAGATATACTCTGTATTCACTTATCCCACAGTCCAAGGCATGGTCTGGGTACACAGCCTATTATTTTCAGGTAAGTAAACTAACTGCAACACTCCTATGCGGTACCTAACAATCTACCCTCGTCCGAACACAGAACCCAAGAAAGTCATCTTAGGGCATAAACCCTTCTCATTGATTTTGACCTTTCTGAAAACCTCCAAAGCAATTTGTTTTCTCCTATCCTTTCATCTCCAAATCCTCCCCAACTGGTACTTGCGGCTTTTCCGACAAAGGCGTGTGCAACCGCTTGTGCAACCAAACTTTCGCTGGAATCCATGGTCGTGGAATTTCATAATCCACGCACTCGTCCAAACCATATGACACAACACCGGGGTACATTACCAGACTAACGGGTTGGCCTATTAGCGTATCTTCGATATCTTCTTGCACGCTACCATGTAGAGCCATCTGTCGGTCATCAATGTGGAACAAAGAGTTCAAGTCCTTGCGCGTCACTATTTTGAGCATTGATCGTCGAGTCCAGAGATGGTAAGCTAGACCAGCGGCCTGCTAGTATATCTTTTGAAGACTGATCGTTAGCTCTGGGGTTGTAACGAAGAAGCACCGAGCAGGGCTTCTGAAGAAGTTCGCTGCTTGAATGTTCGCTCTATCATCAAGTAAAGGTGGAATCTTGAGTCTGACAGCCTCAGCTTTATCATCTCTCGAAGCCTCCGGGGATAACAGCCTCAGTGTATCAGAGCGCCATTTGTTAGCATCTGCGACACTCCCTGTGTACGTTAGCTAGGTCGTGCAATAGAAAATGAGTGTACATACATGATAATCCCGTTCGATACATAGAATCCAAGCTCGTTGATTGATCTCCGAGAAAAAAGAAAGGCGACGAGAAAACATTCGTGAAAAGATGATGAGCAAGAAGGGCTTCTAGCAAGAACTTTTTGGCCCGTTTATGAGGTAGTCCTTCAGGCAGCATATCGTTTTTGAAGATCATCACTTTCCACAGCTCTTCACTTAATGCATCTTTGTCCTGGGCTTCTCTTTGGAACACTTCAGATAAATTATCGAGCTGAGAGTCGCCACTTGTTGCACCCCGTATCCATCCGCTCATTGCTGCCTGAAGTGTAGAAATCTCAAGATTAATGGTATCATGCTCAGTAGGAAGCCATTTTCCCGCTCTCCACGGCTTGAATGCCGTCTCTTGAAGAGCTTGTACCGCTCGACTACATTCTTCTCTGTCCCGGTGATTTATTTGCTGCAATTCCCACTCGTGCTCCTTCAGGCCGACTATCTCCTTCTTCAATGTTCGAACCTCTTCATAACTCCGGTGCACCTCGTCATCCAATCTCTTCAGAGTTCGGCTACTAGCCATTGGAAAATCATAAGACTGGGTTGAGTTTGAAACATAAATCGCGTTAGGCAACGGCTCTTTAGGTAGAACGCTTGTTGGCGAAGTCTGATTTCGAACAATGTCTCGATCGGTCGGAGACAATGGGGGGGTAGTTTGAGAATTCAGGGTAGATGGCGAATTTTCTCGAAGCTTGTCGGAATGTGTAGAATGTTTAGGAAGGACATCGACCATGATAAGGTCGCGTTTTGCAACACCCGTATGCCTCTCAACCTCAGCGGATGGCGTAGCATCGTGACCTACGTGGGCAGATGCAGGTGGCTTGTTTCTTGAGTTCAGAGAAATCGCAGATGCGGTTTGATTCGGAAATGTTCTATTCGAAGGAACTTCTGAACAAGGATTCATCGCCTCTGTGGATCCAACGCACAAACCTTCTACCTGATCTGCCACAGAACATTCTCCATCGTTAGTTTTGTATTTGGAGGGACAGGTAGTGTGGGTTTTGAAGCGGGCGGTCATCAGTCGAACCCTGCTAGAAATGGAGAATCTCCTGAACGGCCAAGAATTGTTCTGTCGCTTCTCGTGGCATGATAGGGTCTTCCGTTTGGGGTAAATGTGACCTTTTCGATTTTCACTCTTCAGTTTGAAGATGAAATGTTGAAAACTGGCTTGAAGTCCCATCTTTCGCGATTTCCTCTTTCAAGTGAACAACTTGGGGAACATGTGTAGCATTTATGGCAATCAGACTAATTCAGTACGGTTCCTTTCCAATTAAAGTTGCCGATACAATTCGACGGGTTATGTGAAAATTTCGCCGACTGTCAAGATAGCAGTAGAATTGTTTCATAGTATGCGGCCTCCAGAGACATTCCACTGTGTGTGGAAAGCTCCGGAATTCTCTGTTTTGAATGATGCAAGAGTAATCACGTATGGAAAAAATACGCGTTTGTATAATTTGATAACTTTGCTCTCATTCCCTCCAAAACGAGTTCATCAGACATCCTAAACTCTCATATCAACGTACAACACCAACACCAGCGCAAGATTCACATTATGACATCTCAACTTTCTGGTAATATTTCGGGGTCCCAACAAAGCAGTTGCTACAGGGTTACCGCCACGTCATAAAATCATTGTTGCCATAGATTATGGAACTACATTTTCTGATGTGTATTATTGACCAAATTCTTCCCTCCTTGCTCATACATGTCTAGGTATTATTTTTTGGCCTTAGCACCATGAAAACTGGCGATGAACTTGGATTTGTTCCTTTTTACTCCGATTTCCAAACCGAAATAAGGAAGATCCCATCCAGGTATGCATATGCGAAAGAGAATACGAACATAAAGTCAGACAGATGGGGCCTTGAAGTGACAGCAAAGGAGACGTCATGTTCTTGGACGAAGCTTCTTCTAGACAAGAATGCTGTCTTTGGCGAGGACGACGATATAATCTCAAAGGTAGTCATCGATGAAGGAATTCTGCACTTGCCAACACATCGGAACTGCAGTGGTGTCTGTGAGGACTTTCTTCATGAGTTGTATGCTGCCTTTGCTGGATACGCCGAAAGGACGCTCGGAAAAGATGTGTTTATGATGTCACCAATAGACTGCTGGGTTACTTTGCCAGCAATCTGGTCTGATGAAGCAAAACATGCCACCTTGAGCGCTGCCAGGAAGGCTGGATTTGCAACGAATCCAATGGATCAGATACACACAATTGCGGAACCAGAAGCGGCAGCGATTGCAACCTTGAGAGAGCTTGCTGCACCAGAAACGCTCAATGCTGTGCAGGTAAGCTATTGCAGCATCTCAAATGGTTAATTATATGCTGATTAATTTTCTAGCGCGGTGATAATGTTTTGATATGCGATTGTGGGGGAGGGACTGTCGATATTACCACGTACACAGTCACTTCTGTTGCGCCAAAATTGACTTTTAAAGAACTTTGCATTGGAACAGGTCAGTATATTCACTCAATGGGAAGGTCATTTGGTCATCTAGGCCGTCTATTGTACAAGGGATGACATCTACTTCATAGAAAGTGCACAGCTGATTAGTGACATCATAGGTGGTAAATGTGGCTCTACCTACATTGATCGTTACCTCCACGCTCTCTTATCTGATCGTTTCGGTAATGCTTTCGACAGCATCTCATATTCGAGAAAGGGTCCGGGAAGCGTTCTGATGAACAACTGGGAGATGTTGAAGAAAGGCTTCGGTCGCAACATGGAGAATGCTGACACCTTAGAACTAGGTCCACTGTACTTCGACTTGCCAAGCTCGCATCAATATGACAGAAACGACAACGTTGTCTTCCTATCACCGTAAGTCAACCTCGATTTGCAAGTGTGAACCCCCATCATGATAGTTTTCACTTCAAACTCAGACTATGAGTAAGAATTGGACTTGGCAGTCTTGTGCATACATTATCGCAAGCTTCTGACATCTTTTCAGTGAGGATATGAAGTCTGTGTTCGATCCAATCGTCGATCATGTAACCAAACTAGTTCAAAAGCAGGTCGACCAAGCAAAGCACCAAAAGAAAGCAGATATCCATGTAAGTTTCAACCTGACCTTGCCATATCTATGTAGTCAGCTTCATTGTCTAACTTCAATGAAGCGAATAGCTCTCGTGGGTGGAATGGGAGCTTCGAAGTATCTATACAACGGGTTAATGTCATGGTGTGCTTCAAATGGAAAGATCGAGCTTCTATGCCCCGAGAATCCGTGAGTCTCTTGACACTCTAGTGGCTTGATGCATCTAATCTGTTGAATAGTGAGCTCGTAGTCTTAAGAGGTGCTGGAATTCGGGCACTGGAAGGACTTGCGCCTTGCATTAAGTATGTTCGCCGGCATTACGGTTTCCGAATCAGCCGTGTCTTCCGGGAATTCATAGATGAGGAAAAGCACGCATACATCGATGACTACTCAAATCAAAAATATTGTGCAGGCCGAGCGATATGGTGTGTTTCAAAGGTAAGAGGGTTCCCAAAATACGTATGATGATAGTGATTCTAATTCTTATAGGGCGATGTGATTGTTGAGGGGTCGTTCCATTCAGAAGGTTGTTCGTCCCCCTACAACCCTGGAAAAGCTGTAAAGTCCACAATTGAACTTTATTCATGCGAAGGAGATCAACAGCCTGATAGGATGGACGATCCACGTAAGTTCATGGTCC
This sequence comes from Botrytis porri, assembly GCF_014898465.1. Taxonomy (NCBI): domain Eukaryota; kingdom Fungi; phylum Ascomycota; class Leotiomycetes; order Helotiales; family Sclerotiniaceae; genus Botrytis; species Botrytis porri. Next base: position 318,102 of record NW_024066078.1, read on the forward strand.
CTTGCTAGATATCTGTTGACTTAAAAGAGTCCACGATACTAACCGGTAAAACAGGCGTCAAGAGCGTTGGCAAAATACTTTATAACTTCCCGGCAGATTTTAACTTCGGCATAGACAGCAAGTCAAGATTCAACCAGCGCCTTGACAAGATGGTTCATGAGTTCCATTTTCAAATCCAAGTTATATTTGGTGATAGAGGAGCCAATCTAAAATTCCGGCTCGCTGTTGGCTATCGAGTGGTATCCGACACCACTATCGAATTTCCTGATCATCATCAATAGTCCTAGATTGTCGAGGTTGATAATGAGAAGGAGAAAACCAGCGAGCGAGGTTTCAAGAGTTTGAGTTTAGATGCTTTGCGTAGGATTTGAGTTTTCAGTTTTGGTTTTAGTCAACGTCACCAATGAAGAATGAGAAATATCTCAACTGTGTGGCTCTGTGTATTACTCGTTTCAATCGCGAGTGGAGTAATGTCCTTTTTCCTAGGAACGACAGCAACATTTGTATGTAATTGAGGTCATCATACCATTTCCCTGTCCATTGGCTGGCTCATTGTAGCTATCTTTTCGGCAGGGACACGGATCTGAATTGACGGTTCGGACATGAATATCAGGACGGGGCAAAGGGTAAGATATACCGCCTTTGCTTAAATTTACAGACATTAGAATATGCGTAGGTATTTAGCACATGAGATGATACATGAAGTAGATGACATCATATTAGTCTAAATATGACACAAGTAATATCAAACCGACATCAACTACAAGAATTTTCAATGAGCCAAGTGGCAACATTTAGTCTAGCTGTCACCTGAAATATATCAAACTAATATCAATCAATAATTATTTCAACTTCGAAAAACGACATAAAACAATCATATAATATTTGTCTACCAGTGACCCTATACTCAATAGTATTAATGAGCATTTATCCGGCTGTGTACATGATTATCGTTCGCTCAATTGATAATTAATAAGCATTGCACAAACGTGCCCCTTGAAAGAAACTGAGGAATGAACAAATTTGAAATATCGCACAGGAAATACCAATTTAGAACAGGACAAAAGAAACTCTGAAATTGTTGGACTTACATTCAGATTTATGAATGGAGAAAAATCAACGGGCAAAACATTTTGTAATTGAGAGCCAAATCACATCCCAGATTTGAGGCGCTCTATTGATTGAAGAGCCTCGCGGTACTTATTTCTGAGTTCGTCTCTTTGCTTTTCCATTTCGTTGCGCTCTTCAATTCTTTGCGCTACTTCCTCGCGTAGCCCTTCTAGCACAGGTCTTAGCTGTTCAGCAAGGTCGTCTAAGTAGGGTTTGACGAGGTCAAGCAAAGTCACCCTGTCGAAACGCTTGAGCATTCTTTCACCTAGATCTCCTACGCTCAAATCACTTCGGAGAGGAAAAGTTGCTGGCTCCAAGTCTTTCATGTGTAGGGGTGGGGGATTTAGAGGCATTGGCTTAAAGTTTTCCTCATCACCGTCAAATTCCTCAGGCCTAGGAAGATAAACCCACACAGATGCACGTTGATACCCGAACTTCTCATGCCACCATCTCTCTTCAAAAACACCTTCATCTGCCGCGCGAAGCCCATATCTTAAAATCGCAGGCGATGTAACCATAGATATTGGCTGTCCATCTGGCTCGATAGCGCCACCTGTAGCGACCGAATCGAGTAATACCATTTCGATATTGTGAGGATCATATGGCTGGCCCAAGAACCTAGTGGGGTCATGGAGCCTTATCATTGGCCTCTTACACCAAATTAGGTACGCATGCTCAGCGGTCTTGACATACAAATCCTCAAGTATCTGGAGTGCACCCGGCTTATTATTCATAATATATTTGGCGGGACTCCGCATAAATTTTGTGGCTGCGGAGATTGCGGCGTTGCGCAAGAGCTTTTTTGTTTCTGATTTGACTATTGTTTCATCTGGAGTGTTATGTAGTGGATGGATTAGTCTTAAGGTGTCCCCACGCCAACGTTGGGCATGACCTAGGTTCCCTATGCATGATTAATATTATGTAACAAACAATTGAATCGAAGAAACCTACAAGTGTTGCCCAACGACATGATATCATTGAGGATTTGAGATGTTTCTTCACCGAAGAAGAAGAAAGGATCGGAAAAGACAGTCGTATATAAATGATTGGTAAGCAGAGCGCAAAGAACAGATACCAATGCTCTACTACCACGTCTCTGAAGACCTCTTGGAAGTTCCAGTTTGTCCGATCCATCCAGAAGGACTACTTTCGCTACTTCTCCGAACAATAATTCACGGTCGCGGCCCTGGAGATTATCGAATTGAGAGAGCTCTATTACTTCTCTCTTACTCCAGCAGAGAATATTCGCCCTCAAATCAATAAATTTATCAAAACTCTCAGGGTCCGACAGATTTTCTCGCCAGATGTTTCCAAAGTAGTCCAATGCCTTTTTATGAGAAGTATCTTGTACGCGAAATTTACGTAAATCCTCTGCCAGTATGTCGCGTTCCCCTGTGATTATTGAATTCTGTCTCATGTTATCGTAAGCCCTTTCTTCGAAATACTCCTTATCTTTTATTAATTTTGCAAGTGCTGCTTCGTCCATTTTGAGTTTATGTTGATGATTTCCTCAAATATTTTTATTGTGTCGATTGTGATAGATGTGATTGTGTAATTCCTCAACTACCTTAGACACTCTCTATCGGGGAAATCATTCTGAATCAGATAGGGGGAAAATCTCTTTGATCGTTCACGAACCCACTAAGTGAGAAAGCCATCAAAGACGAGTCTTTGTTTCATTTACCAATCATACTTCAATGGATTGACAGCGTCCCAATGGATAGTTCATCAACCCTCCTCTGACGCTTTCAGTATAGTTTAGCATTGAAGTTTGAGTTATCTTTGAACGATTTGGAAAGGGATTATCAAAGTGTTCGAGCTACTGCTATTTGGAACCCAGAACTATGGGCTGAAAATCGATTCAATTTTCGTGAAAAGGGAATTTGATATAATAAGAAGCCATGCCAGGAAATTGCTAGGAAATCGATGTGCTATGAGGCTTTCAGAGCTAATATAGTCACAGAGGCATTTCATGGGAAGAATGTAGCATGTTGCCCAATTCTAATCACCAACTTTCTGTGGACCATGCTGATGGCGGCTCGGACCGGCGGACACCAAATATGGCTCCTGGTACATCTCGGAGGAACTCCCATGGAAGATGGTAACTAACACCTAACCATCGATCACCACTAAGCTCTTGGTAGATGCTGACAGATATCTTTTGAAAGTTAAATCTTAAAGTAGAAGTACATCGATCACACCCGGGCTATTCTTGGCCGAGTGAGAGCGTTTACTGGCGCGACTGGCAAACAAGATTGAAGTGTACAAGAGTGGAACAGACAATCGGTACCTCGGGAGAGCGGGAGAGGGATGAAGTGGAAACCCTCGTGATGCGTAAACTCTTGGAAGACTTCTAAGTCTCTTGATTCCTTGCTTGAAATGCCGAAATGGAAAATAAAATTTCCGTTGCCATTCATTCCTCCTACGTGCCGAAGATGGGGGGAAGTTTAGAGCCGACTGACTCAGCAAAAGAATTAGAACGTCACGTGTCATGTGATCTTCTCGGGATTTGATTCTGATCATTTTCGGGGGAAATCATCCATTTGCGCGCATTAGCGTGCTGACTGAACGAGGGCGGAAAAAATTGGAAGGGAAAAATGGAAGGAGAGATGAAAAGAAGGAAAGGAGGAAAGGAGGAAAGGAGGAAAGAAGGAAGCATGCAACCGAAAACAAAAGGCAAGTAAAATCCAAGGGGTAAGAAACTTTCTCCGACTCACGAATAAGGTGACAATGACCCTTGCATGGCTTGTAAACTTGGTGGGGCAAACACGTTTCGTCTTGTCAATGTAGCTTCTAATTGATGGGATGGGGGTGCAACCCATGTTGAAGTTTCCCCAGATTTTTATGGTTTGGGTTCCTGTCAGGAAGACGTCTTGATTGGAAAACTTGGCTACTCCGCCTTGGTGGATCATGAACAGATCTGGAACCGTCTTCCATGAACACGGGAGTTTGGGGTTAATGAATCCTTTTGGACTCAGTGGTCATGGTTAATACTGTAATGCAATAATATCCCTCGACGAGTGTCGAGGAGAGCACCAGGTCAGAAGGTGAACGCCGTTACATTGAGGCCACAAATAAGTCAGATGAAGGACTAGGTATGCTGCGTGGGAGAAGTCAGATGAACAATCACTTTTTAAAATATAATATACCGAAATGCCACACCTGTCTGAGATACGAGATTGGGAACTGGACTGGATTGAGAATTCCCCGGAGGTCATTCTTGAACCTGTCTCCCTGTCAATCCAACTCACAGACTAATGACGGTGCCGCCCTCAGTGTGGAGACGCAAATATCCACTTCGCACACTCGAGAGCGTCCTGTTCATTACCGCAAGTGTACTTCGGCTCCAAACATGTTGATCAAGTCGGCTAAACAGTGATCACTCAAGATTCGATTTATATATCCTCTGGAGAGATCTCCCACGAGAGGAAAATGGATATCCTCCTACATTCTTCTGCACATTCTCAGTCATGAAGTTTTTCTATTCTGTATTGGCCTTTGCGCCACAAGTCTTCGCTGCTCTTACTTACAAAGGAGTCGACTGGTCGTCCGTCTCTGTTGAGGAGAAAAGTGGTTACACTTACAAAAATACCGCTGGTACTACACAAGCCCTCGAGACTATTTTGAAAGCTTCAGGTGTCAACACTGTGAGACAAAGAATATGGGTCAACCCTTCCAGTGGCCAATACAATTTGGCCTACAACTTGGCTCTTGCAAAACGTGCCAAGGCTGCTGGATTGAACATCTACCTCGATTTACATTTCAGTGATACATGGGCTGATCCAAGTCATCAGGTAAAGAAATCTGCTACTCATACCATTTCTTCAAGCATCAAGACTAACTTCTTTCTTCACCAGGCAATCCCTTCTGGCTGGCCAACTGATACCGTTGGAAACCTTGCATGGAAAGTTTATAATTATACTCTGGCAGTCTCGGACGCCTTTGCCAGTGCTGGCATCTCTCCCTCGATAATCTCAATCGGAAATGAGATCCGCGCTGGACTCCTCTGGCCCATCGGCACCACATCCTCCTACTTCAACATTGCCAGTCTCCTCCACTCCGCCTCCGCCGGTATCAAAGACTCGACTCTTACCACCAAACCCAAGATCATGATCCATCTCGACAACGGCTATTCCTGGAGCGAACAACAATATTTCTACAAAACCGTTCTCGCAGCAGGACCTCTCCTCAACACCGATTTCGACATGATGGGCGTATCCTACTATCCATTCTATACCTCCGCCGCAACCCTCGCAAGTCTCAAGACTTCCTTAACAAACATGGCTTCCACATGGGGTAAACAACTCGTAGTCGCCGAAACCAACTGGCCATTCGCATGTCCATCCCCTGCCTACGCTTTCCCATCCGATGCAACATCGATCCCATTTAGTGCTGCGGGCCAAACAACCTGGATTAAGGACGTTGCGGCAATAGTCGCGGGAGTTAGTGGTGGAGTGGGACTTTTCTATTGGGAGCCTGCTTGGATCAATAATGCGGCTTTGGGAAGCAGTTGTTCTGATGCTATCCTTTTCGATTCCAAGGGAGTTGCAAGATCCAGTTTGTCGGCTTTTGCTAGCATTTAGATCTCGAACTGTCGAATCTAAGATGGAGGGGTGGAAAAGGAAGGGAGTACGGATATTCAATTGTTGTATATACTTGGACTTTATTATTTGTATATACAAGATTTACTTTGGCATACGACTGGAATGTATACTGTCGTTCTAAATCATGGACTTTCCCCATGTTATGTGAAGCGTGCTCAGTGAAAACAATGCCCTGCATGACACAAATGCTCTGAATACTTTCAGTAGTTTGACTCTAAGTTTCATGGAGAACGGTTTACTTTGTGTCCCTAGTAAATCGATAATTGGAAATTTACAAGTGACAATACATGCAATTGGACCTAGCAATCGAGGGTAGACAATTTTATTCAACGTATCTAATTACTTCTGGGTCAAGACCAAACGAGATCATTAAAATCTGACATGCCTGAGCCAATCATTGACCATCACTATCACATCAAGATGCACATTCTTCAAACTGCCTCATAACCTGATATTTTCATTTCGTCGTAAATACACAAACGATTCGCAATCATATGCTCCAGGTATCCATACTCCAAACCTTCGCAAAAGACGTCAGATGAACGACGGTACAAGAAAGTATATAGCCTCTTTCATTCACCTATATTCATTGATCATAACTCGTCAATCATCAATCATTTCTCATGGAGTTTCAAAAAACACATTGAGATCTGTTCGCCCAATAATTCAAATTCCATGTGTGGGGCTCCCATCTCGTTGGCCGAGACTAAAGACTTCAATGCACTTTCTTGAGCAGTCTTTAATGGAGTTAAATATTCGCTCTCGACTCGCGTCATCATTCCAGGAGGTATAATACTCGTATATTGCTCTCCTACGACGAAGAATAGAAAATTGAGTGCGGCCATGTGGACTGGGAATGACTCTATCAATTCATCACTCAATTCATCATCAAATTTGTCGACAAGCGTCGAAAGATTCGGGAAGATCTGGGATTGTGTCTCCAAAAGTGCAGAGGGGGTAGAGAAAAGTGTTTGTGTCTTCCTCTCATGAGCTGTAATTAACTCTTCCTTGAGCCATGTAATTGCAGATGCCTTGAGTGCTATCGCGCCAATTTCATCCGAAGATCCCTTCAGTGTCTTTGAGATGAAAGTTAACCTTATGGCATCCACAGGATGTGCATGTAGGATGGCAGAGGTTAATTTGTGAGTACAATAACGGAGGCCAGGAGAAGGGTTTGTGGCAGACCATAATGATAAAGCCCTTAGATGTGCCATATAGTCATTGTCTTTGAACTCCCCAGATACAAATTTATTGGAATGTTCTAACCATAACCCAATTGCAACCACTGCGTCAACAATGGCAATAGATGAGCCAGTCGCAGATTCGAAAAATCGAGCCACCAATTTGGCATGATCAGGGAATATAGACATGACTGGTTCTGGTGTCTTCGATTTGAACATGACGGATGAGAATATGAGAGAAGTAAGAAGGAATAGGCAGCCAACAGGGGAAAGTGGGATATCCTCAGGCGAGTCCGGTAGATCATCTTCGGGATTTGGAGCATGTGCAATAGGTTCTTCTGAATGGATAGTATCGAATAAAAGATCGTAATTGGCCAATTCGAGATCGCGAGCAAGGGACTAGTTGAATTAGAATTGACATGTTAGACACACAGTATCCGCACTTACCACAAGCTGACCAGCAACTGTTTCTCGAGTTTGATACTCGGGCGTGGTTTGAAATGCCTCTGCCAAACTCGTTCTACCCGCTACAACTCTTTTTGGATCAAAGGATTCCTGCAATCTTCCGGCCCATTCTAAAGGATATACATCGATGTACATTTCCAGCATATGCGTCACAAGTCCTTGCAAAAGCTTCTTTTGTATGGCAGATTCGTACGTATCCTCTTCTTGTGCTTCGGGGTCGGGTGCCGGAGGCAGATTTGATTCTATCTCTGGGCGCATAACGCTGGCGATGCTGAGACTAGATTTTCGTCCCGGTAATGTAGGTCGCTTCTTGCCAGAAACTATGTGCGCAAACTTGCCAATCGCCATGACAGCTCGGTGGGAAGGATGGAACGCTTGCACAATGGCATGAATGGTAGTTGCTAAAAAGCGTGAAGGATGTTTGGTTTTGATTCGAGGGTGAATGATAGAAAGAAGGCTAAGTATGAAACAGAACCGATCGAGGTCGTTTGACATCGCTGATTTATCCTGATTTTCTACCCCAGCTTCTCCTCCATGCCAGTCATCTTCAATTCCATCTAGGTCTAGCCTTTTCAATTCCGCCAGGACCGATATTATAACTTCGCGAGGATTGGCAAGTCGTGCAATCGTGATTAAGCAAGATTCTGAGCCTGGAACATCGATTAATGTAGGCACAAGATCCCAGCCTACGAGATCTGCGAGCCCCTTATTTTGCAAAAGGTCTTCAAGAAGTGTCAAGAGTTCCGCACGCAGCTCTGGTGAGGGTTGGTCTTCGATGAGTATTTTATCTATGAATTGCACATACATAGGCGGGTCACCATTGGGAGGAGCCAGCCTCACAATATCGACTATAGGATTCTTGGCTACCTCCATTTTGATGATGCTTTAATGCGAGGTAATTGTGTGGAGAAGATGGGAGACGAAGATGAAGATGGATTCGGCCTGAAGGAGGGGATGAAACCTGTATCTCGGCACTATCTTTGGGTGGACGGCAGAATATTAGGCATTATGGCGGTCAGTACATCACGTGGTAACAGTTCAAATAGCCGTGCTTCTAAAATGCGCAAAGTCCTCGTTTGCTTCTGCTTTACAATTCATACATGTCCCAGAAATAGAAAATGGAATAGCAGCATAAGCTCACGAAAACATGCCTTGAAGGCAATTTCAATGGTTCACACGAGCCGATTCTATCCACGATTTGCAGAGACTGAAACATGTTGTTGTTACCCCTGAAAAAACCATTCATTTTGATCCAATCAATACCTGTCTGTCATGTATGCGTTTACAGCCGCCCGCTGATGCAACCTTCCGCTTCTGCATACCTAGTAGCAAGTGCTGCATATGGGATTATCTGCTGCACTGATTCCTGATCATTCTTATGTAGTAAACTGCCCACATCCAGAATTGTTTTGTTTCTTCCTTCATTATGACTATTACACATGGCTGCCTTTGGCTGGTCTGCAGGAGATCTTGCTGCTGCAATTGGAGTGCTTTGGACAGTATGTGAATCACTAAGAAGTGCTGGTGGTGCCTCGGAAAGCTATCAAAGTAGCCTTGATTTTCTTCAGGGCTTGCATGGTACATTGAAACGCCTGCGTGATTTCAATGTCGTTACTCTTACTCCCGATGATCTCACGTTCATCAAGTCTCAACTCAATCTCGTCCAAAAGCCGGTCGACAAGTTCACACAGAAGATAGTCTCACGATATGGATCTGACCTTGGGAAACAACCAACTGGGGGAGCGGTTTGGAGATTGATCATTGGGAGCGGAAAGAAGATAGCATGGGCGCTCCTCAAGGAGGCGGACAGGTTGAAGGACGAGATTTCGTTACCTCTACTATCAATTCAGTTGTGTGAGCTACATCAAATTCGGTAAGTAGCCGACCAATGAGGCATTAATTTAAATCTTGGCATCTCAAGTGCTCTTCAAAAACGAAAGATCTTAATCTTCCTTAGTTTAATTGCTTGCGAACTCCGAGATCAGCTACCCACTGAAATCGCAAATCTCATCCAATCAAACATCAGCAACACTCTTCCCAACCTTCTCGAACAACAAATCGGCCCCCTTCGATCTTTTACTGCAGCACAAGGTAAAGTACAAGATGATCGCGACATGGCAATTAATATAAAGCTTGCGAATATCCCTCGTAATCTGACGAGACTACAAAAGGAACTTGACGACAGAGTTCACAAAATTGGCGATGCGTTACATCCCCTGGAAGAAGGACTCTGTGGTATCTTAGAATCATCCAAAGTTACAAAAGATTTCCTGGGCCAAAAAATAGACCAATTACCCACACGGATCTTCAAAATTATCAATGCGCTAACGCGCGCAAGGGAGGCACAGTATTCTGCGACCTTGCAATCTGTGCAAAGGGTAGAGAAGAGCTTACAAGATAACACATCCCAAATCAAGGCTTTAAAGTCATCTCTAATTGGTCATGCTTCATCACCAAACGAGGCAAGGGAAGAGCGGATGATGGCAACACAAGGCTCCAATCCACGACAGACTTTATTAGAAGTTCAAATGCATTTTAAACAAGTGTCAGTGGATTCAATCACTCCGCATTAGTCTTTGGTCTGACAACAGATGCAGTACCTTGTTATTAGCACGACTTGTACGTGAGCTCTTGGAGCAGTTTTGGTAGGTGTATTTATTGCCGCTCAAGCAAGGTTGACGCTAATCAACCCATGATCCACCACAGGCCATTTATTGCACCCATTCTTCTTCATCTTCAAATTCTGAAGGTCCACATTATCCATGCCCCTAGCTTTCTCTTAAGTGAAAACATAATGTTTATCGATACATTCAATCGATCAAGAAGTTTGCCGTATGGTGTTTATAGAAACTGGGAAGTGAGTTGGTGTGATCCCAATGACTACCGGCCTAGCGCTAATGATGGTAGACTTTCACTCGCTTCCTACATATAAATTTCGAAGGGATACCTGGCAGTCGCCAGATTATGGAGGACAACTTTTGGTTGACCGACCATAAAGGAAGGACGATTGATCAAACTACTTGGGACAGCTTAGTCAAGCCCAAAGCCCAGATATCAATGGCTGTGATACTAGATAGCATGGCGATTGGAGATCATTGTCCGAGGTGTAGCAATGCAATTCAAATTCCAGGAAACACAGAAGAACTATCTGTGAGATGGTAAGAAGTTTTGTTGGATCAACTCTCTGTGATTAGCTGATCAAAGCGAATAGTGCAGGCCACGACTGTGGACTAGAGATAAATGTCGTCACAGCCCTTGAAACTATGGAAACACAAACCAGCAAGAGATTAGCACAACGTCCGAAGTATCCAGTGTCATATGAGATAAAGCGCTCTGTTACCTACTTTGAAATCAAGAACGCAAGAGATGAAGCCCGTGAGACCTATAAGGAATTAGACATGGATCCGGAAGAAACACTCATCGAGGAGCCAAACATCGACAAGCATAAGAATATCCACGCCGAATATGCTCATCTCGCGCTTGCGGAGCAGCGAAAAGCACCTGACAAAGTAGTATGGGATATTATAAAACAAGAAGATAATCGGAAAACGGAAGCTTTTGAGCTTCAAAAGTATTTTCGCCGTGTACTTTTTGTTAGTCAGCCTATTCCGAAATGTCAGGTCTGTTCGTTCTCAAGATTCACGTACTATGATGATATAAGTCGCCACATGGTCATCGAACACACACATATCTACGTTTGTATATTTCATTTCGCAGGATGTACTGCTAAATTCGCAAATAAAGTACAGTGGAAATGCCACGTCGCATGTAAGCATTTGAACTGGCTTTGCGGAGAGAGCGCATGTCTCAGCAAACAGGATTCTCCAATCAATCATTATTGGAAACAAAACTACCGTATAATGAGAAAGTCTCAGATGGAACCATTCTATCGAGCTCTACGTGATAGAGCTAAAAAGGCATTGGAGGTTTTGGGACGTCATGAAAAGGTTCCGTTGGTGAAATTGGGATGTCCGATGCAAGACTGTGATTTCGAGTTCGAGGGAGAGAATTGCTGGGATGAGAGAATGGAACATATTGCGAAGCATGTCAAAGATAATGCTATATATGTAGAAGAATATCCGTGCGGTGACTTGAATGTTGTTCATTCGGATGATCAGATGTTTGTGGAATGGGCCTTGAATGAAAATATATTGGGTCGAACGGCAAGAGGCAAATTTTGGTTGCAGGATACGGATTGATCAGTTGAAATATCTTGGAACATGTAGATCGAACTTTTTTTTATCGAATAGGGAAATCGAAGTAGACTCCTGTAGACTGATTAAATGCGAGTTTTCCTCATGTCACGGAGGGATGATCAACGTGAAATCGGACTTTCTATCTATCAAGATGGTACTCCCTGTTTATATCTTACAGAATTTTCTACTAGTTACTTTTTACAATCTTCTATAGCATCACTAAAAACCATTTCGAGTCCCTCCGCAATTAGTATGTGCCTTGGAAACCTTGAAAGCGTATATTCCTATCATGATTTAAAAATCCCCCTAATCCTCACCACAAATATTGAACGATGCCATACTCCCCAAAAGATAAGGATCTCCTACCCCCATAACATGACACGTAGGATTCTCAATCATCTTGTCAAATTCATATCAAACCCATTCGGTTTAAAGCCGGCAAGACGGGCGGTCTAAAAAATAAGCTAAGTCTCTAGATCTCCAGCAGCGACTTCCACTGGAGTCTACACATGCAGCTTTTCGGGGTAGTCTTTTCCCCAAAATATCGTACGGGGGACAATACTGATGTGCTCGTCGTGTCCTTATTCACTAAAATGTAAGAGGTAATCGTACCCCACTAATACACCCAAGCGAAGAGTTGCGCGACCTCCTTACTAGCTAATTGACTATCCTACCATTCCACTTCACCGAACGAAGAGATATCATTTTTCTTGAAACCAAAAACAAAGGCTCGAATATTATTTACATGTCATGATTTTTCAACAAGTTATTCATCTCAGCAACGATTACACAAAAAGGAGGCAGTCCGCGATTTCATGACAATGGTGTTCCAGCTTTGAATCCTTCCCTTCATCACTCTCCAAACTTTCGCTATTAACGATATCGATCCATGACCAGGCATAAGCCTCGGTTAGTATATCCGCCTTCTCTTCCTCCCCTCAACCACTCAAACATCCTCATTCTCCATACAATTCTCCATCACCAACATCCTTAGCAATCACAACTAGACAGCCTACGCCGCTAAAACAAAATGCATCACCGAGCCCATTATTAAGTATCATCGTCTCCTCGTCCTGTCTGGTACACCCCTCGACTTGAGTCCATAAGTGATATCGAATATCTCGCCAACAACACGTCATCTCAAATCTCAACTTAACTATGGAAAAGAAAGCAATCTCAGTATACCCACAGCCCATCATGATACTCACCACCTATCATCAAGAATTAGAAATTTAATGAACAAGAAGGAAAATCCTTTGTAATTCTCCATCACAACTCCAACCCGATACGCTTTCTCAAATCCCCATGAGAAAACTGCATATAATACCTGGATTTGAGATTCAGGACTCATGTATCTTTTATCTACGGTCAAATCTTTTTTTCCTTCTTCTTCTTTTCCCTCTCAAATCACATTGCTATCCCAAACCGATCAAATATCAAGAGTGTAGCTGCGTAAATCCCTCCCCCCCCTTTCTTTTTCATCATAAACTCATGATCCCTACGCTATTACGCCTCCCCCCTTTCTCTTTCTCTTTCTCTTTCTCCCTCCCACCACTAACACCAACCTCACAATCTTCACAATCCCCTAACCTACTATCAAAAAACAAAGCCTCTCTTATATCTCTTCCACCACAACACCATACCATACCATACCATACCATACCGCATCATCAGACCTCTAAATTCAATCATCTAATTATCTAATCATCTAAACATAACCAAGTCTGCACCAAAGTACATCAAGTGAATTCTCTTTCCTATATATACACTAGCTAGTAGGACCTAGATAGTCATCAAAGATATGGATGCCCAATCATCAAAAGATATATTCCAAGGTTTCTCTTGATCCAATGTCCATACTCTTCATATCAATACGCTAGTTATTATTTTGGAAGGAGTCGTATATATGTGATGATGTGGAAAGGGGTACAACTGGTTATGGATCAGATAGATAGGTAGGTGAGTAGAGAATTTAACAGCGACCATAATTCGCAATGATATTAAAATAGAAATGGGGATTAGAATTGAGATTTAAGATTGGGATCAGATAATGAGGTTTGGGTCTATTGATAAATAAAAATTTGGGTGGATTGAAAAAGCTATACTTTTGGAAAATGACATTAAAGCAAGAGGAAAAGGTAAAAGAAGGAAAAATGAGAATGTTAAAGAGGTCTGGATCTAAAAAGTTGGTTCCGTGAAGCTTTTCTTGGATGAATAGTAGAGAATCTTTTTTCCGGTCAATGAGATGCTCTGTTTATCATACGCGAATTTCGAAATTTTCTTGTCACGGAGTTTTCATTTTAGTTTTTGTCAAGAGATAAGTTATATTGTTATTCTTCTGTTAATAAATGAAATTCGTTTCAAAGAAAGATTCCCAGGTTGATCTTTATTCCATTTCCCATGTAATATTTGCTCCCCACCGAATACCGATTACCATATTCATTTCAACCTCAATCTTCAGACAAATCAATGACCTCTCGACTTTCCATCCTAAGCTTCTTTACCAATCTACCAGTGCCACTCCCGCTCTGTCGCTCGGATTTCACCAAAGTGCTCATATGACGTGGGTGACTAGCCCCGTACATCTCAAGATCTTCATTCACATCGTGTGAATTACTTGTAGCACCCCTCATAACACTTTCCTCTCTCATGCGCAAATCCATACTCGGAATTCTACCTCTCTTAATCCCCGCAACGCGTCCAATTCTGGTGATCGAACTCTGCCTACTGAATGTTGCCGTACTTTGACTCGATGATTGCTCCTGAATACTTGCTTCGTATCTCTCGATAACGAATTCATTTCTTTGCAAAATTGCCGCAGCTCTTTGGCTCTCTGCTTCTATTGCACGAGCTTCCAATACCCGCTTATCTTCTCGCAATCGCTCATTAGTCTTTTGAGATTCTCCAATTTTGAGTTTCATTCGACGGACGCGATTTTGTAGTTCATGGATGGTCTCCTGTGCTTCAGAATCCGAATGGCTGGAGTTAATTTGGATTTGAACATCGTCGAGTCTTTGCTGCAGAGTTTTTTTCTCGGATTGAATTGTGGCGAGTTGTATCTTGAGACCTGCAGTCTCAAAGTTGGCGGTATCCAGATGGGATGTAAGTTCTTGAATCCTGGCTTCGAGTTCATGTATTTGTGAAATCTTTGAAGCATTATCGGCCTTAATTTTATCGAATTCAACTGAGGCGAGTTCTTTTTGCGATTGCAAACTAATGACTTTCTGATTGAGCTCGTCGCGTCGCAGTCCACAACTACTAAGAGTTTGTTTTGTGCGCGTGAGCTCAGTATTCGCCTTTTGAACTTTACCTAGAGCTTCACTTAGCTCTTTTTTATCGTTAGCTGGAGCTAATTGTGACCCTTTTTCATCAAGGTTCGGCTTCATTCGTACATAGCTCCGTCGAGGTGTGTTGACGACTGTTACTGACTGGTTTTGAGCCGGCTTCTGAGCTGCAGGAGGAAAGCCAAAGAATGCGATTGGTGTATGTGCTCTAGAGACCATAGGGAAATAAGATTCTGTCAGGGAGAGATCGTTGAATGTGATTTCGTTGTGCACAGATGTGCAGGTCACAATTTGTGTGAACATCCACAAGCCTCAGTTCTCATTTCCTCATCTGAGGTTTTGAATGAAATCCCGTACCCTGGTTTGGTTGTATCAGCAATATGAAAATTGAAGTCAGAATGGATCATGACATACCTCGTGCTAACAATTCCGACCGCTTATGACTGCACGTACTTTCTCGATGCAGTGTCACACAGCATTGAAGCTTCATACGATGAAGTCTGAATAATTTTTCAGCTTCGTTATCTTCCCAGGATACACAGATTTCTCCTTTCTGGGGACCTGGAAGAGCTTGGATCCCTTGCATCATGTCCTTGAGGCACTCGCTGACTTGTGATTTCAAGGAGTCTACGCTCCGATCACCGATTGAACCTTTACCAGCTCTGATCCTGTCTAGCTCTTGCAGTACTTGATTGCAAATTTCGATGATAATGTGGTCGCAAGAAAATATTTCAATCGGGCTGATGACATCTCCAGTATTTCGCATGTGCGATAGGCTACAGTCTGTGCTATTCTCCCCATGGCTTTTCTCAAAATCCATCCATTTTTCATGCAGAAGAAGCTTAGAATTATCGACATCCAGATATGAATCGAGTCCAGATATTCCAGCTTTCTTGAACACCAACAAGAAAGGTTGGGTTTGCGGATCCAACGCTAAAGCAGCCCTCAAAGTTCTCATTAAACTTGCGCAATACGGTGTGTCTAGAGTGGGCGCGGTCTGGGAATTGCACATTATATTCTTTCTGTATTCCAATGGTGTCTGAGGCAGCTCATATTTTGTCAACGTCTTCCATAATCTGTCTGGCAAAAGAACGGGTTCTTTCTTCAATAATGACTTGATTATTGCAGAATCCTACGAGTATTTTGTCAGTATATCAATCGATATTCAATGCAATGCACCTTCTTACCTTTGCGGCATTCTGTGAGCCGTAGTAGAAGTTATCTTTCTTCTTTTGGAGTCTGGACCAGATAGCTTTGGCTATGGACCGAGTCATTTTATTATCTACGTCGATAGTATCGTCCCAAGCCTTTTCCTTCTCCAATAGCATATTAATATACATGTCAAGCATTCTAGAGCCGTTTTTTTGGACTGCTTCTTTCCATACTTCTGCCAAAAGAGTTGCCATCTGGTCGGGATCTTCTATTCCTTTTCTGTCTCGCCCGATGTGACCCTGTGAGAAATCATAACCGTACTTGATTGCATGTGTTCTGGATGTTTTCTCTAAGAAGAGTCCCTTTAAGTATACTTTACCGCCGAAATTTGGGTCCAAGATCAAATTACCAGATGGTGTAAATACGATTTCCTTGGGGCGATCGAAATGAATGCAGACTTTAAGCCACTCCATCACTTCGGCTTCCGTGATCGGCTTCCCTTGCTTCCCGCGAACACACCCCATCTTCACAGAGACATCTTTCCACGGACTTGCATCTCTGAAAAGCGATGATTCTGTGTTCTGTGGATTCAGTTCTTGCTGGGTAGGCTTCTTCTTGACTTCGCTCAGAAAGCACCAGAGTGTTTTCTTTTCCCTGATCCCCCAGCGAAAGTTCCAATAGAACTTTGACGCAGTAATTCTAACCTGATAACCTTCTCGTATCATAAGTAACGCAGCAAGCTTGAACCCTTCACCATGAGTTCCCGCCATTTCGTCGTCGTCGGCTTTGCTTGTACCGCCCATATCGAGAACCTCGCGTGCTAGTTGACTGTTATAGTTGCACAGTTCTAGCATTCCTTTCTTCTTATCAAATACCAAGAAACCAAGTATCTGAGATGTATCTGGATTGTGAACGGTGATTCTAAACCCATTGGCAAGTTTTGTATGCACATAATTCAGCTTGTCGCGAGACACCCGAGAAGTTTTGCTCATCGCACCATTCCTTTCAGCACGACAATAATCAGTTGCTCATTCACGAATGGAGTTCACTGAAGGTGGAGAAAAATTCACGACTCACCAATTCTGGCAAAACTCTCGAAATGCGTTTGACTTTGTCCAATTTCTGACATATTTTGAAGATAAACCTAGTCGTTGTTGACATGGTTTCAATGTACTGTGGTCATCATTCTCATCTGGGAGACCGGAATCTATCTCTTCAGAATCCTCGTAATCATCCATAGTTAATCTTAGTAGCTTTTCAATTTTATCACTAGAAGCTGGAAGTTGATGCGGGATTAGCGATCAAGTTGATTGCGAATATCTATCCGCAGAACTGACACAAATATGTGATATGGCCGCTTGAAAATCGATGATCGAGGATAGACAGCGCAAAAAAAAAAAGATTATTGAGAGTCGACTGATAATAATGGTCAAAGAGAAAAGTTTTGAAAAAAGTTGTATTTTGTGAAAATGGACGAGGGTGGAAGAAGTTTATAAATGGAATATTTGGTTTCTCCAAGCTTTCTATATACTAGGCAGCAGAGAGTACGAAAATACCAATTCTACCGATTACCTGAAAACTGTAGATATCTAATTCACTTATTACTGGTATTGAAAGGTGAGAAGATTTGCTGCGCAGAGGAATATTCTTAGGTGCTAGAATTGTGCCATATTTATCGAGACTGATGAAACTTCGATATCCCAACACGCAAAAGTAACGCAAACCTCAAAGACGAAAACATTTCCCTCTGAATTGATACTCACTAGAGATTTAGGGTCATTGGTGGTGAAATAGGGAAAGAATAGAGGTTTCGAGATGAAAGTTTTACCACATAAGCTAATAGACTGTGCTAGCATTCTTCCATTTCCGTCCCATCATGTAGAGAAGTGGCACACGCGAACATCATCTCAGAAGATATTTACCCGAGCGAGAAAAAGTTCCAACACCATTCTAGTCATTATACAAGAGATCTGGGTAAAAATCTAGTATTTCTCTTTGAATACCCACTAACCAAAATCTATCTATTTTACAGCACTAACCAAGTCAATGCTCCCAAGATCGAGAAACTCAAGGCCGAGTGTCCTACTACCATTCCAACCGCCGCATTCTGAGTAGTAGACGTGCTAGCACTTTCACTTGTGCTTGTAGAACCCCCGGGACCAGTTGTCGGTGCACCCGAAGAATTTCGAGTGGTAGACGATGAAACCTGGCTATGAAGCAAGCCTTGTACATAATTGAGGGCATCAATTTGCTCTCCCACACCAGTGGAACTATTCTTGGCATCACCACTCCAATCCAAACCACATCCATTATCTCCACAAGTCTTTACAGCAGCCTGGGCGGAGCTAGTAAGTTGCTTGGTGATGAGATCGCTAGTGTATGGAGCGACGGCGATGGTATCCACGAGCCATTTTCCTAGTACACCTTTGAAGGCGCGTTGGTCTGTGGTGCAAGAATTTTTGGCTTCGCAGGCAGTCTCGGTGGCAATTCCAGATGGGAAGAATACGGAGATGGTTTTGTTTAAGAGACCGTCGAGAGCTGTTTTCCATTGAGTATCTCCATTGGTATAGTTGTACATATATGCAGCGCCTGCAATAAATGTACCTGCATTTTCTGAGAATTGCACTTTGTTGATCGTAGAACAGTTTGTCGAAACATCGGCACCATCAAAGATGTTGAAGTCCTCATCAATAAAACCAACCGCTTTAGTCCAATTCCATGCTTTACTTGCCCAGTCCGAGTAAGTGTCGTTGTTTTTGGATACAGCAAGACGAGCGGCGAGTTGGAAAAAGTTCCCATTTGTTATCGTGTTCTTGTAGGTATAGCCGGCATTGAAAGTAAAGATTTGCCAGCGAAGACCTCCATTGCAAGTTTTCTCGTCCCAGCGAAGTACTTGTTCATCAAACGTTGCCTGAGCAAGATCGATCCAAGAAACATTCTGATCTTCTACTAGTCGTGTCTCTACAGCGGACATTGCTGCAAGAGCCCAAATGGATTGATCATCACTACCCATGGAAGCCGTTTGATTTGGTGGCATGAAATCGTCATTGGGACCTCGTTGAGAGGCTAATCCTTGGGTGACGAGTTTATTGTACTGGGAATCACCAGTCAAACGCCAGTATTGAATCAAAGTGTCGAACATGGCACCGGATTCCCACCAGTAATAAGGTGCGCTCAGAATGCCAATTGGGTTTCCTGGAGTTTGAGACTGATTGTAAAGACCGGCTAAGTCTTTTGCGATTGTGCTAGCTGCTGATTTTATGGAATCTATATATCAAGATGGAATCAAATTCATATCCACGAGATTTCTTCATGCATCATGACTTACCAGTGCTGGTAACATCAAGATCAATGCCCTGAACCTGCATTACAGAAAGTGCCGCAAGGGCAACTAGTGACTTGACTGAAACCATATCTGAAAAAATGTAAAAAGATGAAATAAAACGATGGTAAGATGAAGCTATCATGAGAATGTCCCATCTACAACAGAAATGAAGAATATATAAGTGGAGAATGCCAAAGTTTCAGGGGTCATGAGTTTGACGTACAATCACATAGCCTAGAAGTACGATCTGACAGCGCTTACTCGAGTAGAGCACGATGCAATTAATTGTTACGAGATCAGAGCCTAATGAGTTTAAGCTTAGGAAAGGATCCGCAGCTATCTAGGATAGTCATTGGACTTGGACTCCAAGCGATGCCTCCTGGTAAGCGAGTGGGGCTTGGTATAGGAGTCGAGATGGGCTGTTCGGGATAGTTTTCCGAGGTTGTTATTTCGTGATTCTTAACTCTTGTATATTCCTGGACCATTTCAAATCGAGTGGTGTTATTTAAATAAAGTCTGGGGATGAAGACATGAACATGACCTTGTCGGTGGTGAAGAAATGCAGAACGTGAAATAAGATGATAAGCTTGGCACTGGCGACAGTTTGTTCTCACGTGACTTCTTGGTACCTCCAGGCAGTAACAGGGTGAGGGAATACGAGAATCCAAAGTGGTTAGAGGCGCGTTAATAAGTCATGTACGAAGGATTATTCAGAGCCTTGCAGACATGAAGATGGATTTGTTGCGTGAACTATAATAGCGTCAATGACGATTGTGCTTCTCTTGGCTTTAGGAATTCTTGTGGAAGAAATCAACGGATTCGAATATCGAATTTATATGAACTGAATGCAGCTGAAAGAGGAATCTCATTCCAGGTCCTGATTTTTGGACTTGAAAGGTTTGACACAATAGATCTTTATGATGCAGGGATTTGTGGCTGGAGAAAGCTTGAAACATCCATGGATGGATGTTGTTGATAGATACGAGCGAATCCTCCCAAGCATTTTTGGGGCTGAATACACGGAGATCACGAGGATCTTCGAATCTTAAACATAAAATTATTGTCAGCTATTCTTCTGGCATCGAGAGAGTCAGTAGATGACATCTTTTTCAGCATAATTATAATCAATATAGTCATTGTTTGGCACAACTATCTATACATCATGTGATCGGTGCAAATTGTACAGTGTTTGCAAGTGTCAGAAATGATCCCGAGAACTTACAAAAACAAATCCTGTATTCCGTCTTCCAAATGCATCGACGATTCAAACTGCACGTGAAGCCGCGTTTGCTGACCCCCACACTTCAACGCGTGTTTGTTCGTTTCACAAGCTCAATTTTGTCTCACGCATCTAGGAGAATACTGATAGAATCGGAATTTGTTGCGTGGATGAAAGTGACAGCTGGCAGATAAGTCGCAGTGTGAAGGTATGCTTCCGTCGACAGATCCTCAATCTTGACTCGTTTGCTCGGATTTTTCCTGCCAATTGCCCTCAAGAGAAGCAGATTGCCGTTTGGGGATATGATTATGCTCGATTGAGATTTGTCCGCTTCGAAATCTACTTTGGACGGAAACCTACTTTTGACTGAATTTACAGTTTTCTTGCTTTTACAGCTTGGCATGATGATAAGGGATGACTTGTTTGACTACTCACCCTATCTATTTGAGTGTCATATTTGCAGGAAGCCGTGGACAAGAGCGTGTGGTCTAAGAGATCTGACATTATCACCCAATTACGTTGAGTTTGCGACTGTCCCTCAACAAGCCTGAAGTCACGGTCAAGCAGCCTTCCGTTCTTACCAAAGAACTGAAAACTTTTGGTTCCGACGGAGTGCATGCTGTCAACATAATGTGATTTGGAATGAGTTCCTATTGATCCAAATTTGAAACATTACACGGATAACAACATCCGCCGAAGCTAAGTCAGACCGTCACACGGATGGATGCGTTTCCAGAGACGGAGTGGCTTTGGAGTACCAAAGCTATCATCAAATCGGTGATTTGAACGCGTCCAGTCCTGCGTCATTCCTTCACTCTTCCCGCAAGACGCGATCTCTGCCCATCGACTGGTACTAAGAGCTTTTTTTCTTCATTTATTTGAGCAGTTTCTTCTTGATTCAGTTCCACGCTTAGCTCGGAGACATTTTTCCTAAGTCTTTTATGGAGAAGCCAAAATTTCCCACTGTCTAGGACCGTGACACAAGCTTGCAGTTGTCTAAGCAATCGTCTCAATAACTTGTTGTACCAATATATCATGGCATATTTCGAGACAGAGGATGCTCACAGTACAGAGAATTCAATCTTTAGATATAAGTACCACCGTTCTTTCATCATTTAGATCACACATCTCTTTACTTCTTATCATTCATTTGCTGCCTTGCCTTTTTCATTATGGAATATACTTCATGATGTAACTCAAGCATTCTTCGTAAGGTCTGCTGGTGAGGCTACCTTCATATAGTGTCCTCGTCACACATAGTTCTATACATTTAGTTTTGTTTTTTTCCTCACGGGTCTCTACTGTTACAAAATGTTTTCCCCTCTACAGTCATCCTCCATTCGCTGTGTGTAATGGGTTATTGTGCTTTCAGAGCCAGAATATTTTCTTTTCTTTGGCAACAGTGTCCAACGTATCAGAGCAGTAAGTCTTTGCAATCACATTCTACTGGGCAGCTGCTAATTGTTCGCTCTACCAGTCCAACTGGTTTATCCATCTGCCAAACTTTCTCTGCCCCAGAGGCGCATCTTATACCTCTAGAAGCTTCTCATTCGATGGCAAGTGGTAGTGAAAGATTTTGCGTTCTCTTTCGAAGACGTGTAGCTTCAATAATTCTCATGGGAATCTTCATTCAAGCAGGTCGCCTAACGCAGAAAGTGAGTAGTCTTTACTATGTTTCTCCTCAATCTGTCCACATACTGATAAAGATTAGTTATCTTCTTGATATCTGAATCTTTTGCGTTCATGTCTGACGTCATCTTCCTGATTCCCAGATCTTACCTGCCCAGTACGGTCAATCCACGTCAAAATTCACTTGTACCTCACGGTACAACAGCCTTCTCGGGTCATATCACATGATTTAAAAATCAATTATAGTTGCTATTCTGAGCGTGAGTTCCACTCTTCACGTTATGTCATATTTATAATCTAATCATCCCAACAGATCAACGCAGACCCTAGCTTCTGCCTTTCGATCCTATTGTCTTACTTCTCAGCACCAAGGCAAAACTTCAATCTTGTCTCTGGAAAGATTACAAAGAGTGTATACATTCCTCGGAACATACATCTCCACAACCTTACTGTACTCTTATCGTTCAGTACGAGTTAAATACAAATTCTCCAATTCTTTGAACAACGCTATCTGTGTTATATCAACCAGAAGTGTCTCGAACTCTAAGAGGACTACCAGCTCCAAGAGTAATCTAACGTTCCACAGCTCAATCTACTAGCATCTCTCAAGCCGAAGTGACAATCTGATGAAACTCGAGCCTATCATTGCCTCGATTATAAAGATGGTTCGAGGTCTCTCTGTAGAGAGCATCCAAAAGGTTACAAGGAATGGTTGAAAAGTTTTCATCTGGATCAAGGAAGTCTTGACCATTCTTGTATTGTTGGATGAAGAAATATAGGAAGATATTGCCTATAAGTGGTATTGAGATAACAATCAATAATATACCATCGCGCGAAGTTGCGAGAAAAACTAGAACTCTATTAGTCAGTCTGGTTGGAAGGATAGAGACAGGTCTGGAAGACAGGTGGATATTTCACCGAGAACGGTGATACGAAACACAATTGCGAGGGCCATAATTTGCGCACGACACTCGATAGTCCATACGGGAACAACATCGAGCTTGGAATGTGCCTTCATAAAGCGAGTAACACACAAATCAAAGATCACCAGTCCATCGGGATTCCTCAAGAGAAGCTTGATTCCCATGAGAGCATCGTCTTCGCCAATTAGTATCTACCACACCCGAATCCAGGGAAATCTATGAAAATCATAGATATAAGTACTGGTCGTCGTGTGCAAGATCCATATCCATGTGTGCGGGTCTCAGCCGCGCACGTTCGAGCGTTCCTCCTCTCCCATAAATATCAATCATCTCTATCGCCTCTTCCAAACTCGACATCAAATCACGTCTCCCACCAAGTCCAGGACTTCCAATCCAATCCCAACACCGGAGACTTGTCGGCAGGCGGAAAGTAAATATACGCTATTCATACTTTCAGCATCAACATCTATGATCTATCCCAGAACCCCACTATAAATATCTGGAAACCCCGGTTTGAATCCCCGGTCTGAAATGAACCGACTATTCTGGATTCTTGCGGGAGTGGGGTAATCTCCAGGGAGTTTACTTTGGGGTATTTGTGTCTATGTTGTGTTGTGTCTTATTGTAGGAATCTCTACTATGCTTATGCTTATGCTCACACATGTACTTACAATGGATCTGAACTTGGATTTGGATATGTACTCGGACTTGGATTTGGATATGTACTCGGACTTGGATTTGGATATGTACTTGGACTTGGATATGGATAGGTACTCGGACTTGGATTTGGATATGTACCTGGACTTGGATATGTACTTACAATGGACTTTGAAACGAAATCAGAATCAGACTGAGACTCGAATCAATTCTCCCAATTCCTCGAGACCCATCAGTACCCAAAACTCATCTATCCCCGGTACCTCATCTGCCACCGAATGAGGCTGATTGCAGAACTCTCTGATGAGTATTGAGTGAGAGATATGATATGATATAGAAGAACCATGGAATTCAGAGAATAGACAGGGCAGGGCAGGGGACTCCCTGTAGGAAAATACAGGATGGATATACTACTTGTAGTTTCATGGATCCTTTTGTGTGCCGTGAATGATCCTTTCATCCTCTTCTTGTGTGATTGACTTGCTTGATTTATGGTGTTTGTGTGATATACTGCGGTTACTTTGCAACGACCTTCCCAATTTCGAAATGAAAGATCTTACAGTACTGAAATTAATAATCACAAGGAGCAGGGTATACAGAAACAAATTTCCAATAAATTCGCTATTCAATATTCACATAAAGTTAACCCCTCACAACTAAAACGGCACTTTTTCAAACCCCTTCTCCGCCTCCACATACGCATCATACCCATACAACCACTTTTGAGCCCCTCCAAAATCCTGCCATCGACTCGGGAATCCCCCCGCCTCCGTCGGTCCCGCCATCAAAATGGCATCTCTCCTAAGCTGTTCCTCACCCTCCACCATATGGAAACTTTCTCTCTGTCCCCACGTTTCGCTCGCAATTCCTTCTCCTCTCCCTTTCCTCAACTCCTCATAAATCCTCGCTGCTTTCTTCAACTGTTCATCTTTCATCTCTCCATTAACCTTTCCCAGTAAATATCCCATTACTGCACCATCTTCCAAACTCGAATTCGCACCTTGTGCCAAGTATGGAAGCATTGGATGACACGCATCACCCGCCATCCAGAAATTTCCTTTTTCGCTCGTCCATCGCTCTAATGTTTCTAGATGCATTAATCTCCATTTCGCCACTTCTTTGACTTGTTCTAAGAATGCTCGAAGAATTGGATCCCAGCCTTCGAAAAGTCCTTTCATTTCCTCCAGATCTCCTGCTGTGCGGGAAATTCCGGGTGGGAGATTGTCGGGGCAGAGGAGAACGATGTTGAAGAGATCGCCGCCATGCATAGTATATGAAACTACATGAGTACCAGGACCAGCCCAGAAATTGACAGAGTGGGAATCGATAAATGCAGTAAGTTTTTCGACATCCGATCCGCTTAGCGTAGATTTATCAATCACAATTCGATAGGCGAGATCTCCTGTTGGATTTGGCGGACATTCGTGGCCTAGAAATTGTGATCGCGTAGCCGAATAGATTCCATCGGTACAGAGTATCACATCTCCTTCCACCGTTTTTCCACCCTCCAAAGTAATAACTGTATTTTCGAAATCGACACTCTTGACTCTGGATGATAAACGAATGGTAACTCCTAGCTCATCACATTTAGCGCACAGAGCACGCTGTAGATCCACTCGATGCATTCCCCAAAAGGGAGCTCCATATCTTTCATCTATCTTCTCTTGAAAATCTGGAGAATACGCTAAGCGTTTTGTTCCATCAAATCGCCATACGGAGAGTGTTTTTGGGAACGTAGCTTTGGAAGCGAGAACATCGTAGATTCCCCATTTCTTGAAGAGTCGAGATGCATTGGGTGTTATTTGTAATCCTGCCTATAAAATTGATTAGTCTAGTTCCTCAGATACAAAATAACAACATTTGGAATGTTTCCTTACCCCGACTTCAGCCAATTCTGATACAGTTTCCAAAATTGTCACTTCATGCGATGGATTTGCAAGTTTTGTGGAAAGTGCTGCTGCTAGACCGGCCAATCCGGCTCCAACTACTGAGACGCGAAGAGGCATCTTGTTTTCTGTAGACTCTGTTCTACCTGGCATTGAAAGCTTTGAGATTTTGCTATGCCACGAAGTGAAATGTTGCGCTTCTGCTCGTATTACGTTTACCCCGCAATGGATGAGGATTTGACGATAAGTTCCGAGAGAATATACTTCTGGTGATATAGGATAAGAACGTTTAAAAGCAGGAAAAACAATGGTATCAAATCAAACAGAACAAGAAATCAAATAACGATATATATATACATACAGACATAAATAAACAAAACAAAAAGCACCTACGACGATGTGGTTCACAAGAGCATGTGGCCTAGTGGACGAGATGTGGACGTGCTCGAAATGGCGGGGTGAAGATCCCCGCATCCCCACAATTTAGGACAATTCATCCCACTCGAGCCACTGTCTGGATCCAGACATTGTCTCGGAATCTGTTTGCGGCAAAATTTTCACGCAGATAGGAAATTATGCATAGAAAGGTTTCGGCCTTGGGTCATTCGGTCGAGGAAATGAGGCCCGAGTACGTATTGGCCTTTGTGGACATATTTCTTCTTTGCCTAGAAACTTTCTTTAGATTCCAAGACCTGGGGATCGTGGGATCCTTATCAAAAATAAATTGGGCAAGAATGCACAAAATGATGTAGATTCTTAGATCCAAACGAGCGTGCCGATATGTGTAACACGTTATTATTCATTGGTATAAAACTAGAATCATGGTGAAAGATGATTGTCCAATTACACCTTTCTAAAAGCCCCAACGCCATTGCTATGCAAGAAATACAGATCATCGTCCCTCTACATCTTACGTAGCATCCTCTACTTTCGCTTCTAACCTTTGCCTCTCCCCAGTCCATGCTATCAAAAGATCTTCTCCCAATCAGGAGTGACGATGAACTTGCCCATCACTTTTCCTAATCCAGTAGCGACACCTTCTGGTGCCTCACCCTTAGGATCTTCAGCAAGAACAATTTGACTCAAAAAAGCAGCTGGAACACCACGGCCTACTGCCATACTTGTTCCACCCCAATCCAGTTCCACCTTGCCGCTCTTTCTTACCACCAATTTTCCGATATATCCTTGTTCACTAACCAATGCTTCATTTTCTTGCGCAAGGTTAGGTTCAGTTTTGATGATAACTTCTTCCGATTCCTTTTTAAGTCCTTTTTCTTTATCATCGGTCAGATCAATCTGTTCCGAGGATTGGGTGACGACGACATCATCCGAGTTTTCGACTTGAGGATTAAATAGTCGAGGTAGAACAGGTGGGAATTGGAATAGATAAATCCGACCATCTGCATGATTAGCTTCTGGTTGAGCTTCATCTTCTTCCTGTTCTCCACCCATTCCAACATCTCCATCAACATCTCCGGCCTTGCCTTTTCCTTTATCCTTAGCTGTTTTATCTACTGTTCCTCTCAACAGACGAAGTTCCTCAGCAAGGATGTCAACATCCTCAAGATAACGTTCATATTCGAACTTATCCTCTTCCGTTTGTATGACTGGTATTTTGTCCTTCTTCCTGCTAGGTCGTACTTTGGACTGTTGTGGTGAAATAGGCTCCCTCTTAGGATGTTTTTTATCTTCAGGGGAAGATGGTGCTTTGAACTCTGGAAACTTCGACATGGTTGGAGATTCAAGGCCAGGTTCTCCTTTTGCCCTTGGCTCATCCGTCGTTGTTGCTCCATCCATAGTCATCTCGACATCTTCGCCAGATTGATTATCCTCCACTTCATCGGCTTGCTTCTTGGCTATCTCTGCAAGTTCTGGATCACTAACCATCATATTGGAACGTTCCTTATGTTCTTCACGCTTGATCCGGATCGGTGCGAGAGATCGTGATTTGAAACCGGCATTCCCGCCTCTGCCAGAACCTACCATTTCATCATCATCGTCAACCAAATTGATCATTTCGATATTGACTTTCCTCGTTTGTCCGTCGTCGTCGGGATATTCTGGATTAAAAGTGGCCATGTTTTCGGCTGACAGCACATTTACTCCCCCTCCATTTCCTGATCCAGAACCTCCATAACCACCACCTCCTCCACCTCCGCGGCCACCTCCCCCTCCCCCTCCAAACCCTCCCCCAGCACCACCTCCTCCACCGCCTCTTGTATTTGCAATTGCAAAGCCATCCATACCACCCTTTCTGTCTGTAAAAAGAAATTAGTAAAGTTAACAAGCAATTAGCGATTCACTTACCCATTGCTGCTGGCGCAACACTGAAAATACCAGTAGCACTTGAAATTGGAGCTCCTCTTCCTGCCCCACGGTTTTGTCCCATTGCATCTCCTCTACCTCTTCCGACGTGACCTCTTCCTCTCTGGGACCTACGAGCTTCCTTTTCTGCTTGTGCCTGATTTGCCGCGATTCTATCCCTCTCCTCTTGTTCTAACCTATCTCTATCTGCTTGATCTCTTCTGATATTTTTAGGCTTAAACCTCGCTCTTCCAGTAGTAGCTTCACCTCGCGCCCTTGTGCTTGCCCCGCCACGTCCTCTTGCAATTGCACTTTCTGTTCTTGATGGAAGCCTCGCAGAGGTGGTCGCGGTTGTTGGTGCAGGGGTACCGGCAGGTGTTTCGGCAGGCGTCATTGCGGGTGAGGTATTTGGATCGAACGCATCGTCACTGGGTTCGGTTTTTGGAATAATGGTGGCAGTCGATTGTGTCATTGGTGCCATCGGCGCAACTGGTGCATTTGGCGCAGGAGATTGACTAGGTTGAGAGGAATCATCAAGAACACCTCTAAGTTCTGGGGTCTCAATCTCTTCAATCGCAATTCCTCTCCCTCTTCCTCGTCCTCTACCTCGAGGTCTACCCCGCGAGGTAGCTCCCCTCTCTGCTTTTGGTGGCATACTTTCTCGTTTTATTTATCTAGATTGAGGAAATGTAAGAGTATCGTTGTCACCGCATTAGATTTGATGTATGTATGAGGAATTTTGAGGATAAATGAAGTCGATCTGAGGAGTAATCATATAATACCAAATTTTATGATTGCGACAAATATTTTGGAAGCGTCAAAAGTTCAAAAGTTCAACTGTAACGTTGGTGGGGCCCGACTTTTTTTTTAATCCCAGTGACGCATGGGCTATCCTTGTGGGGACTGAAAATTAGTCAGCAACCATTCAACGTCCTGGTGCTCGCCAACCCAGCCATGTTTTCTCTTCTCATTCACGTGCCACTCTCAAGCCACTCTCAACACAACTCTTCGGACCATCGCCATCATCAAGGCTGTTTTCGTATGCACCAAACATATCCCAATGATTATGTGTTCGGGAGAAATATTGAGAGAGTGTGATTTTCTATTCGCATTCGATGCAGCTGAAGGCTGAGGACTCGATTCTGATCGCAAGACCGCTGCAGTAATATGGCAACAGTCATATATGCATCAGTGTGTTCCCCTTGACAAACATGGCTGATTTTCAATGTTATACCATGGGTTAATTTCAGTCTACATTCTGAAGCTCTTGGACGGCAAACTTCTCATACACGATTCGGGTAACTCGCTTTCAAGTGAAAATATGTCACCGTTGTGTATTAAATAGACATGTTTCAAGAACTACATTCCTTGGCATTCAAAGTCGAATGACATTCTTAAATTTTGACCAGTGAAATTCTAAATGATCCCTTTATTTCTCACGGCTCTATGCTATATATGATCTCCTCTTCATCTGTTTGACAAGTTCTCTTTCCACACAAGCTCTCATGAAGTTTATACTCCTCTTGCATCAGAACCAGCTGTACAAACGCCAAATTCCGCTCAAAAAACGGCCAGTCCTATTCAACAAATACCTAATTGTACTCAGCAGAGTTCCGGGTTAGATGGCCCCAGTATCAGCGTAGCCCCCGAAGACCAGCTTGAATGCTATCGTAGAAATTGTTCAATGACAGATCCTATTGGATAATCATGCGGTACTTTACCACCAGACTTTCAACTACGATGCTATAAAGCACAATGCGACAATAACAACTCTCTTGGTGCTGAACATCATGTACTTCCAAGCCCAGAAGGTGAATGTGCAAATGTAGCCCCAGAAAATCAAGAATGCTTCCAAAAAGAATGCTTTAAATTATTCTACGCTTTACTCCCAGTGCAGTACCAGCTTCAGTGTTATAGAAATAATTGTAGTATCCCGGATATATCTGACTCAATCAGTGGATTTGAAAACAGTTTGGGTGGGATATTAGATGGTTCAAGTGCGTCAGGAAGTCCAGATGATGATGGCTCGAGTGCTTCTGGTAGCTCGGATGATGATGATGTGGTCGCTAGTTCAGGTGGCAAGACAGGATAATTTCCAGGGCACCATTGAATTCTGGTAGTGTGATAATGTTTTTAATTTCCACAATTCTAGTTCATTTGCAACTTTTCTTTCCAATGCTATTCACCTATTAGTATGATCTAGCCAGCGATTAGAGAAAAGAAAAACACTACACTATCGTTGTTCCTACTCACCAATCTATCCTTAACCTGCTCCACCCTCACAGTTCTCCCCTTCCCAAATCCAAAATCATAAATTACAACCGGATAAAACACCCATGAAGTCAAAAAGCACCAAACATTCCCGCGCTATATCATGTATGCACCACATTCTCAAATCCACATTCACCAATCCTGAAGTTTTCTCAAGACTCGCTACTTACTTCCCCCATGCTCTTTCCTCTGCACTCCTCGGGCTCGATAAATGCAGATACATACCCGGTCTTGGCTCGATCTTGAGTCTGGTCTGAATCTAGATTCTTGAGGTTATTTCAGGATGCTTGATATTAAAATTGAGAATATGGACGCAGGATCCTTTTCGGAATTTGTAATTGTGAGTTGTTATCCATGAGTCACTAATTGCGGTTCATTGCAGATATAATTACCCATCTACCATCCCTCCCCTCTACCTATAGAAGTTAATCAACCGAACACAGTTCGAATTTTGGGGAGTGTTCATTAAGTTCGTTTATCCTTGCTGCTTAGGGTACTGTTTGTAGAGATAATAAAGATGTCAATTATAATTACGCACCACTTTTGATATTTGAAGTCATCGATGTTTGTTCGCTGAGGAAAATGTATCAATCTTTTGGTTTTTGAATCATGGGGTTTTGGTCCCGGTTGATGAACGTCGAAATTTATATTACATGGGCTAGGCTACCGCTTGAAGCTGCAATAGCGGAAATAAATTCTCATTCGAATGTTTCTCCCCGTCAAAGTACCTAGGTATTGTAGGAAAGCCAGTCGAGAGTTCAATACTTGATACTTCATGCTTCTGAGCGATCAATATGTTAGCTATAATTATACTTATCCGATAAAGAAAAAACTCGGGTGATTAGAATCCCATTGCGATGAAGTAAGGCGGGTTTTAAGGATCGAGGGAAAGAGATTATTAAGGTGTAGGACGATTATATTAAATGGGTGAAGAGGGTAAGAGATGAAACATTTCTCAGACCACGACTTTACGAATCTTTTTGGTGCAGTGAATGTGATAGCTGGGGAATGCACAATGCAGCAAGCTCTCCGACGAAATTTTGCACCTAGACAACGGAGCGCAATGAAAAGAGGGGAGAGTTTTTATTATCGCCAAGTAGCATGAAAGCGTCAGCAGTCAACATATGAATGATGCAGAAGCATCATGTCATCAAGACCACTTGCGTTCCTTTCAATGCTCTCCTTGGATATCTATGTACAAGCCGCGTATCAACCACTACAATATCATATCCTTGATTCATCTACCCAGTTCCATTCCATTCATATCCAGTCCAGCCCATCACAGACTTCGCAACAAAACCCAGCTCCAACATCGCCCAATCCCAATCATCCTCAACATCCTCCTCTCACTCATCACCAAAGCAATATCTCGAGTTATTCCACTCCGGGTCGTTAGAGATTGGTCCAAATTTCGGTTCATCTCTCGTCCAATCGATCATCTCAATGCATAGGTTCGAATCCAACTCAATATCACAGCCAATATCTGATGTTTTATCGTCTTCAAAAAGCTTCTTTCTCGCCTCTCTCATTTCCATAAACTGCTTATCCAGATCATCTACCATTCTTTTGAAACAATCTACGAAAAAGGCCCAAGTCATCGCATCAAAAGCATCGATAACCTGTCTCATGAGGTCGTTTCGGGGAAGATTGTTGTAAACCGAAGTTTGTCCTTGACGATTGAGGCGATGTTTGATTTGATCGGCATATGGAAAATCTCTTTGAAGAGCTTGCACATATCTTTCCAGGAGAAGAATAGCCTCTGCTGCAATCCTGGGAGAGTGCCATTTCCGAGTAGATACAAGCGAAAGCATTCCATCCTTTCTCTTCTGGGACTTGATGAATTCCGTCAAGTTAAAACACGCCAATTTTGACCTCTGGTATTGTGGCTCTAGATATTGTATAACGGTGGCTCGTTCTAACTTGAATGCTCTTGGGTTGTATTGTGAGGACGAGAAATTTTCCGCATTCCTAAGACCCATTTCTACAGGATGTGACTTCTGAGTAGTTGAATCGTGGGGCTTGTGCATCCAACGACTGCTGCCAGGACATAATCCATAGTCCATCAGATATTTTCCTACGCTGCTAGTAGACGGGTAGCGCATTTCAGACCTGAAAGTATCGAATGCCTCAAATGCCTGTGCATAACGCACGAGTCGAAGATACATTCCTCGAGAGAGCTCTACCACGGAGTTGCCCATCATGATTGATCTGAGTTCTTTTCTTAAACTGGGAGAAGGGATGGTAGATCGACAGTCCTTGCCCCAGAATTTATTGTATGGGTGAACATCTGGCAATTCGTCCCAACTTGCATCTCGGAATCGAAGCTTTTGTACCCCTCGTAGCATTCGAAGAGGTATGAGCATATCCTTCATTTCTTGATAGACGGTCTTGTCCGGGAACCAAATTGATTCCTCACACTTTTCCAGACCAATCGGTGCTAGTGCAATCTCAAGAGATATGGATGGGGACTGAGAGATGGCCAAACAAAAGTTTTCTATGGACCAAAGTCTTATTTCATACGATCCTCTCAATATTTGCGAATCCATGAATGAACTGACAATAACTCTCCAGTGTTTAACTTTTACCACCGCTGGATGATCAAATAGGAAAAGGTGACCGTGACCCAATCTGTTATAATGTCTTGTGATGGGCGTCATTTCCATGCCTCTATTGAATGAATATCTGCTTGGGTTGCAATTTTCCACAGGCTCATATTTTCAGCAAGCGATGTAGAACGTATTGGATCCGTAAAGGATATCTGATGCTTCTGAGTACATTTCACGGCAAACTTGAAGAACTTGGGGTTCAAGTTCAAACTTCAGCGGTGGCTGGGTTGCTCCGTGTGATGGAGAACTTCTGGGCAAACAGGTACGATCGGCCACACTGCAGCTTTTGCCAAGAATTGGATTTACCAGCAAGAGCTCGTAGATCATACAGCGAGTCTCTACGAGAAGCTTGTCGAAAAATGAACAACCCGTAGGTGATGATGAGACCTTTTTTGTAGAAGTATTTCCGATAGATTTTGCAAAGCGCGAAGCATGGCTTTTGTCGGAGATAGCATGTTTTATGCGGGGTTCATTTGTGCTGATGGCGACCTGGTCATTTTTGAGATGTGATCTAACTTCATCATAAGAGTTGGCGGTCGAGTTCGTATTTGTCGAAGTATCAAGTTTCGTATCAATTTTCTTATCACTGCTCGAAGCTGTGGCTTTGGAAGCAGCAACTCTATTCGATTGAGGTTCCATTGTGAACTGTCATAGCATATGTTAGCCTGTGTTCCATATGCTTGTCCACCATTGATAAACCAAACAAACTTACCTGTGTTAATTGAGACACAGTAGAAATAGCTCTATTTCTGTTAAAGTTGTGTGAAAGTTGAAAATTGAAAAAGGAAAGCTTCGAAGGTTGTGTGGAATATTAAAAACTTCCGGTACTAGCCGAGAGGGTTATAATATGTAAATCAATTTCACTGGTAACATATCAACTTTAACAATTCCAAGTGGATGTTTGATTACCCAGCTATCCAACCAAAGTCTAGTGAAGTTCATTGTTCAATCAAATACTGAGATGAAGGTTCTGATGGAATTCGCTAGAAGATGAATGCTTCATCTGATCAAAGTTTGCAGATATATCATCAACAGAGCATTTGACTCAAGATAAGAAGTCTCGGAAGTTTTTTGTTTGAAATAAAGCATGAAGTTCTTGACAGCCTGAGTGTCAAACTGATGTATGGCAATCACAATTTTTGTCTTCTGATAGTAATGAGTGATAACTTTTACATTCATTCACCATCTCCTTCTCATAGTTCAGTCTTTCAAGATGCGTGCTCCAGGATTCGACTGTTTTTAAGGACTTAGTCTTTGAATATAACTCGAAGAATTTCTTCCTATCATTTGTCAGTAGAAGCTGTTAAGTCGAAGAATAAAAGGGAAAATATGTTCAACCATCGAAACAACTGATCATCTATTCCAGGGATTCGTGCTCAGATAACTACTAATCCCTCATTCCCAGCATTGGGATAGAGAATTGTTATTATAAATGTCATGGATATTTTATTTGAGGCAAATCAGAAAGTCTGAAACTTCCATGGGTCTTGCAACAACCTGCTCCTCGAAGTAATACAGCATGTCATGGTGATTCCTGGTACATTAGACTTGATATGTAAGATTCGAGCGGGTTCCCACGTTCTCAGAAGATTGTAGCAGAGTACATTAAGTTGATCCTATGATAATGATCTAGTTGCACCTTGGGAGGAAGTGAAACATGCGGGTGGCAACCATATCCCGCATCATATATGGACAAAGATTCAGGTATTCTGAAAGCGAACTGATACCAATCAGTTCCGTCCGGAAGTTTTCCAAGCCTATTTGCCATTAGCAACATCTACATCACTTTCTGTTGGTATGCTATGCCATAGTTTACACCACGCAGATTCTTTGCGTTTGGATATCATCTCGCTTCAAAGACTGGGGGCGGAACCGATTTATGTGTTTTTGATTCTTCGGCAGCGTCAGAGGACCGCGTCGTCGGCAAGATTGCAATGGCATCGGTAAGACGCCAACATTTCGTGCAGTTAACTGGCCCACCGGTGGCCCTACTTTCTTTCATATTGTCGGTTGATGAAGGTGTGGTCAGAACCGTAGGTACGTGGCACTCACTCTTACTGTAGTAGACTGGTATTTCATCCACTTCTCCAATCGCAGAGAGGCAGAGAAAGCTCAATACGACACGCATTTATTTACCTATATATTCAAAGCTCTTTCTCCCGACCAAGTAGCAGCATCATGTATCAGTACCATCAAGTCCTTCGGTGCAAGTGAAATGATTCTCAAATAATAGTCAATTAAAGTCAAACAATCCTGACAATTCTACCAGGAGACGTCTGTATTAATATACCGAGGTACCAAAAAAGATTGTTTACAATTTACACGGACCGGAAATAAAAATAAGCTAGTGTTCTTATTCCCAGTCGATGAATTTGCCAAAATATTTCCCAAAGTACGCTAAAAATATCACGGTGTCAAGTTGGGCAACTTGTCAGTCCGACGTGTTTTTTCAGATGTGCAACAAAACTGTTTTCGCACTGATATCACGTGGAATGACACCGCTTTGGGCAGAATAATTAATTGATGGTAGCTTATATAAGCATCGACTACTCCTCCTCCTCCTCCTCCTCCTCCTCTTTCGTTTACTTACCACACAAAGTCACAAAAGAGACATCAGATCACAATATTGAACCTCACTCAATGAATGATTTATCGGTTGATATTCAGACATTAACCTACTATAGAAAAAGGTTCCTCTTATGATTATCGCAAAGCTGCGAACAATGAGGAACCCAAAACCACCATTCCGCTTTCGGAACATTTGAGCCAGGAAGTCCTGCGATTGGATGCAGAAATTCACTTCTTTATCTGCAAACATGGCTATTGATCTGATTTTTGAGGTCATATATTATTGAGAAAAGAAGGGGACATTCGATTTTGAATCGGGCGTCTACTGTTGTACCTGTGTATCAACCTGATTAGCATCTCAAGCTTCTTGTCTTAGCGGACATTTTATCTGAACTGCTTTGTTTGTGTTTTACTGAGAAGCTTTCGAATCTTTCGGGACTTACCATCGTATTCCTTATTTTATTCCTGAGGTGCTACATGCTTCATATACTTTTGAAGAAACATATTTCTCTGCCAGTTTTATCCCATATCCCAACAATCCATGACATCCTACTCCCATCCCGAAACCATCTACGAAACTTCCTTCATCTCAACTCGCAACCCAATCCACATAAAAATCGATCTTCGTCATCGCCAACCCCCCAACACCACTGCCAACTTCATGCCCTCCACCACCATGCTTAGCAGCGTTCTCCGTTCTCCCTTCTCAGCCCTAATCCATGCCCTCATTCAACTCTCCGCCGTTTCCTTCTACCTAGCTCTCCTCATAACAACCTACTTCCTCTACAGCATCCGCTACCTCTCCTCCATCACCCATCTAACCCAACTCCTCTCCTACCTCTACAACCAATTTCCCTCCGTCATAAAACACAAAGCAGGCATAATCTACGAAGAACGCCGGCAGCTCCGCCGAAAATACGCCGAAGCACGAACCGAGCGACTCCGTGAACGCAACGAAGTAGGTGAGCGAGAGCGAGCCCAAATGCGTGAAGCAGTGCGACGAGTTGCCTGGAAGAGGGGAGTTGGAAAAATGGATTATGGAACTGATTTGAATGAAGATGAGAAGAAGAATCCATCATCATCCAAGTCTAAATCAGAAGACAGAGAATCAGGAGATGGAAATCAAGTAATTGAAGGATGGATAGAAGATGAGGTGATCATCCAATCACCAATTGAACTTCAAGAATCACTTGAGAAATTGGAAAGTAAAGCAGATTATGGGAAAAGGGCGGGATATCGGGACGAGGAACAACAAATGAAAGCGAAAGAGGCAGCAAAGATTTTATTGAGAAATGGAGAGGTAGAAGCATTTCCTAAATTTGAGGATATGGATACTAGGGGGTGAGGAGAGTCAAATGTAGGTAGTTTGGACCGGAGATCTCACCCAGATATCGTTTTTAAAATCAAAAGCGTGGATAGCAGCAAGGTGGAAGATTGAATTTCTGGGCATGGTCTTCCAAGGACAAAAATCAAAATCAAAATCGAAAATCATGAATTCCTTCATTACATGACCTAACCATCTTCGCATCATCCCAAACACACCCAATAATCCCTTCCATCTTTTCTCCTTCAACCCAACCCAAAACTCTTGTTGCACATCTACCCACCCCTTGGCATACCTAGTAGGTATCTAGAAGAATCTAGAACTTCATCCACACCATTCCCCCACGCCATTCTCCATCCTCTTTCACCTTTCGACTTTCACCTAACCCTACAAAACAGTATCTCACCACACCACACCACACCATACCATATCCACCTCAAAGAAATCCCAATAGAAATTCCTCCTTTTCATTTTTCCTTTGTTATTTCTTCTATTGGTGAGGGATCACCGCATTGGGATTAGTTGGTTGTTTTTGTGTTATTCTTCTTTGCTTTCCTCTTCTGTGGTATGTGTGGTATACGGTATGTAGTGTAATGTAGTGTATATGTTTCCTTTGACTTGTGTAGATATTGATTATTTCATTTTGCTTCGTTTCGTTTCAGTTTATGTGAGGTTGAATTTATTTGAATCAAGTTACTTATCTTGAAACATTACTTGGTGATTAAAGGAGGAGTCTTTATTTAAGAATACTCATTTCATCCCGATCCATTATTCCTTTCGACGAAATTTATTAAATATCAACCTTTTACTCAGTGATAATCGCCCGCACAAAAATCGCATCAAAGTTTGAAGATGTCTACCTCGAATACAACGTCTACTGTCTCCTCGGCGCCTATTGTCTCCTCCTCCGTCTCGGTTGTCTCTTCTTCTTTAACGACTCAATCTTCCGTCTCCTCGGTGCCAATAATCTCTTCTTCCTCTATCGCAGTTAGCTCTTCTCCACCCTCTTCAATCTCAACTATCTCCTCCTCTTCGATCTCAACCATCTCTTCCTCAACCTCTTCAATCTCAACTCCCTCACCATCATCCTCATTCTCATCCTCACAACCATCAATCTCCTCCTCCTCAAAAATCCCCACCCCTCCATCCCATCACACCGCCTCCCAAACCCTCTCCCCATCCCACATATCCGCCGAGCCATCATCTCTCCTCCAAATCGCGACTCCGATTGCTATTCCTCCACCTATCCGTCCATCTCTATCTCGTACGTCTTATCCCTTTTACCCCCTCCCTTCAAACCCCCTCAACTTCTCATCACAAATCTCACCCCCCCTCAAATACCACTTCCCCCACCATCAAGCTCCCCTCTCAAACCCCCACTAACACCCCCTCCCTCCCCAAGTCCTCACCCAACTCCAAGAAGCCCTCGACTTCACCTCCACCCTCCTAGGTCTCTTTTTCGTATCCCTCCTCACCCTCCTCCTCATCTACTGGAGCACCCTGTACATCCTACGCAAAACCGTCGATATCAACCCGCGCGATACATCACCCATCGCTCAATCAAAAGCCAAAAACCAAACCAAACTCCACCCCTCCAATAATCTACCCAGCTCCCCCCAAAAGAAAGAAGTAGGATTTGCCCCCCACCCCTCCGACCCCGAATTCGTTCTCTCCGGAAAAACCGCCCGAGAAACAAAACGTCGTCTCTCTTCCATCCCGCAATCACCCACTTCCCCAACCTCCACCTCCCCTCCATCCCGCACTCCCCCCCCCTCCTCCTCCTCCTCCTCTCCATACACGCTCTTCCCCACTCAGCCCTGGCCCACCGACGGCGTACAACTCGCCGGTCTCGGATCCGTCCCTGAATCCAAAAAAGATAAGATAGAGCAAATAGCGCAAGCTACAGAAGTTTCGGAACTAAGCGAGGCAGCGGGTCGAACAAAGGAAGATGTGGTGACGGAGGCGGATTTGGAGTTTCAGAGGGGGGTGCGGGATGTGAGCGGGGACACGAATGCGATTGAGAGGAGGGGAGGGCGGAGTTATGGGGCATTGTAGGGTGGGGAGGGGTGGGCGTGGGCGCTGGGGGAGAAGGAGTGATGACAACGCTGGCGATTGAGATGCATGGCTCACGTCGTGATAAGTACTGAATAAAAGATGGATTGTAAACACCGAGGGGTTTCGGGCTTTTTGGTTGAACGAAGAGGAAACCGTGAAAGTAAAAGGCGGGGAAAAAGCGAGATGTGTAAGGAAGCGAAACGAAAGGATGAGATTCTGAAAATGCAATACAAACGATGAGGGGTTTTCTCTCTTTTAAAAGCTATCAGAAAAGATATTGATGTGATAGAGAAGAGAGGAAAAATAATACTTAAAGCTTTTGATCGAGTGAAGAAGATGCAGTCACGGGGAAGGAAGTGGTTTAGAAAAAGGGTGCAGGGAAGATGATGAGCGGAAGGAAACTACAAAATGAGATGGCTGAGGATAGACATACATGTCTTAGTATCTTCAATGATGACAAAAATTAAGTGTAATACAGATACAAAGAACTCCCTACTTCTTGTCCCCTCTCTCCATCCGTCCTTCACTGTTTCGCAACGAACTCCCACTCGCTTTGCCAATGGAAACAGATGTCTCCATCCCATTCTGAAGTCATACCCCTCCCCTCAAAAAAGAAATCCCTTGCCTATAAGTACTGAAGTTTAATGCCATAAAATCACAACAATCTTTCTTACTTCGAAATCTATTTCATCGAGCGCAAAATTTCATTCCCTGTTTCAACCTATGTTCAAAATGCACATGACCATGTTACTCCCCTAAGAAGATGGTGAAAACATATGTTCGAACGTCTCAATAATCAGTTAAGCTTTTGTCGGAATGCGTGCCTGAATTTCCCCCATTCCTTCACACCCGCCCTTCTTTTTGCATGAAGACGTAAATTTTGTCCCAATAAGTATCCAGATTTTTTGTTTTAAAATATCTGTTTGCTAAACACCGTATGATTCAAAGATTATGATCCTTGAAGAACGATAGCATGGCCTTTATAACACAACTCTTACATCGTCATGCGATCCTTCTAGATCATCCAAAGCTTTCACTTTCCTTTCCGTTCTTCCCACAAAATCATCCCAATCATCGACACGAAACTTGCTTACTTTAAGCAAGTCCGTAGTAATACAATTTAGCCAATTGATAGTCTCCATAGGCAAACTACAATCGCGGAACACCATGTAAGGTAGGATATGTACGACTATGGCTGATACAGCAAAAAGTTTCTGTGGCGGATACTCTTCCATTCCTAAGCCTCGATCTGTACAGTGGTATGTAATGCTACAACACAGCATGTACTCAAAAGTGTCACCATCGCACACTCCGTAGAGGTATTCCCTTTCAGACCCGACACAGATGTGTAACAGCTCGAAAAGATACAATGCAAGTAAAAAAAGACTTCGTGGGATTTGATTGATACCTCCTAGGTGGAAATAGTCACACGAGTGATGAGAGTTGCAAGACGGGGCGAAATTGTGTATGCGGGGGTGGTCGAGAAGGGAAGATTTGCGGTGAACTCTACCATAGTATCGTTCTACTTTCTACGATGGCTGTTAGTTATCAGAAAGATGTACATCAAACGCCTTGGGTGAATCTTACCGAGATGATAAGCTGCCTAAACCTTTTGTCCGATAAATCATCTAGTTTAGGAGAATACTTGAAG
Organism: Botrytis porri; assembly: GCF_014898465.1. NCBI lineage: Eukaryota > Fungi > Ascomycota > Leotiomycetes > Helotiales > Sclerotiniaceae > Botrytis > Botrytis porri. The sequence goes on from NW_024066078.1 coordinate 358,512, forward strand.
ACAGAGAGATCAAATATAGAATCAATGGGAACGGCAACACCACGTTCCCGAATGTACTGATTTCAGCACCATTTTTCTTTTATTGACTATCTGAGCCTCTCGGTCCTGGTCTGACTCGACCGCTGGTGGAGAAAGTATTGTCGAGTCTGGTATGTTGACTTCTACTACATGATGCCGTATGTCTTCATCCGAGATTGCCGGTGCCGGAGTATCGCAATCAATATAGCAAGGAGTTTCTAGATCAGTCAGTACCGAAGAGTAACAACAAAATCACCTCCAGAATTAGCATACCAACATTGAACTCAAGGATTGACTCCTCAGTCACTTTATATCTCTGCGCGAAGCGTTGAATCTTCTTTGGTTCAATTTCCCGGCCACTTATGCGGAACTCGCTGTTTTTTCCTTCGCGTTTCCTCTTCGAGTCTTTGCGTAAAATAACTCTCATATCATTTTCCTTGATGTTCTTGTCCAGCTTCCACTGTTCAATTCGTCGCTTGTATTGTCGTGACCTGGAGTTTTGAATGAGTTAGCTATTGTAGATAGCAGTCACCAAGCCTAGGAAACCTTACGTCGCACGGAATCCATATTCATTTTCCATGATTTTCATCACCTCCTTGAGAGGCTTGTCTTCAGTTGTGTAAAGTTGAGTAAAAGTTACTCTCTGGCGCTCCCACTTTTCTGCAGAGTGTTCCTCGGGAGCAGGTCTAGCAGTGACGTTAGATGGAGGTAACATAGGCTTAACCATAGATGGATTCGCATGAGCTGTGGTAGTTGAAGGCACAGTAGGTGTATCATTGTAAGGTAATAAATGCCGGATAGGCACATAAGGACTGGTAGGCGGTAAGGGCCATGAAGGTATATATGATGCTAATTGATCGAGAGCGCCATGTTCCAATTCCAACTGTCCAGTACCATAATTAACCGGATTCCTCGGGAAAAGTCCATGAGAAATCTTGCTGCAACGAACCATTGTTGAAACTCATATCGAGATTGGTGGCCATTTCAACAATCCCTCCAACTCGGCAGAATAAATAAATTCAAATACGTCAAGTCAAAGTATCAAGATAGATAATCGAATAGCACAATCGTAAACAAAAACGGTGAAATCCAAAGCTTTTTATATCTCAACCCACCCAAGCCCCCAGAAGGTTGTTCAGCCTTGCTGACACCTAATGCGTGGTCCTTTTGTTCTCAACCCCAGTAACTCGAACCTTAAAATGGTACTTTTGTTCACTCCCGAGGTCTGCATGGTACTTTTGCAATTGCGTCTGGGAATTGCGCCTGTGGCTTACAGGGTAGCAAACGCCTCATGAAATCTTCGAATCGAAAAGAAAAGAAATGGGTGAAGAAACAGTTTAATAGAGATGTAGAAGTGATATCATAGCGTAAATAGATAGATGGATAAATGAACGAAGAAATAAACACCCACCCAATGAAATCCTTCAACCCTTTTCATTTCATTTCATCCTCCCCTAATCCCAAACTCCATGCTATACAATTACCTATCTATCTACCTAAGTAGGGTACTTACACTCACACTTACTAATTACGATTCAAGAATCACCATTCATGAGGATTCAACACGCAAGAAAACGAAAGACGAATAAAAACCCAAACCAAAGCCTCCTTCAAAAACACACACACACACAAACAAGCACACACAAGGTACAAAAACAAGCTAAGCACAACCACGTGATATCCAATCTGTCCCGAGCGTCCTTCGATCCAAATACAGCAGTTACCTTCCTCCTCCCTCCTCCCTCCTCCCTCCTCCCTCCTCCCTCCTCCCTCCTCCCTCCTCCCTCCTCCCTCCTCCCTCCGCCCTTCTCCATATACCCATCTACTCATTTGTGCATCCACCTACCTATCTATTTACCCACTCATGTATCCCATCCCCCATCTATTCACACCACTCAATTAAGCAACCAAACCACCCAGCTACATGCACATCTACTCCTAGAATCCACATGATAGTATAGCGTTCTGTTTCTCTTTTCTCCTCCCCTCATTCTTCCTCCTCTTCCTCCTCTTCCTCCTCTTCCTCCTCTTCCTCCCCTTCACCCCTTCACCCCAATGATTTTCTCAAAAGCACGAGAACTTAGAAATAATGAACCATTGAACCAGCTAATAAATATCCATTTATCTATCTACCTTCTTCTCACCAGCTAAATATATAAACCGCCCCTTATTATATCTTTCTCATTCCCTCATTTCTTCCCCTGGCTACCCATCTTTCCATCCATCGAAAAAAAGCGATCTAAAGATGTAAAGATCTAAATTTACCCCCTTTCCCCGTCCCCCATCAACCTCTCAATCTCCCTACCACTCATCGATTCTATCCCCATCATATCTATTCATCAGTCTAAACCCACGCCCAGGTCCCAAATCAAATCAGACACCATCCAATTAATCCAAATACATGCTTTTAGGTCATGAATTTCTATCTTTCTTCCTGTCTTCCTCTCTCTATTCATTTTTCTCTCCCCTCCCTTTCATTCCCCCAACTCATATAATTTTAACTTCCCATCTATCCCTCTAAGCACTTCCAGTACCATTTCCACCAATCGCTCTAGGTAATCCCATCCACTTTTCCTTTCCGGGAATCTTCACTCTCCCAAACTCCTGGTCCAAATCCAAAATAATCTTCAAGGCATTTCTACTTCTCAAATAATGAAGTGGTCCCTCCTGACCTGGCAATGCGGCCGTACCCGCTACACCGACATGGGTTCTCTCATCCTTGGCATGACCTGGCATTGGAAGAAGATTTTGAAGGACTTCATATGCAGCCAATGTGAAACCAAATTGTGGGGAAGATCTAAGGATACGAGCTGGTCCACCCTTGAAGAATGCTTTAAAACCTTCTTCTTTCAAGATGGTTTTTGCGGCATGACGAAGAGATGTGTATTGAGATTCTCCTTTTCTGGCTTCAACTTGTAATCTAGTCTTGATGACATCACAAGGTGTAGTCAAATATGCAGCTGGCATACCAGCAATGGCACCTGCAGTCAATAAATGCACGACACCCAACTTTTTGGTCTGACTTTCACCAAAGAAGTCGCGCTTCAAATGGTTATATGTAGGGAAATAAATCATGGAGAAAGGAACATCACGGAGGAGACATGCTGATGCCCCTTTGTAGAGACCAACAAGACCAAGGTTACGAACGATCCACATAGCTGAGCGGCGAGGAGTGCCTTCAACACTCTTAGCGACTTCTCCTTGAACTTGTAGACGAATTTTGACGATCTCAAGGGGGTTAGTGAAGACCTGTGCGTGATTTTAGTATACTTCCAAAAGTGGGGTGGAGGGGTAAATATTAGCTTACCACTTGACAACCACCGGCCATACCACCAGCAAGAATTTCATGCTTAAGTTGGATCTTCCCATCCTTGGAGGAGAAATGACCACGAACAAGATCATTGACTGTCAATTTAATAGCTTTTTCTGGAGCAACACCAACAAGTTGTGGTAAAACACCAGAATATAAACCCTTGAACCCCTCATTTCGCACAACCTTCTTAGCACAATCCCAAGAATTCTTGTACAACATTTCTCCAACTCTTGAAGATCTTTGATTTTGCATACGTGTCTTGACGAGATCGATAGGGTATACCATAAATGCACCAAAAGCTCCTGCTAAACTTCCCAATGCGAAATGATGTACCGATTCGAGAACGCTATACAGAACACTTCCACCAGCTGCTTTTACACCATTGCCGTTGGCCCTCTTTTCGTAGGCATTGTACAAAGGATTGCGCCATGAGGCATCGAGGACCTTTGCGAAATCAGATAATCCGAGTCTGCCAGAAGGATTATCCAGACTGGCAAAGTGGAACAAAATATCGGCTTCCATAGGAGTGAAGAGAGAAAATCGAGTGATTCTTGCAGCTTCATTCAAGAAATCGGTTCTGGTAATCTTTCCATCGGTGCTTTCTGCAGTTGCCTGTCTAATGACCATCTCCACCAAATCCATCTCCCTAATCATATTTTGGAAAGCTCTAACATTTGCATATGAAATCTTGCTGCCAGCCGAGATGTTGCAGAGAGTATGCAAATTTTCGAGAAGATGATCCGAGAGTTTATGTTTTGCGGTTTCGAGAATAATTCTTTGGAACTCCTCTGGTTCAATGTATCCATCTCCATCTTTATCAAAATGGTGGAACGCTTGACGTATTCTCTCTCCTTGTAAACCTCGAAGCATCTGCGAGAATTGTGGATAAGTCAAATCGTGTCTTCTCTTCTTTCCTCCACTGTATAAAGTAGCCCATTCGCAACTCCAATCGAAAGGTATGGTATCTGGTCCCTTGTTCAATTCATATAACTTCTTCAAATCATCATATTTGACAGTGCCGGTTCGCTCGACATCGAAAAGACGGAATGCGATCTCGTATTCGGCATCGGGTTTGGCAAGGAGATTTTCGAACGTTCCCCAATCATGTAAACTAATTTTACCAGTATTTCTTTGATCAGCTACACGGAATAGAATTGCATATTGTTCTCGTTTGATTTTGTGCTAGAAGGAAACCAATTATATTAGTTATGACTCTTGAAAAGGAGGAATGGCATAAACGTAAAACATCGACTCACATAATCTTCTCCTTCCGGCGCAATGGCATTTACAAAGTCCTCCTCAGTCATATACCCCTCTGCTCCAGACTCATCCTTCCGCGAATTCTTCTCAAACGTAGCTTTCGATTGAGCAGAAAGTTGAATATCCTCTGCCACGGTCGAGCCTAACAATGACTCCTTCACCACCTCCTTCGCCGTTGTGAGATCTGTCCCTGTCATGATTTGACCCTTTGAATGTGCGACTCTCCAAATAGTGTATCAAATTCGTCCAATGGATACTGTGTGTGTACTTGGTATGAGTTTCTTTTGAATGAACGACCGAGATTCGGAGGAAGATCTGCGAGGAATTGTGGAGTTTCCTGGAGTTTCCGCACTCAAACAGGAATTGAATTGTCGAGTTGTCAGACTTGGGAGTAAAATTTTCTCTTTTTCTTTTTTCGAAGAGTATCGTGAGCGTGCTGACAATGGGTCAATTGGTACGACAATCAAATCTCAACGGTCAACGGTCAACGGTCACTGGTCACTGGTCACTTTCTTTCTTTTTTCTCTCACTTCAATTGAAGTTAAAAAAAGGACAAGACAATGGGACCAACCAAACTTTTATCTAGCTCCAAGCAATTCCACGATTTCTCCAATTGGAGAGGAAATTAAGACTGGGGAAGATGGGGGCGAATCTGGGCTGGTATGACTGTACAGAATAAGAAAACCAAAATTAATTTTTGTGTCGGGATTGATTCCGAAGAGTGCCGGGTTCATTCATTTATTATTATTCAAAATAAATTTGACCGAATTTCACCAGAAGAGTAGAGAGTGCGAAAGCTCTCACCCACTTTTAAATTATAGGAAATGAAGAGTACGAAGTAGGTATTAAGTTTTTAAGGAGATTATTCTGTTGTTTTTTTTAATATTTCTATAATTTGGTATATATATATATATATATATACATACATATATAAGTCTTACACACAGAAGATCTATATCTTTCTCTCCAAATTTCATAGATAGTCCGATATTGACCATTGATGAATTCTGTTACACTCACTGCCGGCAAGCCCGAGTAAAGACTAATCCTCTTTCAAATCCATCATCTGATGTATGAAGTATAATAAGCATCGAACAAGACGTCAAAGTATTGCCAAGTCGCATGTAGTATTGTCGATGTAACTCTACCCTCCCTGGCATTACTTCTTCAACCAAATCCTCTCATCAATCCTCTCCTCGCTCCTCGGCAACCCGTTCAACATATCTTCCTTTCCTCCATCTCCTTTACCGGACCAACAGCCACAGTTCTGCCAGGGCGTCGATACTACTCGATACGTGCGCATATTTTCTTCCCGTCCCCTCCTCCCCCCCCGCCCCAAGGATGGATATCCCAAGAAAGGTACCACAATTATTACACTACTCTGTAATTGATACAACGTTGTTATCGTTGCTAGGAGATTAGAAGACTACGGTAGATAGTTAATTCTCGGCTATCTTTGAAGAGTTACCGATGGATATACTTACTACATACCAGCTATTAGATACTCAGCAATCTATATCACTCACTCCTTATACATTGCAAAATAATACGAGCAATTCAAGAAACACAATCCAATCTAATCATTCTTTAACTCATTTACATGTACTTATTCCCTCCTCTCCCCTCCCTCCTCAACCTCGCCCTTACACCTCAATCCAAATCCAAATTCAACATCAAATCAGCCAGCAACGCTTCCCCCCAAACAACCTGAAAATAAATCCAGCCCAATCGCACCCCAGTCCGACTCAAGAAACCACCCAAGAACCTACCCTTTTCCCTCCCGCCTTCCCATCTCTCCACGGCCTTGGTATCCGGCTTACCCACAAGCCTACAAGCCTACTTCGTACAAGTCTCACTAAAATCTCGAGCCCCTCCCTCCTCTACTCCCACCATCTTAGTCTTTCCCCCTCATCTTCAACATACCTACTTATATACTATCTACCTAGGTAATTATCAATTTATTTACCTACCTACCTACCAACCTACCCATCTACCTACAACTGAAACATACACTAGTTCTTATTTCCTAACTACAATTATACCTATAATTTCCCATCCCATATGAAACTAAGCAACCTTATAGTGTTTCAGCTTTTGCTAGTCCCTTGAGCACATTTGATATCTATCTATCTATCTATACATCTCTAATCTACCAACCTAAAATCTACCAATCTACATATCTATCTTCCCATCCACAGATTTACACACATGCAAATATACCAGTTCCCATATACTAAACACAATAGTACTTAGAATTTTCGAATTCCGAATCCAGATAAAATACTAAGTAACCTTAATCGTATATGGAACTCAAGCTTTGTCAGTCTTTTAAGTATATCTAGTACATACCTATCAACTCACCTACCTACCTATTTATTTATGTATTATTTATATCTTACCTACGAATGCAAAATCTACCCATCTATACCTAATGTATGTACCCAAAATCTATCACTCTTAATCTACCTACTTATTGTCTATACTAATCCATATCCATATCCATATCCATATCCAAATCCAATCCAAATTCAAATCTGATTAATTGATCAGTCTTGTCAATCCCTCCTATTCTCCCATCCTCTTTCTCACCCTCCTTCTCTCTCTCTTCCACTCTCCCCCCCCCCCTCCCCCTCTCCCTCTTTCTCCTTCCCTCCCACTCACTCCCGCCCACTCCCATCCTCTCTCTCCACCAATCCAATCACCAATCCAAACCCTTAAATTACACAACCCCCCATATCATCCCTCCATCCCCATCCCATCCTTATCTATCCTCTCTCACCCATTCAATTCTATCCTTAATCCTTATTCATACTATCTCTCTCCATCCAAATTATTCTATTTTCATTTTACATCTTCTCATTCTAATTCATTCGTTATCAACATCATCATTATCTCATCTCATCCTCAATTATCTAATGATTCCATCCCATCCCATCTCAACCATTATTACCCATCACCCATCACCCATCACCCATCATCAATCAACCAACCAACCAACCAATCAACCATCCCCCGCTTTCAGGGGAAGCCTTCAAAAAGAAGCGAGTTCTCGGTCCATCCCTTAATCCCCCCCCCTTTCGGATAATCAAATCACACTTACATTTATCCGATGGCTTGATTCATCTCATTACATCTATCTTGCTATTACACCCTATATCTAAAGTAATCTTCACAGAATTCACAATTTCATTCATCACACAGTCACAATCAAACACAAATATATTTTCATCTTAATTTTATTTTTCGATATGAAGTATTTTTATCATATGCCAATACTTCTTCATGGTATCTTGGGAATACAATTCATTCCAATCCCATCCGTGGATGGGGATTAGAACTCCGACGACGAAACAATTGCAATGAGAAAAAGAAAAAAAAAATACAGAATTGTCCCCTGCCATTAAACTCCCCAAATTGATGTAAGATGATAAGCAGTACATATCCGATCAATGGATATATTGCCGCCCATTTGCTTTGATTTTCCTCCCCTTCCTCAATCCATTGTCCCTCCTGCACCAGGTAAAAAGCAAATAACTCAAAAAGTCATGGTATCATCAGATCATGAAAGTCGTAATGCTGCAAAGGTATCTGCCCTAAAGTCCAGAAGAGGAAATAAAAGCCATATCATTGAGCAAAACCCCCTCCCTCACTAAAAAACCAGGAAGGAGAAGAATAAAACCAGTAAAATAAAAAGCCAACCATTATGCGCTGTGCAAAGTGATGACGGCAACCAATTGATTTTGTATGCAACGCCGCCAACGCCACTGTGAAGCAATGTGGTCTATTGAAAGGGTATGGTAAAAGTGGATCCAGATGTTGTTTAGATCGAAATGCCAAAGGCATGGTAGTCGATTCAAAATCGTATCTGGTCCAGTAAAATACAGTGAATTGAATGTTGTGTGATGTGTTGTGGTAAAGGATTATCGTAATTAAGATTCTTAGGTTCTTGCTTGAACCATTCGCTGAGAGTTCTCCTCGATGGACAACAATGGGTCAAAGGAAACATTTTGGTATTGCGAATCGAGGCGTAAAGGAGCTGGAATAGATGGAGATTGTCGGCGGCGATTGATACCTGGAATTTGAAAGCCCTTGATCATTTGATCCTCAACGTAAGTAGATGCTCTCTTGTAACGGCGATCGGAATATTTCTCAAAGACAGCAGCATGATGTTTTCGAGCATTCTCGCAGCACTCAATAATCAAAGCAACCAATGGCTTCAACTGATTCCAAGTATAACCAGAGTAGTAAACATGGGCTGGAGACCAGTCACCTTTGCTGAGCATGAACCTAGAAACAGCATGGGATGCAGCAGCAACAAAACTTGGTGGGCTACCAACAAATCTTTCATCCATGATGGTAACCTCCAAGAAGTACTTGGCCAAAGTTCGAGTTTCAAGGTCATAATCATCAGCCTTACTGATGCGACGAAGGAAACTCATGGGTCCAGGCCATCCCAACTCGAATTGAAGCATACTGAGCATGAATCGCTCTGCCTTGAGAATTTCTTCACTACTATAACCACCATCAACCATATAGACGATCTCTCCGATGGAAGGACAATTGATTTCTTCGTACTTGGCAGCAACAAAGATGGCGGTAGCACCAACCAATTGAAGCTTGCCAAGCGAAACAACCTTCTTCGAAAGGAACCTATCAATGTAGTTGACGCAGAGGAAGAGAGTCTCGGGTAGAAGAGAGAATCGTTGGTGAACTTGAATCAACCAATCCATCAAAACAGATCGCATTGACCATTGAATCTCTGCTTGTGTATCCATATAGTGTGGGTCGGGAAGAAGTTTGTTCTATGGTTTAAGGTTTGTCAGCAAAATTGTAAAACAAAATCAATCAGAAGCAGCGTGAACAACCAAGGTCTCAGTAGTGATCGCTGTTGTGGTTCCATGATAGGCTAGACTGAGACCGTTTCCCAAAGCATAACGATGAATATTAAAATCACTAACCTCAAGCTCTCTCATGTATGAGAAGATCTCTTCGCCATACTCAGCCACCATGCTGGTATCCCACATCTCATCCTCAATGTCCTCTTGGGTTCGAACAGACTCGACAAGAATCTTGGCATCCTCAAGCTCTTTCTTGATCTTGTTTGTGACTTTTGGGACGATAACCGTGGTTGCTCCTCCAGTGGTATTCTCCCCTCGGAACGAATGGGCGGTTGTATAGCCTTGGTCGTCATAGGTCTCTTCTTCATCCTCAGGCCAGTATTCTTCGGGTTCGGAAGCAATTGGTGCAGCTGGCAATTGCTTGTGTGACTTCAACTTCTCGGCGATAGCAGGCTCATCCTTTTCCTTGATAGATCGGAGTTGAGATTCGTTGACGTTCTCCTTCAATGGAAGTTCCGAAGCGTTGTGGTAGCTTGTGGGTTCGGCGTTGTCGACGGCATTGTTTAACTGCTTGCTCTGTGTTCGTCGTAAAGCCGGTTGTTCGGCCTTGATCTCAGGTTGACTCTTCGCATGTCTGGGGCCGAGGGTTTGTTGAGCTGAACTCGTCGAGGCAATTGGCTTTTGTGCAAGTGGTTGAATATTTTCATTCTCGTTATCCTTGTATACAACGCCCTTCTTAGCCAGGGTATTGCGCTTGGTGTTATTTGCTTGAGGTTGTTTTTGAAGTGGAGCAATTGAAGGTTGTTCGGAAGTAGATGTAGCTAATGGTGCTTTGAGGCCATTGTTAAGTGGTCGTTGTGCTGGCTTTGAAAGTGCAGCTGACTTATCCTGAGTAGCAATAGGCTTAATGGTTTCGACCGACTTGCCATTACCGGCAGACTCGTCCCGGATAGTGGTCAAAGTCTTTGCGGTATTGCTAACATCTCCAAATGCAGTCCTCTTGGCAGCAGCCTTGAGTCCTCCGACTGCTAACATATTTGTTAAGGCTCCTGTGGACTTGTGTTTTTGATGTAGAGTTGATTGTTGTTTGGTAATTAAAGGTGCGACGTTCTCATCACCATTCGTATTGGCTTGAGTAATTCGTGAAGGTCTTTGGGGCTATTAAAACATTTAATGTCAGTTTGATTTGTCTGCAATTGAATAGAATCTAAGAAGATTGAAATGAAGTTGACAGGGTGATGGAGTGGAATGTAGATCGAAGTGTGAGGAGATTACGAAAGTCAAAGAAGATTGCTTCATCAGATTGGGTAATCATCAAATAATGAATCGCTCCAAGAAAGGAGGAAAGAGCGATCCACCACCGCCACCACCACCGCCACAATCATGGTAATGGTGCCAGCAGCAAGTAGAAGGAGGTGAGAACGTACTCGAGCGTCCATGGTTGCAGCTATTGTTTCCTCCAAATCAGGTACACAATAGCAAAAGCCGAAGCTGATTTGCGATGACGGGACTTTGGCTTGGATTATTGTTGCTGGAGTGATTCGAGTCTCCAAAAAAGCGTGAAGAAGCTATCGCGATCAAGAGGTCATGAAGGAATGTTGTTTGGTGAAAGGGATGGCTTTCAATTGGACAATGGATCAATAATTATTGGGGATTATGCCAATCCTTTGCTTTGATATGCAATGTATGAAATCGTGGAGTCAAAAAAGTCCCTGCAGAGTGATGATAGCTCGAAGCATGAAGATGGATACAATGCTCTGGGGTGTGAAGGAGGGGTTAGAGGTTAGAGGGGAAGAGATGGAAAAGAAGGTGAGGGAGACAGGAAGATTTGTGGAGAGCGACGAAGATGAAGTTGTTGATGTTTGGGTCTCGACCAAAAAAGTTCTCTCTTGTATAATATAAATTGGTTGGAGTACAGGTAAGAGAGGTGCATACAATTTTAATGCTTTGTTTTCTCTGGTTGGCGGGGACCAGAATCTCTGCCATTTCATTGGTAGTTGGAGCACAACAACAACACGACCCTTGCGTGGTGCTCTTAGCTTTATTTACACTTCTCCGCTTCGAGCCTAGCTTCCGATTATGCTTTGGTAAGGCAAATTATCTCATGGCTTCGCGCTTTTCCTACACGTCTCCCCAAGACACGACAGCAGAATGAATCTTGATCGAACAACCAACATACAAGTGAATTCTTATATAAGTACCGCGCCAGATCGTCTATCAAAGCGCAAAGAAACTTTTGATTCAATTTTGGGGTATTCTCGAGCCTGTCTCTCGATTGTTTCCCGCACCTATAAATACTCGACCGTCTTGTTCTCCATGATGATTCTTTATCAGTCGAGAAACGCCTCATCACGTGCCGATAACAATTCATCAAAAATAGATCGGTTCAATCAATCTTCGAACCCCTCGAAAACCCCTCGGACCCCTCATATTCTACACAGGGACCAAAGTTCTTACTCCCATTCTTCATCTGGGCCTCGCAATCTATCCAAGTGTCTCTTATTCATCATAACTTATGCATTAGCCTTTTAAGATTTTTAACCTTTTCATAAGGTAGATGACAGACTTAAGGAAGGTGAAAGGCCGAACGATGTGCCACGAATACAAAAGATGTTCGACCTTTTATCAATCATATCTCCATATCTCCACAATGAATCATGCAGGATTGAACGAAACCCCGTTTGGAACTCTTTCTCCTCACGCACTTTCAGATAAAAGTTCGAAAATTCAAACTCAAAAGTGCCGCGATTGGTGTTCGCTGGGTGGAAATCAACCTCGTACTCGAAGAGGGGCAATTTTATTCTTTCTGATTTGCCAAACAATATAGTATATTTTCGAGCCGGAACACGCATCACGAATCGGAAATCAAATCAATCTGGGAACTATGCGCTTATGGCGCAGGCTCATATTATTGAATGATTTATTATCTTCCTATCAGCGCGCGACTTTTCTGGATGAATGAAGGCAGGTTTGTCGCGAAATGTTGTTTTTGTTTTTGTTTACTCGGGGAAACTTACTTCGGATTCGGGTTGCGATCTTGTACTTCCAAAGGTCAGGGTCTGCGGTCTACTGGCCTAGCTTGGATGTTTCGTGGTGAGAAGGGTCCCGCGGAGTTCATTGGGCAATGACACTCATCTACGCAATAACGGCAGCATGTTGGCTTTGAAGGATTGGGATTGCGATTGCGACAAGACCAAACCGCTAGATGGCTATTGCCCAGATCCAACCACAGTTAATGAATGTGCAGACGATGAACACAACACATTGCGCCCTGCACCAATATGTGTTGGTTTAGGTATCTGTACTTACTACTTACTCTCTTTAGGTTTGAAATGTTTATCTCTCAAGGTATTCTGGTCAAATAAGCCCTCGACTGGTTTTGTGCTGCACACCAACGTCTAAAATTGATGTGTTTGCGATGGATCATGGAAGTGTCTAGCATTCATCATCCTCTCTAGCATTAACCCAGGAAATCCCCACCCTTCTGCGTTTTTCCTTCTCCAAGCCCCTCATCATAAATCATCGATATGGCTTGGTGATGTGATGATTTGATGATTGATGATGTTACAATGCTTCAACTCAAATTTTGGACCACACTATGTCGCACACGATTGAAAGAGAATATGTATATGTATCTACCTATGCAACCTTACCAGAACAAAACAGCTTGCATTGGAATACTGCACGCTTGATAGGTTGACATGAATCATGTTTAACGTTGGATAAAAAAGAGTACAGTACTCCGTATACCTACGTACATCGTACACACACGGTACATCGAGACTCCCATTCATAAGGCCTCAACGTATGCTAATCAGCATTCTTACCTGTTTGCGCCGCCATCAGTTGTTGTTGATTTGTTGCTAGTACTTTGATGCTTTTCTAGTGGCGGTCATACACATTTGGACCTATTTTGAGGAACCTATGTAGAGCGAGGAAGAGTTATTTTCTTCTAATCAGCTTGGAGCATGAATGCGATTTGAAACTCGTGGCCAACGCATACCATGATCCCGGATCGCAAATCTTCCTTTCGCGATCAGGATGAAGGGGGAATCACAATTCAACAGATGTATTTCTACACCGACAACCACCATCATCAATTGAAATGTATTTGTATAACTCTAAAGACAAGAGGAGAAATGCGCGATTCTATTGATTAGCTATAATCCCTAATATATTTCCCTCCATTCAACCTAATTTTGCACCGCATTTTGTTCCTCACAAACTTCGAACATGTCATCCTTGCTTTTAGACGTTGACGCATTAATCTCATTGGCTGATTATCAAGATTTACTCAAGCACTTGGCCTTTGCTTTCCGTGAGTTGTCTCGACCGCACTGGTGTATTTTGAAGTACGGAGTATGTGTAGCTGAAGGGGTGCTGGCCATCAAGTTTTGTCTAGAGGAGAAACAGAGTACATGTATGGAGTTCTCTCAAGGTATAATTTATTACTTCTGAGTCGCATGCATTTGCGCTTGGGGACTTTGATGAACTTATACACACAGGGGGGAGGGGGTGGCCATCATCTCCCATGATTGTTGCGAATTGTTGATAGATGAAAGTACTAGGCTCACTTGCGAAGGTTCCGTGTGTTTCGTTTTCCAAGATAAAGAAGGATTGATGAACGTAGCCAGCCCGAAAACGGGATAGATCCGACTCGAATTATGTCTTAATATACTCAAGAGCCGAAACTTGACCAGTCCATTGATATGCTCAACACATTTTATGTTGGAATAGATCCTCCAAACAAGGTTGGATGAAGCTTTGATTAATCATGACTACCCAGCGGAGATAACATCATTCCGACCTAGGTACTTCTTCTCCTGCCAATGGTGGCATAACATGACTTACCTGTGTGAGGATGGGAGACAGCGGACTGCGGAGAGAACCTGCCTAGGTAAGTCATGATATCGAATATGCATAGCCATGTTGAGCAGGCAAGGCATATGAGATCCATCCGTGGATGTCAGTGTCAGCTTGAAACCATTTGCATCGAGGATGGATGAACAGAGTCTCGATGAAATACCTCATAGATATACATATATATATACTCCGTCTCTGCTACTGGGCATGGGGATTTGTGCGCAATTATGCACCGTGTATTATGAGAATTGACTCCTTTTCTTTCTCACTGGTATAGAAATCAATGTGTAATGAGTAAATAGCCAAACTTCATCAGCGACAATTTAAAATAGGAATGATGATGAAAATATGTAGATTTGATATTCTTGGTTGTGCCATTGAAGCAAGCATAGAAGAAGTTATTCATCTCTCAAAATCATATTATTTTATGCAAAGCACCTAACATATTCTGAGTAACGAGGACCGACTTCTTCCACTTCCAAACCACACACGCAATATTAGAACAAGACACCACGGAAAACATACGACTTGATATAAGTTCAAGTAAGTATGATATTTGATCATTAAGTCTTTAATACTAGAGTCAATTCTCTCGAGATGTCATTTTCACTACCATATCCCCTCTCTCTCTAACCATTCTTTTCATAGGTTGTGAGAGACACCAATTCTACAGGACTACAATTTCCAATGCCTCGATAGGGCTCACAACAACATTCTTTTCCATCACCAGTAAGTTTCAATCCGACTTTTACTTTATGCGATCGGGGAAAACGGGTTCAATATTGCTCTGATATCTCCATTCCAATACAACCGATCGTTCCGATCATTGTCGCAGAAGGAGGGTGTATATTCCGCGCCATTAGATTGGACGACAATGCCATCACCTCACTTCTCTCTTCATCAAATGTCCCTCAGATGTTATCCTCAAGTCTATCATGAGTATTTCTAACAGTGTTTTCTAATCCAGCGACCAATTCTCACCTACCCACCTCTGTCCTTGTCTACCCGACTGACTTGCGACGACGGCGACGACAACGACTCTACACTCCACACAACATTCGGGATTTCAGATACTAAATATACACACATTCACTCCATTATAAACATCTGCGACTGATCTGAGACCAAGCATACTCTCAACAGTCATATGAAGTAGCCAACATAATAACTGGGTCTATATCTTGTTCAAACGCACAAAATCGAAACGCCGAATCTACCGATCCTCCACAGCGAACACATTCGTACCCGACCCGAAAAATAATCATGTCCGGTACGGATATGCACACTAGAGATGGGCGAAGCGGTACACCACCCGCGCCTCCTTATGCTGGTGCTCAATTTAACATGAACACACCACACTCCATGGCCATATCGCCTGTTGGGAGCCCTACCCCAAAGAGTGTCGCATTCGAACTTCTCTTTACACAATCTCCTCAACATCGTGCGCGACTACCGATGCGTGTCCAAATATTTCCTCACGACACTACAGACTCGATTATTGCCACTGTCAAGAACTTTTACGGTCTATACGCAGATGGCGCTGGTGCGAAAGGTGTTAGCTTCGAGGACGAACAAGGGAACACTCTCATCGCACGTTACGAAAACTTTAGAAACAACATGGTGGTATATGTCAGGGTCATTCAAGAAGAACCTTCTGATGCATATGGCCCATCATCATACGGTTCTGGCTCTCCACGCTTACAGCAAGCCTACTATCCTGGCGAGACGCACTTACCACCCCACCAAGCTCTCAATTATGGCCACACCGTCTCAAGACCAACGTCTAGGACATCGCGAAAACGTAGCACTTCTCCTGGCCAAGGACGTGGCCGCCGTAGTGTCTCTGCCAGTGTCAATCAGCCGCTTCCGGCCAAAAAGAGCAGATCTCGATCGGGGTTCAAAAGCCGTGGCTCAAGCACTCATGGTAGCTTCCAGGAACTTCATAGCGATGGATTGAATGGATATAGCAGTGGGGATGGGGGGGCTGGATCCGTTACTAGTAGAGCTAAAAGCGAGCACCTTGGCAACACCGAGATCAGTCTTGACAATATTGTGGAGGGAGGCCGACGAAAGAGGGCTAAATTTGAAAGTTCTGTAAGTTTACTTGGCTGCGCATGAGCAGACGATGTCTTTCACCCGGATGCTAATGATAATTTCAATCAGGAACTTCCTTTGTTCGCACCACCACAAATGCCCGCTGCGACTTCGAATTCTTCTGTTTCTCCGGCACGTCGCATGGAAAACCAACGATCAAGTTTTCCTTTCGCGGGATTTTCCCAAAATCCTTTCTCCAATGTACCCAACCTTCATTCTCCCAGGAGCTTTGGCAATGCCAACGGCTTCGGAGAGCCTGACCTTTATTCTACGCCAGCAGCACAAAGTCGCCGAACGCGCGCATCATACCCCCCGGGACGTCAATCTATTAGTACACCAGGAAATATGTCGGATGTACTGCCTACTCCGGATCCAACTATCGGTAGTTGCATGTCAGAGGAAGACAAGGATGTTGCTCTGCAGCTAATGAGACTTGGCGACATGTCAAACATCTCTCATGGTCGCATTTCCGCATCAACCCTTGACGACACGTTCAGTGGGCGTGCTGATGCAGCTTCCTCCACTGGCGCTACCAGTAATTGTGAGAGCGAGAGTGAAAATGAACTCCCTTCTCACAGACTAAAGCGTGAGCCAAGCCCGATTCTGCCACCTGGGTTCTTGAAAAAGGCTCATCCACATTTGGAAGATAATCTACCGACAGATAGCACTGAGCCAAGTAGTGATGAACGTGATGTCGAAGACTGTCATGACGGAACCTTCAAGCCAGGTCAAACAGATGATGCTGTTGATACCGAACTAGCAAAACCCAAGGTCGTCAAGGCTAAAGCTGCTAGAAAACCTTTACCTTCTTCTTCTTTAAAGTCCAAAGCCAATCGAATTAGCAAACCAAATAGGCCAACGCCCTTGGTCAAACCAAAGAAAGCCAACAGTGTCTCTGCCTCTAGCAAGGGTCCCATTTCACCCACCTCCTTACCATCGCAATCGCGAAAGACCTCTGTGGCATCTACCGCAACTCATCAACATCATCTCGGTGACGACGAAGAGGACCTTTCATCTAAACCACGTTGTCAACGCTGCAGGAAGAGTAAGAAAGGTTGCGATCGTCAAAGACCCTGTGGCCGATGCCAAGATGCTGGGCTTGGCATTGATCAGTGTGTCAGCGAAGACGAAGGGAACGGTCGTAAAGGTCGTTATGGGCGCCACATGGGAGTGCCTGTGAAGAAAGACGAATTGCCACAAGTCCCAATATTCCCATCTGCGCTTTCTGCTAGTGGTGCAAGCAGTTTTGAGAAGAGTAAGAAGAGAAAGAGGTGATTTAAAATCACTGTACCATCGACTCGAGCCTCTTACTTCGAGTATTGAATAACCTTACGGTTACATTTCTGTACCAAAAGTCATCTCTTCATAGCAATAATGATCAATTGCCGCGCAATCGGTCATCATCTTCCTGACGACACTAATGCCATCATAGCCACATCGAGCAAAAGTCTTTTACGGCGCCAGCATTTTGTGTCACTATCTTGATCAACGATTCTTCCCTCTCAGCGTTCAAAAAAGCCATCAAACTTCTTCATCTTGTCGTCTCCGTTCTTTCTTTTCTGTCTAGGTTAAATAACATAGCGCTCGTTTCTTTTATCATTGTACTTTTGTTTAACTGGTGGAGCATTTCAACACATTTCAACACTTTTTATACAATCTCGACACTCCTTTTATGATTAATGGGTTCCCATGAACATACTTATGATTTTCTTTTGTTCTTTCTGATTTGCACTTACTGCTTTCAACTGTTCTCTCCGTCACCTCGAATTTCGATGATACTCCTTTCCAGCGAGCAATTGCATGTGTCACATTCTTTTATCAAATTGTTTGTATGTTGGTGGTAGAGGATATATGTATCAATGGGAGGAAAATTCAACTTTTGATGCAAGCGGAGGAAGACGTCTATCATTTTTGAATGATATTAAATGCTTTTGATTCCATGATTTTGGGTTCAAATCTGGTTCTAATCCAACTCTACTCTCACACTCTCACTTCATTGGGTTTGTTTATAGGGAGTTGAATGGAATGGAACGGGATGGATGGGAAATCCGGAATTGTTAAATGGAGGCGACTATGTGATTTGCGTTCTTTTTTCTCTGTCTTTTTCATTGCGAATTGGGTTGGGATTGCAATAGGATTGGTCTGTTATTTTTTGGGGGAAAATAGAGAAATGGAAGAGTGAAGGAAGGGGATGATGGAAGGAAAGATGGATTTCTTGTTATGATGAATTGAATTGAGTCATATCACGTTTTTCTGTCTGTGTGTTTGTTCTCTTAATCTTGAAAACTCAACTTACTACTACTACCTATTGAACTGATCAAATTGAATTGAATCAAATGGAGAATAAATGATTGATTGATTGGTAATCAAAAGCCAAAACGTCCAGATGGAATGAAAGTTTTATAGTGAAAACAATATTAAAAAAACATGTTGCGTTTGGTTGTGTGGTGTGTGGTGCGATGCCCCTTCATCTTTAGCGATACCTATCACAGCGCATTGTGTTGTAGGTATGTTGCATTGTGATTTGAGATATGGGATATGGGATATGGGATATGGGATATGGGATATGGGATATGGGATATGGGATATGGGATGTGGGATGTGGGATATGGGATGTGAATGATATTATTAATGTTAAAGTGCAAATAAAGTTCTTGGGGGTTGGGGATGGAGGAGATGATGGATGGAGTGAAAGGGTAGGTTAAATATTTGTGATAAAAGAAAAAGGTGTTGAAGATATAGGGTGGATTGGGATGAGAAAGGATGGGATGGGATGGGATGGGATGGGATGGGATGGGATGGGATGGGATGGGATGGGAATGATGGGATGGGATGAGATGGGAATGATGGGATGGGATGGGAATGATAGGATGGGATGGGATGGGATGGGATGGGATGGGATGGAATGAAATAAGTATAGAATGAGAATGATAATATAATATAGAAATAATAGGATAGTATGAGATGGAATGAGATAATATAGGATGAGATGAAATGGTACAGGATGAGATAGAATAAAATAAATATAAAATAAGAATAATAATATAATATAGAAATAATGAGATAATATAGAATGAAATAAGATAATATAAGAAAGAATGAAATAGAATGATATAAAATGAAATAGATTAGATTAGAATAAGTATAATAAATAATATAAGAATGTTTTAATTAAGAATTTAATAATTCTCGCTTCTTATGATTCTTAAAGAAATCAAATGAGATAATACTATATAATTCCTCATTCTTAATTCTTATAATAAAATGATATACTATAAAATGATATAGAGTCAGACAATTTCTAATATCCTCTATATAAAGAAATTATTAATTCCTCGGTATTGATATTGATATATAGACTCTGAAGTATTGTAGAGTAATAGAGAGTTGATACGGAGTAGTTAATACGGAGTAGTAGTTAATATTTAAATAATTAATAGAAGTAAAATCGTAACAGCAGCACGCGGACTCGCGAAAAACCCCGGAATAAGCGGGGAGGGGGAGTATGGTCTCATACTTTTTGGCAAATGGGGAATGATTAGTTGATAGTGGTAGGGTTGGTGGATTCATTGGGTGATAGATAGAGGGATGGTGGATTGAATGGTGGATGAATGGTGGATGAATGGTGGATACTAATGATACGTAGATGGATATTGATAAGCGAGGAAGGGAAGGAAAGTATTGATGAGGTTCTGGAATGACGTTGTGGGGTTTATTTTTATTTTTGTTTTTGTTTTTGTTTTTGTTTGAGGTGAAGGGTTAAGGGTTGGGCCGGGGTTTTGCCGAAGAGGAGGGATTGGCAATTGGTTTCGTTGGTGGGTGATGTGGTTAACTGGCTTGGGGCTAGTGGGGATTTCTTGGGAGGGGAAGAAGCGAGGGAGGAGTACATGGAGGGGAAGAGATAAGAGGGGGATTGGGAGTGTGTAAGAGGGATTGATGATGGATGGTATGGACTACGAAAGAAGTATTGAGTGGATGTGCAGGTACATAGGATAGCGTGTTGGGCTTGGCACTGTGATGTTTGATCTTTACTGTAGGCAAGGATGAATGCATAGGGTTGTTAGGCTGGATTATCGCGACTCTCGAGAGATGTTACTGGTAGATACACGGACTGTAAGTGAGATGGGTGTATGGATGGATAGTGACTCAACGCAGTATCTGGTTACTACCATTCGTGCCGTTCTATTGATCAGAGAAGAGAAGAGGGTTCCAAGAGGACATAAGAAATATGGTGTGAGATATGGGATTTAGAAACTCGGGTCCCGGGATGGATAGGGGTGTGGGTGTGAAGGATCACGAACCGAGTGGACTGAGTGATGGTGAGATAGAATTCGGGTTCGGGCCGAAGATGGGGAGTTGGAGATGATTGTTAAGGTAGGGTTTGAGGGGCAGATACTTGGACGGAGGTATGGGATACTGGACGTTGGATGGAAGATGAGAGATGGAGAGTAAGAGGGTAGAGGAGAGGGGAAGAAGGGTGACTTGGATGTGAAGTGTCTAGGATAAGATAAGGTGAGAATCTTATTTGATTCATTATCTTATTACTATTTAATGGGTAAGTTGTAGAAGTCAATAGATTACTCTGACATTCTTTTCGCGCCTCGTCGTCGGTAAACATGATACGAAGCTGTCTCGAGCAATGGAATAAGCTATCACGTGATTAGTCATCTCGTGATAAGCTCTTTTAACTGGTTCTTCGATCTCTCGACTTAAGTATATCTAGGTTCCCTATCTATTGATTGCTATAATTACATTGCTTAGTTTCAAAACAATGCGACTTCGTTCTTGTGGACCTTGAGTTGTATCGTCTTTTCTTGACATCGATCTCGCTTGTCATTATTCGTTTTATTGCGTTAGTTTTTTATAGCTAGTTGACTCTAAGTGAAGATTTGATATATATCAATTGTAATGGTAGAAGAGCTCGAGATAACCGAGAATGATATATAACTACTCATCTTTCCAACCAAACGTACGTCGCGTTCGATTCCCTTTATATTTCACAAGTACCGAACAATAATAGTAGGATCAATACCATGTGCAATTCCCACTCCTACAATAATAACCTGGGATGGAACATTCGATTCTTATGATCCATTCAATTAAACTCCCCGCAAAAAATGACTTGTAATTACTCTCGCGCTCCTTATCAGCTTCATCTCTTTTATAAACAACACTATTCTATTCATTGTATATAATCCCATCAATACCGAATTCCACATTTTCGATCCGCACTTCCCTAATTCCTATTGGCTTGCATCATGGGGAGTTGGAGGTGTAATCTTCTCGCTTGTTTTGTTTCTCATCATAAAAAGATTCTAGGATTAAGCTAATGTTTCTTAGTAAATATTTACTATGTATAATCTTATTGATTCCAATTGGGTTTGCGCGGGATCTTGAAACATTGGTGGTGGTGAGGATTTTTAGTAGGGTGTGTATAGCTTTTGAATAATACAGTAGCGGGAGTTATTTCGAATGTTTTCAGGGATAATAGAGAGAGAAGTGTATCGATTAGTTTATATATGATTAATGATCTCGTTTTAATTAGTATAAGTTTTGTTATTGGTGCTATAATTATTCAATATCTGGATTAGCGTTGGATTGACTATATTGAGTTGATATAAATAATTACGTTCTTTCTCCTTTTTATATTCTGTTTTCTAGAAAGTCGTGGCTCGGCTATTTTACTAGCTAAAGCGAAACAATAATATAAGAAAAGGAAAGGAAATATATATAGTAAAGAACTTCATAAGCAATCTATCCATTAATTTTTATCAAAAGTATTAAAAGACTTTTTATATACTCCTCATCAAATCCAATGTCTTTATCGCTACTCTTTTTCTAAATAGTATTCAGTTTGAGAACTATATATCTCTTTACTCAATCCATCAAGCAACTTTATCTCCAACTCTATAATTGGAATAGTCTATAGTTGGATATGCATAGTGTGCAATTGCTACTAGCAAATACACAGATTGTGTACTCTGCATGTATACCAATTTCTGGTATTACAATTCTGCATCGCGAAACACAGAAGTTCCCGGAACCCCATCCCTGAAGCACGACTATATTCCTCTATCATCAACGGATTCTTGGGAGTTGTAGGCGAAATACTTCTCTATGAATAGATATCCCTTTCCTCTTTATACTAACTCATTCCTAGTATTGGATTTTTCCTTATAGACTTCAGAACCTCGAAAATTATTAATTATCTTGTAGATGTATATCACAAATATGCGGCGAACGCATTAGACATAATGAGATTAATGGAAAATATTGCACTGGTTTTTATACTATTGGTGAGTGAGAGGATGTATGCAGATTTGAGATTTAAATAGGCGAGTTTGCTGTTGGGGTTGTGAGTTTGGGTTCGGTGGCGACCCCGTTTTGCGGTTTCTAGATTGGGGAAGGTGATTAGAGGAGGGAGTCCGTTTATGAAGGAGATGGTATTTGAGAAAGGGGGCTTAATGGTTGGGAAAGAGAGTGTGGGTGTAAGGGAGGTTTGAGGGCTGAAGAGGGTGGCGCTTGGCCATTATTCTTTGACTGGAGCCCCAGGAGGTTGGAAATGGGTAGGAAGAGTGCACTGTTTTGATTATCGATTGCAAAAAGAAATTGAATTTGTAAACTGTATATGTTGATGGGTATATATATAGTTTTTTGTTTTCTGTTCGGTCATTGTCAAAGAGCTTTACTCTCACTCGTTGAGCGCACAAGTCACATACGCGTTATAAATTGACCTATATAAATACTAAAATCCTAGTACCAACTAGCCTGATTCCTCTTATACTTAAAGATACTCTCCGGAACCACAAGTCTCTCATCTAACACACTCCAATCAATTTCTCTATCCTCCGACCCCATCGAAAAATCAACCGGAAATTCCCTCCTACCCCCTCACACTATCATCCTCAACCACCCGTCTCCTCGCTCTCCTAATCTCCAAAAACTGTCTCTGCATATCATTCGCAGCAATCACATACCATTTCTTAAATTCCACAGCCGCTTCTTCAAATGGTTGTGGCATATCCACTACCATATCCTGGAGTTTCCGCATCGCAACTTCACGTTCCATGATTTCATAATGACCATAATATTCGTAGCGGATCAGTGCAATCTGACGACGTGTCTCGAGCGGCATATCGCGGGAAAATGCCCCGGCGAATTCTTCGAGTACCACTAATGCTTCTGAGAAATCAATACTCTTTGTTCTTTTTTCGGGATGGGCTTTCGAAGGCCAATTGAACGCACTGTTACCTCCCTCTCGTTGAGAATCAAGTATCTGCTTCTCGAGTATGGAAATTTCTTTCCAGAGCCCGAATTTTTGAGTTTGTTTCTCGGTGTATGCGCGAAATTTCTGGACTTGGGAGAGGATACGTGTATATTGTGGTTCGAGGTACTCAATCACTGCGCTGCGGTTATTCCGCAAGGCACTGATATCGTATCTTCTTACTGCGGCTGCGGCATTCGAGAGATATCGATTTATGGGGTGAGATTTGTAGTTGTTGTCTTGGGGACCGAATGGATTTGAGAATTGGATGGGGTTTGGACTCTTGGTTTTGTAGGGATTGGGAGTGCTGGTGTAGGAATTTGGGTAGAGCCAGTTGGTTGCCATGTGTTGTTTGAAAGGCTCGTAACGTTCGAAGGCTTGGGCGTAGGAAAGAAGATTGTTGTATATATTGGAGGGTGATTCGATTGCGGGATTTTGTGCTGTGGAAGTGACTAGGTGGATGATTCCTGAGTATTGGTAGAGTTGGTAGTTTGAGATCTCGGGTGGTGTGTTGTTTTGTGTGGTATTTGAATTGGCAGCTTCGTCGGGTGGTGTAGTGTCTTCGTTGGGGTTTTCGTCAGATGATATGTTATTCCCACGGCTCTTCTCACCGTATGTAAACACCAAACTTCCCACTCCTCGTAACATCTCCAACGGTCTTACCAATCTCAATTTCTCAGCTTCTGTAGGTACCATACCCAGATATTCGGATCGTATGGGAGCTTCTCCCTCCTTCTTTGCTCTAATAATAATCTCCAGAGTATGAGGTGGTACCTCACAAAGTGTAACCAAATGACAAAAAGGCACCAAGCTATATTCGAGCAACGGTCTCAAAAACGAAAGCGTATTCTGCATAGTTGAGTCCCTCGCCTCTTGCGTTCCAAGTCTCAACAAATATTGATTTCGACTTCTCCTTTGTCCAGAAACAGGCGGTAAACCAGTTCTTGGATCAATCGGTAAAAATCTGGAGAATTTGTATTCCTCGTGTGTTTTCATGGAAACGACAGGAAGAGATATATCACTTTGACCAGGCGATCCATACCAGCTTACTTCAACTCTCCATTGACGTACTTTACACAGATACAAGGTAGACCCAGGCGCAACCTTAAAGATATCAGCATTTTCTCTCCAATATCTCGTAAGTGCACTTCCACTGATGAAATCTGCAAGCGTGAAACGGAACATGCGAGTGCTTTTCATGGCGACGAGGTAGAATGTGTTGAGACCGTAGAGAACGGTAGATGCTTCTCCGTAGACTCCTTTGCATGCTCTAAGAATCGATGGCTCGAGTTGGTATTTTTGGTTGATGCCGAAATCTGTCTCGGGACTGATGCATTCTGCTTTGGAGAGTATGGGGTTGAGGAGGAGGTAAGAGTAAATTTGTGTACGGACGTCGGTGGAAAGGCGCGATATGAAGGGACAGCTATTGTTGGGTATTGCTTTGTTGACAGAGGAGAGGTTCGATAGCTGATTAAGGATGGATGGAAAATTGGAGGTCGCTGTGGTGCTGTTTTTGGGTGGCTGTGGATAAGATGATTGAGTTAGGAGGTCGATGACAGACGTAGTATTTGCATGCGCTGGCTGCTCTTGCACGAGAGAAAAGTCTGGCGTCATGATTGCTTGCGATTGTGACAATATTTGTAGTTGCCTTGGAAGATAGGTGGGAGGTCTAGAGCGCGCAAGTTAGCAAGGAGATTGTTGCAACGGCAATCATATTCACATAAAGAGTTACTTTGTTTTTTGGTTAGAAGTTACTTACATTTGCGCGATACGACTGATTATATTGACATAGACGCCAATTTTATGATGGACTTGGTGATGTAATTATTGAAATCTTCATAAAAAAGAACTTCTTAAATACAGGAAACTCCGGTGCAATGCTTGTACAGCTCTAAAATTCTACAGTTCATTGGTCTAAATACTGCGATCCAGAGTTTTGATTTCACACTAACAAAGGCGAGTGAATGTGAAAGAGAAAAAAACATAATAAACTACAGTAAATGAAACGCCAATAGAAGAGAAGAGAATGGTTCATGTATCTAGTACTGAGCAATCAAAAGTGGGATGGTGAGTCCTCGTCTAATTTCTCCTGATGGTTGCATAGTTGTCGACAACGTGGGGTATAGTTTTTTATGTGAGATGAAGCAAGACGTCTCCTAGTGATTATATGGGAGGGAGTGGGGAATGAAGATAATACTTTCTGAATATTCGAAAGGAGAAAGAGAGATCCTTGCATCGTTCAGGTTGAAAATTAGATGGTTTCCGTCTTAAAGGGTGAGTGAAGATGTGGAATTTTATGGAATGAGGATACAGATTGACAGATATATTTGTGTCTAGTGCAAAATTCAGAAAAGATTTAAGAATTGAAAGCATCAAGACGGCAAACATGTGAGCTCATACAAATAGTCTTTTGTTTTGCCGTGGCTCACTGTCTAGCGAGTTTCATTGAACTTATGCTCGTCAGGACACTGCTTTGATGATGCCGAAAACCCTCTAATAAAGAAATACGAAGTGATATTCATTAGAATCGGAGCTATGATTGCACTGTTTGATTTGAGGTTTATTGTGTCAAAGTCTCGCATATACAATAGCTTCGCTAGTCTAGCCTCCTCGCCTCACCGTTCTCATACCATATCGTCAGAGACCAGTATCTAATGAAACCAGGGGCATGAAAACTCCAATCGACACGTTTTCTATTGGTCTGTCCCAGCTGTATATCAAAATCACAATCCCAATTGGATGAAATATCACAACTGAAAATCCCTCTTCGAGCTTTCTGTAACTCCTCGAGCTGCTTTTCCACATCATCGAAAGCAATAATAAAGTTTTCGGCCCAAGCATTGCGGTTCCAACCATCTTGGGAGTTTCGTATAGCCTGAAGTACGTCTTTGATGGCTATTCCTCTTGGCATGTAATTGTATCACCCATCGAATTCTGCTCGCATTCTCGCAATTGTTGCTTTTTAGAGACAGTCTGCTCGCGCTTGAATGTATCAGCGTATGTTTCGAGCAGCACACAGCCATTTGCTGTTTGCTCTTCCATCATACTATCGCAATAGCCTTGCAAGATAAAGTCACTCGAAGGTTCTCTCTCTCTGTTAATGTCGAATAAGCCATATTTACATTTGTGTTTTCTGATGAAAGACTGTATATATCTTGACGCCTATAATATACGCCAGTACTGGCGCTCTAGGTATTGTAAGATAATGCGACGTTCTGACTTGAAAGTGACGACATCGTTGCCATCGGCCGACGTGTTGCATTTGTCCAGTCCGACCTCAATGGGATGCCCGAGGTGATGTTGAAATTTATGATGATTATGAGGCCAAGATGGGTTGAACCAGATTTCTGTCGGGCTTATAATCCTACGGTCTGCTAGTTTTTTTTTGGCTCAGAACTAACGCG
Source organism: Botrytis porri (assembly GCF_014898465.1). Lineage (NCBI taxonomy): Eukaryota > Fungi > Ascomycota > Leotiomycetes > Helotiales > Sclerotiniaceae > Botrytis > Botrytis porri. Next base: position 385,566 of record NW_024066078.1, read on the forward strand.
CCGAGTAAGTCCACATAATGAATCTCCACGATGGACCCTGTTTCTGCCCATTTCTGTTCTGTAAGTAGTAAAGCGTTCATATATCTTAGCATAGTCCAGTGGATATTGATTCATATTGCATAATAACTCAACTGGGGAGTTTCCGGTTACTAGAGCCCGCAATTCGGCTTTTAACAGCAAAGTTACTGGATGGTACAGAGTGTCTTTCGTAACATAATCTACCTCGCGGTAAGTCATATTTTCTGATAAATGATCATTGAACCTTGGACAATAAGTAGGCTTTGCATTATCAAAGCTTAATTCCCCAATGTTTCTCAAGTTACGCAGCGCTTGGATAAGCTCTACAGCTGATCTCAACCTATTCACAGTATCCCCTGAGTATTCTGGAACGGTTATTGCCCCTTTCCACTGCTCTGACATGACAACTATTCCTAAAGAAGTTGGTGGGAGCGGAGCATTACAGATCTCTCTGCAACAAGGGAAAATATTTCACCTTCCGCAGGTGTACGACAGCTCAACCGTACCAATTATTGTTTTCTTTCTTCTGACCTTCTGCATCGTTAAGATGTAGCTAGACCATATCTTCTGGATTCTCGATCTTACAGTTGCTATGCCATATCTTGTAATTGGACATCGCCGAAAGATGTCCTGGAAATAGTTCACCTCATACTGGCTAACAGCAACAAAGAAGAACGTATTGCGACCGTACAGAACCTCTGAAGCTTCGAAACAACTATGTTTGCATGTTCTCAGGAGTCCAAGGCTTAAATCGTAAGCTTCTTCGGAGATCAGCAATTCATAACCTTGCTGAAAATTACCAAGTTTCGGGTTGAAAAGTAACAGCTTCCAGATCTTTCTTCTTAGCTCTAGTGGGAGTTTCTCCAATTACCCGCATCCTCCTATAGTCTGGCGTAAAGCCGGCTTTTGTGCTGCACTGACTTCGAGTATTGTTCCAGATTTTCTGGTGTTTTCATCCGCACCTGACTCTCGAAGGGTACCAAGATCCACCGACTTGAATTCTAATGATATATGCTCACCAATAATTGCACCTATTTCGGGCTCGGGCACTGTATCAATCTCGAGAAATCAACGACTGGTGGGTAGTTGAAGTTGTTTGGTTCTCGTTTTTTAGAGGAAGAGTTGAGTTTTATTGATAAGAACGGACTTGGAAGCTTACAAAAGGAAGAAGAATTTAGGGCGATATACCAGGTGAGTAATCAGGCGAGTAAACTATGAAAATGTGTCTATTATTTCCATTCACTCCAAGCTCAAAAACGAGTTGCCGTCATACTTGGAACTGGGCCAAGAATAATATGGAAATACACTCATTTTCCATATGTGAATCATCTCAACGGTCTTTATATGACGCTTTTCAGTAGTTACTACATGCGAATGACTTGATCGCAATGATTGGAATAGCTTAGTGATTGGGCTAGTCTCATTCCTCCTCCGCAAACTTAGATGATGCTTCACTCAAGATGATTCTATCAACTCATCAACTCATCAACTCATCAACTACAAAATAAACAATACCAAAACATGAAATGGAGGGGAAGCAATAAAGTATGATTTATCAACAGACTCATCGGACACGACATATTGAAAGTAGGTAGTCATGTGAACTTAGAACTCATTTAGTTTGGCGCAAGATCATCTCTCTTGGTCACCTCAAAGAGAAATACATTGCTATCTTTCAAATGAGAGTGCGATTTTCATTTGTACTAATCAAGTCAACCGCCTATTCGAATTGTGTGGCAATTATCATACTTGCCGATAGCTATCAGAACCTTTTCCAACGAATTTGTGTGTGGTTTGATGGAAAGATGAAGTTATTTGAGCGACCAGTGACCACTCATGTGGCAAAAGAATATAAGATCCAACTCATGGAGATTCCCTAGTTACGGAAATTTGATTGTGGAATGGAATAATTCTGTAAGGAATGTAGAGATAGGAGAAACAGGGATGAGAACAAAACGCGACATTCGACGCAACCATCAATTTAAATGCCGAGGACAGCAGTATATGCGTTACGAACAATTTTTTTCTTTCCTGGAGAAGCCTCAGAGAAGAACTCGAGGAAAAACTCTATGAATTCTTACGAATAGTATATTTGATATTCAGAACGTTGTTGAGCGATGAGGTTTACTTGAAGACCATCGAACTATCATCCGGTTATCTCACTCAACCTACATTATGTATCGACAAACCTCCTGCCAATGTCAAACATTCCTCTTATCCACTGTCGTTATCTTCCTTCTCATTATCGTAGCAATTCAGCATGAAGAGATTTCCAACAAACGAAAACTACCAATCTCCACGAAGTCCTCGAACTCCAGCGTGGTTATCTCCGCGCCCCTTGCAACACATTCATCAGAAGCTCCAGGATTTCCCAGAAAGCTATGGTATAAAGTAGGGCCTCAAGGTGTCTCGGACGAGGCAAGACGATTCCGACATCACTGTCTTGATATCAACCCAGGCTATAAATATGAAGTGCTCACTGACGCGTTCGCGGATGAGTATGTATGGAAGTGGTTTTCCCATCGTCCGGATATTCTGAACACCTACTTTTCGCTCAGCATACCGATTCTGAAAGCTGATTTACTGCGATACTTGATATTGTATGCTTATGGAGGAGTGTGGTTTGATTTAGATGTTTCATGTGAGGATACTCCCATAAATGATTGGGTATTGGAGGAACATCGAGGGGCGAATCTTGTCGTTGGTCTGGAGTTTGATTATGACTATCAGGAAGATACTGCAATGTATTCGCAATTTGCGAGTTGGACTATCATGGCAAAACCTAAATCTCCCCACCTAATGCAGGTCAGTAGTGGATAGTCCATAACTAAATTGGCCTCTAATCGTTCGATACAGGTCATCAATGATATTCTAGACGAACTAAATGAAATTGCACGACGAAACGAAGTATCAATCGAAGGAATAGAGCTAAGCATGATAAGTGATGTGGTAGATATAACAGGACCAAAAAGGATGACGTGGGGAATTATCAAAAGTCTCAAAGAAATCCTCGGAAGGGACCTTGATGATAGGGATGTTGGAGAATTGAGAAGTGCGAGATTGATTCATGATGTGTTGATCCTACCGGGGAATGCGTTCGCGGGGACACAAAATGGATTTAAGAAGGAAAAAGGAAAAGTTTTTGTAAATCATCATTATGCGGGTACATGGAAGAATAAGTTCGGTGGCGAGGCAGAGAAAGGTTCTGAGAAAGAGAAGGAGATTGAAGAAGAGAGGAGAATTGAGCAAGAAATGGAAGAAAAGAGAAGAGAAGAGGAGAGGATTGAACAAGAACAGAAAGATATGGAAAAGGCGCAGGAGAAACAAGAAAATGAGACCAAAGAGCAAGAAGAGTCTGAGCAAGCAGATAAGATCGAGGAAAAGAATGATATTGAGGATAATGAAGCCAAAGAAAGAGAAGAGTCCGAGCAAGAAAAGGAGAATCTGTGAACCGGAATGGCGTATAGGACTTTTCAGAATGGCAAGACTGAAGAGAAACAAATCCTTTTCGAAAATTCTAGACATTAGGTCGACGAGATAAAGTAACAAGAATCGAAAATTTTCGGAAAGGGTTTAACTAAATATACATGCGTTGAAGAGACATATTTGACTTGAAGGATTCGACGGCAACACCGATAAAGATTTGGCGACAGGCAGTTACCGTGATGAGTCTTTCAAATCAAACACCCGGTGTTTTTCTTCCATTTCCTCACTTGAAGATTTCTGAATGTTTCTTCCAATGCTAAGAGGCCATTCAATTTTACTTCACGTACCTACCACATGCATCTCGTACTTCATCTCAAATAGAGCACTCCTCTTTCCTATTCGCGCTTCTCTGCGGCAACGCCTGTGGGGATTCAATCGGTTGGAACCTTAGATCTTTTTTCCGCTATTCGACTTGGTTACTAGGAGGATCTCTTTTTGAAAACTGTTGTTGAACAATCGAAAAGCCCGTTGCAGAAGCGTACAAAGAAACATGTTGACCAATTAAAGTATCATCAACTATAACACAATGAAAGAAACCATCAAAGAAGCCCCCATCGATTCATTCCAACAAATTCTATCCCGAGGAATTGTTCCATAAAATTCAATAAATCTAGCTCCATCAAGCATAGTCCAATGTCAAAACGACAAACATCGCAATGCCGCGCACTAACAATATCTTTCCAATCATCCTCCCTACAATCCCCAGTCGTTTCGCCCCGCATCTGTAGAATCAACCTCCACTCTTTCACTCCTATCTCTCAGCTTCCCCAAGCTCTCCAGAATCGTCTCTACATGTCCCTGATGTTCGTTATTATCCCCATCTTCCTTGCCCTCCTCACTCTCGTCAATATCTACGTCTTGCGAAACCATATCATCCTTCCCGAGTTCTTGTTTAAGCGCTGACAGTAGTTGTGCAGCAGCCGCCAAATCATCATTTTCATCTGGGTCGTCTTCTGGATTTTCGAGCTCAGATTGGATTGACCCTTGAGCAGCTAACAATTGCGCTTCATCGTCTTCGCTTTCCTCCTGATACCCATCCTTGTTCTTCTGTCTATCAATCAAAATTTCCCATTCCTCCTCCATATCTCTTTCACAATCCTTACCCCTATCATAAACTTCACCCTCTCCTTCGTCCCCAGTTCTCTCATCCTCACACTCCAATCTAATTTCCTCTACTCCCTCGACATCTTCATCTCCATCGTCAAGAACATCTTCCACAATTTCCATCCATCTCTCACTCGCCTTCTTCGCGAGTCTGTTTCGCTTCTCCTCTCTTACAGGAGCGCCGAGCAAACAATCATCGCAGTCTGAATAGACATATATATCTTTCTTGATGAGATTAGGTGGGCCACAAACCATACGACCGAGTGGAAAATTGAGGGCACAGGAGTGTACTACGAGAGCTGTGCATAGACAGTTGAAGTGCGTGAGTGTTGTTTTGCACATGATTCCTGATTTGGAGGTGAATTTTGAGAAGTGTTTCGTGGGTGTGGATTTTCTATTCTTTGAACTTGACTCCGTGGGGTAGAGAGTTTTCGAGATGAGCGAGTCTGGAATGAAGGAGAAACAGAGGTTTGTTTGCAGATGAGTGTTGAAATATCTATCTTTCTCGAAGTCGAAGGTCAGAGAGGAGCGTCGATCGAAAGCCGCAGGAGATCGATACTCAATTTATTTTTGTTGTTTCACAACAGACGTTCAAATGTACAGAAAACAATTTCAAAGATGGTAGGGTTAAATAGAAAAATTCAAGTACGGGCGTTTGGTAAAGTGAATTGGATTCAAAATTAGTTGGAAGCCGAGAATGCAGCGGATAAGATGAAGTGAATTGGGAAATATGAGGATCTTCAGATGAACACTTCGGATAATGTTTCTTGGATTGACTGGAGTGAGTTATTATCATTGCAAGCTTTTATTTACATCGCTTTACCATTTGGGACTTCACTTAAAGTTGAGCTTCGCTTGAAAAGTAGACATCACTTTTGGCTGAGTGGTCAAACCCAAATGATGTTTCTAGAACGATCTCCCAAGATGTTTTTCCGAAGCCTTGTATATTTCGCGTTACTTTGAATGAGACTTTGAAGATCGCATTTCATTTGGAGACCAACTTCACTTTCGGTGAAGAAGATAAGAATGTTCTCTCGTCAAGTGGCAGAGTTTTTGATAGTCATTTGATATAGCGTGGGCGTCTTCTGGTAGCATGTTCGAGATCCGTTGTTTCATGTCTGGCTATTGGGACTAATGTAGTGAAGTATTACTATGGTAGTTAGAAATCAGATGCACTGGTCAAATTTGCGAGCAGAGACTTGTCGAAAAGAGAAAAGAGTAAGGGAGTGCTTGAGGACGCGGCCCAAGCCCAAAATTTGTACTATTGAGCTCAATTGCAACGTCGATTACATATAATAGTTCATTAGTATGAACAAAGAGAATGTGAAAAGAAGTATTTCACAATTGATCAACTACGTTCGAAACATAGAGATTGTAGTCGATCTATGTGCAGGCTGCGAGGCAGCGACGTTGTTCAAATCTTTTGTGAAATTAAGCTCCAAGGTTTAACAAAGAAGCAATGAAATCCTTTGTTCATACTTCAACAAAGAAGTCAGAGAACAGAAGTTGAACAATGCTATTGTCGTTTCTTTAATTCGGGAAGTAATTCCAACTCATCCCCTTTTCTTCCTCGTTAAGAACTCAAACACTCTCTCACAATCCAATCCAACAGAACAGAACACACAAGACCACCTACAAACATTCATATCAATACCTTAGCTTAGAAGCCGGACTTTTTAGCTAAAAATCAACAATCAACCAATAAATCAATCAGAATGTGTTTCGCAAATCGAAGTCGTTGCAAGCGATGCAGCAAGGAAACCATCCAATACGTTTCTAAATGCCAGCAATACCCTGATGTCACCACCGAAACCGCTACCCACGCTATTCGAGGCCGACATCGCCGAATCAGATGCTGCAAGGAATGCAAACGCGTTGAAAGACGACGAGCTGCTGAAGAAGCCGAATCAACCACGATGCATCACCATCAAGCCAAAGCTATTATTGAATGGCAACGATTGGAGCGTCCGCTTCCATTGACCGATGAAGCGATTGCGAGTAAGTACACGGATCTTTTCATGAGCAAAGAGAGACTTCATCCTTACTGTATTGGCTTTACTGATATTCATAGAAACTACATGGCAGGACATAGACAACATCTCGCGGCCCGTGCTAATGATATCCTGGAAGCACTTGCGGAAGTCGATCACGATTTGACTGATGATGAATTTCAAATCGTCTCCGTGGTTCTTTCTGAAGATGCCATGTTTGACGAGTGCATTCAAAGACAAGCGGAAATCGATTCCGGTTCCAGAACCATGACCGAATCAGACAAGGGCTTTTCATTACACGAAGTTGGCAGCACTCGAAACTTCAATAAAGGCATGGAAACGGTTCGATCAGCAGCGAAGAGAAATAACTTTGGAACTTGGACCGCAAACATGCCAGATCGTTATGTTGCCGAAGATAGAGTCCGTCGGGAAATCATCGCTTACATCGACGCCTTGGAAAATGCTAGCGCAGATGATGACCGAATCGACGAATTCATCGGCCGGGTCGTGCGCCAATTTCAACAGGATGAGGAAACCTTCGACTTCGACCCCAATGCCCACTCCTTGGCAAGCGAAGTCCCCGTATGGGGCCGAGTCGAAGATCGCAAGACCTTCTGCGAATGGAAACACGAAAACGAACAATCATTTAAAATCCTCAATGGAAAATTCGATCGATGGTACACAATCATAAACCAGTATCGCAAGTATCTGATCGAAGTTGCCCCCGCCCAAGCCACTCTTTTCTCGATATCACGAAACACGATCGCCGCACGTATGTTCCGGACTCTCGCTGGGAGACCCGAACTAGCACCACGAGCAAGCGTTCCCGAGCCCGAACAACCCAGACTCCAGCCACAGGATGACGACGATGATAACGCCAGTTCCTTGGAACTAGACGATTACATTGATTCCGAATCCGAGGACGACCCTTCTGCCATGGCACTATCAGACTCCGATGACGAATCCAGCGGAATAGAAATGACATCTTCTCGCCAACGCATCCAGCAATCCCTTGCCAGACTCGCGCAATTAGTACTCATCTCTAACGAATTCATTCGCGAACTCCCTGGTATCATCGATACCGGAGCTGCCTATCTCAATCAATGTATTCGCTTCCTCAACGACCAGTTAGCTAGCGATAGCTATCCCACCGAAGCTGAATGGGAGGTTGTGAGACAGTATACTGCGAATGCGATGGAGATGCTTCATCATTTGAACGAGGAACGGAATGCGAGAGCTAGTAGACAAGCGGAGGAAGAACAACCGAGTGCGCGGCACGAGCCAACACCAGAACCAGAACCTTTTTTCGTGGATGTCACACCTATGGAGGTTGAGATCATCGAAGAAGAGCCCGATAATATCGCCTATGGCCGTCGCAGTATCTTTAGTCTTCCACCACCAGTGGAAGCTAGTGAATGGCGAAGAGTAGAGGAGGGAAGTGAGGATGGGGATGTGTGGCGTGGTGAATTGTTTGAAGAGGATGAAGAGTAGTTTTGAACTTTCTTTGTTTTCTCTCTCATTTCATTGTTCATTGTCCTTGGTCTTTTCTGAACAACTGAAGTGATCCACAAACTATAAACGAACTTTTCTTTATTGGGAGTTTGGTTGAATTGGGGAATCATGGGATATGTAAAGGAACAATAAATGAATGGCCTTGTACAATATAGAACAGAGCATATTATAAATTTATAGAAAATGGATATTTAATTAACAAACAAATAAACTTCAATTCCAAGTGGCAAGTGAAATAACAGATTAAAATGCGATCCCCATGAATGGAAATTTATCTCTACATAATGAACACTAAGCGTTTTCCCCAGAACAAGCACTTGACTGTAGAAGTCACTCACTCGCTATCCCAATAAGAACAATAGATCACTTATCATCATCAACATCTCATCTACTACTTCCTACTTCCATTTAAATTCTAAACTCCTCACCCATCATTCCCCTAAAGCATACAAACAACCCAATAAAAACACTTGTTACTAAAAAGTCAAAACCTCACCATAAATAACACCAATAAATAACTCATGCGAATCCGAAAAAGTTCATTCAACTCCAGGTAGTAAGCTCACCGATCCAAGCGTCTACAAACGTAAAGTTACATCGTTCGTCTCTTCCATAAGTACTTCACTTGATCATCACTTCGGCTCTAGTACACTCCACACTTCATGCGCTTTGTTGGAAGAAATTCCTATGGTATTTTCTAAGGGGGAGAAACTCGGGGCGAAAGAACCAATTATCTATCTAACTACATAAGTATATGAATATAAATATAAATATAAATACAAATACCCTAACAACTCCAACCTCCAAACTCTAAACTCCATCTCAAGACATTAACTAAAAGAGTGAGTGAGTAATCAAGACTTTTGATGCTTCGATCAAAAATTCAAAATATCAAAATTCCAAAAGTTTCAGAAACCCCAAATACCATCATCAAATCCAACAACCCAAACAACAAATTCTAGACAGTGATGACTAAAGCGATTCGAGCTAGGGATTTTCAGTCAGAATCATATATTATACGAGACGTGTGTGTGTATGTGTGTATCCAGCATGGCTGTGAATATATATTGCACCTCTATAGATAGTATTAGATACTTAATTCATTGTGATAGCTCACCTAGTGCATATCTTTATCTTGATCTTAATCTTCAAATATATATAAACGTAAAATTGATTGGGTATAAGTGTTGTTAAAACGCTAAGTATCATGTTGTTGAAAATGCATCATTAAAAATCATAGTTCCACCTCCTCCTCTTCCTTTCTCCTCTCCCCCTCATTATCTTACAACAACCAATCCAGGAACTTGCCCCATGCAGTCGTAGGTATTGGTTCCACCGGCGCAGAACTGGCATCAAATCTCCCGGAAAACAAATCCACGTCCTTCGATCTCGACACCTTAGTCCTCTTGAAAATTTTCCAGAAAACGTATGGTGCGATGTAGATGACAATTCCGATATAACTAGCAATGAAATTCGATGTGCTCCAATTGCCCTTAATGAAAACACCGAAGCCAGAGAATATAACAATGATTCCGGACCCGATAGCACCGACATACGCGGCGAGTGGTTGGCAGCGTCCTTTGAAAGGGAGGTTATTACGATCAACACTTTGAGCAATGCAAGCGTGATGGTAACGAATGTAACAAATACAGAGAGTCATCCAGGCAAGGAGACCCGCAACCGTACTGAGGTTGAGGAGCCAAGTAAATGCCTGTGCTGCACCTCCCGAACCAAGACTTAGATATGCTAGCGGACCGAATGCGAAGGATACGACGACAGCCAAGTATGGTACACCCCATCTGTTGACCTTGGCAAAACATTGAGGTGCTTGACGATCAACTGCCATAGCGACAATCATTCGCGCACCAATGTAGCAGTAACTGTTTCCAGCGGACCAGGCAGAGGTAAGGATACATGCGTTGACAATCGATGGGAGGACGGAGATCCCGGCGTTCTTGATCGCGATGACGAAAGGTGAAGAATTGGCGTTACCGGTACCACTTACGAGAGCTGGGTCGTTGGACGGAATGATCATTCCAATGAGAAGCGTGCCGAGGACATAGAAAAAGAGGATTCGATAGGTAACACGCTTGACGGCCTTGGGAATCGATTTATGTGGATTTTCGGTTTCCGCGGCAGCGACAACGACGGTTTCAACACCAATGTAGGAGAAACTGGCGTTGATGAATGCACTGAAGAATGCAAGGAAGTTACCTTTGTTCCCCGTGATTCCATCGTAGGGAACGAATGGACCTGGATCTTTCCAATATCTAAATCCGACGGACTCATGATTAGGTGCGCCTCCGGCTGTGATCACGATAGAGACGATAATCAATCCTAAGAAACAAAGAATTTTGATGGAAGCAGTGACGACCTCTGCTTCACCGTAGAACTTGACGTTAGCAATATTGATGAGGAAGATGGCGACGAGTCCTATAGAGATCACGAGAGCGGGTGTGATGTCTGTCCAGTAAGATACCACGATGGCGGCTGCTGAAACTTCCGAAGCAATAGCAATGGTGTAACAATAACCGTAAGAAATGGCGAGAGTGAATCCAAGAGCGGGATCGACGAATCGAGTTGCAAAATGGGGGAATGATCCAGCAGTTGGGAACTGTAACTTGTGAGCGTTGGTTCGGTGAATGTCAGGTGATTGATCTATAAAAACATACCAGAGTGGCCAGTTCACCAATTGACTCCATTACACACCAAAGAAGAAGACCAACGACACTATATGCCCTAAGAGTGTGTTAATACCAATTCCAGTATCGTGAGGTTTAAGCCGACTAGGTGTTGACTTACAAGAGTAAACCCAACGGACCAGCGTTTGCTAAAGCTGCGCCAGTACCGATGAAAAGACCCGTACCAATACCACCACCAAAACCAATAAAGGTAACATGTCTAGCCTTCAATCTTCTCTGTGTATATCCCACACCACCGACACCATACACGGCATCCAAATGGCCTGAAGCCGAATGAACTACCTCTCCATTTGCGATATCTGGTTTTCCCGGATTATCCAATGAAGTTTGAGATGGTGTCCCGTGGATACCCAATTCTTGCGAGGTGTAGGTCTTGTTCGACATGGTGGATACTTTGAATGCAGCTAAGAATTCAATTCTCTATTCACCAATACGATATAGACGCTTCTCAAAATAGATGAGAAGATGGATAGATGTTGTAGAATAATGGTAATGAACAGGAGAATAGAGTGAGGGAAACGTCAACGCGTCTGAATGACTTGACACTTTTATTCCCTGTTGAGTGAAAATTCTCCATCCCTGATGGAAGCACGCCATCTTCAAGATAGTTGTCGAAATGTGAAAGAAATCCCTACGTTCAGTCTAGACATCGGGGACCATCCTGTCCTTTGGATAGTTGCCACCAAAAAATGAAATTCTCAAGTAATATTTTCACATTAGGTCGAAAGCACGGGAGAAAAAGTTGATGGTAAGCATTCAGGGGTTTTACTTGGCTAGGCTTAGTTCGCGAAGGTTTTTTGTTTTAGTCCAACAGTCTAACCGTCGGAAACGATTTCACATTGTGGTAGATCTTCGGTATATGATAGAAAGATTGGGTCAGATATTATTATTGACCGTCGAACCATCATTTGTTTTGCTTTGCTTACTTTAATACGTATCGTTGAAAAGTTCTAACCCCGCCACTTTGCATAGCCGGTGGACACTGGTGGTGACTGGATACTATGGAGTAGATAGTCGACTTAAGGGACGACTTGGTGGGTTCGATGGGCTCCTATACCGGATTTTTAAAATGCCATCCGAATCATTATTTACAGAGTATTCCTAGTAGCACCGTAGCCTTCTCACACATTAGCTTCGTTGATACAAGCTGAGCCAATTGTCCCACCCAAAGATATTTACTTTCAAAGTTTCAATTCTTCTTCGCTTGTCCTCCAGCTCCCACTAATGCCTTCTACCCTTTCGAGTCCTCTTCGCGTCTTCTAGTGAAATCTTCTAGTGAAAACCCTAGTGGGTTGTCATGAACAGACTAAGTAGCCGATCACAACTAAAAAATATAAGGTTTTTTTGCATCATGAAATTCTTTCACTGTAGGTACGCTCCGTAAGGTATTCGTCGTGTATGTATGGTTAGAGTTAATCCTGAGAAAAATAAAAGAGGAAGAAAAAATGAAAATGAAAACAAAAATATTATCAAGTCAAGGTGGTCCTCAACTCGCAGAATGCGACTTCTGTGGATCGAACACAGTGCCTCCAGATTAATGAACCGAAGTGAACTTCAGTCTGGCGCTCTCCCAAGTGAGCTAAAGTCGCTGGAAGTTTGTGCAATTTGTTGCAAAAGTGGCCAGATTTTGGGAATATGTAGGAAGTTTGAACCCAGTGAGAGTACTCCTTCCGTACACACTGCATAACGCCATAGGAAAATGCTCGCTATCTCTTCATCCCTCTCAAATCAATCCCCTGCCCCTATCTCTTCGTGTCTCTCTATTCAATTCTCTGCTCCCTATCCGGCGCCAGTAAAGGATCTTCTTCATCTAATGGTATATCATCTCCATTTCCTTTGTATAAAATATAATGCTGAACAATGAAAATTACGTCGAAAAAGATGCTCACATTGCCCAACATGAGTTTGACTGGATTGCCCGTCACTCCCGACCAATCTCCCTGGAGGTAACTATCAATTCCTAATTGTAAAATCGATAGGACTCCACCTGCGAAATCGAGTAATATTCCCCCTATTGACCAACCAGTAGTGGACCGATTGCGATAATTCGTAAGAACTTGAGGCATATATTTAACAGTCGTGATAACAAGTTTGACATATGATATGACATATACCTGTGAAAAATGATGTTAGCACAAGTGTAACCAGATGTAACCAGATGATGCAGCCTCATATCAACTTACCACATCGATCCATGCCCAGCCTCTTACAACATCTTCATCCTGTCGCGCAATGACGATGACTACCGAAGTCGCGACTGCAACAATACATGCTATCGACAAACCCATGATAGATTTGCTAACTCTTGCGCCGGGTCCCCTTTTACCTCGTTTATCGAATCCCCAAATCGATGGTTCATATTGTGATATTATGACAAAGCACATGAAGAGGGCGTGAACAGCGAAAGCGAGATCATTGAATTGAACAGTTGGGGTGTGCCCATTATTTCGCAAAGCATATTCATGTCTAATTTCTGGCGCATAAAGGAATGAGACTGTTGATACAAAGTATGCAGCAAAGCCTAGCACGTTGAGGAACGGGAAATCGATTGCGGCGCCTGAGGTAGATTTGCGCCTAAAGTTCAAGATTGGTTGCGGATAGAAAGATAGCGACCAACATGTTGTGTATATCCAACCGAACAAATAGGAAAGAAACTGAAGGAATGCAACTGTCATCATGAAGACTATGTCATGGATGGCGACAATATAAAAATGAGGGTATTGATGATGTCAAAGAACTCTGTAAATGAAGAGTCAACATGCATGATCGAGGTCTCATCCATCCAAGTAGACTATCACGTGTGAGCACGTACTAAATTCAGAGGAACATTGAATGATTCGGTTTAATCCCGGCGGTAGGAACCGGGATTGTAGCGCGGGGTTTTATCTTGATCTTATCGCAAAAGTCCGTGCTGATACATGTTATCTTATCAGATTGATGAGATCCCTTTATCCGTATGTCACTTCACAAATCACTTCATGTCATTTAATAACCATCGTCAATTATTCGAAGAGACTTCAACGAGAAGACTTCATCACAAATCTCAACCTTTTCATACGTCCCCATACAACTTCACAAGAGTGCATCGAGGTTGTCACTTCAACAATAGAAGAGGTGCTTCATAAACCATGCCGCCCCTCACATTCCTTGATCTCCCAGGAGAAATTCGTAACCACATCTACCAATTGCTCCTCATCATCCCACCGATATCAATACCCCGTTGTCTAGGAAGCGATCCACAAATATATCCCCAAATTCTATCCACCTGTCGAAAAGTTCATGATGAAGCCGAACAAATTCTATATGGTAGCAATGTCTTCATAGCACATCCCAATCTCCTGACGGGACTACCGCGCTTGCGTTGGAAATATGATACTATCAGTTCCTCTAGATTGATATCTATCATCAAGAAATACTATATAGTTGTTCGACTGGATTGCGATCCGAATTTTTCTGCAGAAAAGGCAGAAGATGCTTTCACCGGAATGGATGAATTGACGATAAGGGTTGAACAATCTGCCTTTAGGGGTTCAGATTATAAAGTTCTGAGACTCTTTGAGGGTGTGCGAAGAGTGAAGAAAGTAAGGATTTATGGGAGTGTGACTGGTTTCCCTGCATATGTTGAATGGTTGCAGGGAGTAATGATGATGCCAAAGAATGTTGATGTTGCCCCGTTTCAAAGCGAGAAGGGTAATATCATCGGCGAGCCTTGGGATGGTAGCTGAGATGCTATGTCTAGGTAGTACTTACTTCAGCTTTCCAAGTTTATCTGCACTTCAAGAGTTGGATCTGAAATGGATGGCTATACAGTTATGATGTTAAGTCAGTTTCAGGAAAACTTGCACACTGGAGCTTGCATGTTGCGTGTATTGCAAATAACAAGTTACCATGCAACTTGCAACTTGCACGATGCAAGTAAGGTTACATTGGATCCTTCAAACACTCTCTCAACGCACGCGAAGCGTGAGAACAGGCCCAACATAAACAAATCTACCAGAACAACTACACGATTTATGGGTGATTAGCTGTGCTTCAAGTTGATGAATACAGTCATTTTTATTGGTGTCCAACATCAATTAAAGTCCTGGTACATGATTTTTCTCAGTCTTTATAAAAGACTTAAACTCCTCGGTGGATCCATCTTTGATATGTACAATCTTCCAAGTGAGCTGAACTCATAATATTAGGTGAAACTTCTGGATTATCGACGTTTGTAAATAGAAGACCAAAGATTCTGGGCGCTTCTAATTTTACAAGGGAGTTCGAACCTTTAGTTGAATGAAGTCTTCCTGACGAAGATAAATTGAAATTGTAGAATCTTTTCAATATTCTGTACAGTCTGAATATTTGAATGATTTCAATCTCTCCAGTGAATTGAAACTTTCAGGATTGGTTGAAGACCCCAAACGAGCTTTTTAGCAGACACTCGATTCACTCCATCTATGCCCATCGAAATATATCTAAGATATAATTTTGATTCACTTTACAATTGATATTAAGCTGGAACCTTATACAATGATATATAGACACTGTGGCGGAAAGATTACAAGACGAAGCTGGAGGTGAGAGCATATTTCGTCTTTTCTAAATAACCTCTTACCATTATTTCCCACCATCAGAGCTGTTTCCCGAAATGGTGGGAAGCTGCAGAATAACAAACATTGATTCTCTTCTCGCAACTTCTTGCATAATACCACAACAATTTTATTCGACAACCATTTTTCCAATCAAACTTCGATCCATTCTTTCAATAATACTCAACATCCGAAATCTCAAATATGGCCTCCAACAGCGATTGTCCCTTTTTGGATAAGGTCCCTTTCGAAGTCAGGAATCAGATCTACAGAGAACTACTATTCAACAAGATTCTGGGCAGTGCAAATTCTGTATCCAGAAGTGAGAGCTATGGAGCTGATACAAAATACGGCTTATGCCCACAAATATTGAGAGTCTGCCATCAAATGTACGTCGGAGCCTTGGATGTTCTATACAAAGAAAATACCTTCTACATCGCATGCTTTCGGGTAGATAATCGCCTTTCTATGGATATGAATATAGGAAGTGATGATGAAAATCAGACGGCCATAATAAACGTCGAAGGACCTCTTGTGGAGTTATGTCCTCTTACGAGATACCAGAACAATCAAAGCAGGATGCCATTTCCAATCCCAAATCTTGGTAATTACTCTACTGTGTCGAGAGTTCGCAAGTGGCGTGTGGTAGTCAGTAGACTTGCACCTGCTGGTGGCAGTTGGGAACCGATATGGAGTTTACGTGACTTTTGCGAAGTTATCTCTCAAGATCCTCCGATATTCTTGGAACTATTGATTTTGTCTTGCGGATTGGACTATGGTCGGAACAACAATTATTCTTTCGACAGCTACGAACAGATTTTGAGGCCCTTGAGAATCCTTCGCAATTTGCAGACTTGTGCAATCAAAGAAGCTTGCGCAACTGATGTTCCTGACATTATTCAACTCGCTGAAGATGGATTAGTGAAGAAATTTACAGAGGAAGATCAAGCTCTAGCAGACTGGGAACTTCCTACCGACTTGAAGATGGAGATAGAAACACTTACGACCAGTCAAAAACCTCTAGATGTCCGCCACATGATGCACAAAAACCTCGTGGCCTACGCGCGAGCCTTCGAGCGATATCAACCTTACAAAATGCAAATGGGCCTAAGACGAGAGGATATCACACGAATTGACTCTAGATGTCTCGAGTATGCCGAGTTTCTCGACACAGGTTCTTTCAATCCTTTTATCGAGCCAACCCTTCATCCACTTGAGTTCGAACTTCGCAACTGTCAAGACGCTGTCATGAATTCAGGCGAAGACGAATGGACATTCAAAGAGCATCGCAAGCACGCCCTAACATATCTCGAGCGACAATGGAATCAAATCATGAATGCAAACCATAGACTCACAACCTTTATAAAGAAAGAAAAAGTTCCCGGCGGCATATTCGACGCTATGGAGAGAAAGAAAGAAAAATCAGGGTTCTCAAACAATACATGGGAAATGCGCGATCCAGACAGAGAACAGAAGATCTGTCTCGCATTAGTATATCTGAAACGCTACGCCAAATCTTTCACGAGACACACAACCTCTGCAATCGAAGCCCAGATCCACTCGCAACGCCATCTCTACAACAGCCATTACAAGAACCTCCCCCGCGATCGTCTAATCAAACATCTCATGACCGACCACCACGTCGGCAAAATCCGTCACTTCATCACAAAGTTTAGCACCGCCGTCGATATGTGCGATCAACAATATCTCGAAATCCTGACAGCACGAAAAGCCCTCTTCGATTACGACGGCTTGGGAAAATACGAATGCGGAGAGTTTAATCTGCATAAGGGATTATCGGTCGAAATGATTGATTGGAGTGTTAATGAGCGGGATTTGACGCCCGAGCAATCGTTGGAGTCGGATGATTATTATGGCGAGGATAGTGATAATGAGAGTGATTGGTTTAATTATTTTTGAGCTTTTGGGTGTCGGGGTCTTTGGGGCGAGATATGGGGTGTATTGATTGATTAGCGTGGTTGAGCGCTTTTATGGCTTGGGTTTTTAGTTGTTAGAACTGTAGGAATGACATGATAATACAAGCGGGTTCTTATTTTAGGGAATGTGAGGAATCATTTTGTGTTGTGATTCTAGTTTGTGATTGTCTTTCAAGAAGCATTTGAGAAGTCCGAAAGATGGGGTTACTTGATCATTGTATCACTGGGATATGATGGTTCTTAATTGCTTGGAGGTTTTACCATTGTGATTTTAAATGTTGGATATCCACTCAACACATTCACGAGCTCGAAAGTTCGAAAGTACGCACAAATATCCATTTTAGAAAAGATACATACAACAAAAGCGACTCAACCTAAAAAGCAGAAACCAATCTGCAAAATCAACGTAAAATTGCAACAACTAAAGGGGAATCCTACATCACGCACTAAACGCCTTCCTCTAAACAGATATACAACCAAATCCACTCCCCATTCTAATATTGACGCCAGCCCAAAATCCCACTGTCTCGCTCTGCTTGTCCTAAAATGAAATACAACCCTATTGAAACTATTGATTCAAGCCTTTTGGCTCAATTTCGATCAATACTATCCAGCTCCGGGAAATACTGCGCTATTTTGTTTCTGCTATCAGTATTTTTGGTCAGTTCTGGTGTATCAGGCGTATCTATGTAATCTATTCCTGTCGTTCCACTTGATGCTCCAGCGTTCATTGTATTAGCTGGTATGTGTACAAGTGCAGGGATAGGAGCCGCGGCACGTTTCTTTTTGGTGTTGCCTTGTTCTCCAGACTTGTTGGGTGAAATTGAGGGACGGGATGCTGCTGGTGTGGCATGTCTAATATCTGAGATTGCTGATGTATGTAATGCGTTATTCGCAGTATTGGGGTCATAATTTTCTCTTGGTGATAACATGACTGATGATGGGTTGATTGTTCTGGCAAGTGATTGATGCAATAGTGTAGATCCAGTGCGAGCTGGTGTGGGAGCTGGCGTTGATTTTTCGTTGGTGACGAGACCCTTATCGGTAACGAATTGAGAAGATCGCGAATGATATGGATTGTGGTTGTAATACTCGTCGATAATTGGATGTACCATGACAGTCTGTTTATGGATTGTCAAAGTGGAGTTGGTTGGAACTGTCACCCAGCTTTCTGTAAAATGTGTTAGAAATGTCTACTCCACATGGCTGCAGTAATAGTGCAACTAGGCAAGCGAGTAAATGAAAATGCAGGATTTTGACGAGAATCCCTGAAGAACACTGAAAAATGAATCACTAGCCACCACACGAGCCAGTCGAGCTTTAATTCTCGCCTGATTTCGCCTATCTTCTGACGTGCAACATAAAGACTTTTACCAATCCTAGGTTCTCGTTTGAGTGATCTTCACGGGACCAGAGTCTCCAGTCAATAGAACTCGGTTGTGGCAATGTCTAACGCCTTTAATCTTGGCCCTTGGCAAGATGAAGTAGTGGGATACAGAAGTAGGAAACAAGTGAGAATAATTACCTCTTTCGAATGTTAACGGTTCGCTTGCAACAAGAACGATATCAGCACCCTTATCACGACGATCCATTTGGTATTCGCCCTTGTTACTTTTGTCCTCCCATGTAGTGCCGGAAGAGTAGTACAGACTAGCTGCCTCATCGGTTTTGCTACTAACATAACGAGTACAGACAATACTATGCCCGTCGGTAATTGCGAAATTCAACAAGCTTCGAATATCCAAATTTTCTTCCTCGATTGTCTTTTGTGGAATTGCCGCAATAAAATCATTGATCTGCTTGATGGTAGCTAGCATAGCATGCCTTAAAACAGTTGGACCAAATCCCTCAGCTGGTGGAGCACTTGGGTTATGACCCATTCTCTCGAGTGTGTCTAGGTATAAAGCAAATGCCCATTCACTGTCGGTCCCTCCGTGAACTCCAAGATACCATTTGTCGGCTAGTCTTTCGCCCAGGCGTCGTTTTATATGTTTCCAACCGCCCAATCCACCATTGTGCATCCACATCAAACTTCCATGAGAGAAAGGGTGGCAGTTGTCATCGCTGAGGGAACCTTCGGTCGTGGCTCGTACGTGGGCAAATATGAGCGGCGAAGCAGTCTTTGAAGCAATTCGTTGAAGGTTGATACAATTCCAAGCAGGAATAGTAGATGTAAAGATACATGGCTCAGGTCCAAGTTCAGGTTCTGTGTAATAACCAATACCAAATCCATCTCCTGCAGACATTATGAGTCACCGTGTTCTCGAATCACGAAGATCAGAAACTACTCACCATTATGAGGCCTTCTCATGTCCAAACGAAGACGGGAGTCGAAAGATTGATTGAGAATTGAGTGGGTGGGTTCCAAAATGATTTTAGAAAGCAAAATGGCATCTGAGCCTTTATATACCTTACTATCATGAGTACTTGCTGCTACCCAAGAGTTGAAGTTGTTTGGCTTACCAGAAAGCGACACATCTTGTCTCTTGTCGAGGTTCAGGTTCTTGGAACTTTGATACTTTGGGGGCGTTTCTTCGTAAATTCAATGAATACAAATGGGATATGGTTGTAACACAATATCTTTTGCTAACGAGTCAAGGAACGTTGGGAGTTGTTTGCTCACACTCAAGGGAGCAATGGCGAGGCTGAAGGGGAAATAACGGTATGGCGTAATTTGTTGGGTGCTGAGACATAAATTAAGACCCAAGCCCAACGCATAAAAGAAGCAAGTTGAGAAATTCCAACTTCGGCAGTAGTTTCATTTATAAGATGTAGATCCAAGAGTATGTACAACAGAGAATTGAGGATATGTACCGGAAATTTAGCAAACAAAATATCATCATTGTTGTGGAGTTGTTATCGTCTGATAACCCCTCGAGGCTGGACATATGGGGGTTCCAAGGTTCTCTTTGATCTCATTCCCTCTCAGCCGCCCGCCAAATTCGAAGTTCGTTATCAAGCCACAATCACAATTCACTAGCCACAGATATTTGCACGCCACTTCTGATTCGACCTTTATTCATGCAAGAACATGTGGAATTCAAACACCCAGATACTAATAAGTGGACAACAAAACCAGCAGAATGAAATTTATTGCTCATGATTCTACATTTTCCTAAAAGATTGATACGATCTTAAGTTTGCCCAGTATGAGTGGGAGGCTGCTATCGGCGAGGCTTCTGCCCGCGGCTCAACGTATCAACTCGCAATCTGCCAGACATTTCCATCACAAGGCGGTATCTACCGCTGGTGGTCTACTCAGATCAGAATCCGCCGTTCGTATTGCAAGAAGGTTATGGCCAGCAGGACATACGCCATTCTCTAATGCTGTAGTCGTTCGAAATGCTTCATTTGTTCGCATTTTACCAAACATATTGTTAAAGTTTGCAAGAATACCTGCTCTTTTCGCTGGAGTGACTGTTGGTGGTTTGGCATATATTCAATACCAGGCTACCCGTTAGTTAATTTACTCCTCCTTCTGAAAGTGTGCTAACTTTGGACATCTGCAGAGGCTGGTAATTATGTTGCAGACATCTTCAACTCCACAACGAATACTGTGTCGGGAGTAGCAGGTGGTTTGTTCGGCAGTGCAAAAGATATTGCAAGTCAAACACGAGAAGGATGGGAGAAAACAAAGGAATCCGTTGAGTTGCCGGAGTGGATGCAAAAGGTATTACGGATTCATGAAGAGATTGGGGAAGGAAATGGTGGAGGTGGGGGTGGGGGCCCTGGCGGGGAACCACCTAAACAAAGTAGAATGGGAGCTGCGGCTGTAGCAGGAAGTGCTGCCGCCTATGGATATGATCAGTATTCAGAAGACGATCGATCTCCAGAAGTTGCTGCCCGAGATGATCAGATGATGGTTTTGACCAAAAAAATGATTGAGATCAGAACTATATTGCAGACTGTGGGACAGTCAAACGCTCTTACTTTACCATCAATCGTGGTTATTGGTTCACAGTCATCGGGAAAAAGCTCTGTGCTCGAAGCAATCGTGGGACATGAATTCTTACCTAAGGGTTCAAATATGGTTACACGACGACCCATAGAGTTGACCCTCGTCAACACCCCTGATTCACAAGCGGAATATGGAGAATTTCCTGCTCTCGGCCTAGGAAAGATTACCGACTTCTCACATATCCAGAGGACGTTAACGGAATTGAATTTGGCCGTTCCTGACACAGAATGTGTTTCCGATGACCCAATTCAGTTGACCATCTCGTCACCCCATGTTCCCGATTTGTCCCTCATCGATCTTCCTGGATATATCCAGGTTGTCGGTGAAAATCAACCTCCGCAATTAAAGCAGAAAATAGCCGATTTGTGCGACAAGTATATTCAGCCTCCCAATGTCATTCTTGCTATTTCTGCTGCAGACGTGGATTTAGCCAACTCAACTGCTTTACGAGCAAGCCGAAGAGTTGATCCACGAGGTGAACGTACTATTGGCGTCATCACAAAGATGGACCTTGTCGACCCTGCTAGAGGAGTCTCAATCCTCAACGATCGTAAATACCCCTTAAGACTCGGTTATGTTGGTGTTGTGTCACGAGCACCACAACAATCACAAACTAGGTCGTTGTTCAAAGCTGGCAATGGAAGCATCTCGGAAGCCATCATCAAGAATGAGCACGCGTTCTTCTCATCTCATCCTATGGAGTATGGACCTGATGCTGGACTAAATGTTGGCACTACCACTCTCCGTAAGAAGCTTATGCATGTACTCGAGCAAACCATGGCGGCGAGTCTTCAAACTACTAGCGATGCCATCCACCAAGAGCTTGAAGAAGCGACTTATGAGTTTAAGGTCCAATATAACGACCGTCCTCTATCTGCAGAATCTTATCTTGCCGAGAGCCTCGACGCTTTCAAGCATTCATTCAAGGAATTTGCCGAAACTTTTGGACGACCACAAGTTCGTGAAATGCTGAAAGAAGAGCTTGATCAACGAGTGTTAGATCTTTTAGCAGCACGTTACTGGAACAGACCCATTTCTGACCTTTCACCTTCATCACCAGAACCCAATACACTAGCCGAGCTCCCAACAGCTGACCCCGACTCTCTTTTCTGGCACCGTAAACTCGATGCCTCTACCTCTGCCCTCACGAAACTTGGTATTGGTCGTCTTGCAACTCAAGTTGTAGCCAACGCTATCCAAAGCCATGTTGATCGATTAATATCTCAATCGACGTTTGCAGCACACCCATTTGCTCGTCAAGCTATCACCGATGCTGCAGCTGGCATTTTAAACGAGAGGTTCTATAGTACAAGTGATCAAGTTGAGAACTGTATAAAGCCATATAAGTTTGAAATTGATGTTGAAGATAGTGAATGGTCACGAGGTAGAGAAAACGTCACATCTGTGTTGAAGAATGAACTCAGAGCCTGTGAAGATGCATCTAAAAATTTGGAGCAACATGTTGGTGGAAGAAAAAAGTTGAGAGACGTGATGAGTTTTGTGGATAAAGCTAGAAAGGGTGAAATTATTGTTGATGGTGACGCTAGTGGTGCTGGTGGATTCAGTTCTGCTTTATTGCAAAAAGGTATTTCCACACCCTCTTCTTCCATCTTTTACTCAAATTGCTAACACTCCAATCAGGTCGTGAAGCGGTTTTCCTCCGCGATCGCTCTACCCTCCTTGCTCTCCGACTCAAAGCCCTCAAATCCCCCCAATGTGCCACCCTCAAAAACAAGTATTATTGTCCCGAAGTCTTTCTTGACGTCGTCTCCACCAAACTCACTTCTACTGCCGTTCTCTTTCTAAACGTGGAACTTCTCTCCGAATTTTTTTACCAATTTCCTAGAGAATTGGATCAAAGATTAGGCAGAGGTTTAACAAAAGAAGAAGTTGAGAAATTTGCAAGAGAGGATAAGAAGGTTGAGAGACATCTAGAAGTCATTAGGAGGAAAGAGTTATTGGAGTTGGTCTTGGGGAAAATGGAAGGGTTGAGAGATTTACGCGAGTTGGATAATGGGGAGGCAAGAAGGCCTCAGAGGGGACCCAAGAATGGGAGAGGAGGACCTGGAAAGGAGGGTGTCAGGGGCCCTGGTGGAAAAGAAAATGGAAGGGGTGGATGGAGTTTGTTTTAGTTGATAGAACGTTTTGGCGAAAATGGAATGTGAAGAGGTTGGATTGATGATGAATTATTAGCAGGCCAGCAAGCGAAAGCAAACAACGAATGATCACGGCGTTAAGGATTGATTGAAAAGGAATAGTACGAAAATATTGTATATCCTTGTTTGGGTTGATGGTCGTTTGGTCGTGGTTGTCGAGGAGATACCTATTCCTTTAACTGCTCTACATGACATGATGATGAATGCAACGACTTTTTTTTGGTCATATTCTCAAACTTAACTTGCGTCCATTGTTTACCACGTGTTCATGTCCTAGACTCGAATGTGAAGATTCGATTTTGCGCGAGAAAATCAAGATTTGGAGCAAGATGCCGTGATTGACGTGCAATTATATGGTGTATTTAATTTGACCAGTGCTATATGCGCTACAATCATTGCTCCCTTTTTCATAAAACCTTGGATGCGCCTTGTTACATCAAAAGGTGAATCGGAACTAGATGTGTATAACCGGCCGCCAACTGTCCTGTCCAACTAATTCATGATCATTGGCTCATACAAGTAAAATAAAACAAGAGGTATCCTAATAAACTCATTTACCATCAACAACCAATTGTGTCGTCACTTCCCACTTCATCCCTCCACCTTTTCCATATCCACCCCCTAGTCTATTTCTAATCAATGTCTTGATCTTCTCTCTTAGTTTCAATACATTTCCTTCATCGCCCCTGACTCTTAATTTGAGATTTGCCATACACAATCCATAATGTACTTGCCAAAATCTCGCTTCTTCAACTGTGGAAACTGTTGGTTCGGACTCAATTTCCTTCATAACTTCTGAAACTCCAGTACCGGAGTAAGACATCAAAAGCATGAGTCCCTGAGCGGTAGCTAGACGGACACCGAGAAGGAACATGGAGACCGCAATGACGGTACAGAGAAGACGGTCGAGCCAGATATAGAGAGAGATGGTTAAGAGAGGAAGGAGAAGCATGATTGTGCTGCAACTCAGAGTTAGGAAATGCGAAGGATTTGAGAGAACGGAGGGGAGAAACGAGATATAGGCGAAACGCATTGCTTTTCCTATTCGTGCGTGGTTCTTGAGCCCAATTGCCGAGACGAGAGTCGCTACTATTGAGAGTAAAGCGGCGGTATCAACCGAGCCGGGACTAACTCGTTGATGAGAATGAGGGTGATGGGGGGAATGGTCGCCTAATCCTTCCAAAACGTGTTTGAGGTTGTGAGATATGAGATCGAAACCCATGAAGAGTAGGAAAACCGACATGGCGAACCCCGCTAATACTTCTGCACGTTCCAGCCCGAATGGATGACGGATAGAAGATCGTTTCCATACTTCGAAATTACAGAATACATCCACCACCACACAGATAGTGGCAGATACGGCATCGAAAAATATAAGATGGGATAGCGCGGTGAGAGCAAGAGAACCTTGGGCGCTATAGAGAACGAAAGCGGATATCAAAGCGTGGCAGAGACACCAGGCTATTCGCGTAGTTTGTTCTTTGGACATGCTTTTCCACGCTTCTTTAAAGGTGGGTATGGGCAGAGAGGCGGGGAGTGCGAGGGGTGCTCGAGGAGGTGGTTCGAGGAAGATTTGATGTTGAGTTGAGACACTACTGTGTTTATATCTATGACCTCTTCGCTGGCCAATATTCTGGGACATTGTGTTAGTTAAGAGATCTAACATCATTGTTCAACATTCGCATACCGATTTAGCAACTGGCGCATCTTTTATAGTTTGAGTCTGGAAGTTAAAAGGATTCGCAGCTCCTCTGGCAGGTGGTACACTCATCATTCCGTCTGGTTGAAGGTTGGGACTTGAGAAGCCCGAAGGAGGAGACATCGGGGTTCCCATTGAACCAAATCTACCTGAGTTTGAGAATGTAGGTGAGAGAGCATTAGGATCCAAAAGAATCTCTGAGTGCACGGTTCGTGAAGTGCCATCTTGGTGTTCCCATGTATATCTGCCTTGCTCTTGTGGAATAGGAGTTGGAGGAGTGGGTGTCCTGGGGGGGGCCGGAATAGGAAGGCTTGAAGCCATAGTTTGGTATTTAATAATTTTGGGGTTTCATGAAAACACGGTTCAGCAATTGGTTGAAGATATCATCAATTCATCCATTTATTATGCGCAATTGGGACGAAACGTTTCGTAATTCGTCATGGAAAGTGGTTGTGATATATAAATGGATCTGGTAATCTATCTGCTTCCTCTTTTGGATATTCAGACCAGGGTTGAGTTTGACCGCCCGGCATTATGCAAGACGGTTGAGTTAGGTAAGCTTGATTTTACCTCAATTCAACCTCGTTTGATATTATAAGCTTAAGCAAAGCTCTAGACCCAACAGACCCCGTAGCCAAAGCTTTCTTCATCACAACCATCAAAACGATATTCATTTGGGTATATCCGTGAACATCCTTCGATACGGCAGTCTATCAGGCCTGGATTGTCAGATTTACTTGAACATCACACACTCGGTATTTTGATTGCTATCGACATTTGAAGCTCCCATCCTCGGTATAACACGT
Organism: Botrytis porri; assembly: GCF_014898465.1. NCBI lineage: Eukaryota > Fungi > Ascomycota > Leotiomycetes > Helotiales > Sclerotiniaceae > Botrytis > Botrytis porri. The sequence continues at coordinate 411,509 of NW_024066078.1, forward strand.
TCAATCTCCTTAAGCGCTTAGATGCTCAGCAACCATCTGGGAAATCCAATTGAATCACTACGGCTACTTATTTAAACTGTCACTACAGGAGAGTCAATGACGAGGTGGAATGTGAAGTCACGAAACCACGTGTCCTTCGGCCATCAGACAGTTGTGGACAAAAGCTTGCGTTCTTCAACATTTGCGTGCAGAACTCATCCTAGAAGCGCAAACTTATACCTTCTCGGCATGAATCTATTTTCGTAACAGTTGTTACCAGAGTCATTTACGAAATTATGGAGAAAGAAGGTGGTTCACATGGTATTTCACATGACCATGCTGGGGAATTAGTCAACGAACCCGAAGAAATACAAACCGAACCTAAACAGGGGGGGCACAGAAGAACATTATCTGGAAATATCATGTCTAAACTTTCATTCTTATCAGGGCCTCGTAGTCCAGAATCTCCGCCTCGGGATGAACCAATGTCACCAAAGAGATCGACCAGTAGAGCTATGGCTGTTGCAGTTCAACAGCAGAAGACCAGAAGAAGAAAGGGCTCATTGAGAAAGGTTGCACTTCTTGGTCGAGGGGCTCAAAGAGATAGGAAAGAGTCCAAACCCATTCCTCTTGATTCCACGCAGCACAGTCAATATTCTAACAACACAATGCTAAATCCCGCTTCACCCGAGAATATTCGACCTGTGAATGGTCTTGGACTGGGAATATCTGACGAAACTCCTCGTACTTCCATGGATGGTTTAGCCAACAGAAATAACAACACTTTACTGCCACCTATCAAAACTCTTCCCATGGGTGCTAATGACCATATCGTCACATCACCAACGACAGCCACGAGTCCAACTCTAACCTATACATCTACCACGGATGAAGAGGACTTACTCAGTATTCCATCACATAATCTACCAGCTGCAGCTCGTGGAGGACCTCCATCATCTGGTTCAGATTCATACTTTCCACCCGGTGCAGGCTCTACAATTCGTCGACGGCCATCTCAAAAACAAAAATCTCCATTATCTATAGGTGGACTCGCCGCAAGTCCACTCCCTTTACCAGATGCTGAATGGGATTACTCGGAAACTGAATGGTGGGGCTGGGTTATACTGTTTGTAACATGGATTGTGTTTGTTACTGGTATGGGTTCATGTCTAGGAGTATGGAGTTGGGCTTGGGATGTTGGAGAAACTCCTTATGCACCTCCTGAGTTGGAGGATGATCCAACATTACCAATTGTAGGATATTATCCTGCACTGATCATTTTGACGTCAGTAATGGCTTGGGTATGGGTAGTTGTTGCTTGGGTTGGTATGAAATACTTTCGGCATGCGAAAATTAGTGGAGATTGAAATGCTATATTTAATGATAATGTTAATTTACGAATGAAGGTGTATTTAAGGGTTTAGAAAAGTCTTATCGATGAGCACGCCAAGTGAAGATTGACTTGCAAAGCAAACAAATATCAATGAATACGTTCAACATACAACGGAGATGAGAATCACCATGGACGATCAATGAGCACATAGATTATTTAATTCTTCTCTTCATTCAAAGAGCTCTCATCCAAAGAAGAGTGAGATGTTGGCTACGGTCTGATGGATCTAGCATCGTAGATCATTGCTGAGCTATAGGTGCCATCAAATCTTATCACCAAGCTTGGTATAAATATCTTGTTGCCTTCCGATCTGCTGGTATTCATGTGCGGGAGGATACCTGCATGCAGATGGCTTATGATGGAACGCGTACAGGCGTCTCACGTGAATACAAAGAGGATACTTTCGCTGTCCATGCAGAGGAATATCCATTACTCCTTGATTGTGTCCAGGACGATGACTATATCCCCTAGTAGAGAATGTATGGTGTACTGTTCTTGTATGCTGAACCGGTACTAGAGGGGGTGTAGATTCGCTATTAGAATCCGAAGGGTTGGATACAGTATCCCGGAGATTCTGATCATTGATTTAGCCCCTATATTCCACGTGAATGAAATATCAAGAAACGAGAATTCCTACTCGTGAGAGGAAAATAGGAAGACAATAGTATATTGGTGGTTAGGAAGTAGACCCTTTGGCTAGGACATGTATCCGCTGATGAGACAAGCACTCGAGATTTCTGTTGAATGAGAAGATCGCATTCATGATAACATGAACCCCTTTACTTCTCTCATGCTTCATTGTGCTTCAGCGACGAGGTTATATCAATGAACACAACATAGGCACTCCATACCTAGGTAGGTACATCGAAACGAATTAGAAGATGGAATTGAGTGCATCGAATGTTTGGTCGAGCACATCTTTCATAATTTGCACAATTATATGCCAGGGCGGTGAGATCTTAGCGCCAATCATAATTTGTCCGAGCTCGAAAAAAAAGATTCCCGCATCAAAAAAATAAATCTCGAATTTCAAAAGCTCAGTAACCAAAACATTCGATCCTCAATTGACAGTGCACAACACCGTCAAAATGGTTACCAAAAGTAAATTGAAGATGGCGCTTGCAGTCGATAAGAAAATCGATTTCCAAAAACAACATCAAAAGAAACAGGCTAAGCTTGCGAGAAAGGGAAAGCCTGCGAAGGTTGAGGAGAAGAGCTCGAAGAAGGGAAAGGTTGAACAGGAATGGGAGGATGTTGAGGAAGGAAGTGGTGATGAGGAGGATGAGGATTCTGAACAGGGTGATAGTGAAGATGATGAGGAAGAGGAGGAAGGAAACGGTCCTACTGAAGTATTTGCGCTTTCAAATCTATTGTTTACCAATACTAATAATCATGTAGATTGATTTTGCAGCAATCGACGAAAGTGATAGTGATTCTTCTCTTGGTGGAGATGACGATGAAGAAGAGGATGACGAAGACGAAGATGATGAAGATATTCCCATGTCCGACCTTGAAGATCTTGAAGACGAAGAAAGAGAAGATATGATTCCTCATCAACGTCTCACCATAAATAACACAATTGCTCTTACCGCAGCCCTCAAACGAATCGCCCTTCCAGTCGCCAATCTCCCATTCTCCGAACATCAATCTATAACATCTGCTAAACCTACGGAAATCGAAGATGTTTCTGATGATTTGAAGCGCGAATTGGCATTCTATTCGCAATCACTCGAGGCTGTTAAATCTGCGCGATTACTCTTAAAGGCAGAAGGTGTCTCATTTACTAGACCTACCGATTATTTCGCGGAAATGGTAAAGGCCGATGAACATATGGAGAAGATTAAGAGAAAGTTGATTGATGAAGCTGCTGGAAAGAAGGCATCTGCAGATGCAAGGAAACAGAGAGATTTGAAGAAATTTGGAAAGCAAGTTCAAGTGGCCAAATTACAAGAGAGAGACAAAGAAAGGAAACAAACTTTAGATAAAATTAAGACTTTGAAGAGAAGTATGTCGCAATTCATTTTCAAGGCCGATTGATAACATATACTGACAAATAACAGAACGTCAAGGTGCGGACAATGAAAATACAAATGAAGCAGATCTCTTTGATGTTGCTCTCGAAGAAGAAACCAAATCTACTGGTGGTCGAAATGATCGTAAAGGAGGACCAAACAAGAGGCAAAAGAAAGACGAAAAATTTGGACATGGTGGTAAGAAGAGATTTAAGAAGAGTGGTGACGCAATGAGTAGTGGAGATTTGTCTGGATTCTCGGTCAAGAAGATGAAGGGAGGTGGTGCCAAGGGTGGTGCCAAATCTCGACCTGGAAAGGCTAGGAGAGCGGGTGGAAAGAAATAGTGTGGTTAATATGAAAGGAAAAGGAAAAGTATCAAGGGGATAATTCGAGATTGGCGTTTGGGGGATCATGGAATGCATGTTCAATTGTTTGGGATGATGTAGGACATGTGTGAGATGGAGATAGAGGAGATGTTGTAGAATACCATGAATGTCTTTGTCTTCATTGTTTCTGCTTCTTGCTGGTGAGGTTGTCAAATTGGGGGGTGGGGGAAGGGGCAAGAGGTCTTTTAGGCCTTCAATGTAAATGTGATTCGAGTATTCCAGCAAAGGAGTAAATGCTGGTATTGATCAGGTTGAAACTCCTCCTCGAGTGGAGTTTCTACATCAAAGTTGACATGCATACATGTACATATGCCCTTCCACCTCTACTTTTCTCTTCACATTATTACTTGCTTAATTAATTATCAAAATTTATAATTTCACTTTGGAAATCTCAAACATTTCAAATGCTTCGAAGCATTCATTTGCCTATTCCATTGTTCGTTCTCCTCTTCCTCTCCATGCTATTCCGTACTCCTAGTATTTCAATCTTACACTCAAATCTGCAAGATCTCAAATCCTTCGAAGCATCCATTTGTACATTCAGCTATTCATTTCTTCATTTGTTTTCTTTTTGTTATTCTTTCTTTCTTCCAATTTCCTTTCTATTTCATTCCTCACTCCTATGTTTTATTATTAATATCATACTCTCACCTCGAACATCTCAGATTCTTTTGATAGTTTTGTTTATTCGATTATTCGGTTATTCATTCGCTTAGTCATTCATTTATCATTATATAACTATGTAAATAAGTAATCACGGATTACAACCCATGAATTCTAGCTTCCTACTCCTACTATCGCTTTCAGGACAGAAAGTATGAAATTCCGCGATTGGGAAAAATATATTAGACCAAGTAGCTGAGTTGGATATGGTGTATGATGTATACATGAAGTGTGTGATATGTGGTATTATGGTATGTGGTAGTGATTAAATGGATTTGAGTATGGTTGTGTATATAGCTATGTAGATGTATATAATTGTAAAGGTGTGGTGTACGTACTTATCCAAGACGCACAATTTTCCTGGTTTGAGGAAGACCAAATTTGAAATTTGAAGTTTTGGATTTGGAGATTGAATACTAAAGTCTTGATTTTGGCTTTGAGATTCGAATTCTGGATTTCGAGATATACAGAAGATGTTGAATGAGTCATGAGAGAGTGAGTATACAAGTAAGTATATCACTTATAGTCGATTCGAAATGTAACTTCATAATCTCTCTCTCTCTTATATCTATAAAATCTGACATGTATAAATATCTAGTAAGTAAGTAAAACATCTGACATATCTTACCCTCATCACCCCATCTGACACATTTCTCGCTCTCTGAAATCTACTAATCAATTTATATTCCTAGATATGTTAAAAATCTATTATTTTTATCTATTTCAGGTTTGAGGGATTAATTTAAGACTCGAAGAATCTCATGTCTTGAACCTCGGTAAGTAGGTATGTAGATGTATAGGTTTTCTACTTCTCATCTTTTCGCTTGTATCTCTCGCTTACTTGCTTCCTCGCGTGTTACTGGCTCTACTATTCTTTTGAACGTACTGTACTGTTTTAAGGAAGTAATAGTGATTATGATATTTATAATAGTAGTGATAGTATTAAGATCGATGTTTCAAATCGTGGTATTAGAACTAAGCTAAGGTAGTATCATTACCAGCTCTACTAGCTCTATAAACCTCATTCATAACCTCATCTATAATCTTAACATCTTTATCATTTCATATCTGAATCTTGATTAATTCCTAAGTCGATTCGAAGTATCTAATAGGATTATTTTTCTTATTTCCTGATATATATATCCTACTTACTCACTTACTCATCTATTTACTTATTTACATATTTACGTATCTACTTCTCTACCTCATCATTTCATCTCATCTTCTTCCCCTCTCCTCTCTCCTTCTCCTGCTCTCTCATCTCACCTCCACCCATCCCCATCCACCCACCTCTAAATACTCATTTCCTATTATCATCCCCTTTTACAATTCCCTCTATCTCCCCCTCCTCCACCCTCTCTTTCATTCACGCCTCCATTCCATCATCCCATCATCTGAAACCTCCATACCCTGTTCTTTTATCTCATCTCATCATCAAAACCATCTCCATCCTATATTATTCATCCAATCATCCCATCCCATTCCATCCTATTCAATTACCCACAATCTCTATCCTATCTCATCTTATTCAATCTATTCATATCCCTATTATTCAGTTATTAATATTACAATATTGACCTCTCATATACCGTTTATCTACTCACTATCCAGTTGCTCACTCACCCACTCACTCACTCATATACTAACTTACCTCCCTATTCACCTACTCATTTATATCTATACTAAATATGAAGTGGGCCCCTTTAGCTTCATCTTCATCTTTATTTTAAACTGTATACCTTAATACCTATTCACTTATTTATTCATTCATCTATTTATCTATTTGCTTACTCCTCTTTCTATCCCATCCCATTCTAACCCATCTTATTCCATCTCCATTCTTTTATTTCTTCTACTTCTATTACTCTATTCTATTCCATTTTAATCTATCCTATTCCACTTTATCTCATTCCATTCAATTCCAATCAATTCTACTCAATACCATTTTATTCTGTTTCATTAATTTTATTCTGTCTCATTAATTTTATCTCATGTCATTCTCTTTTCTCTCTTATCTTATTCATTCATCTATCTACCAACTCACCTACCTCTCTTCCCTACCTCTCTCCATTTCTCACCGATTTCCATCCACTAATCTCCCTCAACTCCCGCATCTCATCTCACCACCCATCTACATTCTCCTCCTACCACCTACCCTCGTCCCAATCCCAAATCCCAAATCTCAATTTCATTCCCCACTCCATTCCTTTCCCTCAAACTCCTTATTCCATTTTTCTTCCATTTCTATCCTCCCATTCCATCTCTACCCTTTTATCTTCATGATCACTTTATTCCATCGCAACCCCATCCTACCCCATTTTAATCCTATTCTATCCCATCCTAATTCTAATCTATCTCGTCCAGTCCATTTCATCCCATTTCATTCATTTATTCTTATTACCTATTCCTCTATTTAACCTACTCTGTACTACTTCTACATTTACCCACTCACATCTATATCTATTTACCTACCTACCACTTACCACTCACCCCTCCTACACCTACCCTCCTATTTACTACTTATTTATCTACCTAGTTCTTTATTCATTTTATTCATTTATTTATTTATTTATTTATTCATTCATTCATTTATTTATTCATTATTCATTTATTCATTTATTCATTTATTCATTTATTCATTTATTCATTTATTTATTTATCCACTCATTCATTCATTCACTCACCAACCTATTCATTCATCTCAACTAATCATATTATACCACTATATCACTAACGTAGTTTATCAGTGGGTTGATTATATCAATGGATCAGCTATTTTTACCTCGAATTATTATTTTATATTCAACATATGTTTTCTTCATAATTAATTATGAAAATTCATTTTAAAAAAGCATATATAATCTTAATTATTCAAGCTATTGAATTAAATAAAAAATTATCAATTCGAAAGATAGCTCAACTTTATTATATACTTTAAATTATATTAAATGATAAAATTCGAGGTAATCTAATATGATTAAGAATTGATTAAAAAGTTATAATTTAATTGAATTAGAAGAGGAAATATTTATTCAATATATTTTTAATATAAATTTGAAAGGTTTTTTTATTCAAATTTAAGAATATAGAAGATATAATGAATTATATTCTTAAATCAAAAAGTATAAAATATATTGAAAAGCTTTGGGTATATTAATTTATAAAATATTGAATTAAATTAAAGATATGTTTTAGTTATATTTATGATTTTTAAAAAGCTTTTTATAAGGATCTTAAGTTTATTGAAGAGTGATTTTAATTAATTATGAATATGTAAATAAAATATAGTATTTTGAATAGAGATTTCTATAATTTTAATGAAATAGGCTTTATAATGGGAATTATATGCGTATTAATGGTTATTATTAGTACTAAAAGATATGGTAGAAGTAAATCTATATAGTTAGACAATCGAGAATGGGCTATAATAATAATATATGAAAATAGAAAGGGCGAAACTATTCCCTTATTTCTAATGGTTCAGGGACAGGTTTATCTCTTTAATTAATATATCGAAATCAATCTTTCTATAAAATAGACTATTAAATCTATATCTAATAGATGGACAAATAATGAGATAGGTTTAGAATGATTAAAATATTTCGATAAATACATTAAGAATTAAAGAAAGAACAAATATTGAATATTAATACTAAATAAATATAAAAGTTATAAATTAGTAGCTTTTTAAGTATATTATAAAGAGAATAATATTATATATTTATATTTACTATTATATTTAAGTTATTTAATTTAATCACTTAATATTGATTATTTTAGTAATTTAAAATGTTTATATAATAATCAAATTGATGAATTTATTAAAATATATATCAATCATATTTTGAAAATTAAATTCTTTATAGCTTTTAAAACTATATACAAAGAATCAATCATTTTTCAGAATATAAAATCAGGATTTCGAGGAATAAATTTAATCCTATTCAATCTTGAAGCTGTACTCTCGAAATTAAATATTCGAATTCGTACATCTACCCCCCCCCTCTTTCAACCTAAATCAATAAATTTCTTAAATCCCTTACAACCTAATTAAAGCTTTTTCTCAATTAATATTAATTAAATCTTGAATAATTCATTATCAAACAAGCTCTCCTATACTTATATTTGAAACTATACTAGCTTTAATTAAGAGTATAAAAAGATTAGCTTATAAAAACATACTTTTAAATATAAAGAATTATACATTTCAAATAATAAATAAAGTATTAAGCAAGTATTAATATATATAAAAAACCTAATTATATTAAGAAGGAATGTTTATTAGATAAAAAGCTTTTGATATATTATTTTAATAAAAGGTTAATATTTAGATTTAATATAATGAATATTAAAAAGAGAAGAATTTTAATAAAAAAGCATTTTTTAATTAATATTGTAATAAATACAAAAAGATAAATTATAATATAAGAACCTATTAAAATAATATAATAGATTCTAAATTATTAAATTCTAAATAATTTTAATTAATTAATTTAATTGTTGTTGAATAATATAGCTTTAAAGTAACAATTCGAGGTAAAAGTGGCTGATTCATTGATATAACCGATCCACTGATAAACTACGTTATATCAACATTCTCTCATAAATACCTTTTTATTAATCCCACCCACCTACAAAGCAATCGATTCCCTCACTCCTTGACGCTCATGCTACCTAAATAAACTAGCTCGCAGTGCAAAATAATGGGCACCATATATACCTTTTATCCAGACACATGACCTATCTATCATTCATCATAGCACATACACACAAACATTTCTCTTCTTTAACATTGATTATAATTGATTCCTCAATTCATTCTTCTCTCCATAAACTTAATCTGGTATCCACTTATTCACTATCCACTATCCATTTACAACTTCTTCCTGCACACGCCTGCTCAAAAAGCAGTATGTGATATATGGTATCGTGTTCATTTTTCCTTCAGTCCTTCCCTGCATTCCTATCCATTCCATCCCATCTTCCTATCCATTCCATCCCATCTTCCTATCCATCCCATCCCATCTTCCTTTCCACATCCAATAACTATCTTCCCATTTCCTACCAACCCTATCATACCATCGGTCCATTCTTTTCCTCTTTCTCTACTCCCATCTCATCCAATTCCTTTCCTTCCCAATGTAATTTGATATCTCTGCATGCCATGTAAACGATACTTCAAAAAAAGAAAACTCCACTACACCTCCGCTTTCGCTCCAACATATGCATTCTACCATCAAAACCATCAATCCCCCATGCATTCACTCAAAATCCCCAAAGACATAATCAAAGTCGTCCAACTCCCCATTCCATCCATCCATCACACATGAAAATCCAAATGAATAATATAATAAATAGGTAAGTTGAGTTCGAGTTCTCCCAAGAGCCGGTTAGATTGAAGACGGAAGGATTGAGAGGTTGAAGATATAAATTTGAATGATACGAAACAGCCTTTGATGATTTGCTCATGGCATGTCATAAGAAACCATTTCAATCATTCCCTCCACGTTGGTATCGAAAAAGAAAAAAGAAATTGATTTCGAGAATAAGTCGAATTCTCAAAAGAAAGAAAAAGGTATGCCAGAAAAAGGTATGACAAAAGAAATTCGTGCTCCAATCATTCAATCATTCGAATCGTATGCTATCATTATCAAATTCATATTTTGATGCCGCTTCGAATCGAATTGATATAAATCTTAATGGAGGATGTGATGAACAAGGGTAAACCGAAAGATTTGCCGATGAAAACCAATTGTCTTGGCTTTGAGTTTGCATGCTGCAAAGGTATCGTATTTGAAACCACCGATGATATTAAAAACGCCATGGATATGCTGATGTTGTTGATATGATTTGACATAAGAAATCTCGATTGAGTCGCTGGTGTCGTAAAGACATTATGAAATTCGTTTTTCTTTTGTCAATTTATAGCCAATGGCCACAAAGAATAAAATTTCGTCCGTTATTGTTGATGGTTCATTGAGATGCTTGAACACACCAATGTCGATGAAATACCCATGCACTCTTTTGACATTCTTTGCTGCAGTATTTAGTTCTTCGGCATCTTCTGCATTTTGCAAATTGTCGAGTATATTCTTCCCACTTTCCACATTGATAATATGCACATTGTCTGATGCCTCCACGAGCATCATCCTTTCGGCACAAATTTCTCATAACAACTCCGGCCCAGTATTGCATATCTTGACTGTGATGTCTGACGGTGAACTTTTCGACCAATGGAAAGATATTGAAATCATCTGGAAGTAAGTATTCTTCTTCTTCGGCTTCCTCGTCGTGAGATGAGCATGCGGCTGGAGTGGTAGCGTTGGTCTCATCAACATCTAAAAGTTGAAGTTCGGAACCAATTTTAAGTTTAGGAACCAAATGAGATTGTTGAAAGTAAGATCTCAAGTTGCAATATTTCGAAACGTATGCTAAAAGTTGGAGAGACATTAACACATCTTCATCTCTTGGCATGGCTGCCAAAACTTGTCCCTGTGGAGGTGTTGGTCGATCTAAGAAGTATCTTGGAATTGTGGTGGGTGGCATGGTGGGTGGTGTATTAACAGTCGTAGGTTGAGCTGGTGAGAGACCAATTGCTGGCCCAGTTGGAGTTGTGGCATCATTAATCATGCTACCATCCATGGCAGATCGGTGAGTGATATTGAATGTCCCGGCATCCTGTGCTTCGGACACGGTTGGAGTGGTAAGACCAAGGGGTGTTTCAACGGCAGTGAGCATTGAATCATTTTCATCCATGTTGACATCTTGAATATTGACATTTGTAGCTTGAATTTCCGCGGTGCTCACGCCGGTAATTTCTGGTTCCCCGGATTCATCAGATGCCATGCTATCAGCATTCATATCATCTGTATCAGCAGCAGAGGAAACTTGATGTCTAATGGATGGGCGTCTTCGTGATCGAGGGGTACCAACGGACATTGATGTCGCTCGAACGGTAGGTGATCGCATTTGTGCGGGAGGTAGAGGAGTTGTTGGTGATTCGGGCTGAGATGCCAAACCACCCTGGAATCCTGGTAGCATTGATGGTAAACGGTCAACATCTCGAACAGGTCTGATATTAAATCCATCGGCTGTGTCCATCGAAGGGACTGCAGTCGCAAGTGGTTGAATATTATGGCGTGGTGATAAGAAATGTTGTCTTGCATCCTGATTTCTATGATGGTGATGTCTGTGAACAGAGAATGTAGTTCGCTCTGGAGGAGATGTGAGAGCGAATTGAGGCCCAGTTGGTGTAATATCCATGGCATCCGAGCCATTCATCAACGTGGCACCCGCCGAGAGGTTCGAGGGAATGTCGAGAGAAGGTGGAGGTGGTTGACGCCTTGATGCTCGAAATTCGGATTCAAATCGCGATGCTCGATTACCAAATGAAGGCCCCTTGTGTGTACTTCGATGTTCTCCTGATCTCCCATTTTGATGTCTATGTTCCAACAAAGCTTTCTGCTTGGCTTCTTCGGCCTTCTCTCTGCATCTATCAACCACTTTAATGTAATTGTCGAGAATTGTTGCGATGACTGGAACCATATCTGCTTCAACAACCCTGGTTCGAACGTTTTCCGAACCTCGTACACCAATGTTCACGACACATTGAAAAGCCAAATTCCATTTCCACATATCCATCATGTCTTTACTTCGCCCAGCCTTCAAGAGGCACACTAATCTTTCGACACCTCCATCGACCGTCAGGATATCTCTAATTCTAGCGGATGAAGTGGTGAGATAAGCAAGATGATTGAGCGAATTGATCAGAGGTAGTGTCGAAGTACAATCCAGGGCTCGACGATCGTACAAAGCTGTCGTGATACCGACCGAAGCCTTATTGACATTTGGGATGCTGAAGTTGACTTCTCTCATGATGGAGGGTTGATCCGCAGATGGCGGTTGACGAAGAGGTGATGAGTTTTATCGATCGAAGTGTTTTGGAGGCGAGCCTGCCACAAGGATGGGAATTATATTTAGGGGGAAAAAAAGGTGATCGTATTACCAACAGTGTAGATTGATGAATTGATGGATCGTTGTGTGATGAACTGGAATACTTGCGGATTCCAAATGCAAGTCTTTGAGATTCTTCTTCCGACTCTTTTGTTGAGGTAGGGTACGATGGATGACTGATTTGAAATTTGAGACTAAGCTGGAATCTTAAAAAAGGAAGAGGAAAGATGTCGCAAGCCAGAAGTGAGACAGACGAACAGACAATAATCACTGAATCGTCATTGATAATCCAGATTAATGTACCAACGTCGGAGAAAGTGTTCTAGGCCGGTAGATATAGTATAGAATTGAAAATGAACCAAGAGAAGTTGGAATTACTCTTGAATGATTGATTAATGGAGGAGAGGAGATGAGATGAGAAGAGGGATCGTGAGAGTGAGAATGTGAGCGTGGTGGTGGTAGTTGTAGTGGTAGTGGTAGTGAGAGTGTAAGTGTGAGTTGTTGGTGATGGATGAAGGAGATGAAGAAGATGAAGAAGATGAAGAAGATGATGAAGATGATGAAGAATTAGCCTCGTGTGTGTGTGTGCGTGGTTTGCGTGGTTTGTTGTGAATGGATAATCCTCTTTTGTGTATGTATTTTTGTAGAAGAAAAATTCGATTATGAAAAGTCGAGAAATGGTGGTGTGTTTGGTCGAGGATGGTGTTAAAGCAGGAGAAAGGACCAAAGGCTCGAAAGGTAGGTAGGTTGGTGGCCGTTGTCGCGGGTCTTACTAGGTACTTTATCTAATCCATCCAAGCGCTTTCTGCTTGACTTGGAAATAGAATTGGATTGAGTGGAATTGAGTTGAATTGAGTTGAGTTGAGTTGAGTTGAGTTGAATCGAATGGAATTGAATTGAATCGGATTGGAATCAAATTTGGAGGGTATACTTTGGGAGTATTATTATTATTATGGTTATTATGATGATGATGATGGGAAATTGTCTTTCCTCTGGTTATACCTACTCTTCTCCTTTCCCCTTTTTTTGTTTCCTTTTTCTTTTCCTCTTCCTCTTCTCTTTCTTTTTCTTTGGACAAGAATCTATGGTATCAAGCTTTTCTCCCGATACCTCTACCTTGAATCCTTTAAAACAGAGAGTGATTGATGATATATAGTACAGAGGGAGTGTGCAGTAGGGTATGGATATAGTATGGATCTGGTAACTATGGATATATGTGTGTGATAACTGTAGGTCGGTGGTCGGTGGTCGGTGGTCGGTAATCGGTGGGTGGTCGGTGGTCATTCTCCCATGGCAATTGTGGAAGCAAGAAAAAGAAAGAAATATTTATAGTGTGATAATATGCGAGAATATGTAATAATGTGTGACAATCCCTTATTAAAGGCTTAAAATTAAAGGTTCGAGTATCAAGGAAGGTTTAGAGAGTAGATCTTCAATCTGAAGAATTTCAATCCCTTTAAAGGTTTATTGATTCCTCGTGAACTTTTGCACTCTTCTCATGAAGATATTGAAATTCCCTCATTCGTACATAGGATATCAATCCATCAACAACCCTTCTCTTCACTCCCTCTCTCCCTCTCTCCCTCTCTCCCTCTCTCCCTCTCTCTGTCTCTCTGTCTCTCTCATCTGTATTCCAATTTATTTATTGATTTGCTTGCTTATATCGAAAACGCCCGTGCTTTCATTCCGGTTAATAATGGGACACCTCTCTCTGGAGTCTCAAAGTCGCTTCGATCTTAATAATAGGAAATCTAGGATGGGTCTTGGTCTGGCTAGATATTTATGGGTTTTGATAAGATTGCGAGGTAGGCGCGCTCGAAGAAGATGGGTTATATGAAGGGTCACATGAATTGGTGTGAATACGATGTAGGTATGAATTGATGTAAAAAGATATTGATGGTAGACCACGGCAGAATCGACGAAGATGTATGGATTGGATATAATGCTATAAAATACAATACCATACAATAATAAGAATATAAACGAGAGAACACGAGAGGAGAGGAAAGAACAGCAATCGAAAAAAGCTCAATTGTCAAATGATGATGAATACTAATAAGTAGGTATATACTAGGTCATGACCGAGTACAGATCATAGTACTGGAGGAGAAACAACGCCCAATACGGGATGGTCAAAGGTTATTGTATCGACAACAAACTACGATAATGATGATGACAATTTGAGAGTCTCGAGTAACGAAGAGATAAATACCATTAAAAGGTCAGATCATATATGTACGGAATCACATTTCTATATTCTGCATCTGCATCTGCACTGAACACTCGGACAATGATTTGATGATTGTTGCTTCTTTTCTCTCCATGTAGGTACCTAGGTGTGTTTGTGACTTTCTCAAAGTTCTTGGCTCTTGGTATTCCGGTATCTATCTAATCAAAAAATCAGCTGCGTGGTCACTCATTCACACAAACCCTCCTATCCCACAGCTGAAAAATAAATCAAGGGTCCTCTCGATATTCCTCAGGGTATCCAAACTAAAAGACGGTACGGTACGGGAGAAAGAATTTGGAACAATCGAAAAAGTATAAAATACCTAGATCAGTCCTCTCATGTCTGCAGGTGATGAGTCCAGTGGCTGATTTCCAGAAGCTAGAGTAATGGCAGTCAACCAGTGAGATTCTCGCAAATCACATTTAGATCTTTCCCATGAAGCTTGATAGAAGTTCGGAGAAAGAGGATGCGAGACGATATGGATGATCTTTGGGACGGACGTCCTGTGCCCGACCTAGTCGATATCTATCTACCTATAGACTGGACGGATGCCGCTCCAAAGCATATCTCCTACTACACCTACCACCTACTATACCAAACTCTTCCCTCTCTCCCGTATCGTCCTCTGCACTATGAAGACTTCTCAATTCCTCCTCCAATCGTGGACAAGCTGCAACACATCTCGGTGGCGATATTACTAAGTAGTAGATGTATTTTAGATATGGGGAAATAATTCTACAATGGGATTTCTTTGCATGCAGCTATGAAAAGTAATTATGTAGACGGATACATGTTAATCATTTCATTCTGGTACTGTGATGTCTTGCAGATAGACTGGCTGACTGTAATACCATTTTGTTCTAGAAGGAAAGCCTCTGACGCCGTAAAGGGACAGCTGAAGATTGGGCGTTCATATTAGTAGACATGTAACTTCTTGAAGGTTTTCATCAATAAGCCAAGACATTTGTATCCTGTATACTCCGTGCCGTACAGCTCTCGTTGAGCGTTGAACAACGCATAATCTTTAATCTCATTGTTTCAAGGACTTTGATTGTGGTGATTGAACAATACAATACCGACCGAATCTACCTCCCTCCGTCCCTAGGCAACCACATACAATGATACCATAGTATAATACACCGCTTCTCCAAAAAGAGAACGATGAAACCATTTCTGCATCGCATTTCTTCCCATCACGAGGTGTGAGGTTTCTGTTCTTGTTTCTGTTCTTGTTTCATATGGGTATCTAGGTACCGCCACAGTGTGATTTCTTTGGGGCGAGAGATAATCGTATATGATATACAAAATCAGACAGTGACGATGAGTATATCCAAGGAAGAGTACTCCCGTTATTCATTTCCACCGATGAGAACATATTGCATGAGGAACAAACTGAAACTAAGAGATTGGATATCAATCAATAGACTACCTAGGTATGCTTTGATACATTGAAAGTTGCCTGTACCTATCTCTTCATATCACCATAACATCTCCACAGTTCACGGACTTTGGTGATACCTTCAATTATCAGCCAAAATGACATTTTCATCTCGATAATTCCATTTCTCTTCTACAGATATCGAATCCTCAATCCCAAATCAATTCTCCACTCGACGATACACACCCTCATACAGCCTATATATTTGTCTCGGACAATTTATGCATCGCTCAAGACAAACGCCTTTTCCGGTCAACATGTGACAAAAACACTCCAGCCAAGCTGTTCACAACCAATCACATTCCTGTCTTTTCCCTTCCACCAGAATCTCTTCCGGATATTATTGGCGCCCAAAAGATCTTTCTTTCCTTTTTGCACAAGTACTACCTCGAGTACGTACCTAAGGTAAGGTTACTTACGAAGCACTTGATCATCAAACGTCCGTTCTCATCACCCATCCCGGATTCCCCACCACCGCTGTCAAAACTCTCTTCACCGCATCTCCACCCACATGAGACTTTCTAGTCATCAAACCGTCTGTGTCATTCATTCATTCATCCATCCATCCATCCATCCACCATCCTCTCGCCTCTTTCGCTATCATCAACTTTATCTTGCACATCCACGGATCTTGTACCGAGAAGCCATCCATCCGATCACTTAATTAGTTAGTTGCCGCCCGCCTTGGGATTTGTCATCAACCCTTGACTCGAGCCGGAGACAATAAATATATCCCTAACCCATAACTCAAATTTCTCATCCACGACTAAGATTTCTCAATCACCATATTGATACCGGCACTGATCTCGATTCTTTTTTTATTTGGATTTGAAATCTACCAATCAAGATGCGTAAATCGTGTTTATACCAACCAATCTTTGCGGTTAACATCCTAGCTTTGTATTCTCGGCGCTTACAATCTGATACTTCTCCAACCGTGAAACTCTTCTTCCACACCCTCCAATTATAATGCCGAACACCCTCTCAATACAACAACGGACTTTTCCGTTCTTCACCACTCACAATCTCACAGCTTCTTTCTCCCAAGCATCGAAGACGGAATCCGGTTAGTAGGTGTGGGTAAATACCTTCCAAACATCTCAAATCCATCTTCTTGATAACACCTGGGCAATACTCTGTACATGAAAAAAGGCACGTGCGCACGCAACACGAAATAAGCATCAAGAAAAAAAAAACGTGGGTGACATGCATGCACGCGAATAAAGTCCTTGTCTGCAATGCAGCGCGGAAAAGAAAGTTTATTTCCTTAAATTTTCAATGTAATATTTTGGGCGCAGGAGGTTGTGGCACGTGGTACAAGATGTGTGATGATATCTAGGTATTTGGAAACAGAATGGATATGTGAGATGGCTAGTTTGTTTATGAGGATTTATATGATTACATCTTTGTTGTGCGAAGTTTCTTCAGTGAAGATAAAGTGAGAGGGGGTGTGTAAGTCTTCATTGAATACTGAAAATAAATAAGTTTATTTGTTTGTACAGTATTGTATTCCGAATTTGCAAATATGTGGATGTATACCACTATCGCATCTCGACTTTTGGTATTAGTTTTGGTATTGGGCATATAGGTACTTCATCTTGGTTATCAGTTTCGAGAACCTAGAACACGCGAGCGAGCGAGGATGAAACGAAAAGGGTTTGGAATCTGGAAATGAGGGGTAAAGGGGTTATGGCTGTGGTTATGATTCTTTCCTAACGGAGAGTTTTTGGTCCGTTATTGTAATTTGTGGGTGGTTTTACGCTTGATAGATTGTTTGATTGATTGCTTTTTTCTTGGTGGTGGTGTTGGTGGTGCTTTGTTTTTTCTGTTGGATACTTATGAGTTTTAAGATGGTGCTTGTTTGTTTGTTTGTGTGTTGATTTCTTTTGAGCATCGTGAATCGCGAATCGTGATGCTGAAATAAGTAAAGCGATGGTCGAGCGTTTCGAATACCTTCAGATATCTGATTAGTCTTCAGATCTTGGGGATTGGGAATCGAGACTTGGTTTGGAGTGATGAGCTAGCACGGGTATTCTCCCTACCTAGTTCTGAATCTGAGTATTCGAGTAGTCGCAAGTCTCAAGTGAGTACCGAAATGGTCTAGAGCTCCCTGGTAAGGTGATGGATCTATTGTCTGTATGCTTAATTTGTTTCTTCTGCTCAAGGAGAGAGTCTGTGAGTGGATGATTGGTAGGGGTTAAGTACCTAACCGAGGACCACGGTCTCCCCTTTTCGAGTTTCGAGACTGGATGAGAGGTGAGAGGCTCTAGAGTCTCGAGTCTCGAGTGTTGGGTGTTGATAAATAATTTTTGGGCTTTGTCTCGGGATAGTTAGTGCGTATCACGTGTTTATATAGATACTGCTTGAGAGATTGTAGAGGGCCTTGAGGGCTGGAGGTTTTTCTTCTTGGTTTTATGGACATCGGAGCATGAGAATTAGAATGGGATGTAGTGTTTGATTATAAGTAGTACTTTGTTGCATTTACAGGAATTCGATATTACTCAAGGCGGTTGGTCGCCTCGAGGTCGCGTGTGATTAATATCTGGTTTGGTATACATCAATTGGTTTGTGTATTTATGCATGTATGTATTGAATGCGAAGTAAGAGGTTGAATATTATACATTTCTATACATCTTTCACTTACCGAATTATTTGTACCCATATCTTTCCTCTCTAGGTCGAGGTATGCTTGATTTGGGGTTGGATTTGTTCTTGCAAGTACTATTGTTATTTCCTCCATCGGATTGGGCACACTCGCAACTGAGCTGCTTGGAAGATTACAATATCCGATCCGGAAACCTTGCACATTCCGCTTCTAGCTTTTCTTGTGAAGGAGTCTGCAATGGACGAAGTATATCGAGCGGGACAGTATCCCTCTGCAAGATTGCAAATCTGGTTTCTACATTTTCCTTCTCAACTCTGTTCAATCTGTACTCATTCTTACTCCTATCGTTCCTCGATTTCGATGGGATGTCCTCATCGTGACTTCTCGGAACGTATATTGTTCCTTTGGAAGATTTGGAAGATTTGTATATCTATCTATTGCGGGGGCTGGAAATGGAAACGCGAGTGTGATGGTTATTGATGTGATTGTGGTTGTGGTTGTGATTGTGATTTATGTTTTTATGTTTTTATATCTTTACTAAAGCTTCGGCTTCAGTGTGCTCGAATGAGTGCGGAATAATTGCGGAATGTGAATCTGGGATTGGGAAATTTTATGGGGTGGATGGGGTTGTGAGTTGTGAAGTGCGACTCTAAAATTCGATGTACGTGTAGAAGATCCCTCAAGTGAAATTATTGAGTTTAAACATTTCGAACGAGCTTTCGGGGGTTCGGGATAAGGGTCTTTTTTATCATCTATCCGGGGGAAGGTTATTGATTTGAATTTATTTGTATTGGTAAATATACTTGTATTCTTGATACCTGATTTCTCTCTTCTCGTTCTCGTTCGATCATTTCGATATCAAGACTATGCTGATGGGGATGGGGATGGGGAGTTGGGGTCCTGCTGTGTTTGTTGGTGTTGGTGTTGATGCTGGTGCTGGTGCATAAGTGTATTTAATGTATATCTGCGAATACGTATGTGAAAATGCATTGCATTAGTAATGCAGAGAACGGTCTAGGTACTTCTTGAATTTCTGGCGAGTTTGAGTTGTCTAGGTAGAGGGGTGTGGTATATGGAGTTTACTGTCTTCCTTTTTGTCAAGGGGGAGGAGAAGCGATGGGTTGAGTTGATTAGTATGGGATGGTAGGGTGTTGTGTACTTTCTTGTTTCTTGCTTTCTTGCCTTACTAGTTATTGATAGATGATGATTTGAAATTTGGAATTCAATAGGCAAGACTGTGTTGTGTGTAGTGACTTGCGAGAAAGGAGAGAGGGGAGTGGGGGTATTGAGGTAAAAGACGGTGGGGTTTGGTGGAATGTTGTTGTTGAGTTGTTGTGTTTCTCTTTTGTTGGTTTGAATTATGTTGAGGGATGGGGATGGGGGATGACTTAATGAATGGGCTGATTCGAATGATTCGGAGAGCGTTATCTGGTTATCGTGCTGAGTTTTTAAATGGCGGTTTGGGGAAGGAGAAAGGAAAGGGGAAGGGGAAATTGATCTTACGCTACTGCAATGTGGAATTTCGAAAGCTTCTTTGATACTTTTGATACTGTGGAGATTCTACTGTATGATTGCAGAATTGGCGTAGGAGTAGTTGTTGAATCTGGGGGGTGCGAGTGTAAAATTTTACGTTATTCATTTTACGACACTCAGTGGGTGGGTTTTGATGAGGTTTGTGGGATGTGTTGATAGGGTAATGGTATGGTTGTTACAAGTTGTATTGTCTTTTATTTCTTACGTGGTCTCTATTCTCTGTCTTTCGTTTATCAATGATAGACAATTTAAGTGGATAGACGTCCTGTCTCAATGTCGACAGTGGTGTACGCTATTTCTTAGTGGCGGGGGCATTATATCTTGTGGAGTGATTTGTATGAGGGATGCGTGGGTGTTTTTCGATGGGTACCTGATAATGTAGTATGGTTTCTGTTGTGTTATGTGTGTGCATGCGTTTATTGAGAGAGATGGTGATATAGATTCTTGACTTGGGTTGAAATATTTTGGATGTCGCATTTACTTGGGTACTCACTTTATATTTGACGGGAAGCTAATAAAGCTTGGTGGCTTTATGGCTTTATGATTAGCGGAGATTGTTACATTTGGTTCATATCTGGCGGAAGTCTGCTGTGCAGTGCTCTACTTGTGTCATCCACCATAGCATGCTTTGTCTGCAGGATTTCCATATATTCTCCCGTTATTTTGTTGTATTTTTAGCTATCCAAATGAAAAGTCGTGGAAACCTTACTTTATTTGCCTAGCATTTACTTTCTTGTTCTGTGGCTTTTGTTGTCCTGTTAGATATGAGGATGCTCTGCTTGGGGTCAGCTAAACGTGTACGTTCTGATTCTTAAGGAATTCAGTATTGTTGTGGTTGATGATTTGATATCTTTTGACGAATTTTCAAAAATAGTTCGTTTAGGTGTCAGGTTCCGGTTGAGAGGGATCGAAAAGTGGATGATCCTAGAATCGTGGGGGAGGGGAATTCTCTCGAGCTAAGTAGAGCCTGACGAGATTAGAAAGATGGAAGTGTATACCTCGCCTCATAGTTGAGTAGAGCTAGTGGCAAAAGTTATTTTCAAAGGGCATGTAGAGAATCGAATTGCATTACTGTGGCGTGGGGGCACACATGAGATTTTTTTCCAGGGAGAGTTGATCTCGGGGATATCTAGAGTGTCATTACAGTGGCGGGGGAAAGTTATTTCGGTGGCAGTGTGTTTGGATGATGCGTTCTTGTCGGTTACGAAGATTTTGAATGGTTAGTTTGCTGAGAGCTGGAAAATATAAATTCAATGCGATGCGCGTCACTTTGTTCTTTCAAAAGAAATTGGTAGAGGTACCGTCGGGTTGGTGCTGGCTATTTTCCTCTCAGGTTGGCTGTCGTTTTGTGTCGACCGTATCCGCATTGGTTTACAGAACAAGGGGGGGAGGAACCCAGACTGTTCGTTCGAATCATACCTTTGTTCGGTATTCAGTATTATCTTTACGACAAAAGTTATCATTTCTGGAAGTCATAAAGTTGAGATGGGAACAAATCATTGAATCATTGTTCTCAGCATCTTGTGAAATTACCTAGTGCAAAAATCTTGATATGTTTTCTACATAAATATATTATTGTATCGCTGTCGTCTCTGCTTTTTGTGAGACTAGCCTCGTGCTTATTATCGATAAGAGGCTTTGCATTCATGGTTTGCAGTATGCATGTCGGCCTATGAAGAAGTCCGAAAGCGATTTCATCTTCACAGCTTCCGAATCGTAAAGGAATACAGAATCTCCCTTATGATCTTCCTCAGTATCCTCAGCTATCTGCTTTATTGGAATCCTCCGCCTCTTGCTATCATGTGTTAGCTGGTGGGCTAGTATGGAAGGTTGTAATTTCCTTTGTTAGTGCTATGTCCATAAAAGACATTTTCTCGTATCTCTGTATTGACTTCTATGTTATTGTTACTGATTTCTCATGAACTTATGGTTAGCTCCCGATGAGATTTCTCGGAAGACTTATAAGCATGAAAATACTTTTTTGATGCCGTCTAGTTGTAAATATCTGTCCCGTGATAATGGGCCTGCTGGTGTCGATATAGTATAGAAAATACTGGTGCGACGACAATTAAGCCAGGTACTCGTTGAGTTGTCGCTCATACACATTATTTGGATTGAAGTACTGTAGTTCTTGTGGATTCATGAGTAGATGTGTATGAGGTTTCGTTACTCACGGCTTACGGATGTGAAAGATGAAGTTAAACGAGACGTGAGACCTGGAAAATAGCTAGATGTGAATTCAAACAATGTTCTTCTGCTCAAGCTCACTCGTTTCACATGTTTGATCTTGGTCATATACTGTGTACATAGTATCCTGATTGTACTTTACAATTTCGGTATAGTGCATCAACTCTTCGGACACTATTTTCTTTCGGCGATTCTGCTGCTTGTGTAGGCTTCTTGGATGGTTTACGCGAAAAATGAAATGCTTCGTTGCAGTATATTTGTTTTTTTCAAAATATATATAAGATCTCGCACGTTGGAGCTCTTTTTCCTGGCTTTCCGAAGAAGAGAAAGGTAAGAGAGGGAGGGGAGGAGGAATAATTCTTGATTCTGATTCTTGGATATTCAAGAAGGAAAAAAGAGGTAATTGCTAAATCTGTTCTATTTGGGAATTCATCGTGGGTATTAACATTTGTAGACTCGATGTTTGTGTGCTTGATATTGAGCTTGTTCGAAGGGCTAGAGCCTGCTGAGTCAGTGCTTACTATCATATTTGAGCCTCGAGAGATTAATTTTCTGTACGACTTTGTACAACCTTGATATCACGAGATTAGCCTTGCTGAAGTTTTCTCATGTGGTTGTTGTTGATTAGCAAGAGGTCCGGTGAGCTCCGCTCAGGACTTGGTACTCTCGTACATGGTGATTTGATCGATGATCGTTAGTTTAAGGTGGGCGGAGAACTCGTTTCGGATTGGTGGGTAAGATGCAGTGAAGCTTTTGCATACTTATGTTATGTTACCTCATCCATTCGCTCAGTGAAATATGGATAGATAACTAGGTACAAGATTACGTGCATTAGCCTAGAATTTTAGAGGCGAGATATTCAGACGATGTAAGAAATGCCCGCAATGGATGGAATCTCTCCCAATTCAAATCCCAAAAAGAATCATCGAAGCAATTGGTTTTTGTTGGCCTTCTAAATGTATGAATGGAGTTATAACCGGGAATTTCGTTGGTTGATGGCATTTGGAAGCTCCGCCACCATTTCCCTTGAATACCAAACATGCTTTATTCGGCGAGTCAGTACTTTAGAAATCATTTATGGGCTGTTTTTTGTATGGTTAATGTAATAAGTTTCTCCACCCCATGTTCTTCCCATTCCTCTCCACATTATTTATTTTTCTGGTTCCGGACAATAGCAACCCTCGTGCATCTATGCTGAGGGTTATCCTTGATAGCATATATGATATTTTTACAAAGTCAAAAATGTTCAAATATCAAAGAATTCCCTCATCAGAATGTTTTTCTTTTGGTTCTAAGATCAAGCTCCATCAGATTGAAACATCTTTCCACTTCATCTATTGCCATCTATTCATATTCACGGACAAAGTCACGAACCACCCCAACCCTCACCGAGTCAACCACCAGAAAATCTAGCCTCGCTAATATAAGCCTTACATTTCCATCCAGTAATCTTCTCCGCCTATCATCGGCCTTATGACCCCACGAGCTACACCCATTATACGATACCCCAACATGACCCCACAAGATACCATCGCCATCTGCATCGGCATCATCACTTATCTTATGAGTCTCGTTGGACTTATTATCTCTTATCTCGGTTTGAGAATTTGTATGAGAAATCCTCATCAGTCTGATAGTTAGTCTTCATTTTGATTTCTGTATCTTTACATCTTATGACGATGTCTGATATTGGTTTAATATAATAGTCTCGCTTCATGCACCCAATAGATTCCATAGACATGAACACATAGTCATCCATCCATCTTCATTTCTATCTTCAGCAAGTGGGATGTCTAATGGGTATGAGGGGTTTGGCGGTGTAGGTCTAAGTTCAGGTTTGAGTTTAGTGAAGAGGAATCAGGTGTAATGATTTGAGGAAGGAGTTGAGGACAATATGTATTGATCCGATGATCTTTGTCTTCTACAAGTGGGCTATCTTGTGAGTATGAGTATAGTATGAGGGCTTGGGTTTGGGTTTGAGTTTAGTTGGTTGAGGAAGGAGTTGAGGGGTTGGCTAGGGTTGGGGATAGGGTCTGGTATGATATGTTATGTTATATTAGCAGATGTACGGCGTGATGGCTTGATCAAAAGAGAAGGAAACTATTGGGCGTTTAGGTGCTGTGAAAAAAGTGATGAAGATATGATCTATGAGTATGCGAATAATCATTTGCAAGATTGGGTATTGGAGTTTAGATGAAGACGCGAAGATGTTACTATTTCATGGAATGATTAAATAACTGTGGTTGTTGTTAATTAGCTAGATGAGTATAACCGTACATCCCTCAAGATTCGAGACCACCAAGAACACTCATCCTAGTACATTAGCGTCTCATATTGGATCTTTGGAAGGAGACTGGGTGAGGTGGGGGAAGTGAATACATTTATCCGACACTCTTAGCTTGAGTGAAATTAAGCGAGGAGCTAGTGTCACGTCTAAATTTATGCCATGGAGAAAGAGCCAGAATCTAAGACGCTTGTGATAATCGATTCATATGGAGCGTGAGTATGTTGTTGTTGAATGAATGAAGTGCCTTTACTAGGGAGGCTGCCTAGCGCTGTCCAGGCGAAAATTCACTTGTGATACCTTTATTTCAAGTCAAGGTTTAGTTTGATGAACAGAATATTATTGTCGGGAGATCGATCATGTGATCATAGAGGGCACTGCATTAGCCAGCGAGACGCTAGCGTTTAGCTAATAAGTTACTAGCTTCCATAGACAATAATGATCAACACTGATTACAACCATAATAGACTAAAGTACTTTAGACTTATCACCAAGTTGATACCAACAATTATGCTTCGAAAACAGTAGACGACTTCTGCTCAGTGTGTGGATTAGGATAGAGTATTCAAGACTAGACGTTACAAAATAGTTCTAGACACCGAAAAATCATGTTGAAGGTCAGATGTATGCAATGAAGAACTTTTATTTTTAAAGCAGAGAAGGCTAATAAAGATACCTACGAAAGTACCTTCCCCTCAATATTCACAATCCTCACACTCTCCGCCCCCTTAATCTTCCACACCGCACTCCTCACAATCCCCTCCCCATCCCACTCAAAATCCAGCACTCCCCCCCCTCTAACCCTCAATCCCTTTACACTTCCCTCCCCCCAACCCCCCGGAATCGCCGGACCCAACACCACCGATCTCACTTCCCCCTCACCCTCAACCCCCACCGGCAAATCCACAACCAACATACTTAACACCGCGCCTCCGAACCCAAAATTCGCATCAATCTGAAACGGTTCGTTCTTCCCACTATACATACTCAACGCATTCTCCACAATATTTTCCTGAATCGTTAATCGCAATTCCGCATACGCAGTCTCCGTATCGTTTAAGCGCGCCCAACAGGCGCTGCGCCAGACTTTTTCCCAGCCCGCGTTCGAATCGATGATTCCAGGTCCTCGTGAAATAAGCGTGTTGCGAACCGCGGTCGAGATGCTAGAGTTGGTGTAGCCGGAGAGATAGGAGGAGAGAGAGGAGGCGGGAAACCAGCCGATGAGATTGGAGAGGTGGCGATGAGTGGTGCTTTCGTAAGTGGGGAAGTATATTTTCCATTCTTGGATTTGGGTCGTGGGGGAGATGTGGAGACCTTTGTCGAGGGATGAGAGGGAGGTGGTGAGGGATTTTTGGAGTGTGCTGTCGAGCGAAAGGGTACGCGCCGCTTGGAGAGTGGTGGTGAAGAGGGAGTGGATTAATTGTTGGTAGTGTGTACAGCCGAATGTGGTCTATGAGGTATATTAGTACTCATTCAAATTTGATATCGATCATTCAAGAGAAAGAAACACTTACAGGACCATGTTCAGGCGAAGAACAAGGATTAACAACTAATGTCCCATCATTAAAATACTCATCCTTCTGCAACTGACTAAGCCAAAACTCCGACACAGGTTTCAATAACGGATAACCCGTTTTTCTCAACCAATTCTCATCTTGCGAGTAATCATAATAATCAGCCACATGTTGCATCAACCAAGACGCCGCGGCCGGATAATCAGCCCAATATTCATCTCCTGTTTTCATTCCCGTATGTCCAAAAATATTAATTTCATCATGTACTACCCATCCCGGTGCATTGTATAAAAGCTTAGCTGTTTCTGCCCCACGTGGTGCCCACGTTTCGCTCATGTATGTCCATAATGCGGATTGCAGATCTCCAAGACCGGTTTGAACGGCTCCCCATTGGTTCATTTGAATATTTATGTTGGCGTGATAATCTGCACTCCAGGCGTTATAGAGACCATATGCCCATTTTCCTTGAAGATTGGGAGGGAGGGAATTATCTCGAGATGAGGAAATGAAGAGATAACGACTGTAATCGAATAAAAGATTTTCGAACCAGGGATCGGTATGAGTGTTATTTGTAGTATTGTATGAAGCAATGACAGAAGCAGTTTCCTTGTTTGCTGATCCGAGAGGATCGGGAAGATTGAGTGTGAATCTGTTCATCAAAGCGGAGAAATTCGATACATGATTATTACGGAGTGTTTTGATAGTTTTCGAAGCTGCTTTTGCGATCGTAGAAGAAACATAGGCGCCTGGATCTACTCCTTTAAACGAGTAATTATCTGCAGCTGTGCCTTTTGTAGCATCATAATTTGTACCAGCTGAAATGACTAAAGACAGCGACTTCTGATCACGAGATGGTGTTATGCTGAGGGTACCTGTGGCATTGGAACAGAACACTGATTTCGTTGATTCAAGTACTCGAGCCTCAGCTTTGTAAATCATACCTATGTCAGCTTGAGTAATACCACTGAATAGAGCTGATTTTGAAGATTTCGAACAAGATGATTTGATCAAAGAGCTATCGGTTAATATATTATCGAAATGAACATCGATTTTTGGTAGAGTAGTTGTTGAGTTGACTTGGTAAACGCATACACTATCTGGATAGGAGCAAAAGACAGCACTAATAATCGTTAGAGATTACCGAGACCAGGAAAAAGTACGACTAACGTAGTATAAGAAGCATTTGCAGTCTTAAAAGTAGTAGTATGAACTCCAGTATTCAAATCAAGACTTCGTTTATATTCTGTAGCTCCTGAAATACCCTGTAATGACACGGATAAATTGCCCAGAACTTGGTAACTTCCATAATTGTCGTCTGAACCCATCAATGCAGTAACATTTCCAGTGCCATTCTGAAAGATGAAATCTCTAATGCCTGATAATGAGGATGAGACCGATGAATTTGGATTCCCACCAATGTAGCTAGCATTCTCGAAAGGTCCACCACTCCATAGTGAATCTCTGTTGAGATTAAGTTTTTCGGAACCTGGCGTACCAAATGGAAGTGCTGTATTTTATTTAGTATAAGAACTCAATTGAATTATACGTAAAGTATATACCAGCTAATTGACCATTTCCAATAGGATAGGCTGTCCTAATAATATCTTGATAAGCTGCCGGTTGAGTAGACCACAGACTTTTGCCTTGAACGTTTAGCGACAAATGCGAAAGGCTCAAGACCGTGATCCAAGAGATCGGGTGCATTTTGAGCATCACAGCTTACTTACAAAGCTATCAAGTGATACTTGAGATGATCTTATTAAAATACGTTATACATGGTTTGGTTATATGCGTTTCTATGCTGAAATCTTGGGGGTAAATAAGTGAGGGGTACGTTAAAGAATTATTTAGCCGGATCGACAATGCATCTTCAGCGAAGCCATTTATCATCCAGAAGGAAATCTAATAGGTGTAAAAAATCGGGTACTAATTAATTACGGGGAAACTTTCAGCGGGAGTACCCGGATACTCTCCGGTCATTGCTCCGTCGTGTCTAATAAGAATGGGGAAAGATCAAAGTAATGATGTAATACATTCAACGCTGGTAGACATACATCCGAGGAAAAACATCTTTTGCACGATAGTATCAGCTAATGATCATGTTCCATCTTCCCCTCATTCGATGAC
Organism: Botrytis porri; assembly: GCF_014898465.1. Taxonomy (NCBI): domain Eukaryota; kingdom Fungi; phylum Ascomycota; class Leotiomycetes; order Helotiales; family Sclerotiniaceae; genus Botrytis; species Botrytis porri. The sequence goes on from NW_024066078.1 coordinate 439,813, forward strand.
CACCACCTGAGGAACGTTCATATCAAGCTCTGCATACAGTTTGTATGCCTCGACAGAGCAGCCAGCCATACCAACTCGTCTGAATGTTACATCGACCCTTTTCAGAACAAGTGCAGAATATCGCGAACTACTTTCTGGGGAAGGGAAGAATAAAAAGTACTATACATCCCGCGCATGTAGCCAAAACAAGATCTCGTCAATGTCTTCGTCAAAAAAGATTTCAGCATCGCTCAGAGACTTTTTTGTCGCTACAAACTTCCCTTCTCCTAATCTCCATGGCCTGAGTACTTCTTCTATGGATAGCGAGCCCTTCAGAATATCGCCAAATTCATTTGATGGGGGTTTGTATAGCACTCTTACATTTTTAGGTTCAAGCGGTATTCTAGGGAACTTCTTAGACCCTATGCGGTCATTCACGGGATCGGTGTTGATAATCTGATCGGGGAGCCAGAATTTGATCTTCCCATCTACTGACGCCCAAGATAAGAAGGTGCTCGGTATAGAACCTGTCGAGAAGATGGACCCTCAGTATACCAGAAGATTTGTGTTCGCAAATCGGAAGCCCATAGGCCTGCCAGATACCCGTCGCTTGTCTTTGATTTAATCCATTGAGCACATCCAGAGATAGCTCTTAGCTTATCACCGTTATATGAGAAATTCCGAAGAGAATAGAACTCAACCGACTTTCGCCAATATTCCATACATGCTTCGTTCTCTGATGCAACATGTATCCTCGTGGTTTTGTGGCTGACAAGATAATCTGAAATTCAGCCTGGAGAATCTTTGTGATGGTTTACGAGGGGGTTCAGCGGACCATTCAAGTTGATAATTATTGAAGCACAATCCCATCCTATCTGGTCTTTGTAGAAAACAGTCGTTCTCGGGGATAGAACACGTTCTTGGAATGTCCATCCACGGGTATTCGAAGGCTCATTTATACGCTCATTACCCACTTTGTTACTCTCAAAAACGGCATTAGCCGTTCTAGAGGAACCGTCTTTGAGGCTATATCTAATCACACAATTAGACTGGTCTTTTGGATTTACTCTTGGGCTTTGAAAATTTTCTTCGCGTACAGACCAACCTGCAGCGGCTGCAATGGTCAAGGTAGCATTCCCTTATACTTCATGCATTTTAAGACACTCACGCCGCAAGTCTTCTCCGTCATCACCTTCTTGGATGCTACAGAGAGAATCAATCCATATGTATTCGAACCCAAGATTTCGGGCTATCTGAACCGCATCTCGTAAGGTTTGAGGCAAGAGAGACATTGGGAATTTTTCGCTTGAATTCGGTAATTCTGACATTTCCTTGGTGAGCAGAATATTTTTCCGCCTCCCCCAACAGTAAGTGAGAGCAATGTAAGCACCTTTAGAGCCTGGCGGTGGTTTATAGAGTACCGGTTCTGGTCCATCTTGATAACAAACTCTGATAATGCGAGTTGGTAAAGGAGATATGACTGGAGAGCTGATTGTAAGATTACATTTTGAGTGGCGGAGAACACACATGCTCTTTATCAGATTCGAACATTCTTCCGAAGCAAAATCGCGTATGAATGGCCTTCTCAGAAGAGATACAGCCGCAGGATTGTCTAAGATAGATGAATTCAGCGCCGCACAAGTGGTACATGTCAGAAAGAATGACTGACCAGGGCGTGTTGAATGTGCTAGCTTGTGAGAAAATGGATTATTCATATCTCTATCACAGCCATTCAAAACTCCTACAGCCTCAAGATCCCCCGTCGCAGATTGTGACTCACAATTTGTGAGAGACTTAACTTGAGGTTTCGACGAATTCTGTATAATCAAATGGGTATAGATGAACCAAGATCAAAGTTCTTTTCGATTAGAATGCATAGAGGACATCCAGATCTTCCAGCGGTAAGTACCTGACTTGGTGTTCCGTGAGTAAAGCCAGTACTATTTCTTAATGCTTTAATACTCAGAGTTTGGCATACAAAGCAGAGTTTGACTTGCGAATTATCTGAGGGTGAGACTGTCGGCCCTCTGACAAGCTTCCTTGGATCTACTGATATTAGTGACCGGATGAAGGAATCTGGGAGAAGATTGAGCAAAAAATTTGTCTTTCGCCTTAGATTCATTTCTTTTGCGATTTGACTGCAATAGTTGGCAAAGCAATTGAAAAGGTTCTTCATCATTATCGAGGCTCAGTCACTCAATATATATTTTGTGATGTCTATGAGGTATGGTAGCACCGCTGTGAGGCTATGTGATCTGTGCGTGCTACAGAGAGACTCGCACATTATTATCTATAGGATGAAATCAAAAAAGTACCCGCGATACGAATGCTGTATGTCGTATATGTGAAGAGGCGAATGCGAACAGGGAATATTCAGGCAAAGGAACACGAAAGGGAATAGCATGATCCAATCTTAAAAGAGGTCTCCATACCATAATGCACCAACCCCATTCTAAAGCGACCTTTCTAGCAGCATCAAACAGAATTCATATCCTTAGTACCAGAATGCTCTTTGTAATAATTGCTCTATATGAGCATATCCCACTTCCCCAATGGGGAAGTGCGGACGCGGGATGGATTCAGATTAGAATTATTTTCTTCATTCTTACATCATGTGCAGCTTTTTCAAAAGAAAGTGTACGAGCTCATCGAACGCTCAAGCTACTCCCGATGCTCAGAGAACTGGAAGAGGCACGGATCGAAGAGGTCGAGGGGACTCAACTCAAGCTTCCCCTCATACAGAGCTCCAGCCGCTAGACACCAAACCGTCAACATCGGGGGCCAACGCAATCCAAAAGCACACGAGAAGACGCCCCCTTTACACAAAGAGCTGACACTAGGCCTTCCCGGCTTACAGAACACGGACTGGGAAATTGAAAGAAAGTGGATAGATTGAAACTGAAGAAACATACCAGCAAGATGTAAAGCATAGACACGAGCCTTGAGCTACGAGTACTCGGTAGATCTGGATCTTGCAGACGTAGAACTTTCCTCGCGTAGATTAAACGGCCGCAGGCATAAAACGTAGATCACATGGGGGTTGACGATATTTTATTCTTCTGGCTTCTAGCTACTAAATTTTCCCCTCCACCATAACGTAGTGTTTAGCAAACCGTGTGTTGTCACGTTGACTGTGATATGCCTGCTCATCCATTCCACTCAAACTATATTCGTTTCCACATTCTATTCATCATTATCTATAGTCCGACGTTCTTCCGCACCTCCAATCTCCATCACTAAAACGAAGTTCATCATACCAGAAGTAATATCACTACCGCCCAACCCCCTATGCCTTCATTTATCTTCTCGCATCGAGATATGCCTTAGCGTCATCCCATGTTTTCTTCTCAGCATCCTTCATCTCTGAATCAGACAAAGTCTTGACTCCCTTATACAAAGCATCAAAGAAACCAAATGCAACATCAAGATCCTCTACAAAGTTAATTGCATAAGGAATATATTGATTAGCATATCTCGTTACTCTTTTCTCCTTGTCCTCTTTCAATGATTCGGGATTGACACAGTCATCAAGGTAAGTTTTGACGGCGATTCCGAAAGCGATATCAATATCATTATCAAATGGAAGACTATTTCAAAGATTGTTAGTGACTTGATGACTTCAAAAGTTGATGATCAAGTAAGATGGGTCAATGCAGAAAACAAAAAGGACACGTACCTGCGACCCAACCCTTGATATTGTTTAACATCACGGGTAACTTGACCACTCAAAAGCATCGAGGCGACAATGGCTTCGATTAGATCTCTATCTGTTTCCCGAATAGATTTGATGATTGAATGATATGAGAGGAAATTCTTGCTCAAAGGACCAGTATAACCGATTGGAGAGTGTCTGACTTTGAGAAGACAGGCAACCCGACTTATGAGCATACAGTTTGCTTTGTCTTCCTCTTCGCCTCGCAGTGGCCCTCCAATCAATTCAGGGTGATGGTCACGATTGTGGAGATTTTGGAAACGAATGAGCTCGAATGCCACGAATGCTGCCTCCTCAATAAAGTGAACATCTTTATGTTTCTCAAGGATAGGTTGGATGGCTTTCAAAGTAGTGGCTAATGCTTTCCCCCAATTTGTAAGTTCGTGTTGTTTGTTGATGTAGCCTCTAAGGTGAAGTAGACGCCATAAAGAATTGGATATAATCTCTGCCTTCGAGGAAAGACCAGTAGTTTTTCCTTTGCCGATGGTTTTAGTGGGTAAGTCCTTGTTATCAAGTAATGATATCGCAGCAAAAGACAAAGTTCCTGCTTGTAATGATTTTGATTCCACTTTCTTTAATTCAGAATCCTTTACACCCCATACATCAATTAATTCATTAGTCTGTGGTTGTAAGCGTCTATGGTTTAATGATGGCTTGTTTTCATCATCGAACCAAAAGCGCATAGTGATATCCTTGTAGAGGAAACCACGATGCATTCGAGGAGCAATAAGAGCTGCAGAAGTTTCCTTGAGTGGCAAAAGAGATTCTGTAACTAGCTTCCGATATTCGGGTGATACAAAGCCATCGAGAGTTGGAAGAACATGGTACTCGAGAGAGTTGAAAGTGTTCATGAGACGCGAACTGATCACATCTTTTTGAAGATAAGAGTATAACTCTGCAGGTAGTTGCAGACCGAGATATTCATGATTGTCTCCTGTCAAGTGTTCAAAATCTCTGATATGAATGCTTCCATCTGTGTGCACAGTAACACAATGCTTGATACCCATCTTCGCCTTTCGGTACTTGTCAAGCCAATCTCGATCTTGCAAATTTAAGATATCGTTAAAAGCCGTGCAAGTCGCACTAACCGACTTTTCCGAAGTTCTCAGTAGGTTGATAGCATCACCAACATTGTAGGGTTGACGGGTGATGATAGATTGATCTTGAAGGGGAGGGAACGGTGGTAAAAATGAGGTTCCGGTCATTAATAATGCATCGGCAAGCATGTCTGGTGTAACATTAAGCTTCTTGATAATTTCAGACCTAACAACGCCCCTTAAGGATTTATTTTCCCAATCCGCCGGGGTGGGTGGGTAAATAACAGCATCCCAAATGTCATAGAGGAGTAATTCTTGAGAGCCCATAATTCCATCAATGAATTGTTCATCATGACGATCGAGGGCGGCGAGCTGAGCACAAGCACTGAAAGGAGCAGTCATGTAATCCAAGTCCCTCGCAGTAAGCACTTCCTTTAGGATATGATATAGGTCGGTGATTTGAATAGCACCTATCTTAGATTAGCACAAATGAACGATATTGATTAAACACTCAGACACTCACTGGCTTTGCGAAAAGCTGTGACAGCATCTGTAGGATTGCCTTGGTTATAAATCGCCCAGGCTTGTTCTGTTTCGGGTATGGCAGACTTCAGACGTCGCATAGTCATTTCCTTCTTGCCAACAACTGATTGACCTTCAAAAACGAAGTATGGCTCCATTTCATGTTCCTTCCATTTGTCCAAATCGTTCTCGATGTGTAATTTCAAGGCCATGGGTTCTCCACCCAAAGCTGCGAGTAGAGGTTCATCGGCAGGGCCCTTCAAAAGGTTTGAGAGGTATGCTGTAGCTTCCACACCAATTTTCGCATTTACCAAATCGGAGAGTGGCATAGAACTGTTTGTCGCAAATTAGCAGATGATTTCCTGCGGAATGATTGAGATCTTACACTACCCCAGCATCAATGTATGGGTCGCCAGTATTTACTGCATATGCTATATCAGTCCAATGCTCGGGAACGTAGTATGCACGATCGTATGTGCCATCAACCCAGCAGGCCGATGCCAACAGCGCATTTTGGATGTCCTGGATATTTTCGAAGGGATTTGTCGCCATGGGATCAGCTTCAGCAAGCACTCCACGGATGATCGAGCCAAGGGTATCCTCTGTTCCGCAACCCATTTTGCTTCTCGAGGTTCAGACTTTCGTAGACGTGGAGGTGGAAGTTGAGATTGGGCTTGCGATGATTATGGTTGCCGTTGAAATTGGCATTGAGAAGGAAATCGAACTTACAAGGCATCTTGAATTTAAATCTTGAATACTATTCACTTGTTCTTCCCAATTGTGATTCGATTTCTAAGTACTTTCCAAAAACGAGAGATACCAAACCTTATATTCGTGTTGTGGCCCTCTTAGATAATATTGGAGGGGTGTTCGTGGGAAGGAACGTTGGTGGTTTGTGATCAATAATGAGTAAAGGGTGAGTTGACGTTATTATGGGTTGGAGTAAAAGGAGAATCTACGGTCGAGTATCTTGACTGGGTATCTGAGGAGTATATCGGAGTGAGCTGAGTGTATATTTCAGAAATAGAAATGAATGTACTAGATGCGCAGAAGTGGTGGTTGTGTCTTCAAAATAGAATGTTGAAATTGAACTTTCAGACCACAACCGCCGTTCGAGAAGTGTCCAAGCTCCCACAATGATCGGTTCAAGGCTCTACAGTATTAATCTTTAATTATCCTCAGCCCCGTCCTGCCGTCCCTTCTTTGGGCTCATCACGTGAAATCCACGATAAGGAGGGGTCGTCTCTTCATTGACTTCTTATCAGAACGGTTTTACAAATGAATATATTTCATCCCACCCTGGAAACGGTATAAAGAAGATTCATGTCCCACTTATTACATTCATTCATACATCTCTCAGGAAGCATGTCCTCTTCAAACGAAGGAAGAATACCAGTTATTGATATCTCGGGCTCAGTGCCTCAATCGGAAGTTGCTAAGCAACTTGTGGATGCAGCTGCAACTTTTGGTTTCGTTTACTTAAAAAATCTGGGGAAAGATATCCCTGTCGATGCCATTGACAGAACCTTTGAGTTGGTACGTACACTTTCCTCGAAATTCCGTCGTTATTGTAGCTAAAACATAAAGTAGTCTCGAAAGTTCTTCTCTTCTCCCATCGAAGAGAAGCTACCATGCAAAATCGCAAATAATGTATATGATAAGTTGACTGTGTTCAGCCATGGATACATGAAAGCTGACGAGGGGCTAGAATCGGGGATGGTCTGGAATGCATACAGAGAAGTTGGATGAAAAGAATCAAAGAGTATGTTATATCGTCAACAAAATCATTCAAGATTTCAAAACTAATAAATTAACAGGTCGGCGATTTCAAAGAGTAGCTTGCCTTTCTCCTATAATCTTTCCATCCAAGTCCGCAACTAACTCTTACCCCTTAGAGCATTCAATTTAGGCGACTTTGTCAATGGAAAAGCCGAACAACCACTTCCACCTTCATTATCGCCACATGAATCAGAGCTCAACGAGTTTCAACTCTATTGTCATAAGCTTTGCCTCAAACTCCTTACTCTTTTCGCTATCGGTCTTGAAGTACATATGCCAAACCTCTCTTTAATTAACACTCTCATTTCCCGCAATTTGCTTTGTCTCAAGGTAAAAAAGCTAACTTTCCATAGATTGACCCCGCAGCTGGCGGCTCCGACTGGTTCTCCTCTAGACATCACGGGGGCACAACAGGATGCATTCTCCGTCTGCTCTACTATCCTTCCTTGCCCCCAAATTCTGACTACCAACCCGATGTCGATATTCGAGCTGGTGCTCATTCGGACTATGGTTCTATTACCCTTTTATTCCGTATGTTCTTCTCCTCAAGTTTGATTACACCCCAATCTAACAGCCAACTCCTTCAGAACGACCCTCTCAACCGGGTCTTGAAATCCTTCCTCCATCCTCTTCTTCGGAGCCGAAATGGACCCCAGTTCCAATCCAGCCACCTACTACGGAACATGATCCATCTCCACCAATCCGTAAGCATATATTTCTCCCCCAAACTTCTGCCCCTTCAATCATCTATATCCGTGTCGCTCTATCAACCCGCCCACACTGACCACCCCCAAATGAATCCCCCCTCCTAAAGAAGATATAACTAATCCCAACCACACCACAGTCGTAAATATAGGCGACCTCCTCTCGCACTGGACCAACAATCTCCTCGTCTCCACCGTCCACCGCGTCATCTTCCCCAAGTCCCTTCCAACAGAAATAGCAGATCGCTACAGCATAGCGTATTTCTGTCATCCCGTCGGCACCACCGTATTAGAAAGTGTACCCAGCGAGCGCGTACAGAAATTTGGAGAAGCCAATGGAGAAATAAAAAGGAAGAAAGGAGAGAAAATCACAGCTGATGAACATTTGATGGGAAGGTTGAGGGCTACGTATGCTGGTTTGTATGAGGAAGACAAGGGGGACAAAAAAGAATGAATGAGGAGTGCGATCTAACAGCACAGGAAGATAGTAAGTGATATGTTCTTGAATTCTAATGCAATAGCAATTCTACCTATCAGTAAGATTCGCGCCAATAAATGCCTTTCCTAAAAAACGCTCGTATAATACAATTGATGGAATCGTTGCAAGTAAGACGCCGGTATATATCGCATGAGGCACCAGACTTGAGTTTCTGTTTTTTTTCTCGGATGGTGACACTCATGCTCTAAAACAACTAAACTTTGAGTTATTCGCAATGCTAGCATAATCTGCCTCCACTCGCTCTATGCATCGGCCTTTTCTTCCTTGATCTCAGTTGTCTCGTCCTTGATTTCCGCCTCCGCAGCAGGTGTTTCTTCTACAGGCAGCGCTGCGGCCGTTTCTGTAGCACTTTCCGCACCGGTCTCTGTTTTTGTAACCTTCTCTGCATTCGACAACGCATTCCATTCATCCAGATACTTCTCAACTTGTGGTCCCCAGACCTCCTCTCCCTTTTCCAAATCATCGTAATCCAAAACGTTCTTTCCCAATTCGAATTGTCCCTGTCTGACCCTAACCAAACTAGTCATCAATCCCGCTGATCCCAAATCTGCGCCGAGATCATGGCATAATGATCGGACGTAGAAACCAGATGATACAGTCATGCGGATTTTGGCCGCTGGAGGACCTTTCTTCATGTCTTCTTTGGAGGGAATAGGTTGATCTTCAACTGGAGTTTTGTCGGAAGATAGACCTCCTGACATCATCGCATCTTCCTTTTTCCCTTCGACTTCCTCCTTGGCTTTCTTTGCCGGCTTTTCCAAAACCAAGTCATCCTGATCATCACCCATTTTTCTCTTTCTACTTTCGAAATCTTCCAGCGCCCTCTCATTCTCTGCCTCCTTTCCATTACTTGCTGGCTCAGCTCGCTCCTGCTTCCATAACTTCGCCGCCACATTGACTTCCGCATAACCCGCTTCTTCAGTTGGCGCCTTCCACTCATGTTCACCACCTTCATACCACTCCAGCAACTCCAGTTCCGAAACATCAACAGGTCTCCTTTCGATTTCTTTAGGAATCTCCTTTCCCTCACGCGCATATTCATAGAGAGGCTTTCCATTCATTTTCAAGGCTGAGAATAACGGTGGAAGTTGCATAAATTTTCCTCGATATTTAGCAAGTCCTTTCTCAACCATTTCTCTCGTAATATGTTCATAGGGGGCTCTCTTCAACAGTTTCCCATCTTTATCATATGTATCTGTCGCAGCACCAAATAATACAGTGGTCTCATAAGTTTTAGTACAGAGAAGGAAATTGCTCAATTCTTTCGTGCCTTTTCCAACTCCGGCAATGAGGACTCCAGTAGCCAATGGATCTAAAGTTCCTCCATGACCAATCTTAACCTGAACTCTCTTACCCGACTTCCTACGTCGCTGTTTTTGGTTATGCCATTCATTTTCTCGGTTTCGAGTTTCTATTTGAATGTAAGGTGCGAATAATTCGGAGGGATTGAAATGGTGTTGAAGATCGCGAACGATTTGAGCGGAAGAACGACCAGTGGGTTTATTAATGGCTGCGGGGTTCTGTCAATTATTTTTATCAATTGAAGAGAGATAACAGACGTTCATACCGAAAACGCCTTCCATAACTTTTCCTTTCGTCATTGTCCACCAGGCAAGTCGGGACATCTGCTAGTGTTAGGTTGTTATGGGTGGTAAGAGATATCTGTTGGTTAATATGGAGTGGAGTTATTATTTCGATACTCCAGCTTTTTTTTGTTTTGTGCCATGGAAGTTGCTGCAGAGTCTTAGCTTCGCATCCTTATCACCACGTGATTCGAGCTTTATCCCGAGACAATATTTTCTTTTTACTCCCGAGAAGTAGAGAGTCATTTGTTTGATAATGTCAAATCAATGGTACCGAATAATTTCATGAAGAGATTTCCTTTTTAGAACGAGCAGAGACTGTTCCTATCAAAACTTATCTTCAAACCCCAGTAGGTCAGCAATGCACTCCGTAACTATCTGACTGTATGGATTTCGAGAGTCATCATGGAGTTCAGAATCATTGTCAGGGACTTCGGAGTTTCATTTGGCCGACGACCATCATCTTTATCAGCAAATAAAGGAGACGCTTGACCTTGTTCTCCACAAAGATATTGTTGAAGAAAAGACCATGTTCTCATCTGGAATCTAATCATCACCTACTATGAAATTGTATCGACTAGTATATTATTCCCTTGTCCTTTCAACAGATACCAAACTATGAATGCTACCAGATCTCAAATGTTTGGCTCTGGCGCACCTGATGCTGTACCAAGTAAAAGTCATAAATCTTCGGGGGAGAAAGCCGATAAAATGGATGTTGATGAGCCAAGGCTTGTTCTTCAAGATACGATCGTCTATCAAAAAAACCGCAGTATTGCAAATGTATTCGATTCTGTCCTTGGTCTGGAATTGCGCGCTGAAGGTACACTTTGGGTAGAGAATGCGGAAAGATATAAATGTGAGTTCTGACTCTGGTGGATCCCATTTCCATTTATTGGATTGATATCTAATGCTCTGATAGTTAAGAAACCAAATGGTTCACATTGCCAGGTTCAATTTCAAATGTATTCTTATGAAAGGGATGAGCTTGGAGCTATCATTCTCTACGTTGAAGATTCCACAACTAAGTGGTGGGTTGAGCTCAAACCTTCGCAAAAGTATGTAGCGCACTTCACAAGCATGGTGGAAAGCGCAGAACTTAAGCACTTTGTTACCGATTACTACGAGCGTGTAATCAATAAGGAGTGTGGAGATGATTTGTTTCAGTTGTGCTGGGAAGTAAGTTCCAATTAATCTGCAGATGTTACTCTACTTCAAGGCTGATTCTTCATTATAGTATGGTCGCGAGGATGGCAGTGGACTGTTAAAAGCAGATGTCGTCGAAGTTTTGACTAAAGATGCAAATGCATTCTTTCTGTTGTCAGCTTTTCGTGAGGAAATTTGGGTCGATGGAGAGGCTCAGACCATGAGATGGTCTAGTACAGAAATCTACAAGCTTCTGAAGAAGCAATGTCCTGTACGTATCTTTACACTAGGCTTCGATCCTACAAGGCTAATTTCGGCAGATCGCTTATAAGAGAGCCAATACATTCGTTTCACTGGAATCAGAGCCAATGGTTGTCGACTCTCCTATCATTCCAGACCCTCCTCCAGCTGCTAGCGATACTGGCGACGCACAAACCAATCAATTGGAAATGCTAATGTCTTTGATCACTGATGAAATTGCAGATGGCACTCCTGTCAAGAAAATTACTCCCGGATCCCTCTGGAATAAGCTCTTCATTAAAGCAAAAATTCCAGACCAAGGCGACCCAGGAGCCGGACCACGCATTGCAAAGTGTATTGTCTATAAAATTGGGGGGAATCTTGCAGATCTATTAGAAAGACGTCATCCTGATCTATTTGTGGGCTCAAAGTTCACTGATTGTCTTCGCGAATTGGGTCGTACTCGATATCCACCATACACCAAGCAAGTGACCACCGATCAACAATGGCAACATTATATGGATTTGGCGGAGGGCCTTTACCTTGTTCGTCGAAATAACAACCAGCATGATGAAAGAGCTGGCGTCATGCCAATTCGCGGGTCTACAAATCTTCAAGTAAAGGATATATTTACTGGGGAATTAGCACCACCTCGTCCAGTCCCACGTGTTGGGAGTGGACGGGTGGGACGTCCACCCAAGGCTCGTCCGGAAATCGAATTCTGGGATGGTGAAGATGAAGACGAGATGGTCGAGAACTCCTCCAAGATTGATCCTGATGCACCTCTGACCGTAGAAATGGCATGGCAGCGTGTTTGGCAATTAGGCGGTGAGGAGAAAAATATTGGTGGTCGTGTAATTCCAGCTCGTATCCAACGGTCCGGCTATTGATTTTTAGTGCTGCATCCAGACTGGCGTTACCATTAGCGATAGGTAGATACCCCGTGATTCGATTTTTGATATTTAAACAATAAATGAATGATTTATCGGAGCGTTGCCTGAGCTTTGATTGTTAGTTTTTGTTGGGTTCTATTGATCTTGTCCCTCTTTCAGTAATGATATCACCTTTGCCAATTTACCATCTCGATCTATTTCACCACATCTTGTACACCCAGTCTGAAAGTCAAGATGTCCCGAAACTTCACATTGAACTCGGGTAATGACTTATCTTCGCACTCGGCTGGTGGCCGACTCTCACTATGTTCCTTATCAACCCCGCTAATTATCTCGGCAATCTAAAGTTATCCCTTGAAATCCATCACATTGCTTTCTTTCCTCACATTCACTTCCTTTCTGTCTGATTGCAAGTCTAGATCGTAAAAAATCTTAGGCTTCGGAATACATTTTCGATCGTCACACTAAGCTCTATGTTTGCCGTCTGATATCCTGGTCTTTCAGCAGTTTGATGTTTCACGAAAAGGGGAGCTCAGTGACGTTTTGTCCCGTGGAGCAAGCATTCAGTGGGTGGATTTGGGTACATGTAAGGGTAGATGGATAGGGAGTTTGAGTCTGATGTAGCATGAGTAGTTTTGATGTATAAGTGTATTAGCTTCTTGGTACTCTGCTTGGCTTGTATTTTAAAATGGCTGGCTGGGAAGTAACGAAAGATGCCAAAGGCTTGGGTCAGCTAGTGATGACCATTAAGTTAAGATTTGCTCGCGTGTTATGACTTCCATTAAAATCGCATGGAGTACTATGATGCAACATAAAGCGTACCGCTGAGAAGCCTTGCTGATTTATTGTTGGTCAAATAAAGAGTGCATCTACGAGTAAAGATTTCATAACTTTCGGTCTTCTTCGTAAATGAGTTGATAAAGCTAGAAAGTATCTAATAGCCCAAGCTACGCTAAAAGAATGGCTCAACATCTCCAGCAGATTGGACTGCGAATGATATACAGTAGGTGAATCCTGTAAAACACTATTTCCCCTTGGTGATGGGCCTCCTTTCCATTGTAAGTGAGAGCTTAGTTTCGCCGCTCAAGCTTGTGATCATGCATAATTTGTGATTGAATCTGGTTTTATTTTTTCTATAATACTTATCTATATTGCAGATCATATTAAGAAATTGCCGATGTTAAGCGACCAGAGGAATGGTTAATATGCTCTTGTATATATTGGTTGTCTTGTCTAGACTCAACCGTGTCATTGAGTAGGTATGAGAAGCGATTCCAAAAGAGCGGTGATAGTACAGTATACTTTTCACGGCCACAACTTATTGACTACTGTTGACGAGATATACAAGAACAAGTCCACAAGGAAAGCAAACTGTCATGAAGCAAGATTCAATATCTTCTAGCCAAACCTCACAAATGTGCAACAAAACCACCAAAGTCAACACTCTTCATCGCTATCTCCAATACACTCTAAGATGCCCTTCTCCGTCAACTCTCTCACCGCCTATCTCGTTCACTCCTGACACCTTCTCAACGACACCTCCGAATCTATCCTCCACGCTCCATCAAACTGTTTCTTCGGCGCCTCCACCGCATCGACAATCTTCTTCACATTCTCATAATTCTCAATCCTTCCATCCCAAGAACTTATTCATCCCCCGCAATCAGGTGAGAACCAACCTATGGAGACATGATATCAAAATCTCAAGCTCTTGATCATACATACTAAGTCCATTCCCGAGGCCGGCGATTAACGAATTATAGTATAATACAGTCCAAATACCCTCAGCCACTTCTTTCCGTGACCGGCGTTCGCTTTCAATGGGTCGTCTTCCTTCACTTTGATACCATATTCTTTTATATAACACTGAAAAGGCTTGTTTTTGGGCTTAAGTTCTTGTGGTATCTCCACCTGTTCGGCCTTCTTGTTAACTTCGATATTTGCATCTGTCTCCCCGAGCACGACAGGTTTCTTGGATCCTTTGGGTTTCTTTTGTCGGGTCAAATCACCGGCTTCGTCATCTGAGTCGACTGGGAGACTATGATTAGTTTTCCTAAGATCATTTCCTTCGTCTTCAGAATCAGAATCTGGGGCCCTGGAAGCCTCGGGCGCCACTTTTTCTATTTCTGACTTCTTGCGGGCTTTCTGTAAAAGAAGAGCAGATTTTTGCTCTTCTAAATCTCCCCAGAGCCTAAAGAGTGTTTCTTTAACATCTCTGAGCATTCCTGGATTTGTTCGTAGGCTTTGACGGTATATTAGCTTTAATTGTTCTACATTAACAAACAAACATCAGAGATGAACATACTTGCAAGCATCGTCCTGAAGATTGAGTAACATCTGCGCATCATAATTCTCTACCCTGAGGATAGCTCTCTCTTTAGAAGCATCTGGATTTGCATCTTCGACTACAAGCGAGAAAAACCATTCCCATTTCCTTTCTACGTAACCCTTGCCTTCGCGGAAGCTTTGCATATCTTCCGTTGGATCATCATCTTCATCACCACTATAATCAGATAACACATCGAATTCGCTGATTTTTCGACCAACTGCGAAGTCAGCAATATCGTGAGGTAAGTAATCTACAACCCGAAGATTTGCTTTGTAGGTGTTATTCTCGAATGGTGTGTTGATTCCCGCGAATTTGGGATCTGAAGAGATGGGCGACGTGCGTTGCAGAATACTTGATAATGGCATTATGTCTCTTGCAGTCAGAGCAGGATGTAACATCACTATCGAATTGTTAGATATTGGACCATTATAGCATGAAAACTTACCATTTTCGTTCAAGTCAAGACCTTTAACAGCCTTCGTCTCGCTGGAAGCACTTTTGGCCCCTGCCTTGGCTCGCGACTCTTTTCTTCGCGCTTTAGAATTTTTCCCGCTTGATTGTCCCTCTGCTTTGCGCTTTGTTCCTGCCCCAGAAATTTCTTCTTGGAGTCTCTTTCTTTCTTTTTCGTGCTTTTGGGTCCAATCACGCTTTCGTCGAAGGCAGTCTTTCCATCTGGGATCATTGTTCTGGGGATCTTCAGAAGTTTTCATGATCTCGACCTGAACTTTACCATCGGATGCTCCTCGATCGCCACGAAGCTTACCCTCTATGAGACCTGCATTGCCTAATTTAAATTGGACATTAGTCAAGCGAAGCCACTGGCCTTCCTTGATATTTTCCTCTCGAATAAACATGGCATGGGCGTCGAATAGTGTGAGCTGAATGGTCATTTTTCCGAACGGACCTTTCCATTCTTTTGCTTCGTCCTTCGGTTTTGCTTTTATATATCCATATTCATCGCCATCGCGACCTTCCGTCACGACACTCGATAGTCCGGGTAATGTATAGTTGTAAAACTTAGAGTGAGCTGTGTAGTCGGTAAAGTAAACGGTGACCATATCGTTGTTAGCTCCATAAATCTTTCTCACTTCGCCTATGATATCGTGAAACGAGCCGTCTTTAACATCTTTAAGTAGACTAAACTTATCCCTGACCTGCAAAGCTTTTTTTGCCTTTTCCTGAAATTCTTGAGTACCAGGAAACTCAACTTCATCAAGATGTTGATTTGACCATACCACATACTTAGTCTCGATTGGTTCTGGACGTCGGCATCTTGCTGGTGGTGTTGAAATCCACGAAGCTTTGGTGACGGGGAAAATAGCTTTAGGAATGTCCTCAGCACAGAGTATGTGGTATTCGGTACTAAAGTGAGATAGTAACTGTATCTCCCCATTACGCAATTGAACCTTAATTCGTCAATTGGTAGCCAAATGGTATACGAGAGAAGAGAGAAATACCTTTGCACTACGGATAAGTACGGCATCCCTTGGCTTCTGGATTCGTGGCATCTTGTCCTCTGTTGAAAAAACACTCATCCTCAAGCCGAAGCGCTCAAATCGCGAGGAATAATCTTTGATTTGAAAACTGCATTTGAAGTCTGTATAATTGTGTTATTGTTAGTTGAGTTGCACAGCAGAAATGGGTTGAAGCATTATCCAATGATCACCTACCTGTCCCCTTGGTTTTGATAGGAGGTTGATGATCCATCACAAATCCTATTACATTGACAAATTGTGGCTTTACAACTCCACCTGGTAGAATTTCAAAACTCTTAATCTGTGCAACAGTCTGAAAGCCCTTGGGAGTGACCATCTCAGGCTTAGTTAATTCCTCCATTTTGTCCACGTTTTGCATATTATCCATTCTTGAATAATGCAAGAGAGCTTGGGCGATACTTCGCAATAACACTTCACAAATGATATTCCCAGCAGTGATGTCCCCTCACCCTGAAAAAGACAACAGCAAATTTTGGTTGGTCATAGATCTGGAAACATAAGCTTTCGATGTATGTAGTGATTGAATACCAAATAATCCTTCATGTGTAAGGTATATTTTTATAACTTACGTGCTCTGTCCTCTTTTTGGTGAATTGATACACCACACAGATCAATCTGAAGTGATTTCCGCCCGAAAATGAACAGAAGTGAATAGTGCTATTGTTCTAAGCCTCTAGTGCACAGGAAATGTACCGGAAGTGTAATGATGAATGCTCATTCGAATGTGTGGTGAGTCTGCTTCCTTCCGTACTTGCTCTTTCCCTATAGTCAAGCAAATCACAAGGTGGGACCAAAACAAACGCTCTTATTTCGTATTCAAGATATAGTGACAGTACTGTCCCTTTCCAAGTTCTCTGGTGTTTTTGTCAGGTATTGTGAATCTTCCCTGGCTTGCACGCGCATGAATAGACGCGTTAATTGAATCTCTGTACCTAGGTAGACGCGACCAGATGCTTACTAAGACACTTTGTCACATGTCATGACATGACATGTCAGAAAGGGACTAGCCAATCAACGCTGGCTAATAAGAAAACAGAATGAATCGTAATAAGCAAGCTTCGAGTATTAGTCACAATTGGTGTTTCGCTAAGATCACGTTTCAAACTAATCCTTACCGCTTTCAGCTTGGAGGCGGATTGTTCCTCTTCTATTCTTTTGGGGCCTTCTTCTCAAACCATTTAGAACCCAAAGAATCTTCTATAATTTTTCCCCATCTCTCTTCATTCACTACAACAAATAAAATCAAACTCCAAATAAGATTTTATCCTACGGCCTAACTGTAAAGGTCGTTTCTTATTTAAGCCTCTTACTTTCTTTTACAACACAACAAAACATATCACCCTCAGTCATATCGCAAGCATGGCTGAACGTTACATCCCAGAGCATCGTCGAACTCAGTTCAAGGCAAAGAACACCTTCAAGCCTGAAGAATTAAGACGTCGTCGCGAAGAACAACAAGTTGAGATTAGAAAAGTCAAGCGTGATGAGAATCTTGCAAAGAGAAGAGGTATTACAGCTGGAGATGGATCTTCACGTCCTGGTGCCTCTTTGGGTGCTGAGCCCGATAGTGATGATGATCAACCTCCCACAGAAAGTCAAGTAAGTTAAGATCGCACAATCTCTTCCGTTGAACTAGCACACTATCCGCACATTACTCGACCTTTACGATTTTTACGATTACGCCAATACTGCTCTCGATATACCCCACCACTAGGAACTTTCTACAGCTTTCAACTATTTACTTTCCTTGGTGGGGTAGCAGCCGTGTCCTAGTGATAATGTTTTTCGCTTCTGTGATTGACCCTCTATCAACAGCTTTATCGCGAGTCTCATTGCTAGGTCATGGTTTCACAACTTAAACATATATTTGTTCCTTATCAAATACCCTGTCCATGATGGCTAACCAAAAATTCTTTTAATAGTTGAACGATGACCTCCCTTTAATGGTACAAGGCGTATTCTCGGAACAAATCGATGCACAAATTCAAGCCACAACCAAATTCAGAAAGTTACTCTCAAAGGAAAGAAACCCTCCTATTGAAGAAGTTATTAAGACTGGTGTCGTTTCACGATTCGTCGAATTCCTTCGTTCTCCTCATACACTTGTACAATTCGAGGCAGCATGGGCTCTTACAAATATCGCATCTGGTTCTGCTCAACAAACTCAAGTTGTCATTGAAGCTGGTGCCGTTCCAATTTTCGTCGAATTACTCGGAAGTCACGAACCAGATGTTAGAGAGCAAGCTGTTTGGGCTTTGGGAAATATTGCTGGTGATAGCCCATCATGCAGAGATTACGTTTTGGGTTGCGGTGCTCTTAAGCCTCTCCTCGCCCTTTTGGGTGATAGCAGAAAATTGAGTATGCTCCGCAATGCTACCTGGACTCTTAGCAACTTCTGCCGTGGAAAGACACCACAACCTGACTGGACCACCGTAAGGACTCCCACTCTTCACCCTTTATTATGCTAAGACTTACATTTATAGCAGATCTTACCCGCTCTACCAGTTTTGGCTAAACTTGTTTATTCTTTGGATGATGAGGTATTGATTGATGCTTGTTGGGCAATTTCATACCTTTCCGATGGCGCCAATGATAAGATCCAAGCTGTCATCGAAGCCGGTATCCCTCGTCGTCTTGTGGAATTGTTGATGCACGCCTCTACCTCGGTTCAAACCCCTGCCCTTCGTTCCGTTGGAAACATTGTCACTGGTGATGATGTTCAAACCCAAGTCATCATCAACTGTGGTGCTCTCCCAGCCTTGTTGTCCCTCTTGAGCTCAGGAAAGGACGGTATCAGAAAGGAAGCGTGCTGGACCATCTCCAACGTCACTGCTGGTAACTCCACCCAGATTCAAGCAGTTATCGATGCCAACATTATCCCACCTCTCATCCACCTCTTGTCCAACGGTGACCTCAAGACTCGCAAGGAAGCTTGTTGGGCAATCTCTAATGCTACCTCCGGTGGTCTCCAAAAGCCAGAGCAAATTCGTTACCTGGTTAACCAAGGTTGTATCAAACCACTTTGCGATCTCTTGGCCTGCCCGGATAACAAGATTATTCAAGTCGCTCTTGATGGTCTTGAGAATATCTTGAAGGTTGGTGAGATGGATAAGGATGCTGCCGGAGAAGGAACTGAGAGCATTAACCGATACGCTTTGTTCATCGAGGAATGCCATGGTATGGAGAAAATTCACGACTGCCAAACCAACGCAAACGAAGAGATATATATGAAGGCATACAACATGATTGAGAAGTACTTCTCTGATGAGGAAGAGGGTGCTGATGATGGTCAACCACAAATCGCTGGTAATACCTTTGGTTTCGGTACCAATGGAGAACAATCTGGTAACTTCAACTTCGCCAATGGTGGGGATTCGATGGATATGTAAACTCTTTAAAGAGTTAACAAATCCTCTAGCTTTTAGCTATTCTTTCTATCCAGAAAAATCCTCTAATACGACTTCTAATTACAAATTGACATTGTTGTCATGAACGACAGATCGGACCTTAAAGTTCTGGCACCGATACTACTTTTCAATCTGCGACTGCGAATCCAAAACACGTCAAATTTTTAACCACCCTGAAGCACATTTTTCCCCCCACGATGTGACCAACGATCAGCGAAAGATTCACCATCATGTATTTCCCCTTTCTTACCGTTTACAAACAATCCCGGCACATCAAAGGCGTTTTTGCTTACTCTTTTTATGAGAGGTTTTTGACTCGTCTGTTTCTTCTCTTCCCCAAATTCAAAGTTTTTGCGACATCGAGACATGGTAGCTTGAAAGCGACATGATTCTCTCCCGGAGTTAAGATGAATGATTTTTTATGCAAGTGACACGTTAGTATGATACGATTTGTGATGAGAATGGTAGCTTGAAAGCTCCTACTCTGAATGAGATGATGTGATGGAGTTTGAGATGATTGATGGATCATTTGAGTGGATAGGCATATTATGATGCCATCCATGTAGGGGGTAAATAGGATTCGTGTCTGGGAGGAAACGACGAGAGAATGGAGGTGGTGGGGGTGGATAACATAACACCACAAACAAGATATCATATGAACAAATGGTTGATTGACTATATTTGAGTGGTATTTTCGTACGTGATTGTGATTGTGATCGTAGTCATATTTGTGATGTTGATTGGTATGTAGGTAGTGTATCATAGTGACTAGATAGGTATGTCACTCCCATCGAGCTTCGCAACTTGCATCTTACTCCGCTAGAAATGTAAAGGAGGTGGGTGCATCATCATGATCATCATCATAAAATTTCATTCTCTTCGTTCTCTATACCTAAACCTAAACCTGAACCTGAACCTGAACTTAAATCTGAACTTAAACCCGAACATCCTTACACCTATGTGACGTATGTAACGTATGTATGTATGTATGCACATACAAGAATTCTCGAGAAAAGAAAAAAAAGAGTATTGTTCTTCGTCAAATCTAGCTTTGAGTGTCTCTGTCTGTGTCTCTGTCTGTGTCTCTGTCTGTGTCTCTGTATTCAATTGTGTCTGTAGTACTCTGTCTGTCCGTCTCTCTTCCTGTTTTTAAGCGCGTCTACGTTGTCTATCCGACCCGCTCGCTCGACGCCGTAACCGTGGTATGATTTAATTCAAATATTATACTTGTGCCGCTGTGGAGATAGATGAAGAGGAGGAAAATGAAGAACGGAGAAGAGAAAAACGGAACGGGGCCAGAAAGGGGAGAAAGTGAAAGGGAAAAAAGGTGCCCGAATCGAAGATAGAGAATAGTTCGAAGTCTTCTCATCTCATCTCCATCGTCGTCCCGAATATCGTCCCAAACGCCCGAACAGGCTGGACCAAGCCAAAGTAATCGAGTCAAAGCACCTTCTAAACCACAGCTTCTTCATCAATTCCCCCATTCTTTTTAATAACCTTATCTGCCTCCTTCTCAAAATCCTTTAGCACTTTCGCTTCCGCACTCATGCTTCTACTCCTATCTCCCTCTACACCCCTATGATTATCCGCCATACCGCTATCTCTTCTTCCTTCCGCTAAACTCGTGTTATCAATCAGATCCCGCGCGCGATCAGAGAGTCCCACGATTTTATCCTGTTCCTCGAATCGATCGACGACCTTACTCTTGCCCAGCTGTTTTCGATCTTCCTCGCTTGTTTTTCCGCTATCGAAGACCCGGGCCAGCTCCGCGCATGCTTCTTCGTAGCAGCGATCTGCGGCTTCGGGGAAACTGAGGGGATTGGGTTTTTTATCAAAGGCGTGGGGGACGCAGTTTATCAGACCGCCTTTGACGGATTTGCCGATTGCGGTGGAGGAGAGACGTTCGCCAAAGGCGACTCCTTCTGCGTTTAGCATATCGTATTCGCAGGTATAGAGGACGATATCTTGGGGATAGGCGTCGCGAAGAAATCCATCTGTGGCTGCTGCCGGGGAAAGATAGGGATCACGGAGATCGATGGATTCGATGGGATTCATGTAAGATTGGTCGAAGAGACGGGTGAGCATTGGAGGGAGGTTCTTTTCTGGGGCGGGATTCGTAGCACGTTTTTCATCGCGAGTTTGACGGAAATCGGTTGGGGGGTAGAAGGAGACTATGGCGCGGATGGTGAGGTCGGGGATTTCTTGAGCGATTTCTAGTGCGGTGGGTTCGAGGGAGGGGATTTTGGCAATGGATGTTGTGGATTGGTTTCGGCTTTGAGGTTCGCCTTGGTATGGATTGGGGCGGAGATGTGAAGTGAGTGAACTTGATGATGCGGCCGCGGAAGAATCGTATTTTACTTTATCGAGATCTTGTCGGCTTGCATTTGTAGAGGGCGTCCCATCTGCATGTGTAGTTGCACTTGTCAAATCTGCGAGCGTACGCTTTCCTGCATCTTGTTTTAAATCGTGCAGCATTAGTGGAACTGTGAATGCAAAGTTTCCCCCGGCGCTGAACCCAGATAGTGCCATTCGATGAGGATCTAATCGTAATTCTTCTGCGTGTGCGGCTAGATATATAACGGCATCGGTACCATCTTCGACTCCTACACTAAATGGATATTCTGGCGCAAGACGATATTCCACACTGACGAACACCGCATCGACTGTGTGAATGACCGCAGAAGCCCATCTCGCATCATCGGTTCCTGTTCCCAGGGTAAACCCCCCTCCGTGGTAATTTACAACGACGGGAAATCGACGTTGATCTTCATCTGACCCTTCAATATACGATTGTGGAACATAAAAAATGAGGTTGAAATATCCCCCGCGCGGACACAATCTGGAGGGGATTCGGATTTTGAAATTAGGAGCTGGGGGTTTGGGATCTGCGAAATGATGAAATTTCATTCCAATGGCCATAAGGCCTCGCCATATGGTGGCTTTCATATTTAAAAGTCAAATGGAATCTGAATCTGAGTCGTAATATTTGTTTGACATTAAAGAGTCCCTTTTCAAGGACGAGGTGATAAGATTTGAGAGAGATAGGATACAGAAACAGAAGTGTTTGATGTTGCGAGATGGAATGGGAGATCAATGTAAATATGTACTCTCTGTGAGAGAGACCCAGGTAGATCTCTAAAAACTAGAACGTCGGTGGAGTTCAAGACAAGAGTTGATAAGAAGTTAGAAAGGCTTGGATGATGATGTTTGTGGATAAAAATCAAGGGTTCAAGGATTTTTGATGTTCATATACGAGTAGATGGGTGAGTAAGGTTACTGACAGTGAGCACTGGGCACTGATGAGATGAGATGAGGAGTGAAGAGTGAAGAGTGAAGAGTGAAGAGTGAAGAGTGAAGAGTGAAGAGTGAAGAGTGAAGAGTGAAGAGTGAAGAGTGAAGAGTGAGGAGTGAGGAGTGAGGATAACATTAATAGTTAAATCATCGAAATGTTGCTGGCTTTATTATTCTCATTACTATTTTACTGCGCCGAACCTTCTGTTTTGGTAGAAGGCGTAAAGACTGAGTGAGGTTTGAGGTGTGAGGTGTGAGGTGATATTTGTAACAAGTTGGGTATATGTCACTGGGGTATGTCACTTGGATACCTGTACCTGTCTGTACTGTCTATACTGTCTGCACTTTCTACATGATCATTCTCTCATCTGCATACACGCATACACGCATACACGCATCGAAGAAAATGATGTGAATTGATTGAAATGGATTCTTTTCTCTTCTTTTCTATTTCAATACTTCTCTTGTGTTTCTACCCTTTGCCCGTCGGACGCATACATGCACCCAGAGACATGCCAGGGAGGGATCCTGGAGTCTAATTCGTGGGAAATCCAGAGAGAGGTAAGAAATTAATTCTTGGAGGGGAAAGAAGTGAGCCGTGAGTTCTGGATTGGAGTGAAAGACGTCATTGTTGTCAAATGGCCCAGGTTCGAGGTAAGAGGGCTGTGCCAGGTGGGAGGTTGTAGTCATCAATGCAAAGATGTTGAATGCTTTCGATATTTTCACGTGTGAGACGCGTGGCCAGAGAGGAATGCAACAAAGACAATAGAGATGGAGTGCACGTGACTCGTGAATACATGACAAAGGAAAATACTATCAACATAATTTATATATAAGTTACAGTACTCATCTATATGTATCGTTGGATCACGTGAACAATTAAAATATCTTGAGTTGCTCAGGCAGCCGGAGAGTAAAGCAAGTGAAAGCTTCCAAGTTCCAATAACGAGTTTGATAAAGCCACAATCTTGACAGGTACGGATCTCCATAGTGATGAAAGTGTCATGTCATGTAATGATATGATAGTATTGATAGGCTCCATGAGATTTATTGAGTCCGGAGATAATTGTCCGCACCTCCAGGGCTGTTATTTGTACGGGGGTTGTGGCTTGTGGCTGATCTATCTGTGGCAGCTCGAGTGATGCAAACCTTGGTACCCGTGGACATTGATCATCCATGGAGAAAGAAGCTTGACCCAGAATTAACGGAATATTCAAAGGGCATATGAAAAATCCCATGTGTTCCATGGTATATCATAATCATATTCCCACTCTCGAGCCAGTCCCCGACTGACCTGACAGAGCAAAGTCCGATAGCTAAGGCAAAGTACAAAGTAGGTAATAAGATCAGCCACTCCATTCTCGTGATATGATTTCCATTCTTACCGTACGAGTCATTACCCAGCCCGGAGTCGAGTACGGCGCAGAAGATTGGTCGAGTCTAGAACTGCATCTTCCACTGATGAGAAATCTTTCGTTCCAAAAATCGGTAACTGTGCGGTAAGACAATGCATCTTTCACTTGAATTCCATGAGTGACTATTCGACCAATAAGTTACAACTAACTGCATGTCTCTTTTTGGCCATGTAACCGATGTAACGGCCACCTTCCGATGTTGATTCCCAATCAAACATCAAGTAAACAAGGATAATTCCAAGTAGTTTTTGTTTACTGGTGAATCCACACTTCGCTCTCCCGCGGCTACATACATTGATGAAGAAGGATGAAAAGAGATGCCATTAGATGCCATTAGATGTCCTTTGCGTGGTGGTTCTGTCTCACTTTCTTGTCTTTGCTTTGGGTCTTTGACTGTGACTTTTTCGTATTATTGCATCCATTATCCATCCCTCTTTTGAGCTGTGACACCTTTACTAAATTTTTACTCATGATACAGTGACGAACTCTGACATCATAGCAATCTTGAGTGGCCCCTCCAAAGCCAAACTTCACTCCGAACAGCCAACTAATTAATTGATCAATGCATAATACCTATCAGAGGTAGAAAGGTGTGGACTAAAACATTGATGGATTGAATTTTTTCTATTTATACTTCCCAACTCATCGAATTGCATAGGAATGAATACCAAGAAGGGCTTGAATTGAGGAATTCTTCGGCAGCTAGATTGAATTGGGCGTGAGATGGAGTTTCCCATGGCAAATGTTCATCATAAGCTTTGAAGACTTGCATATTGATGCTTGAATGGGAACGCCCTGGCCCCCCTCCCAGTTTTTGGGCTTTCCCCCAAGGTTTGGTTGATCTCACCAAGATATACTCGTAATAAGAAGAAAATAAAAATACATTACAAATTGGATTTCTTTCATTATCTTCCATTTCTTCTTCCTCTTCCTCCTCCCCTTCCTCTTCCTCCTCCCCTTCCTCTTTCCCTTCCTCATCCAAAGAGACATCAAATACAAGTTTGAGATCAAGAACAAAAAGACCTTATCGATCTCGCAATCCTCTTCTCTTTCTCTGCCTCTTCCGCTATTTACAAAAACAAACACACACCTCCCATATTCCCTATCACCCCGCATACCAACCTCGTTACTTTTCTTTCATCAATTACCAATCAAAGTCCAACGAGACCCAACTTCAAGGTTGACTCAACAATCACCAGAAGAGAGAGAGAGAGAGAGAGAGAGAGAGGGAGAGAGCTTGTCGTCTAATCTCACTCCGTCATTCCGGCTCTTCCGTCAGCTTGGATTCCACCCCCAACTAAAATAATAAGTGCCGACGCTGTATGGTTAAATACTTTTCCATCCACCTCTCGGGATTAATCATCGGACTGCAGTTGAATCTGCAACTTACTCGCGTAGAAACTTTAATATCTATCTAATCAGCTCCCATTCAAGTTTATCCCAAGTTTCGTCAGAAGATAGAAAACACACAAACACACATTCTCATCATGTCGGCCCTCAAGAAACGCCTCAGTAAATTGATACCGGATCGCATCGGCAAAAGTAATAACAATAGCAACAATTCGAGCAGCGAAAATGTTCCACAGCTTGCAAGTAAAGAAGAAGGAATTGAAGGTTCCTCTGGGTCCACGGGGCCTTTATCAAGCACTCCTCAAAACAATGGTGCTCAAACGCCAGAACGGTCAAACTCCCGACGAGTGAGTCGAGAGATTCTCGAGCAGAATAAGGCGAGAAGGAGCATGGACAAGGAACGTGCAAAGGCCGAGAATAAGAAGAAGCAATCTTTGGCAAGAATAGAAGATGAGAAGTTCTTGAAAGAAGGCCCGGCAGCTCTTACACAACTTTATCGACCATATAGTATGATTCAAAGTAAACATTGGAGACATGAGGAGAGAGCTTTGTTCAAGAACATCAATTGGGCTGGTAAGTTGACATATTCTCCCTGCATACTTTCATCTGCTAATATTCCGAATAGAAATGGATGGTCAAATTATTAGTTTCCGAGCTCGAATGCATACATTGCGAAGGATGTCTGCCAAATTGGTATTCATTGTTTTCCGTCAACAAACCATGACAATTCAGGGAGTTTTGCAGAGCTTCAAACCTGAAGAAGAACAAAATGGTAAGTTTGACTGCGAAAAATGCTATGAGGAATACATCTGATCCGATTTGTTTTGCAGAACATGGTACAATTTCCGAACAGATGGTTAGAACTGTCGAACATTACCCCGCCGAAACAATCGTCGTTGCTCATGCCAAAATCCGAAAATCCCTCCAGACTGTCAAGAATGCTACAGTTCATGATTACGAATTGCAAGTTTATGAAATTCACAGAGTGGTCCCATTGACCGAAAATGTACCATTTACAGTCTACGATGCAGAGAATATCAACAGAGAAAAGGAAATTGACATGGATGATGATTCTGGTGATGATTCGGTTGCAGCAAGTCAACCAATGTCACCAATCTCAACAGATACACCAAGAGGTCCTCCTTCTCGTGCTTCTACTGATCTTGCACGTAATGCTTTTGCAAGATTGGATGATAAGAATCTGGAGAGTAGAAGTAAGTTTCCTGCCCCGGGATTGGAAGATTTATAACTAACGCCAGAATAGCTTCCATGGATACTGGTCATCACCAAAAACGATCTCTCCCACAAAGAGTGAGATTGAACAACAGAATCATCGATTTGCGAACAACTCCAGCACAGGCAATTTTCCGTATTCAGTCTGGAATTTGCAACCTCTTCCGATCATATCTCGATACCCAAGGTTTCATTGAAATCCACACACCAAAATTACAAGGCGGTGCTACCGAGTCTGGTGCAACCGTTTTTGAGCTCAACTATTTTGGAAGACCTGCTTTCTTGGCCCAATCCCCACAATTGGCTAAGCAAATGTGTATCGCAGCCGATTTCGAGAGAGTCTATGAAATTGGTGCAGTTTTCCGTGCCGAAGATAGTAACACACCACGTCATTTGACCGAATATACTGGATTAGATCTCGAGATGGCTTTGGAAGAACATTACCATGAGGCTTTGACTCTTATTGACGGTATGTTCAAGAACCTTTGGAAGGGAATTTACGACCGATATCAAAAAGAAATTGATCTCATTGACCAATTCTATCCGCATACCAAGGTCGAATGGTTAGATGAGACACCAAGAATTCCATTCTCCGTTGGTGTCAAGATGTTGGTAGATTCGGGTTGGGTTGAAGAAGATGGAAGTATACCATCCGAAACCGAGGATCTCTCTACTCGAGCTGAGATTCGGTTGGGTGCGTTGGTTAAGGAAAAGTATCATACTGATTACTATATCCTCGACAAATTTCCTGCTTCTGTTCGACCATTTTATACCATGCCTGACCCAGAAGATGATCGATTCACTAACTCTTTCGACATTTTTATGCGTGGTCAAGAAATTTTGACTGGTGGTCAACGTATTCACGATGCTGAATTTTTGGAAAGGCGTATGAAGCAAAAGGGTGTCAAGCCAGAAAGTATGTCTGATTATCTTGAAGGTTTCAGATGGGGAGCACCACCTCACGCAGGTTGTGGGATTGGGCTTGAGCGTCTTACATACCTTTTCCTTAGTCTTGGCAATATTCGACTTGCATCTCTATTCCCAAGAGATCCCAAATCACTTCCAGCCGTACCACCTACTCTTGTTCTTCGTCACGAGGATGCATCAACACTTCACCCAATATGGGAGCAGGAAGGAAAGGAATTCACTCCCGAGTTGCTCCCATCTTTGGAGAAGTTAATTGCCAATTATGGTGATGCAGCCAATACCTCTTGGTTAGACAAACGCTATCATGTATGGAGACATTCGACTACTGGTGCAGCACAAGGTTATGTTATCCATAACTCATATGCCATTATTGTTGGAGAGCCTCTTTGCGATAAATCTCAAACACCAGCCATCGTTTCTGCCTTCCTCAATTACTTGACTACCGAACATAAGAATTTGAAGCCAATTTGGATGATCATCGGTTCTCGTACTGAAGAATATCTGGGTGAAAAATTCGGTTGGCGTACTTTGTCTCCAGCAGCCGAAGAACGTGCCGATCCTCGGAATAATCCCGCAGCTAAGGATAATGACTTGGCACGCAAAGTTCGACACGCTGAAAAAGAGGGCATCAAACTTCAAACCCTTCCATTCAATGAACCAGTTCCAGATGACTTCAAAGAGAAGGTTAACACACGAGTTCAAGATTGGCACAAGAATAGAAAGGGTACCCAAGTTCATCTTACAGAAATTAGACCTTGGGTCGATGAGGCTCATCGTAAATACTTCTACGCTCAAGGTCCTGATGGAACCATTCACGCCATTAATGTTTTTCATCAACTCAGTCCTGAGAACGGATACCAAGTAAAATTCTCTCTCGAATTCCCAGGTGCCCCCTCTGGTACTGTGGAGTCTCTTCTACTTTACTCAATGAAACAATTGAGTGCAGCAGAGCCGGATGTCAAACGTATCACTTTTGGTACTGGTGCTCAACCACATATTGAAGGTGGAAGAAACTTGGGCAAACATAGAATTAAGGCGCTGAAGAAGGCTTATGAGACAATTGTTAAGCAGGCAAGATTATTGGGCAAGAGTGAGTTCCGAGAGAAGATGGGTACATGGAATGATGGGATTTATGTTGCGTATCCTAAGGGTGGTTTAGGTGCTGGTGGCATTAGAGCTTTGATGGGCTTCCTCGAGGAGGATGGTTAGATTTTTTGGTAATGGGAATTCGAGATGTGCATGGGAGCGAGTGTGTGTCTGAGGTGAATTTAAAATTCATAAGCAGAGGAAAGTAATTTCGTAAAGTGCGTTTGATGACTAGACTGGAAGATGGATGGACGGCATGGATGGATGGGAAAGATACCTACATTGCTTTATTTGTTACCCATTGGGATTTTTTCATTTGTTACATTTCGTTTAATGTTTGCCATCGACTGAGTCGATAGTGAGTAGTCGAAGGAAATTGTAAATAGAATATAATGGATACATTAATAGATGACTCAACGTGCATTACACAGTCAACAAAATCAAATAATCATCAAATTCAATCTCTAGTTCTCAATCCTAATCGATCAACACCAATACCTACCCCTCCTCATCTTACCCAATCCAATCCTCCACAAACAAAGAACCCGCACTTACTTGCGGAATGAACTCTCATAGCCTATGAATCAAACGAAAACGATGATGAAAGAACCCGTATTGCCTTCTCGGTTATCTGATATTGATATTGATTCTGATATCGGGCGAACTGGGGTATCTATCTAGTTGTGGTCGCCTATTAGTATACCCGCGCCAAGAATTCTAGGCTTAGGGTACGCGTGGTATGTAAGCACGATGCATGGATGTATGGGTTTTTGGGGTGATTGGGGAAGTGGTTTGGAGGTGGGTTATTGGATTGGATAGATGGGATTCGGGTAGGGCATTGATTATTTGATAACTGTATGTTGTATTTTTGGTTGTGGTTTTGTTTTTCTCTATTTTTTCGTGGGGAGATGTGGTGATGATGAGCAATGGGTGAGTGGATGGATGGATGGATGGAATTGAGGTGTGTACGAGCCGGTACAGGATATTGATATTGATGCTGACGCGAGATAGGTGGATGGGCATTGGGATTGTCAGATCGGGAAGTTTTCAATGCGGCAAGGGGAAATGTAGTGATTTGATTGTGGAAAGGGAAATTTGCAAAGTGTAAAAAGTGTGAATAGTGTATAAAGAGGGGAACGAGGAGATGAGATTTGTTTTCGGTATCTGAGATTGTGTTTCTTTGTTGGACTTTGGGAGATACTGACTACCTAGGTAGGCACTTATTTGTTTGTCTGCTTTTGTGTACATTCATAAATAATTGGATACATACATACTCCATCAAAACGAAATCTTCAGTCAATCTTTGAAAACTTCCTATATCAGGCCTCGAAAATTTCAATCGAAACAATTGCATCATCACATTATCAATCATGCCCTCCACCCCCCTCTCACACCCTCTCCCCCAAACCATCAAAGCCCTCCTCCAACCCGACATCCACAGTCCCAAACTCATCCTCGCCACAATTCCCACCCCTGTAGCCACCCCAGGAACCACCGAACACCTCATCCACGTACACTCCACCTCTCCCTGCGCCGGCGAACTCACCTGGACAGCCAACCTCTCCGCCTACACTTCTCTCCTCCCAACTCTCTCCCCCTCCTCCGTAACTTCAAAACTACAAATCCCATGCTACGACCTCTCCGGCACCGTTGTCACGGCACCCCCCAATTCTCCTTTCCCTCCCGGCACAGAGATATATACTCGAACATCTTTTTCCCGTCCCGGAAACGCTCGCGCATACACCATCGCGCTAGCATCCGAGCTGGCCCGGAAACCGAAAAATCTCTCCTGGGAAGAGGCAGCCAGTATACCACTTAGCGCACTTACAGCATGGCAGGCACTGTATATACATGGAGGTCTGCGCTGCGTGTATGCACTCGATGCGAAGATAGAGAATGAGAGGAAGACGGTGTTGATTAATGCCGCGTCTGGGGGGGTCGGAACGCTATTAGTGCAGTTTGCGAAGGCGGGGGGGGTCGGAGAAGTGATTGGGGTTTGTTCTGCGGGGAATGTGGAGATGGTGGGGGGATTGGGAGCGGATGTGGTGTTGGATTATGGGAGGGAGGGAGTGGGGGCTTGGGGGAAGAGAACGGGGAGGAAGGTGGATTTGGTGGTGGATTTACTGGGGGGGGAGAGTTTGGTGCAGGCGTGGAAGGTGGTGAAGAGGGGGGGGAGAGTGGTGAGTGTTAAGGAGGATCCGAGTGTGTGGAGACCGAGGGAAGGGGTGGCAGAGGATGTGGAGGGAAGGTTTTTTGTCATGGAGCCTGAAGGGTGGCAGTTGGAGGAAACGGCGAAGTTGATTGAGAAGGGGCAGGTGAAGGCTACGCTTGATAGTGTGTGGCCGTTGCGGGATTTTGAAAAAGCATTTGCTATTGTTGAGGGAGGTCATGCGAGAGGGAAGGTTATAATTAACGTTTGAGAGTGGGGGGCCAGAAGACTCACGAGCTCTGGGATCGGGATTCTGAAATATATTCTGATTCGTACGAGCTTGGGAACAGGACAGGACCTCTCTTAATTATTGTCAAATATCTACATACTTTAACAGAATGACAAAATACCTCATCAACCACATAAACAATTTCAAAAAGAGTATAATACTTTCCAGCGAATATAAACCCTAGTAGCTGAATCACCGCTCAATCAAGTATACCCATACTTCGCTTCAGAGCCCCCTTTCCTCTTCCTGTGCTAAATCGCCTCAACGCTTCTCCCAGTGAAGTATCAACTCGTGGCCATAACTGACTAGGCATACAGAGAACAATCCTAGAAATA
Organism: Botrytis porri; assembly: GCF_014898465.1. Classification (NCBI taxonomy): domain Eukaryota; kingdom Fungi; phylum Ascomycota; class Leotiomycetes; order Helotiales; family Sclerotiniaceae; genus Botrytis; species Botrytis porri. Next base: position 471,214 of record NW_024066078.1, read on the forward strand.
CCACAGCCGGCATCCTCACGATATCTGTCCTTGACAGCTTGAGTACCCCGAGTACTAGAAAGTAGCTGCGGAGATCCACAGGACGGCCAGTGCAAAACAATCTACCCATTGCCACGATATGAATATCCGATTCCATGCATTACAGCGCCGTGATGAATAAAAAGACCGTCACACATATCGTACATATAAAACAGATAGATATAATCAACCACTACCATTCCCTTTCACACGCGAAATTCTCCATCTCCGCAATAAAACCTGCTCCTCCTTCAATCCAGCTATCTTGAGGCACGAATCTACGATCCGCAAGTGAATTTGGCTAATCGTATGATTCGGTATCTATGATGCAATTTTGTTGAACGCGTGGGTTAGAGAGTAAATAGCTTATCTGCAAACCTTCCTGTATACATGGGCTTTGGCTCAGGGATAATCGTGACATACGTGTGATTGTATCTTTCAGGATGTTCGACGGAGTCAAAATAGGTAAGATGTCAGGGGCAAGAATAATGGTGAATTAGAAAATCGATATGAATGGAACATTTTAAGTTATTCAACTACTATAGTCAAGTAAGCGAGTGGACTCGCCTTATTGTTTAAAGGTTGCTTCTTCCTGTACTGTTTATAGAGCTAGCTAGCTCTTTATTAGAATTTAAGATCGACAATTAGAGTGTGTTTAGATCGTTTTTTAAAATTATTTGAGGCTAGTTGTTAGTCAAATTTATTTGTTAAGTAATTTAAATATTCTTTAATATTTTAATTGTATGAACATTGATCATTGAATCTAGTAATTAGCTTCAATTCATTAGCTACTATATTATAGTTGTAAGCGAAAGCAGAAGAGACTAGCTCTTCTTGTAGCGTCTATATAAGGCCTATAACATCCTGTACTTAGCTAGCTCTTTAGACAGAATACAATATAGACATTTAGGACTTACGAATACCGTAGGTGCTACGTCTTCTATATCCTTCTCGAACCTAAACTTAAACCAACATTAATGAAGTATATATACTATATAGATTAGAATAAATTATTTAGAATCTTATTTTGATTTTAAAATTTAATAAATTATTGAAATCCTAAAAAAAGTTAATTTCTAATATATTTGACTTGATATAGCGTTCGATAAATATTAATATAATTGAGTAATAATTAAATTATATATTATATTTATGATTTTTATAAAAGCATATAAAGAGAAATAATCAGAAATATCAAATAATCTTTCTTATATAATCGACAGTTGAGCTTTACAGCTACTGTGTAGAAAAAGTTTAAATTATTTTCAAAATAATTATTTTGATTTAAACCTCTAATATATTATTTCATTATATATTACATTCGATAATCGCTACTATTTAGTAAATAAATAACATGAAATAATATTAAATACTTTTATGTGTTCTTAAATCCAAAATAAATATATTATAATTTGTTGTGTTTGATAAATACATTATTTTGTATTATTCACTAAATAAATGAGGTCTAATAATTTAAAAAAGTGAACCGAACGCACTCTTCGAATTTAGTACCTGACCTGTAGCGTAGATGCTACATCATCGGTTCTCTTCTCATATGCTCATGGTGCTCGTACCGATAAATCAAGATTCGAAGCTAGAGGGTAAGTGATTGACTGAGAAACAACCCCCCAATTAGGCTGCGTACAAATTATTTGTACCCGTGGATTATCTGCGGATAATCCGCTCCATGGGTTATCCGTTAGAGGTTTTATTCATTTTGTGGATTATTTGTTAAGGTTTTAAAATTATTTGTTTTGTATAGGTAATTTATAGATTATTTGTAAATAATTTGTGAATATATAAGTAGATAGATTATTTATAGATTATTTATAAATAATTCGTAGATATATAAATTCTTTGAAAAAAGTAGAGATTTATTTAAAATATAAAGTTATTCCTAAATTATTTTCCAGTTTAAAAGTAATTCAAGTTTAGATTTATATTAATTTTTATATTAATTATAAAATTATATTAATATTATGAAAAATTATAAATAGTTATATAATATATAAGTAGATGGATATTTGCGGGTAATTTATATTTGTCTTACAGATTACCTGTTCAGATTCTAAATTATTCATTCTACAGACGGATTATTTGCAGATTATCTGCCGAGGCTATTATCCGCCCTGTGGGTACCCGTTGCGCAGCCTATCCCCAACTAGCTTTAATGATTTAGCAACCAATCATTAAAAAAAGCAAGACGAGAGAGAGTTAATGCTAGCAGGTTCTTGAGAGAGGTTAGTGAGACTAGGGGTAGTTTATATTTTTCAAGGTATTGCATTGATATACACTATTCATCCCATAACTCATAAAGATGTGATGATCAATTTCTCTAGTAAACTGAAATATATCAGCGATATTGCGGGGTGGGATAGTTATACTCTGTCTGTAGTCTCTAGTTAATATATTAGAAAACTATATCAATCAATGTTTCATCTACTATTTTTTAGGTGGATTCTGAAACTATAAGATCAGATTACAAAGGGCATTGTATTATCTAGCGCTTCCCTATATAGGACACTAACTTCCCATAAATAATAATGATCAAGAATGATTGCAACCATAATAAACTAAAGTACTTTACGCTGATCAATAAGTTGACACCAACAACAACTTTGCATAATTTTTGATAACGACCTCTAAATCCATAATTTATATTAACAGAATATTCATGGAGTGACTCCCACAAGAAAAACTCCACGTACATAGTAGTCTTTAATGTCATCAATATAATTCCACTCGCTAATCTAGGTGTTAGTTTCAATTCACTCAACGCTCAATCATTCTCAGCTAGCTTCACCATATACTCTTCTCTTCTTCTTCATAGCTTGAGTGACACACACGGTCCAGTATTCTTGCCAAAACTCGTATTAACCATCATCTCCTACCTAGGCCGTCGTAAACATAGAAGGATCGGATTTGAAAAAGAGGAATTACATCCATCTCTTTCCATGGTAGCATCGAGCCACTGAAGAATCCGTGTAGTTTAAGCGCGTAGATGAAGACGCGGCTTTCTTCAATATACTGACGAGTTCTCCAAGCACTGGCGACACCATCTGGACCCAACGAGGAAGAATGGGAAAAGGGGTTGTTAGGTTGATGAGTTATCGACCACATTTGTACCCTTCGTCTAGTTCAATGCTTCAAAGCGAGTCACAACCGATTGGCGCTGAAAATTCTAGTGGTGTCGTAAGTAGGGTTGAATGCTCAGTGCTTTTGCCAAGAAAGTACATTTCTTGTCTTGATCTGGTTTGCAAACGAAGTGTTTTTTCGGGTACACAATAAGGCTTCTGATTCGTCGAGGTAACAATCTTTGAGCTGAAGCGACAGCTCCATAGAGTATGAATTGGGATTGCTTCATCCTTAATCGCGTTGTAGAATCGGTAGTTTTGTGCATGCTCCGGACAAAAACGGTAATTCAACATCTCACGCCCAAGAAAGTATCTAAATCCGTGAATATACTTCACTCAAATACTTGAATATCTCCGACTCATCACATGAATCTGATACATCGAACAGATCAAGCTCAAAGCCACAATTTTCATCATACGATGAGCCAAGGCTCCAGCTGAACTGACGTTGCACAAAACATGTCTCAAAGACAATCAGCTGGCGAATAAGATTTTCAATAAACATTTGACCCATGCATTCTGTCATTTTCGTGGGGTTGGGCTGGAATGCTGCATATCAGGATGATGACATCGTATGATTCAGATACATCTCCAAGACAAAATCTCAATAGTCAGCTGATTTCAATGGAGCGACTTTGGAAATCTCAATTTGCCTGTATGATGGAAAAGCACATGAGATCCTCCCGGTTGTGCTCATAGTTGTATGTGGCGATACATTTGAAACTCCTTATAGTCCATCTCGAATCAAACAGTTGGACGCTACTAGCAGGTTTGTGGCTTTGAATGTCTGGACGTCACACATTTTGTAGCGGGGGATCTCACCATATCAACGCGAGAAATCCACCAGAACAATTACTATCATCATATTACAACCAAAATGGACACTATAATCAAGACCTTCGCGCCGATCGCGATAAAGGAAGTCACAGCTTACCTTTCAAAGAAAGCTACTTCTCCATCGACCGAATTAGCCAAAGCAGCATACGAAGGAAATACAAGCGCGGTCAAAAATATTCTTTCCCAAGATCATCAAATAGATATGGCGCCAGCACTCATCGCGGCTAGTAGTGCAGGAAAAATGGAGATTCTTGATATTCTCATTGATCCTCCACGTCGTCCACGATCAGAAAACTCCCGTCATAAGGATGTAGTAAAGAAAACAGATGTGAATGTGTGGTCGCAAAATATTACGCCTCTGATAGCCGCAGTACAAACACATCATGTGAAAACAACTGATTTGTTGCTGGAGGCTGGAGCGGACACTTCGATGGCACCAAAAGGCGGAGAGACTGCTCTGCATATCGCAGCCAGAATTGGAGATCTAGAAATGGTGAAGCTTTTGGTAGAGTATGAAGCAGATTTAGAGGCCAGAGACGGTTGGGGCAATACACCACTCCTCTCTACCTCTAGATGGGGTCATCCGCATACAATCAAATATTTGTTAGAAAAAGGAGCAGATATTGAAGCTAGGGATATGAAGGGCTCCACAGCACTATTGTTGGCGTGCAGACACGATTGTGTTGAAGCTGTAAGAGTTTTGATCAATAGCGATGCAAATGTGAGAGTCAGGGACAAAAAAGGAAGAGGTCCATTACATCGAGCGATCGCTGGAGTTGACTTTATTGATGGAGTAAGTGCCAAAGTGAAGGAAGATATGGTAAGACTATTGATAGATTCAGGTGCAGATCCAAAAGTGAGAGATAAGGAGGGAAAACGACCTGCAGATATGGTTGGATTTTTAAGAGGTGGGGATGGGGTGAGGCGTCTGTTAAGCCCCGGAAGCGCACCGCACTCTAGAGAAAGGACGTCGGGACACAGTAGACATGGGAGTCGGACAGGATCTCCCCATGGTGATAAATATCGACATTCTCATGAGCCTAGCCACCATAATTCCAGGAAAGATCGACGTCTGTCGCCTTTAGCTGATGATATGATGACCGGATATGATCGGGACTAAAGCATGGTATGAATGGGTGTCCCTGACGCTGAACGATTGATTTTTCAAATCTCGACGGGAAGATGTAAGATAATGACAAGTGTGTATCCTATTTTCACGAGAGCATTTTGTTGTTGCAATTTGAAATAACAGTAATTAAAAAATTTCAACTGACTATTTCAGTGATTAACATAAAGGTTCTGAAAATAATGATAATAATACGGCACAAAGAGTATCAAAACCCAGTGTAGCCATGCGAAAGAAACTTTGCTGGAAGGATCAAGGCAGAGTGAAAATGTGTGAACGGTAATTTTTTTTTATCAAGCATCTACTGCTGTTAAATATGAAAGTTACATACCACTGAAGCTGTCACCGCTTAACTATTTGATAGGGATCCTCCTAGTTTCCCTACACAGAACAAACTGGCAGTGCCAAAGTTGATAATTCTGTATGGACTGAAGAACAAGAACAACTCAGTAAACACTAAACTGTCAATGGGCCATGCGTTTCATTTGCTTCTCAACAATCATACGGGACTTCCCACTTGTAAAGATCTCAAAATCCACACATCTCAGTTTACCCAATGGGCTTCCCAGTTCATCCATTGTTACACCAAATCGATCCTTAACCTTCCAGGATGGTGGGCCATTCAGTTCTAATTCTTCAATGGGTGGCTGAACAATCAATATACGCCTCCAACTTGCCTCTTTCCTTCTGACTGCCTCATTTGTAGGTTGAATATTCAATTTAAACCCATCCCGATAATTTAGAGCGGGCCACTTGCTCCAATCTGCCATGCGCCGACCTCGCGGGTTATGTAGATACCTGCATCGTGTTTGAGTCGATCGTAAGTCTAGGAACTGAGCGTTATGACAAGGTTGAAGGAGAGGATTGGGTCGTGGAAATGAGGTAGCTGGAGATGCACGAAAAAATAGAGCTTGTTGAAGCAAGTTTGAGGATTCGATAACATCATAAAAGCTTTGATTAATCATTTGAGCTCGAACAAGATCGAGAAATGGTAGCTGGAGGAGGATAAGTTCTAGAAGTTCAGGGATTGCGAAGACAGTTTGAACTGAGCTCTCCACTGAACATATCGCTGGTTCTGTGTCTATGGCGGATATGGTAATTGCAGAAGGCATATCGAATAACGTACAGAGAACATATCCATTCGAATTGTTGCCAGCTTAGGTTCCTATACTTTGATGATTTGGGTTGTTGTTGGAAACAATTTGACCGCGGTCACGAAAAGTGGTGCAACCTCAAGGCGAGGGCCGCGGCCTCGCTAGTACCAACAATCACAGCCACATTAAGCCACTCCCATAGAATCCTACAACTTCAAAGTGTTTCGTATTTCTAACCAATTAACCAATTTAATCCGTCTTCGTACATTCAATATATCTCTTCATATATCTTCAGCAACCATCAAGTCTCGGGTCGTCTCATCTTTCAAAGATGAAAATGGCATCTCAAATTCTGAAACGACGGTTGAAAGACCATTGTACATGTATCCCAACCTATTGGTCAGAGTATTGAACGACAACAAGCATTTGAGAGATCTCCAATTTTGAAGTTTCCAAAGATCCGATGAACATCCGAATGTCAGATTCAAGATCTGAAACCATAAAGCTTGTATATGACGTTGACAGTCCAAAGCTTGTATGCGATAATGATTTTGGATTCAGCACGGTGCAATGTACTGCATACTGCTTTGCATAAATCTATCTAAGATTATCGTTGGTATCAAGACTGGTTTTTTCTGGCTGGACATGATGATTATCAGTTTTGGATTAAAGTTGGCTAGCGAGGCTTCTTGCACTCCGTGCCGTTTCATTTGATATTGTGCCTTACAACATCTTAAATCTCACCCCTTTGACGTCTCGAATCTGTACTATACATTGCGTTAGTCTTATATCTTGAATATCCAGATCCAATACTCTCCCTACATCTTGTCTTCCCCCCAGATTTCCATCATTAATTTGCACTGCTAAGAGATTTGAACCAGATCTTCTTGTATTGATCATGGCGAGTGCTCAAAGGTTTGACTCGGACTTCGGGCGGTCGACAATACCTCTATTGCTCCAACCTGGATATCTTGAGTCTAGTTTTAAAGACGATTCGAGCCTCATGAACTCCAATGCAACACTTGTCACAACTCAAGAGCCATTGCCAAAGCTAAAGCCGCAGGGACAAATGAGGCTGGATCTTCCAACAGCTGGTTCAACAGACAAACCTGCTGGATACTACCTTCTTCTTCAACATTCCCGATCAGTGAAGAAACAGCTAGAGTCACAAACCATCAGACCGCTTCCAGAACGTAAAGGCGGGCCGAAACTCGCATTTGGTTGCCTTCCAAATAAGAAACCCCGTGTAGGGCCTCAATACCGAATACCTTCAGCCAGGTCGCAGGATGACTTAGAACCGTCTGTCAAAAGGCAGCCACTGCAGTCAAACTTTGGCTATTACCCAAACTATGAAAGGCCACCGGCTTTCGTTGAATCATCGAAACAGAAATCCACACGTACTGTGAAGTTCATGGCCGATGCTCCACCACCTGCTCCGAAAAGGAATCCTCGCGGTCGATATCCCGACTACGAACTCTCTTGACAACAAATAATTGGAATTTAAACGACAGTAACCTCCCAGAATTAGAGATCAAATGAACAACAGCTTCACGAGCTTGACGAAGTGCATAGTTTCTAACTTATTGACCTGGCTTGGTACATTCATTCAACTCAGAAGCTCGCCATGCTATCCAATTATATGATTAGCATGTTGCTAGAGATGCTCATACCGGGAAATCGTCAAACAAACATGTCATCAACGGTGTCTTTCAAAATGAGCCTAGCTGAATGAGAAGCATCATCAATCGCACAATTGGTCGAGACTCGCTCATCTTCGGATGATATCCGGTACAGCGTTCTATACAATAATGGCAGTTGAAATTGATCTCCGCAGAAAGCTGAAGAGGTGTCCATTTAGCTGCCGGAAGAGGATGTGAACCAAGATTTGTCTCAGAGTTACCTTTCCGCTATTCGTAAACTATCGATCGACAGGTACACTATTTGCCACCCAAGTGCTAGGTTTCTAGAACCCGATCCATCTGTTCTGGCTCCACTATCGACACAATGGATATTGTTCTAAAATGGCAATGAATACATCGCTCCCACCGGTAGTTCATGCATGCATGATGTTCTGCAAATGCGTCTTTGCATCTCTAGGTTCCCCAAATTAAAGAACAAACTATCGCAAGAGTAAGAGCAATGGATCGATACGAAGCCACTTCCGTACGATCAGATCCGCAATCTTGAGTATGAAGTTGGGATGATGCCCACTATATACCATACCCAGGAGGCGTATGACGTCCTCCATCTCTGAGCCAGTTCGCAGCAGATGCAGTCAGGGCATATCGTACTACCCAGAGCCCCCGAAAATCTTTGCAAGTTTGGTCTGCTTGAGTTTTGACTTTCTCGCTAAAGATAGACGTTCATTCTCCACTGAACTGGGCCATTCAACCAAAGAATAGTTCTTGTTCAAAATAAAGGAATCGACACCGCCTGGTGAGCTAACGCGGACCCGTCTTAATTTAAGGGGGCTGGTTGGTATATATGTACCTGTGTGGGGCAAGTGGATAGCTGTTCGCCGTACGTTCATGCCCACGACTATGGTGCATATAACCTCGGAAGGAAGAGATTTGAAAGAGATGAGTCCGAATCGAACGGAAAGGTGTGATTATTTATCTTGGGAATGATATTATATAAACAATCGAATTGTATTTAAATCAAAATTTGCTTTTTTCTCATCCACTTGTACGATCTTCCATTATCTGGTACCTACCTGCCGTTTTCTGCCACGAGCTTTTTAGCATTTTCCCCTATCCCTAGCCTATCGTGACCCACTTAGGCACCACGTCACAGCCTGAACAGCCTATAATTCAGATAAGATAAGCGAAACCGCGGCTTCGAACAGCTTCACCGGTATTTTTTTAATTGTTCTGCGCTGTGTCAATTGATATTCGTACAACAAATCACAACATCATCCCATTGATTCCTGCTCTGTGGTTTATTGTCCCTGAGACACGGGGAAAAGGGAAATGTCCTTCGAATCCCCTCCCTCCATTACCACATCTCTCCACAACACTCTCCTCCACATCTCACAAAACCCATATCCATACATACCTAACCCACCAAATTGTCCAAGGCGCGCATCAGTAGCTCTAGTATTACGTATCCGTCCTTCTCGCCATGATCTTCCTCCTACAGCCCCTCAAGTCTTTCCATATCCAGAACCACCAACGGACCAGCGACTTGCAAATTTCTTTGAACAATCATGGGTGAAAACCGGTGATCCTGAATTGTTATTTATCAAACGCGCGGCAAGAGAAGGAGATCGATGGACGAGTCATGTCGCGCTACCAGGAGGAAAGAGGGATCCTGGTGATGCAAGTGATAAAGACGTCGCAGTGAGAGAAACTAGTGAGGAAATTGGGTTGGATTTAAGGGGGGAGAGATGTGTATATGTTGGGAACTTGCCGGAGAGGGTAGTATCTACAAGCTGGGGATCAGTGCCGTGAGTTACCTTTGATAGATGGATTTCAATTCACTACGAGAAGGCAAGAAATATTGAAGAGAAATTGCTGATACTGTCTCCGAAATAGAATAATGGTACTTTGTCCGTTCCTCTTCATCTGGATCTGTCCAGCATTCCCACCACTCCAGCTACAGCCTGCTGAAATAGCATCAACGCATTGGGTTCCCCTACGCGTCCTTCTTTCGCCATCAGTCCGCACATATGAATATGTTAATGTATCCGATCGATTTGCCAAGCAAGGGGGTGTAGTATTGAAAACGATACTGAAGCCGATAATAGGCAAAATGAGGTTCTCGGCCATTCGATTACGACCCAGTGAATCATTGTATTGCAGTTCAACGAAGGAATATTTTTCGGAAGAGTCGCAACCTAAGAAAAGCATCATTGAAAGAGCTTATACTTGGTTTAAAGGGGGGGAGAAAGCACAAAGCGATAGACCACTCTTACTTTGGGGGTTAACCTTGGGTATGGTGGCTGATTTTCTCGATCAACTACCACCTCATGATTCGGTTGAATTATGGGAATATCCCACTTTTACTTCGCCGGATATACGAATCATCATAAATCTGCTTACACGAAATATCAAGAAACGAAATACGGAACGATTACGAGGGAGTGCGCACGATGGGACTGGTAATCAAACAGCAATGGATGGAGAAACAACTGCTGTTGCAATGCTTGAAAGCGGAGGGCCTTTAATAGGAAAGAATAAGACGAAAGAACATGCAGTAGGCGTTATGTTAGAAGGATATTATGATGCAATGAAGAAAGGTGTTTGGATTGGTGCCGGCATAAGATTAATGTCAACGCTGGCGTTGATTTTGTGGCTTGTTAGGTGGTATAGATTGAGGAGCAATAGGGGTAAATGATGATGGAAGGATTGATGATCATGAAGGGATACACCCAAAAGTTTTTCACACATAATACCCCGAGAAAATTGCTCCATGGCCAGTACCTCGGAGATTCTCATGCATCTTATTTATACCATCATCTCGTAAGTCGAAGTAAACCGACGAGGTAGATTGCAAATGTTGATTAAGATAATAATTAGTCGATTAATTGATTTTGGCTGTAGTTATAATTACATAATTATTGGAGCTAGTTGTAGTCTCATTCTAATTACTACCATGTGTATGGAAGCGGAGTACGCCCTCGGAACTCAGCATATACGTCTTATGGAAGTCACTCTTTTCTAAGTGGAATAAGTAGCAGCGGACTGGAAGAATAGAAGTTTCTTTTGGGATGCCGTAGTTGTCTATTTTTATTGCAGTACCTCGATTGAGCATAGGTGCGGTCTTTTAGCGCATAACCATTCGTACAGCTTTGTCAATTTGGTTTCTGGCAAGTTGGTTATTTAAAAAGTGTCGTAGCAACCTCCCTGTGTGGATGTAGACTCTCAGATACACCATCTATTAAATGCAGTCACTACGGCTAAACGTCTACTCCAATTTATTATAAAACTCTTCACTTTGTTGATTCAATTCACGTTCACCTCAAGCTATTTACAAGAATCCTCGAGCCACCATCAACTTGATTCTATCTTCAGTCAATTCAGATATCAATATGGCAGGGAAGAAGAAGAATGGAAGGGGAGGTCAAGGTGACGGTGGTGTAAGTAGACTTTCACAAGGAAGTCTAGCGCCTGACGGCCCTGATAGAATCAATATCCCACTTACTACAGACCAAGCTTCTACCGGTTCTAGTAGAAGTCAAGCTCCTGCTGGCCTTGGTAGAATGGACTTTCCACTCACCACAAGCCAGCGACAAGTTTCTGCCAGTCATGGTAGAAGTCGAGCTCTTAACAATCCTCTTCCTACAGACCAACGTTCTACCAATCAAAGCGTGACAGAATTTAGTCGTCCGAGTTCTGCTCGTTCTTCGAACCCTAGTCAACTACAATTTGATTTAGGAAACGGAACAGTTCGAACACTATCCCGTGTCACTGAGAGTAGAAGCTCCCAATCACGAGTTACTGCAGTGCCAATCGGTCAAGGCCAAGCGGCCCCGGGCTCTCCTCAATCACAATCACAGCGCCAGCCACCTCTCGGATCTGCGCAATCAATTCAATCTGTATTTGAATCACAGAGACCAGCTGGATTTCTTGAACGAACTCAATCACAGACTCGGACACAAAGACCCGCTGGACCTATTAACCGAACTCAATCACAAGTTCAACTACCGCCTCATTCTGGGCTACAAAGCCCTCCCAAATTTCAACCAACTCTAACAACACCATTTCATTTGCAACAACAAGTTCAAGATTCCCGGCGCTTTAATCTCGGCCAACGACCTCAATTTCAAGTACCACGTAGAGAATCTTTCGGAACCAATCCAGCATTTGGAGGCAACCCACCATCTAGCATCATGCCTACTAACAGACAAGGTCCACCTACAATATATCCCCACGAAGCTGAAGCCAGAGCTCAACTTGAAAATCCTCGTGGTCAAGCAGCCCAGTATGTTGATCCACGTCAGAACCCAGAATGGCGCAAGGCAAAACAGGATGAAGCAATAGAAAAACTTCGTGGAAGAATTGCTCGAGGAAAGGGTTTCCGTTCGCTTGTGCAACCGGGAAATCCGATGCCTAGTCTTAGAGAGCTTCAATCGACAGGTGGGCAGGATAGACGAGGTGTAGTATCTCCTACGCCATCACCACAACAGGTATGCAACCCTTCATATAATCAATTGAGAAATTTAAGAGAATCACTAACTGATAAACTTCTACAGCAGCAAGCTCTCGTCGTCCCATTTCCAGGATTAGAAAGTCAACACGATCAAGAAATGGCTGTGTCTCAATCAGGAATTGGGAATCTGGATATTGCATCTCAAGAATTTTTCATTCAAGACTCATGGGCCAAATCACAACTTCGAAAAATTGGTAACACATGTCCTAGAGGATGTCGATGGTTTAGGATCACGGGTGGTTATCGATGTGGTCAGGGTTTTCATTGGGCTACTGATCAGTCGATTAGTGAGGGAAAGGGAGAAGTAATTACTTCATTGAGAGTTGTACCGAAAGGATTTCCAAATCAAGGTGAGAAATTGAAGACCGGCTCTCGTTATGATTAGTTGAGTCTGCGATGAATGCGGTGCGAGTTGGATATTGACACAGCATATTTCTAAGCACCCGCATAAGCTTACTCTCTATATCTTGGGTCATTCTCTACCCGGGACTAGGACCACTTATTAGCATAATCAATAGACTTCTATTAATCACAATTCTTTCTTTATGAAATATGACTGAATCCGTCTTGAGAATATGAATAAGTGGTATGATGCGAATAATCAATACTTTTGACCTATGAATAATCTCCCTCCATTGTAAAAGACCACTTAAGAGCTACCTTCTCATCACAATGAAATACTTTCTTTTTTCAATGTACAAAGTACCTCAAAAACACCAAGAAATCACTGAGATGAAGAATAACATCACTAAAATATCAACTTTGACACCTGAAGACCAACCTCCGAGAGCCCGCAGCAAATCCATCACACTAAATCAGCCTCAAACTGCTACACTCCTCTTCGGCGAAACTTGCAATAACACCCTGCAAATCCCATCGCCTCCAAAATCCAAATCGGTGCTCGATCTTTCGAGTCTCCAACCAGAAACCACAGCAGAGAAAAATACCACTGCTCCCCACCCCCTTCTCGTTATGCGGTTGAAGAACAAACATGGAAACAAAGATAAACGTATGAATTCTCAAGAATCTCTAACCAAGCCTGGAGGGTAAACACCACCTATTTGAATCCAAGATGAAGCGCATACTAACTGTGACTAGGATAATCGTCAGGGATTTTGGCTCGCAGAAATCGCTTGATGATCTGAGGAAGTAAGTTAAGTTATCGATATAATAATGCGGCTGTGCCGATCATTCCAGGGCGAAGAATAAGATTACAAAGAGAAAGGTTCATTTTGCGGATAGCGATTATTTTGATGGATCTAGGGATGGAGAGGAAAACATGTTTGAGTGTGAGATGGATGTGTAGATTATTTGATGGGGGATTATTAGGAGGAAATTGAAGTAGTGGAGAAAGTAGCTGGGCGATGGATGGTAATTAGTAAAAGAACCTAGTTTCCCACTTTATACATCTAGGCAGATTGAAAATCTAAGGGGTAGTTTGGATGCACAAATCCGGTCAGATTCCGTTAAATAATCTGCTCATTTCAACAACAAATCCCGTATTTCTGTTTGAATAGAAAATAATTTAAAATTATGAAGTATATAATCTAAAACTTCAGGTTTTTTATAAAAATTAAATTTTAATTAAATAAAACATTATTCCTATATTTACATTAATAAAATTAAAGTTATTCCTACATTCGCTTATTTAAATCATTCAAATGATAATAATAAACTTAGATTGTTTATATATTAATGATTCGAATTTCTTTTATTTAAAAGCGTATATGTATATTATATATATACTCTATTTTTTCTTATTTCTATAGATTTTATACCGAAATCAATATATATAAATAAATAAAATAAAAAAACGAAATACAAGAATTTCTTTTTTTAGATTCAAGATATACTGCTACAGAATCCATTATAGCAGAAAAAAACAGATGATTTGGTGGATTCTAACCAGAATTGATATCCAAACAAGCCCTAATATAAAACAAATTCGGTCTACTAGGTTCAGGTTTAAGATTCCATGTGGCCTCTGTGAATATTCACATTCATACGGTCATGATTGACGATTGCAATATGATTGAGTCATCGATGGTCTGCGTACTGAATTTAAAACTGCTACTGCTTGTTGGTGAATATTACTGCAGATGAAGTGTTTCACGGTCAATGATGAACGCCCAAAGAGAAAAAGTTCATTTCTTGTATTCCATATATAATCCGCATCATTTACTATGCAAACTCCCAGTATCTCTCTCACAACCTTTCCAATGCTTCAAAATAGGTATATACATCTCAACCTCAACAAAACCAAACAGAAATCAAACAAAATGGACGGAGAAACACCCGAGGATCCATCTATAACCTTCCCTATAACCACGTCCAAAATGGATATTGAAATTGACAAGATACATATCACCAATGACCCCCAAATTTGGGAAGAAATGTCTCATCTCGCATGGCCCACAAACAGTTTGATACCCATGCTTCTCGAGGCTCGCAAATTTAGAGAGGAAGAGAGAATTGAAGAAGCGAGAGAGATGGTCAAACGCATGAAGAATCAGCAGATGGTCAGGAAGATAGAGGAAGAAGAGGAGTTGCATTCGAAGAGTGATGGAGATGCGGAAGGAGAAACATGGTTGGTAGTTGATGCTATGGCTGTAATAGATGAGATGAGTGAGATGGATAGGAATTTTGAGGGAGATGATGATACAAAGAGATGTAAAGCAGAAAAGGGATTGGGGAAGTGTGATATGCCATGGGCTGTTGTGAATCGTTGGTCGAGGTGGTGGAATTGGTGCTTTGGATAGAGGAACTGAGTGGTGGATTGTATGAGTTAAGATTTAATCTCGATGCGTTCACGTAGAGATTATTATGCCATCTAGAATTTCAATTACCCATTCATATTACTGTGAGAAATCTGGCTAATGGTGGAAGCCTTTTGGTGATTTTACTCATTGTATAATTCGTCATTCAACCGTAAGTGAATAGCAAGTATCACACTCAAAGTTTGGATATTATTAGCTTCGAGATTCACTCACCCACATCTCTTCAAAAATGCCACCATAAAAAGTCATCGACTTTGACTCCCTAGACCTTTCCAACAAAATCTCCCTCGCATATCCTCCAAAATGGGCTGTCTACCCTCCAAACCATCCCCCCCTCCCAACGAAAAATCTCAACGCCGAACCACCCGGGGCGCATACGCACCTCGGACGAGCAATTCAAGCAGTCTCCACGCCTCCCGACCCATCGACATCTCCTCATCACAACACGCCGTCTCAACCCGCGTCAAGAACGGATATGCAAGCTATCTCCACGGCCAAAGAGCTACCCACAACAGTCTCAACGAAGAATCGACTGAGCAGATTCCACAAAAAGAACAAGACAGAGTGAAGGAATCGAGATTGAGCTGGACGATTCCGGAAAGAAGATCTTCGCTTGGGGTTAGTACGCTGGGAGCACAAACGAATGGGGGAAATATCGTTGTCGGAAAGCTGGGAGCTGATGCACTTGAAAGTGGAAAGGTTGGAGCAGGTATGGGAAGACGTCGAATCGGTCAGTCGGTCAGTAATCCGGGTGTGAGCGCTGTACCAACGCAGATGCCGAGACAAGATGAAGAGAACTATGGTTCTCGACCTGTTTCGCCTGTTAGTTCGGTGGGTACGACGAAATGGGATCGTCCTGGCCTCTTTCATAGGGTTTGAACTTGGCGTGATAGTGGAAATGAAAGTACTGGTAGGAGGATAGTGTGATGAGTATTGGGGCTTTTGGATGTGGTGAAAGCTTAATTAAGTGGATATTTGATTCTAGCGAGGGTTCAGTTGGATCAGAAATGGGTTGAAAGATTGCGTAATGAGGAGATGAGCACTGCAGAGATTCAAAGACTGCCTAGTAATGGAAGATGCAAAGTCAGAGAGGGTATTTAATTTGGGTTAGAACCCAAAGGAATAATAGAAAAGTACCTACATTCGCTCAAGCTATTCCCAAAACTTTATGTTCACCAATCTCTGACTTGATCAAAATGATTTACTACACCTTCATCCATGCTACTTCCTAACCCATTGTGATATTACTCTGTTATTGATATTCCCCGTAACACTTAAAATTTACCTATCTAAGCTGGCAAAGGAAACTGAACATGAGTATCATATTTCTCCCAATCAAGGAAAAACAATTTAGTAAAATCAGGTTCTTTTCTGAGATATTTACAAACATCTTGGTGTTCATTTTGACTCCATCCAATTATCTGACAAGCCTACTCGTTACAAAAATATTATTAGCATCGAAGTCATCAATACAAAATCAAAAGAAGGGGAGAAGAAAGATTAGGGCAAGTCTTACCCTACTGCAATACCAGAACATTGAACATCGCGGGCACTTGAACAGCGAGGCTGATTTCATCTGACATCCATGGCACATTCTCAGACCATTGGATTCTGTTGAAAATACTTGAATCTGATCGTTCAACGCGAATAGCTCTACTAAAGAAAGTGTGAAGATCTATTTGATATTGCATATGGTTAGCGACAGACAGTTAAAAGAGCTATGGAGATATAGAAATAATAAGCACAGTACCTTCAAACAAAGTTCATCGTCATGAAGAATACCAATCTTTCCACCACAGTTTTCATCCTCAATTGGAAACTCGTGAGGTTTTGCGTTGATGATCGCAACGGTGTATCCTTTTCTGACTCTATTTGGTGGTAACTCTCTCCCCTTTTCTTCGGTTTCGAATTTAAGCTTGATCTCTTTGCCATCAACATCTTTTACTGCCAATGATGAATTTCCAAACTTAGTTGTGTGAGTAATCTCTCCCAAGAAACACCAATGATTTCGTGCCCTAGAACAAGAGACTTCATTGGTCTCGTAGTAGTCGCTATTGCTTGAGACGGGCAGGTGGATAATTGGTGGAAAAGTGGCGCGGCTTCGAAAGTCGACTATCTGTTCCACGGAACGCACTGATTCCCTTTTCCATAGCCAGGCTTCGAATTTCTCGGGAGAAAGACCAGTGGGTATTGCATCGACTGTTGTTTTCCATCCCTTCGAATGCCCAAATAATTCGTATTCAGTAGGGTCATCGACTAGGTACCCCCATTTCTGTATTTCCATACAGTCACTGCCATAGACTATTTCAAAGTCAGATATTGCCCTTTCCGCGAAAACCTTTCCTCTGGCTAAGTCGCTATGCTTGAGAACCCCCTCAGCAATAGCCACATAGATTCGTCCCATATCGGCAGTGCCGGTTTCCTGCTCATTATGAAGGCGGACTAGTTGGTCGAATTCACGGAGTTCCCGCAATGGTCTATCGCGTCTGCTCGCTGCGATACGGCCGAAAATAAATAACGACAGTCTGGGTATTTCCCCCAATTGCCTATCACTGTTCTTGCTCTCTTTTGCGGGCAAGGAGCAAAGACCACATGAACATTCAAAACCGAAATCTTTCTGAAGCATCGCACGCCGAACTCTGCGGGGCTTGTTGAGACCAAGATAGTGTATCGTAATTTCCTCATCTTTGCTAATGTCTTTCAGAGCTGTGACAGCGATTTGTTGGCTACTCTCCATCCAGTGTGCTCCGGCATTTCGATCACAAGCATGGTTGATACGACATGCAGTAGGGAAAAGCCCGCCTCTTTTATGTCGGTTTTGAGATCCGTCTGGATTGCCGGTTTCTGACATATAAGTTCCTTTCAAGGGCAGACAATTTGTATTGAAAATGGCACATAGTCGTTCGATTTCATTTGTGCATGGGTGCATATGACCAAAAGAAGCGTAATCCTGTCGCTGTTGACGATTGAGATTAGACCATTGTTCTGAGATGCAAGATCGAAGATCATCTCCGACTAATTCAGGTCCTAAAATCAATGCCGACTCTGAAAGAATTCGTGTGCCCCTGGGAATATCTCTGGTCGCAATGAGACCTAAACCTTTCCCTGGCACATTCCGCTTCGCATACATCTGATCAGCCATCATGATACACTTATTCAGACCGTCCGCCTTCGGATCTGCTTGAACTTTTCATGCGAAATTCAGGTATCGAGACTTTGTGGAAGTGAATATAAGAACCGCTGTAGGAAGATGAGTCAATATAACCAACATAATGAAGTTGTTTGCAGTGAATTCGTTTGACCAGAGCGAATGTGAGACTTATACAAATGATGTGAATTAATGATGCATGTGACTTGTAAACCTGCGAAATCGCATCAAAGAATGAACAAGGGAGACGTCTTGATCCTTCATGCATGCAATCAAGAAAACTTGTGACGCATAGAAGCATAGAATGAAGCACTGCATTTCTGCCTCAAATTCCAAGATGATAAAGAAGTAGAACGTAGTGGCTTTATTCACTCTATCATGAACCTCTATCTATGGCAAATGTTCTAGAGATATCTCCTGCTTAATTTCCCACGACCGTCGGCAAAGGCAAAGGAAATCGAACAACGCCATTGAACTCGTCCCATTTCATTAAAAACATTCCTCGCATATCAGGCATTTTGAGGATTTTGCAATCATTTTTGTGGCCCTTAGTGTTCCAGCCGTTCTTCTGACATTTCTGTTTGTCGTGCACATGACAGTTAGCATGCACACTAGTATACATGATCGCGGAGCCTCTGTGTTAGACTAACCTGATTGCAATACCAGAAAAGGGAACACCCGCTGCATTTCACCATTGACGATGACTTCTTACCACATCCATGGCATGTTCTGGCATTATCAGTCTCTCTTTTCGTAGAGAATTCTTGAGTCAGATCTCTTAATGCAATCAAGTGAGACAACGATGTTGGGAAGATCTGTATCACATTGTTAATGATTGACCATTATATCGGTATTTAGTAAAAACCAGTTGGGTACCATACCTGAAATAATGCAACGTTTTCAAGGCCGATTTCAGGCTCAGTAATATTGCCGTCGCGTTGTGCATAGAGAATTGCAACCGTGTGCGCTTTTCGAAGTCTAGGAAATATGCTTCGTGCATTGGGTTCGAGTAAGATTTCGACATTTGTGTCATCGATGTCTTTGACCACAATTACGAGATCTGACAAGTCAAACTCCAGAATCTCGCCCAAGAAACACCAGTGGCGTCGTGGTCGACAATTAGACTTTCCAACATTCTCATAGAACTCTGGGCTCTTCCGATCCCTATGCGGAAGTTCCAGGAATGAAAGGAAAGTGAAATTGCTCAAAAAGCTGTTTGGGCTTTCGAAATAAATTTGTGATTTCTGCAGTCCCTCTCTTCTCCAAAGCCAGTCTTCAAATCCGGTGGAATCAAGACTCGACGGGACATCATGGACGGGTGTCGCCCAATCGAGAGATGATAAGCCGTAATAGATGTTCTTAGACGGATGGTTCGCTCGATGCTGGTTGTCGAGCACTTGTAGACTGTCACTGCCATATGATATTTTCAAGTAAGGTGTTGCCTTCTCAGCCAAGATACGGGCTCGTGCCAAGTCGCTGTGACCTATGTTCATCTTAGAAGCTTCAACAAAAAGACCACCCAACAAGCTGCCACCCAGTTCTTTGCCAGAGAGTAGCTGAACTGCTTGATCCATGTAACGGAGGCCCTGCAATGGATATCTCATAAAGGTCCCTGGAATCAGAGTCATAATCCGAGCAATATTCATTAACTCTTTGTCAATTTGTATGGATTCCCTGGCAGGTAAAGAACAAAGATTACATGAGCATAAAAATTTGAATTTCTCTTGAAGAACCTGACGTCGAATTCCGCGAGGCCATGAGCGAGATCCAAGATAGCTTATCGTGATCTCTTCGCCTTTTTAGATGTCTCTCAGCGCGTGGATAGTGTGCTTCTTGATATTCGTGTTCCAGTTGCTAGAGGCGTTGTTATCGCAGGCGTGGTTGATCCGACAGGCTTCAATGAACAGTCCGCCCTCATTTTCACTTTCCATGGGAAGACCATTGGTTTTGAATATACCGAGATATTGCTCATCCGCATTCTTGTAAGGGTGTACATTCTTCAGAGACAGGAATGCTTGCTGTTGTTGATTATTGAGGGCATTGAATTGACCTCGGAGGGAAAATCCTGTGGGTGCTCGTTTTGGCCTCGTCATGATTGGCTTCTCTTCAATGATTCGAGTACCCTTGGGAATGTCCTGGGTTGCAACAAGACCTTTCCCTTTCCCCGGTACATCTTGCAATGCGTATCTCGGATTGTCCGGCATCCTGTGTCGTTTTTTCTCTTGCTTTGTGATTTTCTATCTTCCGACCAAGAAGGTTGGTGGGAGGATATGTAAATTGAAGAGATGAGAAGAAGGGTTCTAAGTCAATTGAAAATTACATTACCTTTGGCAACAGAGGTTAATTTGTACAAACAAAATCTAGTTGTTGACAGTAGTCGTCGGTTTGTCTTATAAGAAAATCGTGCAGTACGCACAATCTTAAAGATCAAGGGTCTTCCTGGCTTTTGTTAGACCCTTTTATGTGCCAAATGAGGATTGCCAGATAAGGATTCTAGTGCACATAATCGTAATACAAATTAATATCTTCCAATTGCTTGAAATTATTGAAATTATTGATCAATTCGAAATGGTTGGGATTGGGTTCAGTAAAAAATATAGAGAAAGCACTAAACTCAATCCCAGTCATTTCTTGTTCTCTGTGCTAGAATCCTTACCTGGTGTGCTAAAGAATCTTTCAAAGACCCGAAAGACACCTAGATAGATGGCAGTACGCGTGTTTGCATGATGCATGAAGCATGGCAACAGCATTGCAATCCCCCTGGGAAAGGCATCATTAATCAAAAAAAAAATCAAAAAAATCGGTTTGCTTTTCATGTGACAAGGCAAATATTGTCCCAATGGAACCTCAACAGAAGCGAAGCATCATTTGATTGGGTGGTGCGAGCTTATGGAAGCTCTCAATGTTCGTTATAGGAGGCAGGAAGGTTACAATAAATGTATGATACCCTGGTTCAAACCTGGGCTCGTTGCCGGTGGGAAGGACTGCTCGCACTCTGTACGACCAACATACTCTATCTTTCCAGAAAATCATGGACAGAATTCAATGCCGATGGTCTTGTCCATAATAATCGACGAATTTGATTGAACCCCTTCTGGCCATTTTCAATATTGCCAATCGGCGATACAAATATCATTCTCAGTCGAACTTTCGACCTCACAACCATTTTGTAGTAGCCATTTTCAATCTGCTCGTGAAATCATGACAATTGTAGCTGATGGTGCTTGTTTGAGTGAATGAAATAGACGCTTTGAGATGAAGATCTTGGTTTCCATTTCCACGGAATGACAAACGGAAATCTCCACTTCTCCACTCAAGCAAGACACAGGTTGGGAGCAATCTCGGCATGTTTGTTGTGGGTGATATCATGGCCAAACCAGGGACGGCAAGCCGTCAACATAGTATGAAGAGATGGAGAGATGGAGAGATGATGAAATTCTTTAATTCTCAAATGCAATGGAAAGATAAACCTAAAACAAAATATCTAATGTGATTTATCAGTATGCGGGTTATATCAATATACAAATCATTTTTATTTTAATTCATTCTTTCTTTTTTAATATAAGTTATATTTTTATCAACAATCCATAATAAATTTGAATAATCAAAAAGTCTGTATATTTTTTGTTATTGAAGTTATTTAAAAAAATAAAAAAATAAGTATTCAAAAGATTATAAAGATATATAATATCTTGAATATAATATTATTTTCTATTTCAAATATTGATCTAAATCTTATAATCTTTTGGAATTAAAAAGGAATATTATTTCTAAATATATAATTGATATAGATATGAAAGGATTTTTATTTAAATTAAGAAATATAAAAGATATAATAAATTATATTTTTAAATTAAAAGATGTAAAGTATATTGAAAAGCTTTAAATATATCGATTTATAAAACATCGAATTAAATTAAAAATGTATTTTAATTATGTTTACAATTTTCAAAGGGTTTTTTACAAAGATTCTAAGTTTATTAAAAAATGGTTTCAATTAATTTCAAATATACAAATGAAATATAGTATTCTTGATCATGATTTTTATAATTTCGATGAAATAGGCTTTATAATAGATATAATATACTCTAAAATAATAATAATTAGTATTAAACAAAATGGCAGAAGTAAGGCAATATAATTAGGTAATAGAGAATGGATTATAATAATTATATATAGTAGTAAGGAGGGTGAAACTATACCCCTATTTCTAATAGTTTAAAAATAGGTTTATCTTTTTAATTGATATTTTGAAATCAATTTTCCTATGGATTAAGTTATTAAATCTATATTTAATAGATGGATAAATAATGAGATAGGTTTAAAATAATGGAAATACTTTAATAAGTATATTAAGAATTAAAGAAAGAGTAAATATCGAATATTAATACTAAATAAACATAAAAACCATAAATCAAAAGCTTTTTAAATATATTATAAAAAGAACAATATTATATATTTATATTTATTATCATATTCAAATCATTTAATGTTGGGCAGACTTGGTAAGGTGTGTATACATAATATGTATAGGTAAAAAGATTGTTTATTTTTATCTACTCTCTTTATATGAAAAAGGAATTACTATATCTATATATATGTATTATCCTTATTTACACACTTCGTGTGTATGTGGGGTAAAGCGTGACATGTAATATCACGTTGTTGGTCACGTGTTCCGACATTTAATTTAATTATTTTGATAATTTGAAATATTTATATAATAATTAAATTGATAAATTTATTAAAGTATATATCAATTATATTTTAAAGATTGAATTCTTTATAGTTTTTAAAATTATATATAAAGAATTAATTATCTTTTGGAATATGAAATTAAGATTTCAAAGAATAGGTTTAATATTATTTAATCTTAAAACTATACTTTCAAAGTTAGATATTTGAATTCGTATATCTACCCCCCTCTTTTTCAATTTAAATCAATAAATCTCTTAAATCTCTTATAACCTAATTAAAGCTCTTTTTTAATTAATTTTAATAAAATCTCGAATAATCTAATATTAATTAAGCTTTTTTATACTTATATTTGAAACTATATTAACTTTAATTAAAGGTATAAAAAGATTAGCTTATAAAAATACATTTTTAAATATAAAAATCCATACATTTTGAATAATAAATGAAATATTAAATAAACATTGATGTACGAAAAAAACTTAATTATATTAAAGAAAAGTATTTATTTAAAAAGCTTTTAATATATTATTTTAGTAAAAGATTAATATTCAAATTCAATATAACAAATATTAAAAAGGGAAAAATTCTAATAGAAAAGTATTTTTTAATTAATATTATAATAAATAACGTAACGTATGGGGAACTCGGACATATGGGGAACTCGGACACTTTTAGCCCATCACCAACTTGAAACCGCAATAACTTTTATTATGCATACCCAATCACCTTCTACATCTGCTCAAATTGAAGAGAAGCTTCAAAAGGCTATAATTTCACTTCAATTGAAAGAATTTAAATCAATTAGAAAGGCTGCAGAGCATTTTGAAGTCCCTAAGTCTACCCTAGCTGATAGGCTGGCTGGGAAGAAAACACGTTCCCAAACCCACGAAATGGCTCAAATTCTTTCAAACGCAGAAGAAAATACTCTTGTACGATGGATTTCACGACTTACCATCACTGGATTCCCTGCTACACCTATGTTGGTGAAGGAAATGGCCGACGAAATTCGTCTTCGACGCGTTCGGGTCGCGTCATCTCGAAATCCTACCTCGACAGAAATTCCACCTATAGGCCACGAATGGATCTATAGATTCCAAAAACGACATCCAGAACTTAAAACATGCTATTCACGTCAATTAGAGTCTAATCGGGCTAAAGAAGCAACTCCGGAGAATATTCAGGCTTGGTTTGACGCGTTTCGCACGCGTCTCATTGAGCGAAAGTATGAATTAGATGATATGTATAATATGGATGAAACCGGATTTGGAGTTGGAAGTACTCAAAGTACGCGCATTATAGTCGATTCTACTCAGAAATCGAATTGGAAAGTTACAGCTGGCAAGCAAGAATGGATAACTGCATTTGAATGTGTCAATGCAGCTGGAAATGCTCTATCACCTATGGTCATTTTCAAGGCTCAGAATACGAATTCTGCATGGATTCCAAAGGACACACCTCAAAGCTGGCAGTTCTCTACTAGTACAAATGGATGGACCTCAAATAGCCATGGATTAGAATGGTTAAAAAGGGTTTTCGAACCAGAATCCAAGAAAGTGTCAGGTGACCGACCTCGACTTTTGATCATGGATGGCCATTCAAGCCATATTACAGGTAGCTTTATTGCTTTCTGTATAGATAATGATATTGATTTACTTATATTACCTCCTCATTGCTCTCACTTGCTTCAGCCACTTGATATTGCGGTGTATGGGCCAATGAAACGATATCATGCTTTAGAGGTCGATCGATATTCTCGAGCTGGTGTAAAGCGAATCCAAAGAGCTGAATGGGTAGAACTCTTTCAAAATATTAGAAAAAAAGCATTGAATTCTTCTAATATTAAAGCTGGCTGGAGAGGAGCTGGTTTAGTACCTTTTGCCCCACGAAAAGTACTCGATTCATTACCATTTAACTCCTCCCAGCAACCTTCTACTCCACAAATGAGAACCCCCAATCAAGACCTAGACTTGTCTATACTCAGGAGTTCTCCTCCAGATGGAACAGAACTAAGGCAAGCAAATCAGATCTTTAATACAGCTCTAGCAAGCAGTGGTTCTCCTGCATCGCCAACTCGTCGATATGCCAAGAGAATGACTAGGCTTGTAGAATCTCAAAATGCTGAGATAGCCCTACTTCGGAAACAGCTCTCTGATGCTCAGGAGGTAATTGAGACTCGAAAGAAAAGAACTAAAGGCAAAAGAGTCAAATTACAAGGTCAATTTGTCTTTAGTACTAAGGAAGTATTGAAAATGGTACGTGAGGCGGAGGAAAAACCGAAGGAGAAAAAGCCACGAGGACGGCCACGCAAACGCCCAATTGAAGAATCAGAAGAAGAGATTGAAGAAGAAGAGCTAGAGAATAGTTCAAGTGATTCGGAATTGGAATTGGAGGATTGTGTGGCTCGTAGAACAAGATCGCGTGTAGAATAATTGAAAAAGTGTCCGAGTTCCCCATATGTCCGAGTTCCCCATACGTTACGTTATAGAAAGATTGGATATAATATAAGAATTTGTCAAAATAATATAATAGATTCTAGATTATTATAATTTTTATAATTTTAATTCATTGATTTAATAATTGTTGAATAATATAAGTTTGAAAGAATGAATTGAGGTGAAAATGATTTGTATATTGATATAACCCGTATATTGATAAATCACGTTATAGGGTTGTAGTGCCATATCTATCAGTCAGCTTTTCTTTGCCTCTTAGGCTTAGATCCCCAGTAATGTATGTTATATTTATATTGCAACGAACCTTAACCTCACAGAAACCCTCATCCCTTTGGAATCCCCATTAATTATTCGAGTGTCCAATACCTGAACTACCCATATCTCAAAGTCCGGTCATTGGTGCTGGGCGGGATTCGGACTTGTCCCGGAATTGTGATGTCAATCTATCCGAGGCCAAGCTTCCATGTCTCCCCCCGCAATTGACAAATACCATCCATAGTCAGGACAGCTACTGTAAGAAGCTTGAGATATAAACTATCGACATCACTCCCGTCTCAGTTTAAAATCTATTCAATCATTTCAATCAAATACAGACAATTAATATAATTCTCACCAAAATTAATCAAAATGGCTGATCAAACCAAGATTGCAACGCTCGATGTAAGTCTATTTTTCACCAGAAAACACCCCGCTTCTGAGGACAAAAACTACCTACCACATGAAGAGAATCATCATAAATCACTCGCCACTGACACATTCTATACAGAGCACACTTGTCGACCGTCTTCCTACCTCCTCCAAAACTCTCTTTGAAGCCAAAGCCACCAAAGCTTTAACCTTCGAATCCATCGCCAACCAACTCGGCCGCTCCGAAGTCGCTGTCGCTGCACTCTTCTACGGCCAATCGCAAGCCTCTGCCGCCGACATTGAGAAGCTTTCCCAAATCCTCGACGTACCACAATCAAAGCTCGAGGCCGAGCTTGGAGGTTTCCCAGACCGTGGCCGTGCTGGTCCCATGCCCCCAGTTGAACCTCTCATCTACCGATTGTATGAGATTGTTCAGAACTACGGATATGCTTACAAGGCCGTTTTGAACGAGAAGTTTGGAGATGGAATTATGAGTGCTATTTCTTTCAGTACCAAGGTGGAGAAGGAGACTGATGAGCAGGGAAATAACTGGGCCGTTATTACTTTGAGAGGAAAGTGGTTGCCATTCTCCAGATTTTAAATTGGCTTGAAATGGCAGGAGAGAAGGGATTTCGACTGGAGGCTTTGTAAGGGAAAAATAACAGGCTGAAGGGGTTGCCAATTTGGCACCTGGGTTCTACGATTAATTATGAAAAATATGAAGAAATTAATGAATCAATGAATCAATGAATGTTTTGCATATCGCATTTTATAAATTCAAACTATCTCTCATATCTCATTCTTGATATTGTTCGTTCGATTCATTGCATCTGCAGTCAATTGATGCCTCGACTAGAGAAATCGTCGGGAAAGTTCCCTCGATATCTCATCACAAAGTCTCCGACTATCCAATATCATTTCTATTCCTTGCACATTTCAATATTTTTGGTTCCGTTACTAAGTATCTACAGTCAAGATCTTAACTATTCCGAATATGTTTGAGCCATCAAGAGATATAATGCGATCTATCATGCCTGGTATCGACGGAGTAGATGACTGTTTTTCATGGACTTTTGACAGCAAGGAAACTCTTCTCGGGCCAAATAAAATGGCATAGTAGAATCTTGCAAGAGACACGAATATCTGAAATTATCGCGAGAGCTCCAGAGGATGAGAGGAATACACTGTCGTGGACTATAGTGACGACTGTTGTGAGCCGAAATGTTGAGGTAACATTTCGCGTTCTACATCCAAGTCGTACCCACGTACTTGATTTAGCCGATGCAATTATCAACATCTCATACTCAAAAAATCACTTCATATTCACACCAACATACATCATCATATCACATTACATCACATATCACTATCCAAAATAAGTCATAATATAGGGAAAACAAAATAAGAGTTTGATTCCCTCCAGTAAAAAGGGCGCATCACCATCCAAAAGAACAGCAACATTCCCACGAAAAATATCGAGCGGCAGAAAATTTTCCGAAATTTCCTCTTCCATTGTGAAACGAAAGAAGTCATCAAGCTTGTCCGAAAAAGAATCCTCGCCCCTATAACCGCAATGTGTACGAAAAAACGATATGAGTGATCAATCACATCGTCGATTGTCGATTATGTATGTTGAAGTATAAAAAGGTGGATTGGTATGAGATACCAATAATCGAAGGGTGAAAGTTGGGGCCAAAACGTGTTATGACCGTAATGAATGTAATGGTGTGTATTGAAAACCATGGGAAGCTCAATACTGCCGATAAAATCTTTTTCTATTTTATAAGTTGTCTATTTTTCTAGAAAACCCATCTAAGCGAACGTTCGTGTGCGCAGCATTGAGGAGATTGCGAACATTGTTGCAAAATGATAGAGAACTGTAAAGTTTTGTCTCGAATACCTCGCATCTATTTCTTTCCGATTCGTCGTCGCCAAACGTATTTGGTATTCGCAAGCGTATCTAGCGATTCGTGTGTCGAAAGGAAAATAATGAAAGTCGTGTATCCAGCGTGCTCTATCGCTCCTCCAAAATCATCTCAGAGAGAGATGATTTATGCCTTCTGAACGTTGCAGCCACGGCCTGGGCCACGTTGGATGTTGCATCCACGGCCTGGTCCGGCGGTCTTCTGGACGTTACATCCACGTCCTGGTCCCTTTTGAACATTGCATCCACGACCGGGTCCGGCCTTTTGGAGAGTGCATCCGCGTCCTGGTCCTTGCATTTTGATTGATTTATTGGGGTGGGTTTTGGTTTGGGGTAAAAAGATTGTATATAAGTGAATGTAATTTGGTGAAGAAGAAAAGTCTAGGAATGAGGGTTGGAGGAGGGGTATTTATAGGGGATTCTTGAGAGGAAAGTTGGGAATTGTTCAAGAGAGACAAAGAATAATAAGTGCTGGACCATTGAGACGGTATGAAAAGGGAATGTGTTGAGGAGAGAGAACAGCTAAGAGAATAGCTACTGATGTTGGCTTCTAGAAGACTTTTCGAAGGAAAATATTATCTACAATCTCACTTCCAATCACTCATCAAACAAGGAGATTCAGTGACCCGATTCCAAGTGGAAGACAGGCTCTCCTATAGAATTAAAGAAGATCGTACGTCAAATTGAAGCTATTCATCCCTGATATTGTCCTCAACCCCCGAGCATTGTTCTTTAGCCCAATCAACCAACAAGGAAAGTAACATCAGTTGACCAATCTCAGCTTCAGAATTCAAATTACTTCTTCCAAAATCCATCAATCTCATATCTAAGGGCCTACCTATAGATACACCCGACATCTGTTCTCCCCATCAAGAGACTCCTTGGAGGCATTACATACCTCAGTCTCAAGGTCGTGAGAAAATCCATGAAGCTATTCAATCACGAAAATTCTCGCGAAAGATGTCAAAGAAATATGAAAACCAAAGAACTTTTAAGCGAACCCCTTAGTATTGTCCCCTTAACATTGTTCATTTAGGGCCTCTGGTCAAAGGATTGAAGAGGAAATGTTCTAGAAGCAATTAATTGAACGGTCTAGAACTGTTTATAAGAGTACTCTGAGCGATATATCTTGTTGTGGTGTGGGAGGCAATAGAATGAGTTGGTTGAGCGGGATCGCGACGTCGGAAACTCAAGGAGTGACCTCAAGAGTTCCATTTCTGAAAACTTTGTTCCATGGATTCTTTGTTATATCATATATCACCAGGGGAGTTAAATTCTCCTCGTGTCTCAGATTCAAAGGCTTACAATAGGTCAGGGAGAATGCAACTTACTTTCCACATTCAAAGCATTCTAGCCTTTCCACCTGGTCTCTCCGTAACACACAGCCGGACTCTCCAATGTTCTTTGACGTACACCTCAAAAGTTTTCAATCCGGGAAGTCGTTAAGAAACCTTAAAGGACCTCTGCGTGCTAGCCATGTGTTTGAGGCATTTTCTTAACAGAAAGAAGTCATAGTCTTCGAATTTCTCCGAATCTAGCTGCGCTTGTTTGAAAGATTTCATCTGAAGAAGTTTCAAGCTAATTATTCCATGAATTTCCTTGTGCTAAGACCGCGTCTTCCCGTAGTACGCAGTCTAGAGATAGAGAATACATTAGAGAGCATCGAGAACATTTATTATCTCTCCAATGAAGGAAACAAATTTTAAGCAGCTAGGTACATACCGGTGGTATGACTTTAGCTTATCCATAACGATATTTCTGTATGAAAGAAAGTATTTGTGCCCTATCTCAGAATTCCGGACATCTGCTGCACCGAGCGGGAAATTGGAAGTGGAAGTGATGATTTTAAAAGGCGTTTCGTCTCTACGAAGGTTTAAAGCTGCCTTGGGTGGAACCTACCTAGGTATTTGTGAGTGAAGTTATTCAAATTACTTTCAGTTCATCAGCAATGGTTCAATATATTTAATAAAGTTACTTCCTGCCTGCTGGGCAGAGACTCCATAAACTCGGCTAATCTGTGTTCCGGCTTACATATTGGAGACGTCCTTCCTTTTTCTCCTGTTCACTGTTCAAATAAATTTATCCCCACATTTCCTCTTGCATCTTTCTGGATTCAAAAGTATTTGTGGATGACCCATGTCAGTCAGTTCTTCCTTTTAATGAGGTTCTTGACTGGATAGATAGTGATTAAAGTACACCTTCCCCGTGGAAGTCTGCGACTGAAAGCTCTAGAGACTATCTAGTATATATGACTGACGAAATAGACTGCTCTTGGGATTTGATTCGGGAGGTTTGCTTTAGTATCGTTTTGTGGTGCTTGGTGTTGGTCTAGTTGAGCAGCTAGGACATTTGCCTAGGTAGGTTGTTATCGGACGTTCGTAAAATGGTAAGTCAAACCTCGAGAGTTCATCTCCCAGGCCTTTAAGCTTAATCCGGCAGGATTTTAGTTGATGTGGGTAAGTATTGCTGATATTTCTTGATAAAGAGTGAAGATCTCAGATTGTTCTTGAGTTCACCGTTGCTCATAGAAAGATGTGGAGACGAAGAAGTCCCGGATTTGTTTAGATGATTTCTGCGCTTTCTGGTTTATGAAATGATAAGTGAAATTTCAAGATTTCTCCCTAGGAGTATCCCTATTCCTTCATGTTTATCCCTTGAAGATTGCCATTTCTCATATCGATCATCGGTGATGCTGAAGTAGATACTTGAGCTATCATCATTGCTATTTCCTTCTTCATTAACAAATCTCAAGTATTCCCTTCCCCAACTTCCACCATTCAGATGCGTGTTCTCTCCCAGTATTGCTTTCCAAATTTTCTACTTCAAGGTTACAATGCTTATCGGCAATGTTCCCCCCAACTCCCTCGTCGTTCCTTCCTAAAACAACAAGAACGACACTGTTTGCACTGTTTGCTCACTTTTTTCCACACTGAAACTCTTGATTGACCTAACACAGACCATACTGATTTTCCATAAAGACCGGTCTTCTCGCCCTCGTTCTCCTCTTCTTTTTCTTTTCTTCAACATGCACCACCACGCATATATGCAATTTTTACCATCAAAACCATGTTCCTGGTATTACACTGCCTCCAGGTGATGTGGAAACTATTTTTCGTTGAGATGTTTACTTTATGCTAGCACTCGAAGAAGATTTCTTTTTCTTCTCTGCTATCATTTTTGTTATTCTGCTGGTGACATCGTTGTGATCATTCGATGGTGGTATACGTTCTTAGAAGGATCGTATATACCATCCTATCTTTCTTCCTGTATTTAAAACTAGCTTACGATGCTCTCTTGGAGAGAATCACTACAAGGATCTCGTTGAAGGGCGATTTCGGAATGTCGGTTGAAAGGAATGATAATTATGATGGCAGCAGTGCTGGTGAACTGTGGTGTACGTTGAAATCTAGTTATCTTGGTAGTTACAATACCCATGGATTCTTGGTCTCTATTGGATTTAACCGAGGTGTACGCTGTGTACACTTTTTCAAAGCTTCGAGGAATAGACAACAAAATAAGATGGAGAGGCCTATAAGCCCATTTGCTCCAAAACTAGTCTTGAATCATATAATCACATGATATTAACAAAACCGCATCTCTCTATCTAAAGAAAAGCACATGATTTCCCTCGGGCATTCGAAAAACTTAAAAGCCTTAGCACTATCATTCTCTCCTATAATTATGATGATCACTTAAAAGACTCCTTGATTGAAGTCCCTTTAATACACAATATTAAGCTTCCTTTGGATACTTACACTGAGTCTCAAGGTCGTGTTGAGTGATAATCCAGTATTATTTATTATCATACAATTTTTCAAACATCTCTCAAGCACTTTTGGAACTTGTCTTTCTTGAAGGTTAGCTCTAGAATAATAATAATAATATTAGTATTCTAGTATTAGTGGAAGACTTAGTCACTTTAGCTTTAGGAATAAATCGAATATATAGTATGAGAGTTGAATTAAAGTCAAAGTATACGAAAGAGCTTGAATTGAAATGAATTTGCTTGCTTTTTCTAGGTTTTCTTTAAAGATTATCCTAGGTTTATATAATTTATAATGGAATTCCAGTAGTTTTCATATTTATAAATAAGATCGATTTAAATCGAATCTTATAGAATCATTTATATTATAAAAAGAAAGTATAATCAATCAATTTAGTCTGTTTTTTCAATAATCTTTCATATAATTCTATAACATTCTATTTCATTATGAATCAATTTGATAAGAGATAACATAGTTTATCAGTGTATGTACTATATCAATGTATACACTACTTTTATTTTAATTTACACTTTCAAACCTATATGTTACGATGGGTAACAGAATGCCATGTGACAAGTGTCACGTGGTGGAGTCCCCAGGAGCCAGGGCTCCAAGGAGGTCCTTGGGAGCCAGGACTCCAAGAAACTCCAACCAACATCAGAGTACGAAGATCTATATAAGGGAATGGGATTTCATTACAATGTAGAGCTTCGTGCTCAAGAACAATCATTAGTTTCATTACTATAGTTACGAGAATTGCAACCAGTTACAACCTTATTGAATTCCTACTTGAAGTCTAGTCTAAACCACCTCGAGAGATCTCTAGCCACTTCCACGTGACCCTAGAGGCAGCTCCCGTAACACTATATTATTCAACAATAATTGAATTAATTGATTAAAACTATTTAGAATTTAACAATCTAGAATCTATTATATTATTTTGATAGATTCTTATATTGTAACCTATCTTTCCGTATTTATTATAATATCAAATAAAAAATACTTCCTTATTGAATTTACTCTCTTTTTAATATTTATTATATTAAATCTAAATATTAATTTTTTACTAAGATAATATATTAAAAGCTTCTTATTTAATAAGCATTCTTTCTTAATATAATTAAGTTTTTTTTGTACATTAATACTTATTTAATATCTTATTTATTACTTAAAGTATATAAATCTTTATATTCAAAAGTGTATTTTTATAAGTTAATTATTTTATATCTTTAATTAAAGTTAATATAGTTTCAAATATAGGTATAGATAAGCTTGATTGATAACGAGTTATTTAAGATTTAATTAATATTAATTGAAAAAGAGCTTCAATTGGATTATAAGGGGTTTAAAAGATTCATCAATTTAAATTGAAAGAGGGAGGGGTAGATATACAAATTCTAATATTTAATTTCGAAAGTATAATTTTAAAATTAAATAGAATTAAATCTATTCTTTAGAATTTTAATTTTATATTCTAAAAAATGATTAATTCTTTATATATAGTTTTAAAAGCTATAAAGAATTTAATTTTCGAAATATAATTAATATATATTTTAATAAATCTATCAATTTGATTATTATATAAACATTTTAAATTATTAAAATAGTTAATATTAAATAATTGAGTTAAATGATTTAAATATAATAATAAATGTAAATATATAATATCATTCTCTTTATAATATATTTAAAAAAAACTATTAATTCATAGTTTTTATATTTATTCAATATCAACATTCGATATTTACTCTTTTTTTAATTCTTAATATACTTATCAAAGTATTTCAACCATTCTAAATTCGTTTTATTATTCGTTTATTTATTAAATATAGGTTTAATAATCTAGTTTATAGGAAGATTAGTTTTAATATATCAATTAAAAAGATAAACCTATTCTTAAACTATTAGAAATAAGAAAATAGTTTCACCCTCTTCATTTCCATATATTATTATTATAGCTCATTCTTAATTATCTAACTATACTAATTTATTTTTATTGTATTTCTTAATATTAATAATAATTATTATAAAGTTTATTTTATTGAAATTATAAAATCTTTATTCAAAATGCTATATTTCGCTTATATATTCGTAATTAATCAAAACTATTTTTCAAAAAGCTTAGGATTTTTACAAAAAGTTCTTTGAAAATGATAAATACAATTAAAATGTATCTTTAATTCTTTATATTGTTTTATGAATTAATATATTAAGAGTTAAAAACACGAAAAAACTAAGGAAAGATTTTCTTAGAAAAACCCATTAATCTTTATTACATTCAAATCAGAATATCAATCTCTATCCTCTTCTGAAATCGCTGAATTGATATTTATTTGGGTTGGGGAGATATTATTGTTAATGTTGAGGAGGGGGGTTTAGTATATTTATATTAGAACTATTAATATCGATATTACTAATAATAGGTTTATTATATCGAATATAATTAATAAAAAAGATTAAATTATAGATTTCTATAATGATCCAAGCTTTTCAATATTCGGAGACCTTATGGAAGAGTTTCAATCACGAAAAAGAAAATTCTTGAGCATGAAAAAATGAAAAGTGAAAACTCTTCAAAAGGTTCCACTTTTTTCAAGAAATATTTTATAAGAAATATATTAATATAGCATTTGATATCCTATTGATATATTTATAGTTATTTTATATAATGAAAAGAAAAGCCAAACCTTTCGAAAAATATTTATAATATATTGATTCAGATGTACAGTACTTCATATTAATATATAATATTATTACGAAATACCGATTTCGATACTACCTTGTATAGCAGATAATACATTATCGATTATGATTAAAGAAGTAGTGATTCTTCAACATAAAGTGTATATCATTAAAGCAATAATATCCCAATACCATTACATCTACTATTTCGATCTTATTCAACCATCTAGCCCTATAATACAATTTTATCCCCTATATCAATAGAGTGGCCCAACAAGCCCTAATATATTATATTCTATATCGATAGGGTAATCCAATGGGAGGAAAGGGAATAGAAGATATTAGGCTTTAAAAAGAAATTATATACTACCGACATATTATAAGAGAAAATGGATATAAAGCTTATAAGTAATAGATTAGAAATTATAATAGAATTCCTGAAGGATTCGAAGTATTAAAGGGCGAAGACAACCCTTCAAGAGGGATATAATATTATAACTAACTATAGCTTTTATAATATTTTGAAAGGAGTTGGATAGAAAGAGGGGGATTATTGTAACAGAGTAGAAAGTGTAAGGTTTTTATAGGTATATTAGGGGATTTAATAGGGGAAAAGTTTTTAGATATAATAGGTTTATAATATAGGTGATTTAAAGAATTTGAAAGAATTGTTTGGAAGGTTGCTTGTGGGTCTTAATAGGGAAGTTCAAAGAGAAATGAATTTTTATTTCCTTTTTCTATTTACCTTATTCAATTAGAATCATATATAAGCGTATCGCATGGTCTTAGTATAGCTATATAGACCGAATCGATTATGAATTTACTACTACTACTACTATATCAAGAGCTTGTTACGGGAGCTGCCTCTAAAGTCACGTAAAAGTATCTAGAGTTCTCTCGAAATAGTTTAAACTAAACTTCAAATAGGAATTCAATAAGGTTATAACTAATTGTAATTCTCATAACTATAGTAATAAAACTAATGATTATTCTTAAACACGAAGCTCTATATTATAATGAAACCCATTCCCTTATATAAACCTTCTTATTCAGTATAATTAGTATGACTTAATACTAATTTGTTTGTACTTTTATGGCTCAGTGTCTATCCCGTTGAGGCAAACTGAGCCAACCATATGACTTAATGCCCCAGTCCCGTGCCTATGTTGCGTCGTTTGTAACACTATCCCCTTCTTATCCTAGCGCTTGTCCCGAGCGTTATATAGTCATGTGCTCCCCACATAGCCATATCATAATGATTCTTTATTTCCTTTCATTATGCCTATCACTAGTGATTCTCGCTCAACACTTAATCGTCGTCGTTTAACTGCTTCGTTGTGGTGAAGTAAACCAAGTTCTTGTGATCCGTATATACCTGTACTGTGTATTTTGATCCTTCCAAATAAACCCGCCATTCTCTAAATGCATCGACTATCGCCAGTAATTCTTTGTCATATATTTCGTAGTTCAATTCGGCTGGTGATAGCGTTCGAGAGTAGAATGCGATTGGTTGCTATTTCTCATTTTGACCTGGTTGGCTCAGAACTGCCCCTATAACGAAATCTGAGGAATCCGTTTCCACTATGATTTGCTTTTCTGGATCAAATGTTAACAGTATTAGCTCTCCGGCTACTGCCTGTTTGAGTGCTTCGAAGGACTCCTGCGCCTTGGCGGTCCATTCGAACGTTCCTTGCTCTTTTCTGGTTAAATTGGTTAAGGGCACTATAATCCCTGAATAACCTTTAATAAATCTTCAATAGAAGTTAAAGAATCCTAAAAAAGACTATACTTCTTTAATCGTGGTAGGCTGCCTCCATTCAAGCACTACCTTGACCTTATCCTTGCTCATCTTGAGCCCTTGGCTTGATACGATGAATCCTAGGAACTTTGTTTCCGTAACATGGAATTCACATTTGCTTGGTTTACATAGCAAATCGACTTTGGCTAAACTTTCAAGAATGTTGCTGACATCTTTGATGTGTTGGACCTTGTTATTTGAATATACTAGGATGTCGTTCAAGTAGCATATACAACAGGTGTTTAGATATTGCGACAGCATATTGTTCATAAGTCTCATGAAAGTAGCTGGTGCGTTCGTTAGCCCGAATGGCATAACTTGATATTCGTATAGCCCGTATCTTGTCTTAAAAGCGGTTTTCTATTCCTCGCCTTCTTTCATTCTAATCAAGTGGTACCCGTTTCGTAGGTCCATCTTGGTAATATTGTTGCTCCGCCTAATCGATCTCTTAATTCCGTAGCTAATGGAAGTGGATATCGATCTTTCTTTGTAAGCGTGTTGAGCTTTCTGTAGTCCACAACTAGTCTCTTAGTACCATCTTTCTTGGGTACCCACATAGTTGGACTTGCCACTTGGGATGTGGATTCTCTGATCCATCCCTTGGCCAAGTTGTCGTCGATATATTCCTTGAGCGTCTTTAGCTCATCGGCTGACATTGAATAAATTGGGGTGTGCACCGGCATCTTGCCTTCCTCCAATATTATTTCATGATCCCATGGCTTGTGTTCTGGTAAAGCCTTATGAATCCCTGATTCTTTGAAAACATATTTGTATTTCTTGTACTGTTCTGGTATCATAGGCTCCTTTGCCTTGATTGCGATTTCGTGCCGTGTCGTTGGCTTCTGCATTTGTAAAGGAGGTGTACTGTCCTTCGCTCTTAATGAAGGACCCTGAACTAGATGTCCTACATCGCCGGTATTGTTCGCGTTCAACTCTCCTTGACACATATTACATCTCGCGGACACCTTAAACATATCATCGTGACCATTCTTGCACTAATCAAATGTCACTATTTCTTATGACCAATTTATTCTAGAGTTGTGTGCCTTCAACCATGATATCCCTAAGATGATCTGTTGTTGGCCTAATGGCACAACGTCAAGCTGTATAACCTTTAAGTGTTGGGTTATATTCATTTGTACTGGTCGTGTCTCCTGTGAAATGTTCTTGTTAGATCCTGCTAGTTGTCCGTCAATTAACTGCAATTGGTAGGGGTTTTGTTTCTTTTGGAGTGGAATTCCCAAGTATTTTGTAGCTTCTGGTATAATAAAGTTTCCTGTAGTCTCTGAATCTATTATAGCTTGCTGTATTTGTCCGTTTATTTTGACCTTGCAGTACATCTGTCCTGCTTGTCCTGTAGCATTCAATTGCTGGGTAACTTGTTTTTTGTCTGTTTCATTGGATTGTTGGTTCCTTGTCTTTCTTTTCTTGGGGAACCATCCGGTTGCTTCTTTATCTGATCGATGGATTCCGCAGAATTCATCATAGCAAGCAGTCCAGCTCATCATCGCATGATCTGCTGATGTCTCTTCCTTGTGACATTCTTCTGTTACCGAAGGTGATGGGGTTCGGTAATACTCTTGTTCCCACAAGTCTACTGCATTCATACCCTCTTGGTTTCGTGGTAGCTTGTCTAATAATTTCCGGAACTCTTCACTAATGAAGGTCTCAGTTTCTTCGGTCTTAACTGAGTGTTCCTGGGATACAAAGGTAGCGTTAAATTGGCCTTTACCGAACTTAGGTTTGAAGTTGCCTTTCTTTCCTCCTATCTTCTTACTTCGGCAATCCACTACCCAGTGCCCTGCTTTTCCACATTCAAAGTATAAATGGTTTTCTCGTCTTCGTTTCTTTTTTGGATCATTATTCCCCTTCTTATAATGCATAGCATCTAGTTCTATAAAGTCCCTATAACTTTGTGGATTATAATGTGGTCTTTCCTCATTTTTGCAGTAACGCTCTTACTTTTGATTTCCTTGGGGTTTGTATAATCTTTGATCTTGTTGATATCGGTAAAGACGATTATCTGATTCGATGGAGTCCTGGATTAGGTCGTTTAAGTCTACACTCTCGGCAGATCTTTCTAACTCCAGTCTGACTTCTGGTTTGAGTCCTTTACGATAGTGACTCATAATGGCGGTTTCGTTCCACTTGATTGTTCCTGTATATCTTCGGAATTCCGTAGCATACTTCAATGCTGATCCTATCTGCTTAAAGTTGAAGATCTTATCTTCCGCTATCTCTAGCTTATTAGAGTTTCCAAAGATTCTATAAATTTCTGTTTTGAATCCTTCAAAACTGTTGAAGATTATTCGAGTGGGTTGTATACGATTCTGTTTGTTATACTCGAAATAGTCTTGCAAATATGGTTGAATCTACTTACTTACTTCTTCTCTAAAATAGGATGCAGCTTATACACTCTTGGATTTTGTGGCTGTGAACTTATCCTTGTTGAATTGGAAGTAGATTTCTAGCTGCAAGAGGAAAGTGTCGAGTTCCTGTCGACTACCTTGGTACTTGTCTGGTAAGGCGATCTTAAGGGTTTCGTTGATAGTGATCTCCTGTGGAGCATCAGCCATCTCGACATCGTTGGTGTCTGCTGCCGGTGCAGGCTGTCCTGTCGCGGTATTTCTGGTTGCCATATTTCAGCGATAGATTATTAAATCAGTACTTGAAATAGAAAGGGTGCTCAAAGTGTTATGGGAGCTGCCTTTAGGGTTATATAGAAGTGTCTAGAGTTCTCTCAAGGTGGTTTAGACTAAACTTCAAGTAGGAATTCAATAAGATTGTAATTAATTATAATTTTTATAACTATAGTAATAAAACTAATGATTATTCTTAAGCACAAAGCTTTACACTATAATGAAACCTATTCCCTTATATAGACCTTCTTACTTAGTATAATCAGTATGGCTCAGTATTAGTTTGTTTGTACTTTCATGGCTCAATGTCTATCCCGCTGAGGCAGACTGAGCCAACCACGTGACTTAGTGCCCCAGTCCCGTGCCTATATTGCATCGTTCGTAACAGAGCTTTCTAATAACTTTTTTTTCTTTCGATTTGAGAATATAATTTATTATATCTTCTACCCCTTTAAGTTTAAAAAGAAAACCTTTTGAATTTATATTAAGAATATATGAAATAATCACTTACTCTTTTATTTTAATAAGTTTTAGATTTAATAATTGAAATTTAGTTGTAAGAGTTATTTTATTTATTTTTTAAATAAATGTTGTATATATGATATTATATAGCTTAACAATCTTTTAAATCGAAAGTTTTTTGTCTTTTTCAATAGCTTCAATAGCTAAGAATATTTTCTCTTTTTTATTATTCAATTGTATAATAAATGATTGATAAATTATATATTGAGATTAAAGAATGTAAATTAAAGTAAAAGTGATGTACGCACTAATATAATGTATGCACTAATAAACTACATTATGATATTTAATATAAAATCATATTATATATGTATTAGTCATCAACATATCTCTTAATTAGTAAGATATTAATAAGTGATTTAGTTTACTTGTTATAGAATCTCACAGCATTCGTGTTACGGGAGCTGCCTCTAGGGTCACGTGGAAGTGGCTAGAGATCTCTCAAAGTGGTTTAGATTAAACTTCAAGTAGGAATTCAATAAGGTTGATAATTGGTTGTAATTCTTATAACTATAGTAATGAAACTAATAATTGTTTTTGAGTATGAAGCTTTATATATAAAGAAATCCTATTCCTTATATAGACTTTTGTTCTCTACAGAATCATGAGGCTTTGTTCTACTTGGATCCTTTAGATCTTATAGATCTAGACATTTATTCTTCGATCCCCTAGATCCTCTAGGTCCATCACGTGACCGTTTGGCCATGTGACGCGGTATGTTGGATACCGTCGTAACAATTCGGTGGTAAAAAAAATCTTTCTTTATCTTTATGTAACCAATCCTATTCTCCTCGAGGCGTTCACAAATGGTTAGTAAAAACGATACTCATGACAACTATCCGATTCGCCAAACCCCAACCACTGAATTTTCACAAAAGTTGTACTCGAAGTATGTTGACACCGTCCGCCATCCTAGTTGTTTTGATAGATACTCAGATACTCGTGCCGATTGAGAATTTGAGAGTTAGCTGATCAAAAGTCTACTTCCATTCGAAAGACAACAAAGACTTACAATATGTGCTACATTTGTTCCTCACAGGTTGTATGTGAGGTATATATGAAGATATAATTATCTCTCAGCCTGCCAAATCTCTTTAGTAAAATCAAGATCGTGTCTTGCCCTCACAAAATATGTGTATGAGGTAGTTGTGAACAAAAAATTGAATATTTTGAGATTCTCGAAGAGTCACTCTTTTCTTCAATCAAGACCAGTTCTGATCCCCATACATTGAACATGAGGTATTGATGATCAAACTTGACTCAGCACCACCATCAGCACCACCACACAACTAAACAATTTTTGTGATGAAGACCATGTCTTGCCCTCACAAATTGTGTATGAGGTATTGATACACAAAAATTGACTCGCCACCACGCAAATACACAATTTTTGAGATCAAGACCATGTCTCTTCCTCGCAGCGAATCTTCCACGAGGTAATATGAAGAGACAAAGAAAAAGAAAAAGAGAAGAGTTCAGAAACCGGGGGGAATCAAATCTTTTTATACCCATTAGCGGTGGAGTAAATTCTCTAGTGAGCAAACTTACGCAAGTAGTCTACTTGGTAGTTGGAAATGGTATTGGGAGTGGTGGAGTTACGTGTCCTGAATATTTTCGCTTATGTGAGGGGGTTTGCGGGTATGTAACTACATATGCATAGTCTCGAGCTAGTGGTCTGAGGCTCGTTGAAGCTTCATTTTCGTGACAGTTCTTTACTTATTAAGCTTTACTCAAAATTGTCCTCGCGATTGAAGTGGTTCCAGTCACATGAGAAACTCAACAAGGTTTTATTTAATAGTTTCCCTCGGATTATCAAACTGGCAAATCTCCTTCTAGATGACAAGATGATCTGGTCATTTGGATTACCGGAATCTGTCTTCGTCTCCCTACAAAATTCCCAAGAAACGCTAACCCTACAGCGCGATGGTGTGATAGAAACGAAAGCGAAAACTGAATACCAGAACGTTATTCATGACTTCACTTGATTGCTACATGAGAAC
Organism: Botrytis porri; assembly: GCF_014898465.1. Classification (NCBI taxonomy): domain Eukaryota; kingdom Fungi; phylum Ascomycota; class Leotiomycetes; order Helotiales; family Sclerotiniaceae; genus Botrytis; species Botrytis porri. The sequence goes on from NW_024066078.1 coordinate 512,605, forward strand.
CCGGAAGAATTCACTTCTCAAGTACCACTGGTGACATTGAGTCCTTTCCCCCCCCCTCTTCCTCTCATTGCAGATACACCACTTCCCATCCTCCCCCTCTCAACCTCTAACCACCTTTCCATATCCATCCTCAGCAACCCGCCAACAACATTCCGCATGAATCACTAAAAACCCGCTCATAAAAATGGGGTCCCTTTTTCAAGAATAGGAACCTCCTCTCCCTCCCCTCTCGTTCCCCATGTTTCCAAGTTACCACCCCCCACCCCTCATCAAACCAACAGAGAAGCCTGTTTTAAGAATATGAATCCCTCCCCTTCCTATCTCTATATCAATCTACTCACCGGCAACATTAAAGTACGGATATAAGTCTAATGGAAGAACGAGAGCATATGCAACACCACCACATCATAAGTAACAAAGAACTTCTCACAATCTCCTCATCTATGAAGATGAACACCAAGACCTCTCCGTTTCAAGAAGACGACATTAAAGCCACCAGTCACATCACAGTACAAATCACAGATCACAGATGCAAAAGACATATTCTTTTATAAAGTACCATTCTTTCCACGTTTGATTAAAAGCTAATTACATGCCCATCCTCCTAATAAATTGATAATGTACCCGAATGCCCCATTGATTCTCCCATTGTTGCGCAGCCAGAGCTCGTAAAAAAGATCTCAAATAAAATGAGTTCATAAAAGCTCTGCAAATAAATATGTTGATATGTAAATCTCCCATCCAGTAATAGTATCCTTCTCTGTGGTATCATAATGTCGTCATTTCATGAAACCATGACTCATTGAGCAATTATCGCAATGATGTGTGTAGATAGATAATTTGTATAAAAAAAAGAAAAGCAAGATAAAGCGAGGTATGTGTGTTATATGTCGAGAATGATATCTCGCAACTCCTGGCAGTCGGCTTTGGTGAGTTCACCGGACAACTTCTTGGCGACGATATACTTCTTCAACTTGGTGAGATCATCATCGTCTCCCTCGTTGGTTGGTCGACTTGGGTTTTCACTTACGCCAATGTCACCATCATAAGCGTAGTCAGCAAAGTTGGCAGGAAGAACACTCTTTTCCGTACAAATGATGCGATCCTCAGGACTAAGTAACTCAGGCTTGACATGGCGACAAGTGAGAGCAAATCGTAAAAGACCATGAGGTGTAACAGCATGCTATTAAGATTGATTAGTATAATGAGTTGTGTGGTGATTCAAAAAGGAAACTTACTTCATAGTATTTATGAATGCCGGATCCGTGCATAACAATGATGTCGCCATGGTTCAGAGTGACCTTGACGTAGTCTTTCTTGGTTGCTTTGGAACCAAGACTACCCTTACCAGGCTTAAGAACACCACCAATTGTGCTTTTATTCTTTGGACGAAAGCACATCGTTGAGGAAGCTCCCAGGGATAAGGTTGCAACGGTTTCACCAAGAGTATCTTCTCCATCATCGTGATACTATCAAGTCAGTATATCAATCAAAAGCAGAAAAGGACATTGTACTTACGCCGATGTGCATGTTCTCAAAGTAACCAAGGGCCAAAACTTCGTTGAAAGGAGTAAAATCGGCGTCTTTTTTTCCAGAAAATGCTTGCTGTCCAGCCCAAGTCATTCTTTGCATTGCCTGGAGAATGGGTACTGGAGCATCTCTAAAGGAATTGGCTTCATGTGCAACCAAGAATTTGTATGGTGCGCCCTATATTGATGAATTAGTCCAGGAAAAGGTGGAAAGACTAAGGGGGACTTACAAAGTTAGAGGCAAAATGAGCAGTAACAATCTCCATTGGAACTGGTAAAGGTTAGAAACATGACAATGCAAAGGAAGATCGCAGCAACTCACGACCAGGATGTCTAGCAGGACCTCTGCGGAGCTTGTAATCATCTTTTTGCATTCCCTGGAACAATTCATTTGGTCCATCCGGTTGGCTATTAATAAGACCATTGGAGCGGAAAACCTGGATCCATCCTGCTTCTGTTGTCTCGCCAGGAAGTTGGAGCTCATAAACATCATAGTGACCAATGGGCTTGTGACTGACACGAACGGATTCATGAGCAAACAAGATTGGGCTCTGATCAGCAATGATGTTGTTACCTTCGATGGCCTTGGTGATGGGAACTGGAACCTGTGTTACAGTGTGAGTGAAATCACAATCCGGGGTTTCACAAGTCCATTGTCGCCATTCCAAACGACGGATGCATCCGTGGCACTTTGGACAAACAATGCCTTGTTTGCATCGTTCTTCAACACCAAAGATATCTTCACCGACCAAGTCTGCATTGGTGACAGGCTCAGGACGTAATGGGGGAGGTGCAGCGCCAGTGTAAGGGGTACGCTCCTGGAGGAACTCCGCACAATATTGAAGATCATCGACATCAACTGGATGATCAAAAACATAGAAAGCTTCGCACTGAGGGCTTCGGCAAGTCCAGCCTTGAGTGTAGATGGTCTTGCGTGAAGTATTGCAAGCACAACAGGTTTGGACGGTCGTCTTCAGACCATCATATCCTTGAGAAAGATGGGCGGTGGAGTCGATTGGAGACCACCAAGACCGCTTTGTGAGATCAATCTTCTCCATTCTGACTTTCCACATCTTGAGACCGCTCTCAAGTTCACACCAGATATCTGTGATGTGGAAGAAGTCAAGGACATTGAAGTGGTGATTGAGCTTGACAGGGCAGATGGTATTGCGCTGACCTATAGAAATATTAGTGGGTGTTCCAACTTGGAAGTTGGTGCACGGCAATAGTAATACTTACCAGCAATCATTGCAATTGGCAGCTTGGCTTCCATGGTGCGTTGGAAAGAGATGGCAATTGAGCTGAAGTCTTGGTCCTTGACCCGCTTCGTTTCACCATCCTCGCCCTTTGACTTTCCACCACCACTGTCATGGAAAAATCAGCGAGAGTCAATTGTCATAGAAATTGCAGTAACTTACACTGACGTGATGTAGATATCTTCAGTGAAGACATCACGAGGACCAACTCCTTGGTTCACCAAGAAGCCAGCAATCATGCCGTTAGTACGATAGGCAGCAGATTCATATCCTTTATGGTAAGGAAGTGAAGAACAAAGTTGTTGTCTCTTTTCGGCCCAGACTGGTGGCTCACCCCAAGCCTCTGGCTTGTTCAAAGTTGCGTTTTCCAATGAAGGTAGCTCCTTGACCTTGGCTGCAGCTTTTCGTGATTTTGGAGGGGTTGCTCGGGAAGGCTGACGAAGGGGTGTAGTCACTACCTTTTTGCGAGGAGGCTCCAATGGCTCTTCAGCGATTTCTGTGAGAAGGTCTTCGACATTGTTCGCCATAGCCTTGCGCTTGGTGGGGGTTATTGGCTTTTCAGTTCTTGCAAAGAACTGGTCCAACTTTGGCTGTACATTTTTAGCAGCTCGAGTACTTCTTCTTCGTGGTGGTGGTGAAGATGACTCGAGGGTAGTAGAAGGAGGTGAGGGTGTATTGAATAAGTTAGCTGGTAGATTGGATTCAGACCAACTGCTATCTTCGTTCTGTGGAGAGTAATCTTGGTTCATAAAGAAGCCAAGATTCTTCAAAACTCAAAAGTTAGTATAACTTGTATTTTTGAAAAGAAAAAAAGTGGGATGGTGAAAACAAGGGAGAACATTTCAGCTCAATACTTGTTGTTATTTTACTTCAACGGGAAGGAGCATTGCACAAAAGGGGAAGAAGTGATGAGTGAATGGTATGCAGAGTAATTACCAATAATTCAACATTGACTTTCCAAATTGACACCCAGAAAGAAAGTTGTTAAAAATGGAAGGGGAAGGAAGTGTATAGAGAAGTGCAAAGAGAAGTGTGCTTGGATTTGTGATACTCGAAGGAATTTGTGGAAGGATTATTTCTTGATCTTACCTCTTCTTTGGTGTCGGAAGTAGAAGACATTGATGTTTCTGATCCCGAACTGGAAGGACGTAGAATGTCCGACGTTGATGATGATGATTTCAAGCTATCAGACAAACTTGTTTTGCCTCGTCGCTGACGAACTTTCAAAGAAATCATATTGAACGTGTCAATAGAAGTCCATTGGTAGGTAGATAGAGTTGAAAAGTAGGGGTTGTAATAATAACAATAATGAAGGAAGGAAGTAGAGGGTATCGGAGTGATACCTTGAAGTAAAAAAGAAAAGTATGAGGGAAGGAAGAAACAAATTGTAAAAGTTGAAGAATAATAAGAAGGTGTAGAAGGAAAGAAAGATCGAGTCAATCAAGGGGGAGGTCGAAGACTTAAGTAGGTTTTAGGAAGGTCCCTCGAGAACTCAAATGGAGCTAAGACTAGCGTGGTTTGTTGAAGAATTCACCAATTCACCTCACCCCCTCATCAAGTCGAAAGATGATAGAACTTCAATCACACAAATGGGGTCAGATTGAGGAGTTAGTTAACCCAAAGAGGAAATCATGGAACGATTTACTCTTCGTCTGAAGTTATATACTGTTTGTGCATGAGAAGAAAGTCGAGTACATGGTGGTGAATCGTGGTTTTCTATCCTACAAGCCTCAGATTCCCAGTTCTATCGAAGGGGGTTTTGGATGAGGTATTTTCTCCTCTCGATGGAAAGGATGAGGAGAATTTTCGAATGGTATCAGTGAATTAACAGATTTAAGAATTGAAAGTTGAACGCCGGTTCACCCCTTGAAGTTGATGATTATTCGAGTTGAAAGTATATAACAGTTCACATGAAGGAGGGTTGATGAATCAAGTCTATCCGACCTGACCCCTATGAAGAGATTTGGCGGACTGCTCCGAACAAATCGCTTATCCGAAGTAGATCCGAGAATTGAAGTACATTTTGGTGCTGGAGATAAAAGGGAAGAATAAGCACAAAGGTGAAGGTGAAAGTGAATTCCACCATGACTTTGGGAGACTGTGGGAACCAAATCTTCCCTTCAATTCAAATTCATACCACTTTTGGATTGTTGGGGCCAATAGCCTCCCCAAACACATGTCGTTGTGGAGTATATATATGATATATATTACACATATACCTGCCTAGTTCAACCTTGCTTGGAATCCTCAATAGGTACCTAGCAGAGAAGTGAAAAATCACTTCTAGTGATCGGATACTGGCTATTGACTCTGGCTATCAACTACTTCTGTCACAATTCCACTTGGACAATATCTTCCTGGTTCCTAAAGTGAGAATTCCGCACAAACAATGCTCATCATTCCCCAAATTCAATGATTCTGGAGATGGTGTGGGAATACAACCTCAACTTCTTATGATAAACACGTGCTCCTCAAAGACTTTTAATTGGTGTTCGAGGTTGAGGAATAATGTAGATGATATTTACAAATTGATTCACTTAATATTATGATCAGTTGTATTTGGTAGACAAACAGGTTTCCTATCAGGACAGGAAAAGACACCCCCTCCCTTTGACTGCAAGAAAATCATTAGCACCCTTGAACAAACTCATACCTCATCGCAGGTCCCAATTGACTACCACTAGGATTCAGAGACAAAAAGCAAAGAACGTTGGCTGTTTTGTTAGAGATGCGATGCTGTATGATATTCCTTCGAGGGACCCTGCAAAGAAAACTACTCTCTCCAGAGACTATCTATAATCTGAATAACTCTACATAGTCGAACCAAAGACTGGGTAATCCAACATCTGTCCCTATCAAATTGAAGTACCTAATTTGATATTTACCTCAAATAACTTCTTTCATGTACTACCGATAGACTGCTGGGTACTCAATGCTTGGTTCCCAGCCAAGTAGAATGCATAAAAGAAAGAACCGAGAAAGAATATCCAACTCCTTGAATTCTTTCTGGAATTGGATATCAGATATACCCAATATCTGTGTTGTGCTTGACTGATTGCTTCAGTCATTGATAGACAAGCAAGGCAAAGATGATTTTAGAAGCTTGCTTATTCTCGCCATCAGAACATTGCTGGACAGCCTCCGCATTACAGATAAAAGGTACTATTCATCGTAATTTGTTTGATCAAGCTGTGAAAAGGTACGTAGGTAGGCACAAATATCGACATGTTTTCTATCAATAATTACTAAAATGCGATGCCAAACACAGTTCATGGAAGAACCCCCAATTTATATCGTGTTTGGCAGAGCTTCAAGTAAGCTTACCTATCATGACAACCTGTCCCGTCCTGTCCTTCCTTGATTATTCAATCAGTACTAGATGGCCCAAACATAAACTTTATTATCCTCAGATATTGTCAGCATTACCACACTACTAGGTATCTCTACCTCTATTGATTGTTTCCTAGCTTAACGAGTAAAAACCTCATTCAGTGTTTTTATAGCGGTGATGTTTGAGCATACAAACTGGAAAATTAGAGATCTGGAATATCAGGTAGGCAGGTATCTAGTATGCTACGCTACTAACAATCAATAGTATTACCATTCAAACCCCTATCCTCTCTTACATAACCGATTTATACGATTAATCCAATGAAGTGACTAGTGTCAGTACTCTTGTATCTACCTTCATACCGCTTTACCCGTCAACACCAAATTTCCCTCCTCCGCTACTACACAATTTAGGTTCTTCTTAAACACGAACTGATTTAATATCGAACAGTTGCCGACGCTAATGTACAGCTGGATGGATCATTGTGGATCATTGCACTGACCATAATACCTGGGTTTGAGCTGGGGTCTCCATTTCATTCGTGAGCTCAGAGCTGAGCAGTTTTCGGTGTTAAGCAGCTTGTCGTATTTGCTCTTGATATTTTCGATATGGTCGGATGAGAGAGTTAGGTATGAGGATACAAACGATGTAATCTTTTACGACGAGTATGAGAATGATTATAAGAACAATATTTGAGTTTTATATAAACTTAATAGACTCGGAATCTGAATAACTACATGTAATCTCATATATAAGCCTCAACTCTACATAGTAATATTACAAAATAACTAGAAATATAATTCCAATTTTTAGATAAATTATATTTATTTCACAATCAACATTTTCCTTTAAAATTCGAAATATTAGTACTCTTTCTTAATAAAATATTAAAAATATAAAAAGAAAATTGAAAATCAAATCATTCAAAAACAGATTTAATGATTTGTATAACGTGGTTTAACACCGAGTGCACCATATCACCGAATGCACCACTTCAAAATACACCAAAATTAACCTTTTCCTAATATTCATATTTTAATACTTAATCAATATTTTTTAAAAAACAAAAAAGATTTATTAATAAGAAAATATTTTTTATAAAAGTATTAAGTTTCTATATAAAAATTTCTATTATATTCTATAAAAAGTGGAAATTGTCACGATTTTCGTTACAAAAAAACTATTCCTATAATAACTACTATATTAATTCAAATTTTTAATAAATAATTAAATTTTTATAATATTTATATAATTAAATGTTACAATTTCAAATTTTGAAAAATTATATTATTAAATAAAGAAAGTGCACGGTTACGCACAGACGTATTTTGTATGTAAAATTCGTGGTGCACTCGGTGATATGGTGCACTCGGTGTTAAACCACGTTACTTTAAATATATATATTATTGTATAAGCCAAAAGAAAAGTAAAAAAAAGTCGGATTTCATTAAGTTTGACTGGGGAGATTGACAAAATGCTAGCCTACATGCGGCTAGGTAGATTCCGAGTCTACCGAGTTTATTATGCGGTATCTCCAATTACAACTTTGAGTTGTGTTATCTAGGAACATTTGGAAGATTTAAATGAAAATCATCTGGATCATATCCACTCACTTGCTCACTCAGGGGCCTCGGTTTTCGGTCAGTTACCCGTTCAGTAACCGGTATTGGTACTTATATCGAAGTATTCCCCAAACCCCGCATTTCTTAACAACAGTGGCAGTGTTTGTACCGTCGCTTTCAACGAATCATCAGCTTCAAGTACCTGCTAGGCACATATACCTAGTACTCATTCATGATAGATTGATATCAACTTCTTTCTTTGGAATTTCTCTCTCCGTTTGCAAATAGTCAGCATTTATACCCAGTTACTGTCTCATCTTGTATGTCTTCAATTCATATATACCAACCTCTGATTCGTTCATCTGCAAAAGTTTTCTGATTTCTTTTGCCAAGCTCAAAGGTTCCCTATCAACGGCGCAGACATCCTTACTTATTTGAGAGCTTACCAAATAATAAATTCCTCATCATGGTTTTTACACCTCCAGCATGGGTTCCCAATGATCCATTGAGTATGTGTAAACTTCAACTCCAAAAATGAGACTTCCTCGCCTATATTCATCTTAGAATTGTATAGCTAACAATTCTCACAATCAGATATCCGAGATGACATACCAATCAGTCAATTCATGCTCAATGAGAAACATGGCAGAAAACCTCTCAAATCATCTCGCAATCCATTCACATGCGGCATCACAGGAAAAACATATACAGCTTCGGAACAAGTTCAACGGGTAGAACATTTAGCAAGAGCTTTATCAAAAGAATTAGGATGGCAACCAAATACGGGAGCAGAATGGGACAAAGTAATGGGAATGTTTTCCCTCAATACTGTAGGAAGATATACTCAAACATCCAAACGAATTCGGGGGACTAATGGTTTGCTAGATTGATTTCATGACATTGGCATACGCAGTTCATGAATTGGGTGGTGTGGCTTCACCTGCAAATGCTCAATATTCTGCTCCGGAATTGGAATTTCAATTGAAGTCTTCAGGGGCTAAAGCACTTTTTACGGTATGATCTTTAGGTGTCACAAGAATCCGAAATATGGAACTAATTCGACAATAGTGTATACCTTTACTCGAGACTGCCTTACAAGCTGCCAAGGGCGCCGGAATTAAAAATGATAGAATCTATATTTTAGATATGCCAGAGACGTTAACTGGAGGCAAGAAAGTACCATTCAAAACTGCAGATGATTTGATTTCCGCAGGAGAAAAGCTCCCAAAATTAGAGTCATTGAGAATGGAAAAGGGACAAGCAGCTCGACAAACAGCATTTTTGTGTTACTCAAGTGGAACTTCAGGGTTACCCGTAAGTTATTTCCCTGCATCAATCGAGACAATTCTCAAAGTAATCCCGGAAAAACGTGCATCCCCCAAATATGGCTAACAAAATCTCAGAAAGGAGTCATGATCAGCCACCAAAATGTCATGTCAAATATCCTACAGCTCAAAGCATACGAGAAAGATTATCGAGATCAATGGGAAACAGATACAGAAGTCGGCTTGGGTCTTCTTCCTCTAAGCCACATTTATGGTTTAGTCATCGTAGCCCTAGGAACAACTTATCGCGGTGATGAAATAGTTGTTCTTCCCAAATTCGAACTCAAATCATTCCTAAACAGCATCCAAACCTATAAAATTCAAACTCTCTTCCTTGTAAGTATTCTCCACGTGGAATACATCGCAAATCAAAATCTCATAATATTAGGTCCCTCCCATCATTATCCAACTTGTAAACAATCAATCCATCTGCTCCAAATATGATGTCAGTTCCGTGCGAGGTCTCTTCACCGGAGCCGCACCTCTCGGTACAGAAACCGCAGAAGAGCTTCAAAAAATCTATCCTAAATGGGTTATTCAACAAGGCTATGGTAACTACACCTACCCCTCCCATCAGAACCCCCCAAATCTAACATCCCCCCCCAGGCCTAACCGAAACCTCCACCGTAATCTGTATGTCCTCGGCCAAAGATCTCTGGCTCGGCTCCTGCGGCTCCCTCATCCCCGGTGTGCGTGCCAAACTAGTCAATCCCGAAGGTATCGAAATTACGAGTCTCAACCAACCCGGTGAATTAGTCGTGCAATCCAAATCCGTCGTGCTCGGCTATCTCAACAATGAAAAAGCGAATCACGAGACGTTTCTCCCAGATACAGATGGAAATGGTAGATGGATGCGCACGGGTGATGAAGCGGAGATACGTGTCAGTCCAGCGGGAAATGAACATGTTTTTATCGTGGATAGGATTAAGGAACTTATTAAAGTAAAGGTAAACAATCCATCCCCATGCCCCCTCCCTCAAACCCCCCCATCTAACATCTTTAGGGTCTCCAAGTCGCCCCCGCCGAACTCGAATCCCACCTCCTCGCGCACCCCTCCATCGCCGACTGCGCCGTCATCCCCATCCCTGACCCCTCCGCCGGCGAAATCCCCAAAGCCTACGTGGTGAAATCCACATCGGTTGGGATTGAAGAAAATGACGCGCTCGTCAAAAGAGATATCTGTAAATGGGTCGAGACGCATAAGGCGAGACATAAGTGGTTGAAAGGAGGCGTGGAGTTTATTGATGTGATTCCGAAGAGTCCGAGTGGAAAGATTTTGAGGAGGTTGTTGAGGGATAGGGAGAAGGAGGCTAGGAGGGGGAAGGGGGCGAAGTTGTAGGTTTTGAGGTGGGGGTGGGGAGGGGAGAGTGGGTGTGGTGGAGAGATCAGCGTTATTGAAGATTGTAGTACGGTCTTCGATAGTGATGTTGTGCTGAAAGTTACCTACCTACTCACGCATGTATTTTTGGATTGAATTGCACTGGACTAGATTGGATTTTATCAAATGAGCAATACAGTAGTCTGCACATATGGCGATGTGATTTCTTCTACTTGTCTTTGACAGTTTTTTTTTTTTTTGAGATTTGTAAATAATCGCTTGCTAGCTTGTTTGTAAATGAAAATGTCTATTGTCCACGAATTCGATACTTCATGTAATAATAAAAACTCCTCGGCCAACCATGCCATTCATCCATTCATCCATTCATCCCTCATCCCTCATCCACGCACTCCCGACCCCTAAATAGGCGATTCAAAAACCAAACTAATCCCATCATCACCCGCCGTAACAATTCTATTCCCATCACCCTGGACAAACCCCATGACCCCCACGCCATCCCCCCTATGACCCTTCCACTCCCCCACCAGCCCCGAATTCGCAATTCCCGTTCCACCCCTCGCATCCCACCGTCTCACTACTCCATCCATTCCGCAACTGGTCAATAACCATCCTCCCGATTGTGGATTCTTCACAAACTCTACTTTTACTACTGCGTGCTCCTCGTGCGCTTCTTTAATATGCCTACGCACTGCGAATCTGTGCGCCGAGTCGAAGAGCGCAATACTTCCATCTACGCTTGCGGCGGCCATGAGTGTTAGAGGGGGTTGCGCAAACGCAATCGATTCGATTCCATCACCCTGAGCCTGTAAATCCGCGAGAATCTGTCCAGATTGACCGGGACTGGCGCCCGCCCCCAAAGCATCGGGTAAGCGTGGTAAACCCACGATTTTGATCGAGCCACCTGCACCACCCGCCGCCACAAACGCGCCGGTCGGCGCAATCCCCACGCTGAAGAGTCCCCCCTCAACCGCAAACCGTTGGTCCAACGCCGTGAGTCCCACCACCGTTTGTCCACCTTCTCCAGTCAATCCTGCCGCCGCCGCCTCCCCAAAAACATCCCACACATACAACGACCCATCCTCACTCACACTCGCCAACAGCTTCCCATCGGCCGACCAGGCTCCCGCAGTACAACTCTCCGTATGCGCAAAATAGCTCTGCATCAATTGCAGCGGTGCCTTCTTCTGACTCGGATCAATAGTATACACCCAGACCGATCCATCATTCGCTCCAAACGCAAACGTATTCGGTGCTTTCGCATACGGACACGCAAGTATCCAATTTACCTCCTCCACTTCCCGGGCCTCGGTGTATTTCTTCCATTTACTGCCATTCGTAACATAGACTTGTATTTTCCCATCCAAACCCCCAGAAACTAGAAATTTCCCATCCGGCTGCGAAAATGCAAGCGCGTTGATCGAATCAGTATGTCCTTCTAATTTGAATATCGGCTCCTGACTTCCCCGCTCCACTCGCTCCGAGGGATTACTCTGGTAACTCGCGGGTAACACCGGGGAAGGCGCAGGCGTCGCATCGAATATATATCCCACACCAGGCGCATTATCTGCATCGCCATCGGAGCCACCTGTAGCGATGAGTTCGGGACGCAGAGGATGCTGCGCGATGCAGAAGATGGAGTCGCCGTGGGCGTCCATGTGAGCGGAAGAATCGTTTTGCAATTGGATTTCTTGTTCTTGCATTTCTTGATCGTCGGCGTCGCCGTCGTTATCGGCATCTTCGTCGCCGGAATCCATGGCTGCGTCGCCGTCTATGTCGATGATTTCTTCGGCGGCGTCGGCGGGGTCGAACATTTCGTTTTCGTCTTCGTTGATGCGGTCATTGTCTTGGGGGGGGTGGGAGGAAGACATGGTGGGTTTATTTCTCTCTTTCTTTCTTTCTTTCTTTCTTTCTTTCTTTCTTTATTTGTATATTCGATTTTCTAAAGAGTAAAGAAAATAAGAATAAGAAGTAAAAGTAAACGTAAAACCCAATATCGTTAAACTTCTCTCCAAATTGTAATAACAAATCCTTCGAAATTATTTAGGTATTGTCAGATCTGATTTTCTTCCGACTTCGAAAATGCTTGATAATCTTTTTTTTTTCTGATCTGGTCTGGGTTGTGAGTTTGCCCCGCGACGCACACACCATTCATTGCCCCTCTACTAGATTGGTTTTGGTATCCCCGATAGAAGCTTATAAATGTCTAGTGAGTAGTAATATAAGTGGTGTAGTGTAATCAGTGCGAGGTAGCGAGGTATTTATTTTCGAATCTGAGGTTTTCATTTACATTTACATTTTCACGTGGAGTTCGATATGGATAGATTCTATAGTTTCATTTGAACGAACTGAGTAACAGAACGTAAAAAAATAGTCAGTCAGAGATTCCTTGTACACTAGGATCACATAAGAGGTATGTATGTCCGTATACCTACTGGAACACGAAGATAACCGGTGTGACTCTTCGATATATACATACTGTCGGTATGAACAATATGTGTTGATGTGGGATTTGAGCTTTAGTTTATATCTCCTACTATGTAACTGCTATCTCTTAAACATCTTCTATCCTTCATTTTTTCTGCTATTGTGATTTAGAGATTCTGCATGCTCCTGGTTGTGCGGGACCAGGTAAAGGTAAGGGATTCATGAAGAAATTTTCTGGAGGGTAATGAGTGATATGCTCATTTGAGTGAGAGATACATGGAATAGAATCATACAAAAGAGCGAATAAGCAATCCACCCCAGAATATTCAGAATAGAAGAAAGAGTTAGGGAATTCACCATATAGCACATTATATCCCAAAAAGACTGTTGAAACTTCAAACAGTCCACTAATAATACCTCCCTTTAACCCCGACCCCCAATCCAAATTCCTAATCCTCCCACCCCTAGATACCCATTTCCTCCCTCTCCCTCCCCTCTTACACCCGTTTCCATTCACACCTTCACACCATCCCCCTCCAACCTCCAATTCCCCCCGACGCCTAAATCTCACACTCCAGCGCCTCGAGTTTCCCTGTTCTTCCGCGCACGAATCATGTTTCTGACAGCTGTCTACTACTTGGAAACCGCCTGTTGAAAGCGCATTTACTGTATGGAGGGAAACGAGGATGAGGAGAATGGTGGCGAAGAAGATGGTGATGGAATGAGTGTGCATGGCTATGTGATGTGATGCGAGGTGTTGATAATGTGAGTTTGTATTTTGTGATGGGTTGGAGTTGAGATTGGGGAATTTTGAGATGCGGGTGTGTTGGATGAATTGATTTTATCTTATTGGTGGTAGATTTGTGATTTGGTACGAGTATGAGGAGGTGTGGGGCTGAAGTGCTTTGATAATGGATGTCGTGTGGTGATTTGTAGTTTGTTGTTCTTGAGATTTGAAGCTTCTAGTGTGTTGTTCAAAAGAGAGGGTAGTCAGAATGAATGGAAAAGAGGAGCACATATATGATTATAAAATTGTTCATAGAGTGACTTGGAAATGATACGAGAGCTGAATGGAAATAGGAAATTCATCAATCATAAATCCAACCTATCAAACTTATCTGAGTCTATGAATATCAAATGCTTAAATACAGAAATATCGGTCAATTCCCACCTTTGAAGTTCCTCTTTACGAGCGCTCAAATTGGAGAATCTTCTATGCTTTCTCGTGAACCATTATTCAACTCGGTGGTTTGTTTAGAGTAAATGATTCTTGGTATCAATAACTCTTACTTGATATCAATTTGCTAATAAGAGTGTTTCAAATTCAAACAAATACCTAGTCATGAGCACCACTCAATGGTGACGAGGGAAGTCAATCTTGAGATGACTCAAAATATCCCGGATATGGGATCGATTGTCTTGATATCAAGAACACCTGCATAGGTTGATAATTAATCGCAATTACTCGAAAACCTGACCCTTTCGAGGAACGTTAAGCCGCGATCAACATTAAGTTTCAGTGTCCCATCCCATCCATACCATCTCAGCTTAAGATTGCAAGTGAACCATAAGCAAAAGTACCAAGCCAAATAGCATCCAACCCATATGCAGATATCCGGTCAAGAACTAAACCATCAGAGAATTTCTCGCGGAAGATTTTCGCCAATCGAGGTCCCAATAGACGTGATGCGCCAGTAGGTGTTTAACCAAAGAGCTTGATTATGCTCTTCGACAAGAGTTTATGAGAAGACATAAACACAAGCGAACTTATCAACCACGATAGATGCGCCACCGTGTCAGATTTCTTTGAAATCTAAGAATTTGTGATCTAGAATCGAGCTCTTCTACGCCCAAAAAGGAATCATATATAGTGGGCGTTTAGATTTGCGAAGAGAGGTGATTTTGTTTGTATTTTCTACCGCGGTAAAGTTCCTGTGACATTGAAGAAATGAAAAAAGACTGAAGAAATCAACAGATAATGGGATCTAGGGAAGGCAAAGCACCGGTACGATCAATTGCATGCTGTAAAATCAACTGGAATTGGTGGAAGAAAACAAAATTGAAGTATCAATCCTCCGAACAGGACAAAGGAAATAATAAAACAGCGTTCTGCCAACAGAAACAATAGAAACGATTATATTTCACTAGTGCACCTGATGGCCCGTCGCTAAGAGAAGAATTATTTGTAAATCGTAGCCTATGCACTGTATAATAAAAGTACGACGTTGATAGTTCTCACGAGGAAGACCAATTACACGGGTTTGTACGAGGTTCCAGAACTCGCTCCAGCATGTTATCAGTTTATAGGCGAGTGTTATCTGAGTTGGGGGGGGGATGAATCCTGGGGCAACATCGTGTCAAGAAGAAGAACGTCCAATAACAAACCTTCAAATGTTTGAAGTCCGATGAGGCAACTTGCGATCAGGCATCGGTTTTCAAGCTGCATAGTAATTCAATAGACGTGATCCATTGCGGTGTACCGCTCAACTATATTGCGACCTGAATGGCGTCCAAAATAGATTTTTGGTGTCAAGTTGGAAGACGATCCTCTTCATATATCATCTACTTCTCGAATGTCAAATCCAAATAATCCATTACTCGCCACACTACTCTCATCGATCAATTTCTGAGCAGTTTCCACCCCAGCAGTTGGAACTCGATATTCGAATCGCTTTCCCCTGGCAGGCAATCGACCATCTGGAAGAGGATATGGGAATGGAAGATACTCAGGTAAGAGGCCGAGCTGACGGAGAGCTGTGGCTTGGTCCCAGGCAATGTGTTCATGATACAAACGATCACCACGAACATTCACCACAGAAGTGAAAGGAATTCGTGCATATTTGTGAGTTGGCGGAACTCCAGGGAGACTATCAGAATGTTAATTAAAAGTTCATTACACATTTTGAATGATACTCACATCCAATCTATCACTCTATCGTGCGTGAAACTGAAAACGAATTCATCAATAACTCGATCAACACCAACAGTTCGACTAACAAGTTCGAGCTTCGTATCTTCTGGATTATTGAAGATAAAGTGATTAGTGTAAAAGTCTGTTAGAGGTCCCCTTCCAATTCCACCAGTCATCTCGGAAAAGATATTAGCATAAAGATCAAGCATTCGCCAGATCACGTACTGTTGGAATATGATTTACATATGGTTGATCAACCATAGTACCCATTGTTTTCCCAACATTCCGTTCACCAAATTCATAAAGTGTATGCTCATCCCAAATAGCTTCAAGGTCAAAGATAGGTCCACCCAGGTGTTTTTTGATGAAACCAAGACTTCTCGTATGTGCTACACCCGCAGTCCCTGGATCGTAGTGATCATGACTAGGGAGGATAAAGTTTGTCGACTTTGTTGTAGCGTATACATGAGAAATATCTTCAGCTCTCAGTTGAGGACCTTGTAAGGCTAAGGAGCTATGAACCATCAATGGAGGTATATTTTTATGCGTAAGTTTTTCAGTCAATTTTTTGGAATCATTAGTGAAGAAAATTGCAACGGAGAATACTCCTCCAAGTAACAAATTCAAGATGGAATCAGTGTGTATGTATTCATCCAAGTTTTCAACATAGACTAAATGAGAAAACATATTGTCAGCTACACAACGTACATGATTTGTACATTGTAATGGACAAAAATCAATGTAGAAACATACAAATGAGTCCCAATTTATCAGAATCAGTACATTCTGGTGCAGATTTTAGAGCTTGTATACCCGACTCCAGGTAAGCTTGCAAATCAACTTCACCAGCTTTCAATGCACGCTCAGGAATTGTAACATTCACCACCACAAAACTTTCTTCGGCCCATTTTTGAAATGGCTCTGGATCAAGTGTTTTTCGATCAATGGGTGAAGTGTAACTCTCTGGTGTTAGAATCAACAATCCTGGACCTCTACCTCTTCTTGATAGAGGTTTTTGAATAGTCAATCGATCACTCAGATGGCGAGGATGCGAAATCCGTTCTCTTTCATGGGTATTCATTTTGTGCCCGCGGTATGAAGTGATTGATTTTGGGGTAACTCGGTGATGGATATTCTTTATTCTTTAAAGATGTTGTGGGTGGTGTTACAGTCCACCAGTGGTCCTGGGAGTGGATGAGAAGAGCACGGGGAAAGATGCTCGATAAGCTCAGCATGCTCAAGTAACCCACGTGACCAGGCCAGGTGGTAATAACCCTTATCAGAGGATCTGGTGGATTGTTCATGTCAGTATGACGTCTACGGTGACCTTGGAACACCAACATTGCAATTGACATTGTGTATCACGTGATTATATTTGTACATTGTGCTCGTCCCTACTAGATATTCCAAGTAGGACCTAGTAGATTCCACATTCCACGGAATCTTCTTGGACTTTCCTTTGTTATCGTATATCGTATATCGCATATCGTAATATCGTATAGGGTTAACCTTAAGTTTTGAAGATTCTTTCTTGAATCTTTTCCTACCATTGAGATTCCTGTGTACACATAACTATTCAGTCAATTTTGGGCCTTGTCCAGCCAGATGAATGTGCTCAGGCATTTTTTCTCTCAATTTTATCCAATGTAATCTGCTATGACATCATTTGGCGTTTCCCCCGCCATAGCTAAACAATGTAAGAGTAACCTAGGTACCGGTATTATGTATTATGTATCTCTTCACAACAAAATAAACAATACCGGCGCCATTACTCACTAGTAACCATTTTTGAAGTATCAAGAGATTAAAAGGGAAAAATAACCCCTTAAACATACTCAGCCAACGACTTGATCCTTTCAACGAAACCCTACATCCATCATCATCATCATCATCATCATCATCATCATCATTCAAGGGTTCCGGAACTTTGACTCTTTCACGGTCATGTTGATGTTCATGACTCTTCGCTCAGAATTCAACAGCATTTACAATAGAACATGCGATTGATGGTCCTAATCAAGATCAACAGCAACAGCAACAGCAACTACTCCGACGACGAATACTATCACTGCCTTTGCACATAAAGTCAAAATGGAAGACAAAGAAAGGGAAAGGGACAGGGACAGGGACACAGTCAATCCAAAGAGGCGGCGGGGTCTTGGTATTGTGACACCAAATGCTTGCACAGAATGTAGAAAAAAGCGTGCAAAGGTATCTATATACAGCATCTATTAGTTATATCGATTCAAACTTTATGGCCTTCACTCAATTTGTCAAATAGTGTCTTTGGTCAATGCTAACATTTTGGCTGGTACAGTGTGATGGCGAAACTCCATGCGCAAGATGTGCATCTCAAAAGAACGTCGAATGTGTCTACGAAGTTCCCGTGCGTCAAACGAAAGAGAATATGAGATCCGAAATCGAACACTTAAAGGCTTACCAACAACAAAGTGAACGTGTGCTTGCTGCGATCGCTTCACAAGATCAAACCGCGCAAGTAATCCATCGACTTCGACAAGGGGAAGGGTTAAAAAGCATCGCAGACAATTTACATACTCCATCGCAAATTCCATCGGCTGAGGGAGGAAATATCACGACATACACAAATTTCACCGACCATCAAGCAATCGGAAAGGCACTCAGGCCGGTTAGAGGAATTATAACGGCTCCATTCACATCATGGGGAAAGGATGGTTTGCAAGGACCTACTTCGGACTTTCAGCATGGGGAGATACAAGGAATGTGGAATCAATGGCCTGAGACTCAGAACATATCATCTGGTATGGCAGCTGGCGACGACTTGATGAATTGGCAACCCGACCCTGCTGGTTTGCCGGAAAACCATGAGCATCCGGCGATTGGAGGTACCTGGCCGGATGAAGCATCCAATCATTCTACTCCAAATAGTACAGTACTATATGCTAGAGGTCAAGGTCAAGAAACAATTCTCGGTCAAGGAATCGGTTCGTTGCGGGAAAGTAGTCCAACGGTTCCACCCGCATCATGGACCAAAGTCACGTCGGATTCTGAATTCGTAGACCATCTTATGGCGCTATATTTTTGTTGGGAATATCCCACATTTGCCTCTTTGAGCAAGGAGCATTTTCTTCATGACTATAAAACTGGCAAAACAGAGCATTGTAGTGAGCTACTAGTGAATGCGATATTGGCTCTAGGATGTCGATTCTCTGCTCATGTAAATGCAAGAACTGTCCCTCACGATAGTGGTACTGCTGGTAGTCATTTCTTCGCCGAAGCCACTCGTTTGCTTAAATTGGAAACAGACCAACATTCCTTGACAACAATTCAAGCATTGGGTCTGATGGCAATTAGAGAAGCAAGTGGAGGTCGCTCCAGTGCAAGCATTTATCTCTCGGGGCAATCACTCCGATTGGCAGTTGAGATGGGCCTTCATCTTGAAGCAGAAGGGCAACAACCTAATGAACCAGTAGAAGGATCACAAGCGGTACGACTAGCCACATTCTGGGGAGCCTTCTCTTTAGACCAGTAAGTCTGGATTCCATTTTCTCGCAATGTCATATAGGCATTGATCCCTCTATGGATGTTCTAAGAGTAAGTACTGACACATTATAGAGCCTGGTCATTGACTATTGGGCGAGTACCTCACTTCTCGCATATTACCAAGCTGAATGTGAAACCAGCAATTGTAAATTCAATTGAAGCATCTGCTTGGATCCCATATACAGATGATGGTAAGTTCTATATCATCACACCTATTTGGGACGCTCTTGCTGACACACTTAGGAGCACCACTTGAACGTAATTGTACTCAACCATCGAATATTCGAAGCGTATACGCAACTTTTTGTGAGCTTTCTGAACTAGTTCACCAATCTTTGTATCTTTTCTATGCCCCTGGCTCCAATATCAACAGCAATTCGTTGCTTCAATTATATACCAAGTATCTTCGATGGTATGACTCAATTCCTGCCGCTCTACGTTTAGGACATAACTTTACACCATCTGTATTGTTCTCACAGTAAGTATAAGTACCAGATTGGGCTGCGTGTAACAACAGTCACATGCTAACAAGCCACTTCTAGCATGTACTATCACTATGCCATTTTACTTTTATTCCGCCCATTTATCAAACTTTCTCTACTCGGATCGGGAGTTTCACCTCGTGATGTTTGTAACCAAGCTGCGGATGCAATTTCGGCTCTCACCAGCTCCTACGCTCAACTTTACACGTTAAGACGTACTCCCTCTTTCGTACCTCATTTTATTCTGGCCTCGAGTATTACTCACCTCGTAACACTAGGCAATGCAAAAACCGGCGTGGAAAAAGTCACTCAAGGAATTGCAGATCTCAGAGAGATGGCTAGCTGTCATGGATTTGCAGCTCGCGCCTGCAATATCCTTCGTCATCTGGCTAAGAAGTGGGAGATTGACGTCCCTGATGATAACCAAGAACCAATAGAACCTGATGTTTTCGATGCTCAAGCTCGTCCTTCTTCTGATTCTCTCAATCAATTTTGTACACAAGTTGATGAGGCGGATATGATGCGTGGTATTGGTGTAGCGAACGAAGAAGAAAACCCTCTCTTTTGGCCTTTCCCTATGCAGGGAAGACCATTAATGCACTATGCTGGAGATAATTTGGAAAAGTTGGGATTTGAGAGGTTGAAGGATTGAGTGGAGAGCTGAATTGGTGTTATAGATATGTAGGGAAGCTAGACTGGGCTAGGCTGGACGGACGGATACTTCATTTTGTATCAAGAAAGCCGATTGGTTGTGGAACCCGGTGGAAGAAGAAGTGAAGAACGAGCCAAATGTGTTTCATGGGTACAGTGGGTACGGTGGTAGGAATGGATGGCATGAGAATATGATACCTCGGGGCGTTTTGTCTTATTCGCGAAATTAACAAATGATGAGTGGATTGGAGAGGACCTTATGAAGATCACGTATGGGGATGAAATGACATTTATAGAACTCGGTACTTATTAATCGATTATGCGGAAGGGGATGGGATATTTACTACACTAATTTTATCCATACGTACGGCTTCATGGCTCTCTCTAATCTTTAATTTGTAGAGTAGATTTTTAATTGGAAGGATTTGATCACCCCATCTTAGGACTGGTATCTGTGATCCCGGTGATGAAGGTGTTTGTTTGTAGAGGGGATTTGGATTTGGGATATAGGATTTGAGATATAGATGTTGAATGTACGAAATCGTAGAATTACAAAACAAGAGAATATTAAAGTTTTATTCTCGGTTTTTGGAGATGAAAAAAGGGAGGAAGGAATAAGATGAATGAATGAATGAATAGATAGATAGATAATTATTTAATATTTGATTAGTAGTTAGATAGCTCATAATTATAATTATCTAAATAGATATAACGAGCACAGCATATATACCCGACACCTTAGTACATTCTCCAAGGCGAGAGTGTCGAGAACTACCGGGTACCTACCTACCTACCTACTTGTATCCTGAAATGTAGATGGAAAAGAAGATTTCCGAATCGAACCTTGTGTTTTGGACATTCGTGGCGGAAATACGATATGATGATGTAATGTGATGATTGAATGATGGTGTGGATGGTATTGGAGAATTCTCGATTTTTTTTGTAGGTGAGGTTTAACACGAAGAGATATTGTGAGAGAAGATTACTTGAACATTATGAGTTGATCCCCTCATTTTCTGGCCACCCCTGTTTTGAGCCACCTTTTCATATTAAAAATCACTTTTTTGACCTATTGATATCTCTATCGGAACGCAATATATATATATATATATAGAATTTCAATTATTTTAAGCTTATTCTGAAAATTTCAGATTTTTAGGATTTTTCTAAATAAAGATCTGAAGCTTTAAAATATCGATTTTTAAGTTTCTATAGAAATAATAGTTATATAAATTTAAGATCAATTTTAAATCTTTAATAACTTTTTAATTATAATTATAAGTAATAAAAAGAGATTAATTACTTTTTGTAAGATGTTGAATTTAAATCTATATAAAAGGGGTTTAAAAAATTTAAAAATAAATAATTATAAAGATATAAATTGAATAGGAATTAATAATTCCTGTAATTTTAAAAGTATTCTTATAAATACTTATTTATTAGAATTTTTTTGATTTTTCAAAATTTCTTAGAACTATTATACTATAAATTTATTATGAATATTAATAATTCATTTTTTTAAATTTTTAATAAAAAGTAAAACCTATATGTAATTCCTATCTAAATTAAAAAATCGATATTTTAAAGTTTCAGATCTTTATTTAGAAAAATCCTAAAAATCCTAAATTTTCAGAATAAGTTTAAAATAATCTGAATTATATATAACTATATATTAATTTTCAATAAATTCTATATACAAATAAAAAAGTTTTTTTGATCAATTTTAGTAGTGAAAGGTAGCCCAAAACAGGAGTGGCCAGAAAATGAAGGGTCCAACTTACCATTTCATATAAATCTCCATACAATTTGAAGAAAAAAAATCCTATTCATTAAACACATACACATATGCGACTGCGACTGCGACTGCAATTGCAAGTACCTATCTATGCAGGTATGCACAGCACAGCACAGCACAGCACAGTAAATCTCATTTGATCCCTCTGCCACCCCAATCACATCCATCCATCCATCCATCCATCCAAACTCAACATATCACCATCCACCTCCACCATCCACATTCAACATTGCCCCCTCTACCTTCCACCCTCACCCACACGATCCACCTCCAACAAAACCATGCTTCACACATAAACAGAAAATTCCACCCCACCAGCGCTCTCCTCTATCCAGAGCATACATATATCGCATCGAAATCGAATCGAATCGAATCGAATTTACTTGATCCAGATCAAAAAGCAAGCACAAAAAGATTTCTTTTTCCGAGATGACTATCATACATACATACATACAAGAAATAGATGGAAAGATAGACATACAGACCGACCGACCGACAAATATACTGAGATGGGTAATTTCTGCCGCTGCAACCCGAGTGTGCAAGTGCAAATGAGATATTCGCGCGCGGAAGAAAAGAGAGGGGGAAACATGAGATGGGACAGAAGTCGAGGTGAAAAAAGAGAATTAAGAAGAAGAGAAAAAGAGTCATAAATCAATCAATCAAATATTCCAATCAATGTCTCAATCCCCTAACATATCTTCATCCTCATCCTCCTCAGGCACATCTCCATTTTCCTCCGCATCTCCATCTCCCTCTCCCTCGACTTCTTCTTCATCACCACTAACATCCTCGATTAATTCTCTCTTTTTCAAATCTTCCCTCGATCCCTCTTCCGGTTCGGCATCCGCAAAAGGATCATCATCTTCTTCCTCTTCTTCATCTTCATCCTCCAACTCCAACCTAAGAGTTTCTTTCTTTGCCTGTGCAGCTGCCTCCGCTGCTGCTTGTTGAGCTTTACTCTTATGGCTTTTCTTGACCTTTTCTTTGGGCTCATCGAGATACGCAACTACTTCCTTGAAATTATGGCCCAATCTGGTTCGATTTCTCTCAATACGTTTACGTAATTTTCCCTTCATAGGTCCCGAGGCATCGATGACTTTTGCGAGGATAGCCAAGATAAGTTTTCCAGTCAATTCACAAAGTTGTTGTTCGGCCTTGAGAGTTTCACTTTGTCGTTCATTTTCTGTGATTTCCTCATCTTCGTCATCCGAGTCTTCGGGTTCATCTTCAGGAGCTTCGTCGTCATCGGGCTCTTCTAAACGTTTCTTGGCTTTTTTCGCATAGTGTTTCTCGGCATGGTCAAAGATGGAGGTTAATTCAGTTTGAGCTTCTGGGGAGATTTGTTTGAAAAGGGATTGGAGGTTCTCGGATTGGTTTTGGGGATCTTTTTGTCCAACGGCAGTAGCTTGAGGTCGTAGAGTGGCGAATAAAACGTGAAGATCGAGAAGAGTACCAGTTGCAAGTAAACGAACTGGATCAAGGGTACCTCGAGAAGATAGAGCGGCGACAAGGTTTTGATTAAAGGTTTCTTGACAATCTTTGAGTGAATCGATGTCAGCGTCTGGTATCTCTTCACCCGACGAGATTGATCTTGTCAACGAATGTACTTTCCACATGAAATAGAACATGGCCGAACGAATAGCCGATATAACAATTTCATCCTCTTGAGCATCAATGTCTGGATTCGATTCCTCAAGCTGACCTCTTGCAACAACGTCCAAAATGATGCTAATAGGAGATGGAGTTTGACTATCAACTTCGGCTTCGAGAATTTCAACACAATTTGAAATACTTGCGAGCTTTTCCACCTTTGAAAGATTGGTCGAAAGTTCTACAAGAATTGAATCTGTAAAATCTCCTCTAACAGATATTGCACCAGCTTTGTTGATATTTTGGAGTATATTTGTGGTATCCTCCCACAGTGTTTGAAGTTTGCTTTCTGTGACATCTTCAAACTCTTCATAACTTCGCGCATGTAATATTGCTGCACTTGCTTCAGTAAGAACATTCTTATCAGCGTGGCCACTGAATTGAGCAGTGATCTCGTCAAGTAATTTAGCATATCCCGTTGAGCCTTGTCGTAGTTCTTGAAAGACACCAAGGTTCAACGAATGTTCCAAACGTAAGACGGCAGTTGCAGTTTTTGGGTGGGCTCCAAATTTCTTGAGTAACCTTGGAATAATATCTGCTAAATGACGAGCTGTTGTCTCTTTGATCTCTGCTGATTCTGCTCTAGCATTTCTCTTCTTATTTTTATCTCGTGATTTTTCTGGCTCGCTGAGTTGGTTTAGATTAAGCTTGACCACTGCATTTAATGTCTCTAGCAGAATAATCTCCTCGGTCTCTTCTGGTTTGAAACATTCCTTCAATGCTCGATTGGTTCCCTTGCCTTTGGGATTAGATGAATGATCGTGAAGTAGGTAACCGGCCAAAACTTCCCATTCTTTGAGCTCCGACATCTTTTCGTATAGCGCTTGAGCCGCAAGAGTAAATCTTGACTCCCCACCGGAAAGGTCTAAATAATGTTCGATAGTCGCTTGATCCATTTGGTTTGGCATCTCATCCTCGTCAGAAATATCATAATTTTGTAGAACCTCTGCGAGACACTTGAGTTTTATCCAACTAGCACGAGGCGAATCGTAATCATCATCGTCAACTGTCAAAATTTCCTCCAAGGCATCTTCTCCGCCCAGTTGCTCAATTTTTTCATCGAAAACATCTTTAACATTCTCAACGAAAAATGCAACAACAGCTTTGCGTACTTTGGGTTCCGAGTCGAAAATGAGTTTTCCAATGACATCAATATCATCTGGTTCCAGCATTCCTCCCTTTCGAAGTATATCAACCAAATCAACTGCATTTGACCTAACAGCAGCATCCGAATCTCTTGTGGCGATTTCGATAATCCGAGGTCTAAATCGTTCGATGAATGTACCCATCCTTGAAACGTTGCTAGAATTCTTCAAAATTCTTTGGAGTTGTTTAACCACTTCGAGTCGCATACTCGAAGCCGAATCTGTAAGCATCCATCCCAGGTATCGTAAATATTGCCCATCGAACCAATAACCAGGTAGAGTATGGATCCAAAGGCCCAGTGCTTCGATACATTCTGTCCTGATTTTCGGGTCAACATCTCGATATCTGTGAACCCAAATTGTATCGAAAATATCCTTCAATCGTTCTTCTAAAATCTCCTTCTTGCCTTCTCCTTCTCGAACCTTCCTCTCAAAGTCTGCCAGTCTACCTTTGTTGGGTCTTTTGTTTTTCTTTTCTCCTTCGAGTTGACGTAATGTTCTTGCAGCAATTTCGATTTGTTCCTTCGCGACTTGACAGGTAGAAGTGGCAATAGTTAAAGCAACGGCAGTCGCAGTATGTCTGAAAGGTCGTAGGTTCGAAGACGACATAGAAGCCATCCAATGAAATATGCTTTCCATTAATGGTTCGTCCTCATCATAAAGTGCTCCAGAGGCATTCATGGTTTTATTTAAAGAGTCGAAGAAATCGAGGAAAGAGGTACGAAAGGCATGGCTATTCTTCACTCGTGAGATTAATGGATAATCGGATATATTTTGCTACCACATAAATCAGCATAGTTAAACCCTAGAAATGTGCCAAAACTTACTGCTTGGTGTTCGTCTTGAAGGTCTGCAATCTTCCCATTGACATTATCTGCATCGTTAACATCATCCTCGTTGATAACAAGATCACACCCAGCACTCTTCAATACGAAATTTATCAGTTCTGCCACAGCCCCGGGACCATTTTGTGCATATTTTTCCAAAAAGCTAGAAACAATCTCATCGGATGGTCGCCCGCTCGTATAAACATCAGCTACAAAAGAAGTCAGTATAACCTAATAACAGTATCAGAATTGCTCATGGCGCATACCATAAAGTCCATCAGCATCCTCATCTGCTATCACGACCGTCTTGGCTTTCTTGGGTCGATTTGGCAATCTTACAGCAGGCGCTCTAGCATGTGAAGCTGTGCCATTTATTTTCGGTTTCTTTGCTGCAGGCTTCTTGGAGGTTTTGGCTTTCCTTCGAGCTTCTCTTAATTCTTCTTCCCCCGCACTTTCTTCCTCTAATTCATCGTCCTCATCCTCTTCTTCCACTTCTACTTCTTCTTCCTCTGACGCGTCATCTTCTCCTTCTTCATCGGATCTCTTCCTTTTGGCGTTTGTCGAACGAATTGCAGATGATGGTAAATCTGGAACGAATTTCTCGGGTGCTTTTACGGCGCGTCCTGATTTCCTTCTACCAGATACGACGGGTGTGCTTGACACATCATTTTCGATCTCCATGAGTGGCAATCGTTGAGTATTCATCAGCGCATCAACTGCGCATTTGGTTGAAATTCAAAGAATGATTTGGGGTGATATGGCGCGTTTGGTTGTAAGTTGTGATTTAATGTTGACGTATCGCGAGAATTGAATGAATATCGCGTTTGAACGTTTTGATTGGATTTAGCGCCACTCAGCTTTTTTAAGGCTTACAACGCTTAATTTCAAGCATCTTCAGCATGTAAGTACGGTTACAGCCTGTCTCCATGTGTGTAGGTATGTATGTATGTATCCAGCTCCCGCTTTCTTTACCTTCCTCGCCTTGCCTTGTCTTGTCTTATCTTCTCTCCACTTCAATGGGGTAAATATTATGAGAAATTATTTATCGAAAAGATAATAATAAATTTATAAGTTAGTTACTCTCGCCGTCTCTCACTCTGTACAGTTTGAAGGATGCTTTGCTTGATACGAGTACAAAGTCAAAACTATCCAAAATTAT
The DNA here is from genome assembly GCF_014898465.1 of Botrytis porri. Taxonomy (NCBI): domain Eukaryota; kingdom Fungi; phylum Ascomycota; class Leotiomycetes; order Helotiales; family Sclerotiniaceae; genus Botrytis; species Botrytis porri. The sequence continues at coordinate 539,516 of NW_024066078.1, forward strand.
CCATTCACCAGCTCTACCAGTTTTACCAGTATAAAAATGATACGATAACAATATAACTACTGCTTTCTCTCTACCTTTTATCCTTCAACAGAGCTTTACTTATTAAGCTCTCAATATGCTATCTCCTTTCCCCCCTTCATCGTCTGCTCCAGGCGAAGGGCATTTGGTGGTTCACTTACTACCTCATTCAATCTCCGCTTTATCAAGAATGACTTTTCAATACCCACTAAAATTGATATCTCCATCTCCTTCAGCTGAACAAAAGAGCGTCTTGGTGTTTCTCTTGACATATGGTGGAGGTCTTGTCGGTGGGGATCAAGTTCATCTCAAGATAGACGTCAACCCAAATGCAAAGTTGAGTATCGTCACACAAGGTCATACCAAGATCTTCAAATCGCCAACACGTGATGTTATCACACGTCAACATTTACAAGTTACCATTGAGGATGGTGCTTCCGTTTGTCTATTACCCGATCCAGTTCAACCTTTCGCGGAGAGTGTATATGAACAATCACAAACGTTCAATCTCAAAGAAGGTGGATCTCTTTGTTTATTAGATTGGGTTTCAGCTGGGAGAACTGCAAGAGGGGAAAATTGGGATTTACGAGCATGGAGTGGGAGAAACGAAATTTGGTCGATAGGAAAGGATATGAAGAAGAGACTCTTGCTAAGAGATAATGTCTTGTTAGAAGGAGATGAAGTAACCGCCCAAGAGAAATTGTTACGGCATAAAATGCGCGGAAATGGTATATTTGGTACATTGATCCTGAAAGGTCCTCTAGCCGAGAAGTTATCTGCATTTTTCTTGTCTGAGTTTGCTGCACTTCCCAGGATTGGTGCTAGAGATTTCCGTTCTGATGACAGGAGAGAGAGAGATAAAGAGATCATTCTATCGAGAGAAGAATCATGGAGACTTCGACGACTTCGGCAAGAGAAGAAAGAAGGGATTCTTTGGTCTGCTGCCAAAGTGAGAGGATGTACAGTGGTGAAATTTGGGGCACCAACTGTTGAAAGTGGTCGGGTATGGATTGGCGGTATGATCAAAGAAGAATGTAGTATATCCGAGATCTTTGGAGAAGATTCGTTGATGTGTGTCCGTGAATGAATAGAGTGGACTTGAATTGGACGAGGATTTAACGCAACCGGGATTCTGACTGATATATCACGCCCATATGTACCGAAAGACTTCAAATGGGTGGAAACGTTGGAAGCACTTGTCCGATGTATGACATGGCGAGAAGATACGAGGAAGTTCTTACCGCACAAACTCGAGCTCTGTCTCCAAATGAGCCCCGTTGAATCAGTCCTGTATCTGCTACCTTTGAAACGTTTTGGAAGTTGGAACTCAGGGGATACATGGTGGATTTGTTATGAACTTCGTTTGAACGTTGAAGAGATATCATATCTGGTAACAATAGTGACCAGCCATCTAGATACACAATACAAAGTTGATACTATGATGGGGGATTGTTAATGCAAATCTAACCAAGCATCATAGCCCTCCTTACCAGCCATTACATTTCTCCGCATGTTTTTTAAGCATAGCACATCTGTGAAGCTTGAAATGAGACAGAAGTTGGGTGCCTGGGTACAACCAGTCTCTCATTGCAAGGAACAAAGCAATATAAAACGTTTTGGTCACTGCACCCGGCTGGATGATTTAAGGAAGGCAACGCTATCCGAGCATTGATCCATTTCCATCCGAAGCTCATGTTGTGAAACACCAATCGAACCTCTAGGACATTGACTGTGACCAAATGAAGCGTGGTTCATCGCTAAGCCATGCCGACATGTGACCGACACTGTCTGTTTTGCCGATAATAATTCATTTGCATTGATTTCAGACCAAACTAAACACAAAACAATTGCTAGACAAAAAGGATGAGCCGCAAAGAATTTTGCAAAGGATGGTAATGTAGTATCAAATAGGATCCCCCGACGTACCAGTGCAGCGCGGTCCTTGGGCCTTGACACAATTTTAAAAACAAATTAACTTCTTTTGAGTGTTTGCAACTTGATGAGATTCAGGTTTTGAAAGCTTCGACCAGTTGTGAGAGGTCCACCGGTGGTCTGGTGTTTGAATGGCGAAAAGATCTACAATACGCAATTACATGATTGCTTCAAGGGTCCCAAGTATCAGATACCAGCCACGGCCGGCAAAGCACTATTTTTTTCAACACAAACTCACAGAGTCATGGATTAATTCCAGGCCTTTCTCCATGCTCCATCTAAACTCCACATTGACCGCCATTGGAATTACTGATTGGTCGATGGGGAACATTCAACAAGCTTAATTCGACATCAGCACTATTCTGGAAGCTTATTGTGCTGGAAAGGGGGCAATACGACGGGCCGCCTCCGGTATCCAGAGTCCAGTTCAAAGCAACACCTCGTCTAACAAAATTCAAATCCTGCACTCTAGGTAACATGACTCTTGAGAGTTGTGGTGTGCCGCGTGCAATAATGTTAGCGATGATTCTGACAAGTTTTGATCGTTAAGCGTGTAAACTTGTCAAGGTATGACTTCAAAACTTGCAGTCCTTTCTCCAGTCTTTGCTTCTATTGGCATTGGTCTAGTGACAATCTTTCAAACCAGCATTCTGTTTTGAACGTCTCAAATGAAATCAGCCTTAGCCATATGAGTTTTCACCCCTTCAGTTGAGTGTGGCTTTGGAAACGTGCACAGACAAGACCATATGAAGAAACCTGACCCTGTTTGACTACATTTGCCAAGAGGCTTACAAATTCCGATGCGAAATGTCGAGGCGAAACCATTTCATGTTTCGATATTCCTCAAGATTCAAATCATCAGTCAAACATTATCGTACTTCCTGGATACCTTCTCCGCAATCTGTCTCGTAGGTCCACTGCCGGTCCATTTTACCTGGATGTTAGGACTTCAATATTACAATGGCAAAGAGTTTAGACCTTTTTTCTAGTGTGAATTATCCATCATCCGGTCGTGGCAATCACTCCACTATTTTGCTACTCTGTTGACAAAATGGTTAAACCTTTGATTGTTTGTATCCACAATATGTCGGATAAGCTCTGTGCATCAGGAACGGAGGTTGAGCACAGACTTCGCATCGCTTCCCATTGTCCTCCTTCTCTTCGCATTGAGTCGAGTATGGAACTTTGGACTGCTCTTGGCAAGTTTCCCATGGGTTCTATCTCCCGTAGTATGGAAATTGGTCTGATCATAGTGCTTTGGAGTCGATTTGCCTGTGATCGAGAAACTATTAAAGGAACCGAATCTCCCTCCGTTTACAATTCTCTCCTCAGCATCAACAGTTTTTCAGTTCTTTCAATCTTCAATCTATCTTTCATTCTTCAGCCGCATACTATTGACTAGTATCCCGCTTCATACAATCTTATATCTTTAATTTTTCAATAACCCTTTAAAAACCAACCAACCAACCCAAATCAGCAAATATGCGTTATACTATCGCCGTCGCCGCTATCATCCCTCTCGTTGCCGCCCATGGCAAGATCGCAGTCATGGTTAGTAATCTATCTCCTTCCTTCTCATCTCATGATTCTTCTTTCATCATCTCCACTTCCAATTATTCATACTAACTCATTATTTCAGACTGGTGACATGGGAGGAAACACCACTGGTCTCGGTATCCAAGGTGCCGCTATCCCTGGTGCCGGAACCAACAAGCAAACTGAGGTCGACACAACTGTCTTCAACAGCAAGAACGCCGCTACCGATGGTCTTGGAAAGACAAAGGCTGGTGCCAACACCATGGCTGACATGACTGCTGTCATGGCTGCCTCCGGTTCCACCCTTCCTCAAGTTTCTGATGGAGGTCAGCTCAGTGGAACTATCCACATCGTCACCACTGATGGAGCTGGACCATACTCTGCCATCGTCGACCCAACTGGTACCGGTGCCTTCTCTCAAGGTACTCAAGCCAAGGTTACCACTCAAGTACCAGGTACCAAGGGTAACATCGCTGCACCCAAGCAACGTTCCCTCGTCATGAGATCCCTTGTCAACATGGGTATCGTCAAGCGTGCCAAGAACGTCAACGAGGACTACCCCATCGCCGTCTCCATGCCAGCAGGCATGTCCTGCACTGGATCCGTCGGTGGACAAGAGAATGTCTGCTTGGTCAAGCTTGCTAACCCATCGGGCGCTGGTCCTTTCGGTGGTGTCGCCGCTTTCCAAATGGCTGGTGCCTCCACTGCCGGTGCTGCCGGTAATGCTACCGCAGCTACCACCAAGAGATCTGTCGGTGCCAAGTTCCGTGCTTAGATTGTTCGCAAGAATCATTTAGGATTTTGGTAGTTGGGATCGGGGGGTTCATACCAGGAGTAGGAAATTGGGGATAGGATGGAGCGGTGGAGAACTTTTCATTTGTTACATATTGGGGTTGTCATTGGTTGTTGGAAAAAAAGAAAGAGATATACTACTCTTACATTTTCATATTGTATCTAGTATAGCCACTCCTTTATAAACTTAATGTTGATGCTCTTGCTGGTCAAAAAAACTTCTAGTCTTCTTTTGCAAATTGATTGTGAATTGTGAATCGTGATGATTTTTTCTTGTGCTGTTTGATTTCTATTTATTAGATTTCATGATAGTCATTCAAATTATCTTTCATTCATCGTCGCCCCTGAATCCAATCCATTTGTACACCTGCTTCTCACGAGAACTATCAGTACCCCTCCAATCCTTCACAGCGTAGCAATACCTAATCTCAGTACATTCTCGAATCTCAAGAGTCTACAATATATCTGAATACTTTGATTATTTATCACTAATTCGAATCCTCTTTCCCCTTGGAGATTCAAATATCAAGACTCGAATACCAAAAATCAACCTAGAGGAGTCTATCCATCCACTCGCCTAGTATTGATATTTGAAGAGCATACTAGGTACTCTCAAAGTAAATGGAAAATGTATGGAATATCGATTAGGGTATTTCGAATTCTGGATGATGAAGCATAATGGATATATGTATATGATTGTGAATGATATATTCACATTCGTAATCTTGGGATTTTGACGATTGAGGAAAATTTTAAAGAGGTTTACTTGCCATTTGATTTCTTTTTTACTTTTATTTATATCTCTATCTCTATCTCTATCTCTATCTCTAACATCTATCCTCTACAAAACTCTTCTTTTATCTATACGAATCCATCAAATTCTTTTAGAAATCCTATCTAATAACACACGTATTGCTCTTGATCTTCTTCAAATCAACCCTTTCTCCGCCCCTTTCCCCTTCCCCCTTATAAGGCTGAGAATTTCTCAATGTGACTACAGATCTGTTTTATGGATTCAACCTCATCCCCTACTATTACTCCCTTCTCTCTTCCCCTCCCTCGCCTTTTCTTTCCCTTTCAATCGGCATAAACAATCTCCCAAAAAGTTCATAACCCAGCAAATACGGCTCGATCCCGCAACTTCAAAACTCCACAATCAAATCGACCAATACAAATATATCACTCTCCATCCCATCTCGTCTCATCCATCCCTTCTAGAGATCATTTGCAAATTTCCTAGAAGATAAAAATAAACTCCACACATCTTACCTCCACCATCAGAAATACTATCCGCATATAGTACTCCTCTCCCGGTCAAGAATGTAGTCATCACTCTAATAATCATGATTGAACTCAATGTCTCAAATTTTCATTCCGTAATTCCATATCATCGCACTGTTGATAATAGCGGCACAATCAATATCGACTTAAACATCCAAACATTCGAACCCCCATTCTGCAGACTCCCTCAGCGGTAAATAGATTTCCCATCGAGAAGACTTGTATCTACTTACAGATAATCACGGGAGATATATATGATTGCGCTGTGATGATCTGCGTGTGCGAGACCGAGAATAAGGATAAGGATCGAGATGTAACATACGAGATGGGAAAGGGAGATGTGAGGGGATGAAAATGCATAGGGAGGAGAGGATGAGTATTTTTGGATACAGTGTATAAGATGTGAGAGTGGATGTGAAAACAGAGATTTATAAAAGATGAAAAATTTGGAGATGTATGTAGAGAGGATTGTAAAATATAGAGATTTCAAAAAAAGAAAATGGTGATTCAGAAAATGATGATTTGAGGGGTGTAAGATATGAGATGCGAGGGAGGATGTGAAAAGATGAAGATAACCATACAACGAGAAGATGATAGTTTTGCCATACAGCAGCAGCAGGAGATGATATAGATAATAGCTTTGATGACGAGTATCCCAGCTGAGAGAACGAGCGAGATGGAATGGAAGGAATGGTTGATGCTATCTGAGGTAGATGTCATTCTGGCGGAGATACCGACTTGGAGGGAATATTAGAGGGGGAGCATCTTATTTATTTACTCATTTATTTATTTACCTACCTACCGACTCTTCCCCGCAACCCCGATTCTAGTGATACATATTTACAAAGAAGCTATACCAACAATCATATATGGAAATCATACATGGACATCATTTATAATCCATCATCCATCATCCATCATCTACCCCGACCAAAAGATTTATACGCAAGATACTGACTTCACCCAATATCAGAGTGGTACGAAGTTCAAAGAGAATTGGGTCTTGAGATTGTGGAGGGGGGGAGATGGCTAGGAGTCTGGGAGGATGAGAGGATGATGTGGTTATTATGTATATATATGTGTGTGTGTGGTGTTGCATCTGGGTAGGAGATGGAATTGGAGATAGGGTTATATGAGTGATGAGTGAGGGAATCGCAGAGGGGGGGAAAGGAGAGAGAGAGGTGAGATATTTGAAGATAAGATGATGTGAGCACCATATATATGGTGTTTTATCTGGACAGGAGATGGAGATGGGGACATATAAGTAAAGGGATTGTTGAAAGGAAAGAAGAGAGAGAGGGTGAAGAGACGATGATGGTGATAGATAGATGGAGAATAGGGATAGGCAATAGGAGATGATATATTAGTATGAATGAACGAAAGAATATTCCATAAGGATTGTGAAATTCCCGAGCCAGTTTCGCTGGAACTGAATTGATTATCATATCTGCACTGTGCTGTACAGGCTCAATATCGTTAGTAGATCAGACCGTCAGAAGACATTCATGTATACATACCACAAAGCAAAAGAGAGAGAGAAAGTAGGAACGACAACGAGTCATGATGAGTCTTGATGCCTAGTACTTCCCTCGAACTTACTTTACTTTAGAATTTCCCTCGACATTATCTACAAGCACAAGGTATGAGAAATTGATAAAGGAAAGAAATATTCAAAAAGGCTATTCACGGTACGGAATCTAAGGATAGATTTGGAATCGATGTGTAATTCTGGAGATGAAAGAAATTCCCGACAAATTCGGATGTATTGGTCCGTAATAAGTTGTTAAGGATGTTGCTGATGACTGTTGGAAGTATTAGTAACATAACGACCCGTAACTTGTACGTCGGAAGCCATCGGATCCATCGATATGCTATTTCTAGAACTAAGAAGATTGATGAACTGGGAAGTATGACATGAGTTTGTGTGATTTGTGGGGTAGGAAACTGTGACTTTGGAGTTATTGATGCGCGTATCGTTCTGCAGGAAATGCTACTTCCCTGGTGTTTTTACTGTGGTCGATTGTAATGTCACGAGAGCCTCGACTTCCAATGGATCGATTTTATGTTTGTAGTACCGTCTTGTTGTAAATAGGTAAAGAGGCTCGGTCTGATAACACCACTAGGACATGTCATCATATAACCAAAGTCTTTGGTCCTGCACTACAATGGGTACTTAAGACTAGACTTGCAGATGTATACATTTGGATCATCCGAAGGGTTCCTTGTCAAATGTTAACTTCACTCTAATCTTTGAAGTTTTTCGAAGGGTACTGCCTGATGTGGCAGCCGATATAGTCATGCGTAGGATTCATGCTATTCTGCCTGTCAAACATACATTTCAGGATCTGTGCATTTTCTTTCTTACTCGTGATCCACTCTGAAAAGATTCTGTAAATCTAGGTAGCGCAGAGAAATTCTCGATTGAAAATTATATACAAGATGTAGAAGTTAAGCTTGACGTATGGAACTGTCTGCATGCTGCTTCTTTTGCATGCTGAGCACTGGACAGAAATTAAGAATAAGGATCAACTGAGGTTCTAAACTTTACGGCTCACCAGGGCTACTGGATATTGCTGCAAGTGGGATGATACAGTAACATTAAAGAGTCTGTATACCTAGAACCTCGTAGACAGGAATGGTTTGGTAAAGATGTAGACCAAGTGGTGTTGAATATTGGAACGCACAAGGCCATCTCAATTATCAAACCAAGACACGATATCAAAGGAATATGGCCAGTTGAGACAACAGATGGTAGTGTGTAATGACAGCATAGTTTGAAGATGCCATGAAGGCAATTCTATCGATTCTCAAAAGTTTAGTTGTTGTAAAGTCAAAAAGTACCAGTATAAATGATCAATTTGCTTTGAGTTGAGCAATCATCACTGTAAAATCAAATAACCCAAATTCATACAAATAAAGTTGTAATACTTTAAATGATACAGAAACTCAATTGTCGAGCGGTATATGTGAATATTAAGATTCGTACGATGAAAAGGTATTATAGTTGCGTGCCATTGAAATTTATGTGGCAGTAACTTTCCGACTTTTCTTTTACTGGAGATATACCAGGCCTGAAATGTTAATAAGCATAAAGCATAAACGAATATTGATTTATCCACGAAAAACCTTCTTGATATTTGACATGGAAGAATTGGGATTACTTAAAGAAAGATGACATCATGGACTTAAATTACAACAGCAAGCTTTGGGCATAATCATGTACTACTCCATAGACAAAAGACAGTTACTGTCGAAATAATACAAACATGATGACATATTTAGGAGAGATAACACAATTTAATGAAAATAGTGCTACACAATGAGAAACTTAAAGAAAGCTTGGAACCAAACTAGAGGCTAGATTCTAAAGCACATGATATTTTGTCTAAGACATTAGGCGATGGATATGGAGGTTCGCGAAGAAGTCCTTTACACGTGAATACACAATAACGGTGTCATCTATAAGAGAACGAGCTCATCCACATGACGGGCCTACTTGGACACCTTTCTTTTTTCCAACAGGAAGGAAGAGAGAAGTTCCAGAGAAGAAAGTAGGAGCTCCAACGTGACTGCAAGCATTCGAGTACTCCACGTTCAATCGCCCCATTTAAACCCACTGATCTGACGCAGATAACATTAACTGCCCTGAACTTTACAGCTGGTGGGGCGACGGGACACGAACAGTATGTAGAGCGGAATATCTTTAACTGATTCGTCTGTAGATTTCATAAATTAGTCCTTTAAACATGGCCCAAAGAAGTACAAGAGCATTACTACGCTCTAAGCAGTTAATTGGAGTTCTGATAAGACGGTGAACATGGAGACTGTAATCTCGAAACCACAGCTAGATTTCCAAACAATATTAAGAAGCTTTATGAAATATGGGCGAACAAGATTGCAGAGCAAGCAGTGATGGAAGAAGAATACAATGACGAAAATTGCAAATGAGAAAAACAAAAGCTTTAAAAAAAAACCTAGAGGTATGCTTCGGTTTTTGTTGGGAAATCATTAACAGAATATTGCATCCCACAAAACTGCCTCTCTGCTACTATCAGATGCATAAGGAACCCGTTGAATATTGATGCCGCCGCCATCAACCTGCTCCATAGTTGAATTTCATTTCACGCCAAAATTCTGACAGTTACCGGTAGATGAAGCTCATGTACCAGAAAATTATCCCGGCTCAGATCATATAGGGCCAGGAAAGCATTTGACGCTCGGGTCTGATGATATGTTGGATAACGAGAGGATAGAGAATGAATGTTTAGTATTTACTCCAATGTCTTGAAGACCTTAGAGATAATCAAGTACTTCCCAAGCGTTGAAATCAAAGAAATGTGGAGCTGAGAACTAAACCAACGAATGGGCCATGTTACCATCCTCTCTAACATAACAAATGAGGGAAGAGGAGTAAAAGAGAAAAGGAAACAAAAAAGAAAATAGATAACTTATTGGAGAATGATGAAAAGTTGAAGAGGTGATGGATTATGGAAACAAAAAGCAAAACGACACCTGCAGGATTTGAACCTGCGCGTCCGAAGACATAGCATATCTTATATTCTGTAGGGACTACAGAAATTCGAGTGCTACCCATTAACCACTCTGGCAAAGTGCCTTATCACTTTTGGATACTGATAGGTGCATCAAGTAAGAATATATTCTCCATATTAATTAAGCTTTGATCACCGATTATCCCTTGTACGTTGTTCGAGCGCACTCAACATTTCTACTGCCTAATGCATGCTTGCTACATTTGAGATGATTGACCATACTCTTAATTGAAAGGGAACATTTCAATCTGATAATTCAGATCAAGATTAAATCAAAGGAAACTTATGGCAGCAAACGTGTACCGGTAGCAAAATATCGTCTAGCTTATCACTTATCGGAATAACACTAATTCCGGTTCCTCAGAAAATTATCTAGAACTAGAGCGTCATTATTGTCCACTGCAGTCATTGCGAATTTGCGGTTTATCATATTCTTCGATTCTGTGTTATTACAATCTTCATCTTCTTAATACAACACTCAACCTACCAACAAATTTCAATCATTTCATATCGCAAATATCAAGATGTCTACAACTCAACCATCTCAATTGACTCAACCTGATCCTGCCAATCCAAGAACTACCCCTCTCCTCCACAATGCATCTCTCGCAGCCCTCATCGTTTGTCCAATCGTTATGCGTAAGTCTCCTTCTCGATCTTGTTGAATTGGAATTGGAATTGGAATTCTAAATTTTGATGTCTGACATTGTGCATTTCACAATTCCCTATCTAAATGCGACTAATAATCAATTCCGAAGTCTCAGTATTAAACTAACCCTTTTGCCCCATACAGTTATCCCACCCCGCAAAATGGATGTCTATACTTTCGCTCTTATGACCACCACATTTATTGGTGGCAATCACTTAGCCTACGAATACACCGGTGTCTCAATGATGACCCGCATACAAAATCGTGTATCGTCTATCTCAACTACGGAATTGCCTGAAAAGGCAAAAGAAACTCAGAGAAGAATACGGGAAGCACAAGAAAAGAAGAGAATGGAGGAGAGTGGAAAGTTTCTAGGACAGACTTTTAAATCACAGGACGAGGGTACAAAGGGCAAGAGTGTACTTGAGGCATTAGAAATGAGAAGCGCTGGTCAACCAACTTCCGGAAAGGTCCAGGCAGAGGAGCAAGAAGGTGTTTTGGAAAAAATATGGCTAGGCGGCGAAGGGAAAGATTGGAAAGAAAAAAGAGACCAAAAGGAGAAGGAAGCTCTGGAAGCAGGCAAAGGGTATGGAGATCTAATTATGGAACAAATATGGGAAGTCTGGAATAGAGGAGAGAAGAAGATGGAAGAGGTCAAAAAGATTGACGAGAGAGTGGTAGACGAGAACAAGAAATGAAGGGTAGTGCGATTATACTTTGTAGGCGGAACGGGTATTGTATGAATCTAAGCTGGACTGGGAAAGGCGTTGAAGGTGCAATAGGTATGATGCTGCATTGGTGTAGATCTATTAGATCTCGGAGGTTTGAATTCACTTGTGGAAAATACATTGGAAGATTGGGCTACATCCACTCAATATCTGGTCGGAGTAATATGAAATGGTCTCGAACGATCGCGTCATTATCTCAGCTCTACTCCTCCTCATTTTGCTACACAATGCAGTTGTACGTTACCACCTGGTGAGCAGGAGCAGACTTATTAAGATATGAGGAAAATTGAATTGACAAAACAGTCTGTCGCGCATGAACTCTATCCATCTATTCACCTCCGCGTCACGTTCATCGGATCCCTTAATGATGAACTCAGCCCGCCGACATGCAATGTCATTGTTGCATGAAGGGATCCTTAGGGATTTTTAGTCCACCCATAAGGCTAAGATTTGACGATCATCACAGGTTCGTAACTCAATACACGAACCATTTTTCACCACAAATGTTATCTGCGACATTGAAGAAACTCTCGTCGCCCACAGACCTTCTTCTACTAAAACTCTAAACCAATCAAGGCTTTCGTTATAAGAGGAAAGTTCTCCAAAATCCACAATTCGCACGGACAATGGAGTGGAACTAGGAAACCTTACCTCCGTTTCACTTTATTGGGCTATGACCATCATATCCCCAAGTTCCAGTTCTATGTTTCTACCAATCTCTTCATCTCCAAATATTGATTGAAAATGTTTTAGTATGTATAATGTAGCTATTCGGATCTAAGTAGTTCTTGCAATACTTGTTGCAAGAAGTTTCCTACAACAAGTCAGGTTAAGTGACCCGTAGGTATAATTGACAACGGGTACTTGATAATTTTGCTGATCTTTTCACTGCTTATCTCAAAATAATTTCATCTGTCTTTCATTTGTTAGGCACGGGTATTTTTCTTGGTGAACCATTGACCGAGTGTCTTTTGAGGGGAGTTTCATGGTTCCACATTCTTGCTACGAGATATAAGTACATAGGTATTGGTAGCCTTGGCTTGAACTGTGTGTCTAATTGTCAAACTTACCTATACTTGCTAGATTTGAGCTGTCGTCTTTACCAGCACGCTGACATCCTTCCTTACATCAGTCTTTCAGTACTTCTATTCATACACTCATTCTTGGCTATTATACCTTAACGAACTCAAAGACCGTCATTCCTTGATCTAAGTTTTCTTCACCTTTTAATCGAATTTAGTCAAGCTGAGGCTATAATCTTACTACAAAATGATCAATCATAATTCAAGAGGGCTAGTGGGGGATTTGGTAGATGCGGGTGTATATGAAGAGGATTTTGAGTTGGTTTGGGCAAATAAGAGAGATGAAGATGCACATGATAACGAACCTTCTATTCAAACTCCTCCGAGTCCTCCAAGTCCTCCCAACCCTCCAGCGAATCCAGAGCCAGAACTACAATCCACAAGTACTAGTGATTCGACAAGTACTGTAAGTTTTAAAGTACCTCTTGTATTGTCATTGACTCATAAGATATCATAGACAGCGAAAATGACAACAGAAACATCAACGAGCATCGCAACAGCGAGCGCAACACCTACTGCTACACTAATATTACAAACCGCTGCATCTGTTAGCTCTCCATCAACGCTTTCCATTTCAACGTCAGCTTCATCCTCCGAACCTAGTAGTACATCTATCACTTCCGTGTATACACCCACATCCTCAAAGTCAAGTCCCGAGACAACAATAACAAGCACAACAACAAGCATGTTGAACGCAACCGCTTTGACTGCACACAACCCTACGATATCCCCACTTTCAAATGATCCAGACACGACGAAAGAACATCAACATACATCCTCAGCTCTGGCAGTAACAGTTAGTGTTACAGTTATTGTCAGTTTATTGGTACTAGCTGTTATGTCATTCTTAGTTAGGAGAAGAATTTTAAGGCAAAGGAAGAGAGGTAATGTGTTGAAAGACATAGGAGAGAAACCGAATCCGGGAATGGAAGCTTGGGCTGGTGTAATCCCCAGGGCTAAGGGGAATGGAATGAGAAACTCAGTATTTTCTGGCATTCGGTCGAATGGGATTCGAAACTCGATATTTCCTCAGGCACCTCGTCCCGCATTAATCAGAAATTCTTCGGTCTCAACAGCAGGAACCGCGAGGGACTTGGACAGATACGAAAAGGAAACAGGAGAAGGAACTGTAAGAGCGCCTTCAACTATGAGCTTGGATTGGGGAGATGGAGTATCGATTCATTCATTGGAAACCACTGATAGCGAACAGCCTCAAGGGTTGGGAGTTAGACCACAACGAAAAATGTCTCTCATTCAGGATTCAGAGGAAAACGATATCGAGAGTGGGGATGGGAGTCAGGGAATATTGAGCTATTATGCCAATATGAAATATCATCGTAATCCTTTTGCGGATCCGGAGCCGAATCTGAATATGGATACCTCCTTTTCATCGATTCAACTACCGAATTTTGAATTCGATACATGGGGCGACGATACGAATCGACTTTCGAGAATTAATCCTCAATCGCCTGGAGATTTGACGAGAGATAATTCGAGGAAGAACACGTTGAGTTCATTAAGGCCCACGAGTTTCTTGAGCGAAACAGATACTTTGGAAAGTCAAAAAGCGATGGCAAGAGCTAGTTTTGGAGGAGCGCTTGGGCATCTAGGTACGGCAAGATGGTCGAATCCCTTCTCGGCAAAGGAAAAGAGGGGGACAAGGGGATATGAGGAGATGGGAGAGTTGGAGAGAGAGGAGAGGGGTGAGGGAAAGTGGAAGGATAAGCTGAGTTGGGTCAAGGGACAGGTGGATAGGGTTAAAAATTAGAGGGTAGGACTTGGAATCAAGTGCAGGGGATGTTCATGAAAAAAAAAAAATCGGAGGTACAGGTTGTAATAGGTATACAGAGATGAACGGTTTAGACGGGGACCAAATAAAGATGGATTGGCGTGGGATGGATTCGCATGTTATTTCACTAAATACCAGGACTGATTTTTTTGGAGTTTGGCAGAGAGCATGAATACCCTTCATTTTTTTTGGTGTCTTTTCTGAACCCCACCCAAATTTACAATTATTTACTTTGTTAATTAATTTACTTTACTTCATTCCCTTTGTCAGATTATTTTATATCATATCATATCATATCATATTACATGATTTTTTAGGATTTTCTTTGTTGATGTGCTCGAGTATATAAATGTTGCATTTAATAATGTAATGCAATAATGTGATGTAATGTAGGTATCTTCGAGAGTAATAATCAAAATATGAGTAACATGGTTTATCAGTGAATGGATCATATCAGTAAATAGATCACTTTCATCTTAATTTACACTTTCAAAACTATATTATTCAATAATAATCAAATCAATTGATTGAAATTATAAAAATTCTAATAATCTAGGATCTATTATATTATTTTAATAGATTCTTATATTATAACCTATCTTTCCACATTTACTACAATATCGAATAGAAAATGCTTTCTTATTGAATTTATTTTCTTTTTAATGCTTATTGTATTGAATTTAAATATCAACCTCTTACTAAGATAATATATTAAAAGTCTTTTATCTAATGAGTATTTTTCCTTAACATAATTAGATTTTTTTCATACATTAATACTTACTTAATACTTTATTTACTACCCGAAATATATAATTCTCTACATTTAAAAATATGTTTTCATAAATTAATTTTTCTATATTCTTAATTAGAATTAGTATAATCTCAAATATAAATATAGGGGAACTTACTTGATAATAAGTTATTCAAGATTTAACTAATATTAATTAAAAAAGAGCTTTAATTGAATTACAAGGGGTTTGAAAGATTCATTAATTTAGATCGAAAGAGGGGAAGAATAAATATGCGAATTCAAATATCTAATTTCGAGAGTACAGCTTCAGGATTAAATAGGATTAAACCTGTTCTTCGGAATCCTGATTTTATATTCTGAGAGATAATTGATTTTTTATATATAGTTTTAAAAGCTATAAAGAATTCAATCTTCGAAATATAATTAATATATACCTTGATAAATCTATTAATTTAATTATTATATAAATATTTCAGATTACTAAAACAATCAACATTAAGTAATTAAATTAAATAATTTGAATATAATGATAAACGTAAATATATAATATTATTTTCTTTATAATATACTTGAAAAGCTATTGATTTATAGTTTTTATATTTATTTAGTATTAATATTCGATATTTGCTCTTTCTTCAATTCTTAATATACTTATTAAAATATTTCAATTATTTTAAATCTATCTTATTGTTCGTCCACTTATTAAATATAGATTTAATAGCCTATTCTATAGGAAGATTCGTTTTAGTATATTAATTGAAGAAATGAACTTGTCCTTAAACTATTAGAAATAAGAGAATAATTTCACCCTCTTCATTTCTATATATTATTACTATAGCTCATTCTTGATTATTTAATTATACTACCTTGCTTCTACTATTTCGTTCAGTATTAATTACTATTATTACTATATATATAATCCCCATTATAAAGCCTATTTCATTAAAATTATAGAAATCTTTATTCAAAATGTTATATTTCATTTACATATTTATAACTAATCGAAATCATTTTTCAAAAAGTTTAAAATTCTTATATATAAAAAATTGAAAATTATAAATATAATTAAAATATATCTTTAATTCAATTTAATATTTTATAAATTAATATACCCAAAGCTTTTCAATATATTTTATACTCTTTAATTTGAGAATATAATTTGTTATATCTTCCACATTCTTAAATTTAAATAAAAAACCTTTCGAATCCATATTGATTATATATTCAGAAATAATATTCTCTTCTAATTCTAAAAAATTATAAGATTTAGATTAACATTTAGAATGAAAGGTAAAATCTTTAATTCTATGCTGTAATATTATATTCAGGATATTATATATCTTCGCAGCTTTTCGAATACTTATTTTTTTATCTTTCTGAATAGTTTCGATAGTAAGGAATATACAAGCTTTTTAATTATTCGAATTTATTATGGATTATTAATAAAATGCATATTAAAAAAGAAGAGTATAAATTGAGGTGAAAATGATCTATTCACTGATATAACCCATTCACTGATAAACCACGTTAATTAAAATAGACATTTCCCTAGTCCTCAAAATCTAATCGAGGAAGCTTAACTAAAAGTACGGTGCACGTACGCACCACAGAGTGAAGAAAGAGATCTCGGTACTTACTGGTAGGTAGGTAGGTAGGTAGGTAAGGTGAGTTTGAGTTTGAGTTTGGAATTTAGAGTTTGGATTTTCAGCCCTAGATTTACTACGTGGATTTAACGGTGTGGTGGTGTGGGGTTTTTGAGTGTGAGTTTGGGTTGGGTTTGGTTAGGTGAGAGAGGGAAGGGCGGAAGGAGGGAAGGAGGGAAGGAAAGTTGTTAAAATTAGTGTTGATCGCTTGGGTGGGTTTGGAAGTGGGGTTGGAGGTTGGAGGTTTGAAGGGCGTTGCGATTGGGGGGTAAGGAGATGGATGGGGGAAAGGAAATGAATTGAGATGAAGTGAATTTGGAAATTTTCAACAGAGGCTTATTTTAGTTTTCATTTCGAAGGTTGAAAAACTTTAAAGTTTCAAGTTTCAAGTGAGGGTATTGGGAAAAGGTAAGAGATGGGGGGATTGTGAAGATTGTATGAGAGGTTTGGAGTTGGGGTGGGTAAGTGGTGAGTAGATGAGTGGACGTATTAGGATTGGGATTGAGGGTTTATGTGAGGAATGCAAGGGATGGGAGGAGATGATTGATGGTTAGTTGTTTGCACCTATTCTACCTACCGAGATAGGTAATTTTGTTGGGGCTATGAGGGTTTCTTTGAGGTTTAGAGGGAGGTAAGTAGGTAGGTGGGTAGGTTAGGTAGATGTATAAATGGTGATACTGAAGATGGGAGTAAAATGCATTGAATTGAATTGGAAAATCTTGATACGTACTATTTGTTATATTCTTCTATCTATTTATGAACGTATGGACGGATGAAGGAACGAATGAATGATTGTATTGAGTTCCATGCGATTCAAACCAGCTCAGTCAAGAATTTACCATTCTTGGATTCTCGTTTTTGAGATTGGAGATCGAGATGTGTACGTATATTGTATATATATAGAAGGGGGAATAATGGGAAATAGATATGAGATGGGATGACATGATATTATATGATATGATTAATTTTTGCTTCATTTCTCCTTTCCCGTTTTTCGAGCTTGGGATTAAGCGATGAGTTTGTTCTTTGAGGAGTTGAGGATGGGTGGGGGCGTGGGAGAAGTGAGGAAGGGGTGGATATGGATGTGAATATGGGCAGTTGCAGAGCAAGAAAAACTAGCAGTAAGAAGGATATCGATGACAATCTTATTAGCTAATTATCTACTATCAACAAATCCCCTCCAGAGTCCGATCCCACCCCTTCCAGATACCTTTCAAAGTACCTCCTCGTCAAACCTCCGCAATCCTATTCCTCTCACAGTAAACCCCAGCTAGCTAGAATATATGCCTGCCATGCCTTTACTCCTCTCAAGCCGATCCACTGACTAGTTTATAAACTCATTTTTCACCCCGCACCACTCTCGATACAATTCTCCGTCCTCCAAATCCAAAGAGCAACAGATCAGTATACACATATAAGATCCCCCCTCCCCCCGCTCCACGAACTTCAAACTCCACATCCCAACCCCCAATCGCCATCGGCAAATCCACTCATAGCCACCTCCCATCTGCCATCTACCATCGCAAAACTATCTAAACTACATCCCTCAAAACCCCAACCATCCATTCCTCATTCGAACAACGAACCATCCAACATCTAGCCAACCAAAGAAAGTCAAAGCAAGATACCCAGATAAGTTGGAGAACAATGACCTCAAATTTCTCCTTCTCATTGGTGTGAATCCTTACTTTCACGCATGCATACGATTGGATACTTTTACTCCGGACAATAATCGGGAGTCTGCTAGTGGAAGGTTTGACGATATAGGTGGTGAAGGAATCATGGCAGTGGAAATGAATGCGTTTGTCTTGGTTTTTCATTGAAAGGAATGCAAGGAAATCCATAAGTGCTCGTTATAGCTGCAGTAATGATAAGATTTATTGTTTGATATACCAACAAACAAGTACACCTACTCATCTCCCCCGGGTCCCTTCTAGCCCGTCCATTTCAAACCACGAGACCGACACGACTCCTTGATATTACCATGATCAATCCAGCCCTTATGTGACGAACAAGTTTCGCTTCAATCGCATTTGAGGATTTGCAAAACGAAGGTGGTAGCAATTTATTCCTCACAAATCTTCTAGTTCAAAGCTCACTTGAGTAGAAAATACACCTGATTATGCAAATACGTAGTACCGTATATATTTCATTCCTATCCGATTCGGCTATTTCCTGTCTTGTACCTTGATATGCGTAAAAGTGCTGGTCATTAATACGTAGATTACCCATCAAGCTCCGTCCAGAATCCATATTCTCATATATGGCTAGCTTAAACGCCCAAAAACACCTTGCAATACCTTGATAATTCAGTCCTCCACTCATCCATCAAATCACCAAGCCGACTGATCAAAATCAAATCTCTCCAACTCCTTCCCAGCATCCTCGACATCTTTCTTTGCCTTCATTCTCATGTAGAAAATTGGACAATCCTTACTACTACAAATAACTTCACAATGCATACTTCCCTGACACCTTTGACATTGTGTCCATAATCTTCCAAATCTGACTTCTAGATCCGATACTTTATTAAGTTGTTTCTGATACATTTCTCCAATTCTAGGAGCACAATCTGTACATACTGCACCGTCTTTTTCGTGGGCTTTTACGAGTGGCTTCTTGCAGGACATGCATGTTGATGTTTTCTTTGCGAATTTCATAAGACCCCCAATAGTAGGAGCTGCGACAGATATAGCGCGGGTATGTGCACCCGCTAGGAGGGAATTGGCTTTTGTTTCTCCGAGAATAGGTTCGAAGATTCTACCTAAAGGTTTGGCAAGTTGATTATCGAGGTAATATTTTGTGTCGATAGGGACGTTGTTTTCTAGTACGAAAATGGGATCCTCGGATCTTTCGAAATTTTTGGCTCCAGCAGATCCTTTAATGATGACATAGGCAACACGGTCACCTAATGTAGGTGCTGATCCTGCATCTCGTTTCTTCATACGCTCAGCTAATTCAACATGAGCTTGTTTGGCGGTATAATCGGCTTTTGCAAGAGCCTTGGTGATGACAAGTTTTGACATATCAATTTTGTTTTGAAGAAGATCTGAGATGGTATCTTTGACGTAGCTAGACGAAAATGTTAGTTGTAACCTTGAAGAAGTAGGGAGCGAGAAATGCTTACTCTTGCGCTCCTTGAACATCTTGATCAATCAAGATCATTCTCAGTACTGTTTCGATGACATTTTGAACCAACCGACAATTATCACGACGAACGGTTTCAATACCCTTTGTATCCATCTTATCATACTTGTCCGGATTTGTCCAGTAAAGACCGGCATATCTCTTCTTATTGATAAGAAGGTATGGGTAATAAACTTTTTCGAACTCCAACTTAATCGGCTTGATGAATTTCGAAGAAACATATTGTGCAGCCTCTTCTCCTAATTTCATTGCCTCTGCCAATTCTTTAACACCAAATTTAACCATGACTGAATCGGTATCACCATAGATGACTTGAGCATCATGAGAATAACCGTTAGCGATGGTATATTTCGCCTCAACTTCTGCCTTTGTCTTTTCAATCATTTGACGACCATAACTT
This sequence comes from Botrytis porri, assembly GCF_014898465.1. NCBI lineage: Eukaryota > Fungi > Ascomycota > Leotiomycetes > Helotiales > Sclerotiniaceae > Botrytis > Botrytis porri. Next base: position 559,814 of record NW_024066078.1, read on the forward strand.
GTGGTACTACTAGCAATTGGTAGACAAGGTACCTTTCCGACAGTGGCACCAGTCAAACCGTACACACTGTTTGCGCTAATTTTCAAGGCAAGTTGTCGACCGTTAAGCACAGCCTTCTTGAAAGGATCGGTTTCAACAGCAAGTTCTCTTTTAGCTTGTTTTCTTGCTGTTAACAATTCTTCCAAAATTTGTGTTAGAAGACCCTTTCGTTGCTTGGTAGTGACAAACATATCTCCATTTGGAGTAATGATATAATCTTCATCCTTATCAAGTTTGAGAGCTTCCACAACATCCTTCTTGAGTAATGTGGTATAGCAAAGATTATGTGCTTGAATAATACTTGGATATAGAGAGGCGAAATCCAGGGTTGCAATTGGAACACTGTAATATCCTCTGGTAGGTTCAATGACAGTGGCACCTTCGTACTGTTCATCAGATGAGTTGGATGATAGGTTAGGAATAACCAATTTCTGTTCTAAAGCTTTTCGAAACAGTTGACTAATGAATTTGACTTGTTGGCCACGAGATAGAAGAAAATTGAAAGGAACACCTGTGACTCTAGCCATTTCCGTGTAATTTTCCAAACATGAAAGTTTATCCATTAGACGTTGAGGCAGAAAAGCATCCTTCAGGCAGTATACAGCCAATCTTCGTCTAGATTCAGGGGTTCCATTGAATAATTCTGTAATCATAGTGTGGTGAACATCTTCCTTTTGCTCACCCAAAAACTGAGCACAAACGGAATTGAGCGTATAACTTCGAAGTTGATGATCTCTCTGAACAAGTTGTAATAAGTCCAATTGAAGTCGTCCATTAGTATTGGTAGCTTTTGTATCCCTATTGCCCATTTGCTTGCTGGAGAAGTTGGAAGGTTTAGCTTGAGAGTGGATAGACTTTAATCTAGTCCATTGACTGAAGTTCTTGATCTTCAAGTGATCGGCTCGATCTAGGAGGTATGGGAAATCAAAATTCGCAATATTGTAACCAATGATAATATCTGGATCTACCTCTTCGAGAAAGTCTCTCCATTTCGATAACATCGTCTCCTCCTTTTTGAATTCGTGAATCTGTGTATTGACAATCAAACTGGTAGTATCAAGACAAAAGACATTTCGTACGAATGGTTTCTTCTCTCCATATCGAGTAACAATATTAGCAATTTGGATAACAGGATCCTGATTTGCTTCCGGAAAGACACCCTTGCGACCAGCACATTCAATGTCAAAAGATAGAATACGTAAAGGTGCCATTTTCGCCCATTCCCCTTCGGGCTTGTGCGCAATCAAGTCCCGATATGTCATTACGGCTTCAATTTGACAATTCGATTGTCTATTGTGTTCTGGAACTATTTCGTATTTCTTTGCTTCAACTTCAACCCATGACATACCATAAATCTGTCATTGATTAGATGTGTTAAAAACAAGATTGTCGTAGGGATGAAATATGAGAGGGAAAAACGAGGTGAAAAATGAAAAGAGCAAAGGAACACACCTTGACGTCGACCATAAATCGTAACACATATTGAATGCTATCAAAAGTCAAAATACCATTTCCATCATTCCTCCACATTCCTTTCCAGTTTGCTTTACCCTCCTCGATAGTTGTTCTGACTTTGTTGATATATTTAGGGTCCGTAACTGTAATCTTAATATATGCGTGCTGTTTATTTCCCGTAAATCCGTATAAGTTCTCTCGTAGTACAACCGATACTGAATTAATGGCAGGCGTGTGCATTCCAACTTGTGAATCTAGGAACATCTTGTATGGTTCACAATCTTTGTGTGTAAAACTAACTGGAGCGGCAACGTAAAGGTAGTGAAGGAAGTCTTTTACATGCAGCATAACTGAGTGCCCAGTCTGTATATGGTATTAGTTATAGCCTCGAAAGGAATTGGAATGAACTCTACCTCAGTAACACCGAACAACTTCACAGTCGCCTTTCCCCCATCATAAGTACCTTCTTCACATTCAATCTGCTGAAAGATCAAATTATCAACCTCGGGGTTGAAGTCTGCCAGGCTCGGCCTTGCCCATTCTTGATCTTTTTCCGAATTGTTCTTCTTTAAACTTTCCATATCCTGTGTCATTTTTTCCAGCACTTCCGATTCAAAATGACTAGGCTGGCTAGAAGCCAGCTTTCCTCTGGGGCCATTCTGTGAACTCTTGAATCGAACTGCTGCTGGTGATGATGCAACTGGTTCTAACTTTCGTTTCTTTGCCCCAGTTGGAGGAGATGAGGGGATATTGCTTTGTTGAATGTTCTTTGCTTCACCCAAGATTCGCTTTTGAGGAACTCTTGATGGAGCCATTGTGGAGATTTTACAGCTTCTATGCTGCTAAAAGGAAAGACGTAGTTGGAAAGGTTGTTGACGGGAATTTGGTTTTCGGATTTTAGAAGACGCATTTCAATATAAAGTTCGCGTCAATCAATTACTTTTCGCGCGGTGTGGACGCGTCGAAATTATAGTGGACAAGGGGGCAGCTTCCTTAGTGGCGGGTGTGGCTGAAAAGCGCTGCTGTTGATTAAGTAAGCAGAGAAGCAGCTTACCTGGGCAGTATCTTAAGTCAAGGTAACCAGGATAACTAACCCTTTCCTGACACACAACTTCAACCAACAATTGATCTGTACAACACCACCTGCATGCAAAGCATTTCGAGATCTTCTTTCAGAAAACCTATTTCAAGACTCGATATATCAATGATTGGGTTCGGTATTCAGCGGTTCCACAACTTGACATTTCATCACTCTCTCTCGATACATGATCTATAGGTTAAGTCTACTACATGGAGTGTTTGCTTCCCTCAATATTCTGTTATATATCACCACACACCAATGCGACTATATCATTGAGATCGACAGTGGACTAAATCTAGTGTGAGGAGCAAGAACGTATCTTCACACGTACATGATGCATCTCTCTCTGCCCTCGAGACATGAATTATACAGCGCAGGTCCCGAGTACAAAAAGTGTTGCATAATGCGAATTTCCTGGCTTTGAAAATCGGGAAGCACTTTCAGATCCTCCTTTACCTAGAAGATATACTCTACCAGATGAAACCGCTCTTTACCGTCGTTCTTATTATTACTTCTATGCCTCGAGGCTAAGCGTTTCCCATCTCCGCTTAGGAGGGAGGTCGTTGACCAATAACGAGTGTTATCACTCAGCGAAGTTCATGCATCAAACTTAATGATTGGAAATATTTACATGGAAGTATCCCAAACCTCTTTGAAGCTATACAGAGTATGTGTGTTGTCCTACCATGATTACATCACAGAAAGAGAATCTGAGGAGCCATGTCGCCTGACCAACAATCTCTCAAGGAAGTCTTTATCTTTTATGTATATAGGTATCTTTCTCTGTATCTTATTTCCTATCCAGAGATTTCTATACATATCGAGAAAATACTACAGACCGAGCGTCCATTGCGATCTGAAATCCTATTTTCAGCATTTTAATCGATCGTTGGAAACGCAATTTACCAATATCTTATTGTTCTGATACGCACAGAATAATCCTGTTCTAGACGTCAAGTTACTCCATCCAATCAAACACATCACAAATTTCTTTGATCACTCGGTGAAACTTCAAAAATTCGGTTCCTTCACGATCAATATGCCCCATTCATCATACTCATACTCCTGTCCTACTTCACCAAAGCGTTGCAGGCAAGCGTCTTTCATAGATAAATTAATATACCAAATCCGACTCATGGATTATCGACATGACGTTACATTCTCGGCATATGTATTGACTCCGGGAGAAAAGCTGGTTATGAATTCGATCATTCTTCTATTTATGAGTCTAGTGGGGTATACTCTATTCTCTTGTTAAACCACTTTCATTCATTAAAGTATTCGGAGGATCCTCTTATCACATGCGGCTTCCAACGACCAACTGAGAGTTACAATGGGGGATGTGAGCAGAGCCGTCGTTGGAAATACAAGTTTTGCTTGGAGTAGGATCACAGAGTGGAACCACCATCTCCATCTCACTATAATGTAAGTGTAGAGAATTCTGAATATTTTTCCAATACGATATATCGATATTACCTTCAGATGTAACGATGTACATTTAAGCACGCCCCGACCGATGCACGAGTGAGACATTGGGGCTCAGACTATCATTGACTCCCCCTCGAGCAGTACTTACCGTGCAGGAATCTGATCATAGCCATGGAGACTGGGCCCCGAAAAAGCAGATTCAAGTGCAATACCTCCAGAACCCTCGACCAACAGATGGTTTACAGATGAATCTCACGTACTTCGGCTGCTCGAAATTTCCCCTTTATCAACACCACATTTTCAATTATACCCAATAGCGATACTATTATGACGGCGCACAATTTTCTCCCTTGGATACACCTGCAGCGACTACGCGATGTAGTTTCCAGGAGGTAATGAATTTTATGATAACGATCGGGTTTACTTCGATACTCATGATGTTCAATTATTAGGATGTCATTCGGTTCGGGCCCCAAGAAAGCTCATGAAAATCTTTATTGGGGGCTGGATCACGAACAACTTAAATGGATATTTCTCCCCATAATTTTCTCTTTCAGTTGATCTTATTTAGCATCTTCATGGATGAGCTTCATGAAAACCAATCAGCCTTGTTTATTTCTCACAGCCACTTTTCAAGATGTAAATAGAAACAAAGTACCGACACGACATATTAATTTATTTTACTGGATGAGATGATACTACAGTATATTCTCCACTGAATTGTCGAGTTGCCAAGAGTGACGCGAAAATGTTACGTAGCCCTGTTGCTGCTGGCTGTTAGAATGATAGAAGACCAGCTTATTACTTCGTACACCACTCCGTACACCACTCCGTACAGCCCTATCAGTATTTTGAGTACGAAGTATGGAGAGCGAGCCACTGGTGAGCTAGATTTTTCAAACTTGTTGGTGAATGAGTCCCACTGGATCGATGCTTGTGAATCAGGGTACTGTAATGTGAAACCTCGTTTTGACGATGATCACGACTTGAGAACTCTACCCGTACCTACCTTATTTTAGACAGCATGAATTCCTTTTGTTCAGTTGATTCCTAAATCTTCCAGATATCCAAAAAGTAGATCTTCACCGCATAATTCAACGAATTCGATCTTCGAACCACTTTAAGGTTCTCGGGCTGCTAAAAAATCCCTACGGCAGCTCAGGTACAAGCCTCTTTGGTTTGATGGTTGGTTCTGAAACGGGGACAAATCCAAAAACAGAATCTTTTCCGATCGAGTGACCTTGTTACCTTGTTACCCAGTAATACTCGTACCTTGCTTGACCATTCTCGAGCCTTTCTTTCCCATCTACCGTATCCTATCCTTACACAACCTTCTCAAGTCCCCCTCGGTCGAGGCAGTGCTTCTAGAGCAAAAACATCCTACCTAGCAATTGATAAATGATATCCACCCCCAGCCTATCTGAAATCATTACGAGATTCTCGAGAATCTACAAATTCGTCGAGGCTTCTTTTTCTTATACTATTATAGAGAAACTCAAAAAAGTACCCATGAATAGTAACTGATCACCGCTAAGATATTTTGACAGCGTCAAATCTCCACATTCGTTGTCCATATTTAGCCAAGAACCTGCATTTCGACCTTGGGGATCTCTTGTTTCAGGCTTGTACAATCTTCAGACGATCGCAACTTCGACTTTCTTTTTTAAGTGAGCGAACCATTCCTACCTTTACGAACGATTCCTCAATAGTGTCAAGTTGATACGGTTAATCGATACATTCAAACCGTATCCAACATCGATAATGGCGTCGAATGATTATTACAACTCTTATTCACATCAACAACAACAATATCAACATGCCGAACCGCCAGAACCATATCACAGTCAATTCGACGTTCAATCCCAACAAAACACAGTACCTCCATCATACCATTCTCAAGTACCTTCAAGACAAGGCTCGATTCCATCCCGAGTAGGATCGACCAGACCTCATGAAATGTCACCGGTCTCACCATTCGAAGCCCCGTTCGATGATCATGTATATCCAGCACCAAATGTGCCGCCGCATAGACTAGATAGCTCGAATAGCTTAGGACAAAATTCACAATATTATTCACAAGGGGGTGGTGGCAGACCTCATGATGGAATGGGTTACTCCAATGATGATATACCTTTAAGAGAAAACCCGCAAGTACCAGCAAAGGACGGCCCTACAGATCATATTTATGATTCGAACTCGAATGATCATGTATATGATGCAGGAGAATTGGCAGTACCTTCGCATTTACAGAATAACAAGAAGAATAGAATGAGCGACGCTATGGCTATGTCACTTATTAATAAAAAGAAAGGCTTTCCTTTCGTTACATATACTCTCACATTGGTACAAGTGATAGTATTTATTGTGGAGATTGTTAAGAATTGTAAGTATTTTGATGCAGAGTTTGAGTATGAGATACTAACATCAGATAGCTCAACTTACTGGCTCTCCCATCGAAATTCATCCATCCTTTAATCCTATGATTGGCCCTTCACCATACGTGGTTATCAACATGGGGTCAAGATTCACGCCTTGCATGCATAATATGACCGGCATACCAGATTTAACTGCCATAAGTTGGCCATGTCCAAATACAACAAGTTCAACGGGAGCCGATTGCTCAATAAGTGATCTCTGTGGATTTGGAGGAGTTGGCGCCACACCAGATCAATGGTATAGATTCATTTTACCTATGTTTCTTCACGCCGGAATCATTCACATAGGTTTCAACATGTTGCTTCAAATGACTATGGGAAAAGAAATGGAAATTTTGATTGGACCCATTCGATATTTTCTGGTTTACATCTCCAGCGGAATATTTGGATTTATATTAGGTGGGAATTTTGCAGCAACCGGTATATCGTCAACAGGCGCTTCGGGAGCTCTTTTTGGCCTCATTGCTCTTACACTACTTGACTTATTATATAAGTGGAAAGAACGTGTCAGTCCCATGAAAGAGTTGGCTTTTATCATGCTCGATATTATTATATCATTCGTTTTAGGTCTCTTACCCGGTCTCGATAATTTCTCACATATTGGAGGATTCCTTATGGGTCTTGTTCTTGGTTTATCGATTCTTCGTTCGCCCAACTCTTTACGAATGCGAACAGGTCAATCAGATCCACCATACGCACCAGTCCCTACTAAAGCGAGCCAAGGTGACCGTGGTATCGTTAGTTTATTCAAAAATCCTTCGGGATTTTTCAAGGGCAGAAAACCAGCTTGGTGGGCTTGGTTACTTTTGAGATTAGCCGCCTTAGTCTTCGTCTTCATCGTGTTTATTTTACTTTTAAACAATTTCTATGTCTATAGAAAGACTTGTGGTTGGTGCAAATATTTGAGTTGTATCGTAAGTTTCCCCCTTTATTTTAATCGGTTATATTCCTTTGTTGAAGTCAAGCTAATAATATGAAAATAGGATGTGAACAATTGGTGTAGTTTGGGTAATTTGGATTTGACCAATACTACGACGAAGAGAAGTTTACTTGATAGTTGGGATTCAATGGCCAAGCTGTATACATAAACCGAGATGCTTTTATCAAGCTTTTGGTTATATTTTCCATGAGAGTTATGACATGGGAGGGTGAAGTGTGGGGGTGAGAGTGGGAGTAGATGTTACTTTTGCATTTTTGAGAAAAAAATAAGAGCATATTGCAGTATGCATAGCGATGGAGTTGCTTTATCAGGTTGGACAATATGGATTTTTGATACTCTGGATGAGTTAATACCAGACTTTACATCATACGAATGTATGAGGAATGATGAGACTTGGGTTGAGAAGAGTGATCGGGTAGCTGGGACCAGGCAAAGGGAATAAACTGCATCTTACTTACTCGAGCGTTTTGATTCAAGGTCTGCATGTGCGGGCTGACAAACGCGTATACCATGATATATTCCAATAAATTTAATGAATGATACCATTTGATATCAATTTTCGCTTTTTCGAATTGGCTTTAGTGTTTGTATTGATATATGTTAATTACATTAGGGTGTTCTGACATACTGGCAATGTCAGCTTATCGCCTTCATTTTTGAGTTTCTCTCCAGCTCATTATTGGCCTTTTATATCTACTCGTAGTTCATGTAATGTAGAATATTTTACTGTACGGAGTATGGTAATGTATTATACAGGTATCTTAAAAGAGATACTCAGTATGAACTTGTAGGGACAGCATTCCTATATTCACGTAGAGAGTATATGAGTAAGCGAGACTTCAGACCTTAAATATCTTACTCGCAGTTCTAGCTTTCTGAATTACACATATGTATCGATAAATATTCTCAAGGGATTCAAAAATGTAAGATTACCTACTCCACACATTCAACATCCCCATATTGAACCACACCGCTTTCGTTCTTCGATCTTCTAGATCATTCTGCCGTATGCAAGCTAAGGCGGTGTAACAATTATTCCATAAAAAATATCGTATCGCAAAGACACTCTCATTTTCCATACATAAACAAACCTTCCAAACCAATCTACCTCTCCATCCCCATCAATTCATCTCACCATGGGTCGCAGCGACAGCAACGAACGGGTGGCCAAACCCAAGAAAGAAAGAAAATCCAAAATCCCCAAAGATCAACGCGTGCGCAAACCCAAACTCCCCAAGGATAAAGATCCGCTTCGTACGAATAAACCAGAGGTGCCGTTGATGAATCGCTCGGTGCATGCGAAATGGGGCGCGCTTTTTCGAAAACATTTGGGCGTCCTAGAGGCACATTGTAAGGCGTTGGATAGGGTGCAACAGGCGATGAAGGGGGAGATGAAGAATTTGAGTGAGGAGGAGATGATGGAGTGGGAATTGAATGAGGAGGGGCCGTGGAGGATTTTGTGTGGCTTGTTGGATAGGGGGAGGGATACGTTGGTTAGTGGGAGGAAGATGGCGCAGTTTGTGGTGAGTTTTTCTGGGGGGGGCGAGGGATGAGATGGGATGTGATGGGTATTTACTAATGCGATTGCGAAATAGTTACCTGCTCGTTTGATGAAAAATAGAAAGGGATTGGGAGTCTTGGGCACAAGTTACGAACCTCTTGTTCCACAACTCGATGCTCGTCTTGCCGCGGAGAAGAATGGCACTGCTACTACCAAAACCAATGAGAGTAATAACGATAGTTCCGATTCCTCTTCAGACTCCTCGTCAGACTCCGATTCCGACTCCGATTCCGATGTAGCAGAAGTGGGAGGATATGAGGATGAAGATGTCGAAATGGAAGATGCACCTGTGGCAGAATCTAAAAAAGATCCCTCGACAAGTGCATCGGTGGAGACGGAATCAAGTGCGCATTTCTTTGTGGATACAGAACCGACGCCAATCGCAGATTTGAATAAGAAGGATAAGAAAGATAAGAAGAGAAAGGCTGAGGGAGATCTTAGAGGCAGAAAATCAAAGAGAGAGAAGAAGAATGAGGAAGAGGAAAAGGAGAAGGAAAATAAAATTGAGGAGGAAGAGGTTAATTTCCAAGCTATGGAAGCACAGTTGCAAGCGGAGGTCGAGGCGGGTATGAAGGCCCAGGAAGAAAAGGCACAAAATGCGCAGGAGAAGAAAGAGAAAAAGAGGAAGAGAGATGGCAATGGGGAGGAGAATGAGGGAAAGAAGGAAAAGAAGGAAAAGAAGAGTAAGAAAGTTGAGGAGGAAGTGAAAGAGGTTGAGGCTGAGCAAGAAGTTGAGCAAGAGCAAGAGCCAGAAGTCGAGAGTAAGAAGGAGAAAAAATCAAAGAAGGACAAGAAGAGAAAAGTAGATGATGTTGCGGCGGAAGATGAACAGATTGATGGGAAGAGGAAAAGGAAATCGAAATAAGTGGGTTGGGAATCGAAAGGAAGTGTACGGGTATAGCATATCTAGATGGGAGAGGAGCATTTGAGTGTTGCATGGCTGGATGAATGGATGGATATGTTAATTAGTGAATTAAATCGAATTGAATACTGTCAAATTGATCCATGCAAGTGGAACCTTACATCGTGGGTTTGGAATAGAACTTGGAGAGTGGGAATGTAGATGCGTGCATTCATAGGTATGGTTAGGTTTGGCTAGGTTTACTTTGTTTTGCTGATTTACATTCCCTGGTTTAGTTTTTGGGATTGGATATATCATGCCATGTATATTATGAACAACACAAACACAAATCAGTAATCACATTCGTACAGCGAAATGAAGTAGGTATTGAACGTGGATGGATGGATATGGATATGGATATGGATATGGATATCAACTAGGGATTACTGTATGAACATTGTCATACTTGTATATGTATATGTATATGCATATGCTCATAGGGTTAATAGTTAAGGGTTAAGGGTCAGGGTTGAGGTTTGAGAGCTGAGGTGTGTGAATCATGTTTTTATAGTGGTTACCTTCTCGTCTCTTCTCATCGCTTATGGGCTTTGATTTTGATGGGCATGTGTATGGATGCGGGGTTGGCATGAGAATGGAGGTATAAAAGACCACTATTCTAAATATTTGAAGATTACACTTTCTGACCACATCGAGACTATTGCTCGTGAGGAGGGGAGGGAGATGTGCGGAGGGATTTGAGGAATTGGTGGGGGAGCTGGTGGTTCTGGATTTCTAGAGAGGTTTGGAGGAGACGGGGTTGGGTTGGTTTGTTGTTGTCGTTATTGGTTCGTTCTTGTTTCGTTGTTGTCGTATTATCATCATCACTTTGTAATTTCCACACCATCTTTTTTGTATCTCCAAGATCCTCACACCCGCAGGATAATTTCCCACATATACCCTCAAATCCATACCATCTCACAATCCCCAAACTTCGACTCACATACCGCTGGGAATCAAATCAAAAAACTCCATTATCTGCGGACGTTACTGAGTACACATACAGCTTGCGTCTGATTTGGAGGGGGAAGATATTACTTATATACTCTGCGGATTACGAGATGCAGATAGGGATAGATTTGTATATCGAGGGGGAAAGGGTGGAGATGTGGTATAAAATATCTACTTGGAATCTAAGAAAGAGTTTAACCTTATGGATACTTTCGGAAGAGAAAATAGAGATGAGGTGGATTTTAAGTGGGAGAATAGGCTGGAGGGGGGGGGGATATTCGTAGAGTTCTATGGAGTTTGAGGGAATGGGAAATTACTGTGAGGAGAATGGTATTCTGTGATGACAGTGGGAAGAGAAACATGTGGTAGGTGAAAATAGATGAGTAGATGATGATGGTAAGAATAGAAAAATGACGGTGAATTAGAATCTTGAAGAGTTAACAACAGAAATGATTTTCTAGCAACAATGACAACTACCTAGTATGCAATTGTCGCTAATGATGACGTCGAATCCTGATTATTACGCAGATGTATATATACTAGTACCCTCATAATGTCTGAGATTCATGATCCGTATACATGCTGAGCTCTAGAGTATCTGGCGACTTCACATCCGCATGCATTTCTTCCAGTCTATTCTTAGTTTATGTTCCAAAACGAAAAATAATGGGTTGGGGGGGTACTTATAAGTCGGAGGAATATAAAGTCGGATAATATAAGCGAGATGAATTGTTGGAATTAAATATCTTTCGGAAATCTTCACATCTAGATTGCTACTTTTAAGTTTGTTTATGATCTATATTGCTATGGTATTTAGAGTGAGTCGAAGATGAATTTTCTTGAGCTTTTTTCAGATTTTCGGTTTTCATTTATGGTTGATTTATGATTCTAGTTCTTTGATTCTACTAAAGTACCTCGATTCCAGGCACTTATTTCGTAGAGCCCAACCGGCTCCCAATTGTGGATTACTAAGCGATTTTTTATTTAGACGAGAGCGGTATTATATCTTTTGTTGTACTCCATAAGATTCAAGTAGTTCAGGTGTCGAAATTTCACGCGCGATATTTCTCTCTCAATACAATTCTGAATAATCTATGATTTAGCTCACACATTCTCTATTCCCCAGTCTCAAAATCCAAGCCAAACCCCTTACACCCACATCATAAAGTAATAAATGTCTCCCCTCCTCCGCATCGGACAAATCCTCCAAGGCAAAACCAACACCTACACCATCACCAAACAACTCCACTTATACGTATTCCTAGCCCAGTACGTCTAACCCACACCCATACCAAACCTCTCACTCACACCCCCTTGGTAACTCACAAAACCAAAACGTCATCATAAAAAGTATACACGATCACTGGCGACTCCCAAATGAAGCAAAGATTCTCCAACGCTTTCAATCTAAAACAGCCTTTATTAGACCGCTACTTGATGAGATTGTGATTCCAAATGATCCACAAAGTATAGTTCTGAGATACTTAGATGATGATCTCATGAGCGAGACGTATAAGAAAGCACTTAGTAGATGTGAACTTGAGTTTGTGGCGAGGAGGTTTTGGAAGCGCTGAAGGTTTTGCATGATGAGGGGTTTGTTCATACTGGTATTTTTTATTATTATTTTTTACACTGGATAATTTACCTCAGAGTAACATTTCTAATAAATATGATATTAGATGTGAAACCGAATAATATCCTCGTGAATCATGACACTCAGGAACGGTTTTCCGAAGTCCAACTTGCTGATCTCGGGGGTACGGTATCGGTAGATTCGAAATGGGCTATGGATGGACATATAGTTGGGACTTCTTGCTGGCGAAGTCTAGAAGTGTTGCTTGGTATGCGATGGGATACATCAGCTGATATCTGGTCGTTTGGGTGTTCGGTATGTGATAGCATATATTGTCTCTCCTCCAAGACGAAAACGCAATCCACAACTTAGCTACTCTTGATACCAAGTTACTCACATCTCCACCCCCAGATCCTCCATCTAATCTACGGCAACCACTATCCCTTCAACCAGCTCAATTACGGCGTCACCCTCGACGACGACGAATACGATTTCGGGGTTCTCCAAAAACATCATCAATATCTCGGACCCTTCCCAATTTCCTTTGCGGAGATAGCGGATGAGGGAACGCAGAATGCGATTGTGTTGGCGATGAAATCGGTTCCGAGAGAGAGGATGAAACCGTTTTCGAGGATTACGTAAAGGGAGATTGGGAGGGGGGATAATGAATTTTTGAGGAAGATTTTCAAGTTGGATCCGACGGAGAGGCCAACGGCAGGAGAGATTTTGGAGGATTAGTGGTGGGGGGTGGATTAGTGTGGTGGGGGTATAATAGGTGATAGATAGGATGATAGGAGAATAGTTAAAATTTACATTCACTCGGTTATTTATCCATTTCGATACCGAACTATGGTATATAAAAGCATAGATTTTCTCTCTTCTCATTTTCTCCTCATAATAATCACAAAGTGAAGGCTGGGTTATTAAAAGGATATTGAAGTCCTTGCAATTCTGCAGATGAACGAATCGAGGGTAATGAGAATGCGTCAAACGGAATTTCTATCTGACACAAGAGGTTTGATATGAAGCTGTGGAATCGGCGAAGTAAAAAAGGACGAAAATATGAATAACGGTAATGAAAGTATGCTCCAATACTGTGTACGGGTAGCATGATAAACAAAATAAAAATGACAATGACAATACAGATATTCTGATAATATCGAATTCCCCTGCGCAATTTCAATTCTCATTCTCATTTCCAAAATCCTCTCATTTCCTTGCGCAAAATTCCTATGTATCACCAAAAAATGAACCACAAACGACCCCCCTCTAGTTGTTCGTCAAGATCGGTAAAATGCATGCTCTCCAAAACAAACATCGATCAAAGACCGCGCATTTTATACCCCCTCTCGTTTTCGAAAGCAGCTCAATAACTCATATTAACTTACTAGTCCCCACTCCCCCTCTTCTCAAAACTCTCAGGCCAGCAACCTATCATTTCCCGTCGTAGAATTCCCATATATCATGAAGGAACCAACAAATCCCCAAGAATCGTAAACCAAATCACCCCCCCCCCCCCCCCCGGCCACTATAAATCCTTCATCCCCTCTCATCAAGATTCTCCTTGCAACACACTCAAAGCTAACATTTTCAATGTCTCGCTTTAGGAAACTTTTTTGTGTCTTGAGTACTTTACTTCTAAATCCTCACTTCCGATTCCTACTTCTGAATACTCGAGATCCGAAAGAGTTGTGAGATGAAAGATTACGATAAATCGATCATACCCACTTATTCCTTCATGATTCATCATCGTCATAAGAATAATGCTAAGCGACAACAACAACAACATCAAACTATTTTCACTACGAGAAATACAACCTCACAACAGCAACAGCAACAACAGTAAAATCTCACCAACCCCACCATCCTATCATCCCCCTTCCAAATCCACGAATCGATCTCCAGTAAGCACAGCACAGCACAGCACAGCACACCCATTAAACCCCCAACCTCTCAATCAAAATTCCCCGATAACATTCCCATCTTAAGTATTTCATCTTTATTCTTTTCTTCTTCTCAAGAATCGAGAAGTAAAGAAACCAAACAAAACAATAACTATATCTATATATATATATATTAAAAAATGAACCCCTTCCCCCCCACAATTCCCCCATCCCTCTCCCCTCTCCAATACCAAATTCCAGATTTCAATAAAAGAAAAGAAAGCAAAACGAAGCAAAACAAAAAGAATTTCCATATATATATAGATACATATCCACCTAATCTAATCCCTATCCTCTTATTTTCCAATTAAGCATCAAGCATTAGCCATCAAGTGAATATAAAAATACTACAAAAGAACTTGCAGAACTTAAGATCTAAAATCTTATAACCTAGATCTAAACTCCAAACTCAAACACTCAAACCCAAGCCCCTTCTCACCACCTTAAACATTCTACACAACAGATAACAGAATCTATCTTATATTAAGTAAGCACCCATATCAGAAATAAGAAATAAGATCAATACTACTACTAACATTTGGAAGCGAGGATTTTGAGTCACGGATCTTGATTTTTGTAGCTTGATTGGGACGGTAGAATAGGTTATGATGAGTAATGAAATTTCTTTGAATTTCTAGTAGGTTATTGATATCGACAGACGAGAAATAGAGAATCGGAGAATCGGAGAACCTACAGACCTTGAAGATGAAAAGGAAAGATGGAATGAAAAACTCCCGTCTCCTGCTAACTGCCAGAAAAACCAACAAGAAATCAGAAGTCCACAAGTCCAAATTCAAATCACAAATAACAAATCCCCCCCCCCCTCAAAAAGAGATCAAAAGGGAAAGAAGAAAAGAAAGAAACAAATCCCCCGACCTCCACTCTACTCCCCAATCCACCCACCCACCACCACACCATCCATCCCTAATCCCACTCATCCCATCCCATCCCATCACCAACCTCCCCCCGCCCCATCCCCCATCCCCACCCCATTATAAACCGCCACCCACCCTACCTCCATTCCACTCCCCCCTCCCCCCCTCGTCAACGCATTCGGCAATCCGGGATACATCCCCCCCACCGCCACATTCAAGATAACAAAATACGTTTCCCCCACCAACGCCACCCAACTCTCATAATCTGCCACCATGCCCCCACTAACCGTAAAATACGCCTTCCCATCCAACTCCCACGTAATACTCTGCTGCCGCCACTCTCCCACCCGGGAGATACGAATCCCATACGTATGCCACTCCGCTCTCTCCACCCACTGATCTGGCGATCCGATCGCGAGCGGATACTCTGCAGTTCCATAATGAATGGTCCCCACATTTGCCGAAGCCCCATTAACCTGCTCCATGATATCCCATTCCGCGCATTCGGGCCACCGATTATCTTTTTTGAAGGTTTGGCCGAGGGTCCAGAAGGCGGGCCAGATACCTTGTTGATGGGTGGGATCGCTACTGCCCATTTTGATGCTGGCAGAAATGATCATTTCGGCGTTGGGGGCGCAGCCCCAACTTTTTAGGGTGCTGATGCGTGCGGAAGTCCATGTTCCGGAGGTATAGAGAGGGGTGATGTAGAGGGTGGAGGAACCGGAGAGGTTGGCGTTTAGGGGGGAGGAGGTGTAGTGTTGGATTTCGTTGTTTTGGTTTGTGGCGGGGGTTTCGTATTCCCATTTTAAGGAGGAGGCGAGGGAACCGGCGGGGCCAGAAAAGGTATCGGACCATGTTAGAGTGAAGCCTGGAATTTTGGGAGGAGCGCTGGCGTGAGTCGAAGGGAGGGTAAGGGAGATGGAGAGAAGGGAGAGGGCGATGTGGGATAGGAAAGGGAATGAATGTTTCATGGTGAGTATTGATATGGTTTGTCTAATTCTCATCGACCCCGTGATATATAATGTAAGATTAGGATAGAAAGAAAGAAACAAGAATGAATGAATGAATGAATGAATGAATGAGTGAACGAACGAACGATAAGTGGTCTTGTAATGAATGTGAAAGGTAAATAGATCTGTTGACTTGACAAAAAACAAGAGGAAAGCATGTAAATCTTACGCGGACAACAACCTACTTTATGAAAATCATCTCTCCCAAAATAATGTCTTTAAACATTTCTTCACAATCAAGGGTCTACTTGAAGGTTAATTTCCAACTGAACCTATGTTTTTATCCCTCTTGGCCCAGCTATTAATTCTGTCAATTGTCACTCAACTTATCTTTTCATCTGCAATCACACCAACTTCTCTGTCCAAAGGACCAAATCCACGACCCAAATGTGGCGCAGAGGACTGTATTTAGTACGCGACCTTTTGTATATTCCCCTGATATCTTTAAAATATCGCTTACTTGATTGATTTAAACCACTCATATTTTGTTTGGCGGCCCCATAATTTGTTTGTTGGTCATTGGCAGGTTGTAATTAGAGACTTTTGATCCTCATGGATTTTTTGTCCGCGCTTCTAGTCTTGAGTGTAAAGCTTGGGGTTTCGTACGAAGATAATGTTGGCTGTGGGGATTTTGGGTTAAGCGTTCTGTGGTTATCTGTACGCATGAGTATGTAGATAACGATGTTGAACATCAACTTGTATCGTATACTCGAGTGTTTTTAAGTTCACTCGAGAAATTCGTTGCTCTCATGAGAGACAAAATCGCTAAAAACAACCTGAAAGGAATATATGAGATATGATTCAAGGTAGTGTTGAAGAAAAGATGTAGAGAAGTGAGGAGGAATTGAATGATGAACGACATGGATTTTGCACAGGAATTAATTCCGACCACCTACATAATTTGAGATGCAAGAAAGACCAAGTAAACATAGTTCTCTTGGGGCAACCTCATAACTACAGGGCTACCATTTGATTCAAAGATAATTTCAGAATATAGTGGAAGTCAACAGCGATTGACTTGCATTCTTTCCATCTGAATGTCACCTCAAGCATAGCAGGCAAAGCATTTTGACTTCCAACGTCCCAAGAATGATACACTACGCGCCAAAATCTGTGTGATTTTTTTTTGGAGAATCATTGCTAACAGGATGTCACGGGTAGCTGATAGAGCTTGTACGATGAATGGATGGATGACATGCATACACTATAAAAATTGTCCAATAGAGTGCATCTGCGAGTACTTCGAGTACCAGCAGCGATGATCAAAGGATTCTTCTCAAAGACGGCACTATCACTCTAAATTTTGAAAAATATTCCTCGCCATTATCGTACGATGCGAGCTGAGGTGAACTCAATTGGGGTCACCGAGTATGTACTGAGCAACAGTCTTGAGAATCCATAAGCACTTACTCTGGGATCCGATGAGCACAAGCTCTCTACCACGATAGGATTTCAGTAACGCCGAAAGAATGGAAGAATAGTACAACTGAACTTAACTATTGAACTCGTACTGTAGTGGCATATTCAATGTACTCAGCCAATCATGTATTGTAGTAAAACGCAACTTCTAAGAATTGAACGAAGAGATCGCTGAGCACGAAAATAAGCATTCGATGCTAAGAGATACCGCCAATTCTTGAAAAACAGATCGGCCAGTGATGAATCGTCAAACGAGTAACCAAGTTCAATGCTCGGCGTAGAATGTGTAACACGAGTTTAAACATGCGAGAAACAACACCACAAGTTCGGTTGATTATGATAGAGGTAATAAAGAAGTCAGTCAAGCATAGTAGCCAAGAGTGAGATCTACATCCGTGTATGGAATACTAAGGCACCATCGTTGAACTAGGGATGAATGATAAACTCCAAAGCCATGCATCATTCAATTCACAGTTTCGTGCAGACCTTATCACACAAACTCATATTCTGAGAGAAGACATTTCGTGAAACAAAGAATTGCTTTGGAGGTATGGTTGTGACACTCGCCCTGAACTGAATCATTCATTTCGGTTGGATGATGCCCAAGGCGATCTAGAAATGCAGTGGCATGTGATCATATTGTCTGACTTGCTCTCAACCATTGAAGATCTCGACTTGGCAGCTGTAATCTGTATGTTGACATTACTCGGCTGGATCATCCGCCCCGTCTATGACACAGCGGTGAAAACTTGACCCCTAGAATATTCATTCCAGGTATGATAACTTGGGATTTAGAAGCGTTGTTCAATCCAATGCTTTAGTGTTGTTATCCCATCCAATTCTGAAAAGGTTATCCAGCATGATCTTCTTCCCCGCTTTATTGATTCTTGCGCTCGCCACTAGCCATCTAAGTCACAAGACATCATCTTTCATTTCCACGTCTTTTCAAAACCAATGCATCCTCAACGGAAGTGCATATCCCCAACCTCCTCTTCCTTGGGTATGAATTGAAGTCTGTGCGATGATATGCATTGACAAAGCCATCGGTGATTCCGGATCAGGTAAGGTTAACATTTACATTGAATTTTCCAAGAATTCCTGTATGGAAATTATTACCATCTTTGACATCAAAGCGATGGATAAAAAGTCGTGTAATCACATGAATGGTTCGATCTGGCACCCATCGTGTATTTGAAGTATTTTGTGGACTACCACATTGCTCCCGATTGGTTGTCCCCATCTCTAATATCTTGTGATGATATCGCATTCCCGATAAGAATTTCATGGGAGGGAAACTTTTCCCAACCAATCTTCCACGATTGACAGCCACGAATTCACATCCATCCAAAGATGGTATGAATTAGATGATATGCGTGGTGGCATTCGTTGACCGTTTAGGGAATTTTTGTCCAGTTGATGGTGCTGATGGCGAGCTGAGAAAAATGAGTGATTCTTTTTCGCATTCGAATGTAACGTTCTACGCGCATAATTCTCAAGGTAAGTATGAGAACTCTGAAAGCGATTGCGCTGACGGAACGTGCTCGGATTATATAGAATATTCCAAAGTTGAGTGGTTCGAATGGTCGAATTGAACCATCGACTGCTCGCGTGCTTTTTGATCACTACCCCGCCTCAACTAAGTATCCTTCCACTAAAGAAGCTTGAAATATATTTCTCTGGTCCAATAAATTCTGGGAGAAATTGCGTGATAATTTGAACTAACTTCATTGGAGGTAGACGACGCCAAGTGGAAACATAAATTCAGGAACGATGAAGGTACCATCGATATGATTTGAGCAACTGTCAAAGCCATGGGGGTGAATCTTGATTTTGTCTTTGCATCCGCGAGGCTAGAATTTGTGAATATTGATCATGTTAATGGTCAATTGAATCCACTTGGATTAACACAGTACATGCAAGGCTGAAGAAATCCTTGACCGGGATCGAAAAAAGAAATACGAAGTATAATGTCAAAGACAAGAAGAGACAGGGCTGACATAGCTCGAGTACAGCTAGTCATGAAAAAGTACTGTACGCTGCTTTTATCGAATGCATCTAGACACAAGACTGGAGGAATAGCCTACCACACCGCCACCTGATAACCGTGCTTGTTCCTTTCCTTTTTACAAAGCATCCATAGATTTGCTTTATCTGACTTTTGACACGCGGCTTATATATACATCAGGTGTCTGATTTGATTACCATTACCCAGACACGTCAAGTGTGTATTTACCGCTATCCGGTGGAAGGAAAGCCGGTGACCGGCAAAAGAAGGCATTATTTAGTTCCACTTACGGGAAGCGGATAGAAGAGACGTGGAACAGATTAATAAACGATAAGACTCATAAGAGTAACCTAGTACCATGGTGGAGTGGAGAGGCACCAAGGTTGGGGTAACAACATGGAAGGTGGAGTAGTGATGGACAGACAACACGTATCAGATTGACCAGATGTTTCATACGAATCATGAATCATGATGGATGGAATCAATCGCACACGGGAAAAGCAGAAGTATCGTCCTGTAGACCGAATTTCACGAAGGATTCCCTCCACTTTTGAGCGAACACGAGGGAAGATGAAGGTATCGTGTGTCGTGGCTATCTCGAGGTTGTTGAGAACTTCTAAAGACAGTAAGACGGGCTAGAACCCACCCATAAATTATGGATAAGTCCACTGTCACATGGAAAACCAACCAAATTCAAGACGAAGGAGACAATATCTGACTTGAGTGATGAACAACAAGATCTTCAACATGTGCTCAACGTTTGGATCCCTTCTTTGTTCGATTTGATTGAGCCCAGAATAGATAGACTGTGTGAGCAAGACAACGTAGAGAAGTGTTAGTACTAGTGGAAGGAATATCAATCAATACCTGGGTACTTCTATTACGTACTCGATGCTGTGCTTCCAACTGCTTGATACAACGTTAATCGCACACGCATGAGCATGAAAGCAATCCAAATTGGTTTTGGTCAGACTGTCCATCAAGTCATAGATGAGAA
This sequence comes from Botrytis porri, assembly GCF_014898465.1. Lineage (NCBI taxonomy): Eukaryota > Fungi > Ascomycota > Leotiomycetes > Helotiales > Sclerotiniaceae > Botrytis > Botrytis porri. The sequence continues at coordinate 580,424 of NW_024066078.1, forward strand.
GCTTTGGTTTGCTTTGGCTTGGGTATTTATGACCAGGGGAAGGGAAAAAGGGATTCTGCCATTCTGGTGCCAAACTAAAGGGAACACGCAGGGTCCGATCCATGGATTTAGTTTGACCGATCCAAATAGGTTTAGCGTCCATGTTATCACGCAAGATAGATCCAGATCGCAACATTTTCCCCTCGAGAGTCCCAAGTCCCAAGTCTTCAAAGTTTCCGAATTTCTCAAAATATACCAAAATACACCAATATACGATATACACCAAACTCTCAAGAAAGACTCCACCACTACAATCCACATGACCACTTACCCAATAGAGAGAGAGAGGTAATGATACGGAAACCATCCCATCACTCCTTTCCTATTCTTCCCTTCCCTTCCCCTCCTAATCTAATAACTGTTTCCAACACTCGTAAACTTTCACAGTCAACGGAATTACTCACCGCTAGGTACTAGGTAGGTATTTCCAACAGTCATTTCCATATATCTATTTCTTTTCTTTCATTCACCCTTCTCCCTCCTTCTCCTTCTTCTCCTTCTTCTCCCTCTTCTTCTTCTTTCTTCCGAGCTCTTCATTCACTCGGAATATACATATATATACATTCACCACTTCCCCTAGCTCACGCTACCTCTCATTACCTACCTACTCAATGATCTCTTAATCACATCATTCCCCCAGAGTATTGCACCTTACTTTTATTTACCCCTCGATTTTATCAATACAAAGTCCCCCAGATTTTGTTGAATTCTTTTGAAACTCAACTCGCAACAGAATATACCAAATCTTTTCTTCATAATATAGAAGATCAAGTAGCAACATCACAATGGCTCCAGATTTGAACTCAGTTCCTTCTTCCCCTAGGGTTGACAAAAAGTCGGCCTTTCCTTTCAACCAGGCCAACAATATGCCTTCAGGTTCGAAGCCAAATATTTTATATATCATGGCGGATCAGTTGGCAGCACCCTTGCTCAAAATGCACAATCCAAAATCTCAAATTCAAACACCACATCTTGACGGTCTTGCAAAAGATGCCGTCGTCTTCGATTCCGCATATTGCCCTTCGCCACTTTGCGCACCTTCTCGAATGTCCATGGTGACTGGTCAATTACCTTGCAGAATTGGTTCATACGATAATGCCAGCTCGATCGATCCCTCTACTCCAACATACGCACATTATCTACGAGCAGCAGGATATGAAACTACATTGGCAGGAAAGATGCATTTTATTGGAGAACAATTACATGGTTACGAGAGTCGTTTGACAAGTGATATCTACCCTGGAGATTATGGTTGGGCAGTTAATTGGGAAGATCCAGACAAAAGATTGGAATGGTATCACAATGCTAGTTCTATTTTACAAGCTGGTATTTGTGTGCGAAGCAATCAATTGGATTATGATGAGGAGGTTATGTATAAATCAACTCAATTCCTTTATGATCATGTCCGCAAAGGACCAAATACTAGACCTTTCTGTATGACAGTAAGTTTTGTATCACCTATTTTCAATTTCATTTTAACTAATGTCTCACTTCAGGTCTCCCTCACTCATCCTCACGATCCTTATAATATTCAAAAGAAGTTCTGGGATCTCTACGAAGGTGTGGATATTGATCTACCAGAGACCAAGATTCCACAAGAAGAATTAGATGCACACAGCAAGCGCCTATTGAAAGTTTGTGACCTTTGGGGTAAGGAATTCACAGATGATCAAATCAAGAGAGCTAGACGTGCATACTATGGAGCAGTCAGTTATGTTGATGATTGCATTGGAAAATTACTTCAAGTCTTGAAGGATTGTCGACTTGATGACAATACTATTATTGTTTTCAGTGGTGATCATGGTGATATGCTGGGAGAACGTGGTCTTTGGTATAAGATGTCTTATTTTGAGTCATCTGTTCGAGTACCTCTTCTCGTTCATTATCCAAAATATTTCAATGCGCATCACGTATCCGAGAATGTTTCTACATTGGATATTCTTCCAACATTGGCAGATCTTGCTAATGTCGAATTATGGCCTGGTCTTCCTATGGATGGTTCATCTCTTCTCCCACATCTTCAATCACGTCCAGGTGGATCTGATACTGTTTTTGCGGAGTATTGTGGTGAAGGTACTATTTCACCAATGATGATGATTAGACGTGGACCATGGAAATACATCACATGTCCAGCAGATCCGGATCAACTTTACAATCTTGCTGATGATCCTAAGGAAGTTGTAAACCTTGCATCACTTCCAAGTAAACATCCACTCATGACCGAAGAAACCACCAAATTCTTGAAAGATTTCCAAGCTGAAGCTGCAGCCAAGTGGGATTTTGAAAAAATCACCAATGATGTTCTTCTTTCTCAACGTCAAAGACGACTTGTTTGGAGTGCTCTTAAAGTTGGTAAATTTACTAGCTGGGACCATAATCCAAATGATGATGGCCGTGAGAAATATATTAGATCACATATTCCACTTGATGATTTAGAACTGAGAGCTAGATACCCTCCAGTTGATAGTCAAGGAAGAGATTTGGCAGGGGTTGGTATGGGTGGCTCAGGAGCTGGTGGTATGGGAAGTGTAGTTTATGATCAAGCTGGTGCTCATGGTCAATAATCTTGAGCATTTACGATTTTGGTACATATAGATTTACTTTGGAGCGGGAGTTTGCTTTTTTGATGAAGATATTGCGATGCGAGCATACTTGCTATATACCAAACGATGACGCAATTTCAATTTTTGCTTTTGCTTTTAAGTGGGTTAGGGCATTGCGAGGGATTATAAATGGGTTAACGTGGATTATGATGGAAGAATTGAATGCAGGTCAGATCTTCAACAGAGTTTAGAGGAGAATCCACTATACATAGAATGGTATGGGGATATATCTTCCGGGATGTGGGATGAGCAATGAGGTTTAAAGTAGATGAAATGAAATGAAAATATTATGAAATATTTCAGCAGATGCAAAGGTGCTTGATCTCTACTCATTGAATGAGGTGAGTATGATTCTTGCAGTATCGCTGGTGACTTTTTTGTTTGGTCATGGTGGTTTGGATGTATAGGGGGCGGTTGGGTGTGCTTGTTCTTATTGCTGTCGTTATTGCTGTCGGCGGTTGGTTGCCGCGACTGTCGAGTTTCCTGATGGTGCGAGAGAGGCATTTTTGTTACTTATTGCTACTCTGGTCATCAATTTTGCTTACATAACTCGTGACTCGTGATGAATGAGGCTGGGGAGATTTTGAGAAGTGTTAGTGTGATCGGAGGGGGGTGGGTAGGTAGATAGTTTCTTGAGAAATTCCAAAGCCAGTGAGTGGGTAGTGAGTGTAGTCGAGTTCAGTTTCGTGCGTGATATGATCTATGGCTCTGGGAGTTTGGGAACGTGGTTGGATGGGTGAGGGGGAGGAGGGGAGGGGGGGGAGAGAAAGGGAAAGGGGAGAGAAAGGGAAAGGGGAGGGAAAGGGAGTGAGAGTGAGAGTGAGAGTGAGAGTGAGAGTGAGAGTGAGAGTGAGAGTGAGAGTGAGAGTGAGAGTGAGAGTGAGAGTGAGAGTGAGAGTGAGAGTGAGAGTGAGAGTGAGAGTGAGAGTGAGAGTAAGAGTGAGATTTGGAGATGTTTATAGATGATTGTAGATGTGTGGCGTGGAGTGGAGGTTTTTTCTTAGGGTTGGTGGTGGGGATGGTGAGGAGAGATGGTAAGGGATAGTAAGGAAGGAATTAGAGAATTTGAAGGAGGATGATGAGAGATAATAAGGGATAGTAAAAGATAGTAAAAGATAGTAAAAGATAGTAAAAGATAGTAAAAGATAGTAAAAGATAGTAAAAGATAGTAAAAGATAGTAAAAGATAATAAAGATAATAAAAGATAATAAAAGATAATAAAAGATAATAAAAGATAATAAAAGATAATAAAAGATAATAAAAGATAATAAAAGATAATAAGAAATAATAAAAGATAATAAGAAATAATAAGAAATAATAAGAAATAATAAGAAATAATAAGAAATAATAAGAAATAATAAGAAATAATAAGAAATAATAAGAAATATATAAATATTCCTTTCAATTAGTAATTTAAGTTTATTATATAATTCTCATTATAATTTAACGTGATTTATCAGTGTGCGGGTCATTTTCACCTCAATTCACTCTATTCTCTTTCAATACGCGTTTTTATCAACAATCCACAATGGATTCGAATAATCAAGAAGCCCGTATACTCCTCGCTATCGAAGCTATTCAAAAAGACAAAAAAACAAGTATTCGAAAGGTTGCAAAGATATATAATATCTCGAATACAACACTACAGCGTAGAATTAATGGTATTACTTCCCGTTCCGAATATCGACCTAAATCTTATAATCTTTCAGAACTAGAAGAGAATATCATTTCTGAATATATAATTGATATGGATTTGAGAGGATTTCCACCTAAATTAAGAAATGTAGAAGATATAGCGAATCATATTCTTGAATCGAGGGGTGCAAAGCGCGTTGGGAAGCTCTGGGCGCATCGATTCGTAAAGCGTCGAATCGAATTAAAGACGCGTTTTAGTCGTGTTTATGACTTTCAAAGAGCTCTCTGCGAAGATCCTAAGCTTATTAAAGAGTGGTTTCGATTGGTTGCGAATATGCGAGCGAAATACAGCATTTTGGATGGCGATTTCTACAATTTCGATGAGACGGGCTTTATGATGGGTATAATATGCCCCGGAATGGTAGTAACTAGTGCTGAACGGAATGGCAGAAGCAAGGCAATACAACCAGGCAATAGAGAATGGGCTACAGCAATCATATGTGGCAATGGGGAGGGTGAAACTATACCCCCATTTCTAGTGGTTCAAGGACAGGTTCATCTTTCCAATTGGTATACCGAAACCGATTTTCCTGCGGATTAGGCTATTAAACCTATATCTAATGGATAGACAAACAATGAGACAGGTTTAGAATGGTTGAAACACTTCGACAAGCACACTAAGAACCGAAGAAAGGGCAGGTATCGAATGTTGGTACTAGACGGGCATGAAAGCCATGAATCAAGAGCTTTTCAAGCATATTGCAAAGAGAACGATATTATATGCTTAAGTCTACCACCGCATTCGAGTCATTTAACTCAACCACTTGATGTGGGCTGTTTTAGCAATCTGAAACGTTCATATGGTGGTCAAATTGATGGATTTATCAAGGCACATATCAATCATATTTCGAAGGTTGAATTCTTTATGGCTTTTAAAGCTGCATATAAAGAATCAATCATCTCTCAGAATATGAAATCAGGATTTCGAGGAACAGGTTTAATACCATTTAACCCTGAAGCCGTACTTTCGAAGTTAGATATTCGAATTCGTACACCTACCCCTCCCTCTTTCGATCTAGATCAATGGATCTCTCAAACCCCTCACAACCCAACTGAAGCTCTTTCTCAATCAATTTTAGTGAAATCTCGAATAACCCGACATCAATCAAGCTCCCCTACACCTATATTTGAGACTGTACTAGCTCTAGCTAAAGGTACAGAGAGATTAGCTCATGAGAATACACTTTTGAATGCAGAGATTCGTACACTTCGAAAGGCAAATGAGGCATTAAGCAAGCGTCGGCGCGCGAAAAAAACCCAATTACGTCAAGGAGGAGTACTTACTGGGCAAGAAGCTCTTGATATATTATCTCAACAAGAGGTTGATATTCAGATTCAACGCGACGAGCGTCAAAAAGGGAGGAATTCTAATGAAGAAGCATCTTCTAGTCGATGCTGTAGTAAATGCGGAAAGACCGGACATAATGCAAGAACTTGTCAAGATAATATAATAGATCCTAGATTATTATAATTTTCATAGTTTTAATCAATTGATTCAATGGTTGTTGAATAATATGAGTTTGAAAGAGTGAATTGAGGTGAAAATGACCCGCACACTGATATGACCCGCACACTGATAAATCACGTTATTATCTTTTAATAATTAGTAAATGAATAAATACTTGTTATTTTTAGTCGAGCTAATATAATGTAATGTATTATGTTATATTGTATAAATAGTATGAGAGATTATTCATAAGGATTAAGAGTGGAAGTGTATTTGAGTGGTTTTTTGTAGTGAGATTGAAGTGTTGGTGTTGGTGTGGTGATAAGGTTTGGAATTGAGATTGTGTGTGTGTGTGTGTGTGTGTGTATGTATGTATGTATATGTGTATGTGTATATGTATGTGTATGTGTATGTATATGTGTATTTATATATGTGTATGTGTGTGTATGTATATATATAATTTGAAATAATTTATTGGGTTAAAGTTTTTTCTGGGGGTAGGGGACTTCGGGGGTGAAGAGGTAAGGATGATTGAGGGGTGGATAGTATAGCTGGCTGTTTTTGAAATTTAATGAATGATTGGATTCTGGTGATGGGTTTTGTTGCGCGTAGTATATAGGTATGTATACTTTGGTTTTTTGCTGTTGCATCTTTGGGAATTTTTACGCTATTCGAAAGATTCTATTCTCGACATTTTGAAGTTTGGATGTTTTTTTATCGAATGTGCATTGTGTATGGGATGTATGACCGCTGTTGCTTTACCAATTATCATGATCTCATCATCTGATCCCGTAATTTCTCGCAGATCGCGAGGTTTTTATAGTGAGACTAACCGGTACTTTACTGTATGAGGAGTCGAGGAGTCGAGCAGTCGAGCTTTGTTCCTGCGTAGGTCAGCATGAAAGGGATGTCTGTATGGGTGAGGTAGATATTATTAGTTTTGAGAGGAAGGGGGAGTTTCTACCTGCGCTTTGGGTTTGCAAGTATTGATGAATGGATGGATGGATGGAAAGCATGGAAGTAAAAAATTCGAGTACTTATTCAGGATAAAGACGATAAAGTATGCCTCAGGGGGGCAAAAGATATATACCTAGTATTCACTTCTAATTTCTAAACATGAGAATCTTGAGAATGAAAAATGTAGATGGTATAAAATCATCCCCCTTGAGTCTTATACCTCAAGAGAGGCATCAGGGGTATGATTCCCTTCGCGAAAGACTACTCAATGTTACTCATGATTTGCATTGCTGGCTGTGTTTTGTGCTCTCATGCTCTGATGTCTTGCTTTGAAGAATCAATATTTGTGGTATATGATTCTTTTCTCTTTTGATATGCATATATTAGAAATTTTTGGACTGAATTTAGGCTGGATTTTTGTTGTTATTATGTATGTGTAGTTTAGTGGTTGGATTTGTTGGTTGTTATTGTCATTATTAATTGTGTATTTATTTTTACTATATTTTTGAGAATTTAGGTAATTACCTGGTGGTATTATAGTTCTTCTATTTGTGATAAATAGGTAGGTAAATTCATGAAGTAGAATTCTGATTCGAGTGGGATTGTGTTGTAGATATCCTGAGAAAATGAGATTGATGTATCTTTACTAGGGTTGTTATATATCCCCTAGACTGTCATCTTAAAACACCTTTTGTAGTCTATATACTCTCACAACCATTAATAATTTAACAAATAATATTATAAATAAAAATCTTTATATTAAATTTGAAAACTGAAATTTATTAGAAAAACAATAATAAATATATCAAACATATTTCCACTGTGTTTTTTTCATTGAAGAATAATTATTAAATGATTTTAAAAATATTACTATATATTTCATTTCTCGAAATAAGAAATATTCATAATCAATTTCTAAACAATTCTTAATTCCTAATGTACTGATTGATCAACGATCCCTGTATAAGCGAGGTGTCCTTTGTTGGTAGTCTAAGGGATATTATAGAAGGAATTGATAGTTTATATACACATTTCTTGAATCTTGCGGGTTTCTGCACAGATGAAAAGAGTAATCGAGTGATACCTACCTAGATCTAGGTAGGTATTAAAGTATCTGTTGTTTTGATTTTGAGATAGATGTGAAAGGTATCTCACGAAATGCACGAGTTTTCGCATGCAACTTCACCTCGCCAGAATATACGGAAGTTGAGAGAATTGGTTTGGTTGAACATTGTACGAAATTGATGCGTATGCAAATAGGAATGAGATATGAATATTATTGTCACCAATTCATACGAAGATTGAAATTCTTACTGTCAATACTTTCTTTTCCCGTATTTCCATTGCCAACGTCCATTCTGCCTTTTTCTCAACCTGTATATTCTGGCATTAGTCCACAGCTCAGTGTTTGCACTAGAGTTCTGGATTCGTGAGTTTATATACATCACACCAAAAATCATGTATTCTATCAAAGTAAGATCTAAGACTATTGTTGTATATGGCTTTCAGGTAGAAAAGGGAGAATATATACCTATCCATATCAAGAAAACAATCTTGGATGTTAGAAGACGAAAATATGTCTTCGAGTTTTGAAGTATAGTATTCACTCTGGTACCGAGTTTTAGATGGTGAAGTGAGATTTGAGGGGTTGATAGCTTGTGTTGAGAAGATGGAGATTGGCGCGATTTGAATGATGGGAGGTAAAGAGCTGTAGTAAGAAAGACTACTTCGTAGACTTCATGGTGGATTCACAGTTCGGCTTTTTCGAGATATTCTGCAGGATGAAAAGAATCGATTTATTGTTCTTCTAAATGCGATATCATCTGCAGAGTTTCTAGTATCACCTTAAAATTGGGTTATTTTGCTGTCTAACCTTCAGCTCTGTAATAAGTCAAGTTGTTAATAAATATCTTGAATTCTCATATCTATTTTGCTGTCACTCAGGTTCATTTTACTATCGTTAATTTGTACCTTGACTGCAAATTTTTAGACTCGATATCTGGTAGCTATAGTATAAGGAGTAACCTAGTTTATGGCGAAAAAAGACTCAAGTAATGATTTGAGTCCTAGGCAGTGTTGATATACAGGCTCACTCGCCTGTGCTTAAATAATTTCAAGAGTAAGGTAAGGAAGTATCTATAGCAGACTTATTACCGTTTGGAGATGAGAAATGTCTTGCTTTATCTGTAAAGTGAATCGTTTGCGTAACGTAAGTCATGGCGTAATGCGTCTAATGGCGTAATGCGTCTAATTGCGGGGAACCACTCTATTAAAATCTCAATTACTCAACAATCAACTATAATACAATCTCCAGTATCACTTTCAGATTCATCTTCAACTTCTTCTCCAATATCCTCTTCAGTTTCAGTTTCATATTCAATTACTTTCCCTTTCCCTTTTCCTTTTTTCATTGTCTGTACCTTAGTAGCTTTTTCGACTTCCACTACTGCATCACATAATTCTTGCGTAGAAATATGAAAATGACCCTTCAAAACTAGTCTCTTTCCTTTCTTATGTATCGTACGTTTCTTCATAATAGCTCGTAAATTATTCGCATCGTGTTGATGAACAATACTTTGAGCTCGAAGTTGCTCACTCCCAATCGTCAATTTTCGAATGTATTGACGAACCGGGGTTGAAAGAGTCGTATCATTTTCAATTGTTGAATTTAAAAGGTTATTTGCTGTTTGTAAGATTGCTACATCCGGGGGTGAGCTATTGACGAAGACTTGGTTAAAAATATCAAATTGGGTTGGTTCTTTAGATATTTCGACTTCGGGGGGTAAACTCTCGATCCAGTGTACGGAACACTCTCTGTGGATTAAATGGATGTAACCCAGCTCCCCGCCATGCCGATTCGATATTTTGATGATGGCATACGTCGGCTCGAGCTTTAATATATGCCTCCATCCATTCAATCTTTTGTATTCGTACAAGTTGAGCTTGATTCAAATCAGAAAGTGCTGCGGTGAGCCGTTTTTTCAATGGACCGAAAACCGCAACATCAAGTGGCTGAAGCAAATGCGAGGTATGAGGAGGAAGTATAAGAAGTACAATTCGATTTTGAAGGCAGTGAGCTATAAAGCTTCCACTAATATGAGAATCGTGGCCATCGCAGATGAGAAGCCGATATTTGCCACCTGCTTTTGCACGAGTTGCAGGTTCGAAAACGCGTTTTAGCCATTCTAATCCATGAAGATTGCTTGTCCAGCCCTTTGTATTTGCTGAAAAGAACCAGCTACCAAGAACTTCCTTCGGAATCCAATTTTGAAGGACATTTTTACCTTTAAAAATCCCGAGTGGTGGAAGAATGGATTCATCCGCACAAATACACTCTACCATTGAAATCCACTCTTGACGGCCTGGATGTGCTTGATGTTTTGTACGAAGTGTAGAATCGATAATAATTCGAGTTGATTCCATTGTCCCAATTGAATGTCCAGATTCATCCATATTATATTCGTCTTTCTTCTCAATTCCATAATCCTGAATCGCTTTTTGATACGCGTCAAACCAAGTACTACATGTTTCCCTGGTTGCACCATCCATTCTTACAGATTCAATTCGACGGCCAATAACAACTGTAAGATGAGGATGTCGTTTGATAAATCGTGGAACCCATTTATGACCAAGAAGGTGTTGTGGTGGGAGTTCAAGGGAGTCAAATGAGAGGCAATCCAAATTATAAGTCCGTTTTGAACGTAACTCCTCAACCAATTCTTTTAACAACTAATGGCCTGGTGAATAGCCACTAATTGTCAATTGCTTTATCCACTTAAGAAGTACATTCTCTTGTACAGCAGAAAGTTTCTGTTGCGATTGACGTGCTTCAGAACGCGATGAACCCTCTTTGACGCGTCGCGTCACAGTATCTTTAGAAAGCCCCAGTTCTTTTGCAGCTTCATATGAAGACTTATACTTTCCATTTTGAACTCCTAATACTGCTTCAGAAAGTCGAGATTCCATTTCCTGCACTTTTAAACTTTTTCGACGGACCATTGTTGAATTGTTGCTTTTTTGATGGGGTGGTCCCCCACAATTAGACGCATTACGCCATTAGACGCATTACGCCATGACTTACGTTAATCTGCTTAAATGTAATTTTTGCTCTCGTCTCTCTCTATTTGTTATACTATCTAGCTCACGGATAAGCATATTGAGATATAAAAGAATCATGAAAGACTAAACGAAAAGACCAGATCGAAAGATCCACCAAAACTTCTCTATCCAAGGGGGATGAGAAGGGCATTCTATATTGCTTTGTTTGGCTGCTTAGACCTGAGAAGAGTTATCTATGCGCGAGGTGTTGGAGTACTTCTTTATGAGGTGGACTCTGGAGAAAATTTACTGTTGCTGGGTTTGACTATTGTTGCTGTTATGGCCGATCATGAAAAGCGATCGTTGATGATTTTGCAAATGATCGGTTGCTATTATTAGACGACAGAGTCTCCTTATATATCTCGGTTAATGACAGCGATATTGTAAGTCACTACCCTGTTCGGAATTATACCTTCACTGCCCTTAATTTTTTATGTTCAAGTTACGCATATGATAAACATGCCAATAGCTCATTACCATTGAGAGCACTTAGAATAGAAGCAATTTGTCATTTCGACATCTGAGGATAAGATGAACCAAAACTGTGTGGGAATGGAAGAAACTACGTCACTTATAAAGACTGCAAGTGAGTAAAGTTTTGAAGGCCTAAGATCAATACCATTTCACGCCATAGATACAAAGGTACTGATTCTGAAGTGGAAAATTATAGACACGTGGACTATAAAAAGACTTCACTCGTTCATAGTTTGTAATCTCTATACCTATGTTTGAGAAAAGCAATTGAAACCCCTCGAGGATCAAGACTATGGACATGAAGTCAATGATATGAGTACCAAAAGTATAGTTTGGGTACATCAAAGTCGAGCAAAGTAACCGATGGAAGGAAGGGCATGAGGAAATATTGAACTTTCTTCCTTCTTTAACATAAAAACTAGTATTACTGTCGAAACTAAGGTTCTCTTCACCGTATCACACTTCTGAATTTTGGCACTTTCTACCTAAAATCAAACTCATTCAATCAAAGTGTCAAATTCCCACTGCATAACCTACGTGCGCATTTTCACTTTGCAACAGTCATACACACTGAAAAACCGCAGTCATGATCACAATCCTATAGACGCTAAAATATATCATGAGCACTTACTACACGAAGGCTTGGTGATCTTACACTTCTGAGAAGTTTGAAAAGCTTCTCAAACGAATTGATGCCTCTAATCATCCCAATACTCCTTTTACACTTCAACGCCAATCAAATCGTGAGGTATTGAATAAAAACCGAGTCACTCCATGAGTATAAATATCAATCATTATTCACCCGATAATCTTTTTATCTTACATAGACATAGAAAACGAACAAAACCAAAAACAAACAGTGGTGGAATCTATTAATCACTCTCAATATTATCTAGTAATTCTTTTCCCACTCTCGGAGAACCTAAATCAAGGTACATCTTCAGCGTGGGAAGTTATGAGTTTCAACATCATTTTCATTGTGTGATTTACTTTACAGTTTACTATCATTCATCGTTGACGCTGTCGCTATCCTCGTCGAGTCGTCGTGATCACTGTCAGCTCAATTATCACATACTGAGTACCTATCCCATCAATCTCATCAATCTCTCATTTAAAACTGTAGAGGTACAAAGGTACACTACACTTCTCACCACTAAGAATCTCCGATTCATCATCGAATTTTCAATCTCCATCTCATTATTCTCGATACCTCACTACCACATACCTAGCTAATACCCATTTCACATCCTCGCTACCACCCTATCCCTTCAGAAACTCTCAAAATAGCTACGAACCCATGTAGCGATAGACACTCACGAAAGTTGAGTCATGGCTCTCAACGTATACATGTGCTCACGAAGGAGATCTTGCATTTGGTGATGATGAGTGATACTCATTTCCCTGTAGCGTTCTTTCCGTGTATTTAAATCATCAACTTGAATAATATTGATCATACTGACCTCAAGAAAATTCTGGAATTGCACGATATCATTCATCTCAATCTCTCACTCGATTCAGATCCTCAAGGTTTTGAGAAAGGGCTCGAAGAACATGAGTGAGCAAATTCAAATTTCGAGTTTAAGTTCCCGCTGGAATTGCTTTTGTTTGCATAACTCTAAGTATCATTCCAAAAGTATACTGGTTGATCTTGAGTATGTATCGTTTATCTCAAAAGTATTCACCACCATAGGTACTCATCTCAAACCCTGTTCTATATCTCTATATTATCGCGAGGAATTCCTCATACTTCTTATTTGTTGTGTCTGAGAATGAAACAAAAGTTTAGTATATTATCTCTCTCTGTCCTTTCATTCCAAGATGGTTTTCACAAAAAAAGCAAAAGAGTGCGTTCGCCGGGAATCGAACCCGGGGCCCATCGAAATTGTTCAAGTTTCTATTGTGGAAGAGAAGATTGATGGCAACGATGGATTTTACCATTAAACCACAAACGCTGATTGATTTTTGATGCGTTACAATCTGCAATTTTTGTATATGTTAAATGCACTCATAGATTCTAAGGAGTTAGATTGCATGGTGAAAGACACGGGGGAGAAGAGAGAAGAAATTTTCAAAAAAGTGGAGATGGTGGGGAAACACCCGAGACGGGAGTTCAAATTGACATTTCTAGCCGAATCTTCCCCATCTATATGCATATAATGTATCCAAACGCAACTAAATGAGAGACCTAAGCAAATAATTCCCCGCGTCCAGCGCGGAAACTATATCAATCAACACAAATGAACTGACAGGCTAAGAAACCGAAAAAATAAGCCTCTAAACTCCAACTCCATCCTCATTGTTCCTTTTCCCCCTCCACCCTTCCTTCACACCCCAAGAACCCAAGCAAGCAAACAATTGATCATAATTCTAGAAATCTACATACCTAAAAAACTTCTATCAACTTTTTAACTCTTTCCATAAAGATCATCCGACGACGATCCGCGATGCCTCCTGGAACTACTTCCTTTTGTCGGATCTTCTCTTGCATCAGCACGCTGCTTACCCTTACCCTTGTCCCTAGAGTTTCTCTCCTCGCTAGTACCTCTTGCTTTAGAACCACGATCCCCAGTTCGGCTACTTCCCCTTTGTGTCGAGGACTTTCCGGCTAATTTCGGCTCTGCTGCTTTCGAAGAACTTCCCTTCTTTGAGACAGCCTTCACCTCAGGCGGACTCTTAGACGTGGATCTTCCTCCGGATACTGGTAATGCCTCTACCAAGCCAGACATGTTTAAACCACTATCCGAACCACTAGGAATGCTAAGAGTTCCTTCTTCACTACTGGACAGGATGTTTCCGCGCCTACGCTCGTCACTTGAATAGTCGGGAGGAGCATTAGCTATGCGTCTACCACCGAAATCTGCGAAGGCTTTTGTATTTTGTGGCAACCGTTGGCTTAAGTTGGGAGTCTGACCAGTTGGCCCAGGAATCGAGCGAGGTTCAGGGGCGTAATCCGGGAGATCTCGATTTAGAGGTCCCCCCGGATATATTTCATCTCGATCTTTAACCTTCGGGTCATTGAGATGTTCTCCGTAGCCCGGTGGGTTGGGCCTTGAAGTCCGGGCGTTGGCACGCTGGGGTCGGATAACTGGACCGTTGCCATCATACAGTGCTACTGCTGCTGCATCATCATCGTCTTGTTCCGCAACCTCTTCTGCAGTAAGAGCTCGCCCACTCTGTCTCTCTCTGGATGCTGTACGAGGCTGTCCATCTGAGCCTCCTCCTGTGGATATCCTTGATGATTCACCATGACTTTGTCTTTGTCTAGCTTCTGCAGCTTCCAACCGTCTATTTCTATCTCCTTCGCGCTGGGCCACTACTCTCTCTTTCTCAATGGCAGCTGTAAGACTAGATGTTGTCGAGACTCTTTTCACCTCCCGGCGAGGTCTGTGGACTTTCTCTTCATCAATATCCCCATTGACATCTCGACGATAATCCCGATCCGCTTGGCAATATTTGTATTTCGTGACTTCCTTCCCACGCTTGTCAAGTCTCCCATTTATGTCAAGTACAAGTTCCCCCTTGGCACTCTTACTATATGTAGTGATCTCTTTATGATCTGCATCGAACTTGCCACGCTTGTCTTCCTTGAATTTCTTGCTACTTTCACTCCATCTGTAGGTTTTACGGATATCCATGTTGTTATCGATATCTTCTCTGCGCTTATTTAATAATAGGGCTGTACTGAACGTTGTTCTTACGAGATCGTTTGCTGAATCTGCTAATGATGTATATATTAGATAATTCTTTAGTATTTTGAGATCTTTATATACCTTCTGAGATGTTGGCAAATCTATAAATAGTGATATCTTTAGACGGCTTGAATTTCCCACTTGGCCGCCATTTGACGGGCAATACGTCGACATTACGGCCATTGCTATTATCGAAAAAAAAAACTACGTATTGGCCCAGCGTCATGAAGCTGGTCGGTGAAATTCCACATATGGCCAAACTTTGGCCGCATAGACCAAAAATCAGTGCTCGCAATGGATGGGCCTGATATTACGGTTGGATTTGACTGCGCAATGGGATGCCTGTAGAGCAGATTATTGGCCTTGCAAACAATCTGCAGATTTTCTACTTACAAAGTAGGTTATCGAAAATCCTAAAAAGATTCTTTGTAGGTGCTTCTAGAACTTATCATTAATTCAAGCTTAGACACAGAATCTATTATTAATCTAAACTTAAACTGATATTGTATTTATACTAGATTGATATGATATAATATTGCAGAGCAAATAATAGGTTTTGTAGATAACCTGTAGAGTAAATGAAATCATTAACAAATTGCTTACAAAACAGACTATCTGTAAATCACCCACAGGTGCAAATTATTTCTGTACACCCCAGTTGAATTTGGTAAACGATGGGCCGGGCTGGGCCGAGTAGCACAAGATGGTAACCCGTAATGGGCTATTCTTGACCGGTTTTTAACTTGAGAGTTTCGTAGGTTGGATACACATTAGCTAGTTCTATGGATTCTAAATTTCAGCTTCAACTTTAAGCTTCATTTTTGGATTTTGGAATTATATTTCAGATTAAAATTTATTAAATGATTAATTATGGTTAATCATCAATACGAATGCGTAGTTCTGATCTATTCTTAGACCATTTAGATAGGTTGGACCATAAGTGACCCAATAGTCCTTTTTGGACTAAGCGTTTGGGTTGGGTTTAGCAAAAGTACGAAACCCACCCATTGCGAGCGTTGCTCAAGACTCCACCCAACGAAGGGAGAAAGGCAGATGCCATCTGGAGCTGTGATAAATCTAGTTCCTAGAGGCCATATTATGAGGCCATACATGTATCTAAAGATAAAAGTGCTGTATGATTCATAAAAGGGTCGCCGAAAAAAGTTGTGAGAAAATTCTTCTTTAATCCTGTAGATGAACGAATATCTTGCGCAAGTCGATTTCAGTATATCGCAGACCAGTTTGGAAACACTTTTTCTGTATAAATGATCTGCAATTAATCATACAAAAGTGTACATGGTCGTAGTGGTCTACAAGTTGGAGCCTTCTGTGCTGAGAGCAGGTAGCTGACATGAAAAACCCACCAATAAGCGGAGGACAAAAAGCTTAGGAAAAATAACATCATAGCAAACAAATAGCAGAGATAAATTCGACTCTTCTAGAGCTACAAGAAAAACATCCAGTAGGAAATTCCTAGGAACACTAGTCCCAGAGAATGTCCAATCTTCAGCGCCCCCGATTTTGTGGTTACACTAGTTGCGATTGGTGATGCCGATTCTGCAGAGACTACCGCAGACGAAGAAATGCTGCTGCTAGTACCAGTACTGGAGCAGAATTTATGGTAATATTTCTACCAGCAGAAATCGAGGTTGTAGATGTATTCATCACTATCGCCGAACTCAAAGGCGTACTCTCAACATCCTTTCCACACTCTGTAATCTATTCCAACCATCCGCAAATTCACCTTCTTACTAATCTCCATAGAAGCCAGCCAATATTCATTGAACCGATAAGCCCAACCCAGGAAATCACGTGCCAATTATGATTTTGAACCGCATGTTCATCATGACAAGAGAATATGAGGCCAACGAAGTGAACCCGGTAGTATGGCAATATGTACAATTCCTACAAATTCAGCTAGCGAACTCGAGTCTGGATAAAAATTACTTACACCCACTTAGTACAATACCTCACAAGTGTATATTAAAATACCTGGGCAATAATCACTACCAGTGCGAGAGCTTCAGGAATCAAAAGGAGTTCCTCCTACATACTCTCTTGCGCAGCATCACCATCTGCAGTACATACCTCTTGAATACCTTTGAGATATATATCTACAGGTTCGAAGCAAGTTATTATACAAGTATTCTCAAAGTCCGTAGAGGTAGGTTTGGAAGTAGGTCGTGATGTTGATACTTGTTGCTTATTGTATAGTGGGGTAAGAAAGCTTGTACTCCTCAGTATATTAAGATTTCTAAATATAGACTCATAAGGATAACTCAATACATACACAAACATAACGAAGACGACCAACAAATATACAAAGAACGAAAGGCGCCGCTCTAAATCAATAATCGAAGATACATCCAAAGTCCCTGGCATTCAGTCCCGCACACACATGATCCGGACATAATGACTACCTATTAATTAGCACCCAAGTACCAAAATATACAAGCATCTTGAAACCCCTAGAAATATTAAATTTGAGCCACGTCAGATAGATTTTTAATGAGAAGATAAACTGATTGATCTCTCGAGCGCAGCGAGCAAAATGGGGTTTGGGGGCTTGCCCCCATAACAAGAGAGGTAAGAATGTGTGACGCTCCGCTGGCTCTCCGAGGGCCACTGCCGTGGAGGCAGAGTAAATGAGATATAGCCATTATAAAGAAATCTAATAACTCTTAAATAGCCACATATCTACACTTCATGAAGTCATCACCATACAATCACCACACCTTCACACCCTCCCTTTCACCCAGCGCTAAAACATTTCCTTCCATCCATCCATCCATCCATCCAAATTTCAACAACATCACCGACAAACCCCATCTCATATCTTATACCCCTACGCAAATAGCCCCCCCCCCCTCTCCCTCTCCCTCTAAACCAAACAACCTCCCGCAGAACCCCTCCAATAAGTCATCTCCTCTATCTGAAGTATATCCAGCATATCCAAAATATCCCTCAAAACTCACTTCCATCAATATACCAAAGGAAATTCTCAGCAACAGCCACATCATAACTCTCGCCCGACACATCGTTGACAACTTGAAGCTCATCCTCAAGAGATGTTCAAAGTCAAACGAGCGAGCAAGCAAGTGACTTATCAAGAAAGTCGACCACTCTCCGGAAATACGGATAGATTCTACATCCTCGTCTTCTCTCATAACAAAGTAAGATAAAATCCTGAGACTAGGTCTTCCAACCCACTTTATATGCCCAAAAACATTCTACTATCGAATGTGGATGGTATTGACGACGGTATAACTATCGACAAAGTCATCATAATGGCCCACTTGAATATACCTCCGAAGAATTCAGAACCACCGACCTCTGTATTGTCTTCTCTGTTATCCCCCAAATCATTGTACCACCAATCCAGCGCATTACGACCACTTGCACAAGTACTGCCATCAATCGACCCATTCACTTTCCTAGCGCCTCATTTTAAATAGATTTGGCCTTGTTACCCAAAGCTTTCCTTCTCAATCTCAATCTCTAGCTCTTACGTTCCTGCCTTCGCTGTGTTACAAACTTTTTTCTATCCTCTTCCGAAACCCGCCAAATGCAAGCCCCCACCAAACTTACAACCTCCATTACCTCTCTCTGCTTCTTCTCCATCTCCTCATAGCCCAGTTCAGTTTCCGCAAAGGGTTTCGCGAGCAAGTATTTCGATTTCGTTTGCGATTCTTCGACTCGGAATCGAGGATATGGCACTATGTTTTCAAGCGATCGATCTTGGAACGGCAATAAGGGCATCCATTAGGAAGATCTTCTTCTTCGCTTCTGGTCCATCGCAGAATGCATGTTAAGCAGGTATGTTTATGACCGCAGGGTATAGTGGCTACGGGTGTATAATTAGGTCCGTAACAAACAACACATTCATCAGGCTTCTGCGACAATGGTTATTCTGGTCAGCATCTGCATAATAATTTGATTATGCATTCCAAGAAAACATTGAAACTCGCAGATGATTACTTACTGCTAGCCGTGGTATCTCATCAAGCGTTGGTAGACTTTTCAATGGCGCCCCGGGTCCCTCTACTGGGTACAGTAGTTTCGCGTAGCGCGGGTTTCGATGGTCAAGTTGACATGTTGGGCAACATGAAGTCGCATAGCTTACCCGATTTATCAGAGACAAATCCGCCATAACGAATTTCAGACATGCTTGACTTAAAGAATCAGACTTCTCACGCAGCCTTTCTATCAGTCCAAAAATGTATCTCTTGGGTTGATCTCCAAATGCGGGACTGCGTGCAAATAATGGCATTTGCTATGACAAGTCGTAAGCTTTCTTTTTCAGTTTTGTATGTAGGATGTCGCTACGTAGCGGGTTAGACTTTACTACTTATGGAAACCATGCGAATACAATAGCAGAACATTTGACGCACGATTGTCACCAGCGCAGGATCTGGAAGCCAAATTTTTACATCCAAGACCGAGGTGCATCGAGATAACAAGCGTTCAATATGTTCGCGCTGGGACTTCAAAACGCTGTACAACGACACAAGATCTTCTCTCATAAATCTTAACTTTCTAAATTCGAATGCATGATAATAGTGGCTCCCTGGGGAGGTTCAAGAGCGACTTGGATATCTTCTTTCAAAAACGTGTCAGCAGAGGAAACTTATTGGCGTGATATCATCGTATCATGAATTATACTTACTAGATACGGCATCACATCCAATTCTTTAGATTAGTAAAAGAATTGGAGTTCAGATGATAATCTGAGAAAGGGAGTAAGAATGATCGGTTTCGACTGTGGATTCGAGATGGAATAATTTGTCTCGAAGGCAGGGAGTTCGAACAGGGTATTGACGAATGCGGTAGCCATCATGAAGTAAATGAAGGGTATCAAAAAGGATTATGGGATAAATGAACGTTATACAGTGTTAAAGTAAAATACGAAGAACGACTTTATTAAGAGGGCAATAAAAGAATATGGGAAAGAAACATATTTCGAAAAATCCGTGTGGGTGATTGATGAGGTTGAACGGTCTAGAGTGAAGACTCCCACTAACATCGACCCTAAATGGATCTAAAAATATTCTCAAATCTGTCATTACCTAGGTAGGTAGGCTCATCAAGAAGCAGCTCAAAATGAACTAAACACAAACCGACCAATTCGATTGGGTAGATTAGGGATGTAAGAAGTAGTAGGTATGTGAATATGATTTTGTTGGAGCAAAGCAGAATGAGGGCTTCTATATCAAAGGAGAATTGCAAGACAAATGCACAACAAGTACTTGAAGAGTCAAGTATTATGTTGCGAGTAATGGATATGTAACTTGCTTCGTATCCTTTTTTATATTGAAGGTATCGAAGTAATAAAGCATCTTGACCAGTCAAATTCTTCGGAAGCTTTCCTCGGTTTCTCAGTTCGTGTGGAAATATGCATATGGATACCACATAACCTTGCGGTAAGTAGGCATGCTTCCCTATGACTTTCATCTCCCAAAATTATTCCTCGCGGTCTATGAAGCATAGAATATCTGCAATGACAAATATTCGGGGATTAATAGCTAACATCAAATAGCTTTAAAGAGTCACCACCAGTGAAATGAAGTTTATGCTTCGATAAACTCGCGAGAAACAATACACATGGAAAGTCTATGGTTAATACCTCAAAGTAATGTTGACAAACCTTGAGACTTACGAAAGAAATGGAACCCCCATACGGGTTTATTGAAATGATCGAAAGCGAGAACCTCACCAGCTCTTCTACTTTGACCGAGAAGATACCCACCAGAAAAACATGTCGATACCTAATCAAAGCCTGCCGCCACGACTCGAAGAAGTCAGATGTTCCAGCAATATCCCTTGTATATTCATGGCAGAGATTCGAAATCCACAACAGATAATGAATTGTCGATGGCAGTCGGAGTTTGTAAATTCGAGGACAAGTAGGGAAAATCCACTGCGAGGTATTGGCATTTGACATTGTAATTATTGCTGATGATGCATCACAAGGGCCAGTTTTGGAGGAGACGATCGATAAATCGCCTTCAAAGGTTCGTACGTAGATATGCCGATACTCCACTTCGAACCCTTCTCGAGATTTCCCTCACATTCAAAAGTACCACTGAACAGGACGCCATCTGCGGCCGTCTTTCGCGCACAACCAAATCCTAGGAAGAACACAGAGATGAGAAGCTGCTTAGATAAGTCCTTCTGGCAGAAGAGCAGTTCATTGTGAAGGATAAATAGTTGAAGGTGCTCGAGTTATATATATCTGGGAATATTCGGGCTCTGGAGCGATTTCGATCTCTACAATCTCAACAATCTCGACGTGTCAAGCTTACTTGAGATCGGACAGAGGTGAATGCTAACAATTGATTAGTATTTTCAACTCTTGCCTACCTATGCAGCGATTAAACAGAGAATATCCTCAACAATAACAATAATGCCGGCCGATCATATAATATCAGAGTTGATGGCTCTAATGAGAATAGGGCTCTCTGTCCAACTTCTCAAAGTCCAACTTCATAGATTCATAAGGTAGAGAGAGAATGGTTGAGACACAGATTAATCGTAACCATCAATAATGGTCAAAGGTAGATGAGTTGATCAAAGTGACATAACTTGGTGATTTCGTGTTCACATATTGTCGTTGTCCTTTCTTGTTGTCGTTGTCTAACTTTTCGCCTAAAGATTCTATAAATTCTCGATTGGTGTATCGCGGCTATTGCTGCCTCTTCCTCTCCTCTTATATCAAATGGCGATGAGTTATTGGACCACCAGATGGTCCATATCATCCGAGCCATCCACCCCATTACGTTCATCCCTACCTTCCCTCAGATATCCCTACTCTCGACCAATTCTAGCCCACCGATTGCATGACCATTGATGACAGCCATGACAGCCATGACAATTATGGCAACCTTAGCAGATCGACGAACAAATAGGATCTTGGGGGAGCCTCAGACTTCTTCCAATGTTGCATATGCAAGTATTACATATCGTGTGACTCGACAATTAATATTTGCTCTGTTGTCAGTTGTTTTTCTAGAACACGGATTCCACATATATCACCTACATACATATCTAGTACGTACCAGAGACCATATAAAGAAGAAGACGATTCTCGGATTCGGGATCCTTCGGCTGAAATGTGTTGTTCTCCTCCCACTGCACCTCCAAAACGTATACCGACAACCTTACATTAATCCATGCTTATTATCACTATACGTACCTATGCTTTGCACGAAAGGGATGAATAAGAATTGTTAAGATATATCAAGATATTCTAGAAATCTAGGAATTAATCATCACGCCATATGTTCGATTCAAATACAGATACCAAGTACCAAGTGAATCAATATTTGACGGGAAAAGCCTTGTTGTAACAACTTTGGGTCTCCAATTCTTCCAATATCTACGCAAGTTACATCGATTTGATAGAGATCCAGCCTCATTCTATTTCTTCCTCTACTTGGGCACACCGACTTCACTTCGATCTTACCTCTCTCTACTTCTTGATTGATATACATACATATCGTCTCTTGTCAATTTGTCATTGATTCTTATATACTGAAACCCCCCCAAACCACGCCTAATATAAAACAGTGTTGGATTATCGATTATCGAATTTAAAATTGAACAACTAACTATTCAAAACATCTGATTGTCGACTTCACATGAACATTCAACGCATCTATCTGAGTGTCGAATTGAACTTGCTTTTTCTTCAACTAAATTACTATTCCGAATCAGGGGCACACTTTGACTTTTCAAGCCAAACATACCTCACGCACCTGACATCTAAATCATCGTCCCTCGTCCCTCGTCCCTCGACCTTCAGCCACAGTGGTCCGAATCGGACTATGGACATAAAAAGCAATACGGCATACCACTGAAAATAGAACCGTACTTTAAACACTATTACTTGGATATCGAGGTTGAATTCAACATCTCCATCAAATCAAGTCTTGATGCAGTATTCTACTACCTTGTGTCAATATACTTTCATCAACACGCTCACAAAACCTCCTTGAACCATGGATATCAATCACCTTCCACCAGAACTAATTCAATGTATTGGCGACCACCTTCGGAGAGCTCCACTAAACGCCTTGATCCAGACCTCTAAACGCCATGCGAAAATTCTAACATTCCTTCTCTACCAAAAAGCTTTCCGTCGTCACTTTCGTCCAGCGATAGATAATGAACCAGAACCAAGAGCAAGATCAATATGGGTCTACAGTCGAGGTCGCAGTTATGTTTCTCAACGACGTCTATGGGCTTGTGCCCCTCATTGGGAATCCGAATATGTGATGAATTATTTCAACAATCGATCGCTGGGGTGGGCACAAACTCGTTTTGGAGGAAGAGAAAGAAATGGTGCTACTTGGTTACATCTCTTAGCCGCAGCTGGCCATGAAAGACTTTTGAGGATGTTCATTACCAAAGGTCTCGATATTAATGCACGTGACTGGGCAGGGAATACAGTTTTACATTCTGCTGTCGCGGCAGAACAACATGGGTTGATTGATTTTTTACTTCAAAGTGGTGCGGATGTTTTGGCTGTCAACTCTTTAAATCAATCAGTGTTGGTTTATGCATTGATTAGGTATAAGATAGGGGCTTTAATACCAATCATTGACGCCGTAAAAGTTCGAGGTGGAGATCTTAACTACAATACCGACGGAACAGGACACCCGCCAATATTTCTAGCTACAAGAATAAATGAAGCACTTCCAGTTGTTAAACATTTCTTGGAGAATGGAGTCAGCGTTTTTCAAATATTATCAACGGGTACGGGTAATAATGATACTCTCCTCCATTGGGCTTCCCGTTTCGGACATCATGAAATAGGAAGTTTCCTTGTGTCTCAAATGACTAGTCATCCAGGATTCATCTCATTACTCAACGATCGACATATGGCTCCCCTCCATTTCGCAATATGTCATAGATCATCATCTCTGGCCAAAACCCTAATAGCAGCTGGAGCAAACCTCGACGACGGAGATCAAATTGGCTCCACTCCTCTCGATCTAGCTATCGACCATCGTCGATCCGGTCTCTTCCAAGAAATCTATCTCAAGTGCAATTACAAAGATATCGCCTTCCAAAAATTCAAACAAGTCCTCTCAGACAGTATCAAAGACGAAAATCCCCTCGCCATCCGCCACCTCCTCGACCTCCAAGGCCCTTGCTCCATCCAATTCACCCTCCCCACCCTCCACCACCTCATCGAACACCACCGCAACACCATCTCAGGCTGCCAAATCATCGAGCTAATCGGGGACGCGATGCCCCCCGCCAATTTCCACACCCGCTCCCAACCCCTCGGCGAAACCCCCCTGCACCTCGCCCTCCGCAAATCTCTCCACGACATCCCCATCCACAGCGATCGCCTCATCACCTACCTCCTCCTCAAAACCCGCAACCTTACCCTCCTCACCCGCGACGGAAACTCCATCCTCCACCACGCCGCCCTCTTCTCCACCCCCAAAACTATCTCGCAAATCCTCGCCCACAAAAACGTCTCGCACGAACTCTTCTTCCTCGAAAATAAAGCCGGGAAAACCGCGCTCCAGGAAGCCGCTCGCAGAACTGGCAATCATCGAAAAATCACAGATGCGCTCTTCCACGCCCGCACAAAATTCGATCGTCTCCGTAAGCGCGAACGGAATATCGCGAATAGTCCGCGCAAGATTGGAAAACCGGCGGTGCCGGATCCGCCGGTCAGGAGAGAAGAAAAAGAAAGTCCGCAGGCGTTGAAGAAGAAAGAGAAAGATGAAAAGGAGAGGAGGGGAGGTACTGCGGAACGTGAAATGGGGAGAGATTCGGATGATGATAAAGGGGACAGAAGGAGGACGACGGAATTCTTTGACGACGGATGAGTTCCTTTAATATATATAGGGTTTTTTGGCAGTTTGGCATTTTTATAAAGGGTGGGTAGGGATGGGAAAAGGATAGATAGATATATATGAGATTGGAAATGGAAATGGAATGGGAATGGGAATGGGAATGGGAATGGGAATGGGAATGGGAATGGGAATGGGAATGGGAATGGGAATGGGAATGGGAATGGGAATGGGAATTGGGGGCTGGCATCTGGATGGATGCATGCATGATGGGAAATGGGAGATTACTACCTACCTAGTATGTATGTATGTATTATCAACGAAAGAAAAAAGAGAATCAAAATAATGAAATTCAACCATTAATCCATCAATCTTTCTTCTTCTCTCTATCATTTCCCTCTTCTCTTACATTTTCTCAGCATCAATATAATACAACATAATATAAGATACAAAAGAAATTCATAAACTCACAAGTTCATGGAAACAGTATACATAAATAGATACATGCATGCATTTCATTCTTTCCACTTCTTTACCTACTTACTTAAAATACCCACGAGCGGAGAATATCAATCTCGTCAACCTCATCCCTTCCCATCCCTTCCCATCTCATCCTCATCCTCTTCTTTCCCACTCATCTCTCCATTTCTTCCCATCTCTTAACTCATCCGGAAGATTGCACATGCACATACACTGTAAAATAAGAAACCTTTTTCTCTTTCTCTCGTCCTCTTCTCTTCCTTCTTCCTTTTCCTTCTACCTTTTCCTCTCCCCCTCTCTCTCCCTCCCACACCCCTTCAAAAATCTCCTCTCTTCTCATCCCCAACCCAAAAAGAATCAACCACAACCTCAACTACAAAAACTCATTCCAATACAGATAGATATAGCTTTCACATTCCCTTCTTTTCTTCATTCCTCATATTGTACTTTCATCTAATATACTAAAATACATATTACAATATATATTACAGAAACAAATACACATCACAAAAACATATCACAAAAACAAAAACAAAAATAAATCCACTTTTCAAGATCCATACTTTCACTTACAATTGATCACAAGACGGATATTTATTAAACTCAAATTATATTCAAACTTCAACACTTAAACTACATTATTATCCATCCACATCCACTCATCCATCCATCCATCCAACTGTCGAAATCCACATTCTTATTTATTAAAAGTTATACCACGCCATGTTATCCCACCCACCATTCCACCCACCATACCATGCAATACCATTCAACCATGCCCAAACCGATGCATCCATCCATTCATGCATCCATTTTATCCCTCTTCTTCCAATCCACTTCACCTACCTACCTACCTGCCTACCCACTCCATATATCTACCTAGCTAACACAAAACTTCTTCCTTCCTCCTCTGTCATTCCATATCCATATCCATATCCTATTTGATTCCATTTCTTCAACTACAATTCAATTCTCTAGGTAACTATCAACATAGATATCTATAGACATAAATATTAATATCATCCATCCATCCATTCATACTTCCCCCACCCGTCCTCAAGGGACGAAATCCTAATCAAATGTACTGTCCATCCATCCCCAGCCCCCAACCCCAAAGTTCCAAATACATTTGATCCCATCCCATCCAATCCCATCTAATCCATACCAGACGCCTTGGAAAAGCATGTATGTACACTATCATACAACCGCCACTCCTTGACTTCTGTTCCCTCCCCAATCGCCCCCTAATTCCCAAGTCCTCCAACCCGATCACCTCCTCCCTACCAAGAAACCGGTGTTTCCCTCGCCCTCGCATCAAAATCTCCCTTCTTCACCCCCCTAGTCCCACACCTCAACATCGCCCACCTCCTCTCGAGATTAAACCACATTTCCATAACCATCACTCTCTTCTCATCTGGCACCACTTGTTTTTCCGATGCTTCCCCCTTAACATAAGGATCTAATCCCTCTTCCTCCACATTCATAATCCAATTTCCCACTCCCGCACAAAGTCTCGAATCCCACATTCCTTCTCTCCTATGACTCGATGTTAAAAGACTAATCGCCTCTCTCCTCAATCTTCTATCTCTCGATTTCGTTGCCACGACGAATAATGGCGGAATGATCCCAAGATCGAGTGCAAAAGAGGGTTTAATATGCGAATAAGTTTCATGCGAATGTTTTCCATCAGGACCAGGAATCGGAGAACTCGTGACCTTAACCCCAAATGGCGTTCGCATTCCTCTTTTAATTCCCGGACCAGAAGTAACATGTTTACAACCTGCTCCACATCGTGCTTGTGCCAATGCTAACTCTTCATCTACGATCAATTCTTTCGCTAATTCATTGATCTCGGCGAATCTAGGAAGAAATTGATCAAAATCCATTTCGTTGGCAGAAAATGCCGTAAAGACCAGAATTCGTGTCATGATACACGTCATTTGAAGAACAATGATACCCGCTCTCTCAATGTTTGAAGTACCAGGTGCACGGCGTTTGGCAAGAAGAGGAGCGAATGTCGTTTGCCATTGTTCGAGAGAACGACCGAAACCGTATCCGTTGGATTTGATAGAGGCAGGAAGAATATTATTGGATACAGTGTAGAAACCTACTAGCTCCTCGTTATATCTCATAATCCTTTCACATAAAGCATCGAGCACTAATCTTGCCTCGTGGATATTTGGAAAGCTTTCGGGAATGGGTGCTTCGATTGAGGCGGTTGTGCCAGTTGAGCTATCGGACGGACTGGGTGGATTTGCCAAACTAGGATCTCGAGAAACGTGATATCTCCAATCGAGATTCGTTGGAGAACTAGTTGTTGAAGGAGAGGGCGGTCCGGATTGTGATGCTACGGGATTAGCGATACTTGGATTGGTAGAGAGACGAATAACCCATGGAGCTGGAAAATGAAACGCCATATCGTATGATTTGGCTTGAATAGCCATGCGTGTAAACATTTGTCCCAACTCTTCTTCCACAATATCATCCTCGCGCTGAATATACGGTTTCTTCCTTTCCCTACGTTGTTTTTCCATCACTCCTAACCCTACTTGTACTTGTTTAATAGCAGCCTTGTGATCCCCCACAAAGGATTGAAAACAAGTGAACAACACGCTGGAAATTAAAATCGTTCGTTGAGATCTGACCTCATTATTCGAGATACTCTGGCGCATGCGCGTCACTGCTTTTCCATACTGTTCCCAAGCGAAACTCCAATGAGTAGGTGCGGAATCGCCGCTCGAAGTACCTTGATTAGAAGGGGTAGGAGAACTCGGAGGTGATTCAGCGACTTTTTCCAATGTTTTGTAGAGAGCTCCAAGAGCTACAACGGCATGACGTATGGATGCTTCAGAATGCGACTCTTGAAGAACACTACGCGTCCAGAATTCCGAATCGAAGAATCCAGACAATTCGCTGGCGGTATGAGTGCGGAAGACTTGGAAATATTGACCTTCCTTTGCGTTGAATGGGAGACCGAGAGTGGGTGATGGAAATATCTCGGAGTCAATTTCGATGGAATTGATGGTTGATGGTGTGAGGATTGATGGTGTGGGAGGTGAGAATGGACTGATAGATCTTGATTTATTGATGATACGTGATGTATTCCTAGGAACGAGTGCCGTCGAACCAGGTAAAGCCGTCGTTACTATGGTATTGTGGGGAGGTATTGGATGCGATTCCAATCCAGCATTACTCGGTCGAGGAGCAATTGGTAGAGTATTACTGGCATGCCTATTTCTCGGATTGTACGCTGGGTAACCATCGCATCGTCTCCCTGATCTCACACATTTTGTACATTCTGGTCTTGTTTCGTCGCATTTCACTCTTCGATTCCTATTACATGAAGAAAGTTCCGTGTATTAGCCAAAGATTGATTGTCTTGCTACCACCATCATCGAATAGCGCAGGACGCGGGGAAATTGAACGCGGGAACCCCAGAATTGCTAAAATAGTATGGAAAAAGAAAAGAAACCCCCCAAAGGCAAAGGAACTAACTTACTTGCAATTATTACATCCTGTCTTTACTTTTGGGCGACTTGCACGACGCTGCCTCACTTTATTTCCAGTCTCTGTCGCATCTGCCATGACTGTTTTGATCGAAGGTTTGTCTGCATTTCCCTTGGGGATTTTTTTTTTCTAAGAATACCTTATCACCCTTGCGATTTCGAGCAGCGCCGCAATGCAACAGGTCGGAGTTTGTCCAGGATCAATTCGGAGGTTTATACGTCCTATGGTCAGATAATAGAATCAAGAATGGGCGGTTAAGGAGAGAGTGAGCGAGAGAGAGAGAATAGCATCAGGATAAATAAATATTATTAAGATTGGCTCAGATCAGGAAGATCAGAGCAATTGCAAGGTTAAAAACCAGATTGATCAAAGATTGTTGAAGATATTTCCAATGGTTGAAATAGAATGAATGAATAGGCAGAATTTATAACACAAGAACACGCAACACGAGGTTGTACGCTTTCGGTGAGTTGGTCATGAATTATATTAAGTAGATAGGTAGTTATCGTTTGAGAATTTGACTTTGACTTTGACTTTGACTTTGACTTTGACTTTGAGACCTAGAGACCTTGAGACCTTGAGATGCAGATTGTATGTATGTATGTCTGTATTGGATGAGTGCAGTTTACTCAGGCGCTGAAGAATGTGAGATGAAGGGGGAAATCTTTCACCCGAAAATCTCCAGATATCTCCAGATTCGTCAACGATAATGACAATCCCTTTTTGGGCGTGTTGGTGCGACGAGGTGATGAGACTACCAAGTTGTTTCAAGGAAGGTAACAAAATGTACTTGCTAGACTGTAAGAAATTCGATATGCTGCACCGCAATGAAATTTAAGAATAGAATGGAAGGAATGGAAGGAAGGATCGAGCATCATCGAGGTGTGGTGGGTTAAGGGAAGCTACTAGGTGTCGAGACGAAATATGCAGCTATACATGCAGCTATACCGATAAATTTGTTAGAACCTCGGCACCTTTCCCCTTGAAACCAATCATATCACTCGATTGTGTGCTCACTCAGAAAGACTATTAGGAAACCTTTGATGCAAGATTATAGTCCGTAGTCTGTACGAAGTAGGTACGTACTCCTACTTTTTTCATTCTTTCCATTCTTCATACTCTCCATTTTTACTCTATTCCCCCCTCTTCGGTCTTCATCCCTCCTCTCTTCTCTTGTTGTCTCTCCTCTCCTTGATCATCGATACTTGATACCATTAGTCCAGTTAGCAAAGAGGAATGGCTAGACAATAGCTATGTCCCGGTGTATCCTAAACCTTACGACTCTAAGCCTGAACCTTGTGGAGATCTTCTCACAAGCACCAAATTGCTAC
The DNA here is from genome assembly GCF_014898465.1 of Botrytis porri. Taxonomy (NCBI): domain Eukaryota; kingdom Fungi; phylum Ascomycota; class Leotiomycetes; order Helotiales; family Sclerotiniaceae; genus Botrytis; species Botrytis porri. Next base: position 610,553 of record NW_024066078.1, read on the forward strand.
CATCCGTTGATCTGTGTTGCAGCCAATGAAAGTGCTGGTTGGGCAATACACGGTTGACCTCTTCCATCGTAGCTCAAGCACGAGTCCAATAATCCTTACACACGATTCATGAGGATTTGTCTTGAATCTTGATACATATCTTGATACATATACTTGAAGAGAAGAGAAGATCAGGCAGTATCTGGGATATCTCCGTCGACGGTATTCCTCACTCCTTTCGGTGTGGAAGATACCCTCATTCATAGGTTAACGAATTATCTCTCGCTCACTCCCGGCATCACAAAACTACCGTAAGCACCACATCATCTTGCTTGACCTACCTATGACCTACTACTCTATCTGAAAAGAGGCTAGAAAACGCGGGAGGAGAATGCTGTAAGCTGTGATTGTGGAAAAGAATCAGTATGACGGGTTATTTAATCTTTCGCAGGGCTGAAAGAATGTGCTGATGCTGATGGCCTGAACGATTAGGGCTGACTGTCAGCATGCATATTGAAGGAGACGAGTCATGAGATGAGATTCGTTTACATGTATATTGAAGGTAAATTTGATGCGAGATGTAAGACTTACTTGTATGAGTCGTACAGAATGAAATGAAGGGGGGAGGATATGGGGACATATTGGAGAAATGCCTAGTAACTCAGACGTTGCTCCTGAATATGAAAAGCCTAGAGAAAGCCTACAGGCCAGAAACATCTATTTTCTACCCCTATAATCAAAGTAGAAGAAAAGCTCCTCAGCTTGTAATTCCCTTCACCCCCAAACCCATGCTACAACAAATCACACATTGTAGACAAAATTGCTTAAAATACAAGAAGTCTCCATTAGCACTTACCACCATTACGCAGACCATAGAGTTATACAACAGGCCGAGAAGGAGCAAGATAAGATCCGACGTTGTAAGACCAGTTAAAAACAAACACCGAGTTATTTCAATCTACAACATAAAGTAAAGCCTCCCAACTTCTAGACCCGATGCTATTTCATCAAGCTTCATGAATCGTTCAAAAAGCAAGTCGCGACGAGATTGTCTCATTAACTATACCGCTCTTCAGTAAGAAAATAGCTCCTTTATGTAGCAATCATTTCGAATAGCGATCATCACATTTCCGAGTCTCGAGATCCATTTGTGGCGACGAATAGAGAGGTTATGAGGTAGAGGCTTTGGGAATCATTGGTTGTGTTGCTTGTTGTTTTCGATTGTCGGGAGCTGTAGCTACCACGAAGAATCATCGAATCGCATCTTCCGCCCCCCAGGTGTGTTTTTATTAGTGCGTCGATGTCTTTTCTCTCGACTTGACTTTGTGGAGATGTGAGTTTAGTTGTGGACCCTCCCGTCCGTATCCTGATTTATTTGTTTTGCGAGATTGTTTTGGAAATGTGAGGGGAAAACTGGGACTCTCGAACAGCATACATACACTTTTTTCATTATTTGATATCAATTGGGGAGCCCATTTACTCGGCTACAGAAATCGAATGTATGTATCTGTCAGCCTTCATATAATATACTTTATATTTCATTTATATAACTATCTCAATATACTAGGTAAGCGATATCTGAGAAAATCCTTATGACAATAGAATCTACTTGTGCAATTGTATATGGCTTTTTCGGTCTTGATGCGAATCGGAGGGACCGAAGAATATGAAAACAAGCCTTACTCTTCTACTGAACGGGAGAATAGAAGAGGCTTTCAATCAATATACGAAGTACGCCTCTTCCCGCTTGTATTTGGTGGAAGAAAACTCTAAATCTTATAGTCAATGTGTTCCACCTTCTAAATCTGTGTAACAGTGATAGTGATAGTGATAGTGATAGTGATATTTGGAATGATAAGCCGCAAAGGCTTGCAATCATAAGCACTGTCAAGGACTCTAATAAATACTAAAAATCAGCTCTTCTTCACTACTCGTCCAATGACTTCCAACTAGCCACTCTGACATTATGACATGCATTAGGTTGTGCCGTAGCGTGCTATCGTACATCTATCGGTTTGTAAATCTTCCCCAAATACCCCCATTTGAAGATGCGATTTGTCGACGACAGTTACACAGTACATGGGTTCACATTGTTCTAACCATTGATTAACTTTCGGACGTCGATGTTGACGTGGACACATTGGCATCTCGATGTGTTTTTGATCCCATTCAGGCTATTTTCACGTCGGAATCTTTATATTCCTTAGGTATCGCATGTTGTATGACTTTGGGTGTTTGGTTTCGGGTTCTTGGGTAGAAATCACAGTGGGAATTCAAAGGAGATATAATAGACTTTCAGTGATCCGGTGCCACGGTTAAGATAATCATGGTACGCCTAATATTCGGAGGCTAGGGTTTTATCCATATTACTTTGGGCCCCCGGGTGTGGCCCTTCTAACCGCTATTCTAGAAAAGGATTAATCGGCGAAAGCTTTTGTTTTGATCTAGGTATGTTCGGTATCTCCCTTCGACAATGTTTCAAAGGTCGATATAACTTCTCAGTACGCGAATTGCTGATTAGTCGTTTGTACTCTTGACTCTTTCGAATCTTCCCATGGATCAACCTTGGTTGACGAACTATTGATTGATCATAGACATTAGTTTCGTAACTTTCTACTCTTTTGAGTGAATCGTGAATTCGTGGCAGCGTTCTCATCTCATCTTCCTTCCCGGCGATCATCTGTCATCTCACATGGTCACCCTGCTGGATATCTAAGATTATTGAACTTAGTCTAATGTATTTGAACTTATCCCGTGATGATTTCCATTATCATGCTCGTTATCCCTCGTTGCCCCCTTGTCTCGTTTGATTTGCTTCGTCACATCTTACCTGATGTGAACTTTATATTGACTGAATATCTCTCCCCGGACAGAGGAAGATTTCCCCCGCTTGTTTCCACGGGAGGAGTTTGTCGCTACTCCGTAGAGCGTTATTAGGCACCGCAGAAAGAGCTTTTTTTTTTTCAGACGCATCCGATGTTAAATACGAATGAATGAATATCATATACATAAGGTAAGAGGTCTCGTGCTGTGACGACACTGCTTACTTGATTGTCAATGATCTCTATAGTATTGATGCTTCTAATTGTTACAATATAAAAGTACTCTGCGAGTTACCTAGATGTCAAAATGTCAGATATACATTAACCAGACAATCAGATGAACCGTGAGCCACCAATACCTTTAGCCTACCAATCTCCTAATGTTCTTCCTTTTTCTCGCAAACTTTCCAAATTCCAACAGTATAGGTCCCCACACCCAAAACTAATGCCGATTAGACTCGCAAGCATGGCATCCATTCATCCATCCACTCCACTATTTTAACATTTCCGTCTCGCATCTCGATCTTAGTCTCTGGCACTTTTCATCCATCTAGCCACGCATATCCGCTTCAATTTCACTCACAGGGCACTGACTGGTACCAACTATACCTAGGTACGCATCGCTTGAAATCCCTTGGTGCCGCCATGCCATCCCACGTGTGAGGCTCGGTCTGCTTGCCCTTCCATCCAAGCTTCCTCGCTTCGCTCGCACCAAAAAATGCTCACTACTGTAGTCTTACATTTGTTACCCCATCTCGAGTCCCTTTCAACCAATCGCAACTTCTGAAACCGGTTCACACCCAATTCAAACTTCGCGATTATTTCCCAATAGAGTAATGTTGATTTCGATTTCGAGACTGCCTAGTACTATCGCCGCATCGCGTGTGCACAAACCGTAACCACAACCACAACCTAATACCTACTAAGCTAAGCAAATTTACCATACCCGTCCCTGGCGTCCCATGGCCATGGAAGTGAGATTGTACCCTTTTGATTGAAGTATTTATCTCACTGGAGAAAATAAAATAAATAAGAAGAAGAAGAAGAAGAAGAAGAAGAAGAAGAACAATAACAATACCAGCTGCAATGTAATAATAATCTACTTATCCCCACTGATCGATCAAACTCCCTTGAAGATCTTCTTAAGCTTATTACTTCCTTTCTATCTTCATTAATTACTTTGAGTTTGAAGGCTTCACATTTTTATAAGAATGGATGCTTTTCCTGTCGGTGTTTCATTCAAATCTACGCTGGCATCTTTTACATGAAACGAGTGTCGGGAGTTCAACCACATTAAGCAAATTAACTTCAACCTCATTCATCGCTCGCTTGGAATCTACATTGTTCAAGCAATATTCAAGCATCGAATTCCCATAATATATCGATCTCGGACAATTTGTCATTTCTCATCAAAGCATTCTCGGAATTTTATTTGCTTTTTCTTCATCCTCATATTCATCATCATCATCATCGTCAGATCAATACCTTGAACACATCGGCCTACTAGCATTTTGGGGAAAAGAAGTCCACAACAAATTTACGATTCAAAGTCCGAATTATATTCACATCTTCCTATCAAAGCGTCTAAATGGTGACCACGATCCACGCTCGAATCTTTCGCCATAGTCATAGTCAAGGACACGATATAAAGTCTTCAGTTAGTCATCAGTCGAGAAGAACAGAACGAGAGAGCTCGTTACCCAGAAGAATGGATAGGGAAAGCTCCCTTCCACCAACTACATGTAGTAGAGGTCATACACACCCCCCCTGGAATACGACGGGTGTATTGAGGATAGCGAAATGTGAAAGTGTTTGTGGATTTTGTATGAAAGAAACGGATACAGCTGCAAAATTGAGGAAACATGTTTCTGTTCATATCAAAAATGAAGGACTTAATTTGACGATAGCGGAGGCCGCTAGTGGAAGAGGAAGATTGTAAGATTTTCTATTTTTGGGGATTTTCCACCCCGGGATGATTCATTCACATGGAAATTGTACGCCATTTACTAACCAATCGTATAGAGAAGTACCAACTCACAAATCTTCACATGAAAGATTGGGATCCACGTCACATTACTCATCACGTGGCAATATCACACCTCTGGAGGATGAACATCCCCAACTCACATACTCATCACATACGCCTTCCTATTCATCTTACTCCTCAGCATCTCTTACTCCCTCATCTTCACCCTATACAAGTATAGCTCAACGACCCTTAACAACCTCCACCTCGAGCTACGATTCATACTCCTCTCATCGATCCCCATCCAGTACCAGCGGGCTATCCTACTCTACCCTCCCGAGTCCAAGCAGTACCTCCGCCCTCTCCAACTATCGTTCCCTAGCCCAAGGTTCAACACACGCCCTCACCGATCCCTTCTCCACTCTCCGCTCTCACGCTCTCCGTACAAAATTCGAATGGACCGTCATTACCCCCTCGGAAGGTTTCGCCATCCTCGATTACTGCAAATCGTTATCGCAAGCTAGTGGTGAACAAGTGCCGTGCTATAACCGCGAAACGCTATTTGATGAAGAGTGGCAAGCTCACATGAGGGATATCCACGGGGTGTATTTAATATGGCCAGAAACGTGGATGAAGCGAGTCGAGGTGTTAGATTTAGAGGGGGTGGGAGGAAAAATCGAGGGAATTAATGATTTAGTTATGGAAGGGAAAGCGATGGAGAATTGGGGATTATTAGGGAACGAATGATAATCGAGAGAATATTTATGACTACGCGCCGGGTTTTAGGAGGGGGGAATGGGACTGGAAAAGCGATGAATACTGGATGAAATATCAGCATGGTATGCATGAATTATAGGGGATCATACGGAATTCAATTTCTTTGCAAACGCAAGCATGGAGTTTGGGGATCAGAATTGGAATTGGAAAGGCCTGGTACGGGAATGCATTAGAAAATGGAAAGGTTATAAGGGAAAGAAAGCACCGGCAAGCGCTGGAATTGTTATATCATGATGTCCGTTCGTTCGGATACATGGTAATTCTCATATCCTTATCATTTTATGGATATGAATATGAGGGTGAAATGAATGTATGAATTCATTAACGAAATCTTCGATGAGATGTACTTGGTGCTTTGGACTAAGAATTTCCCAATTTAATATACAAAACATCAAACTTAAACTTGGACGCTGTCATACATGAGATGAATGTTACTGATGGTAACATATATCGTGATTTGAAATACCGCCAGAACAGAGAGGAGATATAATAACAACATTTATCTGCTATCTGATAACAGATCATATGTTACTTCCAAGAGAGTTCACATCTTATCACCAACCGCATGCCCGACACGCAAAAGTGACGAATGCTATCACATCAGTGTCTGGTTTGAGCCCTAGGACAAGAAGCCATTGGGCGTCAATCACATCGTACTGTAATGCCTATGTTCGAGAGACCATACTACCGGTGCTAAACTACCACACCAGTATGCAGTGACGATAATGATACACATCCGATGAAATACAACAAACATAGATACCATAGAAAAATTGAATTAAAAATTCCCCATTACATCAATCGGACCCTTCCCAAGCCCTTGACAGAATATTGAATATGGACATGCAACACAACTTCTCCAATGCGTAGGGATCACCCCGAAAATTTCCCCATCCCACTCTAGATCACCTAGGTCTAGAAATTAATCGCAGATCATGCATGTATCTGGAATGATCAAATTGTATTTCTTCATTTCCTCGTTTTCTTCATAACTCCATAGGTATAGTAATGTACAGGAAATGCTCTGGTATTTTCCTTCTCAATCCGTGAACCCATTAATAATCATAAAACCACCCATTTACATGTACAAACTAGCCACAGCAGTGATATCCCTCTTGATGATCTCTTGACAGGTTTGCATTTTTTGAAACAACTCAGGATCACCAATGATTCTAGCCGCGTTTCTAACCTCCCTACAGGTCTCATCTAGTCTCGTGATGACTCTCACGATAGTACCTTCGAGTACATCTGTCAGCATTGTAATATTCTTAAAACTCATTCCGCGTGCCCATTCATATACGACTTCCATGAGTCCAAAACGCTCAGGATGAGCTTCAAAATCATTAGATTCAGATGTTGGTTGAATGACTTGATGTAATATTTGCATATCTGTAATCTTCTTCGAGAGTTCGAGGATCTTGATTTTGCCGGATTCTAAGGAACTGGACAGAGTTGGAACTACGGTTGTTTTTTCCTGGAAAATGAAGGCGCTAAGAAGAGAGACGATTTCTTCTGGCGTATACGCTGATAGTACGTTGTCAAGAATTAGTTCTGTGAGTATTAATTCATCTGCGGAGTGTATCTCGCAAGCGACCTTCCCCTTGAGTTGAACGCGAGAGGCGTCATCGATAAAGTCTAGATCCTTGAGGACTTGGATTCGTTGTTCGTAGTCAGGTAACAGCTGAAGATTGTTGTCAGACATAAGTTGGCGAAGTTGAATGATATTGGCTTGGATTAACCATTGATCATGACACATTGCGAACTAAGGGTCAGTTTATTAGTACATGTTGTATGATACAGCCAAAGGTTAGAAAGGGCACCTACATGTTTCAAAAATGAAGGACATTTCAAGCAATTAGCTTCTTGGGCGATGGTAGCTTGTTCCGCACGCTTTACAAGGTTTTCCCTCAACTGGAGAACCTTTATCTTAGACCAGTCCAATTCATCCCATACATCACTTTCCCACGTGGAACACAGATTAAAAATAATTTGTTTAGCGCTCTCATAAAGTTCACCGCCCTTATAAATATCAGGAACTACTCCCTTCACAATCGTGTTCGTGACGCACTCCAAATCGTTAACAGGAACATAGCAAGTCTTAGTAGAAATGTGCTTCTTGAGATTTGGAAGTTTGGTAAATATTCCTCGAAACTTGGGTACGAATGGCAATAAATCAGTTGTATCCCATTGATCTCGTCTTGTTCTGATTTCAAGAATATGGACAGATAGGCCATTTACATCTGTAGCGCCGTCACGAACAAGGATGCCGGGTGTGCGAACACCATCCTTGTTGTAAACTACCAATCGACCTTTCACAAACATTCGACGACCAACAGCAGTTGCTAGTGATCCAATATGAACATCGCGAGTAAGTTGCTTGTAAGTCTCAGTTGCTTCATGACACGTATCTAGATCTTGTTCACAAATATCGCAAGGTTCTCTGGTGATCTTAGCCAGGTCTGCTTCGGACAATTTGACAGCCTTTTCATGCTCTGGTAAAAGTTGTTGGGTAGCATGTTCACTGAAACTTCTTTTGATCATCTCCTCAATTTTCAAAGCCTCAACTCGCAAGAGATTGAGTATCATGTTGTAGGTCAATCTGAATTGAGAGCGAAGTTTTGATGGTTCTCCGAGTATCATTTGTCGAAGTTCAGTAACAGGTGGAGCTTCACCACCTCCCGGCGCAACGATTATTACCGAACCCACAGTATCTAATCCACGACGACCTGCTCTACCAGCCATTTGAGTATACTCTCCAGGCAATAAATCACGGAAGGATTGTCCATCATGCTTACGATATCCAGAAAAGACAACGGTTCGGGTTGGCAGATTCAATCCCATGGCAAATGTTTCTGTGGCGAAAAGAACTTTAACCAAAGCTTGTGCGAATAGCATCTCAACAATTTCCTTCACAATAGGTAGAAGACCACCATGGTGAACAGCAATACCTCGTCCAAGTAAATCTCGTAACCGAATAATTTGTGGTAATTGACGGTCTTCTGGCTTGAGTCGAGCAATAGATTTCTCAATTGTCATATGTATCGCACTCTTTTCAGTCGCTGTACAGAAGTCCTGATTACTCAATGCATCTGCATTCTCCTCGCATCTCTTTTTGGAAAAGACGAATATACATGCTGGGAGTAAGTTTTCTTTTTTGAGAAATTGAACTAGGTGTACCCATAACGTCTTGTCTTGAGCAGCTGATGTTCGGCCTCCAGTTCTACCACCACGTCCCATATGTCCTGGATTATGACTAGCACGAGGTGTTCCACTTCCACCACGACCACCTCTCTGTTGTGCCCCTCCACGTTGTGCGCCACCTCCACGTTGTGTACCACCACGACCATTCTGACCTTGACCTCTACCTCTTTGGTTTCCTCCTGCACGAGCATTTGAGGAGTCTGGTGGAGGTAGAGCCTTTACCTTGTCTCTTCCAGATAGTACATCATTTGCAGACTTCCAACCCTTCTCGATGAACTTCTTTTCTGCATCCAAAATCTTGTGAATGCCTTTATCTGCCCAAAGGTAATGTTCTAGTGGCACTGGTCTCTTTGGAGTTGAGATAACATAAATATCTTTCTTTTTGGTTCTTCCAACCCAAGATGCAAATTCGTAGGTGTTTGGAACAGTTGCGGACAGCAAAATTAATGTTACATGTTCTGGTAACATAATGATAACTTCTTCCCAGACCACTCCTCTCTCTAAATCATTAACGTAGTGCACTTCATCAAAAATAACGAATTCCACATCTCTGATTAAATCAGCACCCCTGTAAAGCATACTTCTTAAAATCTCTGTGGTCATGATAAGACAACTCGCCTCAGGGTTGATCTGCACATCTCCCGTAAGAATACCAACTTCGTCGAAAACTTGTCGGAAATCTCGGAATTTCTGATTACTCAATGCTTTGATCGGAGATGTATAAATTGCCTTCGTCATATGCTTGGCGGCAAGAGCAATAGCATATTCTGCTACTACTGTTTTACCTGCCGAAGTATGAGCAGCAACAAAGACTGAATCTCCGCTCTCCAAATGATAAACTGCTTCCTTTTGAAATGTATCTAGCTCGAATGGCCAATCTCTTGCCATGTCAGGAACCAATTCTCTGAAATTTGGAATGTCTCTCCTGACATCGACCATATGTGCCCATTCTTTTCCGCTTCTCTTCGCGCTTGAGGCTGCTAGTGCACCGTGGGGCTCCAGTGCCGGATACTCGACTGGCAACATTGAATCAATATCATCATCTTCTTCGTCTGAGCTTTCCGAAGAAGCTTCATTCTTCATGGCACCATCTGCTCCATTTGCAGACACTTCCTCGGCTGGTTCTTCCTCTAGGACATTCTTCACGTCTTCAGCCTCTTTCTCATCAACTCCTCCCTTCTTCTCAAACTTGAGCCCCCTAGTAAATCCTGGCGGTACGCTTAATAATCCATCCTCGCCACCAAAATTTATGATTCTTTCCAGACTCTTTTTTTCAGGTACTGTATTATCGATTTTACCGACCTGTTCATCCAAAGCAGCCGCAGCCACTACAGCATCTAATCCGCCGGGGGCGAATGGAAAGAAGCCTGCTGCACCTCTGACAAAATCTGCCTTATTTGCTGGTTTTCTCATAAAAGAAGTAGAGTTCTTCGCAGTTGCGCTGTTTGCTGGTACTGTAACTTCCTTATAACCTGTAACCCGCCCTTCTAGACCTTCTCTTGTGAACCGTGTGATTGTACGTGTTTGAGTTGGAGCGAGTTGAAAAAGGTCTGTATAATTTGCTGGTGAGTCCCAGCGCCTGAATAAGAATAGATGTTAGTATTGCCCAAGAAGCTACCTCTAATGTTCATCTCGCGCATCTTATCAAACATACAAATGTACCAGGGCCCCGGTATGAAGACAATGAAGGAAGAATAAAACTTACTGTTGAAGCTTATTCAACCATTCTGTAGAAAATGTGGTTGATGGCGTTAGGTACTTCTGTTCAAGCTCCTGCTTAAGCTCGTCGCGATTTTGCTTAACGCGTTTTGGTGGACGCTGCTCATCGATTATGCTGTCAATCCAGTCATCCTGCGTTTCGAGATCAAGATGATCTAAAGCTGCGACTAGACCTTCTGCCATGGTTAACTGACAGATCTTCCACAAATCTTGGAAGTGCTGCGAAAAGTAGGTAGCTCTTGAAGCTGCAGCTTCCCAGGTACGTGCTTTACAAAATTATGGTGGGGGTGGGGTTCTTGGGCTTTGGACTCTGCCCTTCTCCAGCGAAAAAGGCTGAATGATAGAAAGTGTTACCAATTTACTTTGGGAATCTAAAGCATTGTGAACAATTCCTGTTTCAATTCAAGGAAGATGTGTTTTACAATCTTTGCTATGTTTGTCATTCTATCCAATCCAACCTAATCGGCTCAATGACATAGCCAATTGCTCACCACATCAGACCCACCATTGTCAATCACTGTAATTAATTAACATCATACAAATCGTGTGATTTAGTAGGCTACTTGGACCACGTTAAGAATCATCTCATTGGAGTACGATCCCGCATTAAATTTTTTAATACAAAATAGTTCACCCCAACGCCTCATAATACTGCCATTGTACATCCTAACGCCAGCCGCAACCTGTTTACCATCCCCCATCCATATCCATCATAGCTTCCATAGCATCCATATCGTCATCTTCCACTCGTGTAGACTTTCCTGTATCTTGTTTTGAAGGTCGACCAGGAGGTACATTGTCGTTATCTGCGGCAAGCAATGCTTCAAGATCATCGTCTAACATTTCGTCATCGCCCCCTTCCTGTTCTGCTTCTGCAAGTAATGCCTCTAGATCATCGTCTGGCGGCCCATCATCTCCAGCTGTGATAACTTTCGGGGGACCGAATATACTATCATTACCACCACCAGAAACCGAAGTAGACTGTAAAGCTGGGTTTTGTCGCGCATTCTTCGGAGTAGCATCATACATATCATCGAAGTCCGGATCTTGATTTGGAACCGGTGTTTTAGGTCTTTCGCTCGCTGCATTTTCGAATATCGGTGCTATCCTCGAGACTATTTTCTCTCGTTCACTATCATCGCGCGGAGGAAGTTCTAGTTCATCAAATAGGGAGTCTTCGTGGACCGATGACTTGGCTTTTCCCTCATTAATCCAGTCCATTCTCGCAGATTGTATCATTTTCTTGTGACCTAGCTTTTCGACCATAGCTAATGCGTCAGCAAATTTGGCTTTTGGAAATAGATCATCAAGCCAAAGTTGGTAAAATGCGAGGAGACGAGCTGCATCTGAATACTATGATTCTGTAAGTATAAAGCTGACATTCACAAAATTGTTGCTATACATACCTCATGGCCTTTACCCTTAAACTTCAAATGATCTGCCGCTTTTTTCCGTAGTTTTTGTATTCCTGCAGAAGATAAAAGCCTTGAAATCCATATTAGTGTCTCCAAATCCATCTATCAGACAAATTGAACATACTTGTGCTCATCAAGTTTCACTCGGGGAACTCTAGGCTTCTTGGTAACCTGGATTTCCTCATCGATACCAAGTCCTGCACCACTTTTGATATTCCCATCTGAGGTCTTGGTTGTTTCTTTTTCTTTACTTCTAGGAACCACGTAATTGTCGTTGAAAGGATCATTTGCATCTCCAGCATCGTAATCGAAAAGGTCATCTAGATCATCAAATTCATTTCCACCGGCATTGGGTGTTTCGGTGGGAAGAGGCCTTGGTGGTGGAGAGTCCATTTTATAAGTTTATAAGTAGATCAATGATCAGAATTTAGTAAGCTTTCGTTTCCTTAAAATTAAGATATAACCCGAATTCACATGGAAATTCAAAATTCGTTGTGTCAGACGCGTTTACGATAAGGAAGACGCGACGGAACGTAAGGCAAAAATCAATTTAAGTCAGGCAGAAATATCTTGACCTGGCTCATGCACAATTTAGCGTTTCGATATCGAACCTCCATCAAGAATTGACCTCACCAGTGCGCTGAATCACCATTGTAAGCAATTGGCATACTTCAAAATGTCGAATACCGAACAAAGGCCATTTGTACCTTCAAAGAAAATCAACACCGAGTATCCTGTAAGTTGTCGTCACTTTGCTGCCGAACTTTTGCGAAAGAAACACACCAGCTGACTGCTCCCAAGCTCATCGACAGTGACCCGTACGTTCCATAAACCCCGCCAGTGATATCGCGAGGAGGGGCAAAATACTGATACGTATCATACAGACATATCAAAAGAGTACTTGGCTATGCAAGGCCATCGGACTATGCGGTCGGAGCAGCGACGGCTACCGCAGGACCGGGTTTGATGCTGTTGTGGGAACGTATCTCACCCTCACTCGTTGGCAAAGGAGGATTTGCTCCAATCATGCGATTATCTGGAGTTATTGGTGTCGGAGCTGGTTTCTTCATGTTTTACCAACGCTCTATACGTATGTATTCAGATCAACCTGCTGCCCCCGTTTCATTGCCCCGCCTTCACCTGAACTTGTTCAGATGTGCTAATTTATAACTACAGTACGATTCTACGGTTTCACGGAAAACAAGCGTGAGCAAGAAATGGATATGAGAGAAATGGTGAACAAAGTTAAGAAGGGAGAATCTTTATATGGGGAAAGCTCAACTACACCATATATTCAGGGAGTCGCATCGAGGAATTCAAGATATGCAGGAGTTTGGATGCATGTTATGCCTTGGTTTAACATGGTAAACCACAACCAGCATGGAGTTGATACAGCCAAGTATTACCAACAAGCCGAGAGAGAGTTGGAGGCTGAGAGTTCGGGAAAGAAACTGTCAAACTAGAAGTGCGAATTGTGATGAAGCGGCGCTTAGGGAAAATATCTTTTGGGGGTGAAATCGAACAACTCGAAAAGGACGACTGTAAATAAGGGAACTAGAATGATGTGCTTAACTTTTCGGTCGCGAGCCTAAATTGTGAAATTGTGAATGTGTTACATGATGTTTACATATTCGATTCTCGCGTAATATGCATCATGTCTTTCCCTAATATGCTACCTGGGGTATATCTCGACCATCTATTGCATCCAAACCATACGCCGCCTATCTTCAATCTTTTGGAAGCTATTCAGTAGACAAGAATATTTCAATTTTAATCCGTTTCATCACCCTTTGCTCTCGGATCTATTATTGGTTCCACCTCCAATTTCAATATTCTCTCTTTCTTGTTTCTGTGTTCGGGCGCTGCAGCAAATTAGCTTCGTGAGGCCTTCGAGACAATGGAAATAGAATCAGAATACTTACCCCTTCCATTCTCTTGGACATAAAATCTCCTCAAAATAACAATAGCTTCTTCTCGCAACCACCCACCACTAACTTCATAATCGCCCTCATGTTTCTCGATTCTTTCTTCATCGAGTGTCTGATTCTTCCACTCTTTTGCTTCATCTTCGGCGGCGTCATTACTATCGAATTTTCCGTTCTCAACATGAATATTCAAAACTCCACCATTCCCTCCAAATTTATCATTAACGGCCCCATACCATACTTTTCGTATTCCAATTTGTTGTAATAGTGATGCACACATTATACAAGGTTCTATCGTGACGTATAGATCCAAATTTCTCATATCTTCCGGCCTATACCCCCGCTTTGGATTTTCGCTCCCATCACCTTTTTCGTCGATGTCCTCATTTCCATTCTCCTCCCTCTTTCTTTTCGCGCTCCTACGCCCATCCGCGTCGCCACGTTCAACATTGAAACTCGAAGACAGCAACTCATCAATAGCAATAAATTCTGCATGTCTTGTCCCATTATAACTCCTGTTGGTGGCATTCATTCCCCTAGCTACGACCTTCTTGAGGATCGGATCAACGATTACACAACCTACGGGGGTCTCATTGGTGTTCAAAGCGAGATTTGCCTAAAGATATGTCAATATTGACGCTCAAAGAATAGATAAGTAGATAGAATACCATAGCAAGAGCTTCACGCATGAAAGATATATGTGTATCTATTTCATCTTGAGTCATAGATTTTGCATCGGGAGGAAGATTTATTTGAGATGATACTTTCGTATCAGAGATGACTTCTGAAGTTACCATTGAAGGTTCCATAGTTTTAGATGGAGCCCTTGCTCTCTTGACTTCAAGTGGACAGAGGAAAACCTCTCAGTGACGAGGAAGAGAATCCCGTGACGAGCGCAAGACTAAAATTTCACGTCACATGATTAACCTTAAAGCTGTCACCAGAAGATGGATCATAAAATGTTGACATGATAATTGGTCCTTTGCAATTTCTCGAAAGACGTCAATATATACTTAATCACCGAAATTCAAAAAGTTGTGATCACGAGAAGAGGCATAATCGTCCAAAGTGCTCAGATCGAGGCCGGCAATGGGCAATTGATCATACCCTAAAACTATCTAGTTGTTGATAGAGGAATATCAATCTAGTAGGTACTTTCATGACTTCGAACCTATAAATACTCTTTAAACTATTAATTATCGAAAGTCGAATGTTTGATAATCTTGATCAGCAAAAGATCGATTCGGTAGTCAACTTTATTCGAGACCTGATAACTCAATTCGAGATGATTCAAACTTTCAATAACCTTCGCTGATACTTCGATAACGATTAAGTTAAATTCAGTCTTCCAAAACAATGGACAGAGTTTCGATGGAAGCAAATAGAAATCACTAATTGCTAAAGACATAGGTGCATGTATTGATATTCTATATATAACCATCTTGCTATTTAAAGTTTTGGTTGATCGTTTGTCTCCGACCGCGTAGTAATGGGCAAGTTTTACCGAGAAACTCCTCGACTCTCTCTTCTCATACACTTCACTTGCGAGACTACCCCTATTTATGGTTCTCCTTTATGAAGTCTGATTGAGTCTCGTTCCTGTGATCTACGGGACATAAGCTATTATTGAGCTTTGTATTTGAAAGCAACGCTATCGATGGCCCAATCTTTATTCCGAATTTCATGTCAGCTTGATTGGAACCTGCGAGTCTCTCCATTCTTGTATTGGAAGTAGTTTGAGACCTTTCGCGATTTTTCTGGAAGCTTTGATCCTTTTAATCATCGTTCTGCAGTTGCACTGCTTTCGAAGTCAATTGTCTCGTATTCAGACAGCTACTCTTCCTTCGAAGATTCATGTCAGCAAGTGTTCCAGGCCGTTTTGAAAAAATATATTAGTATATATAAGAGGAGACATGACGCATCCCATTTCCTTCTGATCATTAGCAACATCTCCACCTTCAAGTGAAAGTCATCAGCATACCATATTCAAGGGGTATCCAACGACTTTTTGTATCAATCAAAGTCCTCACTTACTCTTTGAAACATAAAATCCATTCTCATCGTCAAGCCGAAAATGCATTTCAGCAAGCCAGCTCTCGTCGCTGCTTCCTTCTTATGGGCTACCACTTTTGCCTCTCCCATTAACTCGTAAGTCTAGTCCCCTTGAGAAACACTCAGTCTTAGATCATTGCACCTTTCACACCTCTGATCCTTTTCTTCCATGAAGACTTATACTCTATCGTCTTATCTTGAAACCTAACATTCAATTTTCCAGTCCAGCCATACTAAGAACTAGAGGACTCATCGGTGGCTCCACGACCGATAACAATACCAAAAGTACTGCAGGAAGTACCACTACCGACAATGCTGTAGGAAATGACAATACGAAAAATGCTTCAGAAAGTAATGCTGTCGAGGATGCTATAGGAAATCTGAATTTGAAAGATATTACAGGAGGTCTTAGTGCCCGCGATGTTGAAAGGCTTCATCATGGCCACAAGAGTCAAGAAGGCGAGATTGTCGACGATGCACTTGATATCGCCGACGATGCTACACCTGGTGGCTTTATTGACCATGTTAAAAAGCGTGGCATTGTCGGCGATGGTGCGGGAGGTCCTATTGCCCGCGATGTTCTTAGGCGTCATCATGGCCACAGGAATAAAGGAAATGGCACATCCGGCGGTGCAGTTGATACTACCAAAGATGCCACAGGAGGTCATGATACGAGCGATGCTGCAAACAGTATTGTCAGCGATACTACAGGAGGTATCCTTGGTGGTATTGGAAAGCGTGATGATGTCAGCGACGATTCAGTAGACCATGCTGCTCGCGGTAACGCGAAAGATGCTGTGAAAGATTCTACAGGAGGGACTGGATTTCTTACTGGTATTTTGAGGCGTCTTGTTCTCCGCGATAATGACGGCGCTGTACACGATGCCAATCAAGCCGCACACGATGCCAACCAAGCTGTACACGATGCCAACAAAGCTGTACATGATGCCAACCAGATTGTACATGGTACCCTGCATGGATTGCTCAGTGGGATCCTACGCTGAGCGGGGAATTCTGATCAGCAAGATATCATTTTGGTGGCTTGGATGCCAGTTTTATTTCCAACAAGCTGTTAGGTGTTTTTGTGGGGAGTTAGATTGATACAATTGTCGGATAGGTCATAGGGATTTCTTAGTCGGTCATTCTATCGATGTCATCTTTCTTGGTACAGTTTTCTACTTTAATGGATCAATCAAAAATATATCAATAATTCATTTAACATAGTTTATCAATATATACATTATATCAATACATACACCACTTTTACCTCAATTTACATTCTTCAATTTCAATATATAATTTATCAATCATTTATTATATAATTAAATAATAGAAAAGGAAAAATGCTTTTAATTATTAAAGCTATTGAAAAAGATAAAAAACTCTCGATTCGAAAGATTATTAAGCTATATAATATCATATATATAATACTTATTTAAAGAATAAATAAAACAACTTTTATAATTGAATTTCAATTACAAAATCTAAAACTTAATAAAATAGAAGAGCAAGTAATTATTTTATATATTCTTAATATAAATTTAAAAGGTTTTTTTTTTAAATTTAAAGAGATAAAAGATATAACGAATTATATTTTCGAATTGAAAAAAGAAAAAGCTGTTGAAAAACTTTGAGTATATTGATTTATAAAACAATATAAAGAATTAAAGATATATTTTAATTATATTTATAATTTTCAAAGAGCTTTTTATAAGGATTTTAAGCTTTTTGAAGAGTGGTTTCGATTAATTATAAATATATAAGCGAAATATAGTATTTTGAATAAAGATTTCTATAATTTTAATGAAACAGACTTTATAATATGAATTATATATATAATTATTATTATTATTAGTACTAAAAGATATAATAGAAGTAAATTAGTATAATTAGATAATTAAGAATAAACTATAATGATAATATATAGAAATAGAAAGGATGAAATTATTCCTTTATTTCTAATAGTTCAAAAATAGGTTTATCTCTTTAATTAATATATTGAAACTAATCTTCCTATAAACTAGACTATTAAATCTATATCTAATAAATAAACGAATAATAAAACAGATTTAGAATAATTAAAACATTTCGATAAGTATATTAAAAATCGAAGAAAAGGCAAATATTAAATGTTGATATTAAATAGATATGAAAATTATAAATTAAAAGCTTTTCAAGTATATTATAAAGAGAATAATATTATATATTTATATTTATTATTATATTCAAATTATTTAATTCAATTATTTAATATTAACTATTTTAATAATCTAAAATGTTCATATAATAATCAAATTGATAGATTTATTAAAGTATATATTAATTATATTTTAAAGATTAAATTCTTTATAGCTTTTAAAGTTATATATAAGGAATTAATTACTTTTTAGAATATGAAATTAGAATTTTAAGGAATAGATTTAATCCCATTTAATTCTAAAACTATATTTTCGAAATTAAATATTTGAATTCATACATCTACCCCTCCTTTTTCAATTTAAATTAATGAATCTCTCAAACCTCTTATAATCTAATTAAAGCTTTTTTCAATCAATATTAATTAAATCTTAAATAACTTGTTATTAATTAAGCTCATTTATATTTATATTTGAGATTATACTAATTTTAGTTAAAAGTACAAAGCAATTAGCTTATGAAAATATACTTTTAAATATAAAGATTTGTGTACTTCGAATAACAAATAAAATATTAAACAAACATTAATATACAAAAAAAACTCAATTATATTAAGGAGGAGTACTTATTGAATAAAAAGCTTTTAATATATTATTTCAATAAAAGATTGATATTCAGATTTAATATAACAAATATTAAAAAGAAAATAAATTTAATAAAAAAGTATCTTCTATTTAATATTATAATAAATATAAAAGGATAAATTATAATACAAAAATCTATCAAAATAATACAATAAATCCTAAATTGTTAGATTCTAAATAGTTTTAATTAATTGATTTAATTGTTATTAAATAATATAGATTTGAAAGTGTAAATTGAGATAAAAGTAGTACACATATTAATATAATATATACATTAATAAACTATATTATATATAATGTACAAACAATCATTATGAGTTTTTGATTCTAAATTAATATTTATGATTTATTATACTACTTGCATGCTATAGAATCTAGGCTTAAGACTCCAAACATGACCCTACTAAATCTATCTTTGTATTATATTTATAAAATTACCTAGTCCTCGGTCTCAGCTAAGACGATAATCCGCTTACGCTTCTCTTGAACAATCACAACATCAAAGTATAGATTTCGGAAACGAAGGCTCCCTTTGAATGATCAAATCTCTGGAAATATACCTAATTATAGTTTTTCACGTTATCTTCTCCCTCTCCTGTTGCACCAACAACCTCGAACAGACAGCTTCGACGCTGCAATATATATAACATTTCAGAACCCTGATCAAAACTCGGAGTATACAACACTAGAATACAAGACTGATCCTCTCAACTCAACATCCGGCCATGATATCGATTTGCACTTTCTCAAGTTTGTAGATCAATATATATTTTGCGGCTGGTTATACTGAGAGGTGAGTGTTCAAATTGGCGCTTTTTACATTATAGAAGCCCTAGTAGATAGTTTTCCTGACGATAAAATGTTCGTTGCGGAGATCAGTAGCTCCCCGTAAGCTACTGACACTGTTTACTTAGTAATTCGCGGCTGTTTCAAATGTGCTCGATGCATACCAACATCAGATGATGAAACCATAGAAGCGGGAGAGCTTCCTGATTCTTGTTTGGGAGGAGAGAAGCTCGATATGTAGCCAGATGACTGACTACTAAATGCAAAGCTCTTTGATTTAGGTCCTTTCCCGAGAAGGTGTGAAATATTGACGGTAGTTTGATTTGACTGTGTATGAACAAAGAACCCCATATATAATCTTATAAGTGGCGGCTACGCATCCGCTGAAGAACTATCAAAATCATCTTGATATATTTTTGCTCGACATTAATCAGCACAGAATGTCACCGGGTTCCCATCATTTACCTGTGATATTCACAGCATTTTAATAAATGATCACGTGTCGCTGGAACGAGGCGTGACTCACACCCCTGAACATCGACGCTTCGTAAATCCAAATCAAGTTCGTGCAAAGTTCCAAATTCCAAGACATGTCTCTTGTAAAAAGAGCCAAAGAAAAAAAGTCGAGCAAAGGATGCTGGACGTGTAAAAGTAAGCTCACATCTACACCCATTTTCCCAATCCAAGTAAATGCCCCGCCACCCAATGTAACCCCCACATTGATGTTCACGATCTAACAGTTCATGAAGGCAGGAAAATCGGATGCGACAAAGGTATCCCTCATTGCAATAATTGCAAAAGAACTGGTCGACTTTGTGAAGGCTATGGTGTAAAACTTCACTGGCCAGAATCGGGTGATGGACGGAGACCAGTTCATTCTTGGGAGAATGAAGCTCATCTACCTGAACAAACTTTTCTAGCTTTCCCGGCACGTGAAAAATATCAGTTTCTAAATTCGACTTTTGTTGACGTGCGGATTGCATCCGGTTATCAGCAGGAATGCTATTCAACACATCGGTATATGACGAGCCCTCAGAGAAGCTTGAAATTTGGATATGAAACTACTATTGGGTCACGGGATGCGACATTATTGTCATACTGTAAGAGGAAGAAATGTGCTGCATAATTGGAATGTATTGACAAGCTCCTATAGATACAGAGGTTCTGTCTCGCATGATTACGACCATTGATGATAGTTTGAATGGTTTTCGGAATTACCTACTCCCGAATGCGCTTGCAGATCGATACCTTTCGTGTCTGAGTCTTCGATATGCTATCCTTGCAGTATCAGCGTATCACTTATGGGGGACTGAAGCTGCTGTACAATACAAGGTTTCTGCTATACGACTATTATCACAGTCTATTCAGAGAGGTGATGGTGGACTTCGAGGGCAATTTGCCACTTGCATGATGCTTTGTGTAGGCGACGTAAGTATATCTACGCTGCAATTACTGAAAGCCTATATGTCTTAACTTCCGGATAGGTTTTTGATGGGGCTGATGGAAGCTGGCCTACGCATTTAAAGGCAGCAAGGGATATTGGCTTGAGAATGACGAAGGATCATTTCTTAAATACTTGGCTTTTATATCATGATGTCCTAGCAGATTTTAGTAATGGGAGGCGGCAGAGACAATTTCTGAGTAGCACATTTTTGGGAGCCCCGAGTGCAAATCCTGAGAACAAAATTGTAGGTTATGCGTAGGCATTGAAAGAGAGAAGCTGACATTTGGCAGATCATCGGTTCGCTTGGATGTTCGTTAGAAGTCCTCGAATGCATATCTTGTATCAATGAACTTTCCGGAATAACAGAAAGGCAAGGAGAATATCAAGATTTTGCCCGAGGACTAGTAAAACAGCTCGAAAATGCTCATCAAATCTCCGCAATCATGGAAGATGACACCACTGGCAAGATTGATCAAATTAAAATAGAAAACACGGCCGAACTTTACCGGCTGGGTGCCCTCATATATCTTCATTCAATACTATCAATACCTTCCGATTCCGATGTAATACAAGATCTAGTAAATAAAGCGTTGGAAATTCTGACCAGGAATGGTATTTGTACAAGTCCATGGCCATTATTTATAGCTGCTTGTGAAGTTGTATCTGACGAGCAACGAATCCAGATCCTTGATGTCTTGGAGGATATGCAGAGTGAAAGGAGAATCAGAAATCTAGAAATAGTGCGGGGTATCATAGAAACAGTATGGAAGCAGATGGATTTAGTAGAAGGCAGTGGCGCAAGTAAGAGAGTTGACTGGAGGAAGTTGATTGACATGCGGAAGCGAATACCCTCCTTCATCTGAGAGATAAAGTAATTATTGGCGACAATGTAAGATTATCAATACAAACAATATCAACATAGGATATCAATCCCATGATACCGTATCAACCGTTTCGGTTCGATACCTCTTTCATACTGAACTAAGTGGAGGAACATTGACCTCGACCAATTCTTCTCCGATTCCTCTTCTCATAGCCTCCCCAAGAATAGCCTCGGTAGCAGTGGCACCAACTCTCGTGACTCCCAGTACCCTAACTCTTAAAAGATCATCCAGGGTCCTAACTCCGCCAGCCGCCTTGATTTGTATTCCTTCCTTTACATTCTCTCTCATCAGGCTGAGATGCGGTAATGTGGCACCTTGATAATTGTACATCCCATCACTCTGTTTCACAAATCCATATCCCGTACTCGTCTTCACAAACGCTACCCCAACCTCGCTGCAAATATGACATAACTTCCCAATCTCCACATCGGTAAGAAAGTCATTTTCGAAAATGACTTTCAATATCGAGCCTTTGGACACCACAGCTTCATTGATAGCTTGAATTTCTTTTTGAACATAGTCCCAATCTCCCCCTAATGCTTTACCAATATTGATCACCATATCGATCTCTTTTCCACCAGCTTCCGCGGCTTTAGTTGCTTCAAACACCTTGACTTCTGTGGTGCTATTTCCAGCAGGAAATCCAATCACGGGACATACATTGACACCTGTTCCTTTAAGAGCAGAGATGGCTTGTTCAATAGAATATGGTTTAACGCAGGCAGTAGCAACTTTATATTTGGCGGCGATGGAAAGACCAGCGGCGATTTCGGTATCGGTCATGGTAGGGTGGAGGAGAGAATGATCAATCATTTTGGCAAGGATCGGGAGGGATACTGATACTGTAGGTGGAAATTTGATTGAGGAAGCCATCTTTGAGATCTTTTGTGTATTAGATATCAGACTGTTTAGATGATTTGCTGGGAAAAGTTTCAAAAAACAAAGTATGTACAACGCTGGTTACTTTATGAAGTAAATCGGGGTGTAACGCTAGATTGGGCCAAGAGGTGGGGGCTCTTTAAGGTTACCAAGAATCCAACAACATGGCAAGAATGCACAACAAAATGTTCAAGCACAACTCTCGGTCCCGAATGAAGCAATTTTGCGCTGTTTGCCTCGTCGAAGACAGAAATTGAATATCTTAATAGTCCTGCGTTGTGTCTGGTAGTGGTAGAATAACTGTCGTTGTCGAAGAGATGCGCTTTCTTGAAAGTTCATGATCAATTGTGACTAGTGCTCGCATTCATTATCGACACATACCAAAGTTTTCGTACTATGCAACTGCTTTCAGGTGTTTCTGAGAGATCTATGGGGCAATCGGACCCATCAATCATAGATTCCGATTGAAGTCGAGGATCTGGTGATCCAAATATTGTCAGTTGAGAGAAGACTGCAGGGATATTTGTTTATTTGCTCACGATTTCGACCCTCGTCCCTTCTCTCCTTGCTGGTGTTATTCTTGTTCGTCAGTTAGACTGTTTATTATGACTGAATTACGTCTTATACGTGTTTAAGTTGCCAGTAGCCACAGGATAATGATTGTTTGAGAATATAAGGGTACGTCAAGGTATAGGTCTTCGGTATGGCGGCCGTTGTAAGTTGTTCTGAACCTTGCCTTGAGTTCTTCCCTCCTTCCGCTGGAAATCAAATTTGTGTCATTTATATGAATTACAATTGCCTTAGGATATTGTTACCCGAAAATTTGGCGTGTCCACGGGTATCCTCCTCATTCTCTATACGGGAGTTCCTCCCCATGGACCTCAAATCCCATCTGCGTTCTCTTCTTTTTTCCTTGTTCTAACAATTCACATATGACTTTTCATTCTTTGTCAGACGCTATAATTATCTGCTACAAAATATCAAAATCATTTTTCTATTCAGACTCCAAGTGGAAACTCCAAGATATTAGAATAAATCTTGAGTTATTGCTCGTAAATTGCTCTTCAGGCTTTTATCCTGAATTTTTTACCTCCTTCTCCAGTCCTGCACTTCAATATGGCCAAGAAAAAGAACAGCAGTCATCAAGAATCTCTTGAAGATGCTGCTACGAGGCTCAAGAAAGAAAAATGGGCAAGAATACATGCCGAAGCTAGGCAGCAAATTGTAGAAAGACGTATTTTGGCCGCCGAGGAAATGGCAGCAAATGTAAGTCCAACCCGACTGCCTAAACTCGTTGATTTCAATATTTACACATTATTCTCATCTAGCATTAAACTCCTTCATCACTTGCGCAATCTTACTTGAGATCTCTCAAGCCTTGAACCTTTTAGAAGGTTTCGGGCATTCTGAATAGATGTTCATATTGATCCAGACGTTTAGCAATATTTCAATGTTTAAAAAGCCTACTAGTTCTTCTAAATCACAGCGTACAGAATTGCACTTCCTATTATCAAAAGCAGCTGCTACAGGCCTTGTCGACACTTTTGGCCTATTACCCATCGAAGTCAAGCTTCATATGTTCAATGAATGACAGAAATTGATTCTTTGCACTCCTTAATCTCCGCCTCTAGATCATTCCATAAATGTTATATCAACGATCAATATCAATGCGAAGTATTCTACAAGACACTAGTCAATGAAATGACTCTTCCTGTCTTTCTTCAAGCGGTTGCCAAATTCAGCAATTCAGTACGCGGAATACGATGGACAGGAGAATGGACTCCTGCATTCCAGAATGTGCGCGAGTTTATGGACCAGTATTCCACAAATTCAAGAGCCACAACCTTCAATCACAGGAGTTATAATATGAGAACTCTGACCTCAATTGCAGAATTTCATTTGAAAATAAAAGCTGTTACTCAGGATTTTTTCAAATCTGGTTTAGATTTGCATCCGTGGACGCACGAGAGGTATGGGAAGGAGGAATGAGGAGGCTCGAGGGGCTTCGAATACAACGGGCTTTCTATAATTGTGAGCTATACGTTCGTCTCTCTGAACGCTACGATGATCATATCAATGAGCAAACTTTGTTAACCCAGCGGTTACACGGAGAAATCCGGGGGCGTCGAAATGTAAGGCGAGAGATTCATGAGTCGTTTTTTAATCATTTCAGCTTTTTAGGACTCGAAGAGATGGTCTCGGTAAAAGACTACATGGAAAGAGAATACAATAATATTATCAACGAATGCAAACATTTTTTTGGCAAAGAATTCACAGGCTCAGCAATACGGTTCTCCATCGACTTTAAAAAAAATACATGAAGCGGGAAACATCAAGCTGGGCGGCTACGATGATTTCAGGAAACATTATAACAATTCACCAGAACTTTTATCAACAAGGGTGTTGAGTTCTTTTAGAAGGTTTGTAACCAAAATGGACCCAAGACACAAATTCCTCTTATAGATATTCCATTACAACAAGGCACCATTCTATTGTCTAATCAAATCACTAAAATAAAGATGACTGACTACTATATGAAAGACCAGGCCATGAATAATCTACGAAGCCAAATCAAAACATTAGAATACCTTCAATTTTTAAAATGTTATAGTCGCTCTCTCGAAAGCAGAGCGGGGGCAACTCGACCATCCAAGCCCCCTTTTCGCATGAACCATGATCCATTCGTTTATGGAATCCCGAATGTATCACTTTTGGGACTATTGGTCATCTTGGGGTTATTGTATGTGGGACGGGGAACAAATTGTCCACATTCGAGATATTTTTTGGCCCACTGGCAACGCACTACTACGTAATCATGGTCCAAGGTCACGTTTGAGCTCTCGAGTTGTCTCTTTACCAGCGTTGTAAAGTTTGAATAGCGATGATGTTGTAGGCATCAAATCTAGTGAGGCCATCACGTATTTGTTTTTAGGTATCAAAATCAGCATGGCCGTTGAAAAATCCATAAATTGTATTCTTCAATGTCCTGATTAAGTTCTGACAATCAAAAGGCCGCTTAGGCACCCAGAAGAAGTGCTCGCCAAAGCCACATTATGGTACGTTGATGAGTGGTCTATTTCTTCATCTGTGGACAGGTCTATCTTTCTTTCGGAACCTTGGATATTCTAATTCGTTGAAACTCCAAATTGATCTTGAAAGTCTGAGCTCACATCTCATTCTTTACGTTGGTCTTTTGAGAGCTCATGGTCGCTTGTCACGATAAAGTTGAGTTTGAGGAAATATGGTAGTGACTTGAATACCATGTTAGGTATGGCCTACGACAAAAGGGGCATAATTGATGAATAGGCTGCGCACAAATTATCTGTATCCGTAGATTATCTATGGATAATCCACTTTATGAGTTATTCATTAAAGATTTTATTTACTTTATAGATTATTTGTTGAGACTTTAAAATTACTTGTTTTATATAGATTCTTTTTTTTTTGTTTAAAATATAAAGTTATTCCTAAATTATTTTCCAGTCCAAAAGTAATCCAAACTTAGATTTATATTAATTTTTATATTAATTATAAAATTATATTAATATTATAAAAGATTATAAATAGTTATATAATATATGGGTAAATAGATATTTATAAATAATTGTGGATTACTTATAAGTTATTTGTTCAGATTCTGAATTATCTGCTTTACAAACGAATTATTTGTAGATTATCTATCGAGGCTATTATTCGTTCTGTGGATACCCGTTGCGTAGCCTATTGACGAGTGTTAGTATAAAATATGAAAGATTCAAGCCAGTCTTATGCGGACGTTTCGCTAGAGGCATAGGATGTTTCATATTGATTTGAATATGACCATGGAGTTCCGCCGATTTGGAAAGACCTGATGGACTGGAGTAAGCAGTTTGTTAGAATCTAAAATAAGGAACATAGCACACTTATTGGAGTCTTTGAGAGCGAAGTGATATAATCTCCTCAAGTAATAGAGATGCATTGCCAGGTCTGACTCCGTGACTTGAAAATGTGTTGCCGAAAATGGAAGTTGAGACGTTAGCGCTATTAAAGGTAATGGATGTCATTTGGGCGGAATTTCTCACTTTTCACTTTTCAATCTCGCAACCTTCCTCATCAGAAAAACGTTTTTGAATGGTCTTCAAAGCTTTCTTGATCTGAGGAGCATAATAAATTGACTCTCGGATCCTTCAAAAGACTGAGAGTATTCTCGTTGTCCTTCAACGATTTCATGAGGATAATCAATTACTTCCTCTGGTCCTTCCCTTCACGGCTGTCAAATTCACCTTCGAGTATCTGTTTCTGGATCTCCCAGTCGAGTTGCGTAAAAGAATCGTAAGTTAGTTTGGGGCATTTTAGTGCATTTCTTAGAATCATATAGCATATCTCTTGCCTTCTTTTCTGAATCATGAAATATCTATACTGATCATGTTCGCTTAGTGGTGGTACTCTTTGCTAGGGACCCGTGTTGTTCAACTTCATCGGGTCGAAGGAAAATGCTGGTCGGACGGAGAGCAGCCTGTTGCCCTTCGTGTCTGTCAAGAATTTAGGGACACGGCTTTAGAATATTATAGAATGGCCTTCTGAATCTTCACTGGCAACCACATACTTCGATTTCAATGTCGACATGCTATAACTTGCCGTTGGAACTATCCCCCATCACGGTGTTGAGTTTGTCAGAATGCTACGAGGTGGGATCAGTCAATGCGACTTGGGATTGGTCCAGTATGTCGCTATAGATCACTACTATCTGAAGTTATTGTTATGGAAACCACCAATCGGCTTTCGGGATTTTAAAGAAGATGACGCATGCCTCAGGAGCCTATTTCCCGCCCTACAATCGTTCACTTCAATCGTGATACCATGTGCAGCTGAGCCTTGGAGTTGGTTCGAAGACGGCCCTCTACCATTTGGTGACTACTCTATGGATATTATAATTGCTAAAGATGAAGAGATTACCAGAGATTTTCGGCCATGGATTGTAAAGAATAGGAGAAGCTTTCTACCGTTGAAATGTTCTTCTAAGCCAGCGGCCTAGGAGGCTGACATGTCCGTACTGTGGAGGTACATTGAGCTTCATGGTACACCAGGCGTAACATTACGCATTGTTGCTTTGAAAAAGCTTAGAAGAGATATAAAGTGGAAGCACCGAACGGAGTATCTGAATGAGGCTGTCTATTTCGGCGACGATAATTGCCTTTTCCGTGCCACCGAAGCGCTTTCGAACCTGCTGCACTTACGAGACCATGATTTCAACATTTATCAAAGTTCGGTGTTGGCTTGCACAAAGCTTCTATCTTTCCAAAACTTGAACGTTTGAAGATAGTTGATGAAAAGGCATCTGTTGATCCGCTTGAAGTATATAAGTGGACAAGGTGTTGTGAATGCCAAATCAAACACAATAGTCCAGCCATTAACCAATGTCAAGAATATGAGGGAATGAGTGACGGCTTTGAGCTAGATGGAGGATTTGATATTGAAGACGAGATGAGAAAATGCTTACTTCTGGCTCATGAGTCATGAGTAGTTCGAGCCTCGGCGAACTCAAGATGTTTAAGCGGTAGTCGAAATGGAATATAGTGAGGTTTTTAGCGAGTCGAAATACCTCGATATAATATGGTGGCTCTCAACTAGAGTAGATATACATTGCTTCAAATAGCTCGAGAATTTCGAAAGTTGGTCGTAGCAGATGATTTGTACTTTTCAATCAGATCTACATGTATGTAGATAGATTATTATATTTGAGCATGTAATTAGAAAGAAAAAGCAATAATAAGTCAACTACCCCACTTTCCGACCACCCCCTGTTTCCGACCACCTAAAAAATTCATATTATCTACACTTAAAACTTTAATAACTCAATAACTATTGAACTTCAATGAAATCGCCTGTAGAATCACTTTCTATAGCACTAGAGCTATCATCTACCTCATCTTCACGATCTCCAGCTTCAATTTGTGTACGCCTTATAGCTCTAATCCCTGCGAACTTCGAATTTGGAGATACCACAACCTTTCGCCTTTTTCTAGGTAATGCTTCATCTAATTGATATTCTAGCTTTCTAATCTTATTCTCTGCCTCTAAGAGTTCATAATCCTTAGCATCGAATCCTTTTATAATCTTGCGAAATAGTAATCTTCGTGTTGGCAAATCGATCTCCTTCTCTTGAATCATTATATCTCTATATTTTCTGATATCGGCTCCTTTTTGAGGGGTTTTCCATTGAATAAACGATGAATATATATTCCATTGAAGAATAGGATCATCATCAGATTCAGGATTAAGTGATAAAACCTCTCTATTGCTATTTTCAAGCAAAAGTCGACTCATAAGAGGTTTAGCCATATTTTTGGGCCAAAGACCACTAGCTTGCCACCCAGACTTGATATTTTGAATAGTTAAACCTTCTATTCTAGCCTTCTGATAGCAAGAAAGGAAATTGCGCTTTCCAATTGGTGAGGAATCGGATAATAGACTTAATTTATTAAGTTCGATTCGATATGCACTTTTTAGGGGTGAGAACACAGATAAATCGAGTGGTTGTAGTACGTGTGACGTATGTGGTGGGAGAAATAAGAGATATATGTTGTTATTAAAGCATTCTAACATAAATGCTGTAGTTTCATGGCTTCCGTGTCCGTCCAAAATGAGGAGTCTTGAATTTTCCGGCTGAATAGGGGTAGTTTGAGGGATATAGATCTTTTTCAGCCATTCTAAAGCTGTAGCATCTGTAGTCCATCCATTTTCTGTAGCGGTAAAGTTCCAACCCTTGAATAGAGTCAAATCTGTTGGAAACCATTGTTGCTGAACTGATTTTCCCTTATATATTACAAGGGGAGTAATGCTTTTTCCATTGGCTGAAATGCATTCTATAAAAGAGGTCCAAATTCGAGATCCAGGTTGCTTTTTTTGAATAAATCTTCGATCAGTGCTTCCTACTACTAGTCCATTAAGACCCTGACCCTCCATTATACCTGCTTCATCCATATTCCATCTGTTGGCCGGCTTAATAGCCTTGATTTCAGGGATTGCGAGGTTCCGGAACCACTTCTTAATAATATCAGATGTAGCACCTGAAACTCGTGCAGAATCGATTTGATGTTGCTTCTTAGTTCCAATATTAGGATGCCTTCGAAAAAAGCTATGTATCCATTTCTTTCCAAGTGAGGGATCCTCCCCTCGTACAATAAGGAGGTGCTCTGCCATCTCTCTGATTTGACGATGTGTAGGGCTAGTACCAAGAGCTTCCTGTACTAATATCCATTCTGCTAGTCGATTCTCCTGAATTGGAGATAACTTTTGAAGTATTTGGGCGCCTTTTTGATGCGAAACTCCACCATATATTCGATCGTGAAGTGTGGTACGTGGAACACCATAATCCAAGCTAGCTCTTCGTATGCTTGCTCCATTTGTAATCGCTCTAAGAGCCTCTGCGATATCTTCTTCGGTATATCTATTCTTCATATCACAATTATAATAATATCAAAATTTCAAATCAATTGATTAAAGCATTGTTGAGTTATTCAAAGTATAAATTTTATAATTACTCAAAGCGGTGTGGTTTTTGAGGTGGTCGAAAAGAGGGGGTGGTCGGAAAGTGGGGTAGTTGACTTACTCATAGCTATCACTATGGCTTTTTGCATTGTTTCTGGTTTGTTTCCCCTCGTGTTTCTGGTCGGTAAACAACTATTGTTTTCGGAGCTCTTGAACCGGGAGGAAGATTCTCTGTAATCCTATCAAGATTTCGATTATTTTTATCTCTGGACTCTTTTAAATGCTCAATTTCATCAGGATCCCGATCTTTCGACTAGTGATATCGAGTCGATGATATGATACACTTCGATGTTCTTCAAGGTTATTTAGTATTCGATACCTACCTTTGCATATCGCTCAATCAGCTCCTTCTTGAGATCATTGGTGTTTCTGTAGAGTAATGAATAGCATGGTTTAGAGCTAGCCTTCCCTTGGAGTAAAGACGGGTATTGATGTCAAGATGGTACTCTTCATCATGAGCTGGGATCCCTGATAAGAATGGAGCTATAGGAGTGAGACTAGTGAAGAATGCTTCATTTGTGAGTGGAAAATTGTGGGTTGGGATAGTGAGTAAAGTATAGTAAATTGTGTATAGGTGGGTATTAGCGGAGCGGCTAAGAAGTAAATGGTCGCTTTGTAAATTTTCGATCGTGAGTTGTACTGTAGTGAAGCTATTGAAGATCGGAGTCATTGAATAAAGTATCCAGCCACTGTCAATATCACTTATTCACTTCTGGTATAATCTCAAGTTTGAATTCCTGGACACCTTGTGTTACCTATGGACCATTAATCTTACACTCGCGAGAGTGAATTCATACGGCACTGGATTTCGTTTGAGTAAAGAGGCGAATGATGAGCTACAGTACCATCTGCTATGCATCTCAGAGCCATAAATTCCAACAATTATGAACATCAACCTACCAAGACAATTTTACGGACGGACGAACAACGAAAAGAACTAAGATGAACAGAAGAGATATTGTCAATACTTTTCAGGCTTTGCAGGATAGAGTCACTTCTCTTGAGCGCGAAATTGCAACAAAGAACGCAGAGCTTCATGAAAAGAACGTTGTTATCGGGTTTCTCCGAGACGAATGCCAAAAATATGCAACACAAAACGCGACGGTTCTAGTAGCCGGACATTCCCAAATCTTACCCCATGTTCCTACCTTCGATGTTGATAAGCATGGAAAGCATTCGGTTGATATCGATTATTGGCTACAGAGAATGCAGGCAAAACTAAACATGGATCATTACTTAGGAGCTAGTCGTATGGAATATGTTGTCTCTCGACTTGGCAGTGGCCCTTCGGCATATGTTGATAAGAGATATCGAACAGCGGAACAGATTCTTGAGGCTTTGTACAAGATTTATGCCAACACGGATCAGAAAGAAGCCGCTGAGAACGCTTATCGCCGTTTGTGTCAGAAGGATAATGAACCATTCCCACTGTTTTGGAAAGAGTTTCAACGCCTCAGTGCGGTCCTCGAGATGACCGAAACAATGATGGTTCATGACTTGTGTGGAAAACTCAATTTGAGATTGCGCCAGGCTTTGATAGAGGTCAATGTTGATAATATCGAAGATTTTGGAAGGATTTGCAGGATTGAGGATAGAAAGTTGAGAGTAATGCAGCTTTGAAGGATCTCGATGAGGAATGAGTCGAGATTTGAACGATGGTTAGGAGTTTATGATCTGGATTGAGAGAGCTGCGCGTGGATTGTGCTTCGCGTGGAGGGACTGGTACCTAATCGCCGCAAGCTTTTGGTCAATGTTGCCGGGTTCTTTTTTTCAGTCATGGGCTGGAAGTTTTGAGGGGAAAGAAGGGGGGATAACTGTAATCCTACGGCAGATTACCATTTCGAAACATGTAATATGATCAGAATCTAATCGAAGAACACATTGTTTTCAGATTCCTAGGATTTGGGATTGGACAAAGTCGAGTTTCTGCCTCTACGATTCATTCGAGGCTTTTGGCGTGAACAAGTAGACAGCGAAGAGTCTTCCCTGGTTATTGAGGTGCTGGATCATCTCAAAAGAGATAGGACGAGTGGAGCAGATCAAAGTAGCTCCGAGCTGCTTTCATCTGACCAACAGGCTAGTTGGTACTGCAAAGTCTTGGCTGGGGGCGTGGTCAAGCGAATTAGTTGTGGATCTTATTAAGCTCGCAATCATTCTGTTCGAACGAGATGAGGCCTGATAGACATTGAAGAGCCTCGTGGAAGTAGCTTTACATGACAAACTTTTCACTTGAATTTTTATATGACTTGATAGTGCAAGTTTCCTGCAAGTGACCACAGTTAATTTTTAATTAATTGATAATCTGTTTCAATCTTGAGAGATTTGGTATTATCTGCGTGATATTATGTTGGACCTTAGATTGTAATTTTCTGACCAGGATGGAAGATTGTATTTTCTGTCACTCTATTTTTGGCAGTCTATAAGATTCCGAAACTTCTGGCAGCTCGTGTTGGAAGATTTCTTTACGGGGGAAGAAACCTGGAAAGAAGAGGTGTTTCGAAACGAGGGTGATTTACCCAAGATCTACGACCATAAACCATCACTTCGGATGATTTTTTACGACCAATAATTCACCACAATCTAGAGCCATGATTTGTCTAGTAAAAATTCAAAAGTTGACATCTACCGTCAAACAAACATCAGATATGTTGTTAATCGTCTCAAATCAAGTCATGGATATCTCACTCGGTTACCGGAGGGTCAGTGATTTACAAGAGATATCATTAGTTGTGCTGCCACCTTTCCCGACTAGATAGATGAATTTAACAAGGATAACCATAAGCTGCAGGCTCTATGAGTTTAAGAAGCGGCATTACTTCGTCTCATCTATAGTATGAGATCTTTGAATCTCGAATCTCGGATCATGGATTAGCATTCCCATTTCTCGACACTGTTGTAAATTTTGTGTGGTCTCTATGAAGCCAACATTTCGATATCCCCTTTTCCTAATAACAGAAAAATCATTGCTGGCTTAATCTTAGTATTCATACTGTATACTCAATACGATCCTCGAAAATCACTCACAATTTTGAAAGCTGTCGGTAATTCACCGTCCTGCTACACTTAATTGTTCTGGTAGTGTGACAGCGAGTTTCATCGGCGGCTTTGGTCGTGGCAGCTTGCTATACAGAATCTCCTTTATTGAAATTACTTAGATGGAGATGAGGGAATTTTAAACAGTTCACTTCTAATGTAAAACCGCGAGATGTATTCACTACAATGAATTAAGAGCCGCGATTGTTGTCGCTTAATCGTCTATCCAGACACTCAAGATATTCCACAAAATAACCTATCTTGTATAATGTTCACGACATGGCATAAAAGCGCATCCGAAAATTTTCAACGTACATGCATATGAGTTTGAGTGCATTTTGACCCGAAGCCCAAGATTGTCTGGGGCTTGGCAATATTTGCAAGAGCGCGGAAAAGGCAAAGCTGAGGTAACAGGCGGGTGTGAGCATGTTCTGCGGATGACTTTGCGTTGTGATTTTTTGTCTATCATTTTCCAGGCCTGATTTCGTCTTCACTTCTTATTCAATTTGATCTGAGAAATGTGAGATGACAAAGCTATGTAGGATATGGGTGGAAAGAGTTAGTGGAAGAGAGGAAAATTGCGTGGTATTATCCACAAACTTTATATCCATAGCGTAATATTTTTGCTAATTCTGGATTTCTGATAGGCTGCACAACGAGTACCTGTAGGGCGGATAATAACCTCGACAAATAATCTACAGATAATCCGTCTGCAAAGTGGATAATTCAAAAATATGAATGGGTAATTTATAGAGTAGGTACAAATTACTTATAGATATTCATCTATTTATATATTATATAATTATTCATAATCTTTTATAATATTAGTATAATTTTATAATTAATATAAAAATTAATATAAAATCACTTTTAGGCTGGAAAATAATTTGGGAATAGCTTTATATTTTAAATAAAAAAACAAATATATTCACATAATCTACAAATTATCTATAAATAACTCATATATCCACAAATAATCCATCTATTCATAAATAAATGGATTATTTACAAATAATCTATAGATTATTCATATAGAACAGATAATTTTAAAGCCTCAATAAATAATCCGCAAAGCAAATAAAACCTTTAACAGATAACCCACAGAGCGGATTATCCGCAGATAATCTACGGGTACAGATAATTTGTGCGCAGCCTAATTTCTAATACCAATTAGCATTCGCAACTTGATCTATTTCGAAATGAGTCAAGTGGATCTCGCGATCCCCATGTTTTGAAGTGGTCCGGAATAAATGAGTTGCCTGTTTGAACTTACACTTGGAATCAGAAATGAGAAGCCTGCCACGACAAGAACGGATGTAAATCTGCATGTAGTGAGAGCTAATTTAGGAGTACATAAAGAAGTCCTGTAATCATATGACCTCAGAATTGAACTTCTTATAAACCAGATTTCCCATAGACTATACTGCTGTGCCGTTTAGGATATGTAGGTTAGACCAAATGATATACATCTTTCCTTCATTAATTCTTCTAGAGGAATGATTACAAGACTCATTTCAAGGCATATTTACACGCTCATATACTTTAAACTTCTACAAGTATAAGTTTGAGTCCTTTCCTGTGGTAACAGCTCTCTTTGTGAAGAAACAGTAATATTGGTATTATTATCAAAATCAAAACATCAATTTTGTAAATTTGAAGAATATTTCTTATACACTTCTAAAAATGAACCAGTTTCATCGAATGATGAAACGTTATAACATTAGGAGGTCGTATTATTATTATTATTTTTAAAGTGTTTCGATATGCTTGATACCTAGGCGTAGTCAGTCAAAGATTTATATGAGACTGGAGTTCTCCCCCAATATAATGAGTGGAATACAATAGTAGAACTTTTACTAATTGAAGAATATTCGAGCTGCTACAGAATTTCTCCTTTGAAGTACTTATTAGACTACTTTTCCGCTCACTCCTTGTGTATTATGCACTAATACCTTTATTTTAGCTTTAGCTCTTTTGAGGTCTTATTAGTGTTCGTCTTTCATTAGAATAATTCCTACTATCATCTGGCCATATTTAGTCATATTCTCTTATTTGTACTACCTTTTTATCTACCACATATACAAACTTTCATAATATCTCGCCTAAGCATCTTCATAGTAGTGAACTTCAATCTATGACTTCTAATAGAACAATACAAAATTCCTCCTTTTAGATTTTTCCTTCATTCATTCGAAAGCCGTTCTTGTTATTTTGAATACTCAATGTCACTCATCTGTTGATTCTATATCTATGTTCATATAAACTTTACTTATTAGTAAAAGACTATCTGTTCTCGACACAACTTTCTGTAGAAATTGAGTTTAAACTTCCTTTCTCATTAAAATATTCCTACCATCTCGCTTGTATACTCTCTGTTTTATTCAGATGATCTTAAATTCTATCAGAGTAAAGTAAACTATTATTCTTTCTTCGTTAATCATCTAATACAGAAATCTTCTTCATACAATTCAAAATTGTCGATTATCTGTTGTATTCTAGCCATATAAACTCATAAAATCCTTAATTCCCATCAAAGATTTAGCTACTCTCATCTTATATTGTTTGAATGTTTCATTCTTAGTTCACACTTCAAAGTCGAACAATCAAAGTCTTCCAATTTGTATTTTGTGAATTCTGGGTTTTGAACTTTCCCCTAAATTACACAAGGACAGTTCTCCTCTTTACTTTGTTAACGAAACATCTCTAACTAGGACTGAAAGATAGACAATGATTGTGAGTTTCTATTATCTGGTAGCAATCATGTCTTATTGATACTTCAAACTTGAACAATTGTTGTTCTTCTCTATTCCTAATTAACGACAGCCATGCTCATTTTCACTCAAATTCATCTAATCTAAACTATCCTGTATGCTCTACGAATAACAACTATCAAACTTTCAGTTTTCCTATTTATTATCCCTGATCCTCAAAACAGAACTCTCAAAATGAGTAATTTCAACACGTGACAGGTCATTATTGAAGTTCCGAGGAACTTTTAACACATCAGGGGCGGCAGAACTTCGGGGGTAGCTAACCGACAGGCTAGGATGGATGTTGGGACTATCTTGATGTACACCAGAAAGAACTAAAGATAAAAAAAAAATGTCTTAATTGACGATATATACATTTTTTTGTTATGTTATATCTTTTGTGCATCTACTGGATGTTTCCAATACTCAGTAGTGATGAAGGGAAGGTAACTATGTTGAAAAATGAAGATACTTTTGTCATGCATTGATGAAATGCAACACCAAATGATGTGAATTTGATGATTGAGAAAGTATAAAAAGTTGATTTGAAGGACCTTGAGCTATTTTTATATTTTGAGAAGTCTAGAGGTGTTTATGAATGTTTGAAAATAACTTTATTGATGTTTTCAGAAGGTTCATGAATGCAGTATCTGGCCAACATTATATTCCCATATCTAGTTCCTATCATTTTGAGTATATTTGAAGTTCATATAAATTGCCTGAAATGACTCTTTTTCTGTCCCACTGAACCGCAACGTCCACTTATGTAGTATGTAGATGTATCATATAAGCCAGAATTCTGTTATGATCATGATTTATTGCTAAAATTCCACTTAAAGCCATGAAATAACAATCTAACACAATCTTATCTTATAGCCTAGAGAACACCATAGATTCATTCACTATGATTCAAAATTGTTTACTATGTAAAGCACTAAGCCACTCATATAGTGTTGTGCCCTGCTCCAGTGCTGCCAGCACCTACCTCCACCTGAGCGCCTACTTGATTCCCAACCTGCACCTGCCATTTGGCAGATCTACCAATTCTGTATTCCGAAGAGTAGCTTAGATTCAGAATTGCCTCTATGATGCTCGAAGTACTTGTGTTTGTGGGAGTTACTGGATGTAAACGCTCATTTATATGCGCTTCAAAGGCCTAGTAGATGTAATCGATGACGCGAATAGGGTGTTGGGGATAGAAGTAGCAGAGCCTAAGCATTCAGAATCTACAGACAAGGAGGTAAGATCTCGGTATGTAAACGCGCTTGTTTAGTTTTTGAGGGAATCAGTCACAAACATCTGACAGCCTGTACTTCGGAGGTTTAATTCGGAGTGTTTGTATATATCATCGAGGAAAAGCCTTCGCAACGGCTTAGGCCATGAACCATAGAGGATGCATTCCGGAGCACTTATACGATATGCAATCACAGAGGATAGCAATTAGAGCGCATGTATTTCGAGGCTTAAAGGGCTCAGCTCGTAGTATTCATACAGTGCCGCGAATAATAATGGTCGTCGTAGGGGTATGAACCTCGAACCATAGAGGTTGATCGCGTTGTGCCTATACAAAGAAGTCTGGGGATAATATTAGCCATAGTTGCAGAACGTATGGCATAAAGGAGAAATTAGCATTCTTTGAAGAATCTGGGCATAAGATCAAGCAAAGCATAGAGAATACTCACGAAGAAATCAGGAGAAGGAAATGGAGTCCTTCGGTCGGTCTTTCATTACCGCTCTACCAAGTACCCTGCTAATCGATAACCGGCGACGATGCGACGGCTGTATAGCAGAGAGAAGGAATTTCTCTGCCACGCACTATGTACTGTCGTGTGGTTTGTCTGCCGATAGGATTTCTTGTGGTCTTTAGCATTGCAGAATAAAGGCACAACCACCAAATTTCCTGATGTAGGTAAGCAAGCCATGAGTTTTCCGCATTCTATCCTGGTATGCCATAAGAGATCTGCTAATGTCGCAATTTCTTGAAGTAGGATCGCGATCGCAGGATATTGCGCTGTAGTAAGCAGAGAACGGAGACGACCCACGATAACAATGGAAGGGCACGAGGCTCTCGAGTATATCGGCAGAGGGGGAAGTCGAGGCCCTATGTGACGATGGGCGGGAAAAAGGAGACCTGGAGGCTAGGTTGCAGTAGGAACAGAAGGATAGCGCCGAGAGGTGGGTCGGAGTGGATGGGAAGGGAAGGAATGCGGCTATGTGACAACGAGGCTGCGGAAAATAGAGCGCTCTCAACACGCGTGGCAGATGAGGACTGAGCAGAGAAGCAGAGGTGTAGCAGAGAGGAAATGAGGAAGGCTACGCGTTACATGTTGGTGTGAAGGAGATGTTGGGCTGTGATCGAGAATAGATGGACTGCCCTACGGCAATACAACGAGACATGCAATAATCCTACCAAGGGGCTCTTAATCAACGTAGGAGATACAAGCACAATTGATAGGTTTCTAGCAGATAGCAGATAGAAAAAGAGGAAGACTCTACGATGCGAAGGAATTCCAAAAAGCCTGGAGGGAGGGTAGTGGGTGGTTGACAAGCAAAATCGATACACTTCTATTGTAACTACATCTATATACACATTATACACACATTAATCAAGCTCAAAAATGAACTGTAAACCTCCAATATTGTACTCATTTAAAGCCCCTATCTATCTACACCTCTCTACAGATCCTCATCGGGTCTACTTTCGGCCTTCCTCCGCAGTATTATCGGAGTTTACAAGGACAGTGGAGGTACCTGTATGGAGGAGGTAGCGAATCTAGCCTTATCATGTGATGCTGTGCTTTGCCTCACCTTGATCGATATTTAAGTTTCGCGCCCACGATCTTGTCTCCAGGAACTTCCTTTCCGCAACATCCCATTTGCATCCATCAACTGATTGACTGCCTGTAACATACCACTACCTTGTCATTACAAGAACATATTGGCGTTAGTTTAATTGGTTGCTTCGTTCTTTACATTTGATAAGCTCTTTGCGCTCAATCCTCCTGTGTCGAATCTCAACCATCTTTGCAATTATCAATTGTCAACATCGCCATCCTTTCCTACAGTTCACACAACTTCGTAACAATACTCTGACAGGAACTTAGTCCAATATGTTGTCTGATTCTGAAATCCGCAAAATGAAAGTTGCGCCACTCGTCGACATTGAGATGAGAATGCGGTACAGTCGCGACGGAAACATAAGAAGGAGTCACTCTCTTTGCATCGATGGTGTAAGTTTCTTATCCCTAACCTTCTTCAACATCCCTTGCTTCTTGAAGTTTACTCTATATCCCCATATAACTTTTCTTTTGAAGATCGTATTGCTTTAGCCGCCTACTTAACTTGCTCACCACAACCGAGAGTCATTCTTCCTGCTTCAACGATGTTTACTAACTTCGGTTTACAGCTTACAACGCCACATAAGCCTCTCTTGATGTTAAGTGAGAAGTACATCGCATCTCACGCCCCTAACCGCAGGGAACTTTACGATCGACCAAATTGTCCTCAACAAATGAATGCTTATGGCGAACTTCTGGACAATAAGTATGGAAAGCCGCTTAGCGATTACCATAGAGCCA
The DNA here is from genome assembly GCF_014898465.1 of Botrytis porri. Taxonomy (NCBI): domain Eukaryota; kingdom Fungi; phylum Ascomycota; class Leotiomycetes; order Helotiales; family Sclerotiniaceae; genus Botrytis; species Botrytis porri. Next base: position 650,073 of record NW_024066078.1, read on the forward strand.
CTATCCATCTAAATATGGCTCGTTGCTTCCTAGATTGTCTCGACAAGAATATTTGCAGCCAGGATGACTTGCTCTATCTCATCGAATACCACTTCAAATCTGCACATGGCTGGGCAACGGCAGTAATCGATCGGCGAAAACTAGACATTACAAGTGATGAGTGTGTGCCATTTAACGATATCATCAATGCGGCCGATGATATTAAGGACAGCTTGTACGCTCGAAAGATTCAGATGGACGCCCTCAATAAAGATAATATGGTAGATGTCATCCCTGGATCGAGCGAACCAATGTTGCCTTCTGAAGTTGTTGATGACAATGTCTTGGAATGGAGCCAGAATTCTGAGACACCAAAGTCTCGGTCTTCTGAACAACTTGCAGATATCGGCGCGCAAGATGACCTGGATGGAGGTGATACATCGACAGTGCGAGGCACGGATGACAAAGTCAACAACTTTGACAGCGACCTTGAAGAAGTTGGATACGAAAATATCATTGCAAAGGCAAAGCAACCTGCTCCAATAGATGTTGATCAGCTGTACAGTCAGACGGATGTCAGAATGGTACATGGTTTTATGCACTTCTTAGTACATGATAAGTTGGGCATCTGCAACTTGATGAATGGTTATCTTGATAGAATGGACGCTGCCCTCGAGCTTGGCGAACCTGAATTTAAGATAATCAGAGATGGTGAGTCAAAGACTTCTATAATGCATTGGTACATTAGATAATAATACACAGCTTCAGCGATGATGGCGTTGAATGTTCGAGATGACGGCAGTGGTCGCGCAGTTCCACCCGGCTCATCACCAGACACCCCCCTCGCCACCATTCATTCCCATTGCTTCTACCTCACCCATCCGCACACACTCGAACAATACTGAACGCGAGTCTCGAAAGAAGAGAAAATTTGCTAAAGACGATGAAGAAGATGAAATACTTTGATGGCTGTTTTAATTTGTGTGGCGGCCAAAATCTCTACTCTGATTGATAGCTAGTTTCGTTTTATGCATGGGATACAGGATATGAGTGGCGGGGACATGTAGGCAAGAAAGCCCTTAAGAGCAATTGAACGTAGGAATAATACAGCCACTAGAAAATGATTTCAAAGACTTCCAGCGTTTTCTGACCTCAAGTGATAACTATATTGTGCTGGCTCAAGATCACCAAGTATTTGCTCATGCACTCCTGCCCAGGCTGCAATTTGTATCGAGTAAAAGGGTCTCTATTAACATGAGAGTACTCCACAATGGCTTTGTATCAGTAACACAATAGCATTGTAAGAATAAATGTATTCTAAGCTTTCACCCAACTAGCATTGTTGAGTGCCAACAAGCCTGGATATATGGACTCTATACCCTGAATTCAAATATTACAAATAGGAACAGACAAATCTAGTCATCAAACATCTATATGTTCATATAATTCATTTTACACAAGGTCTGCAGCTTTGAGACAATCTTGTTGCCAGGTATTACGATGTAGAGAACTTCACACAGCATAAATCTGGTGGAGGTCAAGAATTGAAAGGTTAAAGCAAGTCGAAGAAAGGTTGAGTGATGTTCGGGCCGACAGTTAATCCATCAGACTAAGTAATGGTTTAAGTCTAGATCCCGTGCATCATAGTCAAGTCAAGGTTACATGACTAATAATAATTTACAGTACCATCTACCTACTGTTTCTATGTCTGTTTCTTTACCTTTTAGATAATGGTTGAACAATATTGTACTGTACGTGGGAAGAATGTCATTTTTTCTTATTCACTCATTTGTTCCTCAATGCAATATTCTATCCAACCATGAGAGATTTAACTAATTAAGATTTGAATTTGAACTGTAGTAAAATGACACTAACCCACTAAATCGCTTAGCCACACTGGTTTGTTTTGATTTTGGGCTCGCCCACCTCTATTTAGGATCTTTGCCTGACAACTCAGATTTTTGACCCCTCCATTCTCCCACTTCTACTACCCACCCCAAAAGTACCTTCCAACCATAACGCTTCTCAAGTAAAGCAGCATTAAAAAAGTTACCTGCAGATTTTATTCTACATATTCTTCAAGATATCCAAATAAGTCTATTCATCATGGCTGAACCAGCACACCAAGAGATCAACACCAGCAATGAGCCCAAACTCGTTGAGTCTGAGACTAAGCTCGCCACTGAGCCAGCAGCTTTAAAGGAGGAGTCAGCCAAGGAAACTCCAGCTGAGGGTTCTGTATGTTGATAATTCCCTTTTTAATATTGCTATCTGGCAATGTCGTCGATGCTATTACACTTTGCTAATCATAATCATGTTTAGACCTTGACCGAACAGGCTACAGCTGCCGCATCCACTGCCGCCGCGACTGTCACCTCTGCCGCTACTGGTATCACTGATAATGTTTTCTCGATGTTCGGTGGTGGAGCCAAGAAGGAGAAGAAAGAGGATGAGGACCGAGGAGATAACTCAGGATCTGCCAAGGCACAAAAGGCCGCTGCTGCTGAGGAGAACCCAGAGGTATTGTTGGACAATAGGCAAACAGACAAAAACACAACTGATAATATTGTAGGATGAGGCCCCAGAATCCGAGGATGTCCACTTCGAGCCAGTTATTCGTTTGACCGAGAAAGTCGATGTTAAGACCAACGAGGAACTCGAGGAGCAAACTTTCAAGATGCGCGCTAAGCTCTTCAAGTTCGTCAAGGATACTCAAGAGTGGAAGGAGCGTGGTACTGGTGATGTCCGATTCTTGAAGCACAAGGAGAACGGAAAGACTAGATTGGTCATGAGACGAGACAAGACTTTGAAGGTCTGCGCCAACCACTATGGTATGTTTACGGCATTGAACAGTAAAATGTAGAGCTTGAGCTAACCGTTCAAAGTCGTTCCTGACATGAAGTTGTCTCCAAACGTTGGTAGTGATAGAAGTTGGGTCTGGAATGCCGCAGCAGATGTTAGTGAGGGCGAGCCAGAGGCACAAACTTTGGCTATTCGTTTTGCCAACTCCGAGAGTAAGCATCTCTGCCGCAAATGCAACTATCATATGGAAGCTGACATTTACCTAGACGCAAACCTTTTCAAGGAGGCTTTCATCAAGGCTCAACAAGAGAACGAAGTTTTCTTCAAGGCCTAAACGATAGATCCGACCTCGTATTTACTTCAACTTTCCAAAATGACTCCTCAATCGACACAGCATAATCCAGCATAGCACGTTTCCTGAAGGAATGAATTTATGATCATATTTGCATTAAAACGCATTTCTTCCATACCCCGTTAACCATTTACGCGCACGTTGTCGAGAACCTCTTTTGTAAACATCGACAAATCGATACCTAGACATTCTGGCGGTCCAGGTTTTGCCCAAAGATTATATCATGATGATGATGACGATGATGGAGGATAGGAAGGCTTGATTAGTACTCAATTTTGAGACTATGGCATGTAGTTAGACTAAAAATACCAGTCCTTCGTTCATCCCCAAAGGACCTACTGATTTGTCTACATTTTGAGATGTGAATATCAAGATTTGTTTGTAATATAGACCTTTTGTGGATGTTCCTGTTAAAAGCACCTGTTCCTGTTAAAAGCACCTGTGGAATATACAAATGTATATAGACAAATGTATACCTAGCTAGGTACTGTATTCGTTCCTTCGACTCTGTAGCAGAATGTCTTATTTTGAGTAAATACTATTATACAAGTTTAAGTTAGGTTCGATGTTTATTCCATCAAAAGAACAAACAACCTCGGAAAGCTGAAGTCTCCTATACTAGTACTCAAAGTCTTAAAATTCCCTCCAATTCCTCAACGAAATTCCAAATCCCTAATTCCTTCTCGAAGTACACGTGATTCTTTATTCTCAATAATCTTGAGCTTAAACTAGCAAGGATATCAGTACCCCACTCGAATTACGATCAGCCAACTGCAGGCGCGTCGCAATTGAGACCGACATCATCAAGAATTCGAAAATCCGACAAAGCTTATACCATCAAAATACCGTCAAGATGGTGGCAGAAGTGAGTAATTCGGAAATGCTTAGATTTTAGTTCCCTAATAGCACTTTGAACATAATTACTAACTGCGGCGCAGATTAAAAGAATGATCAAGCTCGTCACAGAGCAGCGCAACATGTAGGTCGCGATCTAGCTTTCAGTTTCCCAATCTTACCCTGGATCTTGAGACTATATGCTGAAACTCACTCCACAGCGATAAACCAGCGCTTCAAGAAGGGTTCCCAATGAAATCATGGAACATCGAAATCTTTATGTTGGATGAAAATGGAAACGAGAAGCCTGCGACTTGCTTTACAAAGGCAGTTTACAATTTACATCCTACTTTTCCAAATCCGACCCAAAGTAAGTTTATAACCTCCAGAATTTTCTTACGCGCGAAGCTTGCCAAGTTCCCGTTTAACTTTTGCCACACTACACAGCTTTTACTGAGGCTCCCTTTCGCTGTGAGAATGAGGGTTGGGGTGAGTTCGACATGACGATCGATTTATTCACTACTCCAACGGGAGGCAAGCATAGCATTGCACACGATCTCAACTTTGCCAAGAGTCGCTATGAAGCTAAACATCCAATTACATTCAAAAATCCAAGTCGAGAGTTGATTAATGCATTGAGAGAGACAGGACCAGTTCCAGGAGATGAAAATGGAGCCATTAGAAAGAAGGACGCCGATGGAAAGAAGAGGAAGAGGACTGGCCAGGTAGATATGGAGAAGTTGGCAGAAGGATTGGTCAAATTGCAGGAGGATGACCTCTTGCATGTGGTGCAAATGATTCATGATAATAAGAGCGAGGAAACATATACGAAGAATGATGTTGACTGTAAGTTCGAGTCTGGGCGCTATTAATGAAAGCTGAAGGGGGAATGCTAACGCAAAGAATGCAGTGGGAGAGTTCCATGTCGATTTGTATACATTACCAGACTCATTGGTCAAGATGCTTTGGGATTTCGTCCAGTCCATGCAAGGAAAAAATTACTAGATAGGAGATGATATTTCAACGAATATGGAGAAGTCTAGCGATAATACACAAATTTGGGGGAAAGTAACATAGGTGTTGAAATTGGATCATGGATGGTTGATGGATGCATTCATCTAGGGCAACTACTTCGAAAAGCGTTTTTCATAGAACTTTTACGCAAGCGAGGGGAGGACTCATCAGTCACAAATCCAACTTCCACGGCGTTCCAATTTTCATCATCGGGCATAGGATGGCATTTCGATTGCTATATTTTTTTAGTTACTTTTTCTCGTCTTCATTGAAGGGAGGCGGTAGGGCGTGAGCAGGTGGGCGTACTTCCTCGAAGTCCTCTTGCAGAAGGTTGCGTTACATTACTTGTTTTCGGTCAATATTTGTCTAGGAAGCATAGCGATTGGGACGGTGGATCAGATCAGATCGTGGTGGCTCACGAGATACATAACTGGTAAAATTGAATGAATGGATCAACGAATGGGATGGGTGGTAGGAGGAAATTGAATAGGAATGAAATAGAATCTTTGCAAAGCACTAGTATGTTTAATTGCGAGTTTATGATTTTCATGTGATTTCATCGATACATTTTTTATCAATGCTGCAAACCACCAGGACTAGGTTGGTTGGCTAACTAATAGTAGCCGGGTATCATTTCAATTCCAAACGCCATTTTCCCATGTGCTCCTTTAAATGCTTATCAAATGACTCCCATAGTATTCTTTCAAGAAACCCGAGTTTGGATTCTCCTATTCATCATCCCCGAAGCTCAACTTAATCTTTTTACCCTTCTTTGCCGCAGCTTTAGGTTTCGTCTTTGACGCAGCTGTGACTCCAATTTTACCAGTTCCACTCTGCTTCTGATTCCCCGTATCTTTTTTACTCGAGGACTTATTATCACCTTTCTCCCCTTCCTCTCCATTCTCTTCCTCGCCCTCACCCTCCTCATCCTCCAACCCCCCAATAACCTTCCCCACCTTCCTCTTCTTACTCCCTCCAATCCCTACCGCCATTTTCGCATTCGCACTCTCTTTCTCTTTCTCTTTCTTTTCCACCCCTTCTCCTTCTCCCCCCTCAGTTTCCTTCACTCCCTCTCCTTCTTCCCGTTCTTTCTCCCGTCTCTCCCACTCATCTTTACTCAACGTCTCTCCGCTCACCTCGTCAAAGACCACAGGCTCGCTTTCCCGCTCGGCTTCTTCGTCAATGGGTTTGCGGGGACGGGAGATGGTGAATTCGTGGCGGCCATCGGAGGTGGTGGAGTGGTTGGATTGAAGTCGTTGGAGGAAGGGGGGGAGAGTGCTGTCGTAGGAGAGGTTTTTGGAGGTTATTTTGGACATGATTGGGGGGAGGGGGAAGGGGGGTGTGGTGTTTGAGGTTTGAGGTTTGAGGTTTGGGTGTTGAGTGTTGAGTGTTGAGTGTTGGGTATTGGGTATTGGGTATTGAGTATTGTGTATTGGGTATTGGGTATTGAGTATTGTGTATTGGGTATTGGGTGTTGTGTATTGGGTATTGTGTATTGGTGGTGGTATCGATAGGTAGTATTGATATGAGTATTGATTGATATCGATATCGATATGCGACAAGCGACCCCAGACCAGATCCAAAGCTTTTAAATTTTATACGGCGGGGTAGAGATAGCTTTGATGCTGTTTGTCTACGAATGTCGAGATTACTTGAGATGGAAATTGGTGTTGAAACTTGGTTGTATTAGTAAGAAAATATACGGTTGGCCAATGAGGTGGGTGAATATCTTCTGTGGTTGGGATGGATGGATAGATGGATGGAATAGGAGAACTGGTTGTTTTTAAGGATCTTTGGGAGGACTGAAATGGGATTGAAAATCTCCGATTTGATGAGTGCGGCTTTTGGGTGCACGATATCTGATGTATAATGTGGAAAAGAAGGGGGGTTGATGTTCTAGAATGACTTTAGACTTTATGTGAGTTCTGTGATGGGTTAGATGCAGATGGTTGCTTAGTCGGAGATTTGTTATGGTGTTGTTGTATACAAGTAAGCAGCTATCTATGAAGCTCACAACTGAGTCAAGTATATTGATATCAATGTTAATAAAGGTTATCATGAATCTCAACCCCCAGGATATATATTCACTTATCCCCATTGTTGAGACTGATGGATAGATATTATTCTCCTATCGTTAGAGGATTCTTTCCTGGTAGAATATGAGATGGTTCATCTATCCATCCTTCGCTCATCTATGTGATGAGGTCTCTAGACTTCCTCAATGCATTCAGGGGCATTTCAGATACACACATCCTATCCTACCTAGTCAATAGAGCAACAAGTTAACCTTACTCATTATGTCAAAACCTCCATATAGCATACGTACAGATATCAAAATGAGGTTTGGAATAAGAGGCAATAACTAGGATTGCTTCTCTAGCCGTAATACATTTTGCTCTGTGATTGCTTCTTAGTTGCCATTGGGATGAATGTATGAAGTATTGTTGAGTACCTAGGTAGGTACTTGGGTAATTGAAGTTGACCTTTCCATTATACAATATCGGAATGAATCGACGTTACCTACCTACCTACCCGTCCATCGTCCAGTCTCCTTTATCCAATTCAATCGGTTTTGTTAGTACACAAGTAGTTAGGTAGGTCGTCTTGTCAATCTTGTCATTCTCGTCTCATTTTGTAGAACATCTGAACATCAAACATCAAACATCAAACATCAACATCTTCTCCTATCATTTCTCTCCCTCACTCATCATTCATCCCAAAACTTTCCTCTCCACTTTTCACTTACCATTCCCCTAATCTTAACCTAAAAAAAATACACCCACACCCACACCCATACACCACACTCATACCAAAATCCAAAATCCTTCTCTGGCCTGACAAACCCTTCCAGAAATACTCCACTCCCGCAAATAACCACAGGCCACCTCATCTCAGTTCCCTTTTCTCCAAAAATCTCCCCCCCCCCCAAGTCGTTCTAGCCCATTCATTTGATTGCATTGCAACACACGACAATTCACAATTACGAATTCCTCTGAAAATTTACATGTCATAATATTTTCATCCTTCTTCTCGCCATCAACATAACAGATTTATTTCTTTTATGTTGACGGCAGAAACTCCTCGGAATCATCACAGACACGTTGAGCTTATCGCAAAAGTGTTTCTATCTTCGAGGACACCCAAAGGTCCAAGTCGCTCGTTATTAGAAAAAGTATCATCGGTTTTTATTAGAAAGGAATAGCGACTCTGCCAAAGGAAATACCACGTAGAATCTTTTCGATTCGATATTCAATCATACACTCTATTCCCATTACTTTTTGTAATATTATCAAATAATCCAGATACGGCACACACTGGGTAGTGTCCTCTTCCAATAACGGCCTGGGGTCGACATAAATTCCCCCTATCTCGAAATTTGGTCTACGAACGAATCCTCAACTATCTCAACCACAACCACCATGAGTTTCGTTCAGAGGGTAATGAAGCGCATGCCTTCATCGGCACAATTACCATTGGGTGATGTGAAGGAGAAGCCAAAAACCACTTCCAGATTTGCGTTTTTCAGGCGGCCGCTTCGATTAAAGGGCAATTCCAGCATTTCGATACCACTCGGCGTAGTTTTATTATTTCCATGCATTGTCGTTGTATTGATTTTGGTGCTTTTTGTTCGCCATCCTAAATCGGGTGTGGGAATGTTAATGCCAGCTGGAGCACCACCAGCTATCCGGTATGTTTTTGGATCTATCAATCTCTCTTGCTTCTTTTTGAATGCACTGGTCACTAACATTTTTGTGTGATTGTAGGAGGATCAGTGAACAACACGACAAGGTCTTCGTGACGGGATGCGCGGAGCCTGATACCAGTCAACCAAGAGCCAATGCAGCATTCGTTGTGCTAGCAAGAAATAAGGAATTGGAGGGAGTCATTCAATCAGTGAAATCTATCGAAAGGCATTTCAATCGATGGTATCATTATCCTTACGTTTTCCTCAACGATCAAGAATTCAACTCGACATTCAAGGAAGTCATTCAAAACTATACCAGTGGGCCATGTGAATTTGGAACCATCGACCCTAGACATTGGGGATTCCCAGAATGGATTGATCCTAAAGTTGCTAAAGAGGGTATTGCAAAACAAGGTGATGCTGCAATTATGTATGGTGGTATGGAAAGTTACCATGCTATGTGCAGATTCTATTCAGGGTATGTCCACAGAACACAATCATGAGCTTGGGGAGAATGAGGAAATGCTGACAAGGGATTAGATTCTTTTACAAGCATGAGCTTCTAGCTAAATATGAGTGGTACTGGCGTCTTGAGCCAGAAATTAAATATTTCTGTGATATCACATAGTATGTCTTACTTTCGTGGAGCGTCTATAGATCAAGCTAACAAATCCATAGTGATCCTTTCCTTAAGATGATCGACTCGAATAAGACTTATGGTTTCACTATTGCCGTCAAGGAATTGAAAGAAACGGTTCCAAATATTTTCCGTTACGCATCTGCATACAAACGCGTCAATAACATTACATCTCAAGGGTTATGGGAAATGTTCGTCGAGCCTCCTCCTGAGGAGCCAAAGGAAGTCCCTGAAGATGATCCCGCTTATAAAAGGCCATTACCTGAAGAAATTCTTCGAGGCGATCCATCTCGCGCATCTTTACCAGAAATCGATCCAGAAGCTATGGAAGGAGAAAAGTACAATATGTGTCATTTCTGGTCGAATTTCGAAATTGCTAGACTCAGTTGGTTCAGAAGTAAGGAATATGAAGACTTCTTCCAAATGATGGATCGCAGTGGTGGATTTTGGATGGAGAGAGTAAGTCAATCTCTTGAAAGTTTCCAGTATTGTACTAACAGTAAACCAGTGGGGTGACGCACCCATCCATTCTTTAGCCGCTGGTGCTCTTCTCGCCCCTCGCGATATTCATTACTTCCGTGATTTTGGCTATAGACATACAACTATTCAACATTGCCCAGCAAACGCACCCGCACGTCAAAGAGCGCGCGAACCTTATCTTGAAAATACAACATTAGACGAGAAGAAACGAAAGGAAGAAGATGAATACTGGGACAATTGGGATCCAGTCAAGGAAAACGGAGTTGGATGTAGATGTAGATGCGACACGGATATTGTGGATGTAGAAGGCAAACAAGGAAGTTGTTTGGCAGAATGGGTAGATGTTGCAGGAGGCTGGGCCAGTCCTTGAGAAGATTAATCGAGGGGTGAACAATAGGATAGGATGTATTGAGGAAACCATGACATGTCATGAATGATATTGAAAGGGAAGGGAAGGGATAGGGTTTTTAGAGAACTCTATTTTGGGGATGGAAACGGAAATGGATGAAGAGTGATGATATGGGGAATCGACTGATGGATGGCTGGCTGAATGGATGGATGGATGGGATGGGGAATGGGAATGGGAAAGAAATGGAATTGTAAAGGATGTGATGTTGCATATTATCTTTTTTTAAACTGTTCATTATTCATGGTGAGAAATACAAAATGATTCCTGGTCTGAATTTTGTTTGTGTGGTGTGTTCAGTTTCGGGAGGGATCGTGTGGTATAGGTAGGTGGGTATGTAGGTTGTTTGTGAGATGTGAAGAATGAAATGTTTGTTAGAATACAGAGTGAGGTTTGGGGATGAGTGATATGGGTTAGGATTACGGCGAGGAAGGATAGGTAAAATCGGGGTGGACTGGTTAATGAGATGGTGTGGTAATTTCATGAATAGGTAGATGGATGAATAGATTTTTTGTATATGGGATATTAAAATTGAGATTGAATGTTGGGATGGGATAGGGTGGGATGGGGTGGTATGGGGGACGAGCTTTGGAAAGGGGGGTTGAAAGGATTGGGATTGGGAGGGAAGTGTGTGGGGGGAAGAGGGGGAAGGAGATGTGTGGGTGGAGGGAGGGGAGGAGGAGGAAGGTGACGTAGGAGGGGAGAGAGAATGGGAGAGGAGAGAGGGGAGAGTGGGAAGGCGGCGGAGGTGGAAACTTGTTTCTATATATAGTAAGTTTTATGAGGGGCGGGGATAAAGGGAGGGGGGAAAGTAAGAGTGGTGGATGGTATGGGATGGATAGGGAAGGGGGTGTCTTGTAAGTGCTTTATGTGAAGAGTATGAAGGGTGGATGGGGAACATGAAAGGAGGGGGAAGATAAGGGAGGAAGAGAAAGAATGGGAGGTGGTGTGTGGGAATTATATGGAGAGGAGAATGGGAGAGGAGATGGGAGGATGGCGGAGGTGGAAGAGATGGACATAGAGGCGGAGGTGGAGGTGGAGGTGGATTGTAAGGGTCATGTGTAAATTACATAAAGGGGAAAATAAGGGAAGGAATGGAAGGGAGGGAGGGAATAGAAAGAGAGGGGAGGGAAAGAATAGGGGAAGTTATAAATGGGATGGATAGAATAGGAATAGTATGAAAGGGAGGAAGGGAAATATATAGGGAAGGGAAGGAGATAGTTGGTAAGGAGTATGTGGTGTAGTGTATGGTATTTGTGGATGTGGATGTGTGAGTATGTTTACGTTTATAGGATTTAGGAATATGAGGGGGAAATTGGGAATTGAGGAAAGAAGGGAATAGGGAGATGGAGATGGAGAGGGGGAGGGAGATTTATAGGAGCAGAGGGGAAGAGAAAAGAGGGGAATGGAAAGGGGGAGTGAGGAGAGTAGAAAAAAGATAGGGGACGGGAAATTTAGAAGAGAGAAAAGAGGGGAGAGAAGTAAATAGATGGATTTAGTTGATTTGATTGTTATTATTATAGTAATGGTTATGGAGATAGAAATGGAAATGGTGATAGTACTAGAGTTTGGTTCGGATGTTGAGGTGAGTTCTTGTTTTTTTCGCTGTTGTTTTTTTGTGGTTGAGTTAAGTTGAGTTGAGTTGGGTTGAACTAAATGATTAGTTTTAGGGGAAAGGTAGGTTTTAAGGAATTGTTTGGGGACTGGGGTTTTTGGAGCTTCGAAGCTTCGAAGCTTCAGGCTTGGAATTGGGATCGGTATGTATATATAAAAAGGGGGAGAAAAAAGGGAAAAAATAAAAAGCTTTAGCGAGGAGTATGAGGGTGGAAAGGGAAACCAGAGGGATATTATGTAGTTCTGAGAGGCGTAGGGGGGTGGGGAGTGAGTGTTATGGATGGGAGGGAGGGAATCAGTGGGTGGGTGGGTAGATGAGTATAAATAGTTATAAGCTGAAGAATGTGAATACAATTTGGTACATAAATTGGTAGATAGGTAGATAAGAAGACAGATAGACAAATACAAATCAAAAACAGAGATGTATAGACAACTTACTTCGCAGTAAAAGGGTGATTGATTTATATCTTGATCCAAACCATTTTTTGAAGGGATGGAGAGGAATAGTCTCGGAGAATGCATCAAGCAACAGAGATAAGATGAATGGATGATTCCTGGAGGTCCTTCGTTTTTTCGGCGTGGATTGTTGAGGGTTGGTTTTAAGTCTGGCTGGATCCGGATATGTATTGTGAGAGATACTGTGTTGCTTTTTGGGAGAAGTTTATATGGCATCCCTCAGATTAGAAGATGGAGAACTTCTGTTAAATGGGTCTTTACACGAGAAATATGAGTCTTGAGGGCCTTTTTTGAGCTATTTGTCAAGGATATTAAATCGTAAAAGTATACTCAGCGTTGAGTCTGAAGCAGAGCATCTCAATGATTCGGAGTCGTCACGCAATTCAAAGCTTCTAAGCCCCCAGAAGTTAAATCGTATCAACGCTACAATAAAATCACTCCAATTGCTGTGTTATCAACTTGCATTACTTTCGAATCCCGAAATCGAGAGCTCATATCCAATCCGTGACTGTGAGTTTGATTCAGACTCTTGATTGAATGGAAAGTTATGATGTCGAATACTCTGTTTTACTAGGTTTGAAATTACACATTGGTGCTCAACAAGAAAATTATGGGTTACTCATGAGCCTCTGATGCAGATTTCGAGAAGTGTTGAAGTGGGAAGAGTTCTGATGCTCAGCTGAAAGACTATCTTCTAGAATTGGGATATGTGATTAGTCTTTCATTTGGTGAATTCGCTACGTTACGCAACACTTTAAAGACAGATAGAGAGTATTTGTAAGTTATAAGAATTAGATGGATTTAATCTGTAAAAGAAAAAGAAAAAATTAGTTGGCGGGTGCTACTACTTATGCTTCAACCCTGCGACTTCCCACAAAACTAAAAACACAAAAAGGAAATAAAGCCGACATCTACGAATAATATTACAGGTATGAGTCCTGATCAACATCATCATCATCATCATTATGAAAAAGTAGAAATTCCACACAAAAACTTTATCTAGCTCATTACATTCGCTGTCGTTGTTAGCGATTATATCCCTAAGCGAATCTTCGCTTCATTTGCATCGACTCCGCTGGTATTGCTTATCTCCTAATTCTGGGGTTCGGATGGAAGTATGACGCCCTAATCTAGCTTTGGTCTCTGTCTTTCACTTGAAAACACTTTGGAACAGAATGAGCAATCACATTCTATCACCTCGATTTTCTCTTCTATCCTTATACGGCCCCAGAAGTAGGTCGAAAAATTGGTGCGTGTGTATGTATGAATGAAGGAGCTGCTCTAAAAGAGGAATCATTCCCATGATTCTAGGATTCAATATTAAGAAATACTACCCATATCCTCAGAGGGTAGTATTGAAGCTCATAAATACATAATCTAATTTGTTTGAGACGGGTAATAGATGTATTCGGGGCTATTTTGTGCATATTCTCGATGATTCGAGTGGATTTATTGGAGTAATCGAATGTATTATATGTAGATGATCTTCCTAAAAGGTACAGTATGGAAATAGTACTAGGTACATGTATTGAATATCTCGGATATCCTTGAGGAGTCTCCTGACTACGGAACGAACTTGTTCTAGAATTCCTTCGAAGTTACATTAGGTATAAACCAAGCCTCGCTTTCCTTACTCAAGAAGATGGACATTCTTAAGCAATCGTCCGCGGCTCAAGCTAATCATTAACTTGTCAGGATGAGCTTTGAAATGCCTGTTTGTAGATGTGTACTATATCCAAATATTCCCCGATTCGAATGCTCGTAGGAACGGCTCGAAAGCTAGTTGATCTATTGGAATTAGTCTCCTTTCTTTTCGATCTTTTGCTTTACATTACTTCACTTTGAGATCTCTCAATAGGCACTAGAAAATAAAATCCAATCACTAGATAACATACTATTATAGACATACAATATATCCAAGTACCTCTCCTTCCAAAGTTCCGAGTAGAATATTCCGTACAACTAAATCGAGCTTTATATCCCATAACAGCTCTGTGTTTCTTCCCGAGATGAGATCGCATAATGTGAATTAGTGAGATCTACGACGAAGGTAAAATATTACGGGAACACAAAATTCGTTTGCACAAGTCCCAAGATATGTCACTAGTGATGACGTTCTCTCGGCAAGAACTACAGTTTCAAAACTTCCAACGCACATCTCGTAGACTTTCTTTTACAGATACTCTTTATCAGACTGATGTCCATACAATTAATCAACTATTTCCAAACCTTAAATACAAATCCAGCTCCCAACACGAAGACGACGAAAAGAGATGACTACGAACTATCTGCTATACTCACAGAAACACAACAATAGCTTCTATCTAATCAATTCCTCAAAATAGGAAGAAAGAGAGATATCGATTTACATTTTTGATATATCTCCGCTTGATTGCTATGTTGGGTTTTTGTTTATAACCATGAATGGTGTAATCTTTCGGATGTGGATCCATCCAGATCATTAGACACTAATCAAGAAAAGATTAGGTATCTACCCAAGAACCATTCATTTATCCATCTCTTCCCTCTCAAAACTACAAGCAGAATTCCCAATTTCATCTTATCTTACACATACAAACAGATGGATTAACCTAACCCCAAGACCTCCCTACAGATCATTACTTTTAGAACCTACATCCATCCTCCATTCCCTCTCCCCACCCCCTATACCCATTCCAACCTTCAATTTCTCGCCTCCCTGAATTTGCTCTCTAAACATGCTAATCACATAAATCAACATCAATCTGATCTAATATATTAGTATCTTAAACTATATACTCCCTTTCTCCTAAGCTACACATCAAAATCCTCCATTCAAAACCCCATCCAATTTTCATATTTACAATTTCTGTCTATTCCCAGTACACTATATATCTAGTTCATACATTATTACTTCTTCCCCCTATCCCTCATTTATATCCTCTACCTACCACCTCAAATCTAAAACTCATCGTAGAAACTACTCAACTCAGAATCACTTTTTAAAAAATACTCATACTTTCAATTTATTATACTAAATATACAGATTTATCATCCATGTAGTCCTCGTCTCACCTCGTTTCCTCTCTTCTCTCCTCTCCAGTTTCCTCTTTCATTTTGTCTCACTTCCATCTCACATCCCTTACTTCTATTCATATCTCACCTCATACCTACTTCCACTTCTATCCTCTTCCAACCCCTCTCCTTTTCTCTTTCCTTATGCTATCCCACCCCATCCATTCTATCCATCCGTCTCACTCATTCCAAGTCCTAATTCTTTTCTTATTAACCTCAATCCTTCAACTTCAAACCTTCCTCTATCTATTCCATTCCATCCTACCCTATCCCATTCCATTACCACCACCACCACCACCACCACCACCACCATCGCCACTTCCCATACCCTATCATCTCTACCATACTATATCACCTCCTTTATATACTCTAAAAACAACCCATAAAAGCATTGAACACTATACAAACTTCTTTTAGTATTATAACTACTATTTTCAAACACTCTTTCGCTTCCCCTTCTCTTCTCCCTCCGATTCCCTATCTCTCCTTAACTATTTCATTAGTTTTTCCCTCTTCTCTCTAGATTTCAAACTCCAATCCAATCCAGTTCTCAATTCCCTTCAAAATCCCCACAACGCAATCCAAACTCACTCTGACACTTTTTAAGAACTTACTTCCCAACTCCCTATCTTTTCAAATTTCTATATCCCATCATGTCCCAATACACATCTCTAAACATCAACCAAATCCCTCCCCTCATTCCTTCTTTCCCTTCTCTATACATATATACGAACGCAAATGCATACACACATACTAACCAAACCCCTCTTCCCCTTCCCCCTTCCCCCTTCCCCCTATTCCCTTTTCTCCTTCATTCTCTATTCTCTCCTATAAATATATATAAATCATCATACAGTATTAGGGCACAGATGATGGTCGCTTGTCTTAACCATACTAAAAAATAGCGATTGAATATATCTCATATAAAAATTCAATAATATTTATAATCATATTTTTCAATTAAAACTTTTCAAACGAATTATTTACATAATAAAGACTTATATTTTTTAGTTTTTCAATTTTAATATAAATTATGAAATTAATATTTTATAATTAAAATAAAATCTTAATAAAGTTCTTCAAATTTCGCTTATTTTACTAATAAATTCTAGAATTTTCAAATTACTATATTTCAAAGCTATATAATACAATTGCTAAAAATCATAAAAATGAACTATTCATTCTTTTGAAATCTATAACTAGAACTTAATAGAATTCTATAGATATATATTACAATTTCAGATATAATTGTATTTAAATTCATTCATTTTAAAAATAAATTTCAATGTGATTTAGGCGATCGGTCATTATCTGTGTACAAATTAATTGTATAAAATCTCTTCTTTCCTTCTTTTCCATTAATCATATCAACCCTGTTACTCTCCTCTATTCTTCTCCTTATATACACATAATATTTCTCAATCTAATTCCACTCCTTCTAATACATATGTAAACATATTAATCGATCTATTCTTACCCTTTTCTTAACCTTTATATATACATACATACATACATACATGAACCAATCAAATCCCTCACTTTCTCTTCTACCCTTCTATTTCCTATTTCCCCTCTTCCCTCCTCCTTTCCCCCTTGCCCCCTCTCCCCATCACCCTCATCACCCCTACTATCCTCTCCCCCTCCCTTTTCCTTTTACTTTTTCATCACCCTCACCTCACAAACCCCACTCAAAATACAAATATCAATCCCACTCAAACCCATTCATTCGAATCACCCTCCCCCTCCTCCTCTCCCTTCCTCTTCAAATCACTTACCAAATCACTTATCCAAATCACCTACCCACCCATCATTCTTCTCCAGAATTCTCTTCAGAACCTCTCTCTAGAATCTTCTTCGAAACCCTTTTCGAAAACCCAACCATTCATCCATCTCTCCATCCATTCACTCCACAATCCCATTCATCCTATCCCGTTCTATTAATCACCCAGCCAGCTATCATATCATCAAACCACCAATCATCAAATCACCCAATCACCAACCACTGAAAACCACTCTCTATCTAGCGAAACTCTCCTCTTTTCTCTCCTCTCCTTCTCTTTCCCTTCCTTCCCCCCTCCCCTCCCCTCTCAACCCCCAATCCAATCTAAATCCGAATCACCAATCCCCTTCACACCATCCCATTCCATCAATCACACAGCCATCATACCACTCCACCAACCATCCAGAACACTCTACACAGCAAACTCCCCCCCCTCTTCCAATCCCAACCCCAATCCCAATCCCAAACCACTCCAAGATTTCCCTATCTCTTCAAACCTTACCCTATAAAGCTCTACAAAGATTTATATCAAAATCCACACTAGACAATCTACATACATTTAATAAATCTCACATAACATAAAAAGCTTAACAATACATATAAATTATATAATTTAATATAAAAAACTCACATATAAATTTCAGGACATTCATCTCATACTATTTCCATCTAAACCAGTTATCGATATATAAAATTATTATATTTATCTAAACGTATTACATATGAATCTTTATAGAGATCTACTCGAAGAGTTGTTTCGCTTGTTGAAAAAGTAATGATTAGATAAAGAATAATCTCTATTCCCATTCCCTAATCCTAGTTGTCCTATCTCATGCTATCTCATTCCATCTCATTCACTAACCATTCAATCATCCAATTACTAAACCACTAATCGCCCAATCCTCAAATCATTCAGCCACCAAATCACTAAACTGCCAAACCAACTTCTCTCTTTCTCTCTCTTTCTCCCTCCTCCATCTCCTCTCCTCTCTCTCTTCCCTTCGAATCTCTAATTCCCCATCCTTAATCCCCAAACCCCAAACCCCAATTCCATTCTCTCCCAACCAACCTAAAGACAAAAGCTCAAAATACATAGATATCAAACTCAACCCGAAATCACCTAACACAAAAGCAATAATCACATATGGAACTAAATATTTCAAAACTCAAGATGGTTCTTTCTTTCTTTCATCTCCTCATCTCCTCAAATCTTCAAGCCCACTCCCTACTTCATCTAAACCATCTCATCTAATTCTAACATCAAATAATAGACGATCCAATCACCATCGATCTATCAATTCCATTCATCAACATACCACCATCCCATACCATTCCATACCATACCATCCTATCCTCATATCATAACCACTAATTCTAATTCCCATGCTAATTTCATCGTAACATATACATAAAATGATCTTTTAAAAAGCATTTCTTTTCAACGCCAATTCGCCTTTATCCCACTTAAGCTCCGATCAGCTTACTCCGAAAATACCTATACCCATAGCCATCTATATGATTAAGACCTCTAACATGATAAAAATATGTGTTCTTTCAAGCCCACTTTCCTAATAACGCCATTAAACCTGCTCCTGCAGCCATGCATCCGAAAGCAAATAGCATCATTTTCATTGAACTTTTACGCATCTCTTGATTGAACATGAATTCGTGTGCCATCAATTCCACTAATCCTGTATAGATGAGAATTCCAGCACTGATGGAATCAAATACACCATTGATAATCATAGTCTTTTGACTACCCGGAGCGAATGTTGTGCGAACACCTAAGCCAATAGCAATGGCAATAGGTGTTGTAAAACCATAAGCTGCTCCTAAAGCCCATGGCATCCATCCCTTCTTTTTAGGCCAATGAGCCGTGGCAAGTCGAGCTCCAAGACCCAGTCCTTCAAATGTTTGATGGAAAACAAGGACAATGTAAAGGACGTTAAAATCATCACCTGTGACGGCAAGTGTGAGACCGATAAAAATGGAATGAAATATGACACCAAATTCAAGAATGAATATTGCGGTCATTTGAGCAGCAAAATGGTCGCCATCTTCATGGTGTTCTCGTTGATGCCCGAGGTGATCTTCACCTCCAGGGGGGTATGACAAATCATCAGGTCGACCTGGTATACTTGATCTACCTCTAGATGGTCCTTCTGCGGATGTCGGTATCCGGGTAATTGAGCTCTCGTGATCATGTTGTTCTAGTACGGCGTTGGAAACATGAGGACTCTCGCCAGTTTCTCTGCAACTGTTGCCATCTGAGGGTGAAGATGTTTTTAATGCGACAAGTTTCTCATCCCGGGTAGTTCGTCTGATAAGATCCCTTGCAGGATCGACTGCTTCCAGATCATGATCGTCTTGTCCAAATACATCAAATCGTGAGGCCAGGAGCTCAATAAAGAACATACTAAAAATAGTCATAAGGCAAATACCTTCAGCCCAATCATATTCTGTAATTACGCCTTTTAAACACGGGGAAGCCAAATTGGCCGAAGCGGGAGCAAGTAACTATAGTATGATTAGCACAAATTTATAGGAGGCAGTCGAACCCCATCCCAGTTTGACGTGAGAGCGAGAGCAAGAGAAGAATGACTAATACGTACATGAATGAAAGCGGTAGCTATAATAACACCCGATCCGAAATATTTAGTGATGAAGAATGCCAGAGGTGGAACACTCATTCTTTTCGTTCTTGCAGCAGCGATTGGTAGAAGAGCACCTATTAATTTAGTTAGCCAAAGGTATTCTCGCCAAATGAGAGTTCATATATTCGATCAAGGAGAGACATACCCATCATGGAACCAAATCCAATCACGAATATGGAAGATATTCGTATACCCATTCGTCCATCATATTCATTTCCACTCCCACACGTAACTACAACAGTATATTCCGACATGATCGCCAACTGTAACTCCTTCTGCCACTCGCAGATATCCTATCTTCCTAGATGATCGTCCAACTTATATCTGCCGTCTTCTACGTATTCTCGTCGGATAACTTTAGGGGAATGCCGTGTACCCTGCCAAGCTTGGACTTTGAAAGTAGGTTTGATTCTTTGGAAAGCTTCAACAGTATTGATGAATGTCGTCCGAATGGAGATTTACCGAGGATAATGAACGAGTAGACGAAGTTAGTTGCAATGGTGTAGCGGTAAATCCAAAGGTTGTATGGTCGTGGGAATTTCCGTAGCTAGTGGAAAAAGTTGGATTAGCAGATTATACATTTTATATGGGGTATTTGTCGAGTTTTTATAAGGAAGAGATAGGATTGGTAATGAAAAGAAGCAAGTATACCTGGACGAGTACCTTGTGAGGTAGCTGAATGAAAATGTTTGTGAAAACTGGAACTGTTCCAACTAATAATAACAATCACAACTTTATTCAATTCCTATCACAGCTGAATGATGTTCAACAAGAGGGAGAAAAGCAAGACATATAGAGATGGATGTGTTAATGGGTAGGTAGTGGGTAGGTAGTAGTATATAGTATATAGTATATAGTATGTACCACAACAATGTATTTTATTCACATGCGATTCTGAGGGGTACCAGAGTATAAAAATATGAAAATATGAAGATGTGAAAGGATGAAAAGTATAGTGTACGAAGTAGTGTAGTATGTATGTAGTATACAAGTGAAGAAAGAAATGGGAAATAGGAAAGGCGAGGAAGGAAGAGATCATTCATTATCTTATCTAGTCTTCACTGAACAGAGGAGGTACGGAGATATAGAGATATAGAGATATACTTGGGATTGTATCATATAATCATAGTCATTATCATTATCATTATTAGTATGGGTACCTAGAATCAATACTCTGTAGGACTGTATCAAGAGGAAAGTCAGTCTAAAAGAAAATGTCAGAGGAGAGGGGGAAAACAGAAAACTCCCACCGACGAGAGATTCAGTGAGATTGGTGAAAATGAGAACCTTGATGGGTAGATACTAGATAGCCAAGCTGAGTAAACCATAGATATTGCAAGCCTAACTCATAATGGTTAAGGCGGTTTCTCATTTGTCCAAAACCGGCCGTGGAATTATCAATTGCTGATCACTGTGATTGGATGTGGAATGTGATAAACGTCCGAGAAAAGCTTCCGTCCCTGAAAAGTTCAAAATCCTTTTCCAGCCTTTTTCCCTTTTTCCCTTTTTCTTTACTTCAGTAATGCCGTCATTATGTCAGTACAGTGAGTACCTCGTATGCCATGACCATTGTGCTTTTGGTTACATATATCGTACTAGATGCCGACGGTATAATAGTGTCGCATCAAAGTACCAGAATCATCAACTTCTAGGAAATTACTGCTCGGTCGCCTGCAGCGGCTACGGCTCGGATCACGTTATATGTTGGACTTCGGGTACCAAAAGTGCTTGAATGACCTTTGCCCGATAGTTGACATGTCAAAATGCAGGTGATCCTGCCAAAAGAGAAACATTGATTCAAAGATAAGATGAACTTTCTTCCAAATGACGTTACAACCAGGTAACACTAAATGTACCAAAGTCTGGTGGTGCCGCGTGCACGAAGCGGTCTGTTGCATGTGCTTCGCATCATGTCGATTATCACTGTACTATTAGCTTCCATCTACTACTAGGTAAACTATTCAAAAACTGTAACCATTCGGAAGGATCTCCGACCTCGGGAGACAACAAACGGAAAGGTTTATGTCACGTGAATCACATCTGTGGATTATTCCCCCTCAGTCTCCGTGTCTCCATTCAGGACGTGGAGTTTAACAATATTTCATTCTGGTGTGGATTCTCTGATCTCATCATTCCCTTCTCAACATCGGGATTGAAATATCTTATCCTACAACCTTGCCTTTTCTTTGGTTGGATAGCCTGCTGATTTAATGACAGCCAATGCTTTCATAGATTGCTCATCTTATCAAATATGACCGTTCTGTTGCGTTCACAGCCATCCTGTTCATGTACGACTATCGGAATGCTTTCCATAGCATCTAATCACAGTGGATCCCTAAAAATGGTGCGAGGGAGTTTCTGACTCCGATATTCGATTGAGATCGAGGAATGATTGCAAAGTTTGCAACTCCATAAATCCGATGTCGCCAAGGTAGTCTTCCGAATGGAATTTCCAACTTTGAGCCATCCATATTGTCAGTACGACATGGCACACCGACATTTTCCGGTGTCTTGGTCGAGACGTTGCTGTACGAGTCGAGTTCTTTTCGGATTTTGCTTGTGTTTCACAAGAATATAAACCTCGCCTGATCTTCCCGAGCTCGCCTAACGGAAGCGGCACTATATCAGCCCTGTGAAACGAAATGTGTTGGTACTACCTGGGTACTCGAACAGCCGAATTGTTCATGAAGAATATTGCAATTCCAGTCCCAAGGCCTTGAACGGTTGATCTCTCCTCTTCATATCAATCGAAGTTCCCAGAGTAAACAATAACTCCTTGACTCTACCTTCCCATACCAAGCCAACCTTCAGGTTCTGGTCAATTCTTGCTTTTAAAACTCCGGCGACCTCTTCAGGTTTCTTCTCCTTTTCTAAATCCACTTCGTCGAGTTTCCATGCAAGCTTTGCTTCCATACTCCTCTCTCTGCGCTCCTCGACCGGTGCTTTCATCTTCCACAATTCGCATCCAAGGACCAAATCACTCTCGTAGCTATAGACATTGAAGTCTAACCTTGAACATAGGGATAAGTTCTTGCCTGCTTTTACAGCATATGTCGAACTGATATTTCCCATCAATGGATTCAGCGTCAAAGTGGCTGTCAAAGGTATTCCCTTATGCGCCGGCAATGTGGCAAACCTTCCTCCAACACTAACCCCTCCCGATTTGTTCAAAGTTCCATAATAAAGCTCTGCTCCTGCGCTGAATCGTCCATAGAATTTATCATCGATTCTTGACATCTGTTTCGGCGGCTCCGTAATTTCTTTCCTTGGATCCGGTCCAAAATTATACAGCCCTCTCAATCCCAATAACCCCCCATCAGTCGAATACAGCGTCTCAGTACTGTATTTTCCTGTATCGTACTGATGCAAAGCTAACACAGTTCCTCCATTTCTTAACCTACTATCACTAACAGCCGTAATCCTCACTTGTTGCGTCGGACTGATCCTTCTCAAATACAACGCTTCAAGCGTACTCTGCGGCAAATAAAGTCGTCCATAAAGTAATGTATCCCGTTGGTCAACTCGTCTGCCCCCGTGCCATTGCTCCCACATCCATGATTCATCAACCTTTCTAAGCTCCTGGATTTGTCGATATCCTCGTATTATCTGATATAAATCGATCTTCGCACTCTGCGAAGTGGTACGAAGAGGCAACGAGGAATAAAGATAGGAGAGAGAGCCATCTACAAGCCCGACACTACCTAGTGCATATGAAGTTGCGAAGTTGGGGGAGCTGAGTGAGGAGAGATTAAATCGCAGACCGCCTGGGGTCTCAAAATCCAGAAGTGCTTTATTCCAAGAATGTTAGTGAGTTGAAAGGCAACAAGGTGTGAGAAGAAGCTTTCGAAGTAGGTAGACAAAAAGAGGCAGATACCTTTAGCAGTAGCTGTCAACTGCGAATATGAATTCTCATAATTCCACTTCGTCGCATTGTAAAATGCAAACTGCACATAATCCATGAACTCCAACATCTCCGCACAAGCCTGACCCAGAAATCAACACATCAAACTCTAAAATCCAGAGAAGAAAAAAAACAAAACTTGCACCAATTCTTAAACAAAGTAATCAATAAAACCAATTGAATCTCAGCTCAAAGCATAAAAATCCGGAACAACGTTAACCCCCCACTCCGATCCCTGCATAACTTCACCCCACTAAACCTCGATAAGTCTAGTTTGAAATCTTATCAACTATCAATCGCAAGCTTGTGAAAAATAAAAAATTACCTCCATCCATATCGAAAACCGCAATTCTCTATTAAATTTCATCACCTCTTCAGCGACACCACCCTTTCTCACCCAACCACAACCACCCCACAACATATAATCAAAATGCCTAAATCCAAGCGCGCGCGCGTCGTTCATCTCACCAAAGTCGATAAGAAAGGAAAGGAGCTTTCGCTCAAACTCTTTGCCAATGTGCGCGAATCGCTCGATAGTTATCAGCATTGTTTTGTGTTTAGTGTGGATAATATGAGGAATACCTATTTGAAAGATGTTAGGAATGAATTGAGTGATTGTCGGTATGTATTATGTTGTTTCTCTAGTTCTTGTTTTGATCGATTTGGAAATTCGAGGGGTGCTGTCGTTTTGGGGATGGAGATGATATGATATGATGTTATATTATATGATGATGGCGGATGACTTGAGCCAAAGCGAGAGAAAAGAAAGGGAAGAAGGATAAATTGTTATGTAGAGAAGAGAAGAGGGGAATTCAATTGAAGACTCGAGCACCAGGAGTCAATCGGATCGGAAATTCTCAACCACGACATTTACCACAAAAAAACAATACTAACACCCATCCCCATCAGACTCTTCTTTGGAAAAACAAAAGTAATGGCCAAAGCCCTCGGCAGCGATGCCTCCTCCGAATATCAACCCAACACCTCCCTCCTCTCTCCCCATCTAGTCGGCAACGTTGGACTTCTCTTCACCAACCGCGAACCCTCCTCCATTATCACTTTCTTCCAAGATCTCTCCAAAACAGATTTCGCTCGCGCCGGCACAGCAGCTAGCAGGAACTTCACCATTCCCGCAGGAATAGTCTACAGTATGGGAGGAGAGATCGCCGCCGAGAACGATGTCCCCATGGCGCATAGTTTGGAACCAGAACTGAGAAGATTGAATGTACCGACTACCTTGACTAAGGGAAAGATTACTTTGGAGAATCCTTACTGTGTTTGTAATGAAGGTGATGTGTTGGACAGTAGGCAAACAAGATTATTAAAGTTGTTTGGTGTGGCTACTGCGGATTTCAGTGTTCAATTACTTGCGTAAGTCTTCATTCATTTTCTTCTCACATAATTGTTTTCTAACTTTGAAATAGATACTGGAGTGCATCCAATCAAGAAGTAACGGAAATCGAGGCTACGGAAATGAGCGAGTAAAAATATTAAAGAAAGCAAAAAAGGCATTTCGGATCGTCGTTTCTGTTCTAAACTATCATACAGTCAAAAGAAGGCTAGACTATGAGGCGTTTACCGGCGCCACGTTTTTGTTATGGAATATGTGTGTACTTCAAAAATTAAAACAGCAATTGTCTGAGTGCTATGCCTGAGCTATCCATCTTACCCCTTGAACTTCATATTTCATCCTTTGATCATACAAACAGTAATCCCAGCTAAATGACAAATTTGCAAAAGCACTAGACGAGGATGGTCAGGTAATACCTTTTTCTTACCTCTGATCGTACCTCCCATGATCAAAGTAAGCCCCAAATGCGTTAAAGAAAAACCAACCACATCATACCAAACCATTCAAGAGAAATGAAATGTCGAATTGCTGAGTGTCGAAAAGTTGTAAAGCCCTTTGACATGTATAGTTATCATGTGGGAAAAGGTTCGTCGTAAGTGAAAACTGCTTTTTGTCCGTACTATGAAAACGCCGTCGAAAAGCATGCAAGTAGATTAGGCGACAACACTACCTTGGGTGAAAACTTGAGATCGAAGAACCGCTTACCCCTGTTGAGGAAGGGAGAAAAGATGGAAGATTCGAAGAAAACCCACCACAAGACTGTTGAACCCACCAGCCAGTCTCATTGTATCTAATATCTTCGCAATTTACGAGGATCTTCCTCATAACCATTACTGTCATAAGGTCTCTTTCGTGAATCTTCTTCGCGTGGTCGTCCGCCATATCCTCCATCTCTGGGTCCATCGCGATCACGGTATCCACTACCATCTCGGGGTCTTACCGGCTCCATATTACTGCCACTACCTCCACGAGGAGGACCTCCATCGCGATCACCATAGCCACGATTGCTGTTGCCACGGTATCCGCCGGATCTGTCATCATATGAGCGGCCTCCACGAGAGTCATACCCACCACTTGATCCTCCAGGACCATTTCGATCTGGTGAACCTGCTCCAAAGCCCCCACCACCTCTTCCACCAAAACCACCACCTCCATTGAAACCTCCACGGCCACCACCACCTGGGCCAGCTGGTGCGTTAGGAGGAGCATAGCCATTGGATCCTCCGCCTCCATACCCACCACGATCACCTCTATCGCCGAATCCTCCACGGCCTTGAAAGCCAATTCCTCCTCGTCCACCACCACCACCACCACCTCCTCCTCCTCCAAATCCACCTCGATCGAACCCTCCTCTAAATCCACCACGACCTCTGCCTCCATCAAATCCACCTCTGAAGCCACCTCGGAAACCGCCAGGGCCTCCAGGAGGACCATTGAATCCACCTGGACCCATTGGTCGTGAAGAAGCAGACTTTGTATATCCACGACCTCCAAGGCCACCTCCGAGACGACGTGGTAACCAACCTTTTACGGTTCGGCCTCTTTCGACATCTACCTTGATTCGACGATCTTTTATTCTGATGCCGTCACAGTTTTCTAAACCAGCTATTCACGAAGCGCGAGCAAGGCGCGTTTGTCAGTCATTTACCCATATTCATATACCTTGATCTGGGTAACAGGGAGAAAGGAAAAGCAAAGACAAGAAGTGGGATAACCAAATCTTTATGCCATTTGTGCAGTTGAGCAATTTGTTTATGGGGAATATGGGGTTATGTTCGGCTTTACCTCTCATGTCCTTCTCTCGTTCGAAAACTACAAATGCGTAACCGCGATGCTTTTTGATCTTCTTTCCAGGCTTCTCATGTTGATGAGTATCAACAACTATGCGAATCTGTAAAATACGAAGGTTAGCACGATATACTAGGCGGAACAATTGAAGTTAACTTACTCTCTCGATTGGTCCAAATCGACCAAACTCGCGCTCCAAGTCCTTTTCAGTGGCATCATAATCCAATCGACTGACAATAAGTGTTTTGAAAGCATCTCCTCGAATATTTGGATCCTCAGATGGTTTGACTGCACAAGCAAAGACATTAGCAATAGTTCAGAAAACTCAAGGATAATAAGAGGGTGATGAAATGGTGATGTAGGACATATAGGGTGGCCCTCACATAATTTTGGGGCTTCCTGAATAATTTTTTCGTGTGCGGCCTTCTTCTCCAGCTTGACACGGTCTTTTCTCTGAAGCCAGCTCTCGGTAGGCTCGTAAACATCAGTCTCCTTGTACTCCTGAAGAGCTGGGAGGAAGGCAGCAAGGCCAGTGATATTGGCAGTTTTGCGATCCTCTGGGGCAAAGTCTGAAGGAGGAACCCATCGCAAAGGGGGTCGAGGCGCGAAAAGCGCAAGGAGATTTGGTGGGAGTTTATCGGTCATTGTGGGCTGTTAACGATTCCCAAAGTCTTCGCAATGATGAATTTACAGTCTTTAGGATAACTGCAAAACAATGCTGCTGAATTATATGATGAAGATAATTGTGAGGAACTGTGTCGCGTCGCAGCAGTAAGGACGCCTAATGGTAACCTGAGATTTGAGCTCCTAAGCTTAAAATATCACAACCACGTGATCAAGAATTTATTTCACTTGAACCTCAATATGTCAAATGCTGTCTGGATTTTAGGATTTATGTTTAGACGTCAGCACAACAGTCAAAATGAGGATTACAGGATTAAGGAAAACAACCATTGGCCAGGTATGCATATGATCGATTCTCGCAGGCAATTCTAGATTACTAACGTCTCAACCAGAATGGCGTCGGCGCCTTCATTCTCCAATGTACAAAAATGGATTTTCATTACTGCGATTGGGCTGGCAGTTCTAAGGGCATGAAGTAAGTTTTGTCCTCGAACTTTGGAATTTTTCCAATGCTCATACTGCCACAGTACCTTCATCAAAAACTCTTTACCGGGCTTCGCGAAAGCCAATCCTCAAATCGAAATTACCGTCTCCCCTCGACCTGCCAAACACCCAGTCATTATTGGACATTATATCAATGGTCGCGAGAAGGCCATTTGCGTCAGGAATCTAGAAATGGGACAAATTTTGAAAAAGGCGGAGCTGCTCAGAGATGCGAGTGGAGAAAAGCTGAAGAGAGTCAAGAAGCCTGTGAAGAGTATCAACGAGAGTGTTAGAGGTATTTGGAGTCCTTATCATGGTGGTGGAATTAAGGTTTGAGGGGGGAACATAAGAAGATTGTTGTATTATACATGACAACATTACTGGCGTTAAGGATAGGAAATCATGGGTTCCGATGGTCCTATGTCGAAGATTTCGACTGTATGAATGTTATGGTTATGGTTACGTTGAGCAACTTATTGAAGCTACGCTTTCTACATGTTATCGACATTCTTGTCGATGCTAGCATCTGGTCAATCTCACTGTCTTTCCGTTAAGCCATTTCTTGAGCTCTATTTCATTGTTATAGTCATGATTGGCGGTAGATATAAGTCTGATTATATCAGGAACTATTCCCCTTAAAAATAAACGAGACATTTATCACAAGAAAGGATATCAAAACTCTGAGGATTGGATCACCAGCATTTGATCTGTGTGAAAAACATAGGTGCTGCCCAAAGTATGAAGAGTGCTGTGCAAGTAAGCTTGCTATGATAGACCCGTCAAACTACCTGCCAAATTTCAGATCAAACATTCCGAAATCTTGAATAATACTTCAAATCTTACTGTCACCTTTTACAGATCTGTTGATACATTAGGATTCTCACATATAACGAGCATGAGACTAGAAGTGGCTTCAAGGTAGTGGATATTTCCTAAAAACATATCATACTGCCAGGACTTTTTTTATTGCCTGGTGGGGTTGAATACCCAATATACAGTCGTAATTCATGAAATCCTAAAACCACTTACAAGTGGCTGTTGATAATATCAACGAAAGCTGGCTTCAATGAAGCACCTCCAACCAAGAAACCATCAATATCCTCTTGCTTGCTCAAATCCTTGCAGTTCTTCTCGCTAACACTTCCACCGTAGATGATTCTGGTCTCCTCTGCGGCCTTCTCGCTAACCTCCTTCTTCAACCAGGAACGAATAGCGGCGTGTACCTCTTGTGCTTGTTCGGTGGAAGCAACCTTTCCGGTACCAATAGCCCAGATTGGCTCATATGCAATGACGATCTTTGACCAGTCTTGAACCTTATCCTTGACGGCCTTCAATTGTGCGGTAACAACCTCGATTGTCTTGTTAGACTCTCTTTGCTCAAGGGTCTCTCCGCAGCAGAAAATAACACCGACTCCTCCATCAAGAGCAGCCTTGGTCTTGCATGCTACAAATGAATTATCTTCTTGGAGAATGACACGACGCTCGGAGTGTCCGAGAAGTGTCCAGGTAATGTTGCTGTCCTTGAGTTGCTCAACGGAGATTTCACCAGTGAAAGCTCCATTTGGCTTATCGAAAACGTTTTGTGCTGCGACCTCAAGTCCAGGTCTCAAGTGCTCGCGGGTAAGGAGAAGGTAAAGAGCAGGTGGAGCAATGACAACCTCTAATTTGATAAAGTGTTAGCAAAATTCCAGAATGAAGTGCAGGCGCTTGATAGAGGGGTATGTAGGTTCAACAAATTCCCCTCCATCCTCAACAAATGGATGAACACAAACTGGGGTGAATACATACCTGTATTTGGGTCCAACTTAGCATCGTTCAAGTTTCCAACAATCTTCTTAATGGATTCAACAGATCCATTCCTGATGAGACCAAAAATTAGCTGAAATCCTTTTTGCTTGGTGGGGGGAAACACAAGCTCACATCTTGAAGTTACCTCCGACGAAGAATTGACGAGGCATGGTTGCTAGTTTTCTGGTAATACGAAAAATGGTTTAGATGAATTTGGGTATAAATTGACTTTTGATGAAATTAAGATTGTCTTTTTGATATGATTCTTTTACTTGTAGAAGTTTTGTACGGATTGATATCAAACTTCTTATGAATCGGTCGGACTCGGAGTGGGGTGAGCTCTCGGCAGGAGCTGACTCTCTTCAGAAATCTAAAGCCCCGCCAGAAATCGTCATTGGACCCAAAAAAAACAGTACGGAAACTGGCATGTATTGAGTATACCAGGCTCAATTCTCTCCCGTCGGCAACCTCTCCATCAAAACGAAAATGGTGTCAAGACATAGTTGGATCAATGAAACAAATCAGCCATTCATCTTTTGCCATCTGTATCATTATGCCGCCATGGTTTCAAATACCTCGACGAAGTTCATCAATCCACCTGTTTAATAGAACCGTGGAAATATTGACGACATAGGACCTCCTCTCGTCTTGAACATACAATTGCTATCAAGGTTGTTTCCTCCAAATCCAATTGCAAGCTTGATAAAATGATCAAGCCTCAATCAAACAACGTTGCTTCAAAAATTGGTCACAATGACATGATGGCCGAGATTGGCTGGATTGATCTCACCGATACTGCCAATGAATTGACCTCTCGTGATGTTTCAATGGATCGAAATGCATTGACTCGGGACCACTAATTGTGCAAGATATTGGGCATCAATGTGCTCAACTCAACTCATCTCACGGCATGGCACAATCAATTCAAAAATGCTATTAACATAAGAACTCGACTTCCCGTATGGATCCAAGACTCACAATTAACGCGATTCACATGTTGACCAAAGGAGGAGATTCCAAAAAGTAAGGAGTTCATTATAATAACTTTTGATGCCACGTGTACCGGTACCTAGCACATAGGAGATGCACTTTATTAGCATCAGTCGTCAAATCGTCCATTGTCCTTCTAGGCCAAAGATATAAAGTCCTATGCCGTTGGTCCATCCTCTTGCCATACACCAACACCAAATTCCCAGCAGCAAATGATACACAGCAGTTATTACTAACTCATCCATCACATCAATCATCAAGACTAAAAACATCAAAATAATAACACAAGGTCTCAAACTTTAAAGAAAGCAAGGTAAGGTTATCCAAAAGCAAACAACCGAAATAACAGATCTCTCAACTTGCGTACGCACTATCACTGCTATAACTGGAACCATATCTATGTCGTGGTGGACTTCTTGGAATGAATGGATGATGGCGAAATTGGGGGATTTGAGGGCGAAGACCTGTGAATGGGATTCTTGTTGTGGTTGAATCTCGATCAATATAGCTCTCAGCGTCAGAAAAGCGACGTCTATAATTGGCCTCTCGTGGAACTGATCTTACTTTCCGGATGGTAAGAGGTGGAGAATCATCCTCATATAAGTCATCGAGGTGTCTTTCGTTGTATTGGTCATCTCGATATCGAGGTGCGGGCCTTGAATATTGATGTTCTCTATATCGAGGAGCTTCTATCATTGGGAGTTCTGCATGTTGACGCGCAGGATATCTCGGCGCTATGGTATCATATTCAAGTTCGCGACGGCCGGCAGGTACCACAGCTCTTGATGGCTCATCAATGATGATTGGTTGGTGCGACTGAGAAAGGTAATACTGAGCAGCAGCCCTTTCTTCTTCTCTACCCTGTTGAAATGCTTGTACAATGGCATTGGGAGCGGAAAGTGGGACAGCTTCTCCGACATAGGGAGATTCTGGATGACTACCCCTTCGAAATTCTTGAAATATTGGCTCAGGTGACTCGCTTCTGTGGGCGTAATATTTCTTGTGGTGCTCCCGTGGACGACGTTTACTTTGGCTACGACCTCGTCTACTGCGTGAACTATACTTCTTTGAGCGTCCATCAGAATGAGAACTAATGCTAGTGACCAAAGAACTACTGATGGTCGAAGCTCCTGTAGAGAACGTGTCGCTATCAGATTCGGATTCAGAATTCGAGTCTGACTGATAACGAGTCGGTCTTTGTCTGCTTCTGCTTCTTGATCGGCCACGATCGCCACCCTTTTGGCCAGACGTATGGGGAATTCCTATAGGTGCTTGAGGTTGGCTATTCGGATTGGGCGGAGCGTTTTGCGGTCTGAATTGAGGTTGACATTGATTTTGGCCTTGGCCTTGGGGTTGTGGTTGTGGTTGTGGTTGAGATTGGGGTTGGGTTTGGGATTGATGTTGATGTTGCATTGGAGGCCTCGTCAAGTGTGCTAACTTTTCTTGTTTTTGTCTGTCGATGATGGTGAAAAGCGCAGTGGCATCAACTTCATCTCTGGGCGAACGTTTCACTATGACGGTGATCAAAACGGTTTCTCTAACTTTGTTGGAAGACCTCTCTCTTCTATCAAGCTGGACAAGGGACCAATCAAAGTGTTGATCTGATTCCTCAGTTTTCAACCGATCCAGAAGTTTATTTACTTGGCCTTGCTGATTCGGAAATAAAGCCCCTTTTTTATCTGTTATCGTTTGTGGGGAGCTCTTCAATTTTTTCAACTGTGCAACAATGTCCTCTTGTGACAAAGCCTCTTCAGTTACCACAGCTTTTGCCCAGGTGGATTTTTCTTTTCCAGTCGGTACAACTTTTCTAATCGAAAAGACCGTGTGTGTTGTCAACAACTTTCTGTACGCTGCATCGTCAAGTGGCCGTTTCTCTGAGGCGTTCAGATCCACTACATGGGAAGATTCATATCGTGGTCGCATAGGCATTTGCATTTGCGGCAGAGGCTGGCCACGTCCGCCAGGCGGTGGACCGCCCTGGGCTGGATGACCTGGGTGACCTGAGTGACCTGGATGAGCTTGGTGACCTGGAGGAGGTCCCTGAAAATTTGGATGCGGTCCTGGTCTACCTCCTCCTTGTGGATGGGGATGGGGGCCCGGAACACCACGTCCCATTGCTCCTAGATTCTGTGTTAACTATGTCATTGGTTGATAAAGTAAATTTATTGAAGAAGCTTACCAAAAGGTGGAGGCGGAGGGACACCAGGCTGAGGATGGTTCATTTCGACGATGCCGTAGTAATGATCTTGTCACAAATTGACGTGAGTCTTAAGATGAAGTTTTCGTTAAAGTATCGACTAATATCAAGAATCGATGAAATTAAGATTACGAGCTTTGAAAGGGAATGTGGGCGACAGCGGGGCTTTAACTAGAAACTAAACTTTGGGGGTTTAAGCCGCAACTGCTTTGGGACACCGGAAAGCTAGGTATCTAGATAGCCAAGTGAGGCTTTATGATGATCTTAAATAGGAAAAGGAAGGTGCGAAGATTTACATTATTAGCACCTTTGTTCTCTGGGTTTAATTTTACAAAAGGAGAGGTGGAATCAATAGGTGAGGTAGTGTCACACTAATGAACAGTCACCGAGTATGAGTGCCACAAGACAGCCAAACAGTGTAAAGAAATCCTCATTCAATGACCGTTTCGGGTTTACTGGATGGATGGTATTATCTTTTCTCTATCTAACGCCCGGTTCAACTCTGTCATGCGATCAGGCTTTAGCTTACGAACTCTTTTCAAGGTCTATGCAGAAGGCTATGCTCGCCCTGTGTCTGGGGCTCTACAATCTATCGGGGCGAAAGTGGTAGGCAGATTTCAAGAAATCATGGATTTATCCCAAGGTAACACCGATCTATCAACCAGTATCGCGCATCATAGAGTGTTACACCCGTCAACACATTCCACGCTTTACGCACGCTCTTACACAAATCATACTCTATTTGAAGATTAGATTCAATCTTCAAAAGATTTCGTGCCATATCCTTTTCTAAACACAATAAGATGAGATATCAGATTATCTACAACGGCAACACGTACATAGTTAATTGGACCTTTTTCCTATTCGAAATGTGGGGAAACAGTTTGACGAAGTTTTTCGCAAATCTAAACGAGGCAGGATGCGAACCATTTTGCGAACCTTTTGCCTTTAATTGTATGAACAAACCACAAGATACCACACGACAAATCGAGTCACTCGATGCTTATTTCCTAGTCGAGACCGCGAAGCTCCTCGGTGAAGGTACGGTCAAAGCGATAAGATATATCTCATAACCTGCTTTGACTTGGCTACAGCAGAAGGGAACTGGGCGTTATTGAAAGACCAATTGACGAATCATTACACTAATTACCGCGCAAACAGACGATGTGTTGAAACTCGTCCAGGGGTACTCCATGATTTGAGCTCAGTTTAAGCCATGCTTGAATAACAAAAGATTGTTCTTGAGTCTCTGACCTCTTTGTGCAGATGCATATGCAGTCGCGTTTTATATTGTCAAAGTCATGAAGTATGTAAAGGTATGTATGTTGTACAGGTAGTAGCTTATATGCCACGATATCGCTGACCGCCTCATAGTTTTAAGCATGATATTTAGCACAGCCTATAATGCGCTCCGCCCCCATTTCGAAGGATCGTGGCGTTATGAAGCATTCGTCAACAGTCATCCATATGCAACGAAGTGTTGTTCAGTGTAACTCTATGTATGCACTTTGAATCTCTAAAGGCTTTGATATCCACTGCAGGCCGACACCATCAAAGTTACGCTAAATCTCGGGTCCAAGTGCAAAAAGAAATGCGAATTTTCGTTTTCTCCTTGGATTATAAATGCACTTATTGCTGACAGCCGGGCGGTTATGGGAAGTCAAAATTACCCCGCATGTCTTCCCTCATTGTTGAACGACTCACACCCCTCCTTGGATATCTCCTTGACCAATCGATTCAACCACCATATGACCGGTTTTGATCCTACTTGATTAACAGTGATTACAATACTCTTCCAATTTACTCATCCCACCGCTTGCATACCGAATTTTGGAATGCATAGCAAGCTTTTAAAATTTGTCCATTCAAGCGTTGCACACATACATATCGTCATGGGGAACAGGTCATTCCAAGTTGTACAAATGCATTGGTCGGCGTGAGAGAACTCAGATAAGATGACTTTAAAGACCTGTTCCTCGGGTCTCACGAGATAACGCATTGTTTATGTCAAATTCCAACACCTCTGAAAAATGATGGGTTTATGTACCGACATTCAAATCATTTTTGATCTGCATTCACATCTGGTGCAAGTTGTTCCTTATTGGTATTAGACGAGTTGAATCCTCTAGGTCTTTACTGAGCCTCAATAGGTTTCAGCTCTATTTCCCATTCTAGGAGCCGGGCGCTGATTTGGTATCACATTGTCCATGTCACTAAAGCTCTGTGGACAGAGATGTCGATTTCCAGTTGTGGTTTTCAATTGGAAGAGCTGATGTTACATTACCATGACTGACAGCTAAATCATTTTCTCGTGTTTCTAATTGTTTCATATCAAGCCATGGTATTTCACCAAGTGGTCCGAATCATCAGCGCTTCTATTACTGTCGCATGTTTCAAATACTTTTATATTTATTGAAAATCAATCTATATTACAATATGATATCGCTCTCCTCATGTTCATACTCTCCAAAAATAATACAGCGCTTAACTTGATAGAGAAATCTCCATCTACTTTCTCAGAGATACATATCCCAATAGCAATACGACTGGATATCATAGACTCATAGTAACTATATACGCATGCATGCATGCATGTATATCGCTTCCCTTAGTCCACAGTCTAAAAGATCCATCCATACCTACCTACATACATTGGCCCCATGGATCTTCTAAGCAGTGAGCACTAAATCGCAATCATAATCCACAATGCAAATAAAAAAGCTGAATGAATGTATACTAACGCATGGTCTATGCAATGACGGGTGAGAAGTGCGTTCCCCATGTGGTGAGTGGAGATTTATTGGGATGGCGTTTATGTTTTGTTTTTTTTTTTCTTTCTTTCTTTCTTTCTTTCTTTCTTTCTTTTTTGATAGAAAGAAAAAGAAAAAAACCTTACACCTTTTAAGTTCTTGGTGAAGGAGGTGAAGCTGCGAGAGTAGTCAGTCATATGAATGGGTAGCTCGCTCTCGATTTACATATGCCATGCGCGAATCTTCCTGCGTCGAGATGGACGGAGAGTGAGGTTGAGATGCTGTGGCATGGCACGGTATGGTATGATTTGTATGAATGTTTTGGCATGGTGATTTTTTTTAAGTTGGGTTAGATAGATAGATAGGTAAATCACCGCCCCCCAAAAAAACTTTCATGGACTCGTGAACTCGTGGTGGAAGAATGGTTAGAAGGTGGGAGGATTGTGCTATGTATAGTGTATATGATATGATATGATATCATTCCATTCCATTCCATTCCATTCCATCCAATAGGTTTGTTCAATATGGAAAACCATCCATCTGGCGCAAGCAAAGTGAAATGCGCAGCTGAATTGCTTATCTTGTTGAATGTGCGAGTCATCGGGCGTGGTTGAGTTTCGGGTTTCGAGTGGAATATGAGAGATTGGGAGATAGAGATTGATATCTTATTAGCGGTGGTTGGTGAGAGATGAGAGGGGGGGTTTCTGGTTGTATTGGTTTGTATTATATTGTATGGAGATGGAGAGGTTGTGTTGTGTTGCGAGATTATGTTATGTGGCGCATACGAGTTTAGTGTTGATTTATCTAGTGAGGGTGAATAATTCTTATACTATACGCTTTCGCAATTTTACATCTTGAACATCTTGAAGTAGAGTATGGAGGTGGGTTAGATTATGACGTCTCGTGCATCTCACGGGAGAGGAAAAGAAGGGTTTGGTTGCACACAGAAAATGATGAAGTTATATTTGATTTTGGTGTGCATTTGGGAAAGAGAGAGTGGCTTGTTCTGTGTTTATCCTAATCCAACTATATGAATCTCTTGCTCCCTTGACATTTTTGGATCCTTTCCTTCCTCCTTTTTTATTCATACCGGCTTCATTGCTTCCCCCCCTCTCTCCTCTTCACATCCAACCTATTTAAACATTCCAACTTTACATCCCCCCTTATTCGACATAGTCAATGTCAACCATTCCGTAAAGGGGTTTTGATCTCTCGCTTCCATTCTGGAGAAAGCTTGCAAAAGGCGAATCGTGGTATATGATGCTTCTACTCTCCTTGTCAGTTTTTTCATCTCATCTGGAAACATGAAACAAGAAACAAGAAATCATTCCAAGCTCCAGACACAAACAAATACAAGAAACATACCCGTCAATGCAAACTGCTGTCCAATACAAATACGCGGTCCTCCACTAAACGCGATATATTCCCAGCTTCACATGATAAGTTAGTAAGATTTCTTATTATCAAAAATCGACATCAAACTTCAACTACATACCCCACTCTCAAATTCTCCCATCTCTCAGGTCGGAACTCATCGGCATCTTCGCCGTAAATATCCTTTCTTCGATGCAAGACGTAGGAACTGTATTGTACCAAAGTCCCCTTCTTAACCATGGTTGGAGATCTTTCATCGGGTCCGCCGCCTCGGGGAAGTATCGTGTCGCGTATGGCGACGCGACTTGAGGTTGGGACGATGGGGTAAAGTCGCATTGCTTGGGTGTGTTAGTTGTTTTTCTGGAGAAGGAAATGAAGAGATAAGACAAATTGAAATGGGGAAAACTAACTCTCGTTAATACACCATTTCAAATACTTCATATCCTTTATCTCCTCAAAAGTTGGAGGTCTCCCTTCTAGACCCATAACTTCCCGTCTCAATTTTGCAAGGACATTCTGTTCACGTGAAAGTATCATGAAGAGAATGGTAAGTAAACTTGCAGTAGTATCCCTTCCAGCGAGTAGAATGTTGAGTAACTCTGCTTGGATTTTGGAGGCGTTGTAGCCGGATTTGGCGAGTTGCTCAAGAAAGATGTAGCGGTCTTGATCTGTGGATTCGGATTTTTGAGCGGGGGCAGAGGTCTGGAGAGCAAGGGCTTTGTCTACGTAAGTGCGGACGTAGGAGTGAACGTATTTTATAGAATCTTGGTATCTCTTGTCGTGGAAGAGAGTAGCTAGTTTACCCACTGATTATTGGTCAGTATCTTGTGTTTTCTCGTGAAGCATGAAGGGTAAAGGGAGGGCCCTTAGAGATTTGGGGCTTGCTTACAACGAACTTCTCTGCCGGTTTGTTCACCAAGCTGTAAAAGTTAGCACAGTTACTTTAATAGATATTAATAAAGCCCACAACTCACATAATCATAAGCTTCCGAATATCGATGCCCAGCCGAATCAACCTTTGTTTCATCCAAGGTCTCTGTACTTTCACCAAACAAGAATTCCGTAGCTAAATCTCCAACATCAGTATATCATATTCATATTCCCATGCTCTCATCATGCATTCCTCTCTCCACCCCCTAAAAAACTCACCCGAATCAATCGTCAACATAAAAAACAATTTTGACAAATCCACCGTCTCGCCATTCTCCGGAATCCTCTTGATCAACTTCTGAATATGTCTCTCAAAAACATCCAAATCCGCAACCTGGCTCCTCACAAAATTCGGCCGCAGCATCGCGCGAGAGTGTTCCCATTCCGTCCCATCCAAGATAAAAATCCCCTTTCCAAAGATCGGCATCATAGCTCTTTTTCTGCGTGACGATAACTCGAAATCTTTGAACCCGGTCGCCAATACCGTTTTGATGTTTTCCGCATCAACGGTATTGATCGTTTTCGTGCCGAGGAATATCGAGGAATAAGTGTGTACACCGAGGGCGTGAAAACGTTTCTGAGTCGTCTCGATGAATTTACCTTTTCGAGCTGCGAGAACATTGGAGACGAAGAGGTCGAGTCCGTAGATGGGATCTTTGTGGGGATAGGAGGCGGGTGGGAGACAGTGGTTTTGTTTGGCGAATTTTCTTCGTTGGTTGGAGAGGAGGATTGTTTGGATGAGTTTGTAGATGAGAAAGGCGGTGGTTAAGATGAAGAGGATGCTGGTTGTAAGGGATTTGCTGGGGGAGAAGTGATCCATGATGGATGTATAATTGGTCTTCATATTGGGGGATTGTTTAGATGGTTGGTAGATGATGTGTTGCTTGAAGACTGAAGACTGAAGACTGGACGCGGG
The DNA here is from genome assembly GCF_014898465.1 of Botrytis porri. Taxonomy (NCBI): domain Eukaryota; kingdom Fungi; phylum Ascomycota; class Leotiomycetes; order Helotiales; family Sclerotiniaceae; genus Botrytis; species Botrytis porri. Next base: position 688,912 of record NW_024066078.1, read on the forward strand.
AAAAGTACAAGAGCAACCCGAACACAAACGCCAATTTGCCCGGAATATATCTGCAAAAATATTGCACAACAATCTTTAGTCAATCAATCATAGACAAGAAACAAACTTCCTAACACTCAGAAAGATGAAAACTATCTCGTTCCAAACCAACTCACAAAACGCTCAAGGAGAGAAACACTTCAACTGAGTATAAGAATTAAAGGTGCTACATTAGCTCCCGTATCGTGTTGACGTGGGCGATTCTTTATACTTAGAAATCATTTTAGACTCACTTAGTCTTGTAAAGTAGTACCTGCCTAGTATGTGACTGACAGCACCTGAAAACCCCTCACAACGTCTCTCCACTATATACCGATCGGTCCTCGGCAATAGTCTTGTTATTACATGTGAGAACCGGACCTATGAGCCCACATATTTATAAATCAAACCAACTCAATCCAGTTTGATGCATACCCGAGATCCCCGTAATCCAGTAGATCCTTCTATCTATTGGTGGTGCGAGGAGCACAAGCATTACATACCTAGGTTTTGAAGAAAAGAGACGCCGATCATTGAAGCTAATAATGACTACAAAGGGTATCACGGCAGTCAGCTTCCTCGAATCAGAGTCAAGTCAGTCATGTCAAGTTTAGATTGGATCAAGTGTGTAATAAAGCACGTTCTCATCATTTCAATTTAAATCTCAAACCTCGGTTTATTGTATTTCATTCCTCTCAAATACATTTAGTAAAAGGTGACCCCTATCACAACACAAGAAAATGTAGTTAAAAAAAGATTTCCCTCATCCGTCCATTCCATCCTATCCCATCCCATCCACATATCTACGCTTCACCTCCCCTGTGCATTTTGGGGGAGATAAAATGATAAAATGATAAAATGCATCCCACAATACAAGAAACAATTTCGCATAGCACCGTCTGCCCCCACCCGCTACCATAGTGCACTAATAAGCCCATTATGGTCCATCGAAAAATAATGGCCAAAAAAAACTCCTTCGCCTGAAAGGATATCATTGACTTAAACCCCAAAGAACGATAAACAATAGTGACAACAGAGACGGAAGGAATTATGAAAATTGATGAATGGATGAATGGATAGACGAATGAAGAAAAGTATGACAAATGAGATAGGTTTGGAAGTTGTCCTGGCAGCCGTTAAACATTCTTTGCCGAAAATGAAGGAAAAACGGAGTCTTGTTTTTTTATCGAGTTGGGCGAAAGTGAAATTCAAGAAGAGGCATGAGTTCGTAAAAGTTGTTGAAGATTGTGATTACATCTAGAAATTTGATCGTTGATGAAAAGATTATGTCTGTTGAGTTGGTTCGGTTGGCCTTTGACTGGTTCGACTTGGAGCACGATGTGTCTGTCCATAAGAGCCTGATGCCGCACTCATAGTTCGGCGACCTTTGGGAGTTTCATGATGAAGATGACCGACATCGTGTTTGCCTATCACCAAATTAGATAAATCTTTGGATACCACATTACAAGTAACACTTACCATCGCAACATGCTCGTACGTTCTCTAATCTGTCAGATTCCCGATCCTCTCTTTCGATTTGTTCTCTTAAATCCTCAGCACTATCGTGAACCTCGCTAGCTTCATAGATGCTTTGGGCCCCGTTGACGCTTCGGCTCCTTCGACCAGAGAAAGATCTATTTCCATCACCAGGCAATAGGTAATTGCTAAGTCGAGAGAAAGTGTTTGAGGCCAAAGTTGGTCTTGAAGGCCTTGATGTTAATCGAGGATGCATAGTAGAATATCTTCTATCCTTGCTTATTGGCGAGTCATTACGAGTAGTTCGACTGTTGTATGATGAAAGGGATGGAGCTCCTCGTCTACTACCTAGGTGTGCATGACCATATCCAGGATTGAACTCATCAACATCTTCGCTTGTCAGCGCTCCCGAGACTTCAACAGTATCAGTCACAGCATCTTCTCCTGTGCGCAGAAGTAAGTATGACAGTGCGTTGAACCAAGTTTCATGACGTTGTCCTGTGCTGGCAGTAAATTGAACAGTTCGACCAGGTGTTAGGATAACCAAGCTCTTACGATGTAATCCAGGTGGCATTGGATTATCATCAGTTACAACTCGAACAGCTTCAATGGCTACACTCTTTGCCTTTAGCTCCGAACGACCAGCAGTTGAAGGATCTCTATCGCTCCAATACAATGTTCTCGTATATGGGTGAACCCAGAAATAACGTCGATGACGGTTTTCAGACATCCCACCACGACCAGCTTTGCGAGTATATTTCCAAAGATATTCACCGATCATTGTTTGAGTGATAGCATTGATCATCCTTGGATCGGTACTTGGCTCTACTCCTTGTGGCATTGGAACTCCAGCACGTAAATTGAAGCGAGTGTCCACCTCAGATGCAAATGAAGACACCGAAGAGTGTCTTGATCTTCCTGTGCCAGTTGGAGAGTGTACTTCGCGCTCAGTAGATGGGTTTCTATATTTTGAAGTTGATATTATCTTCATAGATCCATGAGCTTGAGAACTTGGGGTCTTGGGTCGATTCTTATGACTAGATGGTAGTGGCGGAGGTCCCATAGCACCTGTACCTGCGCTAGTTGAGGATCCGGTACGTTTTGGTTGTTCTTGTTGTTGGTCTTCAGGAAGTGTAGTGAGATGTCTGTGATCACCCGATCCATTTGCAGAACCTGTACGTTGAGCAGCAGCAGCAATGACTTGCTTATGATCTGAGGGTAGAGGTGGGTGAATACTTGGGATTGATGCATTCCTACCACTTCCGGAACTTGTAGGTCTTCTGGCAGCCATATAGTCTACGGAAGATTCAGTGTCAGGACTCTTTGCTTTGGAACGACCAATGCTGCCAATACTCTCTTGTGACTTGTGGGTCTTAAGAGCTACAGGGATGCTAATAGCATGTGGCGAAGAGTGAGCATTGGCCTTCTGTCCGTCCTCCGCAAGGATGGTATCTTGTCGCTTGCTCTTGTTGAGCATTTGATCGATTTGTTCTGCCGTCAAAGCAGTCTGTGAACTTTCGTCTGACATCTCAACGCGAGGCTTCTTGAGAGCCCGTTCGGTGGTATTGCCCGATATTGGTTTGAAGGGTCGTTGAGATTCTGGTGTTTCTGCCACTGGTGATTGACTTGGAGATTGACGAGTTTCATCCTCAGCAATAATTGGCGCACTAGACTGCTTTTTGTTCCAACCACCAAAAACGGAACTCATGAAGCCAGTCTTTGGCGTCTGTGGCTCATCTTTTGACCTGAGCTCCTCTGATGTGGTTTGATCTATAGATTTACTCTCTACAATAGGATATATGGCTTCTGATTTGTCTTCAACAACAGATTTACTTTCCGAAGCTGGGAATGCAGAGAGCAGAACACCATCTCTCTTTGGACTTCTTGGAGTAGGAGGTGCAATAGGTTCTGTATCAACCGATTGGATGGTAGAGAAGCCCAAACCTGGAGACATTGAAAAGTAATCGGGTCTTGGTGAGCGTTTTGGAGTAGATGGGAGAACATCAGGCAGAACAGCAGGTAAAGTAGATGGTTCTGAGCGGACATCCTCAATAACAATTGGCTCGACGTGTTCGGATTGAATAGTGGACATCGTCAATGGCTCAATCGGGATTGGCTCGGCGTCGATCTGCTCTGAATGAATCGTAGATAACGTCAGTGGAGCGGCTTCTATTGGTTCCATCTCTGGGATTGGTACAGCCTCAATATGTTCGGATTGAATTGTAGATATCGTCAATGGAATGGTACTGGAGATTGGAGGCGATGGGAATCTGTCTAATTTTTCATTAATGAGTTCATTGTCATATTGTGAACTCATATCGCTGTATGTTGTGGACACTGGTCTTACTACATCGTGTTGCGGTTGAACCTTTAGTAAACCATCTGCTTGCTGTTTCATTTGTTCATCGTGCCATTGATGAGCAGCATCAGACATAGGTGGTCTACCCGAGTATTTTGAAGAAAGAGGATAAGCTTCTTCCGTTGGATTAGACCTAGTAGCCTCAGCTTCTGGTGAAAGTTCAGATGTCTGTGGCTCAATTTGTGGATGTGAAACTATTGGCTGACTTTCCTTGGTCAGGGGCTCATTATTTGAGGCATCGATTGTAGGTTGAAGAACTTGAGATTCAAATTCAGGTTCAGGTGACATCGCTCGATCATGTTCTTTATTAAAACCTAATACAGCCGCAACACCACCAGCAGCCCCAAGTGCGGCACCGGTAAGGCCTGACAATATTGGCACACTTGATGTTTGTGTATGGGGCTCTGGCTCCCAAGGATCGGTCATCATAGCAGAATCGATCATTGGTATTCTTGGTACTGGTGGTATGGTAATTGCAGTGGAAACATTTCTAGCGGTGCTTGGTCTCGATGATTGTGGAGTATTACCCCTTGATGCATAGCGACTAGGAGGGCCAGAAGCGACAGACTCATCATCGCTTCCTAATTCGCCCAATTCTGCAAACAAGCTTTGTCCAGCCGGTTTAGGGGTGCCGTGATTGCTATCGACAAAGTCAATTGGACTTTCCGCTTTAGCATCATCACTAGCAACACGTGAACGTCGATTGCCATTACGACTGACTTTAAGTCTTAGCCGTTGTGGATGGATACCAGGCGTCTTTGCATCTTCGTACATGTATTCATCCTCAGACGTTGAAGCAGTGCTTTGGAAAGAATCACGGTTACCAGCCTTTGACAAAGCAATAGATTGACGTGAAGCCTTTGCTCGAATGGTACCACCCTTTTCTGTTTCTGTGTCTGTGTCATCCGCGCCAGTCATATCTTCTACACCAGTTTGGAAATCTTCCGTCTCTGTAGAACGCTCATTTGCCGTTTCAAAAGCATCACTTTGTTCAGTAGAGCTTCCGAAAAGGTTATGAGAAGACTTGGCGAGGCCAGCTGCCATAGAAGCTGCGATAGCAGCACCAGAAGTAGCGCCCATAGAGCGGGAACCACGACTAGGACTTGGTTGTTCATGGTCATCCTCCCAGTCAATGTCCTCAAAGTGATCTTCTTGATCCTCTTCGATCAAGACTTCACTTCTACTATTCCTAATACCACCGAGTTGACCCACCTTGAATGGCTTCTTGGCTTGAATAGGAGCATTCTTGCGAGCTCTTCTCGGACCAGGGGAGTCCACTTGTGGTTCGCCTCGGCGCGCAACCTCAATTTCATCTCTAGCCTCTTGCAGCATACGCTTCAGTTCCAACTTTTCGGTTTTCTCTCTATGAATATTACCCTTGAGATTTTGAATCATTCTATGGGCGTGATGAAGAGAGCTCTTCAAAGTTTCGGATTCTAGCATGCTATGTCTAGGAGTCATTTTGATCGGCGACGGAGGTGGAGAGTGTTCAGGAGTGTTGTTATCAGTTGTTGTCTGAGGTTCTTCCTCACCACTGCCTTGAGAAGCCTCACGTTCTTCCACTCGTCCTCGATGATGTGCTACTGCTCGCGCAAGCTCTGAATTTTGACCCATCAATTCTTCAACCTTCTTCTGAAGAGCCTCCTTTTCGGTTTCGAAGATCGACAAGCTTCGCTTAGCAGTACCCAGTTCCACATCAAGATGCTTTACGGTGGACGTGTGTTCGTCTTGGAGTTTCGCATGATTTAACTTGATCTCGTCCAATTCCTTTTGCGTTGCGCTCTTTTCGGCTTGTAAGAGACTTAGACTCTGCGTTAACCTCTTTTCGCGTTCCGATGCCTCTTTCTGCGTGGCCAAATGCTCATGGATTTGAGTTTCTAGGTTCCAATTCTCATCCTTGTATCTATTTTCGCTCTCATCAAGACTCCTCAAACGTTGAGTAAAACCTTCGGCCTCGATTTCCAACCTAGACTTTTCGAGAGCAACAGTCTTGAGAGATTCTTCCTTCTCTGCTAGAAGTGATTGTAAATGCCGCACTTGTGCTAACAATGAAGTACTAATTTCCGTCGCGAATTCGATATCATGTACCCTATTCGCAGGTTGATTTCGCTGCTTTCGACTAGGAACACTGAATTTGGAAGGAGAAGCAGTAGCAGTTGTATGGCTTTCGAATTTGGAGGGACTTGCGGAACGCTACATTGTGTTAGTAATGGTAAATTTGATGTAACCATGGATCTATCTATACCTTATCAGTAAAAGGTGATGATCCCATCTCGCTGCTAGGTACTCTTGACTTTGGTAAGAAAGCTCTAGCCGTCTCCCTTCCAACTTCATTATATTCTCTCTCAATATCAACCAATTTCTGTCGCAACTCTGGTGTAATATCTCCTTCACTCTGTTGTTTCTCAACTTCCTTCAAGCGCTCTCCCAAATCTTTTCTCTGTTGTAAAAGGGTGGTACCGAGGTTCGAAGCCTCCTGGATTCTTCGTTCTGTCTCTGCAAGATGTGCTTCTAGTGCCCGTTTGGCTTGCTCAGGAGATGTTGAAGGGCCAAGCGCGAATAGTTGTTTATCGAAATGAGAAAAACGGTGGCCGCTCAAAACCGATGGAGGAGACATGAATGGATCATTGCTACTGCTACTGTCTCCGGCGTCGGACAGTATTGACGGGTGATCCATTGCCAAAGAGGTCGACATTATGGTGACCGCAATTTTAATGTGTGAGAAGGGATGTAGTAGTCCTGAATTAAAGACAAGTCTTGTAGATTGAGAAACCCTCTGCGTCCAGGTAGGACTTGGGGCCCCTCGAAAAGTACCGGACTAATTCGTATTCGTAGATCGGGGGAAACAAATGCGGTAGCAAGATTAATCTGTCCGACGAGAATAAATGAGGTTGTACAACAGATAGGGTAATTTGGAGTTGTATAAGTAGGAGTCGAGGTAGAAGTAGAAGGAGTATGTTGTATGTTGTATGTTGAACCAGTTCAGTCCGATCTTCGATTTGTTGATCGGGGAACTTGAGCAATCTTGGGGAAGCCAGGGGCAAGAGGTTCGCGTGTTGATATATGATCGGTGCCGTACGGGATTGAACCGCCTGGGTACAAAGTATTGGGGGGTTTCTCTTTTTTGCTTATCTTGACGCGACTAAAGTGGGAAATATGTAGTAAATCTAGCAAATCCAGCAAATCCAGTAACTCTAAATCTTTTATTGGCACCTTGATTTCAATGGTACGGGTAGCTGTTGAAGAAATATAGTCCAAGCGATCAGTTTGGAATTTGGAAGAAGTTTAAACAAAGGTATCTTGAGACTGGATGCAGAAGCCGACGAGGAAAAGAAGGGGAGAAATTAATTAAGTAGGAAAATAATGAGTGGACTGTGTTGTATGAACACGAACGATCACAACAGAACAGAGGTGAGAAGATAATAAGCTTCTCTCTTTCTCGCTCTCCCAGGTGACTGTTGTGGTTCGAGGGGGAGGGATGAGTGAGGTTCACGTTCATAAGTGCTTCTCGCTTCACTTCAATCAACAGTCAAGACTCATGACGGTCAAGGATGCAAGCGTAGAGTGAAGTCTAATAAGTCTTGAGTGAATTTAGTTAGAAGATTACCTGGGACCCAGATATTGCTAGCGGTGTTTTATGTTTATGCATTTGTTTACTTTCTTTCTTTTCTTTTGTGTTGATTTATTCAAGCTAGGTGTGGGTGGGTAGGATGTCGATATTCAATCAATCAATCATTCATTCATTCATTCACAATCAGTCCATCCACCTATTCTACTCATCGCAGCCAATTACATGCAACAGATATTACCAATTGATTGTTGTCAACAGCCTCATCAACCAAGTGGGATAATGAACTTCCTATCACAGAAGCCATTCTGCTTTACGTGTATGTTTCCATTTGTGCTGTTCATAAGCAGATGGACAACACCAAAATGTCAAAGTACCTAGGCCTGTTGATTGGCTTGAAGATAAACAACGCGTATCAAAATCAAAATCAAAATCAAAATCAAAATAGCAACGGAGGATAGGGCAAAACTCTCTAGCAGAAAAAAGACTTATCGGCCAAACAAAGTGTACCTGAACTAAAGAGGGGGAAGTGTCAACTATCGGAGAGGCTTGGATCAAAGTTTGCATGATAAACTAAAATTATGATGAGGATTCCATGTTGTTTGGAGTCATGTTTTCCTAGTAGGCACGGTAGGGGACTCCAATACTTGGGACGAAAAAGAAAGTTATACCTTATTGCAAGCTATTCCCTTGTAGCAAATCGAGGTGAACGGCTAATTACGAAGTAGTAAATCCATACTTATAAATCCATCCAGCTACGGACCGACACCGACACCGACACTCTCTTACGAGTTACCATTGACTTACCATTTGATGGCATCTCGAATCCATCTTCTAGGATCACCAGGATCGATCTCCCATATGGAAGCTTCCAAAGCTTCCCGAGGTCTTACGAATCATGCCTGAGGTCATCACCGGATAAGGCTGATTATCTAATAATTTAGCTTGATAAGCTCCAGCTTGGACTTTTCTTAATTTCTCAGCCTTTCGTAGATAATAAATAGACAAACTCACTCTTCACTCAAATATAACAAACATCATCAACTGATCCATCAATTGACTTCATCCATTGACCTTATCAAGTAACTTCATCAGCAAACCATCAATTAACTTCAACAAAGCTCAACACAATCCAGAAAACAATGGATAATGCCGAACCATCTACAGCTCCTTCAGATCCTCCCCAACCAGTAGCTATTTTCAAAAAGAGATCAGCAAAAGGGAAATCCAATTTCCGCAAAAGAGCTGCAACGCCACCACCTGCAGATAGCGACGATGATACATCAGGATATTCTTCATCGGAAGATGAAAGTGGTCGACGAATAAAACGAAGAAAGAAGAATACTGGCGCCATCACCGCATCATCTACAAATAATACCTCAACCACTCCCTCTGATCTCTCCGCAACAAAATATACCGCATCCCATAGCACTGTTATCCGCGCTTCTGACGATGCAACTAGAGCTAGCAATTGGTATGATGAGAATGCGACAGACGCTCTCTCCGCTAAAAATCTTCTTGGCACTTCCCGTTCGAAACCTTCAATAGGAGATATCCCTGATGGAACATACAAGGGCTTAGCAAACAGCACGAAATTCATACAAAAGAATCCTGATGCCCCCAACCGCGTCGTGGGGCCCGTCAAAGCACCAACCAATATTCGCACTATAACTGTCACAGATTTCGCGCCCGATGTATGTAAAGATTACAAAACCACTGGATTCTGTGGATTCGGAGATAATTGCAAATATCTACACGCAAGAGAAGACTATAAAGCAGGTTGGCAACTCGATAAAGAATGGGAGAATGTAACGAAAGGAAAGAAAACTTTAGGGGGAACGAAAATCGCAAGTGCGGATCGCAAAGGAGACGAGGAAGAGGAGGAAGATGATGCGTTTTTGGAGAATATTCCATTTGCGTGTATATTGTGTAGGGAGAAATATAAGGATCCGATTATTACAAAGTGTGGACATTATTTCTGTGAGAGCTGTGCGTTGAAGAGATATAGGAAAGATACGAGTTGTGCGGCTTGTGGGGCGGGAACGAGTGGTGTTTTTAATGTGGCAAAGGGGTTGAAGAAAATATTGGATAAGAAGAGGGAGAGGGCGAAGAGAATTAGAGAGGAAGCTATTGCGAATGGGGAGGAAGTCAGTGAGGAAGAGGAAGAGGAGTGATGGTATTATATCTATAACTACATTATTTTGTTGTTGGGCGTATATGCTATGATATCCAGACAACATTGAAGATAATGGAATCTGTGATTATGATGCATAGATGTGATCATAGAGTCAACAGTGAAAAATCTCAAATATCAGTCTGTAGTAGAGTGCAGATATGCACATATAGCAGCAGGAGAAATCTAGATGATGTATATCTAGATATCTACTAGCTAGGCTAGACTAGACTAGAAAAAAAGACAATCAAGTCAATTCATGAAGGAATGAATGAATTCATACAATCAGATTCATTCGAATTCAAATCTCTTCTTTCTTTCCAACTCTCCTTTCACATCCTTCCTTCTCTGTTCCATCTCATACCTATCTCATTCTATTCCCATACATATATCCATACTCACTCTCCCTCTCTCCTTTACTCCTTTACTCCTTTACTCCTTTACTCCTTCACTTCCTCACATCCCTCTCTTATCTTCTCATTCTCAAACTCCTCCCACTCCAATCATTTCTCTCTCTCTTCCCCTCACTCTTTCCTCTTTTCCTCATCTCCCCATCTCACTCTTACTTCCTTACTATCCTTTTACTCTCTCCCCTTCATTCTTCACATCCTCTCACACCTCTTCCCCATCTCTCTCTTCCTTCTTCTTCATCTCTATAATACTTTCTTTCCACTTCCTTTTTCATATCATATAACCCTCTCCCCTTCTTCTTTTCTTCTTAGCCCTCATTCCCCCTTTCTTATATCAAACTCTTTTCTTTATATCATCCCCCCTTCATATCACACATCTTCACCCACTCATCAGAAAATCGTCGGAATCGTCGGACATGGCAATGCAATCGTCTGCCACTCAGTCCCACAGGCTCCATTGTCACATGTTGTTTTGCAATCTGAAGTTTTGGAATTTGATTTTTAGTTGATGGAATTTTGAATTTTGAATTTGAATTTGATGTGATGGACATGGAGATGAGGGATGGGGATAGGAATGGGAAGAGAAAAAAGAAGGAAGGAGGAGGGAGAGGAGGAGGTGATAGAATGGGGAAAGAGGTTCACGAAGATGAGAGAGTAGAATAGTAGTAGAAAAGAGGAAAGAGGTTTAAAAGAATGAAAGAAAAAGAAATTAGAAAAAGGAAAGGGAAAGGGAATAAAGTGAAAGAGAATAGTTGAAAATAAAGGAAAACGAAACGAAATGAATTATAATAAGGAAAGGAGGAGGAAATAGTAATGAGAGGAGGAAATGGAAATGGGAGATGGAAAAGAGAGCAAACAAAATGGGGAAATCAAACGAGGGATCGGGAAAAGGATACAGGGGAGAGGGGAGTGTAGAGAAGAAATAACTCACTAGTCACCGTCCCTATCGTCCCCCCACACCCACAATTTATCGTCACGGTAGAGAGGTATATACACTATTTTGACCACGCGGTGAGTTGGTTTCTCTTTTCTTCATCTCTCCTCATTTTATCCTCTTCTCATTTTCACTCTTCACATTTTCACTCTTCTGATTTCTTCTATCTCATCGTTCTCGTCGGATCGTATCCAGTAACGAAAATCCACTTCTTTACTTCATCCTTCATCCTTCATATCTTATTTCGATCCCCGAGTTCCGAGAAAATGAGGATCAGAATGAGGATCAGAATGAGAGTAAGGATGAAGATCAGATTGAAAGCAAGAGAAAAAAAACCCTCAAAAAAGAAAAGGAAAACTCACATCAGGACTCGAACACGGCCCCCCAATAACCGACGCACATGAATCTCCTTTTGTGACTGTGATACTTTGACAACTCGGGGTTAGGGCCGAGGTGATAGTTGTGGCGGTCGGGACGGTGATGACGGTTGTAGGGGTATGAACCGGACAGGGAGAAATACAATTTGTAGGATAAGGGGGATAGTAGGGACAAGAACATGTAACAAGATTGGGGGGTGTTGTCGATGGGAGATTCGTAGTTGTGGGAGCAGAAGGATCGCTAGTGATAGTAGTGCTGGGGGTATGAACCGGACAGGGGAAGACACAATTTGTAGGGTAGGGGGGATAATAAGGACAAGAGCAAGTAACAAGATTTGGTGTCGTAGTAGGAAGGATTCGAGTAGTGATGTTTGGATTGGGAGTAGTATATGTATCGACGGTACTAGAACACGCTGTCTCACGATAAATCTGCTGACCAATATGACAAGTTTGCGAACAGGCAGATGGACATGGGGTATAGAGAGTGGTGGTTGGTACGGAGGAGGGACAAGTGCAGGGAATTGTTATATAGGCATCTGAGATGCAGAAATTTTGAGAGCATGATGTTGGAGTTGTCTGGGATGGTTGGTGTGAGCGAGGGTAGAGTTTTTAAGGGAAGAGGGGGATGGTAAGGATGGTAAGGATTATGGGGTAGGAGATGAACTTACTGGGGGACAGGAGGTATGAGAAGTGGTGATGGTGATGGTTGGGCAAGGTAATGAAGGAGAGAGATATGTAGGAATGCTCGGAGTGAGGGTGCATGGATTGACGGTGACCGTTTTGATAGATGGTTTGGAAGCTTTAGTTAGATGGAGGATACTATGGTAAGGTATACTATCAGTTGACTGAATGTGAACAATGATGAAGAAGAACCTACGAAAAGAAAAGGAAATAGATCAAATTATTTATTGAGATTGTTCTCGCCATGATGACCAGAAATTTTTAGAATAAAGCTCTTGTAAGCCAACACTTTTTATTCATCTAAAAACTAAAATCCTTTCTTCAACAAGAATATTCCATAACTTTATATCTTCCATCACCCCTCACCCCTCACCCCTCACCCCTCACCACAGCACCCCGTATACTTAGTTCAGCCCTCTTTCACAACGAAGAGGACTGCGGGGTAAATTATAACCTAAGCCAATCTTCAGGCAAAAAGCATGCAGCGTTACAACTGTCAGATGGCAGACTCCAACTTGTGGGGATACGAGCAATATGTCTTGGCTACTTGATCGAACGGAAAGGTCTCGTCTAATTACTCAAGTATGAAACTCAACATGTACAATCTGTGTCACTTGCTGCAAGGGGTACTGACTAACAGCATTTTTTATGAGGAAAATCACAAGACTTTCTAAGCCATGTGATGTCATGAGATGTTGGCAGGAACGTGTGAGCTTGCAGTTCCAAAATGCATGGAGAAAAGATGATCCCATTTATAAATCTGTGGAGTGAGATGTGGTGAAGATCTTGGCTGCAGATTCGTATCCATAACGCCACATGGGAGTGAATATGAAACAGATGTTCCTCCACAAATACCACATTGATTACAGGAACGCCGACTAAATGTTACACTTAACATATATTTGCATAAATGGGGTTCAGTAGGTATCTCATATCAAATACAGGTCGAAACTTTTCGGCTTGTATTTAGAATTTAGATTGAAATATGGATCGGTAGATCAGGACCTCTTACAACTGGACGTGGGAGTCCTAAAAGGATTGTAAAATCCTTATCTCTAAAGAGAAGAACGATATATGGAAGTCTGTTGACAAGTATCATACTCAGCCAGCCAAAATTTGTATCTGGAAGCCAAATTTTAGCACAAGTATGCTAGAGTCCTTGCATGAGTAATTCCTCGTACCGGTTTCGGACACCTCTCGCTTCGAAGCCAAACGACATTCCACATAACCACATCTCGGTTTTACGCAAATGGAGCTCCTTCCAGCTCAATACTCTTTCAGTAAATATAAGGCTCGGTGTATGACTGAAGTAATTGATCTACAGATGTTAGAAACATTGTGGAACAACGTACCATCTTTTTGATCTGTAGAGAAAATGTGGTGATAGGTTTCAACAGGAGCACACTCGCAACACGTCCTTTAAGATCAGATTCGATGTTAATGACGTTGAAAGTAAGCAAGCAGATCATATTTACATGAATAATCTGTCGGGTTCCTTGCCTCGTTGAAGCCCGAGCATAGAACTGGGTGGTGATTGCATGAAAAGTAACTCTACAAGATTTTTGATCCTAATACTAAAGCTGTAGCTACATGCAAATCTAGGGCTTGAATAACTTGTAGTGAGGATAGACGCAGTGCGTACCATTTCGGAGATACTACATCAATAGTGGGTAAGTCGATCACCCTACTTTCGGGCCACCCCTGTTTTGGGCCACCCTTTTACACCAAAGATCGCTTTTTTGGCCTATTAATATCTCTATCAATATATAATCTAATTTAATAATAAAAATTGAATATATATAATTTAAGCCATTTTAGGCTTATTCTGAAATTTTTAGATTTTTAGGATTTTTCTGTATTGAAATCTAAAGCTTCAAAATATCGATTTTTTTAATTTGTATAAGAATCACATATAAATTTAAAACTTTTATAAAATCTTTAATAACTTTTTAACAATAATCATTAAAAGAAAACTATATATCTTTTTAAAAGTTTTGAATTTAAATCTATATAGAAATTCAAAAAAAAATTTAAAAAAATTAACAAATATAAAGATATAATATACAATAAGTTTGAAATAGTATAAATAATTTCTATAATTTTGAGGGTATTTTTTTAAATATTTATTTATAGAAAATTTTCTTTTTTTTCTAAATCCTTCAAAATAAACATATTATAAATTTATAATAAAATTTTATAATTTATTTTTAATAATTTTTATTAAAAAGTTATTAAAGATTTTATAAAAGTTTCAAATTTATATATAATTCTTATATAAATTTAAAAATCAATATTTTGAAGCTTTAAATCTTAATACAAAAAATCCTAAAAATCTAAAATTTTCAAATTAGATTTAAAACGATCTGAATTATATATATATAAATTTTCAATAAATTCTATTCATAAATAAGAAAGTTAAAAATTACATTTTTGGTGTAAAAAGTGGCTTAAAAGGGGGGTGGCCCGAAAGTAGGGTACCCGACTTAGCAGATTTCGTGAATATATTCATAAAAGTTTGCCAATCAGTTTGTTGATCCAATAAATTGTTAGAGGCAATCTCGGCAACTGCGATGTCTGAAGACCATTGATTGATGTTTCTGGAATGCCTGATAATTGTTGGTGTGTACCCACCCCTTATGCCGTTGTAGTAGATGGCCAACTGGATGTACATCGCAGTCTGTATAACCACAGGATCAAAGTGAAGAAACATTAGAAAATTACCTACTATAGTAGATATGTAATGCTCTCTCATAGCATAATTCAGATCAAAGAAATATTTTCGTCAGAGATCCACTTCAAACAATACTGGATTGGCAGAGTGTGCATTAGTAAGATTTCTAGCAAACCGTTGTCTAGACAAACTAATGATTTTTTTGGAAAGAGATAGATAGAGCTTCTATGTGATTCTTGTTAGAGAAATATAACCTTGATTGTGTGTTTCATCTAGGGATATCTCTACTAGGTACTTCTTCTTATTACATACCTTCTTCTCACCTCACATATCGTGTGTTCAATATTATCCAGACTTCCTATGCCATACCAACCCATAAGGCTCACTTGTAGATCAACATCCCACCCTCACTAATTGATGATGAACTACGTACTGGTAGGCGCTTAAGGAGGGGTCTTAGAATCTTTAATCTTCCCCTCTTTGCAGGCCAAAGCCCTCTGATAAGGATTATAACGTGTGCGGAGACCAACACAATCCCAGTCTGCTTTGCGTACGGAGTATATCTGGAATCTCTCTTTCCTCCCCTGTGTAACATAATACTGCCTTGAGATTCTGCAGCGTCCCCATACATAACGTTCTGTTTGTCCTGCTTTGCTCTGTGCCTTACCTAGCACTCACATTCTCTTTCCCCCTGGCCCCCAACAATACAAGAAAGATTCGATATAAAATAATGTGCATATGATTGTGGAAATTGAAAAAGAGAGAGAAGCACAGTAGGCTTCTACACAAGTAACTTGTCAAGAAAGAGAGAAACCTTATATCAACATCAACAAGCAAGCTGACTAAATTGCTGAAGCTTTGGAACGGGAATGATCAAGCAATTGGTGGACCAAAAACCATTCACTCACACACTTGTACTTTATTATTACTTCCTTACAAGGAACTTTTTTCATTCGCTTGCTTTTTTCAGCTAGGCGAATTTGGGGGAACCACAAAATATATTGACACGACAAAACTTCCTCGAATTCTTGAAGTGCTCAAGTTTTTGCGGTTCTCCGAATCCAAGACAAAACCTCATATTATTTTATTGAGTTATTTTCAATAGATAAGCAAAGATGGATGTTGCCGTCTTGCGAGGTCGTATTGCTTCGACACTTGATCCAGATGCTGATACTCGTCGGCGCGCTGAACTGGACCTGAAATCGGTAAGCATTCCTAGCAAATTCTATTTCCTTCTACCTCTAACAATTATTCAACAGGCAGAGGAACATCCTGGATTCACCGATGCTCTTCTTGATATTTTACAAGCAGAGCAAAGTCCTGCAGTTCGGTTATCAAGTATGCAAACTTCTTCGCAATACATACCCCGCTGCTGGCAGATACTAACGCTACATTGCAGCGGTTGTCTACCTTAAGAATCGCGTTACGAGAGCATGGCTACCGAGCGAAACCCAGCCCAAGCCGATGGCCGACGATGAGAAGGCTAGATTTCGAAATCGACTCCTACCTTTCATTGCGTCCTCTCCACCACAAATTCGACAACAACTTGTCCCAGTCCTTCAAAAGATTTTACATTATGATTTCCCAGATAGATGGCCTTCCTTTATAGAAATGACTGTTCAATTATTGAACACAAACGATGCAGCATCAATATTCGCAGGTTTACAATGTCTCCTCGCAATCTGCCGGGTTTTCCGTTTCAAATCGGGAGAGAATCGCGCAGATTTCGACGCAATCGTGGAAGCCACATTCCCAAGGCTTTTGACAATCGGACAAGGCTTGGTCAATGAGATGAGCGAAGAGGCGGGAGAAATGCTTCATATCGTTCTCAAGGCATACAAACATGCAACATTTGTATGTACTTGTGCTTATTTTTTTGAATATTCATAAAAGTGCTGACAGTAATAGTTTGACTTATCTGCTTCATTGCGCGAACATACCGTAGTAGTCGGCTGGTGCACTTTGTTCCTCCAAACAGTCGCAAAAGATGTTCCAGCTACCGCTTTACCTGAGGATGAAGCCGAGAGAGAAGCCAATCACTGGTGGAAGGCCAAGAAATGGTCATACTTCAATTTGAACAGACTCTATGTTCGGTGAGTAATTTGCAGGTAATTGACACCCATTTTACTAACATTCCTTTAGTTATGGCAACCCCACATCTTTGTCGAAAGGCAACGGAGACGATTATGCCGCATTCGCAAAAAGCTTCACAGCCAATTTCGCACCCGAAATTCTCAAAGGTTACCTTCAGCAGATTGAAAAATGGGTCGCAAAGACAACATGGCTCAGCAGACCTTGTCTTTCATATACCTTGGTTTTCCTTGATGAGTGTGTTCGACCAAAGCAAATGTGGGCTCATTTGAAACCACATCTCGACAGTCTTGTCACCCATTTCCTTTTCCCTGTTATGTGTCTATCGCCCGACGATGTTGAGAAATTCGAAACCGACCCAGAGGAATATTTACACCACAAATTAAACTTTTACGAAGAGGTCTCAGCACCAGACAATGCCGCAACCAACTTCTTGATCACACTCACCAAAGTTCGCAGAAAGCACACCTTCACCATTCTCACGTTTGTCAACTCGATTGTAAACGAATACGAGGCTGCGGGAGAGGGACAGAAGAACCACATTGCAAAGGAGGGAGCTTTGAGAATGATTGGAACTTTATCCAGTGTTATTCTAGGAAAGAAGAGTCCAATTGCTGAACAAGTGGAGTATTTCTTGGTTCGATATGTCTTCCCCGATTTCAAGAGCTCCCAAGGATTCTTACGTGCCAGAGCTTGCGACACTGTTGAGAAGTTCGAACAGCTCGATTTCAAGGATACTCAGAATCTCCTTATTATATACCGAAATATCCTCGAGTGTATGGCCGATCCAGACCTTCCAGTTCGTGTTGAAGCAGCACTCGCATTACAACCTTTGATTAGACACGACATCATCCGCACAAGCATGCAATCAAACATCCCACAAATTATGCAGCAGTTATTGAAACTTGCCAACGAGGTTGACGTGGATGCATTGTCGAATGTTATGGAGGATTTTGTTGAAGTCTTTGCGGCAGAATTGACTCCTTTCGCAGTGGCATTAAGCGAACAATTGCGTGATACTTATTTACGAATTGTTAGAGAATTATTGGAGAAGAACGAAAAGAGAGAAGATGATGAGTATGGCGACTATTTGGATGATAAGAGTATTACCGCACTCGGAGTTTTGCAAACGATTGGCACTTTGATTTTGACCTTAGAGAGTACTCCTGA
This sequence comes from Botrytis porri, assembly GCF_014898465.1. Classification (NCBI taxonomy): domain Eukaryota; kingdom Fungi; phylum Ascomycota; class Leotiomycetes; order Helotiales; family Sclerotiniaceae; genus Botrytis; species Botrytis porri. Next base: position 706,840 of record NW_024066078.1, read on the forward strand.
TGTTCTTTTACACATGGAATCCATTCTAGTGCCAGTCATCAAGGTCACGTTGGAGAACAAGCTTTATGGTTCGAACCCTCTTTTCCTTTTTCTATTTGAGACTTGCTTATACTAATAGTCGCAGATCTTTACAATGAAGTTTTCGAGATCATTGACAGCTGTACATTTGCCGCCAAATCTATCTCGCCAACCATGTGGCAAGCATTTGAGCTCATCCACTCAACTTTCAAGGCTGGCGCCGAACTTTATCTCGAAGATATGCTTCCAGCTTTGGACAACTTTGTACAATATGGCTGTGCTCATCTCGTGCAATCGCCACAATATTTGGATGCCTTCTTTGGCATGGTTGCAGATATGTTTGCTGATGATAAGGTTGGAGGTGTTGACAAAATTTGTGCATGCAAGTTGGCCGAAGGCATGATGCTCAGTCTAAGAGGTCACATTGATCAATACGTTTTACAATTCGTCGACATGGCTATGAGAACTCTCACAAATACAGATGTCAAGGTCAAGTCATACAAGATCCATCTTATGGAAATGGTTATCAACGCAATCTATTACAACCCAGCTTTGACTTTACATATCCTAGAGCAAAAGCAATGGACCAATAAGTTCTTCAGCTTGTGGTTCGCAAGCATTGATAGTTTTACCAGAGTACACGACAAGAAACTTTCAATCGCCGCCATTGTTTCCTTGCTCACCCTCAATGCCGATCAGGTTCCAGTCAGTGTTCAACAAGGCTGGCCTAGATTGTTGCAGGGTATTGTCAGATTATTCCAGACTCTCCCCACGGCCACAATTAACCGTGAGGAAGCATTAAAAGATGACTTCCCAGCAGATGGTGAGGGATATGATGATGACGAGGATGACGAGTGGGCTGGTGATGATAATGCCTGGGGAGAGGAAGGTGATGAGGGAGATGACGAAAACGACATCAAGGATGAAAGTAGCGCCTATCTCGAGTTTTTGAGCGAAGAAGTAAGTGATGATGATTTTAACTTGAATTAATACGTGCTTACAAAATTTTAGGCTTCAAAATTCAGCAATCTTGAAGATCAAGACTCGGATGATGAGCTTGGTGAAGAGAGTCTTCTTGAAACTCCTCTCGACAAGGTGGAGCCATACCAGTTATTCAAGAACGCCTTGATGAGTATGCATTATTCCTGGAAACATGATTGGAATGATGTACTAATTTCTATACAGAACTTCAACAAGAACAACCTCAACTTTATGAATCACTTACCACAAATCTTAACCCATCTGAGCAAGAAGTTGTTCAAGGTGTTATACATCAAGCAGACGTCAACGCAGCTGCGGCAATTGCATCGGCTCAAATCGAGGCACAACTTGCTGCAGGCGTAGTCAATGGAGGAGCTTGAAGAAGAAGAAAAGATTAGATTCGTCATGATTTATGTCGAATAGTTGGAGTGGATTAAATGGTTGCTCAAGCGCACGTTGCATTTGGTTGGCGTTTTTTTGATATGAGAGATATGAAATGAAGTTCCAGATTTGAATTTCATGATATCCTTACAGGTACGAAATGATTATGGATGCTGCATACCCTGGGATTTTAAGAATCATTCGGGATTGCGAGGAATGGTAGTTGATCAGGGTTGTGGGATAGGAATTTCATCTGATTAGATATGATGACGATGGTGATGAGATGAATCTTATCGATTGGATGCATATCAGATCGAATTTTGATGAGATTGAGAATTGGTAGGGTAGGGTAGGGGAGGTATAGTATAGTAATTACTTTACAACTTGAAGGACGACTTTAGTCGTTAGATGTTACGTTGCAATACCACATTCCAGAATAAAAATTTGCCATTAAATAATATTTTGAATGATTTGTTGTTGTTTATGTGATGATCTATAGGTAGTTTGTGGATTTACAGAGGGGGAGTGATTCCTGATTTTGGTGGATGGATGGATGGAAGGGGGATGAGGATGGAGGAGGTTGAAAGGAAGTTAAATCAAGTCAAGTTTAGGCTGCGCAACGGGTATCCGCGGATAATCCGTCTGTGGAGCGGATAATTCAGAATCTGGATGAGTAACTTGTAGAACAGGTACAAATTACCTGCGGATATCTATCTATTTATATATTATATAACTATTCATAATCTTTTATAATATTAATATAATTTTATAATTAATATAAAAATTAGTATAAATCTAAGCTTGGATCACTTTTGGGCTGAAAAATAATCTGGGAATAGCTTCATATTTTAAACGAAAAAAGTAAAGATTCTCCGCTTTTTTGAAGAATCTATATATCCATAAATTATTTACAAATAATCCACAAATTATTCACAGATAACCCATATATCCACAAATAATTCATTTATCTATAAATAAATAGATTATCTATAAATAATTTACAGATTATCCATACAGAGCAGGTAATTTTAAAGCCTCAACAAATAATCCGCAGAGCGGATTATTCGCAGATAATCCACGGGTACAGATAATTTGTGCGTAGCCTAGTCAAGTTACAAATATATTCCAAGCTGTTTTCTCTCTCTCTCTTTCTCTTTCTGTGTGCTCCTAAGACATTTTGTTATCTCTATATCTCTATATCTAGTACAAACTAATCCATTCCATTCTGTCACTATCATCTCTTATAAGTTGTATGTATGTATGTATGTATTATGAAACGAGATAATATGAATAAAAACTTATAGACTTATAAAGAGAATAAAGAGGATTGGATAAAGGGGAGGGAGGAAGGGAGAAAAGAGAGATTGAGAATAAGTTTCAGATTTGGATTCAGATTTGGATTTAGATGGAAATGAAAAATTTTGTATTGTAAATTTTGTGAAATTGGAGATTGAGTGATTGAGTGATTGAGTGATTGAGTGATTGAGTGATTGAGTGATTGGAAAATGGAGGGGTTGAGAACTTGAGGGCTTGAAAACTTAAGGACTTGATTAATTATTTAATATATTACAAGATGAATTCCGAGAGATATTGAGAATGAATAGATTTCATTAATATATTGATCTGAATACATATATTTCTTCACGTTGATCTTTATCTTTTTATCTATCTTTCTCTTTATGACTATACCTAAATGTTTATCTAAATATCTATCTGAATACTAACTCAAATACTAACTCGCTTCTCTGTATCCCCAACTCTTCCTACCCGCTTCTCACTTCTCGCTTGCCTTTCCCTTTGTTTCCCTTTGCCTTTTTCTTATTATCTATTACTTACTAATTATTATCTCTTACTACTCCTTACTCCTTACTCCTTATTATTTATCTCGCTTATTATCTATCCTACTCCTTTTCCCCTTATGTCGCTTTCAATTCTATCTCCTTTTATACTCCCTTCCTCTCTCTTTCTTTTGTTAGCTCTCTCTTCAATTTCAATCACCTTTTTCCCTCTCTCTTCATTTTCTATTACCCCTTCCGTACCTCTTCTCACAGTTCTCATCGGTTTTTATTACACTCTTTCCATTACATACCACTCCCTTCAAGTATCATTCCCTTTCGAAATCCTATCCCATCAAAAATTCCCCCTTGAATTCTAATCTCAAACATCTCCTTTCTCCTTTCTCCTCTCTTAACCTTTTAACCTTTCTTTTCTTTCTTCTCTCTCCTTACACTCAATTTTCTTCCCCCTTTAAAGCTCTCACATCCTCCTTCTCCTCCCTCTTACATCCCCCCTTACAGCTCAAATATCCTCCTCCACTACCCAAACCCAACCCCAAATCCAAACCTAAACCTAAACTAAAAATCCAATTTCCCACCCACTCCCCTCCAAAATCCACACACACGTCCATACATACTTCCATCACCATTTCTCCTCAAATCCCTTATTTCTCTCCAAAAGTTACACTCCCCTACCTACCTAGATAATTTCCTTCTCCATTTTATCTACAACATCTTTTCTTTATCCGAATCATCATCAACATCAATTTAATTTTCCATTCCTTTTATTCTCTCTTTACTTTTCCTTCTCCTTCTTCTCCCCCATTCTCCCTTCTTCCTTCTCACTTCTCACTTATTCCTTATATTCTTTCCATTCCCTTCTTACTCCCTTCTCGCCTACTCACCCAATCAACCTCCCATTCCCCTTACTTTTCTTTCTTATTTCCCTTACCCTTTATCTTTGTCTCATTACCCCCTACTCTCCTCCTAATCATTCACCATCACCTTCACCTTCACACTCCCTCTCTCTCCCTTTCTTCCCACCTCCGCATTATTTAACTTATTTATTATCCTCCTCCTCTTTCTTCTCATTTTGCTTTCGATTCCATCCCATCCCATTCTTTTCATACTCTTTTCATACTCTTCCCATCCCTTCCAATCTCCCCCCTCCAGAATTGCCTCCTATAATCCGCCCCCCAAAATCCCATCCCACCCCAATCCCAACTCCAGAATCAATAACACATACAATCCTTTCCTTTCTCTTCCAATACACTCCCTCCTCTTTGATCCTTCCATTCCCCTCCACTTCCCTTAATTTTCTCCCCTCTCCCCTCTTCCTTCTTCTCTCTTGCTCTCTCTCCTCTCTCTCCCCACCTTCCTATCCTTCTCTTTCCTCTCCTTCCTTCTTAAGATCCATTTCAGATCCACCCCAAATTCTAGCACTAGATACCATATACTCACCTTCACATTTAATCATTCATTCTCTCCATATTCAAATTTATCTTATTCGAAACCTCAAATTTATTCTTTTTTCTCTTTTTATTTCTTCTTTTATTTTTCCCTTTTCTCTTTTCTCTTTTTTAAACATTTAATATTTTATATTATATATCTGATACTAAATATTATATAAGTTATATAATTTTATATTTTCAATCTCAATTCTTATTTCTATTTCTATCTTTACCTCTACCTTTACTTCTACCTCTATCTCTACTTCTATCCTAATCTCAATTTCAAGTTCAAGATCAAACTAAATCCCAAGCTCAATCACTCCCAACTCGATAAAGAACCGATTCAAGTCTTCACAATCTCTAGATATATACAACATACACCCCAATCACCAGTTACATCACATCAGTCACACTGAACAAAACTTCATATATATTTCTTGACCATTTGTATTCCATTTCTACCTTGTACCTTATTTATCTTATCTTATAATCAAGTCCTCACCAACACTTCCTAAATCATCCACTTGTGCCCTCCTATCGCCCGACTATTTCACCAATCCAACCCCTCATCCTCAGCCCTGTCCAGTCTGACCTAGCATCTCAATGTCCGTATCATTATTTGCACGCGCCATACAATTTCTCTCTCCATATCCTCCATTCCCAATTATCACTGAGAGTCAAGAGCCAGTAGCCAGGAACCAGAAGACAGGTCTGAACAAATTCAGTCAGGTAGCCCAGTCAACATCACTCATCCACCAATCAAATCCACCCCCAATATCAACTCCATTCTCGCACATCTCTCCCTCACGTTCTGATTCACTCAGCTATGTGGGTAATCACCAATTAGCCGGGTAGTGTACTTATTCCCAAACTCCGGAGCCCATCGCATTTGCATAATTGACCTAGCATTTTTGATTAACACCAAAAGGCAGCGTAAATCAAAAGCCCATAAGGGAAACAAAAAAAAGAAGCAAGAGCTAGAAGTAAGAAAGGCAGAAAAAGAATGAAAAGTAAAATGAGATAGAAAAAAAAAAAAGAGTAAAGAAAGAAAAAAGGTCCCAATCGTAACACATTGACTTTATTACATAAACTCCAAACCAAAACATGTGAACCCCATAATGGCCCTCCGGTGATTCCATATATCTGTGGAGAAGACTATTCCCATCTCCGCACCTTTGATATATTCCCAATTCCCAAACCTATCAACGAAGATGTGCTGTTGTTTATTGGTTTTTTTCACCATGACATCCCCAAGAACCCTATTCATCCTTATAATAAAATCAGGTAATTCGAAGGCGCTATTCCAGTGTCTCCATTCTCTTTCTTGGCTTGCCACCATCTTCCGCTTACGTCCGAGACTTCTAATATTTCGTGTTTGGCGAAACTAATCTCGTTGGCATCATCTGGGTTGGCATCGTAAGAGTAAATGGCCTTCGCTCGATATGGGTATTCTGTAGGTTGAATGACCTCTCCCGGTGTAGGTTCTGAACCCATGCCACCATTTGGTCCAAGATTGCTGGCTCCGAATCTTGGTTGTGATGAGTTGCGCTCGGCTCCTGCGGCACCTCCTGGGAATCCTGCTACGGGTGAAGATGTTTCGAAACCACCCAATTGCGCTGATGTATACATTTGTGGGGGAACATTTGAAGAGACTGAAGTATCCGGTCGACCAATTCCATATCCATTTCCATACGCAGTCGACATTCCTCTTCCTGACGACACTCTGTGGTCTTTATGCAGTGCAAACGAGTCAAGGTATGCTCGAGGTACCGCTGAAGGTGTTGATCCAAAGTAGAACATCCAAATAATCTGGATTCAACATTAGTAAGGGATCTAGACCATTGAGAGCAAATAATCTTACCGCAACCATCGAGAGAAGGATATGTCCAGCAGCGGCTGCTTCTTTTGCTCCATTTGAAGAATAAATTAATGAATTGACAGATGAACTTGTCAAGACGAGACCGGTAGCCAAGAAGCCAACGATAGCAACATGATAGGTTTGAGTTGTATCCGATGCTATCACAACAAATATACCTAGAATGCAACACAGCATATATGCAATCGTAAACCATGAATAATTTGGAAATCCGTCATTAGTTGGGTGTGATGCAGTCGCTAATATCGATCCAATGAAAGCAATAAACCATGCAAGCTATCAATCGTTCATGTCAGTAACCATTGCAGGTAGAGAATGAGGCGCAGTGTATATCCACGACTCTGAAATAACATACCATAGCAATCGAGATGGTCGCCAGCGCGAATGGATCACCTAGAATATTATCCATACTCATTCCACGCATTCCAGCGGTCCTCCGACCTTTATAATCTGATTGATTCATTTTGCGTAGTGACGGTGAGGTTATTGGTTTGTTGGGTATAAGAAAGATCTACAAGATCGTGAAAAGGATGTTGATGTTGTGGTTGAAAGTAATTATTGTTGTCGACTCGGGGATTATCGTCGCAAATAAGAGCATTCGATTCAATCGAACGAATTGTAAATCGAGGATGAAGAAAATTGAGGAAATACGTAAATCAAATATTGAAGAGGGTCGTAGAATAGGTTGGCCGGTGGTCGAAGTGATGTTTCAGCTGCAGTGACTGAATTAAGGAATCTACTTCAATAGATTGAAGCAAGCAAATGGGAAAAATCCAGATGAATCAATTCAACGCAACGCTCGTTATTTGGGGTATCGTAATTTTGAAAGCTAACCACAGCCCAGCAGTAGCAGCGACCTTGATCTTTTTAGAAAATAAAAATCAATATCACGAGGATTGAGTGATAGTGTTGAAAGAGTGTGGTTGTGGTGTAAAATAAGATCGAAGGTAATGTATGTATGTATGTATGTATGTGCGTGTGTGTGTGTGGTGTGTGGTGTGTGTGGTGGAGGGTTGTTGCGTGCGTGGTTTAGAAAAAGGGGATCGATGGGTGTGATGATACGCGCAATGGCACGAAAATTGAGGAAAAAAGGTTAAAAAGGATTAATTAACAAGGTATATCTGTATGTATGCACCTTGGGTATATGTACCAGGGATGGGGTAAGAGTGAACAATGTGTACCGTATGTATGTAAGTGTACGGGGTATGCAAGTTCCCAGATTGGCAGTGTATGATGTGATGGATGTGAGAAATGAATAGAAAGGGCAATAATGAGTGGATGTGGCTATCAGGGAGGTTACCGAAAAGCGACCAGATCGGAGTAGGATTTGGGGTAAAGAGTGAGTGAGTGAGTGAGTGAGTGAATGAATGAATGGATGAAATGGTGAGACGGATGCTTTTTGGCGAGAGAGAGAAGAATGGTATGAACGATGGATGGATGGATGGATGGATGGATGGGTGGGTGGATATATGGGGTAGGGTAGGGCAGTGTGAAGTGTGTTGATTAGGCTGAATGAGAGTTGGTATCCGGAATAAGAATGTGTAAGATTGATTGGGTGTGATAGTTATAATTCATTCAATGGTAATGGTAACGGTAACGGTAATGGGGTGAAATTCCTCTATGAAAATGAACGGAAAACGGGATCACGGAAAGCAAAGGAAAGGAACGAATCTAGAGTGTCTGGGTCTAGCCAGAGTGAGTACTAGGAGGAGTTAGGTGTCCTTGGTAATTAATAAGAAAAAAAAGATACGAATCATTCATAGCGAGCGTATCTCTACCGAGGACTCCGGAAGTGAGCATGGCATACAAGTATGATTATTTACAAGGCTCGAGCAAGAAGCAAGGGAAGAGATGCTTCTCTAGATTGGAGTGAGGCGGAGGATTTATGCTAGCTACCTAGCTGTATTCATTATGAGATTCATTACCAATTTATTAGTATATCCCATCTTGTCTTGTCTACTTACTAGATACTAGAAATACCTCCCTCTACTTTCATTATCCTCTTCTCTCCTCCCATCCATCGTATCACATTCCAATAAGATTTGACCCCCCCAACTCGTCGCATGGCATTGGCTGAAAGAGACGAGAAAAAACGATGGGGCCATCTAGTACGACGCACGCTTTAGGGAAATTCTTTGCTTTAGTTTGAGATGCGTTTTTTTATTAGTCAGGTAAAAGATGTGGTGGTAGTGGTAGTGGTAGTGGTGTGGAAATTCATTTGGGTTCCTGATATCTATGGAGTATCGAGTGTCTATCGACCTACTACTTACTAACTACAGAGTATACCGGTATATACATCTTCCAAAGCCCTGGAAAGCAATATAACATACAATGTACACACATCATACCCCTCTCAATCTCAATCTATATTATACCACAAAATATACATCATCAATCATCAATCATCCATCAATCATCCTCCTCCATAAACCTCAAATTAATCAATAATTCAGTACCTCCCAACCTATCTACTACTCCGTAAACTCACTAACCTACCAACTAATAACTAACTAACCAACCAACCAAATAAAATACCTAAAATCATACCTTTCTCCTCTCCCTCCCAGATTCCCAGACTTTCCGATCCGATTCCTCCCAGGGTCCATCTCCGATCCATTTTTCAATTTTTTATTTTCTCATCACAAAAATCCAAAAATCTAGACTTTAGGATCATCCATCCACACACGTTTCACATTTCAGGGGTCAAGTCAAAACCCTCACTTTATTTATTTTTTTCGCAAGTGTACGAAGTAATAATTCTTTTTGAATTTCTTAATGAAGGGGAATATGGATACTAGGTCCTCACTCCACTCTACTTTGCTTGGTATTTCTGATACTTTTACAGGTATAATATATTGATCAGTATATTGTGTATATCTTTGTATGTATGTATGTATGTATGTGTGTAATCTAGTCGCTCCTAGGTATCTTCATGTCACCCTTACTACCTACTTACTTACTACCTAGATACTTCCATTCCATCTCACACCATACGATGATAACTTATAACGAACAGATCACCAACTACCATCTCCTCAGCACTGCCTTCCTCTGGACTCTGCACCGCTACAGAGTCCACAGCACGCACAGCACAGCTGCACAACACGGACCGCAAGCTCGTATGCTCGTGTGCTCGTGCTGGTTCCTGGCAGCTGTGATGTGATGTGATGTGCAGTGCAGCGCTGTGTTAATCATACGTTCCCTACTACCTAGTCTATCTCCTCGACGTAAGATTACATGCATACTTGTCAGAAGCAGATGCAGATGCAAGTTATATAAAGTCCAATCTTCAATCTTCCATCTTCCAAGAGAGGGAACGGTGCTTTTATGTCAATATTTACATCCAACTGCCCATACCACAATCCCCAATCCTATCATACTTCACACCACAGAGGACCCTTCAATTTTTTATTTCCATCTCTCAAGTATCTACGAGTATCGCAAGCACATTTAATAGCCTGTGCGTACGAAGTACATATATTATATTATATATTATATTCTACATCAAATACCTACCTACCTAGGTAGCAAACCCAACACAATATACCATTACGTCAAGAGGCAATTCCCGCGAAAGAAGGTTTTATAATCTTCTTTCTCCCTGCACCACAAAATCACCATACACAAATGACGATATCCACGTCCCACCATCCAACGCGCTTTTCTCTCAACCGTTAGGTTTCGGAACATGGACCAGGTATCTAGGATCACTACGGAGTATTTCTCAAGCTATTGTGATCATCTTTTCCTTCTTGTGTGTTGATCGAAAATTGGAGCTGTTGAGTTTGAAACTTTGCTCATCACTACTCACCACTCACCAATAAATGAAAGATGATCGAAGGGAGAAAGACGAAGAAAAGATCTTCTGCTAGCAACGGGCGCCTTCTCCCCACGTTTATCATAATAGCTCGTGCTGTGCTTTGCTTTGCTCTGCTCTGTTGTGTGGTAGTGCTTGGTCTCATTATCCTCATCACGCGTGGAATTTCTAATTCAGACTCGTTGGCGCCATGCAATGTCATGACTGAGATTATCACGATTCGTGATACTCCAACTTCACAGTCCTGGGCAGAAAATTGTTCTCTAGATATTGGAACAGCTCAAAAATGTACTCAACTACACGTGTGAATGGTGCTTCCTAACTATGAGGTTCATTCGCTCCTAAGCTCTTGCAATAACGGCTGTTCATCCCTTCGCAGGCGGCACCGGTGATACAACAATTACTACAGATATATCTGACTGATACATATGATAGCTGGTACGTCATAGCTCAGACCGTTGATATCTTTGTAGCCAATTCCTGAAACGCGGATCATACAACCTCCGTACTCTTCCATTTCTCAGCTGTAGTATCATCGCCTTGTCCAAGATATTGGGACGTATCTCTCCGCAATTACTAAAATACTGCTAGAACAATCATCATCACACCGAGATGTCGATGTTGCTCTGACCCAGAGACGTTTCCGTTCCATCTCACTTCACTAACTTCAACATGACGTGTATCTCTTTGGTATGTTCCCACTGAGAAGTCAAGCTTCTGATAACGTGTTGACCGTGAGAAATGTGAATCTCACTCCTGAGCTATTCCATCATCCAATTGTTTCAGTGTTGTGGCTCTTCGAACCTTTTGCTCTACATGTTGCACTCTTTCTTCCAACTCTGCCCAACTTTCACCGGTTCGTAATATATCAACAGTATACCATCGTTGAATCACCGCCGCGGTTCTTTGTCTCAACGCTGATAACTCCGCATTCTGTGCCATCTGGAGAGCTTCGATTTTCGCAATTCGAGGTTGCAATTCGATGAGTTGAGCTGATGATTCTGCGGATGGGATTGGCATGTCAAGAATAGATGTTAATCGAGAAGCAGTAGATGGATATGCGCTGGCGGATGCTAATACGATAGATAAAATACTGGATGTGTCGAGTGTGGTAGGTAGTATGTCTGGGTCAATGGATTGAAAGAGGTCGGGATACTTGGCATCTAGAACGAACGCATTAGTTATTACTACTGAATAGCCCCCGATAGTCCCAATAGACTCACGTAACTGCAATAAATCCTGAATCACCCTTGATTTCGAAGCAAGTCCATGTAGAACATGTTCTAAATCTGCAAGTCGTTCATACGCAGATATAGATACATCGGAACTTGTGACAGATGTAGTGTCAATATGACCACACACAGCATATTCTATCCTCCGAAGACGGGCTTCTAAGAGATCAATAGTTTCCGAGGCTGTCTTGTCGAATGTGTTATCCATTGCGAAAAGTGAAATTGGATGTTTGGAACAATTGTAATTTAATGTTCCTCAATAATCTGGGGAAAGGAGAGGGCTGCAGCCAAAAATGTACAGCAAGGCTGATAAGGTTAGGGAAGTTTAAAGCCTAATTAGTGGCTTAGCTTGGCGATCACTCGCAATCTTGAAGACTGCCGATTGCTTCCGCTTCATCACTATTCTGACGGGGCACTTTTTGATTATTGGTCCTCACTCATTACATGCGATTACCAGTCAATTGCGCGACATTCACCTCCCTTGACGAATACATCAACTTATCCTCTGATCACAACTTCAGACGATACTCACAACATTCACAACCGTATGCAAACGGGTATGGTGGCGCTTAGAAAATTGTAGGATCAGGACAGCTCTTCGAAAGCTCCGCATAAATACCTACGCCAATCATTCCCCATACTGGCACGTTCTCACCGACACCTCGAGGAGAAAGAAGAGAGAGGAACACAACTAAAACATGGCTTCATATTTGACTGTGGGCGGGCCCAGCGCCAGTAGCTCAGAATCTAACCGTGGTCCACGGTAAGCAAATGTTCGGGAGGAAATGATGGGAAGAAGGATGTATACTGATGGTCGCGTGCAGAAGGAAATCAAGTCGAACAATTAAAGAACAGAACCTGCCTCATGGTCAAGCATCTTGGATTAGTAGCAATGTCAATCTTCTTAACACTAGTATGTTCTACCCCAAACTCTCTGGGGATGATGCTAATGTTGAACTCTCTAGTCGTTGGCGCTGGTACGCTTGCCATGCCCCTAGCGATGTCACATATGGGAATCCTACTCGGAACATTCGTTATAATATGGTCGGGTATGATGGCTGCTTTTGGGTTATATTTACAATCTCGATGTGCGAGATATCTTGATAGGGGGACGGCTTCTTTTTTCGCTTTATCCCAAATCACCTACCCAAATGCAGCAGTCATTTTCGATGCGGCGATTGCCATCAAATGCTTCGGTGTGGGTGTCAGTTACTTGATCATTATAGGTGATCTGATGCCAGGAGTTGCGACTGGTTTCAGTCAGGGAGCAGAATCTATGCCAATTCTTATGGATCGAAAGTTTTGGATAACAGTCTTCATGTGAGTTTGGCATTCTACTTTTGATATGATTATACTGACTTGTCTCTAGGTTTGTTGTTATTCCACTCTCATATTTAAGACGTTTGGATTCTTTGAAGTATACTAGTATTATTGCTCTGGTTTCTATTGGATATCTTGTCATTCTCGTAGTATACCACTTTGTTAAAGGAGATACTATGGCAGACCGGGGTCCAATTAGAGGAGTTGAGTGGGCAGGAATAGTCCCAACGTTACAAAGTTTTCCCGTCATCGTCTTTGCTTATACTTGTCACCAGAATGTAAGTAGTAAACACCTTAGTTTTCCATTGGTATACTAACAGTTATAGATGTTCTCTATTCTGAATGAAATCAAAGATAACTCACCCAAGCGAACTACAGGTGTTGTTGCGGCAAGTATTGGAAGTGCTGCTTCTATATATGTTTTGGTCGCTATCACCGGATACCTATCTTTTGGTAACGCTGTGAAGGGAAACATTGTTGGAATGTGTAAGTGCTCATTATTGAAATTGCAAGCTCGCAACACTAACAATCATAGATATTCCATCTACTGCTTCAACAATCGCTAAAGCAGCTATTGTGATTCTTGTCATGTTCTCATATCCACTTCAAGTACATCCTTGTAGAGCATCAGTTGATGCAGTCTTGAAGTGGCGTCCAAACTCCTGGAAGAGAAGTCATTCGCCTACTGGTTCGCCTGCACGCTCTGCTCCTTTACTCTCTGGTGGTCGTGTACGACCAGCTGCAAGAAACGATACTATCAGTGAAACACGATTTGCAATTATCACCACGATTATCATTGCCCTTAGCTATTTTACAGCAGTTACTGTATCATCACTCGATAAAGTCCTCGCATATGTTGGAAGTACAGGAAGTACAAGTATTAGTTTCATTTTACCAGGTTTATTTTACTACAAGATTTCCTCATCAGATTCGATCCATCACCAGCGATTAACAAAAGAAGATGACGAAACAGATTCTGATGAAGATGAGGAGGAAGGTCAAGGTTTACTTGGTCAATCCATCAAGAAGATCACTTGGCGTAAAACCATCTTACGAAAGCTTTCGTTGGCATTGGCTATCTATGGTCTTTGTGTGTTGGTCATTTGTTTAACGACCAATCTATTCTTCACAGCCCAGGGGCATTAAAGTTGATTGAAAGGGGAGATTCACCTCTGAAGTTTGTATCGCATCTGAAATCATAAATTGGCAAGGCGCCGGGCGTTTTATCATGGCATCTTGGAAGCGGCATGGATTATAAAAGTCAAACATGGTGTTGTTTAGTCATTCATTAATGCCACAATTTTTGGGGACCTACTTGGATGTAAATAGGCAGGGTTTGGACATGAGGATAGGATTATATATAACGGCCGTTCGTCATAATAAGAGATATTATTTTCGATCAATTTTGGAATTGATTTAATGGTGTAGATGTAGATATAGGTATGTGATGTGATGTGATTTGATTTGAATTTTTTGTAATTCCTAACTCCTGATTTTTTCAACTTTACAAATGGACGCCCAGTCCATGCAAATCCGGTAATTCCATATTATCACGACAATTCATCCATCATCCACTGATCGACCTATTTATCGTTCATGAATATAAATGGACATTCGTCTCCTCGTCAAAATAGAGTCCCTCCCTCCCTTCTAGCATTTTTGCACATCTTTTAGGATATGTAAAGTGTCAAAAAGTAAAAACGTAAAACGCCCCATACATGCTATACACACATACATCATCCCCCCTTTCCTTGCTTATTGAATTTCACATCTCCATTTGAGGTTATCGTCGTACCGGACATATGTGGACATGGATAGATAGACATATTTCTTCCAATTCGGATTCTGATTCTAATTATGCGCGAGATGTATGGGTGTAGTTTTATTTTTGATTGTTTTGTTTTGTTCTTGACGTTTGTCGTTTGTGTAATCAAAAATAGATAGAGAGATGAATTCTCATTCCGGTTCCAATCCCAGTTTCACAGCAGCAGCACACAATGTGAGAAGAGAGGACTTAGATATAGACACAAGCTAAGAATCGCTTTTGAGAATGGGTTTGCTGGAGATGGGGGACGTGGGTTTTTTGGATTGGGGCGTGTATTGGGGTTCGAGGAGGGCCGGCCTGGTGGGTGGGTGGGTTAGTATTTGGGATTTGAGGGGGGATGGGGGGGATGAGTTTGGGGAGGGGTTTGGTGTGGAATTGGAGATTTTGGGGGGGGGGGGGGGGGGGGGGGGGGATATTGCGATTCTTCGGATTTCCAATTTCCATCCTGTAATTTTCCAAATAATAATGATAGAAAATATAACCAGAGATAAAAATAAACACAACTCAAACAACATACCATACTCAACAATCTCCACGCCGTCTTCGACGGCTGCGCACCCACGCCCAACCAATACTTTGCGCGCAGCGTATCCAGACGAATGTCTTTGAATTTTTGTCCCTCGCCGTCTGCGGGGAGCTTGGGGATTGGGTCGTAGGTGCCGAGGACTTCGAGGGGGAGGGAGTTGCGGGCTGAGCTGGGGGGGATTAGTGGTGATGTTTGATGGGGGGAAGGAAATCTTACCGGGCTTGTGCAACAACGATGTTGTAGAAGGGCTCTCTTTTGCGGCCGAAGCGCGCGAGTCGGATGCGTACAACCATTATTTTTGTTTGGGGTTGGGGTTTCGTGGAGGGAGATGGATAGGTTGTGATGTGATGTGATAGATATGGTATTGTAGATGAGGGAAATTATTTGAGATTCGGAGATTCTTCGGGTAGCGGGATTTCTTGGGTGTGGGAGTGGAACTTGTGGGCAGGGGGTGGGAGGAGAGGAGGGGTAGTGATGTAATTGTACTTGAGGAGGATTGATGAGATAGGTGGGTGACCTTCTTTGAAGATGGATGGCTACTCTGGGATTTTTGTATCTGGAGAGAAGAAATATATAATACAAGTTGATTGATCTATTTGTCTATTTCTGTCTTTCTTTCGAGAAAAGTATTAACTTAACGGATTAGTTTGTCGTTCCATCGATTACTGAATGATTGCCGTTTCAATTGATTGGAATCGTATAAGTACTCAATTATCATCAATCTATCAAAACCGACCGTTCGTCTGATATATTAAATTATCAAAGTATCAGACTACCACTACAACTACAACTGCAAATCCTGATTATCCATCTAACCATCCATCCCATCACACCTCAACTCCTATCCCATCACATCGTACCACTCATCATGGCAGCAAAAGTAAGCCCTCCTCCCCCCTTCCATCCCACCACAAACCAAACACAAATCCAACATCCCATAGTACCTCTCCGCCGCCAACGCAGCAGCTTTAGATAAAGACCTCATGTCTCTCGGAGCATTTTCTCTCGATCAATTGATGGAGTTGGCGGGATTGAGTGTTTCGCAAGCAGGTATGTACTTTCTACTTTCTTTTATGGGGGTTTCTTCTGGGGGGAGGGTTTGTTGTGATTTATAAGGAAATGTAGCTATATGAGAGGATAATCGAGGAAAAAACAAAGGGGGTATGGAGAGGCGAAGAAAATACTAGGGGGTGGTGATGTGTATTCATAGAAGTGTATGAAGTATATCATCCATGGATTCTGTTAATCTAGTCATCTATTGTATTAGGACATGCGAACTTGTAAAAGACGCATCTCCAAGTCAGATACTTCTTCCCATCTGATACATATATCACATTACTCCAAACAAAACACAATAACTAACCACAACCCAATTTCAATTAGTATACAAAGTCCATCATCCCTCCAAAGGTCGAAGAATTCTCGTCGCATGCGGACCCGGAAACAATGGTACGTAGAATTAGACTTCATCTGAATCTAAATTTCCTCTCAATTTCCATCCCGCAAAAAACCGCCAAACTAATTCTCCCCCCCAAATCAGGAGGCGATGGTCTAGTAGCAGCTCGTCATCTCTGGCACTACGGTTACAAACCCACAATCTACTATCCCAAACAAGGAAAAAATGAACTCTATCAAGTACGAAATCTTACATTTTAGCTGTGAGATATAGATATACTAATTCATTGCAGCGTCTCTCTACTCAACTCCGCAATCTTTCGATTCCATTTACCGATGATTTTTCGGAAGCTCTGAAAGAATCTGATCACATCGTTGATGCTATATTCGGTATTTCTTCCCTCTTCCCGTCACTATCACCCAAACAACCACCCAGCCCCCTTTCTCCTTTCCATTCCCCTCCCTCAACTCCCACACTCACTAACCACCCCTTCTCTCTAGGTTTCTCCTTCTCCGGCAGCATCCGCGACCCCTTCCCCTCCATAATCCGCGCTCTAGAAACCACTTCCCTCCCCATAACATCCATTGACGCGCCCTCATCCTGGGACATCGCCACTGGTCCTCCATCTTCCGGTCCCGGCGCAAACTTCATGCCGCAGTATCTGATTAGTTTGACGGCGCCGAAACCTTTGGTGAGGTTCTTTAAGGGGAGACATTTTTTGGGTGGGAGGTATGTTCTTCCTTCTTTTCTCCCGATTTTGTTACTTTTTTGTTGCTTTTGTTGGGTTTGGTTCGTTTGTCTGGTTTGATTAGCTGGAGATAAATATATGTAGACACCAAGGGATTAAGAAAGCTTACATCGACATCTAGATTCGTGACTCCCGAAATTTCCGAGAAATATAATCTCCAACTCCCAGAATACGAGGGGGTAGATCAAATTGTTGAGGTACCGGTTCAGGAGGAAGAGAAATTATAATGGATCGTTGAGATATTGAAGTATGATAGCACAATTAGGAGTATCGGCAGCAGCAATGTGAATGTGATGAAATTCAATGTGTGTTTTGTTTCTTTATTCTTATATGCATTGTAAAACTCATCTACTAATCATAATTAATATACATCAATTCATAAAGATCATCTCAAACGCATGATTCCATATTTATGTTGAATCATTATTCGTGCTGCGTGACACATGATTAGTTTCCAAGGCACAGTAAAAGGAAAGCAAGAATTCCAACATACCTCTTCGAATAGCACAAGCACAGTACCTGCTTTACAAATATCCTATTCGCATGATTCATTAGCATATACTCCTTAAAAACCTTCCCTGACCTCGAGATCAATAGACAGAAACCTAGGAATATCCACTCACCCCTTCCTTATGCACCAACTTAGCCACGACACCTTTCTGCGGACTTCGAATCACCGTTTCCATCTTCATACTCTCAATCCTATACATTCCACACATTAGCATCATCAACATCTCACAAATTTCCAACCCTAAGAAATACTCACACAACCAACGCCTGTCCCTCCTCCACCTCTTCTCCCTCTCCAACCTCATTCCTCAATACCTTACACGGCATCGGCGCCACCACACTATTTCTCACATCTTTCAACCCCAATGCTTTCTCATACCATCCCGGCGTTGCCAATTGTAATTGTATTTGTTTTCCCTGTTGGAAAAGTGTAACTTTATCATCTTGCCTGATTAATGTGCTTTCAATTCTAGTGTGAGGGAAGAAAGTTGAGATGGTAGGAGACTTTGGCTCGCTAACGATGTTTGCGTATGATTTCTCGACATTGGGTCCTTTCACTGTGATGTTGTACAGATTGCGGTCAGATTGGTCAATGGTTACGTGGTAGATTTCCGGCTTTTCGCTTGATGGTTGGATGATAGGTTTTGTGAAACTAAATTCGCGCTGTACGTGAGAGTTGAAACCGATTGCCTCGCCATGAGGACCTTGGATCGATTTGGAAGTCGCGGAAGAAAGTTCTTGGGATAAGATCCCAAGAGCAGCTTGGGCAAATGCTTCAGGCTCAATGGCCTCATTTACGAAGAGCTCATCGTGGTGCTTTTGTATGTATCCAGTCTCAACATCACCTCGAATAAATGCGGGACTCTTGCAAATCTTTTTGAGAAACTCGATATTGGTACTTAGACCAACCACCTCATAATCTTGTAAAGCTGCATGAAGTTTTCGTATGGCTACTTCTCTTGTCGGGCCACTCACGATAAGTTTTGCAATCATACCATCGTAGTTTGATGAGACTGTATCTCCTTGAACAAAACCCGCATCTATTCGAACACTTTCCGATAATTCAGGTGTTCGTAAATGAACCAGCTTTCCAGAATCAGGCATGAAATTTTGATCCGGATTCTCTGCGTAAATTCGTGCTTCAAGGGCCCATCCACGTTCAGATATTCTTTGAGCTATCGTGTCTTGATCAAGTGGTAATGGCTCACCAGCTGCAACTTTAAATTGCCATGATACGAGATCCTCTCCGGTAATTTCTTCAGTCACGGGATGTTCGACCTGTAATCTAGTGTTCATTTCCATGAAGAAAAATTCATTAGTATCGTTGTCGAATATAACTGGAACTTCGGTTAGCTTCGAGACAAATTGAATGGAAAATTTTCTCACATTCTACTGTCCCAGCACCCTCATATCCCACAGCAAGTGCAGCAGCGCGAGCTTTCTCCCAAAGATCCTGTCTGATATTTTCCGCTAAATTTGGTGCTGGTGCTTCTTCCAAAATCTTTTGATGACGTCTTTGTAAACTACAATCTCTCTCGCCCAAAGCAACAGCGTGTCCATGTTTATCGGCAAAAACTTGTACCTCGATATGTCTGGGCGTAGCAATATATTTCTCAACCAACATGACATCATCACCAAAAGAATTCCTGCCTTCACTCTTCGCACTCTCCAATTTCTCAAGAAATTCCCCTTCAGTCTGTGCAATACGCATACCCTTTCCACCACCGCCCTTCACAGCCTTCACCATGACTGGAAAGCCGATCTTCCTCGCTTCATTAAGTAGATGTTGAGGTTCTTGATTCTCCCCATGGTATCCAGGTATACAAGGTACACCCGCCTTGATCATAATATCCTTACTCCTGGATTTATTCCCCATAGCCTCAATAGCTTTCCAAGGCGGTCCAATAAACACCAACCCCTCTTCCACGCAGCGTTTCGCAAACGCCGAATTTTCACTCAAAAATCCATATCCCGGATGTAAAGCCTCACATCCTTGTTCCTTTGCCACAGATATAATTCGTTCCCCATCAAGATATGCATTCGCAGCACCCAGATTTACGGCGAAAGGACTGGAGAGTGCGTGTTGTGAATTGGCATCGGGATCCGTGTAGATTGTTGTGCATCGCACACCGAGATCTGAAGCTGTGCGTCCGACTCGTAGAGCAATCTCTCCACGATTAGCTATGAGAACGGAAGTAATGGGAGTAATTGTAGGAGTGGTGGCATATCGTCGGGAAAAGGAAGGGAGGAGAGCTCGAGCTAGAACTCGAGATCTGGTTGCTGAATGCATTTGAACATCAATTTAAAGAGTAATTTCTGGGGTTTATCAGTTGTGGCTTGGGCTTATGTTATAAAGCTGAGATTGAACGAAGAAACGCTGATTGTAAGAAGAAATTTATTTGTTCAATTCCCTAAGATTTATTTACGAAATTACTTGAGTTGTTGAATTGATGGCCGATGGAAACCGTCCTAATGCGGGGCCGAGCATTAGCCGAATCATATCTGGGGTAGAGGAAACCAGCTAAACCCAAGCTAGAATCTCCATAAAAACTTAATCACACTCTTGCTGTGCCGAGCGAAACGGTCATTTTTCTAACTTCACTCCGGAATAGTAGCTCAGCAACTAATAAACTTACTTATTACTTAAGGGGTAAAAATGGATGTAAAGCGATAATGAATAACAAGTCTGGTTGATTACGTTGAAGTTTCAACCTAGCCAGGGAGTCACATTGTCTTGTTATTGATCATTTCATCCTCATACCTAGGTAAACTCCCAAGTAAGGCTACCTATCTGAGCCATTTCTCCGGGAAATCAGCTGCGCAAATAGATAATCTCGGCCATATGTGAAAGATGTTGATTGCCCGCTTGGTATGATGTTTTCCATCACCACTTCGAACCTCACATTCCTATTTCTGCAGCGGCGAGATTATCCAAAGAGTAGATTACAAGACGCACCAACAAAACCTTCCTCCTTCTAACATCATATCTCCCACCCAATATTTTCTATCCTAGAATACCGATCATCAAAGAAAACTCCAATCCAGCATACTTGCCCTTCTCACTACATCACCACACCACCATCAACTCTAAACTTCCTCTATCACTCTCCATATCTATTCCACCAGCGCAGTCAATGGCCTCATGAAGAGCGCAACTGGAAATTACCTTGATACCGGTGGGAATTGTCTCTAACTGGGTTTTTGCCATTTCGGATAGAATACATTGTGGGTGAGAGATCGATTGGATCGTGTGGACTGCGGTAACTATATGTTGATCTAGTATAAACTCATAGGATACTTTGTTGGTGGCACGAATATCGCACAATAAGTATTCAATTTCTTTGCTCATCGACAAATCTGTGAGGAGATGGACTGGACAAGGTCAAAGGACTTGTTTGAGTATGGGGATAGACTTGAACATGAATAAAAGAGCCCCCGTCATGGTAGTTATTTGCGAATCTGATCCCTATTCCAATACCAGAACGCATTCCCCAAAGATCCAGATAACATACTTCCATCATCCCACTCCATTCCCCAGAGGTATACCTCCAGCATCCCTCCCACCCCTATCCAAAAACCACATCATCCTCCCCCTCTAACCCATCTTCAAATCTAAACATCAAATCACTTCTCATTGTATACTTAACCCCACTC
Source organism: Botrytis porri (assembly GCF_014898465.1). Classification (NCBI taxonomy): domain Eukaryota; kingdom Fungi; phylum Ascomycota; class Leotiomycetes; order Helotiales; family Sclerotiniaceae; genus Botrytis; species Botrytis porri. The sequence continues at coordinate 728,350 of NW_024066078.1, forward strand.
GCCACGTCATCCCCACTATGCAACAATCTCCGATGTTGAAAGATCAACACCCTTCCCACCTTCGGATCAACATCCAACCTCTCCTTCATATCCTTCGAATGGAATGTCGTGGCCCCTCCTCTGAGCATCTCTGAATCTTTTGGAAATTTAGGTGTGTTAGGATCTTTCTCGAGTTCTTGCGCTGAATCATTAAGGTAGAGATGAATGGTAAAGAAAGATCGTTCGCTACCATCTGGATTTCCGTAGGCGCCATCGACATGTTCTATATTGTTGTGTTAGACAAATAGATCTCAACCTCCAGTGATAGGGAAGTAAAAAGAAATGAGAAACAAACCTCTAAAATACTGTCCAGGGCCATATCTCAAAAATCTCATACGCTCATTCATTCCCTGTTCAGTACCCATCCATCTCTCACCATTCCTAAGTCCCAAACTAGCCAATCCTTCCCAGTTCTTCCCCTCCAGTACTCCAATATCCTCTTTGATACCCTTTCCCTGAAGGACTCTCTTCCAAAGACGTGACACCACTTCTTTCTCATCCCAGATGATTCGATCCGAATTTCTATATTCCGTTGAGAGAAATTCATATCCCACACCTGCATTTACCATTGCGGGAGTCCATCCATTATTTTCTGGTCCTTTGAGTTCGTTTTCATTCTCATTTTCGTTCTCACCCCCATCACCACCCCCTCCTCCCCCGCCCACCAAATTCCCATGCCCCCCCTTACTCATCTCCGCCAACCGAATCAACTCCCCACACTCCTCTCTACTCATCACCCCATCCAACACCACCGCATACGCACCCCTATACTCTCTCAAAACCGTCTTCTCAAACTCAATTCTCTCCACCGTAATCGTCTCCTCTGGATTCTCTAGCGGTTTCAAAAAATCCTCCGGGATCTCAACAGGAAGAGATGTATAGTTCGTCTTGACGACATCGTAACCTCTTCTCCCACCTCCACTTTTCGCTTTCCGTTCTTTGATCGTTTGTTCTTTGGGATTGCTGTTTTGGAAAGAGCCTGTAAGGCGCGAGGCTGTGCCTTTTAAGTCAGAGAGAAAAGACATTGTGAGTTTAGTTGTGATATTTGTATGTACGATATATTATTTATTGTTAACAGAGAAGGGCCCTTTCACAAATAGAGGTCAATAAAGGAAAATGGTAAAGTTTAGAATCGAAGTAGAATAGAAAAATACAAAGTACTTGAGCTTTCCATGAGGCTACATTATGTTTTTGTAGTGGCTTTAATCGAGTCATCCAGGAAGTTGTTACCTACCTAGGTACCAGTAGCATCTTACTATGATCACACAGCCACCATCTGTATAAGGCTTAGCGTCCCAAGGCTGACTCCATGCCCAAACGACCCCTGCTAAGCGGGGATATATTGACATCATCATTCAGAGAACACATAGGAACGAAGTAACAGTGTATAATTGAGAGAATTATTATTATATTTTCAGTATTTTGGAAAGAAGACATGAGGAGCAACAATACATTGATTGCTGATACTGAACGAAAAAATCACTTATCTGTTATATCACTAGCACTGGCACTCGCTTTTAGAACAATGTAGAACTTCAGTGAGATGAAAAATTGGTAGGAAGAGATATATTATCAACCCAGATCTAGCTATACTGTGCATGTACAATAAAGTAGGTTCTAAAACTGTGGTATGTTGATTAATAACATCTTGTCTGCCTCTTCCACCCATTGGTCCATCCCTTGAAATTTTTCGCTGGAGAGGAGTGATGCAATGAAGACGAAACACGCGAAGGTATCTGATGCTTAATGCTAATTCGTAAGGATCGCTGATGGAGCGTTTGATTTGAATCTGAATGCTTATGCTGATGTAAAAGAGAAGATGAATGGGGATTTTGGCTTTGCCTCACACCAGGCCGCGCAAAGTTATGGGGGATATCGTTATGTAAAGTAGTGAATGATTCGGACTGATGAATAGAAGAACTATCATCATGATAGATAGAATCTCAGGCGAACCGTCACTTCACAATTCGACCATCGCTACTTCTTCCGGGATTTCCATCGATGCGCTTGCCTTGATCATTCTGTAAGACTTCAGTTGGACGAAAAGATGAAGAAGTCGTGGGAGAAGTGGGTTGATCCTGGGCGTACTCTTGATCATACTCATCGTCTGGATAGTCTTCACTTTGTGTTCCTTGACTGTGGTTTTGATCGGCTGGATTACCTTGCTGAGGGCTTTGGTGTTGATTTTGGCGATCCTGCGGAATTGACTTTGCTGCAGCTTTGCTACCCTTTTTTCCCTTTCGTCCTTTCGTCTTTGCCTTCTCCAATAATCGTTTCCTCTCTGCTTCCTGCTTCCTAATACGCCTGTCTTTCCTTTCATACTGCCTAATCAATGCCATGGGGAATTCGCCAAAGATACTCTTATATTCGCAAAACTCGCAAATCCAAATATCTTCAGGATTAGGAGGATGAGTTATGTTCTGATATTCTTGTTGTTGACGACGCTGGCGAGCGGCGATCTCATACTCTTTGCTCGCTCGACGTCGGGTTCTTTTTGGGGGTGCTGTTCGAGGGACACTTTGCTTCCGCGTTTGCGCCGATTCTTGAGATTTTGTCTGCATGTTTGAGCCTATCTGTGTTCCATGCGTCATCATTGACCTCGCAGCAGGACTTTGATGCATATTTGTATTTGTTGATCCAGGCCAAGGTCCTGGTGCCGGGACTTGAGAATCAAAAGTAAAAGTGAATTGAGTAGAAGTGGGGGTCGGTTTCTTCGATGCCTGTTGTTGCAACAAACTGATATTCTCTTGACCCCTCGGTGGAGTCATTGGAGGTTGTTTCTCGGCGTTTGCAATTGCAGTTGAGATGATCCCTGCATTCTCGTCTTTGCAATCGTCATCAGTAAAAATTTAGCACAGTCTGAATTTTTAAGAGGAAGAAAGCTTACTAGGTATGGGCCACTGGGGTTGTCGTTGTTTGGAATTGCGGCCATTGCCCCAGTTACCCGAAACGTCAGATAGAGTCCTTAAAGGGCTTCTACCATTGCGATTTCGGCCATATCTACCTCTTCCAGGACCTGACAACCCTTGAGATACTGAGCCACCAGCATGATAGTATCCTGAACCATTGACATCCTCCTCATCTGGACCAGATATTCCCATTCCTGCCAAATCGTTTGAGAGATGAACCCCATTAATATTTGAGTCTCCAGGTGTAGGAATCTTGCGTTTCTTTTTATTATTTGTATTCTCAAATGAGTCATAACCATCTGCAGAAGAAGCAGTTGAGCCAGGAGGGTGAGGATTTGAATGTTTGGAATCGGGCTTCTGAACATAGCGGTAGGAAGGACCAGAGTTATCAACTGACTGTCTTGGGTAAAGTCGCGTAGTACGGAAAACCTCTTCCTCTTCACTCTCTGGATCTTCTCCATTCCGCCGAGGGATATAATTTTGATCGATATTATCTGCCTGCGGGCGCTCACTTGGATGTGCAGCTTCTACCAGAGCGCTTGCCGCAACCTCATCTCGGACAGTATATGGATAGTAGAACAACGGAGTTTGAGTTTTAGGTGCGGGCGGGTATTTGATTGATTCGGCGACATTAGGAGAGAGGCGTTCACGGAGACTTCTTTTGGGCAGAGGTCTAATAGGACGTTCTGGATGTGCCGGCGATACAACTTCTGGAGACATAGCTCGCGATGATTCGGACGGAGAGTAGCCTAACAAGCATTCAAATACAGAGATCAGCCAATGCAATATACATGAGACAAAGCCCACCATGATTCCTGTTGTCAGGAGAAAATGTGTGGTTGTTTGCTGCTGCCAAATTGGTAGTTAAGAGTGGCGGAATCAATAATGAGAGGTGCCACGCTATGAGAATTTCATACTTGTGTTCATCACCGAGAAAGAGGACATGACATGCCAACTACCTCCAAGACTAAATTTGCGCTCTTCTGAAGGTTCGCGTACGGCAGAAATGTATTTGTTCTCTTCGATTTGAGGGACGGAATTAACTTTTCGTTGATTTTCCTTGAACTTTCCTTTCCTACAATAAATAACAAACACATCAGCCAGAGATCTCGCATACAGAATAGGGAAGTAATGACATGTAATTTGTCATCCCTATTCCCAAACCAAAACCCTGAAATGCCAACCATCTCAAGAGACTGAACATAATTTCCCCCCTTTTTTTTTAATGTCTGAGGAAGAAATCCGTATAGAGTTGCATACTTTGAATGTTTTGATTGCGAATACTCAGCAATGATTTCGAGAGGGGGGAAGCCCTAGGAAGATTTATTGACGACTTTGAACCCCACGGACAACAGAATAGTATGAGAGTCTGTGTTTATCTCTCTTATCCAATATAACCCTTTCGAAAAACCGAGTGATGGTAAGAACAATGAATATTCAAAATCGGAGGGGACAAGTTCGAATTCCGAAGATTGAATTCACTGATGTTCAGCGACCTTGGGGCGAGATAGAAATTAATTTGTCAATAAAGACGTTAATTATTAGTCGTTTCCAGTCTAACAAATTGGTTACGTTCATTGAACCGAAGATGTTGATGCCCTCCAAGTGCGTTAGCTAAGATTAGATAGCTAAACTTCAATAGGGAAGGTGTGGATTAGAGTACCAAATGATTTAGAAATCACGTTGATGAATGTGTGGGAAAGTGAAGGGGGAAGACATTAATGCTGGTACCTGGATGCCCGCAATGCTTTATGGAAGATTTCATTGGTACAGCAGTATCTAGGTAGGTGGGTGGGTGTATTAATCATTCATCTATCTATATTTATCCGCCTACTGAGATACTACTCATCGAAACTATATCTACTTCATCGACAGTATTTCCTTGATGGATGACAACAAGCACTAGCTACAGGTCACAAATACTTATTAACGGTATTGATGGGATAAAGTCAATTGCTAAAAATACAGTACAACCTACTGCCTAGGTCGGTACTCATGCACGCCGTAGAGATACTAGCACTGCTGAACGACTTTTGATTGATGTCATCTAGATCACTTATTATTAATCCATACCTACCACCTATGATTTAAGTTACCCAGTAGAGACTTGAGTTATACGGAGCATGACTCTGTAGATCTCGGTACTAATTAAGTATTTCGCTTGTGATAAGTAAGTATATCGATAGAAAAAGTTCAATTGTTACTAGATTGACCACCGCCTTACCATATCTATGTTTACTCTTATATTATTAAATTAATCAATCAAGCGTCATCTGAAAATCTCTTCGATTTACAGTATAGGTATGTGTGTATATGTCTATATGTATATATACTGTTTACTGTTTACTGATGGGGGCAAACCCCCAGACCCCCATAGCTCGCTGCGCTCGAAGGTGTCTTTCTTTCCTTTTCATATAGTCTGCCTCCACGGCAGTGGCTCCCAGAGGGCCGGCGGAGCGTCATTCAATCAATTGATGGTAGAAATCTTTTCAGAGATATTTCCATATCTAAGGCTCTCTTCAACCACTCGATCTATTAAAAGTATAAATCTTACAGTAGGCGATATAAGGCAATGGTACCTCCCAAGTATTATGCTCATCAGTGGCTGGTCATTTTGTGGATGATGCGATAGGTCCATGTAAGTTATCATTGGTTTATGCTACTGTCTATATAAAAGAAAAAAAGAGGAGAGAAGAACCAATTGCGTTTAGTAGCTATTAAATATTAACAAGGAAATATGAAGGTAATATTCTCATTGGTTAATCTTTTTCCATTAGTCACTCCAAAGTATACTTTCGCTCTTCACATTTTCCGAATGGAATTTGGCCTATGCCTACCTATGCCTAACCACAATACTCACTAGGGAATTTGGCGGGGACGAAAGGGCAGCTTTGAATCTAGCAAATTATTTCCTTTCGCTCTTCCTCACTCCTCACTCTCTGAACACCCGCAGTCATGATTACACCAGGAAACTTTACCCACCTTCCTATTTATCAGATCGCATATCTTCGGGTTCCAATTTGGTTCTCTAAGCTCTAATCGATACTCAATCGTTTTCCAAATCTCACCCTGCCTTCCTTTTCTTTTGATTTGACTCTTGGTTTTGGTTGGGGAAGTCTGGAATTAAAAAGCTTCTCATCGAAGTAGGAGGAGGACTTCAATTACGATCTCAATTCACAAATTACACATTACTTACACGCTCGACATTTACCAGAATATTAATCTATTTCGCACACACGAAATCTCGAATTCGATACTACCTTTGTACTATTATAATCATTGGGAATGGATACTACTAGGCGTTCGTCAAGGGCTGCTCGAGGCAGTCAACCTTCTCAAACTAATTCACATCATTCTTCAGCTTCCTCAAATTCCTCTAGTCGCGCAGAGAGATCTACTCGCTCAAATAATAAAGTCGAATCTCCACGAAAGTCGACTCCAGCTGCCTCACTTTCCTCGGACTCTCCCGACGACGCAATCACGGCCGAAGATAGTTCCTCGACACGTCGAAAGCGAGGACGAGTTGATGGAGGGGATAAGATACAAAAAGGACAATTAGTTGATGAAGACATAGTCGTTGGTGTAGATGAGGGAGGCGATGACGATGAAGCTGTTCGATGCATCTGCGGTTACGATGAATATCCCGGACCGCCACAACTCGAGGACGACGATAACAAGAATAATATAAAAGATGGAATTGAGGAGCCAGTCATAACAGCAGCGGATTTTACAGAAGACTTGGCTGGATTTTTCTTACAATGCGACGTTTGCAAAGTCTGGCAACACGGTGGATGCGTTGGAATTATGAACGAAGATACGAGTCCTGAAGAATACTTTTGTGAACAATGTCGTAAAGAACTTCACAGAATTCGTTCGGCGTCAAATGGGTGAGTCCTTTCGTTTTCGCATCAATCACATATACCCCCATTCGAGAGATTCACTCGAATTGTCAGCATCCACGCGAGACCGTGGCGCAGATCCGAGTCTCACAAGATTGATTTCTTTAATTGCGCAAGAACCTTAAACAAATAATTCCAACCCAAGAAAAAATGGGTGATAATTCTGACGTGATGGATCGCAGACAACGCTACTCTTTATACCTTCCCCTTCACCCGAATCTCTCCAGAACAACATCTCGAGCGGCTTCATTTTCCAAAGACGGCACAAGATCACCGAAGGGTGGCAAGAATGGTCGACCCAGCTCCAGCTCTGCGAGCACAAAGAGACGCTCGACAATGAATAGTAGAGATGCCGCGTACTTTGAAGCTGCCGAAGAAGAAGCACTTCGAAAAGCCATAGCAGCTAGTGTCGCAGATATCCCAGAAAGTATTGACGGCCGGAGTCGCAAAGCAAAAAGAAGTCGAAGTGACAGCGAAGAGTAAGTAAATGCCATTCTATCAGTGTAAATTATTCTAATCATCTTAGTAGCAAACATGAAGTACCCAAAAGGCAACGGACGGACTCGGCTTCTCCTACTCCTGAAGATGATGAAAAACCACAAGAGGCACCCCACTCTCAAGCAGAATCTGAGGACAGCACAATCGTGGGAAATGGTCGATTTGGAGCAGCTAAGAAGATAAGGGGAGCAGCAGCTAAAAACCATAGAGAAAAGGAATTAAGGGAAGAACGAGAAAGGTCGAGGCTGGAAGCCGCAAATAAAAGAAAAGGTCGAGCTGAACGGCGAAGAATTGAAGGTCGGTACACCTAAATGCATTATGATGTAGCAATAACTCACAGTCGCCTAGATTCGGAGCCTATTGAGGAGACCCCGCCAGCGATAAAACCTCCAAGCAAGAACCCCGAGGTATCTGCACAACCTCCAGATCCGCCCCCAGTGTCACAAACGATAGCGCCAGATACACCTCCTCCAGTTCTGCCTCCAATTTCGCATAAGAAGGGTGGCAGACCTCCCAACCCTCGAAAGGGTAAATCTGGCAAGAATCAATACACTAGGGAAAAGGACGATAACAACGCTCAATCTCCCAATCGATCTCAATCTAGAGATATTCCACGTGCAGACGATAACGTACAAACAACGACTAGCAGAGCTCACAATGAGAGCAAGACTAGTAAGGCAAAGAGCAGCGTAGGAAGCAAAATTAGTATGGCTGAGATGAGGAAACGTGCTACAAATATCCTCGATTTCATATCACGAACTCAAATTGAATTGGCTGCAGACCCGTCAATACTTCCAAGTGGCAGTGGAGCAGAGAAAACTATTCGGGGACTGGTCGAAGAAACTCTCCCTATGATACAACTTAACGGCGCAAATGGAAAACAGGTGGCTCGAGGCGAAAGTGAAACACCAAAGGAATTCAAGGATTTAACATGTCTGGAAATGATGGACATTCTTACTAGGCAATTAGTCAAATGGCAAAAGGAGTATGCATGAAATCTGGCGGGTCAACGAATGTGGGTTTTTATATTACTGGTTTTGGGGTTGGAGTTTGTATGTATATCATGGGTTTCGAATGGCTACACGGCGCCTAGAGGCATATTGATTCTATACCCTACTTCACGGCTACGTTAGTTAATGGCATTGGCATTATTCATAAGTTAGACTTTTCAAGCTGTTTGTTAATCGTGATGAGATGGGAGTGGTTCAGCTAGTCAATCAGTCGTCTAAGGACAGTGGCTTATTGCTGCACGACTCACGGCTTATTATGTGGTATTTTGTTATCTTGAAGGGTCGTACCTGATTGTACATGTGACAAGTTGCGGCTGGACGGAGAAAAAGCGAGATTCAGCTAAGAGATACCCGCTTCTTTACAACCTTACGCGGATGGCGCCGCAAAATATGCAAATGGATAGAATAGGATATGATAGATACCCCAGTAGCAAGTGTGAACAGATTGTGTACGAACACAAAGGGAATCTCTTATACATGCATGGCCATCCAATACTTTTAGCTGCAACTTGTTAAGTATCTTGTTGTCTTTTTGTCTTTTGTGTATTGTACTTCTGTAGATGATACTACAGTAAACTTTCTATATTTTATAGTTTGTTAGATTCTCGATTCGAAATGGATTTTAAGATGGACCTTGAAGTCAAGGGAAAAGTAGCCATCGTCACTGGCGCGGGTTCAGGTACTCTCCTCCCTCTCAACCCCCACCCTAATTTTCCCCTCTCACATACAATCTCCAGGTATAAATCTCGCCTTCGCAAGTCTCCTCCTCTCAAAAGGTTGCAATGTCGTAATAGCCGACCTCTCTCTCCAACCCGCCGCAACCAAACTCCTCACCACCTACACCTCTACTTCCCCAGATTCCTCATCCTGCAATACCCCCACACTCCCACAATGTCTATACCACTCTACCGATGTCACATCCTGGCCTGCACTCACCTCCCTCTTCGAATTCACAATCTCCCATTTCCCAGCAGGAATAGACATTCTCGTCCCCGGCGCCGGACTTTTTGATCCCCTCTATTCCAATTTTTATAACCCCCCCAGAACCCCCCTCTCCCAAGATACTCATCATCTACACCCCCCTCCCTCTCTCAAACATACCCCCGAAGTCACACATCCAACTCCCCCATCTCCCAAAATCAACCCCTTCCCCGGCTCCTTCCACACCCTCAACGTAAACATCACGCACCCAATCCGTCTCACGCAAATGGGCGTCGAGTATTGGACCTCGTCCAAAAGAAGTGGAAGAGTAATCTGTGTGGGGAGTGTAGCGGGTCAAATAGGAGTTATGGAAACTCCGCTGTACCACGCGAGCAAATTTGCGATTACGGGGTTTGTGAGGAGTGTGGCGGGGTTGGAGGAGTTGGGGATTAGGGTCACGGCTATTGCGCCGGCGCTTGTGCAGGTGAGGTTTCTTTTTCTTTGTGTTTTGGTTTGGGTTCTTGTTGTTTGGAAGGAAGGGCAGGATCTTTTTGGGCGGAGATGCGGATGGATATGGAGATGAGTAGACTATATTGACTTTTTCAAAGACACCAATCTGGTCCCATCAACCCGACAAAATGACCATGTTAACCTCCGATCAAAAATGGATCTCCGCCGAAACCGTCGCAGAAGCTATGTTAGAACTACTTACTCGAGAAGACTATGTAGGCGGGACGATTTTGGAAGTCAGTGGGTGTGGGACTAGGGTTGTGAAGATGATTGGGGTTAGTATTCTTTCTATTCGTGTTGTATTTTGGGATATAGAGGGAAAATGGCGGGAAGGAGCGCAGGAATAAACTGTGATGTATGTGTGTATGAGGAGATTGAAACTAATTTGTGTGGATGTAGGATGAAGGACCGACGTTTGAACCGGGGTATATGATTGGGAATTTGGAGGGGTATAAGGAGGAGATTTATAAGAAATTAAAGGAGGGGAAGATGGGGATGTGATGGGTTGTGATTTTCGGGCATCAGGCTAAAGAATGGAGATGAACACGATGGGATAGAGGAAGTAAATTGAGAATGTTGCATCTGTGGGAATTGAGACTGGCTTCAACAGCTTGCTCTTGTTACTGTATTAGACAAGATTTGGTGTTGAGTACATTCACGTGGGGTAGATAATCGATGATGAAAAAAGAAGTCTAATCATTGCTGCGGTATACTACATGTGACACAAAGCTCATCGCTATGCTCAATCTAACAAACCCACTCCCTTTCTAGGCACTAAATCCACTATATTCTTTGTTGAAAGCTCTTCCTATCACCACTTTCCTGACTTCAGTAGTTCCAGCACCAATTTCATAGAGCTTTGCATCACGCAGTAATCTCGAAGCAGGCATTTCTTCGACATAACCCATGCCACCCAACAATTGTATGCAATCTAATGAGACTTCCGTGGCTCGCTCAGCAGCATACAGAATAGCTCCAGCACAGTCTTGTGTTCTGATATTGCCTGTTTCATCAACAGTCCTTGCTGTATCATATGTATAAGCTCTCGAAGCTTGTAGCTTGGTATACATATCTGCAAGTTTTCCCTGAACGAGCTGATTATGTGCGATAGGTTGACCGAATTGCTTGCGTTGATGTGTAAATGGAAGCGCAACATCCAGAGCAGCTTGCATGATACCTAATGGTCCAGCACTTAATACTAACCTCTCAATATCAAGTCCTTCCATCAGTACTTTGACTCCTCTGTTGACTTCGCCCAAGATATTTTCTTCGGGCACAAATACCCCCTCGAAAACTAGTTCTCCTGTATTACTTCCTCTCATACCCATCTTGTCTAATTTCCTCGCACAACTGAAACCCTTGAATCCTTTTTCGACTAAGAAGGCAGTAATTCCTTTCGAGCCCTTCTCAGGCTCAGTCTTCGCATAAACCACAATAAGATCTGCATCTGGTCCATTGGTAATCCACATCTTCGTTCCATCCAAGACATAGCCACCATCTACTTTCTTCGCTGTCGTCCTCATACTGACAACATCACTCCCTGCACCACTCTCACTCATAGCCAATGCACCAATCTTACTCCCATCAATCAACCCCGGCATATACTTCATCTTCTGGTCCTGATTACCATTCAATTGTAATTGATTAACACACAATTGTGAATGTGCAGCATAACTCAATCCAATACTACCCGAGGCACGAGATATTTCTTCCATCACAATACAATGTGCTTGGTAACCCATAGCCAGTCCGCCTACATCTTCAGAAGCAGTTATACCAAGGAACCCTGCATCGCCGAATTTTTGCCACATAGAATTTGGAAATGCATTCGATTTATCGGTTTCGGCTGCGAGCGTTTCTGGGATTTCTCGTCGTGTAAATTCTTGGACTCGTTCGCGGAGCTCGATCAGATCAGAGGACGTTGGTGGCTCGAAACCAGCAGGGTGCTTGGATGATGCATTACGTCGACGGATTGTGGATATAGGGACTGAAGGTTTGATGTGTAGATGAGATATAGGTCTAGTGGTGAGGGAACGAAGACATTTTAATGAAGAAGCCATTTTTGTTCTGGTGAAAGTGTTGGAAGAATTGAGAGAGTATGTTTTCTACATTGTTTTAGGTTTTGTAGATGTGCACCGTAACTGTAAACCCTTCCTAGCTAGCTTGGACCGAGGTTTTCCGGGGAAACGCGGGGCCGCATCTAGCCGTCGAGCCTATTCCCGCTTCGTCTATTGAGATCTTGTCTCAAAACAAATGTTTAAATGTCCATGTGAATATCTCACTTTTTTGCTGTCACTGCAGCATAACTTCTATCACAATGGCTTCACTCAGAGCTTCCAGGATTCTACCCAGTCTCTCTAGGAGATCTCTACGACCAATATATCACAAAGGAACCTCCATTCCTTCTCGAACAATTGCTACCTATTGTGCTCCAACCCAAGCAAAAGCCATCTCCGTTCTTCCGACAAACATCGATACTTCTTCAGAGGAATATACTCAAAATGAGTCCCAAATGAAACCTCTTCTCGATCACCTCTCTACTCTCACCGCCAAAATACATCAAGGTGGTCCTCCCAAAGCACGTGAAAAGCATATTGCACGCAAAAAGATGCTTCCTAGAGATCGTATTACTGCACTCATAGATCCAGGTACTTCATTCTTGGAATTGAGTGCATTGGCAGGTCATGAGCTTTATCCTGAGGCGGATGTACCTGCTGGTGGGATTATTACGGGGGTAGGTGTCATTGAGGGAGTAACGTGTATAGTGGTTGCAAATGACAGTACCGTGAAAGGAGGAACATATTATCCAATTACTGTAAAAAAACATTTGAGAGCACAAGAGATTGCGAAGGAAAACAATTTACCGTGAGTTTTGGTTCAATTGATGTACACGCTTGTTAGATACTGATATTTTACAGTTGTGTCTATCTGGTAGATTCGGGTGGAGCCAATCTTCCACATCAAGCAGATGTCTTTCCAGATCGAGAACATTTTGGTCGAATTTTCTTCAATCAAGCAAGAATGAGCTCAATGGGAATCCCGCAAATAGCTGTGGTCATGGGTCCTTGCACAGCAGGTGGTGCTTATGTTCCCGCCATGTCTGATGAGAGTATCATCGTAGGTGAACAAGGTCACATTTTCCTAGCTGGTCCGCCTCTAGTAAAAGCCGCAACTGGAGAAGTTGTAACAGCTGAAGAATTAGGAGGTGGAAATATGCACAGCTCTGTATCTGGAGTAACAGATTATCTCGCCGTCGATGATGCTCACGCCATAGTCCTTGCCCGCCGATCCGTTAGCAATCTTAACTGGCCCACCAAATCATTTCCACCCTCAGAATCTTACACTGAACCCCTCTATTCTCCCGAAGAACTGACTGGAATCGCTACAACTAATCACCGCAAGCCTCTTCCCATCCATGAGGTTATCGCTCGTATTGTAGATGGAAGCGTCTTTTCCGAGTTCAAACGCGACTATGGCTCTACTCTCGTGACAGGTTTTGCCCATATCTACGGTCACAAAGTCGGTATCATAGCCAATAATGGTATTCTCTTCTCTGCGTCCTCCCTCAAAGGCGCCCATTTCATCGAGCTCTGCACTCAACGCAAAATCCCTCTCATTTTCCTGCAAAATATCAGCGGATTCATGGTAGGTACTGATGCTGAACGCGAGGGTATTGCGAAGAATGGTGCGAAACTAGTCACCGCAGTTGCTTGTGCTAATGTACCCAAGTTCACCGTTGTGGTTGGTGCTAGTAATGGTGCTGGTAATTATGGTATGTGTGGTCGGGCATATAGTCCTCGATTCTTATGGATGTGGCCCAATGCACGAATTGGAGTAATGGGAAGTGAACAATTGACAGCTGTCATGGAGACTGTTGGAAAGGCTGTTGATCCAGAACTCAGAGATAGAATTGATAGAGAGAGTGAGGCAGTTTTCTCAAGTGCTAGGTTATGGGTATGTTGTCTTCCGTAATTGAGATGGAATTGAGGTGACTAACAGAGTATCTAGGATGATGGAGTTATTCCACCAAGTCATACGAGAAGAGTTTTAGGTTTGAGTTTGATGGCTGCATTGGGTGGTAAGAATGAACCGGTAGATACCAAATTCGGCGTCTTTAGAATGTAAAATAGTACTTCAGGATGTTAAATTATATATGACTTATATGACTTATATGCTCTTTACGCTCAGTTAGACTATTCTTTTGGAGTCCAGCATTATACTACAATTATACGCACATTTTCTATTCCCAAAAGGGCAAAGACTAGCTATCTGTGACTTTCATAAATACCGACTTATCGACAATCTCAGGTATGCCTATCACTTAACCCCGCCATGAGCTCTTCGACAGAATTTAACCCGTGTACAGGCTTTCACTCTGAATGCGATCGATACATTTTCACGCAATTATCGAAATCTGGTAGTAGTCTATCAATGCAGGAAACTTGTGATTCGAAGCTTTTTAATCTTAGCATAGTTCACCTGCCTACTTGGGATATAACTGCAGGACAATGTTAATAATTTGTCACATGATGATTAACGGGTTGTAAGCTTGTTACGTGAAGCTCATCGCCAGAACTATACAAAAGAATCATTCCATGATTTCCATTGAAACATTCTTGGATTGAACTCAACATCGAGATCATCTAGAAGCTTTTTGGGTTATTTCCACGTCGCAATCTTTTCATCATGATTTCAGAAGATAACTTGCCAGTTCTCATTGTTGATCTCTCGTCTTTCACATGCGGAGGTGATCTCGGATGGCGCAGACGAGCAGCCAAAGAGCTAGCCGAGAAAGAACGGACAAATGGAAGTGCAGGCATATCCGACCATGGGATTTCATCTGACACACTCGAAGAGGCTATTACATTGGTTAAAAAGCTTTTCGATCTTCCATATCATGATATAGTGAAAGCGCCCTATCCAGATGGTCTCTTTCCACATAGAGGATATTCTGAGATGGGCCGAGAAAAGGGAGCAGCTAAGACTGCGACAGAAACATATAATGAATTGGAAGAGGAAACATATTTAAATGCTTCGGACTACAAGACATGTGTTCGTTGTGGTCGTTCTTTAACAGTCATGTTAATGATATGTGTTGGTTCGAAGCTATGTTAGAGCTACGAAATTGGCAGTGAGAAGAATAAACTTCAGCACAGTATCTGGCTCCCGGAGGAAGTTATCCCTGGGTTCCGTAAAGATACCTTGGATCTTTTCTAGAAGCTAAAATACACAGCTAACGCCTTTCTTGATACCTTATAATCAGTTTGGACTTGGCAGAGCCGGAAACGAAAAGCATTCGAGACTTACATACTGGTTATGAGAGTTAACTTCGTTTCTCTCACCGTTATTCAAGCTTCGACGGACTTTTCTTAATTCTTTCATGCATCTTAAAGTATCATTTATTTCCAATTGGATTCTGCGAGAATCTCAGTATGGTCACAACATAACTGTCACCAAAGAGCGGAGTTAAGAGGTTTCAAGTGACACTGAAGCGTCTATAGCTAAAATTCGAAGAACTCGGATTCCAAGGAGCTTTCACTAGCTATGTCTAAGTGATAGGCTCATATATACGAGCGTGTATATTCTAGTGATAACAAGCAGGCTGTTGACTAGCCGGATTCGTGAATATATAGTAAAACTTGCCGATCTAACTGTCTCAACCAGTATTTATGCTCGATTTCAATTCCAAACTCGGATATTTTCGAAGAAAGTATAATATGACAATAGCGAATTAAGATTATTTAGTCCATTTCACTATCAAGTTTATATCGGATTAGAAAAAAAAAGATTGATGTATTGGTTTTGCTCGATAATCCGGTATTGCTAGACACAAAATAGTCGAGTTGGGAGATTGTTCTGATACATCCGAGTTTCCGTTATATCCCCGTTCGGTATAGCCAAGTTTTATGGTAATATATTTCAGATCCATATGTCATTACTGGCAAAAGTTATTGGGGTTTAAAGGTCCGCCAATAAAGCGTGCTTGCAGAATTCAAGCACCTATTGCTTGCTCAAATACATACAAGGCTAGGTCCCTCCCCAGATGTTATTTACTTGAGAAAATCAATGATTTATTTCACATCATCCTGTACTTAACTGATAAATCCCAACATGCTGACTGAATCTACAGAATTCTTGTTACATTCATCTGATACTCTATTAAATGTATAAGAACATTAGTCTTGTCGTAAGTCCAAGAGTTTGTCAATGATTGCAATTGAACGCATTTCTAGTAATCCTCTCATCTTCCAACACATAAGGATAACTACTCCAGGATCCGATACTAAAAGGCAGCAAGGTCCACATTATCACTGAAAACCGAATGATAGCTTTGAACGACTGTGTTCATCTCTTTCGATATATTCGGTCATGTATCACAGTTGCTTTATCTGTGGTGTGCTCTTAGCTCATGATAATGACCATTTTCATCAATGGTGTAAGAGATTGGTGCTCGTAAGTTACACTGCAAACGAAAAAAGTGAGATAGTAACATCAGCTGTATCATAGTCTGTTGGTTTGAGGGTCAACTAGTCCTCAGTGGCCAAGGTCATAGAGTTCGTAGCAAAACCCCTTCCTCAATCCCTGTTCTTGGAATCACTCGACTCTTTACTGGACCAAGGTTAGATAAAAAAGACGGCACTTGCTACCCATTTCAAGCCGCCTGTTGGACAATATTCGAAGAGATAGCTCCAAGGAACTTTCTTATCGACAACCGCATCGAAACCCTCTTCAAGATATTTGAAGGCTGCCATTAAAATTTCCATACTGGTATCCTAAGCTGGGGGCACAACTATCCTTTCGAGGATATCTTGGAGGCTTTAGACAAACAAGAACGAAGTCTAATCCAGCACCCAATAATCGACTACCCACTTGTAAGTCAAGGGAGACTGCATGCTATCCCTATCCCTCAACCAGATCCATACCATGAAATCGATATCGTTGGGCTACACTTCCGTTTAGCTACTTGTTACACTTGATGGTTCTCACAAGATCTGACATCTCTCAGCTTCGACCATCTTGAAACCAACCCCTCCGTCTTGAATAAACGGCCAGAAGATGAACACCAATCGCTTTATCAGTCGATAGTTCCAAATCATACAGACAACTCGACTACCCCAGCAGAAAGTGTACCTCTTGACTTTCAGAATGACGTCATATTCCCTCCTGATTCTAGACTGTCATCGTTACCGAATGAAATAATCCATTATATTATGTACAAACTCTCATTTAGCGATACCTTAAATTTGCTACAAGCTTATAAACGAGATGTTCATTCTTTACCATCAACATTTTGGGAGTCTAGATTTCGAGTCCAGTGCAAATTCGGCTTCGCACGAGTGCCGTGTTTGCCTAATTATACCTGGAAAGTATGGGTTCTCGGGGTTAAATCTGAAATGAGCTCTGATCATGGGATGGGGCTCATAAACCGCAAGCGAATTTGGAAACTAGGTATTGAGATGGTCAGCTTGATGCAAGCCATTCAGGAGCCTAGAAGATTTTTGCACGGTGACATTGTCACAGATGTCCCAAATCAACGGCACCGCTCTACCGTGAGTTGCCTGGCCTTGAAGAAGGATATGAAGGGATGTAAACAATTCACACAGAGGTCTATATATTGGGGAGAAACGCATGTTATATCACAACTTTATACTGTGACACCGTTATATGTGGATATTCTGGAGCGGCGACTTGTCTCGGGCCGCACATTTGGATTTCGTGACAGCCAGTCTGTGAACATAGGCTACATTGTAGGGCAACGTAATTACTTCGTAGCTTCAACTTCACCTAAGATTCTATGGGTGGTTGCTAGTTCGCTGGGCTTTGAGAATATTGCAATCAATACCTATCCGCATTCATTTCTCGATAGCTTATATGAGCTTGCAGTGAGCAAGTGGAGCCTAGAAAATCTTATGGGTATTTCTGTTGGTCTTGGTGTAAGACAAGTACACAACCCTGATATAGACCAGTCAATTAATATCCATAGGCTCTTCGAATTGTTAAAATTTGGTCAAACTTTAAAAAACAAGAAACTGGTCTCGATAGCGTTCTCTGGACACATCCATGCCCGTCAAATATACCTTCGATGCTGGACGATGACATTGTCGCTCTGCACGATTTACAAAACAATTCGTTTGCCCCAGCATCAGCCCTGTATATCAAACCAGAGAATGGCAATCTTGCCGCAATTAAAGTATATTCGCCGCTAGGGTTCTGTGCTGGTATCAGGGGTATCTAATTTATCTACAGTACAGGTATACGAAGTACGTGGTGCTCTGATTATGATACTGCTTCATTGTCGGTTTTCCTTCGTGACTCTGAACATCTTGTCATAGTTAAGTTCTATAAGGTCATCTCTGTAGTCTACCATTTACAAGTAAGTATGTCTAAAAATTTGTAGTGAGTACATGCTTAGCTAGAAGTTTAGTTCATCACCGATCTGAATCAGATAAGCGAATTCATGCCCCTAGCACCAATGAGTCAGGAGTTTCTTTCGATTGTGTTGAATAGAGTGCTTTGGACAACAGATATATTTGGTCTTTGTGGTTGTTTTATAGTATGTTGGCCATCCAAAGAATACTGAGCATTAGCTAATTCTGGTCGCAGAAATCCGAGCAGCAGTTGAACTGTTTTGGAATTATATAATCCACAACTGTGGCATCTTCGAAATCAATTTGGGTCTCTTCAGCGGATCAAGATAGCTTTGGATACTTATCTCGAGAAGAGACTCTCGGAGATGGCGAAAATTATGGCGAGTTTGGACGTCGATTGCTGCTAGACAAGAGGCTTCAATCGATTCAACTTTCCAAGACCACAGTTTCGACAAGATACTGTCACCCCAACCAAGTCACCGATCTTCTTTTTCTTTCAGTAGATAGCAGCTGTTCTGAGCTACTCGGAAAATTGACTGAGATGGGCGAAAGTGGATGAGTGGATCGTCGACTTGGAAATTTTTACAATTGACTCATTTATGTTCGACTTGAGCCATGGGTTATCACAAGTCAAAAGGTCAATCATCGTCTCAAGTCAAAGGAGGATCGAGTTAGAATCCGAGATTGTACAAACTGCTCATGATCTTTCAAACACACAATTGCATAAGCGAAGAGTATCAGAGATCACTTGGGAATTTAACGCCATGTACGATCGCGTACGATGAACTTATCAAGAAGATTGAATAAGGCGAATTGATCAACATATTAACATGTCTATTCGCCATCGATGTTTAAATCGTCTCCTAATAATCTTACGGGACTTACTTTTCCCAACCTTACATTGTCAGGGCCGCACTCCCATACACCCTCTAGACGGGTGTCGTAGACAACATTCTGGTTCTCATTCTCATTCTCACTGAGATACTAAGTTTATAGGCGTCACTAATACGATTATGAGCATTGAGAGAAACATGTCCTATGAAATAGGTTAATGTTGAATGACTTGTTAAGCATTCAGCCGGTAAGCCGGCAGATGAACAATGAACAATGAATGTCAACTGGCATCCGCGGAGTATATCCTTATGTATTATTTGTTGAATCTGCGATAGCAGATACTTCGCTACCATAATGAAGGAGAAAATCTATCTTCCGACAAACTTGCCACGGATAAGATAAAGGAGCTTGTTGTACTCTTGGTAACTATTCAAAGATACACAGACGACTTCCCCTAAAAAGTCAAGTGATTAGTCTAGGCACAAAAACAACACTAGCATTCATGAATGAAAATAGCGAAAGTATTCGGAACTTGATTTGAGCGACAGGTCATATTATGATGTGATATTCTCGAGGCACCAATGAAGGATTTCCATTATCAAACAATGCTAACCTTATCCACTCCGCGTTACCTTTCCAGTGAAATCGTCTCAAAGTTACAGCCTCCTTCATCCTTCCAAGCTCTAATATCATTATCACCTATTGCCTACTAGGAAAATACACTTGATGCTTTTGGCGGCCTGATATTGCCTTCGGTGTACCCGTCGGTTCGGTTCATTCAGCGTTGTGTTGGTGTTTGAAGACCTAAATCCTTCGGTTGCGCTTACAGGAAGAAACCCGGGGTAGCCTCAATTGTAAACCCAGAATGTGCCGTCGCAATACTATCACGAATCTATTTATTGGCACTGGTCATTTGTTAGCTAGCCATGATTGTCTTCACGAGCCTCATTTGATGCCAGACAATTTCAAAGCATCAGGATTGACCAAACTCAGCTATGACCTGGGAAGTACTGACTCAAAAGCATTAGACATGCATTCGATAACTGATAGGATTCAAAGAGAATGTAAAAGAGTTTAGCTATGGATTTTAGAGTCTAGACAAGAAATCGACAGTCTTAGAAGGATGATGAGAATCATGAGATATGGTATCCTAATGATGTTACATCAAAAAGCATAAACCCATCCTTGTGAAAAATAATCAATGTAAAATCGAATACCTCATAGGCTTCGATCGTGACCGCAGCTAGGGAACTTACGTAGCCGCGCGAGACATGATTTGTTTGGAGATGAAATGAACAGAAAATGCAACACTCTTCGAGGAGAAATCCTTCGTCGGTTTACACCTTCCATTTTAGTGAAAGATTTCAAGTGAAGCGAACATGCTTCAACATTACTTTCTGGAGGTTTAGAAGTTTCAATAAAGAGACGGTCTATGCTATGTCAGGTTGGGGGCGCGGCCCGCCTCAAATTGTGACCGCAGAGAGCGCCTGGCAATTGTTGGAATAAGGATTTTGTCAATGTTGTAGTAATTTCTTTGACATGGGTGTTTGGGGGAAAAAGCTTCTTTTGACAGAGTAACAGTACGTTTTAGATGCAAGTACAAGTGTTACTGTTGCAAGCTTCGTGGCTCAGTCGTTTGATCCTCCTGCTTTCCTGCTATCATCGTTCTCCAGCTGGAAATCTATAAATCTGAAGATTCCCACCACATGGGAATTAAGCTTTCCCTATACTATTCACAGCAATTGAAGAATATTATTGATTAGTTCCGATCGAATTGTCATTAGCATAAGTTTATATTCCACAAACCTTATACACAATCAACCATGCAATTTCCAAGCACCATCACACTCCTCTCACTCCTCGCCACCACAGTGTTTGCTGATCTTGGATCAATAATCGCTGATGGAACATCCGTCGGGGGAGAGGCTTCTGGCACCGTAAATACTATCACATCAGATTACGCCCAAGCTCAGGCTACTCAAGACGCCCCTTCCACAGCAATATCCTCTCTATCCTCTGTCACATCCATAGAAGCCACAGCCACCGGCTCTGCACTATCTTCTCTCTCATCTGAAGCATCATCCCTCTCTGAAGCCGTCTCTTCAATCTCCAAATCCCTTTCCAAATCCATCTCTCAAGCTTCCACATCCAACGCCGCATCATTGAGCTCCCAATCCAAGATTGTGACATCTGCCCAAGCACAGGCTACGAGTATCAGCGCTGAGATCAGTAGTTTGGAAAGCATGGCAAGTACGGCTACCGGAAAGGCACAAACTGAGGCTTTGGAGAGCGCTAGTAGCTTAAGCTCGAAATTCGCAAGCGCTAGTAGTGTCGCTAGTGCCGCGGCTAGTGCTACTACTGCTTCCGGAGATTCTCCAGAGAAGTATGTCCCAGTTTGGGGAGCTATGGTTGTTGGAGCTATGGGGTTGTTGATCTAAGAATTTGAGCTTTCTCTGAAACATTGAGAGGGTTTTTTTGGAGAATGGGGTTGCTATATATTCTGCTTTTTTGTAAAGAAGAAGATTAAACATACGCGATGTCTCGTTTGGAGGCTCTATCAATTGAAAGTTTCCTAGTTATTCAACCTTCTCTTTTGTTTGGATTTTTGTTATCTGGTTGTTGTTAGAAATGTATGTTGCGCGAATACTAGCTGGGCGAGCTAGTCCTCTCACCCTCGTTCACCCAAACACTAGAATTCTCTAACAACCTTGGTATAAATTGCATTGCATATAGAGCTCGCTCTTTCGAGATCATCACCACAAATACATACAATTGAAGTCTGGTGCTAGAAGGTCAAAGCTTGTATCATTATCGCCAAGTCCATGGAAGCTCCCTGGCTATAAAGTTGAAAGAGATCGTAGGGTTTGCCGAAGTAGCTAGTCCAGGACTGTGGGGGTTCGTAAGCTTGAGGAAGAGTTGTAGGTCACCGAAAAATCACTTAGATCAGGGAGAGAGCTCACCAAGGGATACCGAAAGCAATCAGGTTCTAGAACAATGCGTCGCAGGTGCGGGATATTGATTTGAACGTCTGGTTCGTTTTGATATCTAAATGGACACGAATATTTGAGTTGATCTACATATCTTAATTGACTTGGATATTTACACTAATCTGAATAGCTGAGTCGATGTAAATAATATCTGATTAGTTTTGAAAGACTGGTTTGCATGGAGAACCATAATGCCAACGCTTCATAAATCTTCCTCCGGCATTTAAGTTTTAAATAAATTTACTTACGGACATGGTGTAGCAGTTCTCAATATCGATTTAGCTTGTTTTTGATGAGGGACCGGAATTGATACTTATTACCGAATTTACTCACCAAATCAACCAAAACTCATCATTTTCAATAATCAATATCGTTTCAAGTAGAGATAAGTTCAAAGTTATTCTTTAGAATTATCAATCGATAATCGACTTAAAAATTATATAATTAATTTTGATCTATTCCAGTTGATATGGTATAAAATATAATTCTTGGTATACAAACGCCCACAATAAATTTACTGATATTTGACCCAGCTCCCTTCAAAAACAAGCCCGAGTACATGAAATTTAAAACATGGATTGCAATCAACAATTGGGGGAAAATCTCATGAAAGGGATGAAGCCCCAAAGATATAAATTTTAGTCGTGAAAAGATATATGTTATACGATTAATGAACGCCGTATCAAAACACCCTTAGCATTTCCGAACATAACACATTCAATTTCCCGCTCATTATATCCGCCATCAATCTACAACAAGTATAAAGCCGCACCCAAAATAGCTCCTCCAGCCATTGGCACTTGGGTTCTCATAGCTCCCGACTTAGAAGTAGCGCTAGCGGCACTGCCAGTGGCGGAACTAAGAGCACTGCTAGCTCTGCTAGTGGCACTCTTGATTTCGGAACTGGCGCTAGCGACGTCGCTGCTGATACTGCTCATGGCCGCGCTGATCGAACTCTTAACGGCAATGTCGGTGGCAGTTTGGGCGACGGAGCTCAAGCTGGAGATTTCGCTGCTAGCTTCACTCTTGATGCTCGAGTATCGGGAGGCGGCGGCAGAGGTGACTGTTGAAAATGCGCTGACGGCGTCAGAGGTAGCTGTAGAGAAGGCTCCAGCGGCCCCGGAAGTGGCGGTGCTAAATGCGCCAGCAGCTACTGACGTAACAGTAGAAACGACTCCGCCGGCACCTGAGGTAATAGTTGAAACGACTCCGCCAGCCCCTGAAGTTACAGTTGAGAAAGCGCCAGCTGCTCCTGAGGTAACGGTCGAGAAAACTCCTGCGGCTCCAGAAGTGACAGTATCGGCGGCTCCACCAATGGCAGATGTAGCTGTCGAGACAGCTCCGCCAATATCTGAGGTGATTGAGTTGACGATGCTACCGAGATCTTGTGCCGAAGCACCGAGGGAAAGGAGAGCGATAACTGGGAGAACTTGAACACGCATGATGAAGGTATTGATTGTAATATTATCGAAGATCGAAAAGTTGAGAGGAAGTAGGTAGATTTAGTGAATGTCGAGAAGGAGAGACGTTTATATAGATCGATTCGTGAATTATTCGTTAGCAATTAGTAAAACGAGAAAGAATTGAGAAAGGAGCGTGAATGCGGTGAAGCTTATATACATGTCGATGCTCTGTTTCTACCTAGTAAAGCATTGTCACCTACAGGATCCCCATGCGAAAGAGATGATCAAAATCTCGTATACCGCAAAAGAAAATGCGAATTTCCTGTAAAATGCGGTAGCTCCCCTCCGGTATTCCGTGCATAAACTTACATGACGTTGAAAAAGGGGTATACTAACTCAAAGAAGTCTAGTACTTGCGTGCACACTGTGGCTTGGCTCGCTTAGGTAATCGAGATTCACGGCAAATAATCAATTTTCCTCCGTTTCACTGTGGCTCGGCAGTCATGGGGCGAAATTGAATACCAAAATTTTGTTAATCGTAGGTCTACAAGCCCCCCTTTTAGCCCCCCCCACAATCCCACCTAAAACCATTAACCTCTAGAGATAATAGATACTCTTAAATAATCTATATCCTTAAATAATCCTTATAAAATTTATATAATGTTTTTATAATTTTATAATTTAAAAAGGTTAAATGTTACGGAGGTACCCGCACCGCAACATGGATTATGAGATAAACCTAAGGCCTTGGTGTTGGGACCTACGAAAACAGCACTGTAGGGACAGTTGAATTAAAGGGTAACTAAAGATAGCGGTAACCGAATAAATAAGCAGTGATTAAAAGATAGGTACCTATCTTTTATTGGCACCTACCCCACAGTAGGCACAGGTTGCACAACGGTTACAGATTAGCTAGTAAGCACAGGTTAAATAAGCGGTAGCCTTACCAGGTCACGAGGACAAGTGTCACGTGAAGGAAAGTCGATTCGACTTGTCGACTCGAGTAGTCGAGTAGACTTGACGATTCGATCAAAGTACGAAGGTCTATATAAGGGAATGGGTTTCATTACAATGTAGAGCTTCGTGCTCAAGAACAATCATTAGTTTCATTACTATAGTTACGAGAATTGCAACCAGTTACAACCTTATTGAATTCCTACTTGAAGTCTAGTCTAAACCACCTCGAGAGATCTCTAGACACTTCCACGTGACCCTAGAGGCAGCTCCCGTAACATTAAAGTTTTCGATTAATTATATAATGACACCTAATTGATTATATTACTTCATATAACTTTTATATTTTATAGTATAATTTTATAAAAATCATTCAAAAACGCGAACTGTTCAAAAACACTTACTATCTTTAAAGATTAATGATTTTAAATAGGATTTTGAGGAGGGCTAAAAGGGAGGGCTTATAGGCCTACGATTAACCTTGATTCACTTCGAAGTTCAATGACATTCCGAGGTTAATCCAAGGTTTTCCCCTTGGAATATGTGCTGTCACCAAGAACGGGAAATTATTGCGCGTCGTCTATAAATATCTTCTTTGCTGTCAGCCATAACATTCTTTTCCTCCAATAGTTTAGGCTTTGATGCAATCTTTCTACAGAACACACCATAAAGACCGAGTACTTTGTAGTGAGTGATGTTGATTGAGGCTGAGGTAAATTTCATTAACCTTAGAGAGTATTCTTGGGACGAAGCTTTTTATACTCCGTCCTTTGTAGCAATATTTTTGCAGATCAATTGCCTAGTAAAGTGAAATCATGGCCAAGACGGGTGAAATTCCTGAATGATTCGTAAGGAGATATTTTGGGAACGAGGTTCTGCAGAATTCAAAAGCCATCTTTTTGTAGAAAAATGGGCTGAGTAGATGTACCGTATTCATTTAGAAAATTCGAAAAAGCCTAGCAAGGATGCTTGAGTTTAGGGCCAATTAGCTTGCCTTAGAATGGGGTAAAATGTTCCAAAATAAAAGTATTTAACAGAATTTCAAGGTATTGGATAGATAATCTGATATATAAACAAAACAAACAACTCCGGTGTATATTGTAACTCTAATTCATGAGAAGCTTAAATTGTTAATCCTTGCTAGGCTTTTTCGAATCTTCCAAATGAATACGGTATGTTCTTGGATGGTGTAATGACTAAAAGGTAAATCTAGGACGAATAAGTTTGAAGTGTTTGCAATGTTTTTATATAGCTACCTACGCTTAGCTAGCTAGAGAGATCCACCACAAACTACCTAGGCATAAGTAGGCCAAACTGGGGAAGACCATGAAGCACCAGCAGCGATGAGCTGAGTGTCCATTGCTTCGGCTCCAGCACCGATGAACAAAAATTTGGAGAAGTGGACGGTACTATAGTACTTGTACGTTGTATTTCCAGGAATGAAGACAACATCACCTTGGATAAGTGATAATGTCTCACCTTCCATCTCAACAGTCAACATACCCTCAAGAACCTCGAAAGCCGCATGGCCGGTGTATGACGATGTTGGGATGGTGACGTTGGACAACTTGCGGGCAAGAGTAATGGTCGACAAAGAGAATGCGTCCTCGGATTGTTTTGGAGTAACGAATGGCTGAATGATTTGGTATCCAGCAGCATCGTTAATGTATTGTGGTCCATAGTCCTTGGCGACGAAGTATGGAGTACCTTGAGCGCCAAGATCGTTGGCTCCAGTGTGCCAGGTACTGTTCAATGGAGCAGTACCGTTAATGGCATCTGTACGAGGAACGAAGTCAAGCTGGGCATAGACATCGAAACTTTCAAGAGCGCTGATGACTGAGGCAGGAGGAGAGCTACTGCCATTGACGACGATGAGAGGATCGTAAGGAGGTTGGGTTTCCGAGGAGGCTGAGGTCCAGTTGGAATCGGCGAGGGCATAAAACAAGTCCCTAAAATATTGTTAGTCTCTTGTCCAGTTGTAACTATAGCTTGTTATGCCTGGGCAACCTACTCAAATCCTCCAGG
Organism: Botrytis porri; assembly: GCF_014898465.1. Classification (NCBI taxonomy): domain Eukaryota; kingdom Fungi; phylum Ascomycota; class Leotiomycetes; order Helotiales; family Sclerotiniaceae; genus Botrytis; species Botrytis porri. The sequence goes on from NW_024066078.1 coordinate 754,708, forward strand.
TGAGATAATTCCGACCATCTCAGTATCTGGATCCAAAATTTGGAAAGTATGGGTTGTGTTGATTGGTACACTTCCATAATCTCCTTGTGTCAAGACTCTTGTCTCAGAATCACCATCCTTTTCAGTCCAAAGCTGGAAGCGACCTTTGAGATTGAAGAAATTCTCATAATGCTTTTGATGAATGTGAGGAAGAACTCCTAAATCGGTCGAACCTGGTGCGTTTGTCGCGAGAAGGGAGAAGGCACCTCCAGAAGATGGTCCAGTAACTGGGAATCGATAGAGTTGGTTTCCAAGCACACATCCAGATGCATCATAATGTGCAATTGCATAGGGACGGACATAATTAGGCACCTCTGTTGCCCAGACTGAACTGTTATCGCGGGCAGTAATGCGAGCGGACACGAGTCCAGCAGTAAGAACTGAAGAGGCCAAAGTAGAGGTGCGCATGATGAAGATGATAAAAAGAATGTAGATTTGAGGTGAGGGAAAGAGAGGAAGATCTCTCAGGAACTTGCATGATGTATATATGGAAAAAGAACCAGATCCACCCTTCCACTATTCCTCGGTCCTCATATACCATCTAAGAGATATTACCGATGCAAATAACTGCAACGACGTACATACTAGAAAAGCAATGGGGGGATCTTCAAAGGGCACTGTCACGACTCAGATGGGATGGACCCCTACATAGTCCACTTTGTAAATAGGATTGTAGATAACGTGATTGTGATGTCCACTCAAATAATGAGATGACTGAACTCACTATGGCTCTTTCGTTGTTTCGAATCATCATGTGTTTATAGCGTTTGCCCATTGACATCTAACGTGAGTATAAAGTCTGATGGTATAGCATTGTATCGGTTATCTTTGTGACTGAATTTCTGTGTAATCTTCTCATCGAGTATGAAATTCGTCTCCCCAAAGCAATACTTGCCATCCGTCCACCTCAGATCGATTAGATTACGAAAACGGTTGGTCCTTAGATACTACCTTCCACCACAAGCATATCGAATTGGAAAACACGCACTTCCGCACCAACAGGGCCACCCCGTGAAGACGGCAAATCTCACTCTGGTTTCTCGTGACGCAGCAGCACCGGTACATCTAAATTCAAAAGATTTGTGGGCATTCGGTATCCAAACTGTAGTACGTACGTTAGTGGCACTTTGGTCAGGCTGAATGTGGAAGGGTGCTAGCCGTAATTATACTTGCAGATCGAATGGGGAAAACGATAGAACAAAGTGGTGGACGGGCGGAGAACTGAAACATCCGTCCAGTAATAATTGTACGCTCGACTCGAAGCCTTCAAGTCGAAGCACGTTATTGAACGGAGGTACGGAGTAGATGAATAAACTTTGTCTTACCGTTTGAGATAGCAAGGAACAATTTGTCTGGACAGAATGATCTATTTGGTGACCAAACAGAGATATGTTAACTTTGAAATGGGAAGATATCTTCGTACCAGTACCTCCTGTACCTGCATGAGATATTACAGTAGTTCATTAGTGCATGCAGCTCGAATAGAAACAAAGAAGCAAATTGGAAACAAGTTGAATCAAACCATCCCATCCCATCCCATCCCATCCATCAACACTTCTTCAACGATCAAGTGGACGGAAGGACAAGCTAAATATTCCAAAAGTCCGTCCCATTAGTATCCCACCCAGACTCCAAAAACTGGAGTAGATCTGGGCCCGGTAGTGGACGAGTGGATATACCCAAGATCTGAAGGTTACAGTAACTGGAGAAATTCTTGTATGAAGACGAGGGAGAGTGACATACTTGGGAGTGGACGGACAAGGGATGAACTATGGCCAATAATCGGCCCGGCCTCCTGTTTTTACGGTCTTCGGTTTTGTGGTTTCATCCGATTAGATAAGCCAGGCGTTCAAAAAAGTGTTTTGGACAGTAAAGATGAGTGTATAAGAAAGAGATCTAGATGATCGGAATGAAAGTATTCATGTTTGCACTTTCTACCTGATCTACGCTGAATAAAGATATACCAAAGGTATCCAAATACCGAATCCAACACCAAATGCTATGCTATGCTATGCTCAAAACGCTTTAAAACCAATTGCTCGCTTTACAACCCAGTAAACCCAACCAGCTTTTAATCCAACGCCTGCGGGCATATTCTCACTTCCAATGTTCTATATTCGTTTCATTTTCTCTTCCTTGCGTGATTGCTGCCCCCTTCTCTTGTTCAATTGCGTGCCATATCCGAAACTCGATTCTTAGGTCACCCGCCAACTGTCCCACACTTTGTACACACCAACTTTTGAGCTCTGCTCACACCCACCCCAATCTTCTTAGCCCTGAAGTCCTTCCCCCCACACTTTCCACATGCAAGCATCTGATCACTGCCATCACTAGCTTCTCCTTCCACCTCTTGATCCTCATCTGCTAGATCAGGATTTGCATCACTGCTTAATCTAGAGTTAATGCTGTTCCCACGAGATGACGTGCCTGGTCGAAGAAGCTCTGGACCAAACTTGTTCCCATTTTGATCCGCATTCGAGTTGTTTTTCCAGTTTGCTGGGTTCCAAAATTGGTAAGATCTTCCGGCAGGATCTATTTTACAGACACTAGGATTGATATCTCCGTTAGGAGGAGGCGATGCAGGCTTGAGTGTGAAGGACGGAGTGGGCGGTTGACTTGGGAGAGCCTGGTGCGATTGAGCTTTGAAGATTGATTGAGGAGGGCTACTTGTAGCAATGGAAGGTGGCCGATGACCACCACTTATCGTTGTTGTAGTTGTGGGTACAACAGTGCCGTATTGCAGTTGACGAGTTGCGCTTGCAAGATTTGCTGGGGAAGATGGCGAGTAAGGAGCGCGCGTGAATTTACCAGGTGATGTGCTACGGTCACTGCGACTGCCAAAGGGAGGAGGTTTGGTGTGAGAACTGGAGGTCTTAGGCCTATCATTGGAAATTGACTTGCGCCAGTCAAGGATGTGATTGTCACACTGTGTAAGTGGTCCTGAAATAGAACTCTGGGAGATTGAGGTCCGGCGAGACTGGGAACCACCACTTTGACGTGTCATAATGCTGCTGCTTCGAGCGAGCATCTTTTTGGAAAATTGAGATGAAGTTTCCCATTGGTCATTACGTCTTTTCTGGTAAGCGCAATCTTGTCGAAAGACCTTAATGCGACCAAGATAATCCGCGGTAACAATGATATTGCCATCATTGTGATTGGATCTAGCAAGGTATGCAGATGACTGTTCAGGCTTTTTGACTTGAGGTTCTTGAGTATCTTCAACGGAAAGAGCAGCAGAATCGCGATTCTCTGCCTCACTGGTTGCACGAGATATCGAGGGAAGAATCGATTCTTCTCTACTAAGTAGTGTTACGGGTGGCGGGTTGCATAAATCGTAGAGGGGATCTCCGGAACCACTGAGAAGTATTCTAGACTTCATCGGGGCCATCACAGCCACTGTGACAACCTCAGAATGAGCCTCAAAGAATTCGCATGGCCTTTTGTCCTTGCTCTCATTATCGGTGACTCCAAGAGACCAGATGTAAGCTTTGTGATCTTCACTGCCACATACAACATATTTTGCATCATCACTGAATTGGGCAGTGATTTGACTGTAGGCATTTTCGTGACTTCTGAACTTCATCTCTAAAGCTTTATCCCGAAGGTTGTACATACGAACTCGAGAATCATTTGAAGTAATCAAAACTTTCGTTTCGCCTGCTGGGTCATTGGGAGGATAAACAATCGTGCGGATACCAGTGATTTTGCTTCCCTTTGCGTTTTTCCCCCGTGATGATCGGACATGAATTTGAGTATGGTACTTTAAGCCCTCAGTCTCGTAGAACAAGCAGATCCCACTGAGAACACCAGCTATAGCGGTCTTACCATCTGGGCTGAAAGCTACCGCCGTTATAAGACCTGGCAATTGATTCCAAAAGGCTACACTTTTGTCGGGAATACTCCAAAGCCGAAGAATTGAATCTAGTGACCCAGCCAAGAAGAAGCGATCGTCTCGGGGGTGAAAGGCTATCGATGTAACAAAGTCCTTGTGGTTAAAGGTGCACAGACACTCCGGTCTGCTTATATGCCACAATCTAACGGTCTTGTCCATCGAAGAAGATAGCAGAAAATTGTTCTTGCTCCAACTAAGATCCAGGACATCCAGAGTATGGCCTTCGAATTCCTGTACCGGCTTGGATTTAAAAACAGGTGCGCTCAATTTTTCGCCGTCCTCATCAAATTCATGCGCTCGCCGCTCCTCTGCGGTCGATATCACTGCCCAGATTCGAACCACCCGATCCTTCCCTGCCGCGGCAAAATATTTTCCATCTTTACTAAACTCAGCTGCCCAGACTGCACCGTTTGACCTTGGTGGTTTCGACAACTTGTTAGGGTGTTCCGAATTTGTCGGAGTTTGTACGTTCTCGTTCTTGGACGGAAATTTCGTGCCGCTCAATTCCTGGGCAAGAAACATGCGATTGAACTCCGTAGTCTTCTTGTGATGAGCTCGAACTTTGATATATCGTGGGGGCTCCTTGTGCCTCGGAATATAACCGTTTGCCCCTATCGATGAGGAAAATACATGGGCATTCATGCCCTCAGTGCGTGGATCGCCCAATTCTGATTCATCATCATCCATCTCTGGCTCTTCATTCTTCTTCCCCCCTAGTAAATTGAAACGATTCAAGAATGAGACTCCTTTCCTGCGATTGATTAGCTTTCAGATAGATAACCCAGAGCCAACTCTCGCCAATATAAGTAGCCACGAGGGCATGGTGAGCAAATTCGCAAATAGATCTCTACACATCCGATCGTGCCAAATATTGACTTACTTCTTGTCTTTTGCCAGGTTACTTTCGCTGCGAATCTCCGGGGTCAATTGCCTACCAGGAGAACCTGTGCCAGGACTCCCTGGCTCTGGGACCTCTGGAAGAACGCTTCCTGAGACAGAAGCATTTCGAAGTTTTTGGGGTATTGTGTTCTCGGTATTCGTACGCTTTAGAATGTGCTATACGTCCGTCAGCAAATGTGTGCCTTTCGAGCTAATGTGGTTATGCGTATAGAGTGATCAAATGAGAATATCCAGGGTCGCATACATGTGATAAAGGGTCAATAGCAGTAGAGGTTCGTGCAGATGCTGTGTCACTTCCGTTCTCTTTGGCAACTCCATTTCGAATGACTTTTATCGCAGACTTCCTTGGAGATGTGGAATGCCCGTTGTCTGGAAATAAAACTTATCAGCACATTGCATTTGAGAAGCAATAAACCCCTCAAAGTCGGGACAACCTCATCAAAGTATTCTATAACGAAACATGAAGCTCATAACATGCGAGATGGCCGACCTACCTTCGGATGAAGTTGCAGAGCGTGGTCTTCCTCCTTCGGTCGTTGGTGACCCAACAATTTGTTGTTGCTCCCTGCTGCCCGTCAAATGTTCATCTGTCACCTTGATACTCGGCAATTCTGGGTCAGACATATTGCCTCCAAGTCCATGAATCCAGTGATTTTGAAATCTTGTGTAAGTAGATTAGATAAGGCGGTGCGGATTTGTATGCGTGGTCACTTTCTCTTGTTTGCCCGACTGCTGAGATCCCACTCTCTTCCGAGGGGGTTTATCCAGAAAGTTAGGCTTGTCGCGATGGAAACAGGTGTTCGAGCACGAGCACACAATGAGTGTTTGGGGGTGAAAGCTTTATGGTTTTATGGACAAGTTATATTGATTTGGATTCAATCTAAAATATTGAAGGACTACAGAAAGTCGTCGAGGGATCATTGGGGATTTAGACAAAAGGTACCAAAGAAATCCTATTGGCTTCTGGCCTTACTATTCGCTTTCTTGACGTAGGTAATCATAGATGGCCCAACGATCAAATAGGTTTTAACGCAAACTCATCTAGGCGCTTGACACCTTGGGGTTTCAGGGTTCAGCGGCGTTCTTTTTTAAGGAATGAGGCTAGTGATCGAGATGCCTAAGAAAGCGGTGTCGATCTGGAATGGCAGAATTAAAAGAACAGACGTCGATACATTGTGGATCTTTGACTCAACACAAAAAGCTATAACGTTGCAAAACATAAGTTAATAATGGAAACAGGAGAGAAAACCGCAGATCATATTACCTACCTCCGTCAAGCTCTTGACCTTGCCCGACTATCTCCACCCAAACCTACCAATTTCTGTGTTGGTGCAGTACTTCTCAATGCTTCAACAGATACTGTGATCGCAACAGGCTACACATTGGAGTGTCCTGGCAATACACACGCAGAACAATGTTGCTTCATAAAGCTCTCCCAAGCTCACAATATACCTGAAGAACGGCTTGCGGAAGTTTTGCCGGAAAATACGATATTATATACTACAATGGAACCATGTTCAAAGAGACTGAGCGGGAATGTGAGTTGTCTAGACAGAATCCTGAAGTTGGGTGAGGCTGGAAAAGGAATTCGCACGGTAGTGGTCGGTGTGAAAGAGCCTGAGAAATTTGTGGGCGAAAACGAAGGGAGGAGAAGATTGGAAGAAGCGGGCGTTGAGGTGTTGCTGGTTGAGGGACTAGAGGAAGAAATATTGAAGGTTGCTACAGCAGGGCATATTCCGGTATCTAATGGTTGACCAGCCACATTACGCGTTTGATATGGAAATAGCACACGCGTTTTGCCGATATCCTGAGGTTAGGTACCCTTGAAATGGACGAATGTGGTGGTTTGAATGGAGTAATTTGCTTCCCACGAGCTCAGGTGCAAAACTCCATCAATAATACCACGCCCAATTTCTATCCTAAATGGTCAATCTTCTCCAACTCCTTCAACGTCAAACAATGCTTTTGCAAGTTTCACGAGGATCATGCAAGTCTCATATTCAACGTGATACTTCCAGAAGGGACACACAAGAACGCACCGGAGAAAGTGCGTGCTGCTATCCACATTGGACTTCTAAAGGGTCTTTACGTTGGATTGCTTGTCAGTGTTCTAGTAATGGTTATGGATACATGATATTGGGCAAATGACAATATGCCATAGCTTAGTACTTGCGCCTAGTTGAATTGATACTCGGAAAACCTAAAGGTGGGCAAGTTTGTGATACCATCTGCTAAGAGCACTGTTCGAAACCCATATCCTTGATGCGATCGATCATATCAATCATGCATAGCCATATTGAAGTGAGAGTTGCTTCATTATTGGCCTCGTCATATCCAGGAGCGGGAGGTCGTTTTCAGGGTTGGCTCGCCAGCGACGAATATCTCGTGGATGTCTTCCATCACACTGGATATAAGTAACTAGCCTATTCTTTTCTCTCGATTCGCCTTACTGTATAACCTCAAACCCCCATCAAAAATATAAGCATCACACGCCTCGATGACGCAGCAGTAGAATTCAGCACTCTTGAGAATGGTGTCCGCCTTTCTACTTAGAATTGTGAGGGCTTCGATGGGACAGTGTCATTGTCAGGCATATGAATTATCGAAAGCATAACATGTGTGATAATGGCTCATTGGGGTTAGAGAGCGTCGCGCTCTTAAGCTTTTGTGGTTTTGATGGAGCGGAAGTGAAGTGAATATTTTTGTGGAGACCGAGGATTTGTTTTTGGGCATACCAATTTTTCAAAATATGGATGGATTGCTCCTATGTAATGGGTATTGTAAGCGATCCAGTCGATATACCGGAGAGCTCTTAGGTTCTTCAAGCACTAAGAATCTATTGAATCCCTCAATCAAGCACTTCAAACACTGAATTCGTTTCCACAGTCTCATTGAGACAACTTTGAAATGAGTTTTTGGTCATACTTTCTATGCACCCATGCAACGTGTTGCTATTTTGGAGCCGCTTGAGGTGTTCTATTGGCTGTAACCCCCTTTTGTTGCATTTTGTATTAGCTGGTGCATTGTCTACGGAGAAGGTTGTAGTTGCCACTAGTAGAGGTGATTTTACTAAGGGAACATCAAGATCCTTTCCCTTCATTCTCCTTGTTCATTTATCTTGCATGTTCTACTTGAATCAACATCATCTTGTTTCCTACCCTCTCATCCAACATTCCAAACCTCTACCTATCGACACGTGATAAAAGCATTCAAAGAGACTTTTGTTGCACATCTAAGTTTCAGTTTCGGTTTCATATTGAATTTCATTACGAGAGAGCAAGGCAAACTTAAAATGATAAGAGTTGAGATGTGCAACAAATTCTTTCTATCAGAAGTCAGCCAATCAAAGTGACACATTCAAAGCACTCTTCGGGTGAATGAACCAGGTTCTTGCTGGTGATTTGATTCAATGAAGGTGAGTTTTACTCAGTATCTATTCTCTGTCCATCTCGACAAGCGAGGAAGACAAGAAGAGATCCACCAACCGACTTACCTTTCCATGCCAGATATCTACGAATTGATACAAGAACTGAAGAGCTCAAACGTTCCGTCGCTCTGTACTACTACTTATTCAATATAACGCTGACAATGTAAACTCGACATGATACCCCAAACATCCTCGAGTATGAAGCCTAAGCTTCGCAACCAACCCCGTCGTACTCGCTCTCTATGCGACGAGAGAGGAGTAAAGTCACATATTTGGATGTGACATATAATTACATTGGGAGATTCGATGCGCATTAATAAGTTCAGCACAGTTATGATGTTATTCTAATTCTAGTGTTGGAATGTCACGTTGGAGTTGAGAGTTGTGGCCTGCGCTTGGGGGGAAGTAGAAAAGATAGATTTGTTGCTTCGCGACAGTCTAAAAAGATGATGGGAAAAGGCGGGATGAGAGCACGAAGACGTTCTAATCTTTCGTGGCTGATCTAGGGAGGGAGAGAGATATGTGGTCGCAAAATTGGAGTACTGGGAGTGAGCGTGGTCTTGAACAGTTGAACTCTGAGCAAATGGTTTTCTTGTTGGAGACGAGATAGATACCGGTACATTTGTTCCATATTCAGATACAAATAGAAAAGATACAGATATGCAACACCATCCTCGCCGTCGTTCTTCATATTCTTACTTAACTAGAAGTCTCCCGTCGCGCATTACCAAGTCATCGAAGTATCGATATCAGATAGAAAGATTACAGGGATTATATCGGCCAGATCGTTACCAATACCAACGAATCTCCACAAATTACGCTTTTGCCATCTTCGCGTGCAGGGTCCAAAGCTGACATTCTGTTTCATTTTGGCATAAGTGTATCTGAAAGACGAGGGCTCGCTGAGGATAAATGTTGGTCAATTTAACGGCTCGATATCGAGATTTGATAGGGAAGGGTTACGTAAAAAGAGGGTGGTTATCTTTCCCCACATTTTCGTGGGAAATGGAGTTAGCATTGGCTATGATATTGAAACTGGGTCTGGCTCGGGAGTGATGTTTCTTTATATACTTTGCGTAAGTTTACCGGATTTGGAGGTTCTCCAGCAGGTGATGTAGAAACATTATGGGTAGCAGTGATATAATAACTTGCAATGAGTTATTGTCACCATATCTTGGCAAGGGTATATGGAATGCACGGGAAAAGAAACCTCGATGTCGCATGCTTCACGGTGCGCGATAAGGATGACAAGGAAGATTAATTGGTGTAAGATAAAAAGATAAGCAAATTTCTGGTCTATCTTTTCATATCTAGTAGATGCGGGCAGTTTTACCATTGGCCTTGTATTGTTACAATACATGATGTTTCTTACATGACTTATGTTTTGTTGTTCTAGGTTGATGATCATTTCAGATAAATTCAAGAAGGTCCTAAGAAATATCCAACAATGTACTTGTGTATACATACACGAAAACAATGAACAAACTAACTACCAAAGTAGAGGAAAGATATATAAAAAGATAAAGTAGAATTTATACCAAGATAAAGAAATTGAAAATTAAGCCACCGAAAGAAGTTCACCCGATTCCCGAAGCCACCTCTTGATAGCAGGGGTTCAGGCTAAACCTTCCTGATCAAGTATAAGATCTGATAGCTGCTGTACGACCCCTTCCGCCCTGTGAGCAAACGTGCTTCAAATGGATTTCTGTCATGCCTTGCGGGAAATTGATAAACCTCTATACTACATAGATATGCTACGTCCGCGATATCTTCTCCAAACCTACAACAATCATCCTCACATCGAAGATGGCTACTTTGACACAGTCGAAGAGCAATGTATCGGCTCATAATGACTTGATAAGTCGTCCTTCTGTCACGACAGCGTTGCCGGTTGGAGATAATCCAAATCTTGAAGGCTTGAGTGCGGATGAAGCTGCACTGACGGCTCTGGGTTACAAACAAGAATTCAAGCGAGAATTCTCCTTATGGACAACTTTTTGCGTTTCTTTTGCCGTGCTTGGATTATTGCCAAGTTTCGCAAGTACGTTGTATTATGGAATGGGATATGCGGGTACTGGAGGAATGGTTTGGGGGTGGTTGGTGAGTTGGTTCTTCATCCAGTGTGTTGCTATGGGAATGGCAGAGTTGTGTTCAAGTATGCCGACTAGGTAAGTGTTCCTCGATATTGTTCAAGAACGCAAGCGCTAAATATTTCAAGTGGTGGATTATATTATGCTGCAGCAGTACTCGCTCCTCCAGGATGGGGTCCATTTGCTGCTTGGATAACTGGATGGTCGAATTGGATGGTCCAGATCACAGGAGCACCCAGTGTGGACTATGCGCTCGCTGCCATGATTCTAGCTGCCGCATCAATCACTCACCCCGAGTACGAGCCAACAAATTACCAGACGTTCTTATTGACCGTATTAATCATGATCATCCATGGCGTTATATCGAGTATGCCAACATTATGGATTGCGAAGTTCAATTCGTTTGGATCGACGTTGAACATGATAGCTTTGTTGGTAGTAATCATTATGATTCCAACGTCGGTCACCGGGACTGCCACAACGCCAAAATTCTTTCCTTCGAAGGAGGTCTGGTCTATCCAGAATGGTACCGATTGGCCAGATGGAGTCGCAGTCCTCATGTCGTTTATCGCCATTATTTGGACGATGTCGGGATATGATGCCCCGTTCCATCTCTCGGAGGAGTGTAGTAATGCCAGTATCGCAGCCCCACGCGCCATCGTTCTGACCAGTGGAATTGGAGGCCTTATGGGATGGGCCTTGCAACTTGTTGTTGCTTACACTGTCATCGATATCACCGCGGTCATTGATTCCCCACTTGGACAACCATGGGCATCGTATCTCATTCAAGTGATGCCACAAAAGATCGCGCTCGCTATCCTTGCCCTGACTATTATGTGCGGATTTTTTATGGGTCAAGGATGTATGGTGGCCGCTTCTCGAGTAACTTTCGCCTATGCCCGAGACGATTGCTTTCCATGTTCTTGGTGGATCAAGAGAATTAACAAGTCTACTTACACTCCAGTCAATGCCGTGTGGTTCAATGCTGTCATTGGCTGCCTTCTCCTGTTGTTGATATTTGGCGGAAGCGTAGCCATTGGCGCCATCTTCTCTGTTGGTGCCATCGCAGCCTATGTTGCCTTCACCATCCCTATCTTTATTCGCGTATTCTTCGTCGGCGATAGATTTCGACGTGGACCATGGCATCTTGGCAAATTCAGCAAGCCGATTGGAATGGCCGCCTCTTCTTTTATCCTTGTTATGATGCCAATTCTCTGCTTTCCAGCGTATAAAGGCAATGATCTCACTGCCTCTTTGATGAACTGGACCGTGGTTGTTTATTTCGGACGTAAGTACTCTTGGATCTTGGTACTCTTTTATATCCATCTTCGGCGGCTAATGATAGATTCAGCGATGAGTATAGTAATGATCTGGTGGTTCGTGTCAGCACATAAATGGTTCAAAGGACCTGTGATCAATGTCGAGGTAAGTTACATACATCCCACACTAACATTCCAGCCACGAAGGCTAACACTGGTAATCCTAGCATCATATGATGGGTAGAGACCCGGAAGAAATTATGGAAGGCGTTGAAGATAGTTCAGATGATGGAAAGATCAAGCCAAGTCCCTTCAAAAAGAACGCTGAATTAGGAGGGGATCGGGCTCTTGGAACTTCTGCGGTAACCCAGTGAAAGCTCCTGGGTCTGCAAGCATATCAGTATCGAGATCTGTTGAGACACTAGGAATGGTGCATGTACATCGATATCTTAACCAATAACTAAATGTTTTTTTCTTGCATGAATTGCAAAACAACCATAGTGACGAAGACACCAATTCCAAATACCATACAGGAGACTGGCTCCATGTCAGTTGTTCTGCGTTGGCTGGGTTCGGAGGTTTGAGGTATAAGAAAATCTTATCGAGGGAGAACTTTCTGATGGAGATTTGAACAATGTATGCATTCAGATGGCGAGGATGGAATGAGAAGGAAGATATACTCTCCTTCTCCCACCGTGAAATAAATAGCAGTCACCTACAGCGGCGATCCGTAAGCAAAGCTTGCGCGATTTTTGCTATGCAGATGGGATATAAAATCCCTCATCATGATAGAACCCCTCAATTTGCCGATGAATTCGCGCAGAAATGACACAGGTTGTCATCACGCTTTTGTAAATCGAAGGTATAAATCTTACCACTTGGTCTCAGAAGAAACATGCAAATAATTCAAAAATGATAGGACAATATGAAAAGGATGGAAATACGAAGAGGAAATGACGAGAATGAAGATAATGTTGAGCAACCTGAGCAGAACGTATTGTATGCAGACACCCCCACTTGGAGCAAATATTGTAGATCTCAATATTTGAAAAATCCGATGATAGATATTTTGCAGTTCCACCAGACTTGGAGGATGTACTACTTCTTCCACCTGCCCCTCCCTCATCGTTTCCAAGCACCAGGATACTCACACTATCTCCCCCACATCCCACAGTCCACAGTTGACTGGAATCAACTTAATTACTCATTCACATAAGCGTTGAGGTAGAAGGTTTCCATGCAATGATCAAGGTAACTCAAGGTAGCACAAGGCAGAAATCCAGAGAAAAGATGTCACCAATGTGCCTTAATTCTCAGGCCTCGATTGAAGAATGGCCATGCCAGGCTCTCCCTGTCAATTCGAAGCTCTCAAACCCCTAAAGCCATTGAACTGTTGCCGCCCTCTAGAGCCTTTGGAGGTGTGTTCTCAACGAATTATGAAATGAAAGGCATGCAATCATAGTTCTATATGAGCAGCAAATCCTAGGCACGATGTTATCCAACGTTCGGAAGTCTGCCGCTGGAAACGCTTCCCTATTATCTCCTTCGAATTACGACGAGGATGCTCCGTCTATACATTCAGAGCACAGCGACCAAGACGAAGACAGTGATGATGATAAAATAGTTCAGGGGGCGCGTACATCCGCAGATATTAGGAAATACGATCGGGGCGTGTTAGAGGAGGAAGAAGAAAGAGACGAGCTTTTAGAAAGAAATTTGAAGCGCGGGAGAAGAGGAAGCGCATTGGAAGGAATAAGCTCGGGACTGAGAGGTTTATGGAGTAAGAGCCATGTTCTATTACCTGGAACTGGCAACGAAAGTTCCTCGAATCAAGACGATGAAACCGAAGTGGAAGAAAAACGACGCCAAAGGAGAAACAGACGGCAGAAGAAGAGGGAGAAATTGATGGAAGATGCAAGTTATGGCGAAGATGGACAGTTGATGTTCGAGATGGAAGGGGGGCGCATAAAGGAAGGTAGTGCGACAGGGTCAAGCAGCGAAACTGACGAGAGCGACGATGCCGACAGACGTGGCTTGCTAAATGTACGGGACCAGGTGGCACAACGAAAAAATGCAAAGTGGGCTTGGTGTGCTATATATCTTCTGATAGCATTAGGATTCACGGCGCTGTTGTTAGTGGCATGGAAGCTGTCGAAGAAAGCACGTTTCACGAAAGAACATCAAATTTTCCAGAGCAATGGCACAGCTCTGTTTGCGCCAACGACGATCTTGATAAGCTTGGACGGATTTCGAGCCGATTTCTTGAAACGGGGCATCACACCTAGATTGAATACTTTCGTCGAAGAGGGGATTTCGCCTGTCTATATGAATCCCAGTTTCCCTTCTGTCACCTTTCCAAATCATTATACATTGGTTACTGGTCTCTACCCAGAATCACACGGCGTTGTGGGAAATACATTTTGGGACGAGAAATTACAAGAAGAATTCTACTATACCAAATCTGAAGCGATGCACCAGAAATGGTGGGGCGGTGAGCCTTTATGGGTCACTGCTGAAAATCAAGGAATCAGAACCGCCATTCACATGTGGCCAGGAAGTGAAGCGCAAATCATGGATGTGGAGCCTGCATACTTGGATAAGTACAACGGACAAGAACTGCTTCTCAACAAAGTCAGCCGAGTCCTTGAGCTTTTGGATAAGCCTGGCCGAGAAGATAGTAAAGCAGCTTTGGCTGATATGAGACCTCAACTAATTGCAGCATACGTGCCCAATGTTGATCAGCATGGTCATCTTTACGGGCCAAATAGTACTGAAATCAGGGTGACTATAACAGAGGTTGACACTATGCTTGATCAATTGTTCCAAGGACTTGAGGCAAGAAATTTAACAAAAATTGTCAACGTTGTCATTGTTTCAGATCATGGAATGGCTACTACAGACACCAACCGTCTTATTCAACTAGAAGATATCATTGACACCAGTCTAATCGAACACACTGATGGCTGGCCTTTATATGGACTTCGGCCAAAAGATCTCTCACACCTTCAAGGTCTTTATGATACTTTGGTTGCAGAGGCCGCTATCAATCCCAATTTTGAGGTTTATCTACGAGACGTTAATATGCCTGAACGTTATCATTTCTCCAAAAATAAGCGAATTGCACCTTTATGGATTGTTCCAAAGACTGGTTGGGCGATTGTCACGAAGGACGAATTTGATGTAGTTGAAGGAAAAGCAAAAGGAATTGCCTATCACCCTCGAGGACTGCATGGCTATGATCATGAGCATCCGCTCATGAGAGCTATTTTTATCGCTAGAGGCCCTGCTTTCCCACATGAGCCGAATAGTCGCGTTGAGCCTTTTCGTAAGTTTGCAGCGGTCTTTCCCAGCTAAACTTAACTAATATGACTCAGAAAATATCGAAGTGTATAATATAATTTGTGACTCTCTGGGACTTACACCTAATCCCAATAACGGCACATTACGTCTTCCACTCAAGCCTGTTGGGCTTCACTCACTTGATACATCTCCTCCCGAACCTGCTGATCCTGAGCCAAGTCCTTCAAAGCTAGAGCCTCAAACAAACGGAACTCTATCTATATCACCGATTGAAGCTAGCTCTGCAGCAGATCCCAATGTAGTCCCTCCACAAATGGTGGGTGTAGATTCGCCAGAAGACTTAGAAGATCCAAGTGTGGACAGGCCAGTAGTAGGAGACGAGAGTAGTAAGACAGATGATGAGAAAAATTGGTGGGCATGGTTCAAGGGAGAACTAGATGACTTTAAAGGCTGGATTTCTGATTTGACCCATAAGAATGGGACCAACGGAACTCAGGCCTAGGGATAGAACTTACTGCTATTTTCGCTAATATGCGATGTGCTATGAGTTTTGGTAGCAAACACGAAATGTCTGGGTTGTGATTTAACAAGGCGCCTAGATTAGATACCATATGCGGGAATTTGAATGTACAATATATTTTTAGGGAATTGATGACTTTTATAACTATGATTTGATTCCCAGATTAGCCAAATGATTGATTTGCTAGTCGGGGTTTTGTTAAGTCCCAACAGCTAGAGGAATTCGCTTGCATTAATTGACGCTAATCTCAGAGGTGCATTTCTTTGCCGCTTAAAAGACCTGTTGGCAAAAGCGTGGCATTAAGTTGGAGAAACAGTACTTCGAATTTAAGCATTCTCCATCTTCCCATGTATCGTTCTCCTGCCATTCACAATGAGTTCCGAACCAGCCTGAACTTTGACATTACCATGGACCGTGAAATTTCCATGAACATGCAGCTTTCCATTAATCTTCACATTACCACTGGCTTTCAGCTCGTTGCTAGAGTCGAGGTTAGTCTATACGTTATGATATACTCAAAAAAATGACTCACCGAACTTCCACATCTCCCTCAATCTCCATTCCACCTCGCGACTGTAAATCTCCCAAGACAATCCTCTGCTTCTCTGCCGACTCAACAATAATCTTGCCACTACTCTCCACATTTCCCACCTCTGCTGCTCCCCTAATCGTCACCTGTCCACTCGCATCCACCTTTCCTCCAATCCTCACCAATCCTCCTATTCCTTCTAGTAACACCTTAGAGCTACTCCTCACATCAACCTGCACATACACATTCCCTCTCATCTCTATACTCGAACTACTCTTCACAGTCCCCATCACCACCACTCCCCCTTTCCCCTCGCCTCCATCTAACGAAATCGACGAACTCGATTTCACATCGTCGTATACAGTGACGTGATCGTAGAGAACAATTTTCGCGCTCGCCTTAATGGGACCGCAAACGGTCACGTGGTTATGCAATGTCACGGATGAGGAACCAGAAACCGATTCGAGGATTTTGAGGGGGCCAGATAGGGAGACTGAGCGGGATGAGGATACGGCGTTGGAGATGGGGATGTTGAGTGGAGATGTTGAGGCATTAGGAAAAGACGGATTAGAGGAGGACGGAGTCGGAGGGAGGGAGGAGAAATCTGATGGGTAGCTGGAGCCTGAAATTGTGGATGGAGCGGGGGTATCGTAGGGGGTATAGGCGGGCGGCCCCTCTGTGTCGGCTAGTTCGGGGATTTGAACTTTGTTATCGCCAGGGATGAAAACCATTCTGATTATGGTGAGTGTTGAGGTAGTTTTTTTGATAAATGAGAGGTGCTACGTGATGAAGTTGAACGTTGATGTTGAAATTCTGACTATACGAATATATATAGATAAAATGAAGTAAGATTAGTCTTGAGAAACAAGGGAAATTGAAATCATGGATATATGATTTGCTGATGCAAGCATTTTTAGCTTCTGTTTGGGGCAAATCTAATAAAGATGGCAGCCTGATGTTATTGTGGCTCAGTATACCCCGCTTCGTTTGTAAGCCAACTCTTTTTGATTAGTCGGCGCGTATGGTAAATTCTCGTCTAACTCTAATTTCCAATCACTTTCTCAATTATGATTTTCTGCTTCAGTTCATCTACCACCCCAATATAATCCTTTGCGCTGTAAGGTTCAAATACTTCCCAAAACCAACTTGACTTTCTATGACTTCTCAATCCCATGTCCTGAAGCAACATGTCATAATATGGCAACCCATCAAATACACTGTCAGGATGTCTAGCACCAAAGCCTGAAGGATATCTCCACTTTCCAAATCTACTGTGTAGAATAGTTTGATATTCCACGTCGGAAGGAATGAGGACTTTGTTGTTAAAAAATGCAGTAGCCCAAAGTGCTTGAAATTGAGCCAGGAATCCTGTAGAGACCGATGTCATACAACCCAGAAAGATGATATCCCTAGACTTGACGAATTTGGGAGGGACCATGAAACGAAATAGTCTATAAGGCTCGAGCCTTCCATCAGGGGCTCCTTCCATTGGCTTTACTCTCTTAACTGCAAGTGGCTCTTCCTTTAATTTGGGAAACTTGGAGAGAATTTCCTTGTCGGCTCTCTCTATCAAATCAGTTGGTTCCTCGGATCCTGGCGTGTGCGGAAGCCCTAAATCTATTCCTCTAGGTAGGAATTCTAGTGGTGTTGTATGTTTCCATCCGGTAGCACAGGCGAAAGCGTCCGTTTGTATTTTTTCGCCGTTTGAAAGGCTCACTGTGTTCGCACTTAGGTTTACAATATCTCCAATGTGCACAGAGATTGCACCTTTGCGAACAAGTTCGAAGATATCCGTATCGTGATTCAGAATCGAAAGCATCGCTCCAACGTAGAAAGAGTTTGACCAAGGTTTAAGCTTCGCAGTCTCTGGGTGTTTATCGTACCCATTCACCGTTTTAATCTCGTTTTCTGAATTTGCCCAATACTTATTGACAAACCAGCGGCCTGCCGCTGTACCGTGCAACCAGGAACGGACCGTTCCATATCCATCATAATCACCATATATACAAGGACTAAACCAAGTCAAAATTCTCGTGTTGACCATCTTTTCGATCCAGATCTTGAGAGGCGTGGCGTACGACTCAGACATCCATCCTGGACCATGCCCTGACTCTCTAATAATCCAGTCTACATGTATTCCCTTCGACGCATATGCATAGGCCATATCAAAAGCGGATTTTGCGCCTCCAAAAACACATACGCTTTTCGCTGTCTCGAAAGTATCCAAGTGATTCGGAAATTCTTTCGTATGAAACACAGGTGGTGTGAAGCTCTCAATCCCAGGAAGTGGAGGAATGAACGGCAGTGAAGTCAGTCCTGTCGCAACAATAAGTTTCGATGTGGATATCTTATATTCCTCAAAAGTTGCCGGAACAGTGCTTGAACCAATCGTGACAATCCAGCCACCTTGATCTTGATGCTCAGCTGAGATTGCTTTGCTCTCGAACCTGATCTTATCATAAACATTGTATTCTTTCGCAAAATCTTCGAGATATTGATGGACTACTGATCCAGGAATATACTCTCCAGGTTTAACGCCATATTTCTCTGTAGTTAGAGGAAACTCGCTGTACTCTAGCGCTCCTAACATATTATTCGTTTTCAACCCAGGATATAGTCTATCATTGGCCCATACACCTCCAATTGTTGTGTTATCAGCCAACACAACGACATTTGCGTTAGGGTGGACTTGGAGATAGGTTTTTGCACCAGCGAGACCAAACCAACCTGTCGCATTGAAAGTCAGCAAATTATCATCTCTCGTCTCTTTTTGAAGGTCGAGTTACCTGCTCCGACTACTACAAGATCAACTTTACCGTCGTGTGACATCTTTAACTCCTTTGATGACCGACCGATATAGTTAAGAGGAGAAAATGTTGTCACAGGGAAGTCCTTCACATATCTATAATTTTTCTCTTTCTTCGATTGACTTCGGTGCCACAAGCTTATCGCAGGGATTTTTTGGTAAGATCCTTTGATTTGTTGTTGATCCAAGGCTCCAACGAATTAACAGTGGAGTGCTCACGTACAAATCTTATGATAACATTTTTCATCCATACAAAAATGATGCCTAATAACCAAACCGGATTGCATCAGAATATCAGTTTGGCTTTGTGGGTATTCGAAAATAAAAAGGTGGGCGAGTGAGATTGCAGGGTCGCACGTGTTACGTTTGCTACAAAAGCACAAGCCCCCCGGTCCGTTGCACAAGCTGCCTTTTTCGGATATATATGTATCGTAACACGCACTGATGGCTGTTTCGGGACTCCCATGATCTGGAGGTGATATTGTTTCACTTGGTACACTTCTTCGTCGAAGATATCTGTTTCAGTTCACAATGTATCCAAGACATATCTACCATTGCCCAGATATTAGGATGCCATAACCCCTCGAGCTGAACAATATACATGTTACGATACAAAATCTGAATCGCAATATATCTACGAATATCATATGTGTACGATGTTCGGTGACACGATGCTGTACATCCAGATCCAATTCGGAGATTGACTTAGTAGTCTAATGATGATTTAATTGACAATTTGAGTTTATCTGGAATAATGAAATTCTTTGGGATACCAAAAGTCGCTCCTGAATTGCAACTTCAGGTTATCCGGCACGCTGACCATGGATAAGATATTATATGATGAAAGTGTCTCGTAAGAATCGAATCAATGGGCTTGAATTATGTATGCGCAAAGCTTCATGAAGTGACTCCAGTCGCTTCTGGACCACCAAGCTTCCCGAAGATGTTTGGTGCTATCTCATCCACAATCTCCCAATGATGCGGTATATGAGCCCTGAGCTTGCCCATCAAGATCCCAACATTACAACTACACAATTGGATATTCTCAATTGAAGCTCTAAAATAAGCACCCCCTTCAATCCAAACCTCCTTTCCCTTTTCGTCAAACGAGGAACCATTTATCACTTCGCTTAGTTTTGTCAACTCGATAGACATACTCACTTCGTGAGGGAGCATCGATGTACAAGATAAAGCGTTGCATGCTAATTGTCCGTAAATGCAATGGGTCCAAATGACTAATGCTGCAGATGCTAAAGCTATGTAAGAAATTGGATCGGGGATGAAGTTGGCGAGAGAGGGTGTTTGGTTGAATGCACTGTGGCTCAGGAGAATTTCCGTCGCGTGCCATAAGGCTCGCCGAGAGCTAGGCTCTTGTGTCCATTCACGTGCCGCTGCAACACGTCTGGTGTGGGGTTGAGAATATATCCCTCCGAAGACTCCTCGGACTGTGTCAGAGAGTGCTAGATCTTTGGCGAGCATTCTAAGAGTCTGAATCTCGGCAAATACTTGTAGATTCATCAGATGATGAAGGATAGAAGTGTCGAAGATAAAGTTGTGAATGCGTCGGCAAACTATATCTTGCCATCCAGGGTTATCATGGTCTTCAAGTCCATAGTAGTAGCGCACTGGAGACTGTTCTGCTTGGTCAAATGTATCGGGGCACGATATTTTTGCGGAAAGATTTGAGAACCCGCGTTTTAGAGCTTCCAGCTGGCGTTTAAGTGATTGTCTTTGAATATTTAGACTTAGTTCGTTCCTTCTCTCAGGGCGACTTTGCTTTGAAAGGTGCAAAATCTCTGACTGCATAGCCCAAAGACAAATCTGGATATCTTCCAACATAGACTCGTTCTCTGGAAACTCAATTCCTCCAAGAGCTACTTCTTCAAACATCACATTGATTGAACGATAGCTTCTAGATTTCGGTTCAGCTAGTCGACGAGCCTCCCAATGAGGAAGCCCTCCGGCGTTCCAAAGCGCGATAGTGTCTGGAATACAGAAGTGTAGTTCTTCTGGCTTGAGTAAAACTGGCTGCATGGTTATGGCACTGAAATATGTGTCAATCTTGAAGAGACCAACTACTATCCTCTTTCTTTGTTGGTCTCTCACCGAACGTAATGGTAGAAAATACCCTGGCTTATCGTCTGGATAAATAGTCCCAGGCGTTAAGATTCCAGCTTGGTATATAGAGGCAACTAGGAGGTTGCGTAAGATTAGTCCTCTTTTTAAAACCTCACGTTTCCCACAGTATGATGCAAAAATAATATTCAACAACGTGCACTGATATAAAACAATTGGCAGAGGCTGTGTCATTGTATCTATATCCTTCAGCTGGCATAAACGTGGGATAACATGCTCTACCACATGATGGTGAACTTTCAAAGCCCAATCTCTCGAGCTTGGAGTCCCGTCAATCCAACCTCCAATCATCAACATGGATGGGAGTAGAATCTCAGGTGCCTCTTCATCATCCTCATAAGTTGGGGAATGGACTATGGGCCAACGATCGTGGAAATTGGCAAAGTAGAGAGAACAATATCTCTCGACCGTTTCTTTGGCAAGTGAACATAGGTATTCAAGCTTAGATGTGGGAACAAAAGTATCTTGGGGTGCTTCTCGGGTTTGAGAAGCATCTTGTTGGATCCTGACATTTGACCAATCGAGAAGCCCGTGAGGTGTGCGCCCCAGATTCATTGAGGGCGAATCTTGGCCAGTAATCGAATTACTGAGCAGATTCCTGCTTACCAACGAATCATGTGCCTCTTGTAAAGAGCCATGTGTTGAAATAGAGTTGAATGATTGATTCGAACGAGAAGATTGACCGGAGTTAAATGCTTGTGCCACAATGGATATCTGATTTGTAACAAATGCCTCATCTGGACTGGGTGTCTGGCCAGACTTTGGACTTTCAGCGGGCATCTGATCCTCTCGTACATTTTCGGACATCGAAAATTCCGATCCCTCCCAATCGCTCACATCACCTCTTGAGGCTTCATCTTGCCTCCTGGCTATAGTAGGCAACTCTTTCGGCAACCCATATTTGCAGGAAATGTTCTTCTTCTCACATCTGGAACATGGATTATTTCCATCGCATTTGATTTTACTGGAGTGACAACTCGCGCATGCCCTCCTGCTTCGACCAGTATGTTTTTTGAATTGTTGTCCGTGACGTCCAAGATGTCTCTGCAGTCCATCACTACGAGAAAACTTTTTGTGACATATTCTACAAATATGTGCAGGAGACGAATTCGAATGTGATTTTTGATGCCGAGTTAAATGCTCCTTCCGCTGAAACGATTTCGTACAACCTTGGAACGGGCACGGCCATCTAGGTGGTGTTTCTTGGCTATCCATTGTCGTGAATGACAAAATAAATGGCTGACCAAAATCTAACTAAGATATCACCCATATCACTCATCCATATCTCGACTCGTATTTAAGAGTCAAGAAACTGTTGTAGTTTATGTTGAGGTTTGTCATCCATCGCGTGTGTTGATAGGTCCGTGAGGTGGGCGGCCGAGATGAGAAACTGTCTCGTGATAGCAAGCTGTCGAGCTTTCACTGCCAGGAAAAGGGAGGTCGTAGTGGAAACTTGAAGAAGTTAAGATGTCTAGAGTTTAGTTTCCACCGTCTTGTGTTGTGCTATTCTTCTGTTTCCCAAGGTGTAAGAGGAGGGCGGCCGAAAATTACCTATTCTCCGAAGAACTTTAAACTCTAATTAAAGCCCAAGGCCTCTCGGGAGTCGGGATCTTTATACCATATCACTAAGTATTCAACAAGCACAAGAAGTGAAATCCTGGTGTATTTTTCATGATAACTAATGAATAATTGTAGACATAAGATCAATAGTAAATTGAGGCTGTGAAATTTACATGCAAGGTTTAACCTATAGTTGAGGCTCAAAGAGCGACCCAACGTTAGCCCTATAGGTACTTGTCACTCCTAGTGAACCCTTGATGAATATTTAGAATGGTGGTTTTAAACCCCAAATTACTAGCTCAATTTCCAACCACAGGGAAATTATATAATCAAGCAATCATCTTTCTATCTCCAATATCTCCAATATCTTGTACCTGCTAACTTTTCCAGCATCTAGAGAAATGACATTTTGGGGGTTGATTACCAAGCATGAACGATCATCTAAATCCTAATTTAAAGCTGAACACTGAATGTCAGGGAAATGAATTATCCCCTCAAGATAAAGAGCGATAATCCGATGAATAATATCTTCAAAACAGTAAATACATGGAAATATATTTAACTTTATATTTCACTTTATCTTGGTCTTCCATTAGGCCTTATTAATGATCAAGCGACCGTGAGGGATGCTTTACACTTCGGCTCCCCCATATCGCTTGTTTCTCCCCCCTGGTAGATGTGAGTGGAATTTCGCGAACAACTTATATATAAACGAAGCACTTGAAGAGAACAACTCATCATTCAAATACTCAAATATCCATCTACCTATTCCATCAAAGTCTTCAATCATTTAACATTTACAAAAGTTCATGAATCAACCATTCTAAATCCCAAAATCATCTTCATCATGAGTGTCATCAAGAACGTAGCTATCACCGGTGCAAGTGAACCAATCTTCTCTAAAACTATCACAGCATGATCTAACTCAAATCAAGGCCGCCGGTGCCCTTGGCAAGCCTATTCTGAAAGCCCTCGTCCAATCCAACAAATTCAACATCACAGTCCTCACTCGCTCCACATCCACCTCATCCCACACCTACCCCTCAAGCGTGACTGTCCTCCCCGTAAACTTTGATTCCATCCCCTCACTCACAGCCGCCCTCCAATCACAGAAAATCGACGCCATAGTCTCCAGCGTCGGAGTCGATGGTCTTCTTGGCCAAAAACTCTTAATCGACACTGCCCTCGCCGCAGGCGTAACCCGTTTCATCCCCTCAACGATCCCAAAACTCAAGCCCTCCCTGGCTTCGGACACTAAATAGCCGTATGTTCTCATCTCGAGGCCGTTGCTGCCAAGAATCCCAGTTTTACATATACATATATTCGCAACGGCGCATTTCTCGACTGGGGACTCGAGTACAATTTCATTCTCAACATATCGTCTGGAAAGCCATCTATTTACGATGGAGGCGACAAGCTATTCAGTGCCACTACCCTCGAGACCATAGCTCAATCCGTCGTAGCTGTTCTCACCAAATTTGAAGAAACGAAAAATCGTGCCTTGTACATTCAAGATTTGCAAACATCTCAGAATCGTCTTTTGTCAATTGTAAAGAAGATTTCTCCAGAGAAGAAATGGGAAGTCGTTCCGGTGGAGACGGCTGATATTATCAAGTCTTCAGATGAGAAGCTTGCCAGGGGGGATGTTACCATGGAGGTTATGGCCGGATACATTATTGCTTGGATTTTTGGAGAGAGATTGGAGTCGGATTGGAAAAAGACGGATAATGAACTGTTGGGTTTGAAGGAGAAGACCGTTGCTGAGTTGGAAGCTATTGTGAAGAAGTATGTCAAGTAATGGGAAATTTCTTGAGAGGATATACAGTATGCGTTGATCTTATAGACAAATGATAAATGACATGGTATTTCTCAATCCGGTTCACAGGCCTTGATTCCTTATTATTCATTATTGAATAATCTTCTATGTTGAATGATTGAATCGTCAGATAAGATAATACTACTATCGAACTGTTTTTCCTTTCGATGTTATAGACCTATCAGATATGGATTTAGAGGTCAAATTATCTAGAATAGAACCTATAACTACGTGTACATGAATTTAGCTCTATTCAATTCTAATACCTACATCATCAAACCCCCAGATCCCTCTTCAAAATATCCGCTCCCTTCTCTGCTACCGCATAAACCGTACTCAAGACATTCCCACGAGGCTCAATCGGGATAACACTCGCATCACAAACCCTCACGTTCGCCGTTCCATGCACCATCAAATTCTCATCAACAACCCCATCCAAATCCTCACTCATCATAGCACAAGTTCCTACAGGATGATAATTCGTTGCTCCGAATTGGCGAATGTAGCGCGTCACCTCCTCTACACTTTTGGCGCGGCGAGGAAATCCACTCGGTAAGGTGTTACCATTTGGCTTGAGAAGCGCAGATAACTTGGGCTGTTCTAGCATTTGACCGATTTGGATGATGTGGCGAGATAGGATTTCGGCGTCCAAGGGATGTTCGAGGTAGTTGATTTTGATTTCAGGATACTCGCTGGCGTCGGCAGTTGTGATATGAGAGCTTCCACGAGAGAAGGGGTAGGAAAGCATAGCTAATATTGTCATGTAGTTCCCGGGTGCTGGTGTAGCACTCGGAGTGTATCGTTGTTTCCGTGTCATGAAAACTGTTGAGGATGCTTCTTCTGGGTCGAGGATTATGCGCTTGATGATATCGTATTGAGCCTGTAGTCCTTTGCTCATTGTTGATGAGGTTTCCAGGAGGATTCTGTTGACGAGAGCTGACAACTCGCGTTCTTCTTCTTCCGAGTTGAAGGCTTTTAGTGGTAGATAGGAGAAACTATATGCAGCACCTTCTGCTAACCGACCTATGTGCTTGGCTTCGTACAGCCTTTTGGCGGCTTCAGTTATTGTGGGATCACGGGCAGAGACGTCTGCTGTTTCGATATTATCTAGCACTTCAACGGAAGGCCCAAAATTTAGATGGTCTTGGAGATTTTCTATTTTCACACGTAAGCACCATAAAAGTCAATCTGCTTAGCAGCCATTCTTACCACCGACACCCCTGAGGTCACAAAAACATTCGATACCCGCAGTAGTAAGTCTTTCACGTTGCCCAATGCCGGATAGCTCTAGTAATTTTGGTGATCCAAATGTTCCAGCACATACCACTACTTCTCGATTCGCATGAACAACTACAGTCTTCCCATTTTCTTGGCTGTAAAGAACACCGGTTGCAACAACCTTACCGCCCCTCTTCTCCTCGCCAAACATAATCTTATTCACCAGCACATTACTTCTGACAACGAGATTATCTCGTTTCGTGGACGGCTCCAAAAATGCGACCCCAGCATGGCTCCTTTCGCCTTTGCAAGAATCAATAGCATTCGTTGTCGTAGACCCTCCAAGAACACCTCCCTCAACTGGGTTCTTCGACGAGCTATACCCCAGATCTTGGATCGCATCCGTCCAAGCTTTCTGCATCGGATGTAAAGTCACAGGGTAGGAAGCTTGAATTCCTCCCTCATACTCGCTCTCATCATGCTTCCGGACATTTTCACCCTCCATCGCAAAGTCTCCAATCTCTAATTCTCGCCTAACCTCCTCGCTCGGTGCTTGCAATGTTTGAAACCTCGTATAATACTTCCCAATCCCTTCCCAATCCCAACTGTTCCCAGCACCCACTAAACTTCCCCATGCATCATGATATGCACTCGATGGATACACCAACGCATGAGAATTAATCGCACTACTCCCACCCCATAGCTTGCCCCGTGGCTGCAGAATCACTCTACCATTCAAACCCTGCTCCGACACAGTCCGAAACCCCCAATCATAATTCTGGTTTCCAAGTAATGAACCAGCAAGGCCTGGGGTACTGACTTTGGGGTCTGAGTTGCGATTTCGGCCTGCTTCGAGCACGAGGATACGAAAAGTGGGGGTAGATGAGAGGCGTGCTGCCAGGAGGCTACCTGCTGTTCCGCCGCCGACGATTATTACGTCAAAGGTGTCGTCGTCTTCGTTTTGCAAAGACATGGTGAAATCAGGAACTAAAATTCTTTGTAGAAAGTCAAGCTCTGAGCTTGAAAGTATCCTGCCATCGCTATGGTGATGTAGTAAGAGATGAGAGATGGCGCTTAACCGCCCAGGCACCAGCGTACTTCCACCTGCCAAAAGAGTATTTACGAAATCCACTTTACGCCACAGGAGTGATTATGCAATAGGTATTTTAAGAGATATTATCGTAGCAGGTGTAGACGTGAACATAGTATAATTGAAGTGGAGTAATAGGTAACGTAATTTATCAGCATGTAGGCCATATCAGCATGTAGGCCACTTTCACCTCAATTCATACTTTTCTCTTTCAATATGCGTTTTATTAACGATCTATAATGAATTTGAATAACCAAGAAGCCTATATACTCCTTGTTATCGAAGCTATTCAAAAAAACAAAAAATTAAGTATTCGAAAGATTACTAAAATGTATAATATCCTGCATACAATATTACAATATAGAATTAACGATTTTATTCCTTATATAGAATATCAATATAAATCTTATAATCTTTTGAAATTAAAAGAGAATGTTATTATCGAATATATACTTAATATAGATTTGAAAGGATTTCCACCTAAAATCAAGAATGTAGAAGATATAGCAAATTATATTCTTGAATTGAGGGGTACGAAATATATTAGAAAGCTTTAAGTGCATCGATTTATAAAGTATCGAATCGAATTAAAGATACGTTTTAATTATATTTATGACTTTTAAAGAGTTCTTTATAAAGATTCTAAGCTTATTAAAGACTGGTTTCGATTAATTACGAATATATAAGCGAAATATAATATTTTAAATAGCGATTTCTATAATTTTGATAAAACAGACTTTATAATAAGGATTATAAATACAGTAATGATTGTTATTAATGCTGAAAGACATGACAGAAGTAAATCAGTATAACTAAACAATTAGGAATAAGCTACAATAATAATATATGGAAATAAAGAGGATAAAACTATTCTCTTATTTCTAGTAGTTTAAGGACAGGTTTATCTCTCCAATTAATACACCAAAACGAATCTTTCTACGGAATGGGCTATCAAACCTATATCTAATAAATGAACGAACAATGAAACAGATTTAAAATAATTGAAATATTTTAATAAATATATTAAGAATTGAAGAAAGGGCAAATATCGAATATTAGTATTAGATAAATATGAAAATTATGAATCAATATTATTTCAGAATTATTATAAGGAGAATAATATTAAATATATATGTTTATTATTGTATTCAAATTATTTAATTCATTTACTTGATATGGGCTGTTTTAGTAATCTGAAATGTTTATATAGTATTCAAATTAATGGATTTATTAAGGTATATATTAATCATATTTTAAAGGTTGAATTCTTTATAGCTTTTAAAACTATATACAAAAAATCAATCATCTCTTAGAATATAAAATCAGGATTTCAAAAAATAGATTTAATATTATTTAATTCTAAAGCTATATTTTCGAAATTAGATATTCAAATTTATATATCTACCTCTCTTTCTTCTGATCTAGATTAATAGGTCTCTCAAATCCTTTATAATCTAACTGAAGCTCTTTCTCAATCAACATTAATCAAATCTCGAATAAATCGTTATCAATCAAGCTTCCCTACATCTTTATTTGAAACTATACTAGCTTTAACTAAGGGTATAAAGAAACTAGCTTATAAGAATACACTTTTGAATATAAAGATTTATATACTTCGAAAAGCAAATGAGGTATTAAGTAAACATCAACATACGAAAAAAACTCAATTATATTAAAGAGAAGTACTTATTAAATAAAAGGCTCTTAATATATTATCTCAACAAAAAGTTGATATTCAAATTCAATACAACAAGTATTAAAATGAAAGGAATCCTAATAAGAAAGTATCTTCTAATAAATGCTATAGTAAATGTGAAAAACCAGATTATAATTCAAGAATTTATCAAAACAATATAATAGATCCTAGATTATTAGATTCTTAATAGTTTCAATTAATTAATATAATAATTGTTGAATAATTTGTATTCGAAAGTATGAATTGAGATGAAAGTGGCCTATATGTTGATATAGCCTATATGCTGATAAATTACATTATTGTCAAAGAGACCGTTACAAGATGCAAAATGGAAAATCATCAGCACAATGATTTTCTGGAAAGCTTTAAAACATTGTCATACAAAACAGAGCATCACAGAAATAGCAAACGATGTTCTCAATACTGTTCCAAATGATAGTAACGAATATCGGTATTTATACTAGATATATATACTACCGTGTCCCAATTTCCTCAATGCGTCTAATCATTAACCAAATCAACAACCCAAGGTTTAAACGCCGTCCCAAATCATAAGTACTCATGTTGTTTCATCGTGTTCGTTCATTTACCATGCCGCCTAGAAGCCCCGACCAAGAATGCTAATCCCAGAAAAAAATAACAAGAACACAGGTACGCCGATAGTGACCAAAAGAGCGTTTCTGCACCGCCACCCAAGACCAACCAGTGAATGATTATATCCAACCTTATAACTATGATCCCACCGGGTATCTGAGAAACACCATGGTCCAATTTTCCACCCCGCCAAAAGAATTCCCATGCAAGCATGTTTCCAGTATCTCACACAACTATGTATTTATATACATCCGTTCTGTCCAAAAGTCATATACAGTTCCAAGCCTGATTCTTACACTGTAGTCATTGTCTAGGCGACATTTCTGCCTGCAGCCTCACCACGATTCATTCGGTTGTTAAGAGCTGCCGCGTTGAACATGAAATCACGATTAATGTCCATGCTTCGAGCGATCCGCCCACCTGGCGTGTTGGGATTGACAACGTTCACACGGCCACGATTTGAAGCTCGCTGTACGTCTTCGTCATCTGTGTGATCTTCCTCCTCATAATCGGCCAATCTTGTAAAGTAATCAGCGAGCCCGTCGACGCTAGGCGTACCAACAACATGATCATACATGGGCGGAGGTGTTGGCATTGGTGGAGGGGGTTCATCAGCCTCATATTCAGGAGCAGCAAAACTTGGGCTGCGTAACATGTGAATTGGTCGTTGAACTGCCGTGTTCATTGCGAGATGCGCTTGTGGTGGTCTAGTCAAAAGCTGAGCGGTTTCTGGGCGCGCAATCGTCGACTGACCGAGACTCTGTCTCAGATTATCAAGAGAAGAGGCTCTCGAGGCTGATGTTATTGGCGGATTCTCCACACTGGCTGCATTAGGACAACCACATTGACGCTCATTTTGAGAGCGAACAGTCGGGCCACCAAGGTCACAGTATGCAGGCAAAGCCATTTGCATTTGGGATGCGTGACAGCTGAGAATCGTAAAAGGGGAATCGATAGAAATCTCAAAATGGCGGCGCTTTTTACCAGTAGGGTCATCAGGATCTTTGCGGGATATACGCATAGCAATCTAAAGATAGGGTAAGCAGATGTCTTCCGAAGGGCTAGCAACTAATGTGAGAATTCAATTTACCTTGAACCAGTGGTGTACCCTAGCATTCTTCCATGAGCAATCATGATGAAGACGTTTAGATTCATCTTTCTTCATCATCTCGCATGTGGGTAATTGAACTGACATCTCCAATTCTGTTGGGCCAGCAAAGTGGTCAAGCCCAAGGTCGATATCGCCTAGTATATTGTTGGACTCTTCAGGTAGAGGTTCTGGGTTGGTGCCCAACTGTCTTGCTATTCTCTCCCTCTCCCTCTGTGCAGTTGCCCGCGCTTGAGCTCTTTCTGCAACAGAGAGCTCGCCTCCACGGAGAACCCGCAGTTCAGAGTTTCTAAACTCTTTGGAAGGATCCTGGTTCGCCAGTTTTTCGAAGAGTAAAAGTTTCTTCTGTTGCTTATCCTTCCTAGTTATATCACCACTGTTATTATGGTAATCAATAGACTCCGTAACATAAATCCTGATCTTGTGAATTTGAACCTTTGCCAGAGGGGTCAATTTGAAAGCTATAGGAATCTTCGAGCCAATTGGGAAGGATTTTCCGGAAATCATGATATCATAATGTAATTGATCTTCCCAGTTTCTGCTTATTGAGATGGGCTCGACCAATTCCAATGACTCAATATTTGGTGTTCTGATGACCGGTACTTCTTTGACTCCAAAAAGGTTGGCACGAAAGGCACCAGCTCTTTCTACCAGAGTTTCCACTTGCCATACCACAGAAGCCATTGGGAGTTTTGTAGTTTCCGGAGAGTTATTGTCAATTGGCAATTCAAAAGTATATTCGTATACTCCAGGATGGAAAGTTTTGTAACCTTTTTGTTGAGGTGTTGGACCGTTGGGAGAGTCTCCCTTTTGAAAACTTCGGGATTGATTATTCTGTAGTGACAGTCTCTTTGTTTCCTTTGATGTTATGAGGGTACTTGCTCTACTTCTAGCACCGAGTAATGTCGATATCCCAGAGCTTGGTGAATCCAGAGGGGTTACAGATGTCGTCCCAGATTTATCCCGTAAATAGTAATTGCAGTGCGTGCCATAGCCGACATCAGAACCTTCGTACAAAGCATTGAAGAATGGTAGAACTTGCGTTCGAAGCGAATCTTCTTGGAAAGTTTCTGTTCTGTTCGGTGGCAATCCTGTGTAATTGTAAGCTTCCTTGATCAAAGTGTGTAAGTGAAATGAGTATTTCATACCTTCAGGCCATTCAGTTCGCGCCTTTCCTCTAAATGTTAATGTAACTGACTTGATCTTGGCGCTTTTCGTAACATTGAGTCGAACTTTGCCACGGAGAATCCCAAGGGTATTGTGGGATTCGGAATTGCGAGTTGTACCGTCGTGATCCAAACCAGTCAGATAGACAATAGGTTCAGCGAACGGAACGTAAACGGATACACCGTTACCTGACGCAACAGGTTTTTCATTTTCCCCGATGTTCGCTATTGGGGGTGGCTTTGAAGTTCTATGGCTCAAATCAAGTTCTGGCTGGCTGCTTGCTAAGGGCCGGTTTTCAATGCCCACAGCTTCCATATTACTAGGCCCAGGCCCAGTCATTATTCCTCCTTCCGACCCGGCCTCCAACCCAGAACTGGATTGGGCCCTTCTAGAAAATAGGCTTCGACGATCCCCCGAATTGGTCCGTACTGACTGTGAACGACTCACTTGCGGACTCGGTGATCTCGTGGATGATGCAGCAGAGGCTGTTGGTGAAGAAGGTTGGGATGAAAAGGGCGAAAAAACAGAACCTAGCACACGCTTCGCACTCTCTCGGGAAGCCAGCTTGTTCAGTTGGGATTTGGTTCGGGAAGGCTTTTTAGGCCCTGGTGGGGACGATGGAGGTCGCAAATCAAATGGGACAAAGCCTGCGGGTAGACGAGTGATATGTATGGAATGAGGTCGACGTTGTCTAGGTCGGCAAGGTGGAATGGGAAGAGTTGTGTTCCGTGTCTTGTCTGCTCGGAAACTGGGGGGGTTGTAGTAGACCGTTCCCCGACTAGTGAAGTATGGGATTGAGATTTGACCTGTCATCTTGCGTATTAATGATTAACTCTCTCGAAAAATATCTCCGGAAACATATATGCTGAATGAATGAGTGTATGGATCCTCTCGATGAGGGGTAGTAAGAAATAAAACGAAAGTAGTCGCAGACTGTGGTGGTATTCGAGATGCAGTATCTGGTTGAATCGCTCGAGGCAATGGCACGATATTATAATATTGTGATATCAGATCGCACTGACACCAGATGACCCAAGACTCAAAGCAGTGATGCAGGAATGTACTTGGGCAGGGAGAAGCTTGTAGGGCATGAAAAGGAGGGGGGGGGCATGATTCAAGATGCAATTTGTCGCACAACCAAATCACGGAAGTGTGTTTGAGGAATTGGGACTCACAATATTGGGTAGATTACTATGAGTTTGTTTGTTGTTAGATGCTTGGGCAACTTCTAAAACAAGGAGTAAGGTTTATATTTGATTGCCAGCACATGTAGACGAGAATGCGAAGTAAAGTACTGCGTTATTGTACTGCGAAATTGCAAGAAGCGGTATGCTTGTTTCCTTTTATTTCCCGGTATTCGAGATTCAAGCAAAAGATCTGCTGGCAGGGTTGATATTGATGCTTGTATAGCTAGGGATCCTGGAAACCCCACATACAATAATGTATCGCGATGAATGGACGATTGGATGATGAGAAGCAGGTCAGCAGGTTGTTGAATACCGAGACATAATTCTCGGGATGATGGGGATTGCGGAAGTGTACAGGGCAGAAAGCAGACGTCTCGAAGCAGAACAATGGAATTGAAAGGATAAGGAAATCAGAGATGCAACGAATCTGATGAGCAGGCTAACGGATCCGAAGGTGTTTAGTTTAGACGCTTAATGGTCGTGATGATGGGTGGCTATTATGATCCCCAGGTGGGTATCTCCTCCAGCTGCTTGCTCTGTTCCGGTGGAATGGAGTGTGAATGAATGAATGAATGAATGAAAAGTAAGAAGTCTTACGGAGTCCAAATCCCAATCTCTGGACCCGTTCCAACCATTTTAAACGCCGCATCGTGCTTGTTCGTGCCGGAAGCCGCGGAGGAGACCTATGAAAGCAACCTTTCGTATGTGATGGATGCCCAGGTGTAAAAAGTTAGGACATACTAGAAAGAGCCGATGATGTACCTAAGTCTACTGTACATCGTACGCATTCTGATTTTTCTTAGCGTGCATCTTCACTATAAATTGGATGTCAATGTTCAACGGAGAATCTACAAAACGTGACCATAACGGCGACGACAATGGAATAGGATAACAATGCACAAAAATGGTTACCATACATGATACTTACTGTACACTGTACACACTCGACTTTTCGTTGGATGATACCAATGGCCATTCGAGGATCTAGATGTCCTGTCCAACAGCATTCATGATCCTATTGATGACTGTACGATGGTAGCTGGAAAAAGAATACGAAACGAAAGTCCCCGCCACATCCGAACAGACAGTGCCATTCCGAGATGCCGGGCTCTGGCCGCACCGCACCGCACCGAACTTTTACATTTTAGGTCACTCACTTATTATTATTATTAGACATCTAGCAGGTATTACGGTTTTTTATAAATCTATGATATCTATACAGCCAGTGTCAGTAACATCTTTCTTCCAAATTCCCCAAATCAACAGAACAGAACACAACACAATACAACATTATTGTGATTGTGATTGTGCATACCGAGTACGTCAATCAATTAGGCACTGATCACTCAACCAATTCATCTTCGATGAAACTTAAATCAGCAATCAATTTCCATATCAAGATTCTAGAATACAAGTTTTTCATGCCCAGGTGCCCGTCAAAAATGCAAGTAATTAGTCAATGTCAGATCCACAACCAAACAGACAGAACCAAGAAAAGAAAATGAAAATGAAAATGAAAATGAAAAAATCTTTAAACAGAAAAAAAAAGGTACTCCGAAAACAGGAACCCCCTTGTAATATCTTCACATGAGGTTTCGGTATTTAGATTTCGCTATGGATATACCAAGCAGAGTGTCAACCCAATAATATCCTTTACGTCTGGGATCCCTTTCGCCCTTGGAATTTAAACTTTTGGAAGGCTGAAACTCCTGTTCGATGTTGGTTGAAGCAACAACATAGACTCGCGAGACTTGTTTCCAACTGACGTCTAAGCCTTGCTCGTAAGAGGACTCTGCCACTCTGCCCAGAAAACCTAATGTTGTACAGACTACGTGCCGATTCTGCGACGTGCCATTTCCATATCCCCAAAATGATCACAAACCTGACCTGATACGTTCTCTTCTCGGCCTAGAGATACCAAATCAGGGTTTTCTTTCCACAAGGCAGGCTATCTTATGAGTGGCAATAATCGACAGCAGTCTAGCTAAAAGATATAAATTTCATGTCCACAGTTCAAACTACTCCATACAAGTGCAGATGCAGACGCAGACGCAGATGGTTTGTTTAGTGGCATACGAAACAATGACGAAGGGTGACAAGTGTATCCTAGCAGTCTAAGACTCTAGGTCAACATCCAAACAAAACCCGCGTGAATTTGATATCGAAAGCATAATCATATTTCAACATTTATAACCTCATCCTATCACCCAAAACAGGCACAGATCAGGTTGCAATCAGTACCTGCCAAGAGGATATTCCCCTTTGTAACATCTCATTTGGCGAAACTGCTAGAGCATGTGTAAAGATCGGAAGAACTGCTGTCTTATCACCCCGAGCATCCCCTCTGGCCCCTCAATGTGCGGGATACCTATCATAGAAGTCCGAGCTTTTAAACCACTTGCATCATCCTCAATTCGGAGTAATTAGATTTGTTCCAGAAGAAAAAAGTTTAATAAATACCAATCCTTCTTCCCTGGGTATATCACCTTCTAGCTTTTGAAATATCATCAAGGAGAACCTTCGAAACAAAATGCACTCACGGGGGGAAAATCACTCTGTTTGAACGTTCGGGAACGTCACTCACAATCTATCTTGCATGAGGTTCCACTGCATTCATGCACCAATAGATTCACACGTCATACCGGGGCAGCCAGTCAGTCTACTCTGTACACGGTGATCTTGTGGTCAACCACCAAAATCCCCATAACCACAGCCAAATTACTTCATCGTGATTACATAATGATGCCGGGAGATGGTGGAAAAGCTTCTAGTGTAGCGGTAGAACTGTTTTATAGGATCTAAAGCATTCACGCGCGACACGGTATTGCTTGGGACTAGTAGGATTCCAGGACGAAAGCATAAACACGCATGGGAACGTTGAGATTAGTGACAGAGGAGAATGATACCCCAGCCATGGATGAGTTCATGTCCCTTCTCCTAACAATTATGCCGCTGATTAGACTTCGCAAAGCCCTAATGAACTGAGATCGCCTAGACTTTGTCTCTAGCCCCACCCGAGAATAAAGATGCAATCTTACTATCGAATACAACAACAATTCATCAAATGTTCTCGTCGGAGCCTTGAGAACTGGAAATGTGAGCAGTAGAGGAAGTCTCGAGAACTTAAGTCGCTGCTCTACTCCCTACTCCGTAGTCAGGATTCAGCTCCAATGTTAAAATAATATAGCTCCACCGATCAATAAAAGGGCGCGCCTTGCCAAGTCCCAACGGTGCCTGTGAATAGCATCAAAAGTAGTACACAACACCTGATATTCTGGTGTCAGCAGACTAAAAGATGGAACGCCTCTGGTTGGATCTGTAAAATTAATACTTATAATATCAACAGAAGATAAAAAGCTACTCACCAATATTCCAGCATCATCATTAATCATTTAAACAATAACGAAAACATCGACACAATTATCGATATGAAGCCAGCAACTGATCGTAAAACAGCACTCATCCTAATCGATGTTCAGAATGGCTTTCTCCATTCAACAGCATTTGGTGATCTCGCAACTCGCAGCACGCCGAAGTGTGAGGAAAATATCGGAATGCTGCTTTGGAGGGCCAGAGACTACAATGAAAGATTATTAGGGCAAAGCACCTCATCGCCTATCCTCATTTGTCATGTGCACCACCACAGTATCAATCCCAACTCTATGCTGCATCCCATCAAACAGATAGAAGTCGATGGAAAATCGGTACCTGCAGTTCACCCTCAGAAATTTGCAACTCCTCGTTATAACGAGAGGACTTGGACAAAGAACGTCAACTCGGCATTCATTGGAACGGGGCTGGAGAATTTCTTGAAGGAAAACGGCGTGAGGCAATTGATCATCTGTGGTTTGACCACAGATCACTGCGTCAGTACATCAACGCGCATGGCGAGCAATTTGAGAATTGTCGATATCATGGAGAATGGGAAACTGGTAGATGAAGGTGACATCGTGCTGGTGGGAGATGCGTGTGCCACATTCGCAAAAGGAGGAATTGATGCTGAAACAATACACCGAGTCAATCTTGCTAGTTTGGATGAAGAATTTGCGCAGGTAAGAGAGACGATGGATGTGGTTGAGAAGGTTTTCGTTGAGGTCTAAATAGGTGACTGGTTTCGTCCCAAGCTCGCATCTTTCAGAGCTGGCTTGTAATATAACTCGAGAATGAAATGAAGATACGACGTGTGATTTTGTGGAGGCCAAAAATGAAATTAAATCTCCTCTTCAACGAGATCCTGTGCAGATAATCCTGGAGAGTCTCTCCACATGACAATGGAAGCAACTTTCTTACACATTGAGAGTACTCGAGTAAATATTGAATATCAACATGATATTCATGCTGCTAAAAACGACAGTAATAAGCAACGTTTTAGTCGACGAACATCAATTACTTAACTCGTCATTTACAGAGATCTTAGAGCAAACAAGTCTCTGAAATTGTACCCAAGTTTTAAATGATTCGATTTGTTGAAATGTAAATTGAGAAAATTAGTTCAGTAGGACCATTATTTTCATATGGGGCCTCCGGGCCAAGTAAGCGGTAGCAAATGGCAAAATAAATAAAGAGACCGCGATGTACGCGACTAGGTTAGAGACGCGCAAAGTGGAAAATAGCATTTCTTAATTCTCATGTACATTCAACATTTGAGATAATCTTGAGAAATGGACTCACTTCATGAAGGTTATCCTGATGCTGCAACAGTTGATAATGCTTCTCAACCTTTAAAAGGCATGATTGTTTGCTGTACCAATGTTCCAGATGAAAAGCGTGTAAGTTTTGTCTATCATGTCAATGTTTACGAGTATTGAATGATCAAGACTTGCATGGTTTGCGACATGCAAGCGCAGATTTCTTAATTTGTACCCAATTGCTAACTTGGCTCATTTCTAGACAGAGTTAATCACTCAAGCAGAACAAATGGGTGCCAGTATTCGAGCTGATCTCACAGTCGAAGTTACCCACCTAATCGTTGGGCATTGGGATACTCCAAAATATCATTATGTTGCCCAATTTCGACCGGATGTTCGACCGATGACAATGGATTGGATTGCGACAATTCGAAACCTTTGGGTGAATGATCATGACATAGATATGGATTTATTGGAGCGACAATATACACTACCTACCTTTACCTCCCTCAGAATTAGCATGACCGGATGCGATGACACGGCAGAGAGGCAGGATATTGCAGAAAAGATAAAAGCGAATGGGGGAGAATATGATGGGAATTTGACAAAACAAATCACACACCTGATATCATTCCGAACAGAGGGCAACAAATATAAGGCAGCGAAGAGTTGGGGCCTGCGGATAGTCTCTGCCGAGTGGCTATCAGATAGTTTGGAAAGAGGAATGATTCTGAACGAGAAATACTACGATCCTTCTTTACCAATAGATGAGAGGGGAAAAGGTTCTTGGGACATAGATAAGCCTAGGATCAATTCATCGAGGAAGAGGGCCAGGGAACAATCGATGTCTAGTGTCGAAGAGGGCAAGAGGAAATTACGCAGAACTGCGAGTACGAAATTAAATACCCAAAGTCAAAGTATATGGGGGGATATTGTTGGTAGTGGCAATTCAATCCAGGTGTCGAGAAGCGGAATTTGGGACACCAGTGATAGCTTTGGGCCGGCAGAGAATAAACAACTCGAGAAAAGCAAAGAAGTTACACCACTTAAAGCTAAAACCCTTGACCTTGTTCAAGAACCGAACCAACCATCAGGTGGCATATTCCATGAATGTCAGTTTTGGATTTATGGGTTTTCTGCCAAGCATACACAAATATTGGAAAATCATCTCGTTGCACATGATGGTAAAGTGCTTCAGAATGAGTCTGATCTAAGTGCTCCGAATTCAAGAACGCGGAGTTATATAATCGTGCCATCTCATCTCCCGCCCTCAAAATATCCTAATAACAGTTCAAAGGTTGAATTGGTTACAGACTGGTGGGTAGAACGATGTTTACACCTCAAGAAATATCTCGAGCCGAAAGAACATGTTCTAGGAAGACCATTTCCTAAGTTTCCTGTAGAAGGTTTTAGTGGCCTGAAAGTTTCATCTGCAGCGTTCACCGGTATTGACATTCTTCACGTGAAGAAAGCGACCGAGCTATTAGGGGGGGAATATTGCGAAGATATGACTCCACAATCCTCAGTTCTTGTTACGAAATCTATAGTCAGTCTTCGCAAAGACAAACTTGAACATGCTCAAGAATGGAAAATTCCAATTGTCACTGCCGATTGGCTTTGGGATTCGATTGGATCAGGGACTAAAGTACCATTTGCCAAATACAGATGCAGAGCTACAAAGCAACCAGCTTCAGCCCCTATCCCAAATAAAGAATCAGTACCAAGACACGTTAGCAATCCGGAACAAACAACAAGCCAAAACAGGGGCTCTATTTCCAGATCAAATACACTTCCTTCACGATCCTCATCTAAAACACGCCGCATTGCGCCCTTAGATGAGAGTGCATTTGCACCACTAGAAATCGAATCCATCCCCATAAAAGACGAGGAAGAATCAATTCCCCTCCCTATCCATCTCGAACCCGAATCATCAGAACTCACCCCTCCTTCCCCTTCAAAACCTGAACCTCTGTCTGAAATCCCCGCCAACTCAAACTCTACAAACCTCACCCCCGCCACAAACTCCCGCCCCCCATCTACCTCACGAACCCCCGAGGAAGATTCCATCGACATTAGCTCACTCCTCGCCAAAACAAAACGTCCCGGCTCTTCCGTCTCCATCCCGAACGGCACAAGTGCATCCAGCGATCCCAATTCCAAACGACCCCGTCAACCCCGCGGTAAAGCAATCATGGGCCGCGCCCTCTCCAACGTCTCAACGACCTCTCTCGCCTCCTCTGTAGACTCCACTGCTACCACCGGCCCCGCGGTCATCTATCCCCGCGAAGAAAGCCAAGATGAAATGAACGAATTCATGAATCTCCAAGGCGATAGAGAGAAAGTGGCGAAAATTATTCCTCCCGCGACGCAGTTGGGATATATGGATAAAGAAGGCGAGGAGTATCAGATGATGGTTCAAGGGATCATGGAAGGAAAGGGAAAAGAAGTAGTGGAGAGGGAAATGAGCGTGGTAAGGGAAATGGAAAAGGCGAAGAGGGGATTGGGAAGAAAAGGGACAATTGGAGATTTCTCGAATGGGGGAGGGAATAGTGGGAAAGGCGCGATGGGGACGAGAACGAGTGGGAGGAATAGGAAAAGTTAGTTGGGGGTGGGTTGTAGTGAAATACCTCAGCTGTATTGGGTTGGGTGGGTGTAATGGATCATTGGATGAATGATAATAATTACATTTGGTGTTTGGCGGGTATACTGATTATGGATATATGATATGGAGCAAATACAGGATAAGCGAAATGTCATTTTTGTGGGGTTTGTTATATACATGAAGATGGATTAGGGTAGTGTAGGTAGGTAGGATTGGATGAGGTAAAGATGAGAAAGACTCGAGAGTTAAGACTTGAAACCTAAGAGTAATGAATAAATAAATGAGAGATGAATAGTCAATGAAATGAATATATGACTCTTCTCATTTTCGATTTCATGTACTGTGTATTTCGGGCTATGTGCAAGCGCATTTGGTTTAGAATATCTGTATAGTTTCTTGCATGCACATGCGCATGTATATGGACGCGATACGTACGTAGGTATTGAGTGTAAACGAGAAGTGAGTGAGGTATATAGTAGCGTAAGTGTAATAAGCATACATGGATAATATCTATTTTCTTCTTAACTGTTGTTAATTTGTTAAACTATATCTACCTATTTCATTTTATTCTCCCTTTCTATTTTTGATATTTTCCTTTCTCCCAATCTACTACAATCTAATCTAATTTTGATTTTTTATATACCCTCAACCATTTATTTCTCCCCTTTCATCTCTCATCCTTCACATCACCTCCTCCTAATCCTAATCCTAATCCTCAACCTCCAATCCCCAACCCCTAACACCTCCCTGCCCACGCCCGATACCAATCCAAACACTCCCTATTCGCCACACTCGCACTAATCTTCACATCCATGCCGCACAAAATCTGTTTCACCGCCACCTCGACCTTCTTCCCATTCGTCGTGACAGGTATCTCAAAACACTCTTCGATAATCCCGGGTACATGTCTTGCGCTCAACTCCTTTCTTACCACCTTCCTAATGCCCTCTCTCAACTCCTCATTAAACGTATAACCCGAAGCCATCTTCAAGAAGAGAACAACCGTCTCGTCGTCATCGGTAGGACGTCGTCGTCCGATACAGAGGGCGTCTTCGATTTCGGCGTGGAAGTGTTTGAGAAGGATATTGTAGATTTCAGCCGAGCCGAAGCGGACACCGGAGGGTTTGAGGATGCCGTCTGAGCGGCCGAGCATGTAGATTCCTCCTGTGGTGGGGGAGAATTTGATGAAATCGCCGTGGTGCCATACACCAGGGAAGATTTCGAAATAGGATTCGAAGTATTTCTTGTCGCCTGGGGTTGGGCTTGATGAGATTTCTGAGCTGTGAGAGGTAGAGGGCGAGAAGAATGTGGTGGGTTGACTGGGGAATGGTTTGGTGCACACTAAGTCTCCTGGTTCACCGGCTGGGACGGGAGATCCGGAGGGAGAATAGGCGGTGATGGACATACCGAGGGCGCGGACTTGGATTTCGCCTGTGTAGACGGGGGAGAGGGGGGAGGGGGCACCGAAGAGGGAGATTATATCTGTGCCGCCTGTTATGGACCCGAGGTTTATAGTTGGAGGGAATGCGTTGTAGATGTATTTGAATGTTGAAGGAGCTAATGGTGAGCCAGTAGAGTAGATTGCGCGGAGGGTGGAGAGATTGATATTTTGCTTCAAGGGAAGAATGTTATTTTGTTCAAGGATGGAGAGATATTTCGCACTGGTTCCAAAATGGGTGATTCCTAATTCTTGGATGAGAAGAGGCATGGAGAGATTGGAATGCGGTTTGAAAGGTGATCCGTCGTAGAGAACTATAGTGGTTCCAGAAGCTAAGCCGGATACGAGCCAATGCCACATCATCCAAGTGCACGTTGTGAAGTAGAAAAGGCGATCACCAGGACGAATATCGCAGTGAAGGATGTGTTCCTTCTTGTGTTGGATGAGAGTTCCTAGAGAAGAGTGAATGATGCATTTGGGTTTTCCGGTTGTTCCTGAAGAGTAGAGAATATACAGTGGAGTATCTGGTGGGAGTTGTGTAAATTTCAATGGGGCAATTGGATCAGTAGCGCTAGATTTTGTAAGTAAGTGTTTGGGAAGAAATGGAAACGAAAGATACTCAAATGACTCACCTCTTCAAAAACTCATCATAAGTCTCTGCTTTCCCACCCTTGATATGAAATCCTTCAATTCCAATTGGAATATTCACAGTATCGAAAATAATGAGCCGTTCAAGCCCCTTTAATTCCTTAACAATCTCACGTGTTTTACTCAAACTCTCATGAAATCTTCCATTATACTCGACCCCATTATCAGCAAAAAGTACGACCGGCTCAATTTGCACGAGTCGATCCAATACAGCCGCAACACCTGTATCAGGGCTAACTCCAGTCCAAATTGCTCCTATCGATGCAGCAGCTAGCATTGCCACAACAGTATTGGTATGATTTCCTACAAACCCAGCAACTCGGTCATGAGGTTTGACACCTAGCGTTCGTAATGCATTGGTACATTTGCGAACTTGTTCTCTGAGTTCGGCCCATGAGACAGTATGGCGAGTGGATTCTGTAGCGGCGATGATAGCTGGAGAATCTGGGTCAATAGTGAGATTGGCGGGGTAAAGGAGATTCTCGGCAAAGTTGAGGAGAGATCCTTGAAAGAAGTTGGGTCGAGGAAATATTGCGGCATTATTGTCCACAACCTATTATTGTCAGTCTTGCAAGAATGTGTAGAGCTCCTCTGCGAGAAGCTTTTCTTTGCTTGTGAGCCAAACTGATATCAAAGTAGTAGATAGAACTACTACGCCTCAAATCAATCATTCTTTCAATTTTCTCGATTGTCTCCCTCATTCACAGCCCAGATTGCACCTTAAGAGAAGACGCGCTCGACCTGGTCGACCTCCCGTCTCCCTATCTAGCGTATAACTCAATATTCCCGCCTAAAGAATCATACCCATCACATGACAATACGAAAACTAGCACCCTACGTACCTTATCAAACCCCCTCTCCGCCCTAATTCCCGTGAGTAACCAAGTCTCCTCCCAAAATTCCGCTATGTTTTCAATAGACCATTTATACAAATCATCATAACTGTCTAAGTTCAAGTTATATTTCTTGTTAACAATCTCTTTAAATTCGTACATGCGCGTGGAAGTGGGATCCGGATGACGCCAAAGTTCTGTAGGCGATGTTTCGGACCCATTGGGAGGAATTTGTGAACGCATAATTGTGGTTTGATAAAATGGTAGTGTTCGAGTTGACTTTGGGGAAGAGGAGTGTGCTGCAAGTGGATAATTGGGAAGGGATGAAGAAAGGGGAGGGGAAGGGATGAAGAAAGGGGAAGCGATTCTCAACAGATTTTGCAATGGGTGTGTTACTATATTGAGAATGAGATGCGGGATGTGGGGGACTCAAGGGGAAGTCCGGCGGTGAATTTCAAACTTGTAGAAGTAAGTACTTGGTGAAGACAATTGAGTAAGTCTGCTTGATGTTTGCAAGAAAGATTGGTGGAAAATGAAGAAAATGAAGAATTTCAATGTACGGTATGGTATACCTATCTTGACATGAAACTATTTACATATTGTAGGTACATCCAGTGTCCTCCAACAATCCAGATGCGGAAAGGTTCCGAGCGGATTGTTGCGGCACCTGACAGTGTCCTCAGGCAACATTCCGAGGTTACCCATATGAACTGGCGGGTGTTGAACGGATAACAATTTCGAGACATCTTGACTGGCATCACACTCAGGTCCGTGTTTGTTTTTTTCGATGTCAAATACTCACAGGCACCTACCCACGTGCTACCTGCATATCTGTACTTCCGGTTCTTACAATGATTTTAGTCATCATACCCATATATATATCTCGTATACCGAGGTATAGATGCTTCAGACTGTATGTATTGGTGGAC
Organism: Botrytis porri; assembly: GCF_014898465.1. Lineage (NCBI taxonomy): Eukaryota > Fungi > Ascomycota > Leotiomycetes > Helotiales > Sclerotiniaceae > Botrytis > Botrytis porri. Next base: position 798,120 of record NW_024066078.1, read on the forward strand.
ATTCAATCTTGGTGTGAAAAGAGTCAACAATGGGAACACGACCTCAAGTCACCACCAGGTACGTACCGAAACTCCCCCATCACCGGTAGCAACGGGAAAAAGAAAGAGGGAGCTCAGAACTTCCAACCCGCCCACTCCCACATAGTGAAATAATATGGCATCGGTCGATGAACTTATATGATATTCGATTTCTAGACCTTTCACAAAACCACTAAATCGAAAGCTGCTAGTAACAGTATCAAATTTAAGCTTAAGAACTTCTTCATGCTATTAACATGCATTAAGTTGGACCCCCTATTTTCTGGCCACCCCTGTTTTAGGCCACCCTTTCACACCAAAAATCACTTTTTTTAGCCCATTGATAACCCTATCAAAATTGAATATAATTTTATGAAACTTGATATAATGAATCTATAAATCAATATTAATAATATAGCAAAAGTTTCGAATTTCCAACTTTTTTCCAGATGAAATTCTTAAGCCTCAAGATATCGATTTTTAAATTTATATAAGAATTACATATGAATTTAACATCCTGTTTAAATCTCTAATTACTTTCTAATCATAATAAGGAAATAAAAAAACTAATTAAATAATTGAAGGTTTTAAGATTAAATTTATATAAAGGTTTTTGGATTTTTTTCAAGATATTAATAGTTTTAGAAATACATTTTATACGAGAATTAATAATTCCTATAATTTTAAAAGTATCTCTATAAATACTTATTTATTATAATATTCTTAATTTTTTGAAATCTTTTAGAATAGCTATATTATAAATTTATAATAAAAATGAATAGTTTATCTTTAATAATTTTGATTAAAACGTTATCAAAGGTCTTAATAAAGTTAAAATTCGTATATAAATTTAATACAAATTTAAAAATTGCTATTTTGAAGCTTAAGATTTCCATCTAGAAAAATCAGAAAAATCAGAAATTTTCAGAATAAGCTTAAAATGATCTGAATTATATATACAAAAATCCAATAGGAAAATTTCATGAATAATCTTTTTTAGGTTGTTTTAAAACAGGGGTGGTCAGAAAATGAGGGTTTCAATTTATGCTTTACTAATTCAAGGAGTACCCCTCTCTCTCGAGAAACGGCTGACTATAAGCTTTATAAGCTTTCAAAATTACAGTGTACACATCCAATGCAAAAGCCATCCAATACCTACGGAGGTCTACTGCGTGTATCATAAGTACAATCATGTGAAGCCGACCCAAGGATCCCAACGTCTGATGAATTTATACTTTTAAAGGATCTCGACTGGTGCTTTCTCGAGCAAGATTTCATTCAAGGGCAATGCTAGGAACGTTTGAAGAGTATGCATCAAAGTGATATCATAGTCATGGGATCTAGACATGCTTTCGTCTGGACAAAAGATAATATTAAAAGTATAAATATTGCATTGTCACGATTCGCGACCGAATTTCTTGAAAAGAGAGAGGGCATATGAAGGAGGGCAGGTGATGTTCCACTTATACACTATGTTTGGTATTGTATGGAGAGTTGATACAAGTGAGGGGTTGAGATACGCGTAGATTGGCATATGGCATGGGTGTATCGTGGCAGTGAACTGAGCGAAGGAACGTTTAAAAGCAATTTTCAAGAGCAAACGTCAAACATATCATGACACGCGCGTTACGCTTTATACGCTTATATGGAGTGGGAGTGAGAGTCTGGGAGAAAAGCCAGCAGTACCAGCTGCTGTTTGATATGGTACACACCGACTAGGTCAGGGGTAAAGGAGTGTCTAGCGATCGTTTTGAAGTCTGGTACCAAGTCAGCGCAAATGCAAGAAGTGGGAAGAAGCATTGAGGTACCGGTATGCATCCCAACAAACAGAAGAAATCGATGATTTCATTCTCTTCATACTAATCTAGCAGCTTTAAATGAAGTAATATGAAATTCAAGACTTTACCTTACAATAGCAGCCCTTGAGCATCGAGAATCGAGAATTGACCTAGGTACCTTATAGAGGGTAACTAGGTCTTGCAAAAATGCCCTAGAGACTTGAGACTAGAGCAGACCTAAAGTAATTAGTTTGCACAAAAGTACAACTTGGAAACCCATAGGAAACTCAGAATCCAAATAAAGTGCATAATTTGCACAAAAGGCAAGCTTCTCATTGGTTCCGTCGCAGTTTTTGACAGCCCTACCAGTCAATTCCAAGAATGTAAAAGTCGAACGGATCCAGATAACCACTCTTTTTGGTGTTTTGGAACCAATCATCTGGGGTTATCTAACGCTTCCAGCCATTTCAATCCTGGAAAAAAAGAAAGAAAAAAGGAAATTGGATATATCGGGATTCGTAAAAGACCGCAGACTGCGTCGATAGAGTCTCAAGGCGGCGAGGAAATTGGAGGTTTTGGTATAGGGAAATGTGTATGTAATCAAGGACGAATATACCTGAATCACTCCCAAGCAGAAGATTACCGTAAAGCGGCAAGTCAAGTAGAGGTAAGGATAATTCGCCCGAACGACGGATGCACCGGACGATTAGCTTCTTCTTGTTAGCATTATTCGATCTTTCCATTGCTCATCGATGCTCATCGCCGCTCATTCTCGGAAAGTATTCTTCATATTCATAAAGTCTAGATTGATACATTATACATTATACATTAATACGTTAATACGGAGCCACAAGCCGCTTTGATCATCGTTCATTAGAAGATTTCAAAGACTCCCCGACTCTTGGGTACCACCACCACCAACTTATCACATAATTAGTAGATTCAACCCATGTTGGACCTCATTTACCTCATTTACCTCATTTACCTCGAGTAACCTAAAAATCCATATCTCTTCTCCTTTATCTCACACTTTCACACTTTCACTCTTCCTTCCTTTTTTGCGAATCGTGATCCCCCGTTATATCGAAAACTTTATGAAGCTGTTCTGATTCAAAAGGGAACTGCCTTGTTGATTGTCAATCTTACTTATCATCATCATAATAAGACAGCATAAGCCAGACTATACTGGTGTGTTTCTGCATCGCATCGATTGAGAAGAGTCCTACTCGAGTAACACTTTCGAAACTATAATTGAGTGTTTGGGAGTGTCTACAGTAACTTCTTCCAAGATAGCTTCAAATCCAGCCACACCTCGTCCCTCTTTCCCTGGCGAGAACCTCTCACCGCAGTGACCGATTAGCCAGCCTTAAATCTCCCGCAGAGGAGGAGAGAAAGAACCAAGAACGAAGAACGAAGAACGAAGAGCGATCAACGAAGAACGTTCTAACGGTCTTTGACTTTCTCTCGTCGCGAACTTAGTTTCAATCCTCTTAATCACTATTTTGCCATCAGAACGATTACTTTCGTTCTACTCTATCTCGTGAAAATATCAAAAAATCAGCATCGGCATTCACCATCAACCAAAAAAGTATTTCACCACTCACACCGATTCGATATTCCAACAACATACAAATACACACACACTACGCACACGGCCAATTCTAATTCACTAAGCATAAAATTCCATCCTTGGTATGTCTACTTTTTCCACAATTTCCTTCAGTTATCGATTTAATCTCGATTGCCTTAAAAACCGATGCCCAATTTAAACCTCATCGTGCCCTGGGCACCAAATCGTCTGTACTTCTTACGATATACTTATAATACATCGAAGTCTTCGTTGTCTTCTTCCATCGTTCTCCCCTGTCACCATTTTCGAAAACATACATCAAGTGCTTCGCCCCACAGCTCTTCTCCCTGCATTATAAATTGTCCACGTTACTGATATTAAATCCTCATCCTAGAACTCCGTCGTTAGTCAATCTGCCAACCACCTTCGTCATAGCCCACAGACTACGAATACCCCTTATTGATCTACGATATCTATTCCTCTACATCCCTCCGAGTCAATTATCTCACAAGTCAATAAGCAAAGGTCTCCAGCTCTTTGGAGAAACATCGGCATACGACTTTCATTCAGTCTACGCTTCCAACGCCAACGCTATATACTCTAATCTGTTCGAGCAGGGGTTTTGATTCATGAACACGATGCCTCAAAGACTTCCTCGAAATCCGTTCGCTAGTTCTATCACGCCTGCGGCTATTACACCGCAATCCGACAATCCTACAGCTCGTAGGTCGTCGACCTCAAAGGGCAATAGATTGACCAATTTCTTCACCTCTTCACCAAAGAGCAAGGAACAACAATCTGCTCAGGCGGCCCTCCTTTCTGCTGTTGCCGCACAACAACAGCGACTTCTGGATAATCCATCGCCCAGTCCAGCATCTTTATCTCTTCCCACAATTTCTCTCTCCACGGCAAAGGCTGGTGAGGTAAATATGGATGAACCACCTACGACACTTTTTCGACCACCTTCCGTCGCAGAGGCAAAATTACAAGCAAGAAGAGATGCACAATTTGGTCCATTGAACCACCCAAGTCATAAATATGTCAGCCAACATCATGGAGTTCTTGAAGATCCAGTCGAGGATGAACCACCATACTATTATCTTCTCACTACATACATAAGTTACCTGGTCTTGATCATATTTGGACATGTTCGGGATTTCTTTGGAAAAAGGTTCAAGCCTGAAGCCTACCGACATCTTACTGCTGCCAATGGCTACGCCGCTCTCAACAGTGATTTTGACAATTTCTATGTCCGAAGATTGAAGTTGCGTATTGATGATTGTTTCGCTCGTCCAATTACTGGAGTTCCTGGTAGATACATTACTCTTATCGACCGAAAGACTGATGATTTCAACAAGAACTATCAATACACTGGCACCTACACCGAAACTTTGAATTTGAGTTCTTACAACTATCTCGGATTTGCCCAGTCAGAAGGACCATGCGCAGATGCAGTTGAAGAGACAATCAAGAAATACGGAATTAGCTCTGCAAGTCCTCGAGCGGATGCCGGTACTTCGGATTTGGCCTTGGAGGTTGAAGACAGAATTGCTAAGTTTGTTGGAAAACCCGCTGCAATGGTATTCTCAATGGGTTTCGCTACAAACGCGACTGCTTTCCCAGCTTTGGTTGGAAAGGGCTCTCTCATTATTTCCGATGAATTGAATCACGCTTCTATCCGTATCGGTGCACGTCTTTCCAGAGCTATGATCATGTCTTTCAAGCACAATGATATGAATGATTTGGAAAGACTCCTCCGAGAAGTCATCTCTCAAGGTCAACCTAGAACCCATCGACCATGGAAGAAGATTTTGGTTGTAGTTGAAGGTTTATACTCAATGGAAGGAACAATGGTCAACTTACCAGGAGTCTTGGCTCTTAAGAAGAAGTACAAGTTCAATCTTTTCGTCGATGAGGCTCATTCTATTGGTGCTATGGGACCACGCGGTCGTGGAGTATGCGATTACTTTGGAATTGATCCTGCCGAGATTGATATCCTCATGGGTACTCTGACTAAATCTTTCGGTGCTAACGGAGGTTATATATCTGGTGAAAAACACATTATCGACAAACTAAGGCAAACCAACGCGGCAACCATGTATGGTGAATCACCTACCCCACCAGTCTTGATGCAAATTCTCAGCGCTTTGAAGATTATTTCTGGCGAAATCGCTCCTGGTCAAGGTGAAGAGAGATTACAACGAATTGCATTCAACTCGAGATATCTCCGATTGGGATTGAAGCGCCTCGGTTTTATCGTTTACGGTCATGATGATTCTCCAATTATCCCAATTGTTTTATACAATCCCGCCAAAATGCCAGCTTTCTCCCATGAAATGCTTCGAAGAAAGATTTCCGTCGTCATTGTCGGTTATCCCGCCACGCCACTTATCTCTTCCCGTGCCCGCTTCTGTGTTTCTGCAGCTCACAACAAGGATGATATGGATCGTATTTTGGCTGCTTGTGACGAAGTTGGAGACGTACTTCAGCTTAAGTTCTCTACGGGTGTAGCCGGTGGTGCAGAACATCTCCCTGATGGTGTTACACCTGAGATGGAAAAGGAATGGCAAAGGGCGAACGGTCTTCAAGGAGTCGTTAAACCCCCTCGCTGGTCGTTGAGAGAAGTCATCGCCAATGGTGTAGCAGATGTCAAAGAACCTTTGCGTTGATGGGAGTTCTCCCACTTTATGAATAACTTATGTACATTACGTTCTTGTGCGGTGCTTTTTTTTTCTGTTAATTCATTTGGCGCGGCATATCGTTAAGATACCCCTTGCCATTGCCTTTTTTGATTTTTTTTTCTATTCAGTTATACATTTTTCCTCTTCTCTACCATGATTAGGTTTTTTTTCAGATGACCAGTTTTTTTATGAGGGATATTTCTTGTGGATGATTGATTTGATTCCACTGATTGATGGATGGTATGGGGGAGTGGGAATAACAAAAACATTCGTTAAGGCGTCTCGAGAAGGACAATGATTTTATACCGGTACAAATGCGAATACAGATACAGATCCGCGTTGGGGTTTGTGTCTGGTGGTTGAAAGTTGTGAATGGATGGGAAGAACGAGAGCAAGGTGGTCGGAAATGCGATTACCTATAATATTAATAATTAGATGATTGATGAATGGGTATGGGTGAAATGGATTGGGGTGATGTGATTGGGATGGATGAAAGGTATGGCATGGCATGGTGATGGTTAAGTGGAGGAGGGAGGAGGGAGGAGGGAGGAGGGAAGATGAGAAGATGGAAGAAAGAAATGGAGTAGATAGATGAAGAGAAAAGACAAGAAGAGAAGATAAGATAAGAGAATTGAATGACTGATTGCGAATTGGCGATATATTTATTTTATGAAGTTTTTCTTTATTATTCTCTCTATCCTACATGCCTTCCCCCCCCCCCCCCCTCCTGCCATGAGGTCAAAATGAATTAACTAAAGTGACAAGTGATCCTCAGGTTTGATCGACACTGAAAGAAACCGATCGTCAGGGGAAGCATTTTTATTATTGAATATTTTATGCAAAAAGCCGTTTTCCGATGGTGAAGTTAAAAATCGATATTCACGTCGATCTTTTGTGAATTTTTGAATTGGCCTGAAATAAATGGCAGGAATTTTGGGTGAAGGGAAGGGAAGGGAAGGGAAGGAAAGGAAGGGAAGGGAAGGAAAGGAAGGGAAGGGAAGGAAAGGAAGGGAAGGGAAGGAAAGGAAAGGAAAGGAAAAGAAGAAAAAGTCTATGTCGTCATTATTTTATGGATGTATGATGTGGTGGTATGTAGTGAGCTGGTATGATGAAATACGAAGAGGCAGGCTGGATTGGGTTAGGAACTTGGAGTGAGGGGAAGAGGGAAAGGTGTTTGTGATGGGGTGGGTGCTAGTAACCAGCTTAAGTGCTTTATTGGGTTATTTGTTTACTACAGAGGTCTGATATTCTGATATTTGGTTTTCTGTCTTCTGTCTTCTGTATTGGTGATTCGGGAATTGAGAGAGTGAAGATTGAAAGATTAAAAAGATTGAAGACTAAGGATTTTATCACATCACGTTTTATTCTATTCTCATTCCCATTTCATTCCATTCCATTACAATCTTCATATCCTCCCCCACCCACAACCTCACATACCACCTCCCTCATAATAATAATAAAAATGACCCTCACCCAAACCCTCCTCCACCTCACCAACTTCCGCTCTCCCTTCCTGCGCACCCTGGTCCCCGCCGTCGGCGCCGCCTACCTCCTACAAGCCGCCGTCGCCATCCCGAGTATCGCGGCCCAGTCCGAACGCTTCTATGATTTGAGTGGCAGCTTGACGTATCTGAGTGTGACGGCCCTTTCGCTTTATTTGCCGACGGTGAGGGCGAGGGCGGCGAGGGCGGCGATGGGGGGGTTGGGAAAGGGGGTTGAGGTGAGTTTACTTTTTTGTTTGGGGTTGGGTTTGGGTTGGGTTTGGGTTGGGGATGGGGATGAGGAGGAGAGGGGAAAATGGAGAAGGAGAGTGAATTATTGAATGAATGAATCAAAAACTAATCAGGTACGGAAATAGTGGCCGAAACTCCTCGAAGCGTTTACCGGGACTGGAGGTGCCAATGCGTTGAATTGGAGACAGGTAGTTTTGAGTGCGGCGGTGGGGATTTGGGCTACCAGACGTAGGTTTTTCTTTGATTTTTTCTGCTCTACTCTGCTTGATTTAGTGAGTGGGACTTCTGGGTGGATGGATGGATTGGGGAATGCATGAGTTGGGGATTTCTAGTAGAGGTTGTTTTATTTGTTGGTTTGGAGTCTATTGTATTGTGTCACGTTACTAACATTGTGAAAAACTAGTTGGTAGCTATCTCTTTAAGAGAATAATGGAGGATGGTCATGATTCTCGATGTGAGTTTGTTTTTATACTGCGTTTCTTGATTGTGATGTGTGAGAGATGAGAAATGGAGTTGGGTTCAATATTTCTCTCTCATACATATATGCATATATACACGTTTCTTCTTCTTCTTCCCCCTACCCCTCGATCCCTACATCAACCCAACTAACACCCTCCCAGTCGACGAAATCAAAAAATCACCCACAAAATTCTTTGGTGCCTTCTTCGCCCAAGCAACCTGGGTATCCCTTTGTTGTCTCCCCGTCCTCGCCCTCAACTCTCTCCCACACCCTCTTCTCTCCACCCTCCCCACCCTCATGCTAACCGATATCCTCGGACTTCTTCTCTTCGCCGGCGGTCTCTCCTTCGAAATCGTCGCCGATCGCCAGAAATCCACCTGGGTCGCTGCAAAGAAGAGAAAAGAGCACGATGAGGATTTCCTCACCAGTGGTCTGTGGAGTAAAAGTCGACATCCAAATTATTTCGGAGAAGCAACGTTGTGGACTGGAATTGCGGTTTTGAGCGCGGGGGTGCTTACCGGGAGAGTAGGTCAGTTGGGCATGGGCACGAGTGAGGTCTGGGGAAAGGCGTTGGGAGTGGGTATTGCGGGAGTGAGTCCGGCTTTCGTGTCCTTTTTGTTGTTGAAGGTTAGTGGGGTGCCGTTGAGTGAGGGGAAGGTATGTTGATTTTCTTTTTGTTTGGTCTTGGTTGTGTGGTTTTGTTGAGTGTGGTGTGCATTTGGTGATAGGAGACTGGGAGAGAAGAGAATGGGATGTTACCTGCTTGCTCAGGCCAAAGAATCTGTTCACGCGAGAAACGCATCTCTCTCCTTACCTATCCTGTTAAAGTACAAGGGAAGCTATTCACGACTTGGAAAACTCGCGAGTGCAAGTACCACACCTAGGATCTCATTCAGGAGCATCTATCTCAAATAGTCAAGCCCCTAGATCCCATCAGACTCTAGAAGAGCTCCCATCTCAACATCCGGAGTCCTCGATATGTTGAACGCAGAAAGAGCAGATCGATAAAGGAGAAGAGGATAAAGCTTGAAAATGAAGAGAAAGAAGAGAATACAAACCTAACTCACGCCCTTGCAAAAAATAGTATGATAAGAAATACGGACATCGAAAAGATTATCAACAGTGGAAGGAGAATACTCCGATGTTTATTCCAAAGTTTTAGGGGGTTGTGGGATGGCTTGTTGGAGGGAGGAAGGGAGGGGTAGATGAATGGATGGTTTTTTGGATGGAGGGGATGATGGTTGGGGTTGTGCTCTATTACTCTATGCTATGAGTGATTACTTGACAGGTATAGAGAAAGTGGTGGAAAGGAAAGGAAAGGAAAGGAAAGGAAAGGAAAGGAAAGGAAAGGAAAGAAAAGAAAAGAAAAGAAGATAGGGACAGATAAGGAAGTGTTATTGATGGGGTAGGAAGAGGAGAGGGGGTATGGAATCGATACTTGTAGTGGAGACTCACATGGAGATGGTGGAAGATTTGGAAGTAGGTAGTTTGAAAAGTAGGATTTTATGACTAGGAAATGAAGGTGGTTTGAGAGGAGTAAAGATATACTCTTAGCTCTTAGCTTTACATGATATCAATCCACTCAATCACTCACTCACTTACTCACTCATATCCGCACCAAGAAAATAAGAAATACCATCTCATATTATCCCATCCAGCCAAACCCTATCTAATAAAAACAAAACAAAAAACGAAAATAAAAAAACGCATCAAAGTGTATCAATCATATTTTCATTTTCATAATCATTCGTTAAAAGTATGCTTGCCTACCTGCCTGTCTGTCTGCCACCCATCAATCCATCTCCTTCCCTCTCGCATTTCAAACCATCCTCCCCATCCCTCATTCCTCAACACACATGAATAAATAAAATAGAGCAATCAAATACAATCCATTGAGAAAACACACGCAACCAAGAGGAGGAACAAAAAAGAGTAAAAGAAAAGGAAAACACAAGAAAATAAATCAATGAAGCCCATCCATCCATCCATCCATTCGTCCATCATTCCCATCCATTCTTTCCACCACTCCAGCGAGAAAATCTTGTGTATTTATCTATCTATCCATATGCACTTAGGTAAGATAACAAGAATGATCCAGGAATAGATAGAAGACACTTCCCACTCATCTCCGCAGTGAGAAACCGAATCGATCAATCGAGAAGAAATTCATTTAAAAAAAACACAGGAAGGAATGTAGAAATGTAACAGCGCCATGTGAGGAGGGAGGTGATGCTAGGTGCAAGCAAGTACAAGCGCAAATGTCATTATGTAGCAGCCGTAACGTCGTATTTTGTTTCATCTGTCGTTCGTGTCGTCGGTTCATTTCATCATATTCGTAGGGAGTTGGATTGCTTTTTCTTTCCACTTTCTCTTCTCGTGTTCGTCTGCATTCCTCTGTGCAATTTCGTTTCTTTCAATCGATCGGCTCACATTGATAATTTGATCCTAGCAATAGGAAAAGAATTACCAACGTCTGCTAGGTCTCTCGCGTCTTCTATGATCATCCCAAATGATTTCTCTCTCGATGATTCGTTCATCATCGTAGCCGCTATCTCTTTCTCTTCTTCGCTCTGCTCGCTCCCAATCATCGCGTTCTTTCTCACGACGTTCAATACGAATGCGTTCACGTTCGATTTCACGAATGCGATCTTGCCTTTCGCGGCGGACGGTTTCAGAGAGGGCAACGAGTTCTTCGACATCTTGCTAGAGGGTTGTTAGTATATTTTGCGAGGAATGTAAGCAAGGCAGGGAGAAAACTTACGTATCTGAGATATTGGAGAATGTAATAGAAGAATTCTGTTTCTTCATAATCATAACCAAGCTCCTCGATAGCTTCCTTAGCTACCAAGTCCTTGGTGATTTCAGTCCACAAATCTCCCATTCTATTCTTGGGTGGACCACGAGGTAATGGGAAGCCAACTTGGCGATCAGAGCTTTCCTCAATACGTTCGTATTCTCTTTCTCTCTCGTATGTTGGTCCACTGGCATGGCTTCGTGGTTTACGACTATTAGAGTTGGAGATATCGATGTCAATAGTGGTTGAAGATTCGCGTGGAGAAGGTGCAGCACTTTGACGCTCACGAATCTCGATATGCTCAGTAGTACGATTAGGACCTTCTCGCTCACGTTCGCGGATCTCAATTCTCTTCTCGACACGTTCAGGTTCTTCTCTCTTGCGCTCACGCTCAGGATTGAACTTGCTTCGTCGTACACCATTGAATCTCTGCCAAGTGATTTCTTGACTTCCACCCCCAACACCATCTAGTTGAATTCTCTCAGTTCCGGGAGGAACATCAACGATTGACCAATCTTTTGTGGCACCGTTAAATGCTTCACCAATAACGGCTCTTTCTTGAACCTTACGGGCATAAAAGTCGGCTTCATCTTCATCCCGAATATCGAGATTTACTCTGTCCTTATCAGGACGAGCACTCAAACTTCTTCTTCTGCTAAGATCAATACGGGTATCTCTAACACGTAGCTTATCACGCTCTTGCTCATATAAGATGGAATCATCATAATATTCTCTTCGTGGAGGAGGTGATTTAGCCTTTTCGCGACCACTGGTTTTTATTTTTGTGATATCAACTTCGGTATTGTTGCCAGAACGATAGATGTCGATTTCAGTCTTTTCGGTTTTTGGGGGTGCAGGGGTGTGGGCACGACGAGGAGGTGGGGGTGGACTTGGAGCTGGCGCTCTTTCGAAACCTTATTTATTAGTTAGTAAGGGCAAACTATAATTATCGTGGGAATGTTAGTCAAACTTACCGTGATCAATATGACGATGATGTGTAATAATTTCTCGATGAATGGGTGGTGCTCGAATAATCTCTGGCGGTGGGGTTGGTGGGGGAGATGGTGATGGAGAAGGTTCTCTTTCTCTCTCTCTTTCAACAATTCGGGTGTGAATCCTCTCAACTTGTGGTGGTGGGGAAGGGGTTCTCTCTCTTTCTCTCTCACGCTCAATGATTCTCTCACGAATGCGAACTGGGGAAGGTGCTGGAGGAGATGGTGAACGCTCCCTGAATCTTTGTCTTGTCTCTATAACTCGTGCGCGAAGTTGTGGTGGGGGTGATGGAGATCTTGGGGTTTCCTTTTCTCTCTCAACAATACGTGTTCGGATTCTCTCAGCTGGTGGAGAAGGCTCTCGTACTCCAACCTCACTTCTTACAATTCTCTCACGAAATCGTGGAGGAGAAGGAGATCTTGCTCGTCGCACAAGTGGTCCGTCATTAAATGTGTCTCTTTCGCGCTCTCTTATGACCATTTGACCTGGCTCTGATCGCGTGTAATCATCTCGTAAGAAATCCAATGAACGTCTCCGAGGTCTTTCTGGACCTCTTCTGGTACTGAAGTCAATGGTCTCTTCATGATCACGCTCTCTTACTCGAACTTGAGCTGGTGGTGGAGCTGTGCCTCGATAATAAGTATCACGCTCATCAAATTCCGTCACTCGAGACGGGGCGCCATGTCGAGACATGTTTGGTTGCTTGTGTTGTTGATTGTGTGGTCGATAGACTTATTGAAAGCGTTTGTTTGTATTTGAAATGGTGTAAGATTTGATGATTTCGAGAATACAACAACGTATGTGAGATATGAATCAGTTGGGGTATCTACCAAAAGAGTAGATGGGGTAAGTGCTGGGTAGATGTGAAACCGAAGAAGCCAAGTGAGAGAAAAATCAGAAGAAGAAGAATGACGAGGCTGGAAGATGGACGGGATTTGTATAATGGACAATGATGGTGGTGGTGGTGGTGGTGGTGGTATGGACTGAAGGTAATGGAAATGAATAGATGGGATGACGAGCTACTGGAGGGGCTTGCGTCGGTTGGGCTGATTTGGGTATCTGGAATTGGCTCGTGAATAAAGTTGAAGAGATGTGCAAGGTGTGTAAGGTGCGCAGGGTGTGTGTGGTGGTGTAAGGTTTCGATTCGTAAATCCAATCCCAGTTGATTTGCCCCGGTGCCCAGCTTGGATGGTGATGTTTGACCGGTGTATAAATGAGATAAATAAGACTCAACAAGACAAGTCTTTAATCAAGGTGGGGAGGGTGAGCGGGAAAGAGATCTGTGGTGGGTGGGTGGATGGGTTGCAATTTGGGAAAAAATGACTGTGAAGTGGGATTTTCCTCTTTTCCTTGACTTTCCTCGATGGTTGTGAATCTAGAAGCGATAGAAAGCTGAAATTGTTGGTGGGGGATTCCGCATGTAATCCGTAATAAAAATTCCAATCAATCAATCAATCAATTCAATCTATTGAAGTTGTGAATACTTTGTTGTCACAGGTTGAAATATGGAGAAGACGATGGAAATATCCTCTTTTCTTATTCCGTCTTTTTCGGTTTTTTTCCCTCTCTCTCTCTCTCTCTTCTTCTTCCCTTTGCCCTTCTTTTCCAATCTTCTCTTCCCGCAACAAGATGTGAAGTATGAAATGTAAAAGCTGGTTGACTTCCTATATCATTTGATTGGCTGGGAAAGAATACTTGGACGGGGTAAATAATGAATATTCACACAATTGAATAGAGATCAAGGTCCCGGTCGTGTTACTCGGTCCAATTCAAGTCTGATGTAATTGTGCAGATATCCACACCCTGAAGGAAGGAGTGATACTTTGGAATTTGGAGTAGTTTGGAGGTGGAATGGATTGGGTGGTTAAAATGGTAAATAACAACCACACGTCTAGGGTAGATGATTCGAGGAAAAGAAATTCGAAAAGAGATGGAAAGAAATTCGTATCGACTCGTGATATTCGTGATAACGCATGCAAAAACAAGATCGAAAATAAAAACAAGAGGTCGGTCAATGAGAAAGTATATTATGGATAGGGTAAGGTTGTTCCTTGAGTTGAGTACAATCGTTGGTTGGGTTGATGACTGTGGTTTGAGCCCAAAGTTCCTGGTGCTTTCTGACACCAAGTAACTCGAGGTGGTAGCAGGGAGAGGGAGGACGAGGACGAGGACGAGGAGGACGAGTGGTATGGAGAAGAAAAGCCAGGGAAGGAAAAGGTCATGAAGTTAATAAGACCGTCACATCAGAGAGATAGTTTTCATTCATTATAGTAAGCTTCAAGATGGGTCTGTTGGTCACTGACAGCGGCTCTACTTCCTGGCTAGAGAGGGAGGAGGTCGACTGAGAGGTCTAGTGAGCCGCCCTTCAAACCGTCCTTCAACAGCCTGCTTCCAATCTCCAATCCCAAAATGATCCAAAATAGAAGATTATTATTTGTCGCTGCTAAAATTGTGGAATTTTGGATCGAGGGGTGCAAAAGCGCTGCGCTTGAAAACCGAATTAGGTGAACATAATTGCCGCCAACATCACATCTAATTGAGGATATCTCCTATTTGAATGGTGGATAAATCCTACAACAACAGTTTTATCTTTTTACTTGCATGAACATTCCTTCGTCAGTACTTAGCTCAGAAAAGGCGTTTCAGTCCGTAGTTTGGTTGGTAGTGAAGAGAGAAAAGAGAGGCTGAGCTTCTGTTTAGACTCATGAACCATTTGTTGGTCTGGCGACCTGGGCACTCCCGCAGCGGACCACCCGTTGGACTCAGTATTGTACTGACTGGAAACTTGGAGTGGAGTACAAAAGGTTCAATTGTTGGTTACAGATACCGCCAAGGTATGGTAAATAAATAAAAAGTCCCGAGGTCTCCTCTTTACACATATGAGCCACAAACCATAGCCTACTTGCAATTTCCATCTATCGACAGCAACATCAGAGTCATAGATGGGGAGTGTTGCCTTCTCCGCTGAGGATTTGGGTTGTATCCAACGGTAAGCATTCAGTATCTACCTAGGGACAACTAGTGAGAAACATTGGCTGACTTTTTGATTCATTGACTTTTGAGTCGTATGTCTCTTCTTCTTCTCTCGTGCTCGGTTCTTGTGATAGCAGAGTGTGATGTGATGTTGACGGATTCGGGTGGGGTCTAGAATTCAAATATACTTGGTTTCGTCGCTTGCTGACCATGAGAATGAGAAGAGATGACCGCTCTCTACTTCAGATGAAAGTCAAGATTTTGTCTTGAGTGTTGCAATTTTATTTTGGAGTTTTCTTTTGTCGACATGAAACATTTATCCTCATGACTTGAATACTTTTGGTGCCGTCGAACGGAGAGTTGGCTCAGAGGCTAGGTTCTTCATAAACTTTGAGGTTACACCTGCCGAGTAGGAGTACTTTGCTTGAACGTAACTTTTTGAATTTGAGATTCGCCAGCTAGATTGGATTGAATACCTGGCACAGTACTCAAGATACCTACACACACATTGACTTGTATGACAGAGGGTCGAATACGATTGGAAGCTGTAAGGCTCAATAACGGTAATTGGGGTACTGAGGCTCCGTTGATATATCTGGAGCCTAGCGATAACTTGGCTTGCAGCAGAGGAGATGGACGGATCATCGTTAGGAGTTCACTGTGCATAATAGGTAGGGGTACTAGGCAGGTAGCTCTTGAGGAAGAATCAAGTTGGTAAATTGACAAGTTAATGAGCAATGAGCCATTTAAGAAGATCATGATCTTCTATTGCGGTTCCATGACAGAAGTATCCATAAAGGGGTAAGTGGAAGAAAGTAGGAGGTATCTACTAGGTAGGTATGGATTATCGAATAGATTCAAAATCGATCAAAGCAATCCTCGACATATTGAAAGCCCTTTCTTCTCGAATCTGGAAGCGTAAAAGACTGTTGAGATTCCAAATACGAAGCAGGACATTGAAGATCTTTATGAAGAAAGAAGCCAAGATTAAAAGGTTAGATGATTGTCGAAACTTTAGCCTGCAAGTTCTTTGGATTGGTAACCATCAAGGACAGTCTACCCTCGAACTATCTAGACACTCGAGTATATATGAAAATGATTAAGTTTTTTTCTTTTTTTTTTCTTGCTAATCCATCTGTCAAAGCTAAAGTAGGTAGGTAGGTACTAAGTTTTTTGACAAGATAAACAAACTACTTACTAGTATCTACCGGTAGAGATAGCACCTAATCCGTTCAAGATATACCCCTCCATACCTCTCTAATACTAGTCGATTTACCTACCGCTATAGACTTTTTCCGACTTTTGAGATCTAACTGCCCTCCGATCAAAGCTTGAAATAGGAAGCTTCGACTATATGTGACGAGACCGTATTATTAGATCCTTTGAAGATCGGGCTGATGGGTATCGAGCTGAAGATCTACTAACATTGGCAGATGTTGGGTTGGCATTACAAGTACCCAACAGTAGAACCTGAAATAGGAACCCCCCCATAAGGCTGCCCCTCTATTGTACGATGTGGTAGAATATTGTGATGCGAGATAAAATCGGGGATTTGGATGGATGAATTACGATAGAGTGGATTGATTTGTTATAGTGTTGTGAAATGGTAGCAGGTGTTCGCTTTTTCGACAAACTTATCTACCTACCTAGGTAGAGGGGCTGCTGTGCTACGAGTTATGAGTATCGGATGGATGGACTACCCACAATATCAATGATGAATTGGGAATGAATTGGAGTGAATGACGAATTGAATAAATGTAGTAGATGAATTGGTTCCAACCTTTCCATCTATGCATCTATGCATCCATCTACTACAGTTCTCATTCGGTAAGTAGACTAGAGGGACCTAGGTAGATCAAGTGGCTCCATCTTCATCTTCATCTCCATCTTCGTCTTCATCTTCATCTT
The DNA here is from genome assembly GCF_014898465.1 of Botrytis porri. Lineage (NCBI taxonomy): Eukaryota > Fungi > Ascomycota > Leotiomycetes > Helotiales > Sclerotiniaceae > Botrytis > Botrytis porri. The sequence continues at coordinate 815,028 of NW_024066078.1, forward strand.
CATCTTCATCTTCATCTCCATCTCCATCTCCATCTCCATCTCCATCTCCATCTCCATCTCCATCTCCATCTCCATCTCCATCTCCATCTCCATCTCCATCTCCATCTCCATCTCCATCTTCATCTTCATCTCCATCTCCATCTTCATCTCCAGTTTCCCCTCGCCCCCTCCCCGCCCTGGTGGTCCCTCTCTCTAATCGATAAGAGTGTTCCTGCATTCGTTTGGTGGGGTTTGTCTCTCAACCCAAACCCTAACCAGCAACGCGACCGTACTAGAAAAGGTTAATCACTAGCTAGAGACCTACTATAATTCCCTACTAATCTCTAAATCACCCCAAAACTCCACTACAACTCCACAACTCTCTATGTCATCGACTCAACTCTCTCGATAATTTTCCTTCATCTCGAATCTCAAAACTCTAGATCATCTCAATATCTTCAATCTTTTCGCCCCATCTCTCCCTTCTTTTCTTTCCTTCATATTCCTTCTTTTTCAGTTTTCTTGAAAATACATAATGTTCTATTAATTGGTAACTTGTACTACAAAAACATACGGCTTCCCACCTACCGTATGGTCTCGCGGGTAATCGCATAAATTACCTACCAACTGTTTTGAAAAGCATTTCAGTGCATTGCACTTTTCAACAAATTCTCCGACACATTAGGGAGTCCCGCATTCACCATGACACAGCAATCTTCATCGCCTGCTGATTCTCTTGCAGCCATTGCAACTCTTACGGATGAGATAACCCTCCAGCAGGTTTATCTGGTTTCCTTGAACGATTCCTCGGGAGATCAATCGGCGCGCAAAGCAGAAATCGAGGCTGAGATTGCCATTCTGAAAAGGGAACTTTCCACCCTTCATGCTTCCTCCGCTCACGCTCAAGCATCTTCTACTTCTTACAATAACTCCTACATACGCCCATCCGATATAACTCGTTCGAAAATGAATAGCGCGGTCGGGCGAGGAAGCAATGCTGCCTATCAATGTTGGTCTCCTCACCCTGATTCATTTCCTTCAGATACGAGGCTACGGAAATCGTATTCACTCCGTTTCCTCATCCGCCTTCGAAGTTTTTTCTCCTAGTGTTGAGAAAAAGTTTCTACATTTTGTTCATACTTCTCTCAAGATCGCAACCCAAATTTGACAATCAAAACTAACTTCCCTGTAGTCAAAGAAGAAGGCGAGCCAATGGGATCATTGTCCTCCACAGCTTCAACACCTGGCTCTAGAGCCTCGATGGTTGGTTCTGGCCCACATCGAGCTGACCTTCCTACTCGAAAGCGTACTCTTAGCAAACATTTAGATACGACTTTCCCTTTCGAAAAAATCAAATCTCGGCGAACAACACCGAGTCCTTTTGCGACAGGTGCAACAACTCCTTCGGGAAGCTCAGGGTATGGTTTTAATGCAGATGGTGATGGATACTTTGACCTCACTATGTTCGTCCCTCAATCTATCATCAAAAATTGATCCCATAGTTCCTTCGTCAATGTTCAACCAGAAGTGAACGCATATGCTAATTTTTCTAACTCTTAGGGACGATGACATGATCATGTTCGATCCCACCTTTACCGAACGTCAGAAGCAGGAAGTACAAAAATTTGAAAGGGAGAGGCAAGATGCAGAGTTTGCTAATAGCCTTGCAAACTCAAATAGCCCCGTCTCCAACACACCAATCGCTAGCTCCAAGCCTTCCGCTTTCAGTAGGTTGTTCGGAGGTCATTCGGGAAGCGTCTCACAAGCTTCTGCCTCTCGCGACATTCAAACTGCCAAGTCCTCCGCGATGTCAAACACTTGCAGCATTCATAACAGCGGTTCCTCAAGTAGAAGTCTTCCATGGAAAAAGGGGTCAAGTGCTAGTTTCACGGACGGACCACAAACATCGCCTTATGCTCAACCTTCACCGTCAGGGTTCGTTAGCTGGGGTTCTGGTGGCACTACAGTCAATGCCGAACCACGAACATCTTCTTATGCTCAGCCTTCACCTTCGGGGTTCGTTGGCTGGGGTTCTGGCGATACTTCAGGTATGCACCAGGAACGATCTTTTACTGCTACGAACTCCAATCTTATGCCATTTCCAGAATTGACGATGCCTGGTACCTACATTGATGATGCGGCTAGTGATTCGTCGCTTGAAATCATCGACCCTTCCGCTTTCAAGGATAACGGTCGTCAGAAAGCCACAACTTCGAGGACTACCCACTATTATGGTCATCCAGGTCCAATTTATTCATCAGAAACCCGCGCTTTGGGAGATATTGCTATTGGTCGTTCAAACACCAGCTTACAGGGTGTTGCATCTTTGCCTAGTTGGGCAGAAAACTCTCCAAGTGTGATGGGAAATCCAAATGGAAATATCAGTGATGCCTCGGCTTGGATGACAGGAAATGATGCTATTGGAATGAATCATGAAAGTCGAGTAGGAGAGCAGAATAGTCATTCAGCCCCGTGGCAGAGAGATCAACCATTTAGTCCCTACAATGGAATCAACTCTGACTACAAAGATTTTCCCATGAATGGCACACCTTCTGCCATGGCTTACGATAACACAAACCCTTCTGATGCATACCTCATCGGTTACTCCCGTTCAACAATGCCTCTGACTGTTCCAGGATCAGTAACTGGAAGTATGCATATTTCTCATCCACAAAACAGCATGCATGGGCCAGGCCCGGGTTTCAACATCGATTCTATGTCAGGACACAGTATGGGTTCAACTAATTTTAATTCCTTACGAGGCATGGTTAGAATTAGAGGCAATATTTCAGACGTTGAATCGAATCTTGGCTTTCCATCTCCCTCGTTCGCGTATACCCCTCAGATGACAGAACGAATGGAACATGTCATCAATGATCCTAGAAAAACTGAACAAGAGATCAAAGATCTGTTGGATAATATCAAAGCCGAGATTGAGATTCCGTTAGAAGACCGAGAGGGAACACCTGAAGGATTGAGATATCCGTTGGTTAGTTGAGAGCCAGTTCGATTAGATTTTGTGACGATTTTTTGCTAACTCGTAATCAGTATGAGCACCAAAAAATTGCTTTAACATGGTTGAAACAAATGGAGGAGGGCAGTAACAAGGGGGGTATCTTAGCAGATGATATGGGTCTAGGCAAGACAATCAGTACTTTGTCACTTATTTTGTCACGACCGTCAACCGACCGCACGTGCAAGGTATGTTTTCTTCGACGATATGACATTACTGTCTTCTGATATTATCTAGACTACACTTATCGTCGCGCCTGTTGCACTTCTTCGCCAGTGGAATGGCGAAATAGTTTCGAAGACATTGCCGACGCATAAACCCAGCATCTACATGGCTCATGGAAACAAGAGAGCTACTTGGGATGATCTCCGACAATATGATGTAGTCCTTACAACTTACGGGACTTTGGCTGCGGAGTACAATCGGCTTTTAAAATTCGAAGAAGAATGCAGACAAAACGGTATCACGGATCCTGACCCAAAACACATGGCCAAGGATTTCCCGCTTTTGGGTCCTAAGAGCAGATTTTATCGTGTGATTCTCGATGAAGCACAGAGCATCAAGAACAAAGCCACCAAATCAGCCGCTTCGGCTTGTAGACTAAGAGCGCTGACTAGATTTTGCCTTACCGGCACACCAATGATGAACAACATTACCGAGCTTTATTCGTTGATCAAATTTCTGCGCATTCGACCTTACAGCAATTGGTCTGCCTTTATAAAGGTATGTGTATCCAGTATATCTTATTTATGAAGAAACTACTTTGCTAACAACGATAGGATTTCGGCTGCCTCTCTAAAGGAGGTTCACATTCAGAAGAATATCTCAAAAAGACCATGCAACGTCTACAAGGTGTGCTGAAGGCGATTCTACTCCGTCGGACGAAGAAATCTCAAATTGATGGAAAACCGATTATCAACTTACCACCAAGATATGAACATATTGATCATGTTGTTTTTAGCAAAGACGAGCAGGAATTTTATCAAGCTCTTAAGGATAAGACTCAACTTCAATTCAACAAGTACAGAAAGGCTGGAACGGTTGGAAAGAATTACTCAAATATCCTTGTTTTGCTACTTCGTCTTAGACAATGTTGTTGCCATCCGCATCTGATTATTGATCTTGAAGAAGCCGCAGCGGGCTCGGCAGAGCTCACAGAGGAACAGATGATTGATCGCGCATTAGCCCTTGAACCAGATGTTGTCTCGAGACTACTTGCTGCAGATGGAGGATTCGAAGTAAGTTTATTAGTATGTATTTTGAATTATCTTTACTAATATTCCAAGTGTAATATCTGCTACGATGCAACTCCGAATCCCAGTATCATCATCCCTTGTGGACACGATAATTGTCACGATTGTTTGATGGCGTTATCCGAGCAGGCCAAGCAGGCCGCGCGAGGCGATGATGATGGCGCCCCGGCCCTCAAATGTCCGAGTTGTCGTGGAAAGCTCGACATGGCGAATCTTATCGACTACAGAATTTTCAAGAAGGCATATATGCCATCGTCGGAAGTCAAGGAGGAAGAGATTGTCGACGATGCCGTTGAAAGTAGTGATGACAGTAACAGCGACACCGAATCCGAATCCGAATCCGACTCTGATACCATATCTGATGATGTTGACGAAAATGGAAATTTAGACGGTTTTGTAGTCCCTGATGAGATTGAGGATGATGAAGCTGAGCAAGGTGACGATGAAATTGATTTAGCATCGAGGGTTCCTAAGTCCAATTCAAAGTCCAATCCAACATCGAAGTCCAAATCTAAGACAAAGGCAAAGGAAAATAAGGGCAAAGGAAAGGAGGTTGAAAAGCAGAAGCAACATCTTTCAATTGCCATGATGAAGAAAGAGGCTTCTAGATCTATTGCGGGTCATAAGAAGTACATGAGATATCTTCGAAAGAATTGGCAATCATCTGGAAAAGCCGACAAATGCGTCGAACTTCTTGAAAATTTCCAAAACGAAGGTGAAAAGACAATTATCTTCAGTCAGTTTGTGACATTTCTCGACCTCCTCCAGGTGCCCATCGGAGAGAAGGGTTGGAAGTGCGAGCGCTACGATGGAAGTATGAATTCCAAACGTCGAGACGAGGCAATCAAGCGATTCCAGGACAAATCGGATTGTAATATCATGCTCATTTCTCTCAAGGCCGGTAATGCAGGACTCAACCTAACCGCAGCATCTCGAGTTATTATTCTCGACCCATTCTGGAATCCATTCATTGAGATGCAAGCAGTCGATCGTGCTTATCGCATTGGTCAGATGAAAACAGTTCAGGTTCATCGTATTTTAGTACAAGAAACAGTTGAGGATCGTATCATGGAGTTACAACAACAGAAAAAGAGCTTGGTAGAGTCCGCACTTGACGAAGGTGCTATGAAGAGCGTAGGGAGACTTGATGAGAAGCAACTGGCTTTTCTTTTCGGTGTCTGATACATTCGAATACGCTTTTCTCGACTCTCATACGTGCTCAATCGCTTTTTTGAAATGGGTTGTATAATAATTATGAGGCGTTTTGAGAAACTCACGATTACGATTTGGCTGGTCCCATTCCTTTCTTTGCACACATTGGCATGACAAGCAGAATAAAACATTGCGAAATCTTGGGCTGGGTTGGAACGAAATGGGATGGGATGGGATGGGATGGGATAGATAGTTTTGTGCATTGCATGGGGGAAAATGTGGTCTGGGATTGTTCTTTTGTTTGCTCGCTTTTGTCGGATATTGATACCCTATCACCATGGCGTTTTTTCAAAGGGTCTGGATGGATGGAATTACGATGTATTACGAGCGGTGGGAAATGAATTCAGCATGTTCTATTTTTCACAACATCTGTGATCTTGTTAATTTCTTTAGTTTGTTAAAGGGAGTTGTTGACGAGGTGCGTAAAATTAGTGGGGGTTGGGATTAGATCGGTGATGGAGATGTGTATTAGTGTGGTTGAGAGCTGGAGTTGGAGGGGAGAAGTCTGAGAAACTGGAGATGAGATACTAGATTAAGGATGAAGGATTCATAGATGGCTGTTTTTAGATTCTGCTCGGGTAGGGAAGAGAGGGGAAGAGAGGGGAAGAGAGGGGAAGAGAGGGGAAGAGAGGGGAAGAGAGGGGAAGCGAGGGGAAGCGAGGGGAAGAGGGGACAGAAAATAAGAGATACAGTACAGTACAATACAATACAATGCATACAAATAGTCACGCGCATACTACAGTCGTATATCACAGCGATAAATGTGATTAGATGACGTAGGATTTCGTTCTCTTGTTGACTTTATTCGATTCGACGTCTTGAGTTGTGCTGTTATATGATATACTAGGTAATTAGCAACTCGAACTAAAAATTAGAAGATGTAGCATGCAACTTGGACGATCAGATTACCTAGATTGGGTAGCGTAGGCCATAGGATACCTGGGTAAACTCCAAGCAAGCTTCCAGTTAGCAATCAAGGTCAGATCATACATCATACATCATACTTTCTTGTGTTTGTTTGATGGAAGTATATATTAGAACTTTTGTCTATCTATGTGCATGCCAATTTCATTTCATTTCATTTCATTGTAGATAGATAGGCAGGTAGATAGGTAGGTGGGTAGCTTAGGTACTCAACTCAACTCAACCACTAACCCATCCATCCGTCTGTCTATTCAACAATCATATTACATTAACCCCATCATTAATCGAAAAGATCTTCTTTTCTTCTCCCCTCCACCCTTCTCTTGTTTGCCCGCCTTCCTTCCTTTCCTCATCCCCCTTCCCTCGCCTCACCGCACTTCACTACACCATTACCACCCTTCCGAATACCCCTCGAATATCCATCCACACACCTTTCGTTCCCATCCCCGAAGCGAGCCCCATTCCCAAGAGAAACTCATAAAAGCAAGAAAAGAGAATAAGTAAACGCCATGAAGAATCCTCCTTTCCCCTGTCTCCCAAAAATAAAATATGATACGCATACATAGGGTATAATGCATTTGACCATCCCAAACCAACCCATCCCATCCGACCATCCATCCATTCTTCCAGACTGCTGTAGCTAGCTAATTATTCATTTACTTAGTTAGCCATTATGAACAACAACACATGCAGATATCAATATAAAATGCAAAAAATTAGCAGCAACCAGATCAAGAAGTCCTCCAGCTTCAGCAGATGAAAGAGTAGGGATCCATTCTGTTCTTTCCTGTCTTCTTTCTTTTCGTTTCCGTTTCGCTCCTTCCAAGTCGTAGTACGTATGGTGACGAAATAGGAACAATACGATATGCGTAGAAGGTAAGCAATTGAGCATATATGCATGTAGCTGAATGACCTTAGTCCAAAAATTGAAGATGCACATCATCTGTATATGTGGACGCAAAAGTGCTGTAACGCCACGATAACGCCATTTCGAGTGTTTGAAAAAGCTAATCATTGCTGTCGATTTGATACGGTTGAAGTTACTGCGCCTACAATTTTTGCGCCAACTTCGAACACCCATTGCTCATGCTGATTCCCACGCTGATCCCAATGCTGATTTCCATGCTGCTAGTGTCGAGTATAATTGTTGTGTATTCCAGAGTTTGTGTGGCCATGAATGTCTTCCGGAAGTGTGGTATAGTGTAGTCGTCTCAAAAGGACAACAGAAATATTAGACATCTATTCACATGCATGTTTATAATGCTCAGATGAGGAAAGAATAGAATCCCATTGCGCCAAATAGCGACAAGATTCCGAAATCTAATCTTGCTACCGGAATCGCAAAAGATTTGCTAGGACTAGGTGTAGCAGTGGCAGTGAAAAGACCTGTGAGAATTTCTGTAGTGGTGGTAACCGAGGCAGGCTTAGCAGTTCCAGAACCTGATGATGTTATAGTACTAGTAGGAGCACTGTAATCTGAGGAATCACTATAAAGTACTCCATCGATAATCGCCCCCTTCCCAGCAATGATCATCTGACGTTCATCTTCCGTACATGTTCCGGGAATATTGCGAAGGTAGCATGTATTTGTTGGGGATGGTGGGAGACTTGTAGTATGAGTGGCATTCAGGGGACCAGTGGTATTGTAGACTGATGAATTGATGGTTTCTCCCGTTGAGAGAGAGGTGCCCATTATGATTCGGGCAAAAACTTGGAAAGCGGTCTCGGGTTGGTAGGCCGGGATACTGTGACCTGCGTCGTATATGCGACTGAAGGAGAGATTTCCAAATTGTCTCACAACACCCCCAATATAAGAATTATTAGTTATGATAGGAGCGTAGCCAGCGGCTGGAAACTTGGAGGCATATTCAGAAGAAACCTGTTTTGCAACAGCTAAAGATATAGCTTCGCCACCAAGCCAATTACAAATGTAATCCCTATCACCGTACATCAACCCAACATGAATTCCAGAATTTACGAGCGCAGCTATTTCTGGCACGTAAGATTTACGCTCGTAGTCGCCGGTGGATGTGAAAGCAGCAACAACTTGCAGATTTGTCTCGGTGTAATTGACTGGTGAACCAATAGCAGATTGAAATTCAGCAGTATTGAGATACTCAAGGTATGTACTTGGTGGAAATGAATCAGGAAGATTATGGGAAATATCGTACACACTTCTTCCAGCGTCATAATATGGTTCCAGCACGTTCGTTAAACAACTGTTATATGCATTGGAACAAGCACTGTTAACACTTGAGACATTGCCCTCATTTGTAGGGTCCTGACTTTCTACAGCGGTTCGACATTGTGTAATTAGGTCCTTGCAGCCGCCAGAAGCGTAAAAGTTGGCAGTCGCCAATTTTGCCCTTGTAGGATTGATAGCACTGAGGCCGAAGGTATTATTGACAGCAAAATTAGGATAATAAGGGGCTTGAATCAAGTCATCCACACAACCATTGACTATTCCTAGTGATTTAAGTTTGATGTCAATGGTTGTGCTTTGAGATAACGTGCCGTTTGCACGCTTCTCGTTCTGCTTTTCCCAAAGGGTTGCGAAAGATGGGCCATATTTTCCGCCATAACTCTCTGCGAACAAGTGAACGTTCACAGCAGAACTGTTACTTGGAGCATATTGTGGAAAGGCACCAAGGAATCCTTGAAGCATGTGCCATATGGCCATCCCTGCTATCTCAGTAGTATTGGCCGTATTATTGACATTCAGGGAGCTAAACGTTCCATTTAAAAATGTATCCGCCGGCTGCGAATTTGGGAGAGTCTGCTGTGGAGTATATAGATCGGACGTGAGAAGGTCGAGAGAGCAATTAGTAGGCGTATCATATGAAAATCCAACTTGGTTGGGCTACAGATGTAAACGTCAGCTTGTGGAAGTAGGTATGGCGCGTTCATGAGCAGAACAGTGGCATTTGGCTAACATTCTCGTGAACAACTGGACAGTGTAAAGCCTAGTAAACTGGAACGGATGTCCATGTATTCCAATTGAGATCGAGTATCTCGATTGGTACAAGATAACCTCGAGAGGTGCGCATTGAAAGAACCACCAAGCAGAGAAACAAACTTAAGATGCTGCATACCTGATCAATATATAGCATATTGGAAGCTCTATCCCAGCCCCAATCCCTAGCTTCCGTCGCAAACTTCCCCTGTGCTACTTCAATAACCTCACAAGGACCATTTTCATTGAAAAGTCCAATCATCGAGCTAGAGCCTGGCCCTCCATTTAACCATATCGTAAGTTGATCTGTCGGATCTCTCGCAGAGATAAACCAAAAGAATGTGTTCGTCGCATAACTGCCCGGTATATTAACCCAACCTGTATATTGTTCTTGAGAATCGAAAACCGTCTGGCAGGTGCCTGTTGGTGGTGTTTTGTAAGAGATGGTGATATTCCCATCGACTGGGGACGTTATTCTCGTGAGGTTTGAAATAGGTGGATATTGAGCGAATGTGAGGGGCAGAAGCACCGAAAGAAAGAAGGAGTAACGCATGATGGTTCACTCATGTTTTGACCAAGATCGGAGGAAAGAGAGTCGAATAAATGAAAGTCTTCAAGTGAAGTTGTTGATTCTACGGTAATCCTACGAGAAAATGTATTGGCTTAGCCCCCAAGCGACGTCTTCATGCAAGGGTCAAAGGCTGCTGTGCCTCGTATCTTTTGTGGTTTTTGATGAAATTTTACAATTATTCATCGACGATCGCTTTTTATCACGTTGTTCTTTCATCAATTCAGTTGATAAGAATAACAATATAATGTGAGGCAATATTGAGAGGTGTATAAATCGAAGAGACTCGAGAAGCATTATATGCATTGTCACATTCTCAAACGCGCGCGCATTCTTCTCCAAAATTCATTCCTTCTTCAACAATTTGCGCGCCAGTTACGAGTCAATTCTTTATTTAGCTTTTCCCCTCCTTAACGGTTGATGTACGAAATACTTAGTAAGAACCTGTGTACGATGGTGGATGGACAAGCTAACCTTAGTATGATTGTTACGGACTCCGGAGAGAAGAGAGATCAAGAGAGCCACCCATTTCTCTCCGCTTGTGGGTGGTCCTGCATTGTACTTTGGTGGTGCCACATCTCTTTCTGCTCTCTTAATTGGATGTGTGGATTGATCAGCTCCAAGACCGTTGACTATTGGATCTGGATCGATGGCTATAATCAATGCTTTGCAACGCTTGATAAGTGCACCCTTAGGTCTTTCGCGAAGAATTGATGTACACTTCATTGGGGTCACTAGGAAGTCGAAAATACAAAGTGGTTGATAATATAACAGAAGCATGCTATATTGCCAAGTTCATTGCAATCACTTGGATCAATCACGACCCGATTTTGGGTTTACAAGCCTCCACCGATCTCTTAGCATACAGTCATGTGTGAGCACAGCTCTTTGCAACACTCTGCCACTATCTCAAGGAGGGCTCAACACTTTCAATAAGCTGCAATCTAGTTTCTAGCTCTATCAACGATCAGAGTTTCAGAGTTTCAGAGTCTTGTTCTGATAGATAAGGCACAAATCATGGGTCACCCAGTCCCGTCCCGCCCGCTGTCCACTATTGAATGTCGTTACTCGGATCAGGCCCGTACTTGTGATTTGTGGTCTTTGAGGTAATTACATCTCTATATTGACATGCCTTTCTTTTTGTATGTATATGCTAGTCTCAGCTATCAATGGCGGTGTCTGCCTTCCCATGCAGGCGATAAGATCTTTCATTATACATCTTAGTTTCGTGTGGAGACAAATTCTTGTGAAGAATAGAGCATGGCACTAATTACTGGGTAGTTCCAGGGGAATGGGGTTTCTGGAACTTAAAGTGATAGTTTTGATCTAGTCAAATGTTGTCTAGTATGTCTTCAAATTAGTAGCCTCAGCATATTCTCACCAGCCATTACCTTTTGCTTGCACACAATTGGTGATGTATATATGTAAGACATGGCGATGTGAACACAATCAATCCTCAAGACGAATTGCATGTTCAGCTAGCGCCGTAACTTATTCACGTCTTCCTTCTGAAGCTTTACAAGTCAACAACTGGGTGCTAGACTTGATTGACGGTATGATAATTTGCATTTTAAGTTCTTCATTGTGTTCTTTTTGCTTCAGAGTATCTCGTTTTGAGGAAAAATTGGGAGAACTTGACATGTTCGAGTGTCTCCAAAGCGTGATGGTCCCGTCGATGAAAACCTCTTATGGTCATCTATGCAGATTGCTTTCTGGCCCACCGACGAGATGATTTCTTTCGTATCATCATCAATTGTTTGAGTTATCTTTCAGAAGATGATTCACGACCCTCAAAGGCAATGATATCGAAGCTGCTGTCGCTACGTCATTAGAGGTGCTGTCAGTCATAAGGGTGACATTTATACAAGACCCTGGCAATATCATGTGAGGGGCTCATGATGCCCAGTCGAGGTCTTCTCATACTCTAAGATCTAATGGATAGCTCGAGCGATTGGCTTTGAAAGAGAACATTGGATTTCTATTTGGTTGTCAACACTACCTGGTCGGAAAGTAAATTCTTACGTCTGAAGTAACTACCGAGGGGATCGAACAAATCCTCGAGCTTTGGATTATCGATTCAGTCATGAACAATCCGAATTACATATTTTGAACCACTGGAGTCATCTCTATGAGATTTAAATTGACTATGAGTCCAGCCAAAACGAGTCGCAATACTCATATGACTGATTCGCTGATCGTGGACTCATCACGGCGTAAGTCTTGTTTTTTTGTCTATTTATTTTGGTCCATGTTCCGTTCTCTTCATAGTTTCATTCTTTGCCAGCATCTATTCAGCAAGCACCTTTTGGTAAGTAAGCTTCTTCGCCCCGTATTTTCGATGGAGTAGAGAACTGAACTTGTTAGAAAAATCACAGCACAGCACAGCATCCCACGCAATACAAACGCTGCACTCAGAAATTCCTATTCTAGCCCGGCGACGGATTGGATCAATACAATATCTTAAATCGATACTCCCCGATATAAATTATACATCAACGCCATATCTGAACTAGTCAGCCTACTCTTCCACGACTCCTTGGAAATATAGTGCCATCACACTGTTTTCAGCGCTGCTTCGCTCTCTATATCCATATTCTCACACTGCAAGATCTCGAACATCACCTCGCCCCCGACTCTCTACCTCCTACTACCTAGGGAAATCAGAAAACATGGGTTTCCTCTGGAGCTCAAGAAATGATAAAAATTCGCGTCCACCAGTTCCAACAGACAAAAAACTCAAGAGCTCGAACAAATCAGTGCAGCAGGCAGCCAAATCTAAGGAGAACACTAAGCACGCAACGGCGGGTGCCAGTGGTGGTGAACAGAAGGGAGATCGTAGTACTAATGGTACAGATGCCAGTCGTAACAGCTTTTATGAAAATAATAGCACTGAAAACAAAGGTAAGAGCTGTTATTCTAGTTACGACACTAGTGAACACCCCGGTAATGAGGAGCGGAACTGCTACGAAGCTAGAGCCCATGAGCGAGGGAAGCAGGAAAGGGCAAAAGAGGCGAGAAGGAAGCAGATGGGATACGGTAGCGAGAGTTCTAGAAGTTGGTCTGGGTAAGAATCATAAGTACGATAATGGACGTTGAGTATTGTAATCAAAGGTGTGGGAGGGAGCAACGATTATTGAACAGTGTCGGATAGTGATTACATGATGTATCTAGCGTCGAGGGTCGAGCCGGACTAGGCAGATTTGAACGATTGGAGGAATATATGCATGGCTTTTTAAGATCCGACTTGCAGAACTGTGATGCAACGCAACGTGAACAAGGAACCCTCTCGATCATATACAATGAGTACACAAAAGGTGCATTCTTTCTTTCACGTTCCAGACTCAATCACCAACCATTGCATATCATGACTTATCCGCCAACAATAAAGAACATGAATCATGATTTAGCACATCATGATTCATCCCCCACAAACTATCACATACCTATGCAATGTCGACCCTCTATCCTCGGCATGAACGCGAGTAAGACATGTGATTACGATAATATGTGAGATGTATTCCATACAAGTAGATGGCATGACACGAGTGAGTACATACTCAGCCATGGCCTGCAGATTGAGGTATGGTTCGCATTGGGGATCGTCAAATACATGCGATTATACGGTATAGTGTTGTGTATGATGGGAGCTTGTTCTCCGTGTGAATGTATTGACATTTTTATAGAGGAATGATTTTACGGGATAAATGCGTTGATGCTATATCATCCAGTCCAGAGATGGAGGAGGTGTGAAGACTCATTATCAATTTAGCATTAATTGACTGAGAGTGATTTCGTAAAAATTGTAGTCAAGAGATCTCAAGTCAAAATCTATCTCTATATCGAGTTTTCCGTGAGCTTAGAAGTTCAAGCTGGCTACACATTCATTCTTCAGAGTGATTGTGTAGTTCATAGTATAGCAAAATTTTAACGTCATGCCATGCCATGCTATGCCATCGACCCCAAAACACACTCTTGAAAAATACAACAAGTGCAATACAGGCACTAAGCCCCTCCAAACTCATCGACAGTATATAGTCTCCTCAAACATCCAAACTACTCATCATCAACGAAAATCAGATTCATTTTAACTATTGTTATTACACATAAATATACATACCTACACATAAACACCTCCCAATTTCCTCATTTCTCAAGTCCAAAATGCACTTACCTCGATCTCAATCTTAGTCTCAGCCTCCGTTCATAACCACCATTACCAACACCATTATCATCATCGTCACTATCGACATCACCAACGCCAAAACCCAATCTTCCATCTTTCCCTTGTCTCCCCTCAATCACCAATCCCCAATTCCCAATCCCCAATCCCCAATTCCCAATCCCCAATTCCCAATTCCCAGTTCCCATCTTCCCAATATCCAATCCCCAACCCCCCAATCCCCCAACTCCCGACAAACAACCGCCTGCACACCCCAACGCACAGCTCAAGCAACGATCTTCCCATTTCCCCTCATCCAAACCCCAACCCAAACTCAACCCACCACGCACAAATCACCTACCGAATGATCCGGTACCTATCGGGCCCCATCCATCCATCCTATCCTATCCCATGCCACCACACCACACCACACCAACAAGCAAATCCCATGCACAGTACCGCACACCATCGCACAGCACGGTACATCACATCACATCACATCACCACACCGCACCTGCCCACGAGCTATCCGAGCAGAGAGTTCGCGCTCCACGAACGACGACGGCAGTGCAGATCGTGGGGATCCTGGAGATCCGTTACTACACTACACTATAATATACTATGTATGCACAGCGCAGCCTGCGAATGCCGCGATGGATGGATGGGGGATTTTGAGAATGCGGATGCGGATGCAGCAGATAACGATGAATCGTGATGGAAGATTCAAATCAAGTGTACAAGCGCAGTACGCGGATATGTTGAAAATCAAAGTAAGTGAATAGATGAACAAATGGTCAATTAAAAAATGGGGGTGGATAATTTAGATTGATGTTTGATAGTCAGGCATGGCCATGAATGACTACGAGTGTGGAAGTTGGATATCCATCCCCTTCTCATTGATGCATCGATTGCTCCATGACGCAAACTTTAGAGGGCCGATATTGGATTCAAGATAGCAGTGAAATCCGTCAAGGCCAAATCGTATCATTTAACCTCATGCCACAGCGATCATGTAACCATCCATTTATCCCAACCCACCGCTACTCCCTCAAAGCCAACCTTCGTCCGTACCGTACACAAGACTTTGTAAACCATCTCCAGTCATACCGCTGCATAAGCGACGCCACATCTTTTTACAAAATTACACCTCAGTATTGAGGCTGTTGGTATGCGTACTAAGTGGGAACTCATCGCCAAATCCATGTTTAGTAGACAGACAAGAAAGCATTTGCGAAAAATTTCCCCACACAATTAAAATAGTCCAGATTTACGCAAACGAATGCCTTTACTTGACACCTAGTGAAGGTTTAAGTTGTGTCCCGGAAGTACTATTGTATTTCCGTGATGAGTTGTTAAAATTTTATATGACAGCAAGCTCAGTTCTAACTCATCTCCCCGTGTTATGGTGAGACTCTGATTTTGGTGTCAGTGGTGGGATCCCCATTTTCATCTGAAGATCTACCTCAGATCAACTGGTATTTGGAATTGCATGATTGAGTCGTTTCTTTTGTGGTTACTGATCAAGCTGACACCACTTTGAATTCAGCGACTGTGAGGATAACACAGAGAAAGTGGACTGATCTTTTGGTTTCTAAGTATCTGTATACAGCTGTCTTATGAGTTATGACAATACCATTAGGCACAAGGATATCCCCCTCATTGATGAAATGAAGAAGCAAATATATGAAATTTACTCAATTTAAAGCATCTCATGAAATCGGCGATATGGATTCATTGCCGTGAACCATAGTGGAGGACTTCGACTCTTGCTGATCAATCTCTGGGGACGAAGACCTATGATTTGTAGATCTTTAGGCTGTCAATATAACCCTCAAGGCGGTGTACAGATCTGTACGGTGTATAATTGTAACAATATCATGAAATGTTGAATCGTCCACCTCAGCGAGGGTTATGATATATGGCTTGATGCGAGCCGCCTCACGCGACGTAAAATACTCTAGAAGAAACGAGGCTCCTTCAATCTTCGAGATCCACGTGGAGATTTCGAGACCAAACGCGACTGAGTGCTAGTCAGGACCGCATCTCCAACCAAAGCTCACAACAGAAGCCGCATTGCGGTAATGCTTCCTATACAAAAGAGTATAGGATGTTCCCTTCATTTGCAAATCCATTTTGAAAATCTGGACACGAGTAGCGCGGCATGGTGAGACAAAAACTTAAAATCGAAATTTTCAGGGATTTACCCAGTCTCGACATTGAAGCGAGTATTTGAAGCATCAATAGGCGCATAAGTGGGATGGAAGCCCTTTAGTGGAGTGAAACACGCCCATGATCTACCCCAAAGGAATTTGATGTGTGAACTGTTCAGCAGAAGGGGGAAGACGTGGTATGCGCCACCGACTGGCAAAAGCTCTTCGACTGCGGGAAAAAACTTAAGAATATGACATCTTCCCGTTCATTAGTTCTGATGCTAAATGCACTGATGTAACTATAGGCAAGGATGAGTAGTCAACTTTGGCTACTCCTTTGCCAGTGCTTCTTCAACCTCTTCCCGATTGGACATATCTGCTGAGTATAAATGTGCCCGAACCAGAAATGCCACGAGGTGTAAAGGCGCTAGAATAAGGATCCTACCTCGTAAATGCTGCACATAATCAAATATAGCACCTAAACCAAAAAGAGTGTTTTCGGGACGGTTGATATACGTTAATCACTGTTTGCGGCGCAGCAATTTCAGCCCAATGATTACTTTTGATTCGGTGCCCCAAGAGTATGAATCGGAAAGTATCTAGCGCATGAAACGAAGTTCTCTCAACGCATTGGCCACGTCGTATGCATTCTTGTGCCCTGCAGAATTGCATCGATCCGAATATGCCCTAGGTAGATGAGGGCAGGAGGGTAGGTTAGCCTATGCAACAAGCGGAACAACGGCGTAATTAGCATAGCTGGTATTGAAAAATCAAAGAGATTAAACCTTATTAGGGTAGCACTGCATAACGTGCGGAACAGTTTCTCTTGGGCCCAACGTCGTAGCTGAATAAATGAGATCAATCAATCTAACCATTATTCAAAACCGAGAAGAAAATTTAGTGAAGCATAAGAGGACAATGCAACGTCATCTATTGAAACTTCCTATAGAAGAACAATGGAATATGGAAGCGACAAGGATCCCATCTGCCATGCCCAAGCACTTTGGTTACTTGGCTTGGTAACCTATTCGAAGCGGGATATCTCCTCAGGTTCCGATCGGTCTGACCGGTTTCTTACTTGTTCCGCTTTCTCTCGCCTTGCTTTGATGTTGCATGATGATGAGTCTTGAGTCCATAAAGACCCCACAGCATCCGAAGTCTCCGATATGAGGGTGAAACATTCATGTCCTTGTTCTAGAAGGTGTTGATGAAGCTTCTAGCGTCTTAGTATCATGGTTAATACGGGTTCAATGTTATATTTAAAGTACTCGTGCGGCCAGAAAGTGTGCAAATCCGAAGCTAGATGCACATACCACAAGATGATAAACTACGACAGGAGTAACCTGGCTTTCGAAGCGGTAGAGTTGCATACCTACTTTGTGGCAGTACGAGTAATGACTGTCAAAAAAGATTGCTGCAAGCCATGTGGTGGCATATCCTTGAATCTTGACGAATCGTTGCGTTCCCAATCTTCTATTCCTGGTCAGATTGGAAGTCTGAAGTGCTAGGAAAGCGTAATGTTCCGTTTCTGGAACGTTAGCGGTTAGCAATGAGAAAGCTAGATACCTTCCCACTCTTTCCCTTGACATTGTGAGCGCTTGAACGTGTAGTTCATCAATCAGGCTATCATCCAGCGCAAGTTACATACTAGGGAGGTTAAGATACAGAAAGCTAAAAACATAGAAGAATAATGGAATAACTTACTGCACGTACCGTAATCAATTTGACATCAACGACCACATATCTCGATGATTCAAACGTCTATCCCCTTCTGACCAAGATCCTTGAAAGACTTTTGATTTCTCCGAAAAATCAATCATCATTTTCGGACATCATATCCCTTACTAGAAACTTGGAAAAGGGCGATAGTCCAAACGGTACTTGTTGCAGTGTAGTGTTTTCGGTAGTAGAGGAAGATTATATGGCAAAGACAACGCATGGATAATAAAGCGACCCGGTCTTTCACCCAGCGAATCCAATGCCATGGCCTTTGGTAACATGGAAATTAGATCTGACGACTTGACAAGGTTCGCACGTTTTATTAACAGAAAATAACATGGTTCCATGGTCATTATGATGAAGCGCCCTTGGAACAGTGAGGTAGGTGGGGTCACTTTGCAGCGAAGGATTGAAAAAGCTGTGATACTTATGAGTCCTAAGCACAAACTTAGCCAAATGCGAGATACTCCCCGGGGGTAAATGAACTTAGCTCTTGTCCGAGGCCCAGCTGCCAATTACCAATGGAATTGGATGTGACAAACCTACAAGGAAGAGACCGACGGAACGAGGCAGACAGGGGAAACGGGGCATTATCAACTTGAGCAAGTTAAGGTATCCATTTTGACGGGGGAGGAACGAGAGAGAGGATACTAATCCCAAATCTTTGGGCAGAATTCCGGTACTTGCGTTGGTAGATAGACAGCGTGTGTATTGCCAAAGTCTGGTAGAGATGGGGATTTTAGCACAGTATTGATAAAAGGAAATTTCGACGGCGGTGACTTTTGACCAAGACATTTGTCGGCTTTCTAGATGAAAAGAATCTCTTGAAACCTTCTAGAAGTTTTTGATAAGCTAGCTGACTGCATGGATATGTAGGTTTGTACCAAACTCCCCCTCAAAGGAATAAACACTGTAACCGAGATGGCAGTGGCTACTTCCTTTGATGACCCCTTACAATTCAATAAGAGTGCATGGAAAGAAGATGTAGGATTTCCCTATCACGCCACTAGTTTATGAAGAGGTTTCCATGTGCCGTATATGTTGAAATTACAATATCTCAATGCATTGCATCATATTGGATATTGGTACTGCCTGTGTACACATCACCCTTTCATTGCCCCTAAAAGCAGCTAATCGCCTTCACCTTGATAACTTTTCCCCGACAGTGTATACGTCAACTTCTCCAGGATTGTCCCCCTTTATCTACTGCATAATCTCTGATGATATATGATGCAAGCTAGAGTGTACATTGCACATTGCAAAGGGCATTTGATCTTCAGATCCTTTGATAAAATGCTGTTTGGACCTTTGATCCGACTTAAGAAGCGTCCTCTACGCTCTGGTACCTATGCGTTCGAATCCTGTCGCCTATATACACTTTGATAGGGCTTACGAGTTTCTTAACCAGTCGGAATTTCAAAAGCCTCCATTTATGAAGACTGCCGTGCAAGGGACTGCATCATCTACGGATCGGCTCTACGGTGTGTCTAAGTAAAGAACAGTCACGAGACCGGTATGCGAGCATCATGTTCAAGGTCTTCCGGGTCCTCTCCCGCTCAGGGGCAAGTAGACCAGAGTTGTCCCTCCCCCCTGGTACTATTTCATACCGCCTCCTAGTTTCCAAACCTCAAAACCCCCCCGGAATCTGCTACCATTTTCTTACTCGTCCGAGCCGCCCCACGTGTCTCGCATTGGACCGAGGACAGTGATCGCTTCTCAAACGCTATTGAGGGAATCATCACATTCCGTAAAGTTCTTTGATCTAGGATTGTGGGTGTATCTCTTTAATGATATCTGTCAACGAGCTGTTAGTGATTACACCGTACCGATGCCGTTCTTAACTAAACACGACGGTAGCACTAAATGATGTGCAAGGTCACTGTTCACAAGGCGGTTAGGTATACAAATTATCCAGGAATGACCTACCTAAGAGACTCGTGGAAAGGAATGCAGTCAGGAACAGACACAGGCACATTGTGGCTTAGCTTTTTAGGAGTTTTAGCACAGTTAGCTCCACCCATCAATCATTACCATGTTCGGACTCCGTAAAATCTTTTGACGGTGTAGGGTACGTATCTACTATCTACTATCGAGTATCAAGAGCTGCTGGAGCCTCAAGGTTTACTAGGGTGGAACTTCCCAGCACTCCAGGAGATGGCTGATGTTTCCAATAGGCTCATTACGGGGTAATTGACATAGTGCGGCAGCGTACCTTACCACTTGTAACTTGACTCACGCCCCGTGGCCTATACCTGGCACAACGTAGCGCTTGTGAGATTACAATTCGTGCAACTTGCAAGCACAAATGATAAACGCGGTGGTCGGACAGCTTAAAGGTAGGGACTGGTGGGAGTGGCATGTAGCATGTAGCGTGGGGCACCGTTAATTGAGGGAGCACAATGGCAATGGACCCCCGGGTGGTCCTTGGTCACTAGATCATCAATCATCAATCATCATTCATCATTCATCTTGAAGAATGAAGATGTATGGCAGTTGGTTGGGCATGAGCATGGACATTGTAAATAAAGCTAATTTACCACGATTGAACAAAATGGCATGAGAGCAATGAAGGCTCGGAATGGCTTTGATACTGAACCGGTGATAGCATTATCCTGTCAAGCTTACTTTGGGGTCCACCACTAATGTGATTGAAAGAAAGTATAATGATACGAAAGTGGCATGAAGCCGTGGCAATCAACACCTGCAATTAATAGGCATGCGTATTTGTCCTGTATGGTATAGATAGAGCGTGAGGCAAAATTCACATATCTCCAGATATTAGCCCCTAAGAGCAAACGTATGGTGAATGAGTATGTGTTGTACAGTAGATTCCTTTAGCTGGTGCCTATGTCAAGAGGAGAAGGCAGTCGCCTAATCATCTTTGAGAGATCGCGGTGACAGGATTGATAGGATTGAGTCGGTTGTGACCAGGGTAAAACTAGGGGATCTTAGAAACGAAACTTAGCAAGTCAGCGAGTGTCTACCTACCTTTGTAGTCGCAAATCTTGATCCAGTCAAGTGTGTGTAAATATTTACATATATTAAAAGAAAGTGGATGTGAAGTGGACACTGGACATCTGACACTGGTGACTGAAGTGACATTGGACATTGGACATTGGATATTGGATATTGGACATTGGACTGTGAGAAGTGGAGGGTGATCGGCGGATTTCAAGTCAACTCTCTCTTGGTACACATTGTTTATTATCATTACAGAGTGCAATTTTGTCCTCGATCAATATGTGCATATTCCCAAGCAATATTGAGGGACGGACGTGTGTATCCATAGGTACTCGGATCGATGAGAAGTGCCGTTGTCTTGTTCTGGTTCTTTTTCCACTTCTTTTTCCACTTCTTCTGCTTGTTCCTCATCATCGTCTCCATCATCCTTTTCTTCTTTCTCTCTTCTTTCTTCTTTCTTCTTTCTTCAACCATCTCAGTTCCCTATAGACCAAAATGACTAAGCGAGAAATCTATTATTATTCCATCAAGTCTCAATTCCTGACTCTTGAGTCTTGACATGAATCTTGTCCTCTTTTTCTCTTTTCCCTTGCCCTGCTTCATCCAAGTCTCTCCTCACAATTCCCCTATAGAGACTGACTATACCTGGTAAATCGAGGACTAAAGTTCTGACCACCCTGTTTTAAGCTTTTAGCGACTTTTCTTTTTATCGTACCAGCAAACCAGGATTTCCAAAAGGTCTCCATCAACAAAGCCTGCAAAATCTAATCAGCCCCTGTAAATTAAAAACAAAAACAAAAAAAAGCATCGACATCCATCTAAAAATTCTAAATACCCTCGTAATACACCCACTATTGCCGAATAGAAGGCCAAAAGAAGGATTCGAACCCTTTTCTTGTGCTTCTAGTTCATTAATTCCCCCCCCTCTCTCTCTCATTCTTCCCAAGTTCCCCCCCTCCCCTCGAAGGCCGAATATCTCTACAACCCACCCTTTCCCTCAATTATTGCTCCCAGTCTCTTCTCAATATTTCCGCATTCCTTGTCAATTCTCCTTCCTAGACACCTAGACACCCAGACACCCAGACACCCAGATACCCAGATACCCAGGTACCCAGATACCCAGGTACCCAAATATCTCACCCTCTTTTTTCGAGAAGAAAAAAAAGAAGTAGAAGTCTGATCCACACATCAAAACGCTAGACCACTTAAAATCATCTGTGAGTAGCTAGAGAGAGACAGAGAGAGAGCGAGAGCATCTCATTCTTCCCACGATACATGAACCTTCCCTATCTCATTCTCTAAACTCCTCGCCCGTCCTCCTCTCCAACAATAGCATCTACGCTTTGATATCTTAGCTCATCATTTGTGGTTTCTAATTGAAGAGCATCAACAGACCATTTCATCTTGATTGTACATTATTTCTCACATTAAATCTATAAAATCGGCATCGGCGCATTATTAACGATCAAGAAAGAGTACCTGCCGCATTGTATCCCGAGCTTCTAGTTCAGCCCAGAAGCAGCCTCCATCTCGAGATCTCTTCTCCGCCCTGCAGCAACCGCATGGTTCCTTCCGAGGCATCTTAATAACCTTCGTGTCACCTGGAAAACTACAACCTCACTCCAACGTCAGTTCAATCCCGTAAGATCGGATTACAATCTCAATGTAAGTTTGCATATCCTTACCCATCAACTACCCACGGTAGGGAAACAAATCACTAACGTCTGATGGAATACTAGAAGATCTACCCGAATCTTTCTTTCGATTTCTCGACTTCTTGAAAGGATCAATTACTTCTCCAACTCAAGACGCGTTTTACAAACAGATTCTACAAACAGATATAACTTTGCGACGCGAGTAGTTTGTGTTAAGACTCTGCATATCGGGGAACGGTCTCGAGTCTCAAGAGCGCATACATAAGGATAAAAAAGGAGTGTTGGACTAAGCTCAGTTCTTATTGCGAGAACAAGTTTGCGGATTCACCAAACTCTATTCAAACCAAATTCGAAAACGCGCCACTTCAAAGACACTCTGCCTCATCACATCTCACATTCACCACTGATCCAATATATCATCTCATCAGACGAACCTTTGGCTCGTGCCTCAGACACTGCAGTATTCCGAACCAGCATCAGTCAAAAGAGGTGCAAACATATTCTCCAGTTCTGGGAACCATTGCTAGCCCATACGAACCAGTGTGTATTTACGGTACGGTACTTCCCTTGGAATCAAGAAACACGCATGCGCAGTCGCGTCTAGGAGATTGTTCCAATCCAGCAAACTAAACCAGCAAACTAAAGCCAAGAGACTCGAGCAATAGCAGCGTTCCATAAATTGGAAAAGCACCATCCTCTCTGATTTGAGAAGGATTAAAAGAAGAGTCAATCAATTTTTAACCGGTCTGTACGGTTGCCCGTGCGTTGTGACATTCCTGCATCCCCGCCCACCCAGTGTCCAGATTGGCGGACTTGACATAGTTAACTGCTCGTGAAAATTGTCGGGGTCAATTTTTTAATTTTTTTTGATCTTTGAAGCCATACAGTGGACAGTGGACAGTGACCTAGTCATCAATAATAAGGTAAGCAAGCTCGGATATCTGCATATCTACACACATACACACACAGTACAGACAGTGCATACATACTGGATCCACTCACCCGCTCATCCACCCTTATTAACTCTACGTTATTCTTCCTACAAATTGAGGAGAATTGGCGGTGTGCACCGTGCAGTTGTTGTTGATGCCAACACTACACACAGCATTGCATCTCTTACCCCATAACACTTTGCTAATATTCACCCACTATAGACTTTTTGAAAAAAGTGAAAAGCGGCAAAATCCCCTCAGAAGAAGTCATTCTAAAAAGTCACTTTACCTTTTTGATTGGAACGAAGAACTTTCAATCACGTTACTCTACTCAATTCACTACGGTCACTTTGGTCATTACGGCCCAATCTAAATCTTTGCAAAGTATTTTCTATTTAATATTCTTGCATACCACTTACAGCCTCTCGAACACTGGTTCCCGAGACACAAAGCAACCTTCGAGACACGGTACCAGATTTCAAAACTTGGTACGAACGCCTGATCCAAGCGTCGATCACGTCCTATAATCTTCTTTTATTCCTCTTTACTTCATTTTTCCTAGCCAACGGAATCTTGAAAAGGAATCATCTCATTATGGATATCAAAGAAATAGTTAATTCGAAAGGAGTGAAAGGAGCAGCGGCGGCGGCAGCAGCATCAGCAAGTGGTCAAGCTCAGGCTCAGGCTCAAGATTTACACTTACTCCAAACTATATCCCAAGCCAACGGAATGCGCATGTCTGACGCTGGATCCGAGAGAGGTACTTCTCCTCATGGTTCTGAACATTCTCAATATTCTACACCACGAATGGGAATGAATGTAATGAACGGAGCTCCAAATGGCATGCGTTATCCTTCACCTCCCGGTATGCAAAATGCGATGCCAATGATGCAACAACCTTACCGCCCTGAGATTCCTTTCGATAACGGTATGATGCCCACACAACAACAAGATAACACGCGTCAACGTCAACCTGGAGATGTCACAGTCACAAAAGCTTTTCCTTGTAGTACATGTGGCAAAGGATTTGCTCGTCGAAGTGACCTTGCAAGACATGGTAAGTTCCTTGATAAAAATTATTATGATCGGAGTCGAGTTGCTGACCCCTTTATCTAGAGCGAATTCACAGTGGTGTCCGACCTCATGTCTGTGATTATCCGGGGTGTGGCAAACAATTCATTCAAAGATCAGCTTTAACAGTCCACCTTCGAGTTCACACTGGTGAAAAACCTCACACTTGCGAACGTTGTGCAAAGGTGAGGATTATTTACGTATGGGTTGATGCATTTTGCTAATTCAAGACAGCCCTTCAGTGATTCCAGTTCTCTTGCTAGACATAGGCGCATTCATTCCGGAAAGCGTCCATACAAGTGCCCATATGCCGATTGTCAAAAGACTTTCACCCGAAGAACCACTTTGACACGCCACCAAAATCATCATACCGGAACTGTCGAAGAGGCTGCTGCCGCAACTGCCGCTGCTCTCGCCACTCGACCTGGTAATAACAGACCTAGTAGACAACGTTCCGATGGCGAGTCATATTCAAACAATGGATCTCCAATGTCAACTCCTTCACCAGGCCGACATCTCTCTGCTTCTCCAAGTTCTGACATGGCACCAATGAATAACATGCAGCGCCACCCTGGTGATTACGGCTACATGAATAACAGCTCTTTACCTGGTCATCTTCGTGGTGACTATGGTGTACCAAGCCAGCCACCACCAGTCTCTACTGCTTTTGCAAATGGTATGCAGCAACAACGACCTACCTCCCACCCAACCGGTTATGGCCCACCAAACATTCTAGAGCCTCCTGCCAACATGGAACAACGTCAACCTGGTAGCGCAAGTGGTAGCCCACACATGACCAACATGGGTTGGCAATCACCATCTCACATGGGATCTCCATCGCACAACAACAATTACGTCTATCCAGATCCTGATCCGTATGGATCTGGCGCAGCGATTGGCCAGATGTATTACCCAAATTCAAATATGAGAAGACCACAGAGTACGGAGCCAGAACAATATGATATGAAGCCAAGAATGGGCGATCTATGGGCCACAGCTCAATGATGAACATATCGTATCGTCTGAAACTTTCTTTCTCTGCCTGCTTTAAACGATTCTCTGGTTTTCATAGTGCTATGAATCTTTTCATGAACTATGTTTGATACCCTGTACACATCACGACTCATTCTTTCATTTCTCTCTGATCGTTCACTCTTGATGTTCGACAGTACTGCATACTATCAAAAAGGCTTTGTTATCTCGATATTGGCGTTCTTGAGATTCTATCGCGATCTCGTGACTTTTAGGCGGTTTCTCTTTCGGTGGAATAAAGAATCTCTAGACATCATGAAGCAAACGACCTTGTTTTCTGATTAAATAACTTCGGGGTTGTGGCTCATGGCAATAATTATGATATTGGTCTCTTACTCTCACATGCATCACACTTGGTATCAAGCTTC
This sequence comes from Botrytis porri, assembly GCF_014898465.1. Taxonomy (NCBI): domain Eukaryota; kingdom Fungi; phylum Ascomycota; class Leotiomycetes; order Helotiales; family Sclerotiniaceae; genus Botrytis; species Botrytis porri. Next base: position 840,977 of record NW_024066078.1, read on the forward strand.
ACGGCACCTACTTCCACGTTGGACTGGCTCGCTCTTAGGGCTATACATTTTGTTGTGGGCTGTTTGCAACAGCTTTTGTGATGAATTGAGCAATTGGGCTCAAATTCTTTACTCCTTACTTTATTGTAAAGTGGTAATTTCGGGATTGGGTTGGTCTGGTCTTGTTTGGGACGAGCGATGGGAGGTGAATAAATTGATGGGCGGGATGCTTGCTAGGGGCTGCTTTTTTGCTGCATTTGCTGGCGTCAAAATTATGTGTAGAATTGCCAATAATGAAAAAGTTTAACATGACCTCTGTATTTTTGTGATAATCTGTTGTAAAATGATTGTGCATTTGCAATGCTATTCTGAGTTTCCTTTTTCCCGGTAAAACTGAGTGTCGTGCGTATACATGCAAAGTAAGTACTTGAGGTGTAGTACATACGATTTACGAAATAGTAGAATGTAGAAGAGACTCAAGAAACATTGAAAACCTAGCTAAATTCCATTGTTGAGATTTTGCCTTTTGCTCCTCGCGGCGATTGAATCTAATATACCAAGCCCATATAGAATTACAAGTAAGGACCAGTTAAACTCCTCATCATCATCTATCCAAATTTATCATCTCCGTTTTATCTCCTGCATTTGTCTACCTCTCTTCTTCATTGCCTTTCAGCGGCCATCTTTTCAGCCTCTTCTCTATCCGGAAATCACAAGTGATATCTTTTTTAATACACATAGATCGAAGTTTCACCTCAGACCCTATTTCCATTACGCTGCTCCTCACTCTTCACCCACTTTCCCTCTTTCTCCTCCATATACTCCACCAGAGCCTCAATCGTACAAGTCTTTAACCCCCATTTCTTTCCAAAAGCTAAACATCCATCTCTCCTCAACATTCCCGGCTCCTTCCTAATCGCCTGTCCGGCCACTTCCTCTCCATCCTCCACAATCTCACATATAACCCCCACCAGCGGCTTTCCCGCCAATTTGCAAAAATCCACCGCGGCCTCCGTATGACCCGGTCTCTCGCGCACACCGCCCTCGCGCGCCCGCAACGGGAATACGTGGCCCGGTCTGCGGAAACTCTGCGGGCTGGATTTCGCATCCGCGAGCATGGTGCAGGTGAGCGAGCGATCGTGCGCGCTGATGCCGGTGGTGGTCGATGGGTGGTTGGCGTCAATACTTATGGTGTAGGCGGTACGGTTGGGATCTTCGTTGTCGCTGACCATCTGGGGGAGAGCGAATTGCGTGGTTAGGGAGGGGGGCATGGGCGTGCAGATTATGCCGGAGGTGTGGCGGACCATGAAGGCCAATTTTTCGGGAGTCATGTCGCTAGCGGATATGATCAGGTCGCCTTCGTTTTCGCGCGAGGTGGAGTCGAGGACGATGATGAATTCGCCATTTTCTGGGAGGTGGGAGGGGAGAGTTAGTTGGGAGGGGGGATGGGCCGGGAGGGAGCGGATGGAGATGATGCTTACTGAAGGCGGTGATTGTGTCTTCGATTGTATCGAATTCGTGGATTATATCTGAAGAAGGCATTTTGGGTTTCTCTGAGAATATGCTGTGCTTGAAAGGAAATAAATGAGTCGGACTGAGAAGATGGGATGAATATATAAGAGTGCCCCGCTTCCGAATGATAGTGGGGAGATGCCGTGAGATATCTAATGATGATTTTACAATTGGACTTTGCGTCTATGACGATAATAGAAATAATAATGAATAAGCAATATCTTCAAGAATGATATCCAGGAACGATATATGTATGAATATATATTCAAATCAACGTATATGATTTTACACTACAAAGTAGCTGAACATCCAAGTGCCCTGAGTACATTTTTTGTTCTCCGGGGGCGGATGGAAAGATCTTCGGCATCGGACAACTAGGGGATTTTGGTATAGTACAGGGGTATGTATGTATGGAAGACAGAAATGCATAAGGGCTTACCAAGAGGCTGACAAAAGTCAATTTAATTTTCATGTCAGCAAACGCTCCCTTCAACAAATCATATACGAAAAGTACACTTACAACCTGGGATTTCTCGAACGTTTTGTGCCTCGACGAATCTATTCCTGGGAGCCGATTACATATCTCTAGGTAACTAGTTCGTATTATTCAATTCCTATTGGTAACGAAAGAGCTTGGCCTTCGACTTGGAGTACAGGATTATATAGGAATTTTGTGACATTATTTTACATGTTTACATACCAGTACGTACATACAAATATACAAATCATGCCCGTCACTCTCTCCACGCCACTACGTCCGACATCCCTCCGAAACATCAACCTACTCCTCCGAACCGCACCTCGATACATCCAGAACCAATTCCGAAGTCAATCTACCTCTCCCAATCATTCTCTTTCCCAATCCTCATCATCCGTCAATCCCGACGAAGTATCGCATTTCAATGTCCTCGCATCAACATGGTGGGATCCCCATGGCTCTTCACGATTACTACATCTCATGAATCCGCTCCGTCATGATTTCATTCGCACATGTCATTCTTCGCAGCCCATTCCCCCTGCATCCTCCGGGCTAAAATATCTCGACATCGGGTGTGGCGGCGGGATCTTCGCCGAAAGTGCTGCGAGAATGGGAAACTCGGGGAGTGTCACGGCAATTGATCCTTCGCCCGTAGTGCTGAATGTTGCAAAAGCTCATGCGCGGAAAGATCCAGGACTGCAGGGAAAACTTACGTATTTGAATACGTCGATTGAGGGGTTACCGAGACCGACTTCGAGGGAGGAACAGTATGATGTTCTTTCGTTGTTTGAGGTTATCGAACATATCACGTATCCGTCTGAGTTTTTGGATAAGTGCACGCCGTTTTTGAAGCCCGGGGGATGGATTATTATGAGTACAATGGCGAGGACGTGGACGAGTTGGTTGACGACGAAGGTGGTGGCGGAGGATGTCATGGGGATTGTGCCGAGGGGGACCCATGATTGGAATCAGTATATTAATGAGCAGGAGTTGAGAGGACATTTTTTGAGGCAGAGGGGTTGGAATAGTCCGATTGTTAGGGGAGTGGTTTATGTGCCCGGGTTGGGGTGGAAGGTGGTGCCTGGGAGTGAGAAGGTGGGGAATTATTTCTTTGGGATTAGGAGGGATGAGGTTACGCAGGTGTGAGGTGCGAGGGGACAGATAATTTGCATGTGTTGGGGTGTTGATATCCTGAGGAATCATCCGGAAGTGAAATCATTAATGATGAGTGATTACTCGTCAAGAAACCGAAGCCACTTGTTGATACCCTAATGGGTTGATAAGGGATGGCGAGAAAGGGATTTGGATGTGTAATCCTGGATACTTGAGTTTTTGCACGGCAAGCACAATATCATTTACATGATATTGTGAATAATGGCATCAAATACGATCCTTTACTTATCAGCACGATATTACAAAAGCGTATCCTTCGAAGAACATCGCCAAAATATATGGCCGATTTGGCTCTGCAAGATATCTCAAACGTGTATAACTACGGAAATGGCTACAAATTATGAGCCATTCTTATGGAGATGGAATAATAATGAATATCAAATCAACGTTTTGCGTTGTAAGTCTATACCATCTAGAAAACGCATATATCATATTTGACCATAGTCTATCTCACTCCTCCCATCCCATCCCATACTCTACAGAAAATATCCAGAGAATGCTATACATCTATCTATCTATCTATCTATCTATCTGATTCTATGATCCCGCATCCCATAAAGTGAATAATACTCGACACCTAACCTTGGGCGATAAGTAAGAGGTGACTTTTTGTTCTGAAAGGTTTTGTTGCATGTCTGTAGATGGTATATAGTTGCTAGCGTTGCTAGCGTGACAGATTGAACAATTGCAAGTGGGTAAAGGGATGGGAAATGGGAAGATGTGATTTATTAGATGTGCAACAAAATATATATAAGTGAAAAGATGCTGGTGAGTTGTTAGGTGTGAGGTCACCCGGTGGGGTTAGTAATGTGGAGTAGTGAATTGTGAGATGGGTTTTGTTGCATATCTGTAGGTGTATATAGTGGCTAGCTTGTTGCTAGCTTGTTGCTAGCGTGTGCTAGCTTGATGAAATGGAAATATCAAATGATTAATAAGGGGGTTGGAAATGGGAAAGAAATATTTCAGACGTGCAACAGAAGATGTGAAGAGATACTGATGAGTTGTCATGTGAAGTAGTGAATTGTGAGTTGAGTTGGTTTTGTTGCATATCTGTGAGTGTATATAATGGTTCATATATTTGCTAGCTTAGTGCTAGTGTTGCTAGTGCGGTCGATGGAAAAATGTCGAGTGGTTGAGGGGGTTGGAAACTGAAAGAAGTATTTCAGATGTGCAACAGAATAGAGAAGACCTGGTAAGTTGTCATGTGAAGTAGTGAATCATGAAGGGAATTGGTTTTGTTGCATATCTGTAGGTTTACATAGTGGCTAGCTTGTTGCTAGCGTGACCTATTGGGAAATTTCAAGTGGTTAAAGGGACTGGAAGCAGAAAGATGTGATTTAGATGTGCAACAAAGTTTATAAAAGGATACTGATGAGTTGTCATGTGAAGTAGTGAATTAGAAGGTGAGTTGGGTTTGTTGCATATCTATAGGTGTATATAATAGCTAGCCTCTTGATAGTGTTGCTAGCGGTGTTCGGTTCAGAGTTCTAAGAGTGTTCTACTCCTGTGAGATATGCAACGACGCTTATGATAAAGGTTGGTAGGTTGTTGTCTGAAAATTTCGGTGTATTCTATGGCGAAGTGGTGAGTGAATAGATGGGTCTTCATCTTTTTGTTGCAGGTCTACAGATGTAGTGCTGCAACTTTATAGCTAGCTTTAGATTTGCAGTTGCTAGTGAACGCTTCATTCGGGTTTCTGGCTTTACTGGCGAGGAGTGATATATCTCAGACACACAGTATAACGTGGTAAAAGTCTAGTGCATTGTCATCTGAAGTTGTTTGGGTGGCTCTATCGCATGAATTGGTGGTGGATGAAGGGAGATCGTTTTGTTGCAAATCTGAAAATTTTTGTTGGCAGCTAGCGTGGAATGTAATTGTAGTGCGGTACTGATTCGGCTTCTGAATGATTTATATGTCTAAATGAGAGAGGCAATGCTCCTTAACTAGCCGGCCACTTGGAAGAGCCGACCGTTAAGACATGCAACTAAAACGAAAAACGGCTTTTTGAGTGCTCTAGGTATCGATAGTTTCAAAATTGATAATCAATTGGTTGCGGGTAGATACATCAGACTTTTAGACGAAGTGCACAGGATTTTGTAGACATGCAACAACAATTTCAAAAGCTAATGGATTCTCATCGGGAATCCGTGAAACGAAGTTGCAGTACATTTGTAGAGAGTGGTGAATAAAAGGGTAAATACTAGGTAATTGGAATGGCATTTGAGGGACTGCTATTGTGACGTGTAAATCTTGCTCAATGTATTATGATTACTATGCCGACTCATGGCGCTTTCGGACAATAGATCCCTCGCGCTATAGTCGGGAGAATTTACGCTTTTTGGAGAAATTAATGAGGTTCGCATGCTTCCTTACTGTCTGTAGAAACTGGAATGAGGAATGGCATAGAAAGCTAACGGGAAGAGAGAAAAAGCTATGGCGCTCAAATCGTCGGACATACCTTGATTGAATGAGTAACCAAATTGACAAAACCTTGGGCAAATTTTCGGGCCATCTAATGGCTCAAAGATAATTTGGAGATTGGAAGGGGCATTATATGAAAGATTTTCGAGCTCTATCTAATCTGAACAATATAGCTTCCTAGGCCTCTCGTATGTGCCAGAGCCAAAACGTGAGTAACAAGGAGAAAAGCTACATTGCCACTAGCTTCAAAGATAAAGCTTTTGGAATGAATCGAGGTGCCTAATGATAGTACCGGACCAAAGTGATCATCATGGGTCTTGGCCCCTGACTGGCTACGATTCTAGGAGAGCAAGGTGATCTCAGGATACAGTAAACTTGAGATTCCAATCCTCAAAGCCTGCTAAAGTATCTTGAACTGCAGATCTTCTGATCAAAGCTAGAGTCATCATCGTACACAAATAGCGACAAGATGGCCAATATATCCGAGGTATCAGGAGAAAAGTTGAAAACGACGATTTCAAGCATATCCAGATCCGGCCAATGAAATGGCAAAGAAGAATCATAACCTCGACAATGGAATTGAAAGCTTAACTTGTGATAATTTGAATACACTAGCATCCATAAAAGACATTGTAGTTTTGTCTTTATTAAGAATGTCAACATTGGCCAAATGCACTTTGAATAAATATAAAAGCCTTAGGCACAAATGCCTCACCCTCCTCAATCTCTCTCTTAATTCTGATCCGCAAGTGCACGGCCCAGCCTCGCGCAAATAATTCCCCAGACGCGACTCCCCATCGCAATCAATCCATCAAGCTTTCCCCCTCCTTTGAGCTATAAAATTAATACCCATCAACAATGCCCTCACCAACCCCCTCGCCTGTCCCCCGCGGTCGCTCTCGTGTACGTTCCCGTTCACGAACTCCAGATTCCAGCGCATCACGTTACACCCGGTCGCGCAGCCGTTCTCCACGCCGTTCAATTTCACCTCGTTCTCGATCTAGATCTGGGGTTAGAAGTAGGAGTCGTAGCTTGGCAAGCGCAGTTGGTGCTGGTAGGAGTGGAGGTACGAGATATAGGAGTGAAAGTCGAGGCAGAAGTTTAAGTCCTAGGGGACGGAGTAGAAGTAGAAGTCGAGGGAGAAGTGAGAGTGCTGGATCTGTAGCTGCCCCGAGGAGTACCAAGGTTTGTTTGCTCGCCCTTATTTCCTTCTTCTCCTGAGCATGAAGATATCTTTCAAGCATTGTAGTTGTTAGTAAGCAGAGGTTCATATGCAAATACTAATAATCAATTCCGTTTACAGGTTGTAATTGAGAAACTCACCAAGAATGTTACCGAAGATCATCTTCGTGAAATATTTGGAAGTTTTGGTGAAATCAAAGATCTGGATGTGCCAATGAACAGAAATTGTAAGTTGCACATTAACATTTTCTGCATATCATCTCATCTTCATACTCTACCATCCTAATGTATAACTTACAACGAATGTCAGCTAACATTTTTTGAAAGTCAATACCAACCGTGGTACAGCTTATATTCTTTACGTCTCTTCACCATCCGCCGAATCTGCGATAGCTCATATGCATGAATCACAACTCGATGGCGCCGTCATAAATGTATCAATCGTGTTACCTCGCCGCAAATTTAGTCCACAACCACCAATGGCCCGTCGGGGAGTAAATATCGATCCTAGAATTCCAATTGGTAGTAGGAATTCTCGTGGCGGCTTTGAATCCAGGGGTGCTGGAGGTGGAATGGGAGGAGGCGGAAGAATGATGGATAGGGAAAGAGACAGAGGTGGTGATACTTATAGACCTGGCGAGAGAAACCGTGAGAGATCAAGAAGCCCCCGAAGACATAGGACGAGAAGTCGAAGCTTGAGCAGTCGATCGCGGTCAAGATCTCCAAGGAGAGATAGAGGGAGGGACAGGAGAGATAGTTTTGGAGGTCGCGGAGGTAGAGGTGGTAGGGATAGAGATGGAAGCAGGGATGGGAGAAGAAAGAGAAGTCCTAGTTATAGCAGCTATAGTAGCTATGATGATCGAAGTCGAAGTCCGAGTCGAGTTCGAGGTGGAGGTGGAAGGGGAAGACGTTAAGGATGCAGTTGAGATGAAGTTGGGTCTCCAAATTATTGCAGCAATCGGAAGGAATTTAAGCAGCGGCAGATGATCGAGATTTTGCCAAAGGTTAATGAAGAGCTGAGAGGAATTTGGAGCAAAAATGTACAAAATCTTTTCTTTCTATCAGCTGGGGTACTATTGTAGTGTAGGTATGGAGCGAAGGAGTTTGAGATTTCGAGATGAAAATGGATTAGCTATTAAAACGAACAGAAATTGTAATGAAAGTATGAAGCTTATTATTATTCTGGAGCGTAACGAGTGTTACTACTCTCAGTTAAATTTGCCATATTATTTCACATTATGTTTAATAAGATTCTATCGTCTTTTAGACTTCGGTCAAGAAGGTTCTAATATATAATCTCCCACTCATGACATATACTTTATGAAGATTCCTCTTTCGGGCGTCATAAGCTAAACAATGGCCAAGACGAGTCGAAATCATAAAAGCTAAAAGCTTTTAGTATCAAGACTTTCAACAGATCTCCATGCCAGCCAATTAATCGATTGGTTATTCGAAATCGGCGCGGAATACACCTCTCCCCAACTTGGCACTCAATTATTCATCACAAGTTACTTAGTAGTAGCATAGTGCGGCCGAATCAAGTAACATCAATAACTGTATGCTAGCAATTATGCTCTTCAACCTTTGGGCTCCCTTGTATCCTTACCTTTGTCAACACAGATGTTCTAGATCTTGATTGACATAGTGTGATATAAGGTGATGACTTCGTTCCTTTGTATTCTAACGATCAATTATTCGCGGCTACATCAACGTGTCATGCATACACTCTCATCATGACAAACGAAGACCTCACAGTCACAGAGCTATCTGTTGCACCCACTGCCCAACTTGCAATACGATACTCTCCAGTTGACCTCATCAAACCACCCACTGGTAACCTCGGGTCATCGAATAAGAAGATAGCTTTACCCGACGAAACCGTGCTATGCATTCTCGAACTAGCTGTTCAACTGGAGCCTCGCATGATTCGTCTCGAGTGCCATCACGACAAATGCCTCAAAACCATCATCGTGAGCGACAGCCCTGCCCAATTTCACATTACCTGGAAATTGAGACGATTGCTTTTAACCTCCAAAATCCTGATCTCAAAATCCTTGATACCTAGCAAAGAAGTGATGTTTACTTATAAACCATACTTTCGGCTCCCCGAATCATGCTTCAGTGCTGAGATTGACACCTTGCATATCAGCACACAACTTTACACGATGCTCAGAACAGAAGTTCCTTGGAGACATAATTTCAGACATATGACTGAACATGTTAAACGACTGGCTCTTGATCATACTTCCACCAATCAGAGTATATTTCTAAGTCGCTTACGCTTGGATTTCCCAAAATTGGAACAATATTCCGTACGATTTGATACAAGTCAAAATCTCACAGATCATGATGTAGATCGATGGGTCGAGATTTACAGGAAGCTTGGACGCGAAATTGATTACACGACGAATGTGCAGCTTGATGGGATGATGAGAACAGAGGGCGTTACACTATACTTTAAGCATAAGAAATTCCCTTTTGGACACGTCGCTGCGGGTCGCTTGTCGTTTCTGAGAAGTGCGAGTCGTATGTCTCAGGATTGGATTCCTCCTGTGGTGTCGAAGACCGGGCGCTTGTCGTGTCAGAGTGGTATGGATGTTGGGGTGCGGAATTCCTGTTTCCATATTAAAGGGTGGGATGGATGGATGGATGATAGTTTTTAGTGAGGGGTGAGGGGTGAGGGATGATTTGATTTAGATCATGGGAGCTGGTGCATCATTACTTTTCGGAGGCGGAGGATGTGTGGGACTTTGTGTGTGGAGATGTGGTTCCTATGAGGAAGAGATAGGGGAAGGAATGGTGTAAAGAGTTGAAAGGGCTACTGTGTTGTTTGATTTTTAGGAATGGGGGGGGGAAGATATATATAAACGTTTTTGAGAGGCTTAGGGGAGGGGAGTAAGGAGGCATGTGGATAGGTGGATGTAAATGTAGAGGAAGAGATGGGTATGTAGAGGACAATGGGTAAAGATAAAATTTACAGATGTGCTTCGGAAATACTCAATCCTGGATGTTGAAGAAATAACAGAGAGGAGGGTGAGAGAGGATGTATTATATATATACTTCGATACAAATCTGAGAACCCATGATATATCTGCTATACTTAAGTTTTGTGTTCACTATCTACAAGCGAGGTTTTCCGAGGAGAAGATTACTATACTAGGTTACTGAGGAGGGGGGGGGAGTATATGTTATAGCTTATTGACTATAAACTTTACAAATCCACCTAATCAACGCCATGCGATATAATACGATTAGATACTTTGAAATTCCCCATGTATACATTATATTACAACTCTACATATACGCTGATCTACATACAAGTACAAATTAAATATATACAATCAATGGGTTTATATATTCTTACTTTCTTGCTTTCTTGTAACCTATTTTAGTCCCCATTACATTAACATTACCATTACTTCACCATTACTTAACAATCCCCCAGTCATACCAGCAGACTATGTGCCAAGCCATACTGTATTACATGATAGCTATTCTATCATATCACATCAAATCATATCTTACTGAGTGAGTGACGTTTTGCCTTGCTCTTTCGTTCTTTTTTTGGTCGTATAAATTAATTATAGATATTTGATATTTGGGAGGGGGTGAGTTTGTATGTATGCATGAAGAAACTCGAATTCTCGGGCAGGGAGGGAATGTGTGGTTCGGCTGAGAAGGTAGAGCGTATAGAGCAGACAGACAGAGGGATTTTCAATGAACAACATCAGCAAATCATTTCAGCTCCGACATCTCATTTCTCACTCTCATCCCCTCTCACCTCACCCAGGAACTGCGCATCACAATCAGTGTATTTGTATATTTATTATTCAGGGCAATAAACAAAATGATATTCGCTACCTAGAACCATATCCTAAACCCCAATCCCCGAAGCCCACCATCTTGATATCAATAATCAAACTCCCTGCTCACTTATGAAATGACTTGACCTTCTCCATTTCATCCCAACTACCCATGAAAATACCGGATCTGTCGTGGATACTCTCGGGTACCACTTCCATCATTCTGTCCATCTTGCTGTTTAATGCTTGACCGCCGGCTGGAGATATGATGTTAGTATTCTGTGTATAATTGCGGGGAGAGAAAGGAGAGCTTACCATTTTCAAAAACCATAGCCATAGGTGCACATTCGTACAAAATTCTCAATTTACCCTTGGGACTCTTCTTGTCCGCCGGGTATGCGAAAACACCTCCATATAGCAGTGTTCTATAAGCATCTGCCACCATACTTCCGATATATCTTGCGCTATAAGGTTTTCCGCCCTCGTTCTCGGGGTACTTTAATGAGTTAAAGTAGTTTTTGGTGCTATCTTCCCAGTAAAGAGAATTTCCCTCATTGACCGAGTAGATGGATCTCGATTTAGGTAATTTCATATCGGGATGTGTGAGAATGAATTCTCCCAACGCATTGTCCATTGTGAAACCATTGACACCACCTCCCTTCATTGTAATAACTAATTGAGCCGAGGCACCGTACATGGTGAAACCTGCAGCGATGAGTTCGGTACCGGGCTTGAGGAGATCTTCCTTGGTTCCTGTAGAGCCTTCTGCGAGTTTATGAATGCCGAAGATTGTGCCGACGGAGACACCAGCGTCAAGATTGGAGGAACCGTCGATGGGGTCGCATGCTACGGCATAACGGGCGCCTTTAGCTTCAGGGAAGAAAATGGCTTCTTCTTCCTCTTCTGAAACTAAAACGGCGCATTTTCCGGAGGATTTCATGGCAGCGATAAAGAGGTCATTGCCAATGACGTCGAGTTTCTTTTGGTCATCTCCAGTGATATTGCTTGATCCTGCGAGACCGGTCAAGTTGATGAGGGTTGCGCGACGGATATAGTATGCTATCGATTTGAAGGAGAATTGGAGGGCATGGCAAAGAAGTCTGGTTCTTGTTAGTTTTCTGCAGATTTAAAAGAGTTAAACAAGGGAGGTGGCGTACGTGAAATCTCCGGTTGCTTCTTTTACTTTTGTTTGTTCTTCGGTGAGGAATCTAGTCAGAGTGATAATATCTGTGTTGATATGCTCTGTTGAGCCTTGGTCGCCGCCGTGAGACATTTTGAGAGTATTGAGTAGGAATGTTTTTGAATTGTGCGATTGTATAAACTATTTAAATAATAAATAGAAAAGAGTTATCCAAGGGAGTATCAAAGTACGGCCTGTTGTTATATAAATACACTGGACCTCGGGTCTACACGGGTATGAATTCCGGAAGCAGTATTCGATAATTACGATAGAACGAGCACGCCGATGGATAGTTTGGAAACGTGGGGGAAAGAAGGAGGAAATAAAAGGAAGAAAGGAAGAATGAAAGGAAAGGGAGGGAAAAGGGGGTAATAAGTACTTTTTTGGAATTTACCCAATCTTCTGATATCATCGAGTTGCAATGCTCCATTGTATTTCCAAGCTGTGAAGGAAGAAATATTGGAGCTGGATGATCTCCTCCCCAACATGACTCTCCTACACCGAGCCACAATACTAGAATACCCCAATTCCACCATTTTGGGTTGTTTTATTGCTTTACCAGCTACCTTAGCAGCTACCTAGATACCCAGCTAGACATGCTACACCCTCAACCCTCAACCCTCATCCCTCACACTCTCACCTCTTTCATCACATCAATGTCACACGTCCGACTCCCACGGGAAAGTTCAGTGGCTTTTGAAGTTCCCCCCTTCCTCCCCCCACGAGCCCCGCACTCAGGTCCCGTGTTGTATTTGCTTGGTTGCTTTGTTCATTCAATGCCCGGCGCTAAAAGGATCGGAGGAATGGGGGCCGGAAGAGCATAATTAAACACGGGAAACGTAATATCGGTATGCGGATTTGTTGGGCAAGCTGAGTGGAATAAGAATATACCTGGTAGTAGCATAGTGAGTCAAGGAAAGCAAAGCAATGATTTTCCGGTGGGATAAGATCACGAGAAATAGATTCCATACGCTTGGTAATATCCAAAAGTCTCGCCCTGGACCATGACTCCTGGGTAGGGATATATACAGTCCAACATACAACAAACAGCACAGTAATTACAAAGATTGGTCTGGAATTATTTTACTCGATAGAGTTATACGGGCGAAACCGGGCTTCGGACGGATATGTCATTTGTCTTTCCGTTCGCAAGAATGTTTTTCCATGGTAAATTTGAAGGTTGGAAATATATATTTATATATATAACTATATACTTATTATACCTGTGTGTATGTACCTAGTAGGTACCAGTACTTAATCTACCTAGACCTTGGTAAACATCAATCGACCAATCGTGCATTGGATCCTTTTTGTTGGTGACATGAGATGAGGTGAGAAGTGAACGTTTATTATTACGGAGCAACTACAGAGTCACACTTTTCGGCGTTAATAAATGTGAGAGCTCGGTGAGAGCTAGCAGCATATACAAACACCGAATTGAATAACAATAGCACGTGACCCTGAGAAAGTATCCTCGATTCGACGTAGAGTCTCAGGTTATCAACGGCTCATTGGTGAACCTCAGGTTGCAAAAGATCTTGCGCTAAACTATCTAAGCTAGTCTTTAGCGCGTGAATGAAATTTTTTAAGCTACAAAACTCTGCGTCTTCTTCATTCTATCCGAAATAACTTTTTTAACCCAACAACAACCTCTGCTTCATGCAGTATAGATTGAATTGGATTGATACAACTCAATTCAATCCAGTCCAATTCATCATCAATGGTAAGCGCATCTACATCTTCTTTCCCTTCCCCTCACTATGTGATGACAAAACAACAACCGCAAACTAGAGTCTTTGATCCTACGGGAAATGAAACTTTTGTAACACGTCAGTCTGATATTGGATCACAATTTATTCCATTCGAGCAAACTCATGATTATAATCATTGCTAACATCTGAGATAGATGTCAATGAAATAATCTCATGCTCCTTGCGATTGCTGTAACAAATCTCTGGATTTTACTTTGGCTCATCATTCCAATTGTAAGCTTCCCTTCATCCTTTCAAACTTTTTTCTCCCTCCCCCACATATAATTTGTGATGATGATCAGTTTATGCTTTTGCATGCTGGAAATTACCGACTGAAGCTTTCGGGCTTTTGACGACAAAAAAGGCTGTAACTGAGCAAATTTTTCAATTCAATTCATTTTGATGATTTTTTCCCTTTGAATCGATGCTAATTATATTCTAAGACTAGATGAGCCCTTCAAGTCAAGAGGTACGACACAACTGTTTTCACTTTCAATATCCCGCGAGACTGCATAAAATGATGAATGGCACTGGGCTCCGACAGTTCCAAAATGGTTCTGGTCTTGATGGATATGCCATTTTACGGCAGGCCTAGAAAACCTCGCCCACTGATATCAGTCATTACATCAGCATTTGTTGAACACATGTTTGATATATGGTTTCTGATTTTGGAAACATAGATCTGATAATACTTTGGGTACGCATCAGGTGTTCCAGGTCTTCATTGACTCTGGGCATCGAAACCTCCGTGAGGGCTGTAGCATCAGGTAAATAGACATTTTCTCTTAAATTTCACACTCTTTATGATGAGCATTTTTAGATGACGAGTCTGATTGGAGTTTTCCATGTTGACAACATCAAAATTATACCATTCATGCCTTCTGAATTTTGACGAAAAGAATTTACTTGTTATTGATCTTGTCAAGGCTTGTGCTAACGTTAAATTGTTAGATTTCCGAATCGCTGCAATACTCTTGTTGGCCAATGTTATGGTGTCAACTTATTATGGTAAGATATTTTCTCTTCTCACATTTTTCCGACAGCCCTCGAGCATTCTGATGACATCGATCGACAATGACAAGCATATGTCCAAGCCTCGGCTGTGACGAGCCTATCTTAACTGAATATGCTCATGCTATTATTTACTGTTTAAATTCAGTCGTAGCCATTACTAACGACTGTTCTTTAGATTCTTGAATGCGATGTTCCATCAACCTCAGTTGACATTATCTTGCATCGTCTAGCATGGTACTATTTGACCCGGGTCTTCGTTTATGGTATGTTACTTTCTTTTTAGTACACTTCCACCATCCTCACTCCTTAACATGATGATTAATTTATCACGACGGTCGACATATCCACACGTTGGTAATTGATGAAACTGCCTATGACTAGGCTTTTGATCTGACATTTCATTTTCCTCTACACTTCCTCGCAATCGGTTGATGATAAAACTATCACTAACAATTTGAAGATTAGGAAATGTCCATGCTTGAATGTAGCCTCTTCATTCCCTCCCGTTCACACGGATACTTATTTTCATTGCGATGCGCGGCTTGCCATGTACGTGAAGAAGATATCCACATAATCTCTTCAAAACAAAAATCAAATTCATTGCTTTTGTTATCATTTTATCACATCATTTGCTGTTCAGACATGCATAAGAACCAGCCAAACTTCGAGGTCTATTCAGTTGGCACAAAATGTTTATTCAAGCTACTATGACTTGCCTCTCCAAATACATCTATGGAGAAATACTCGTTTCATATCTGTATCGTAATTCATTCCAATCACAAAGTATAACCTGACACCGTTACTCTTTTCGTTAATTGTGACCAATTCCCGCTCAAAATATCAAGATACCCCCATACCAGCCATCAACTCCATTGCATGCAGAAGTAAAACCAAAACCAGACCTCCCAACACGTTCCTTGGTATCATTCGCCTTGCCGTCGCTATAAAAGGGCTCACGCCACCCACATAATATCCCTTTGAATCATCTGCAGAATCATCTCCAATCAATCAATGCAAAACCTGACCATCACTCGGGAACGCATTATCCAACGCCATGTAATCCAGCAAATCCATACCGCCCACATTAACGCCATCCGCCGTCTGCGTGATATTGACCTGACTATTGAGATCTTGATAGAAGGCGGATCCGGGTGGTAAATACCACATTTCGTCGCTGCTATTGTTGTTACCCCAGTCGTTGCTAGAGCCTGAGATGCCGAACATGGAATTGATGGAGTCACTGTTGAAGTTTGGACCGCCGTGTGCTGCAGGGTAATGGGTGCCGGCGTAGAAATCTCCTTGGTTGAGATCATAGGGCGTGGCGGAGAGATTGAGATCTGTGGGGAGTAAGTGGTTAGAGTAAAGATTTGGGAAGGGTGTTGGGTATTTGAACTTACCTGGACCATTTACGTGGTAATTGGGCATACCATCATTCCAATCTCGAACCGGATCAGCTGGGTCACGTCTCATTTTGTTCGGATCTGCGTCATGAGGTGGTACTGGAGTGCGACTTCTACTTGCGGGTTCTCCTGAAAGGGGAGGTGCTTCGGGGGCGCTAATGAAGCGACTACGCAGACGCTTGGTCAATGTTTCCAACAATTCCGCAAAGCGAATCCCGAGATGGACATCATCGACTACACAAGTACGAAGTGCATTGACCGCAGAATCCATGAGGCTGATACTGATCTCAACATCGTGTTTAGATGCTCCTAATGCGAATGTTTTCAACAAAAACATAGCACCACTTATAATCCGGAAGTATGTTCGAACAGGAGCATGCTTCAGGTAATCGTTTGGTAGAAGTCCCTCTACGACGGTTCGTAATAGGTTGCGGCATCCCTCGACAACTTCTCTGACATATCCCTGATCAGTCGCTCCAAAACCACCGAGTCTTGCCAATGGTAGCTTTCCGAAGTAATTTTGTGTTTCTGGGGACATGGCACTTCCTAGTGGTAAACCTGAATCATTGGAGGTGTTTGTTCGATTGGTTGCATTGCTTGTGCATCTTTCAACAACAGCCTGCAACGAGAGAGAATTTATGTATATTCTGACATACTCGTACTCTATAGTCAGAATATGTCGAATGTAGAGAGGCAATCCAAATCTGTCGAATTCTCGTTTCCATGAACTTAACATTGGTTGAAAATCCTTCAAGAGATCCGTGTAGCTACCGTCTTGGATGATTTTGGTCGTGTATTGCCTAGATCTAAAAATCTTTTCATTGCCCATACGCATGGCATTGCTAATTCCGGCCCAGCAATGAATAATCTGATCATCCAATTCTAAATCGGGAATGTAATTAAAATTTGTAACAGTGGTTGTATTGGTTTCGGGGGTTTTACCATCAATCGATAGCCTACGTTTTCGTGGAGCAAATGCAGGATCGGTTTTTCGCAGGTGTTCAGGAACCATATTGGTCCAACCTAAACGTCCAGCTAATTGCGTGACATAGATTAGTACCAATCGCTTGATTCTCGCGGCTCTTATTCGATATGACTCCTCGTTGTATTCTGGTCGTGTCATTTCTCCACCATCAGCTAACGACTCGTCAATATCATCGAAAACACCTAGTTCGTAGCCGAGGCCCATGGCGGTACTCAACAACATCCAACACATTCGATCACTTCTCCAAGCAGGTTCTAGCCAGCCTTCGATTCTTCGGCCTCCAACACCGCCAGGTAGATGGTGTTTGCCTTCTTCATCAGTAGTAAAAGCATCTTCCTTATCAGGAACTGGTAACATAAGTTCATCAGTTGCTTCTGCGGGGGGAAAGTGAAGAGCGCGAGGGTGCCATTCTGTCAAGATCATAAGACTTTCAATTGTACCGAGAGTACGAAGACTGCCTTTCCGAAGTCCTCTCCATGGTGCAGTGCTTGATGTAAGAGAAGCTTCTGCGCCGGAACCACAAAATCCACCACCGAATGCTTCTTGACCCCAAAGACATCTCTCGATCATGCCTCGCAAGTAAGTCCAAAGCTGTTCATGGATCGCGTACGATCTGGAATGTCCTCCAGCTCCAGACATTTCCATGTACCGACTTGAAATTGTCAATAATGTCACCGTGAGAATTGGTTCTTCGACTAGAAGCATAGGATGAGTGTAGGGCTCTTTGAAAGTAGGGGGAGAGATAGGTGTTAATGGGGACAAGAATTCGTAATAGCTAATCCAATCATTAGTCTCGTGTCAAGTTAGTGAAAAAGGAAAACTTACTATGTAATATATTGAATAGCTTCCGCTGCGGTAAACCATCCTGCGCGAACAAATCTGAACCTTGACCAAGCTTTAATTGCATCCTGGTATCCCAGATCATGATCTTTGTCTAATGGAATGGTATCACCAGTTGACAACGTAGGATCGATGGAAGATTCCGTATGGGTGGTTGTGTGTCGCATGTGGCTTATAGGAAATGAAGTATGTTGAGTTGCAGGGCCTTGATAGCTCTGAGAGGCAGATTGTGCTCTGTGGCCAATTCTTGGAGATTCTTGGCTATTGGAATCCAATCTTGCTCTTTTGTGACCTGGACTATAGAAGAAATTAGTACAAATTTTCGTGATGATGATGTATTCTTGTAAATCTAGCCAATTGCAAAATACCAGAAGCATTTTCTCTCATTAAAGCTGTACAAAGAAAGTACAGCAATGCGAAACAACTATTTAGATGTGAATTGCTCCAGATGAAAGTGCTCAACATACCTATCAGTAGCAGCCTTGTAAAGAAGATCCAAAGCATCATGAGGGCCGTAAACCTCCTGTCTCATAACCTCTTGCGCTTCTGGATTCTCTACATTCTGATCTCTTTCTTCTTGTTGTCGGGTTTCCGATTGAGGTCTTCGTAGAGGCTGAGTTCTCCCAATAGAACCACCAGGCGTAAGAGGAGGTCCAGGATCCATGCGCGCACTATCAGCGAAAGCGTTGCTTGTCGATCGAGCAGAAGAGGGTGCTCCCATAGAGTTTTGTCTGAAAGTTGCGGGGGGAGAGCCGGAGACCATCTTTCGACCATTGCGCGTTACATAGTCATCAGCATATTCATCTTCAACACTGTTTTCTCTACTGCCATCGGCCTTTCTCTTTCTTCTGGTGGCTGAAAAGAAACATTCTTTACTTTCGCGTCGGCATCGTACACATGGTGGATCACTCGGGTTATCGACACTTCCTAAATCACATCTCACTTTGCGACGACGACTGCAATGACAATTAGCCTTGAGATAAGATATTTGAATCGGATCAATTACCATGGGATGCAAGCTTGGTAAATCCTTTTGTGATTTCCTCCTACTGAAATGTTAGTCTACATGTACAATGGCATTGTGCGACCATGGCTAATTCCAAAGAATGTCTCCAGGATCCTCCACTAACCATTCTGCAACTTGGATTGCTGTTGACCAGTAGAAGATGTGCCATTAGTACTATGCTCACTCTGTTTCTCCTGCTGTGTAAAATTGGTCGCCGGCGTGGACATGATAATAGCAAAAAGAGTAAGCTTAGTTGTGTAAATGATCGAAGCTCTTTCGCTTTCCTACGGTTTAGGCTTTGCGATATGTTTCTTTCCCGAGAGATAAGAATGCCACAACCCGAACTGATTGACCGACAGACCGACAGCAAGGAACTTTTTCGGTTTTAATCAGCCTACTCTGTGCTTTGTACTTAGATAGACTGTCCTCAATTGTTTAGTTTGATCTCTTTGTTATTCGAGTAGAATGAAGTCAAAATTCTGGAAGTCTTGGGATGGATACTTAAAATGAAGAAAGAATTCGAGGTTGGATTCCGAGCAGGTGTTATTGACTTCTAATAATGTTTCATTATCCTCTTGACCTTCTTCCTTGTATTGGGTAGATTTACATACAAAAATGTGTTTTTATCTAACTCTTTTGGGTGAAGTTGCATACCCGAGGCTACAGTATTGTTTTTCAATGTACAAGGACTATCTACTCAGGTTGTGTGATGAACATGAATTTCGTTGATACAGGCTGTACAGATAGACGATACAGATGGACAATACACATGCTATCTATCTGTATAGGCGCAGCAGTGGGGATCTAGGCATACTGTCCCTACCCAGGTGATAGATACAGTATTCTACATACCTACCTAGTCAATGTTATCTATCATATTCCTCTTGCTAATTAGCTGTTATTCACTTTGCGCTTGATTAGAAATCCTTCTCTCTTCCATGTCAAGTGATTGAATACATACTCAAAGTAGTTAGTGAAGGGATTCTACTCACCTATATACTCTTTTAGCTCAGTAAAGTTGACGTTGAGCTACTTTGTATACCCTTGAGCTTTTAAATTGTTTAATGAGGGGAAGAGAAGCTAATGTCTTTAAGAAGCTAGTGTAGATCTGTGTATCATTGATTGAGTTTCTAGAACTTCTATCTCCCCTGTCCTAGGTTTTGCGCAGGAAAGTTAGATGTTTATTTCTTTTAGATCCTTAAGAATTAGGTCTTTTTAGTTGAGGCAATAATGAAATTGATAGGTGTTATGACGACAGTATAAATAGCGACGCTAGAGAACTATCGAAGGAGACAAAGTATGAAATTGTGTGGTATTATGCTATTTTCATCCAATGTTTACTTCATTCGTCTTATAAATACTCAACATTGATTCAAACAATCACTAGAATTGAGTACTTTAACGCATTTTTGACATTGACGTACGTATTCATCTTTGACATTGGGGATGATAACTTCGTATGAAGGGGTTTAACCGAGTCCCAAAGTTACTAGAGACAGTTGTCTTCACTTTACACTCAACTAGAGAGTGGGTCCAAAACCCCAAAGATTCGATGGGCTACATTGTTGGAGCATTTAGATTTTACATCTCTCTGTCAAGCCTCTCTTCTTGTTCATGGCCCTTGAAAGTTCACTGGCTGCTATTAATGTTCATTCAGCCAATTGTTCGGGTTTGCAAATTTAATTTTGAAAGTTTTAATTACAACTTCAGAGTGTCTTGGATGCCCATAACAACGTCTTGGCTCTAGGGATAACCTTTATACCAAGCAGCTACGAAGTCTTTTTTTTCTGCCTACGTAATATTTCGCTCCAAGCCTCTTTACTCGGTTCCTGAATTCAAATAATACAATTTCCCTCAATCTCATTAGACTCTAGACTTCATATTTCCCTTCCGCCATCCCAACTACCCTGACCTTCCCAAAAGCCACCTCTCTCTCCTTCAAATTAAACACCGCAAACCAATTCCTTAGAAATCCACTTCCGAATATAATACGCTTCACATCCCCTTCCATCTCATCTTCCATCTCCATGAACAACGACACACATCTATGGCCACCTATATCCGCTCTATCGACTTCCAAGGTATATTCATATGCTGTTAAAGGAAATTCGTGCTCCCCAAGATGTAGAGTAATGACGGGTAATGAATCACGACGGGAGCAGGGAATAGAAGGTGGCACATTGTAGCCGCGGAACTCCATTCCGAGATAGGCGTGCAGGGAAGTGACGAGAGATGAAGGGAGACCGATACCTGGATAGGATGTTTCAAGGATGGCGATGTATGGACGGAGGTTGTAAGAGGAGGATGTGCCAGAGATGGTAAGAGATTTGCAGGGGATTTGCCAGCGATCGGTGATGAGATCTGGGAGCATGGTGGAGCGAGTTTGTGAAACGACTGTGTGATTTAGGAGAGGGAGAAGCTTGAGGGAGCCGGTATAGAGTGTATGGTCTATTGTACCGAAGGTGAGGAGACCGGGAGTGTCTAGGTTTTGCGGAAGAAGAAGAGTGAAGACCGGTGTTTGAATGAGTTTCTGGGAACGAAGATTGATGAATGGATTTGGAATTGAGTGCGGAGAGTGCGTAGATGAAGGAGCTAGTCCAAAGAGCCCATCCCACTCCAAGTTACCCCAATCTGGATCGGTAAATCGTCCTACACTGTCAACAGCGCCGAATTGCTGTGAAATTGTTAGGCCGGCGAAAGTGATGGTATCGGAGACTATGTTACCAAATACAGAGCACCTGGCATAGTCCATGGCAAAGAGAGTGCCGATCCATGTTTTCGTGTTTGACAAAGAGGGATCGTAAAGTTGATGAGAATGGCATGTATTCGTACAGTCAACTGACGGTAGAAACATGTCATTATCGGAGATGGAAAGAAGAGCTCGTGAACTCTGCGGTGGGCTTCCAACCTCCAGGTTTATGACATATACTAGCTCATTCCAATCCTGTACTTCGATCAGTATTGTCGTTCAAATATTGCGAGTGGGTTATAAAATTACCCATTCCGGGACTCCACTCCCGTACCTTGCTCTGACATCGTCTAGAAATTTGCCTTCCCTCAAAGCCGCAAGGTACTCATCATCATTCTCCACGCCACCAACGGGACCTTTTAACCTCTTTTGTTCATCTTCATTATGTCTAACCCGTCTTGACACCCTTGCTCTCTCTTTTTTAATTTCACTCTTCTTATGACTGTTAGTTCTACTCCTCGCAATGCTATCCTCTCTTGCAGCTACTCTTTTTGCTTGCGCGTATGTCGAGTTCTTTGCAACAGAGTAAATCGGCGTCGAAAATATCTCTGCTTGGATCAGAGTAGCTGTACATACTACACATACCAGTCCCAAGTCAGAAACCTTCATATTGTTTCTCGGGTTGTAATCTGATACCCTGTTGATTCTTTCTTGTCTATGATATTATGCACTCGCGAATGAACTTTGTTGTATAATTGAGCGACAAAGTCAGTTTTAAAGTTGCTTTGGGTGATGATGTGTGAATCACTAAGAATTGAAGTGTTACCAGTACCAATCACAAGTGAATGAATGGATGTTAGGAATAAAAAAGCCGTTGAATAATAGATGAAATAGATTACAGGAAAAGAAAAGAATCCAGAGATACCAAATCCAAATCCTTTGAGGAATATACAAGGCTATATCAACAAATCTCTTTCCAACTTGAAGTGATGTTGGTGGTGCCACCCCTGACGTTGAAACCTACCTTTTCCTCTTAATACTCACAGCTCATTTGTAGCCATGCAACCCAGTATGCATCACTGTGGCAATGATGTATTTTCAATCTTACTCGACAGAGTATGTTTTTCATTACCAATGCGAGCGCAAATGTATTGGTTGCAAGGAGATTGAAATTGTTGGGTCTGATAGAATGATACGATCAGAAAGAAATGTTTGGTGAAAGAATTCCGGCAATTCGGATAAGCGCCAGGATAATATCCAGGTTTAGATTGGCGCGGTGATATGAGTGATTGGCCTGCATTTAACCGCTCTGATATGCGATGCGACTACCAGGGGAGGCGAACACGTGCGATGTGTGCTCACGTGTTCGATACTGTACTGTGCGGTCACCTATGCTGTAAGACGTTGTCGATGCTTCTTCCAAAGATGATTGTGAGATACTGGGATAAGGAGTTTGCAACTTTGTAAACACTTCTCAAATCTTGTCCCCGATACACTGGCTACAAATTCCACCAAATTGTCTTCACCAGAACCCCATGAAAGTAGTCCAGTTTCCAAACCTAGCAAGCCTGTGCCTTCCAGTCCAGCAGCGACATCTTACTGGATTTGATCATATGTAGTATTTATGATACAAATAAGCTATGTCCAAAAAGATCCTTGTTATGCGATAACTGCAGACCTCGATAACTCTCACGAAAAGGGTTGAGCGTTGTATTTACACGTTAGTGTAGAGATAGTTCTACCCCTCTAGTATGTGTTTCTCGTCGCGATTTCCAAGTATAAATTATCGAGCCTTGATCTGACCGCGAGGACTTCTCCCAAAGATCCATAAGCTGACAGAAACTTCAAGTGGAAGTGATTGAAGTGTTTCCTCACAACCGCGCTGCTGCAAGTCCTGAAATATTTAAAACCAATCATGGCTGAGCTCCAATACCTGGTACTCAAAGTATATCTACGTCATAGGTTCCGAGATTGCTTTAGTGGCTCTGATGGCGTTTTTGAAGATCCTGAGGAAAAGCCATGTTTTCCTTGCTGTAGTTGTGTAAATGGATACTCATTGGTATTTGGCATTACCGTCTGTCCTTATTTGACAAAAGGGGTAATCATAGCTCATTGTTTTTAACAAACCCTGATGTAGAGAAAGTGCACACAGCATGAGATACTTCGTTCTACATGCCAATGGTCAGAATTTCTGGCAGCCGTAGTATGGATCTGTAATCGTATCTAGAACGATCAAATTAATTGCAAAAGCTCCTCTTATCAACAATAAAGCTCAATATCATTACACTCCCAACAATATCGATTCCTTCCGAGAACGGAAGCGGCTTCGATAAGAAGTTACTGGAAGTACTCTTGCAGACCCACATGCTATCACTTGCTCCAAATATACAGTGAATAATGTCGAAAACTCCGAATCCATAAAGCTCACTCCTTCGGCTCTCTTCTGATGCTCGAATTTTGATAACACAATTACTCCTGAAAGCCTCTCCAAATTGTGACCCTCCCCAATCTAAACCAAAATATCAACTTCGAGCATTCAAAATGTCAAATCTCTTCTCTTGCGCCCATGTCTGGTTCCGACAAAGCCAAATCGGAAAACTTCCTCCTCTTTATCTCAGCAGTCGCCCCTCAGAGTCAAAGTTGAAGCATATGGAACACCACTGGGATCAAGTTATTCAACAGTATCGCGACATGCCCGACGAGAAAGCATTGGACATCATTATGCTTCAAGAGGAGTTGGAGAAGGGTATGTCGAAGGAAAAGAGAATGGCGGTACAGGAATATGTCTTCAATGTTGAAGATCCCGAGAGGAGAGCTATGTTGGAGGTTTGGTTGGCGAGGTTTCCGGGATTCATGTTGAGGACCGATAGAATGGTGGATTTCGGGGTTACGGATATGAGGAAGAAGGCTGGGACGCAAAGTGGTTGGCAATCATGGCTTGAGGAGTGGAAGCTTTGTTGATTTGAGCCTGGAATATGATTATGGAGCGAAAGTCAATTTGATGTTGGTTGATGCGAGGTATACAAAGCAGTGTGCTTATTTGCGCTGGTATAATTGAACACATGTGTTCAGCGATGTGGTTTCAATCTTTGGAAAGAGCAAGAAGATAGCGGAAGCCAATCATCATGCTGCATATACAGACATTTTTGTCTATAAGTTATCTTCACAGCGAGAAAATATAAGCAAAGACTCCTTTCGAGTCCCCTCTAAAATTTAGTACAGCTGATATCAATGATGTGTAGGGTTCCACACACTTAATGACCCCCTTTAAAGCATCTCTATCGATTGTTGCTTTGTAAATTGCATAATTCTCACACCTCTCCTCTTCACCCACACTCTAATATGCGTTACTTACCGTCTTACTCGCCCCGTTCTTCTGTCTCATTGGATCTTCATTTGACTCACCACTTTCACTACCTGAATCGCTCCGTTTGAGATAGTGTACACCAGTAAGCTATGCCCTTTTCGGGAATAACTTCACTATTTTGCCTCTGAACCCTTCGTACCATTGAACAAAACCTTTAAGAGATGTGCAGTGGTATACCTATAAGCTTAATTCTGAATAACGGACCAATGGTGTTGCAGAAGTTGAACAAGCTGTCACTTTCCTTTTACGTAATAAGTGTGCGATTGCGGCAGGAGCTCGACTCGCCAAGAAATCTCCAATTAATCAAAAGGATCTATCTTGGCACTATAAATGTTGTTATCATTTAACACTTTGTATGATATGAACCACATAATTTAAAAAGGTTTCAATAATACAATGTAAAATTTATTGTTGAAGAATTCTCACGAATGCGATAGTACCTTGAGAAGTTCAGCAAATACCAATAACTACAGTTCACGATGTTTGAGTCTCCACTACAGGCCCAGTCTTGGCTATAATGAATATTTCTATATGATCTGAACACTCGATACTATCACGCTGAATCTAAAGATGGTTTCTCAGCTTATATGAATAGGGATTTCCATGACACTTGCGTGATTGCCGAAAGAGAGGAAAGTCAACGAGCGAATCCGATGGCCTCAGGGGTTCTGTATGAGACTGTGCTAGTACCTTGGTCATTGTCTCTCTCATAGATATATACGATCCGATCTGCTGCTTAGAGTCTGGTTTGTAATGACCACAACAACTCCTATAACTGACAAGTATCATATCAAAGTGATACCAGCATCTACTATCAGAGTTTTACTCTTCATACATAATCCATGACACCTCTTCATTGCGAGACATATTATATCTCTACTTCTCCAATAGGGCTAGCTATCGAGGAGCATTTTTGAGATTGAGCGGAGTTTGATTAACGCAGACAAATCAACTAGACTACTAGTCATGCTGTTCTGGACCCCGAATTAGTCATTTCGTGCAACCACTTTGAAGCACCACACGGTCTCAAGTAAACTTTTGCATCTGAGCCCCCAGAATTCATGGTTTCTACAATCGCCAACCTATCGAAACATGTGTATCTATTTGTTTGGTTTATGTACAGCCACAACAGTCATACGCGGCAAATGTTCTACGCTAACTGAAGCTCGTTCTGAACAAGGTTGGCAGGCTTCTCGTCAATGGTTATTTCCTAACCGAAGCTTGAAAAAAATTCAGGCAGGGTTAGAGGGAAAAGCTATGAGAGCTATGGGCACCAATTTGTTGGCAAATTCGAATGCCGAAGAGATGGAGAGCGATTGATTTGAGTTATATGATGAATTGCAGGGCTTCCAGTTCTTGTGTGTGAAGAGACCAGTCGGGTGTAGAACCAATTCGATTGGGGCCGTAAGGGAAGAAGAGAAATAATGAAGCAATTTGGTAATAACGGCAAGCAGACGAGTAGTAGTGGCAACTAATCTGCCTGCCAGATATCTTCATTATCAAGTAGGTACGGGTAACAAAGCGGGGATTATTCGCCCGGGGTCTTCGACAGACTTTCAATTAGCTAGCAACAATAGCTTCAGATCCCCAATGCCACCAATGAATGGCAAACAACAACAATTGAAGGAATGACAAAAGTGAAAAAGCGGCTCAAGCACATGCGGAGCGTGTCGTCTACAACTACTTTTTATTGAATATGCCCTAGACTCCTTCCTATCAACGCCTATCCATACATCACATGGGTATTGCCAGTTTGAAACACAACATAGATCTTGCTTTGACAACCACAAATAATACGCATTCGACAAGAAATTATCAGAGCATATCCGTGTTCGGAACCCAGAACAGAACTTCCTGATCTGCTGTAGCAAAATGGTTATACTTGGGGTTAAAAGCAACAATGGCTGTTTCGCCTGGGTAATCCAATTCATGCAAAGGACTAAGGACCCGATTTGTTGTAGCCGCAAGTGTATCCCATACCAAGACATTCTTTCCGCGAGATCCACTGATTACAAATCTTCCATCAGGAGTAAAACAGCAATCTCCGGCAGTAGTGTGGAGGTATTCACTTGATGAAGGATCCAAATTATCTGGGTTGTGATCGCCTGCTCCTAGTCTCCTGACACCACCTCTATCCCTCCTCAAGAACGCCTTCAGATGCCCATCAAATGCGTCCAGTAAGAAATGGCCATTGCCAGTCGTGCCGAGTAACAGGTGCTTTCCATCATTCGAAAATGCCAATTTGTTCCATCCTCTTCCAATTGCTTGAGGGGAAAACTCTTGACAGTATGGTAATATATCGAAAGTAGCAAACGGTTCCTTGTCAAAATTGCGGAAGTCGTAAAGTAGAATCGATTGAGCTAGTGGGGAAGCAGCTGCAAAGACGTTCCCGGAAGGATCCCATGCAACGAGGTGAACACCAGTAAGATTCAGAATACCCGAAGGATTATTGGAAGCTGCGTCCCAGATCCTAAGAGTGTTGTCTTCAGAGCATGAAATGAAATTGTCCTGGCCGGGATGAAGGGATAGACATGTGACGTTTTGCTCATGACCTTCAAAGTAACGGATGTAAGAATTATCATGAGCCGAGAGATAACGAATTTTGTCTATATTGTAATCAGCATTATAAAGCATTGAATTGGGCTGTGACTTACGGTCTTTTTTGGTACTGGAATGGATTATACAATGTTCAGCATGGCCAAACATCGCATGATTACAACCATACTTGGCACTAATATTCATTTTTGAATGTCTCCCCTCAAGAACATCATATATTTGCATAGTGTTATCAGTTTCTGACGTGATAAGTTGACTGCCATTGTCATTGAAATTGATAGACTGAATAAAGTTGTAACTTGGGGGAGTTTGCCCTTTGTCTGCCGGCGTCGGAGGATGTTTGAAAAGCTTGATTCATTAGTAGTTGCTTATCCTCCTGTAGTATTTAAGCTTACTTTGACTGGATTGTATAAGGAGATCATCTCCGTAAGTTTGCCAGTTTGTGGGACTGATGAGACTCCGTTTGCTTTCGATATGGAAGCACCATTCGCTCCTAATGGAGAATCTATCACCATAGGTGTTGATGACATGTTTTTTGTTTGTTATGTTTTATATTTTTTGTGATACTGTGTAAACTTTCAAGAAATGTTTGAAAGGTCAGGGACCATAGAGTGACGAAGACTTAAACCCCTGGTCTTGATTCCTTGATCTTTATTTTGTCAAAATATCAAAATACTAACAAGCAGAAAGACTTAACCATAATTCAATTTGATATCACCACGTGATCCGGACGGTACCTCTTATCGGGTCCGCCCCACCATCTCCGCGCTGCTCCGAGGAGCAACTTTAATTTGTAGTGGACGAGGATCTGCAGCAAGCTACAGCTCCGACCCTCGGCCAGTCTGCTTCAACACAATAAAAATTATTACTTTATACAGAGTTAATTTATATAACAACACAGTCAGCTCCTATCACAAACACTACTATCAATTCTCCACTCCTTGAACGTTTTCCTTCCTCTTTTAAGTTCTGCAAATATCTTGAAATAGAGTTGTCTGGCTTCTTGACGTATTCGAATTGGCGAAAGGATAGCGAGCTCGTTCTGTGAAAAGAGTAGGAGCGGGGAACATAGAATATGTCTACGACATTAGGGTTAGTTTCCATGATTGTTTTCTGCTACATCATTTTCTGACGTAGAAAACATAGGGCCTTTGTCGCCGGCGGCATTGCTGCATGCGGAGCTGTAACTGCAACTCATCCTTTCGAAACAGTGAAGATCCGGTAAGAACACCATTGTCTGGGGAGCGCACACCCCACCACAAAGTTACTAATGGTGCAACCACAGTATGCAATTGCAAGGAGAGCTCCAAGAGAAAGGACTCCAACCAAGACTATACAAAGGGCCTATCCACGGTGTCACAACTATTGTACGGAATGAGGGCCTTGGGGGTATATATCGAGGAATCGGCGCTGCATACATTTACCAGATGATTCTCAATGGATGCAGGTTGGGATTTTACGAGCCTATACGAGAGACCCTTACTGGCGTAATATTCGATGATTCAAAAACACAAAGTTTGGGAATAAATATCTTTTCGGGCGCAACGTCAGGAGTTTTGGGTGCTGCGGCGGGAAGTCCATTCTTCCTGGTTAAGACAAGATTACAAAGTTTCTCACCGCAAGCACCAGTAGGCACACAACATGGTTACAAAAATGCCATGGATGGAATGAGAAAGATTTATACAACAGAGGGGGTAAATGGACTTTACAGAGGAGTAGGAGCCGCCATGGTCCGGACGGGTTTTGGAAGTTCTGTTCAGCTACCAACATATTTCTTTGCAAAGCGGAGACTTGTGAAACACTTGGGAATGGAGGAGGGGCCAGCATTGCACCTTGCAAGTAGTACAGCTAGTGGTTTTGTGGTTTGTTGTGTTATGCATCCACCAGGTAAGCAGTTTTGATTTTGTAAATGTTCTTTATGCTAATTCTCTCAGATACTATCATGTCGCGTATGTACAATCAAACCGGAAATTTGTACTCGGGTATTTTTGATTGCCTAGCGAAGACCGTCAAGACTGAAGGTATCTTCGCTATCTACAAGGGGTTCTTGCCACATCTTGCGAGAATATTACCTCATACCATTTTGACCCTCAGTTTGGCGGAGCAAACCAACAAGCTTATGCGGAAATTCGAAACCCGAATCCTTCCTGCGTCGATAAAAGAGCAGGTATAAACTAGTTGATCTACACCTCAGATTGGTTGGCAGGCCCGGCCGCGCCGAGTTGTATAACCTCGTTCAGCTTGTATAGTGCATGTCCCTCACGGACAACCAGGAACAATAATTGGTGTTTATATACGGGGCATTTTGGGTGTTATAAAAAGATGATAGAATATCGTTGAGCATTTTCATCCGTTGATAGATCTTGAGCATCCATAGCATAGAACAGTATTTAAACTGACATCTTCCCTTGCTGGTCTTGAATCTGGATTTTGATCCCCGCCCCAACCGTAAATACCATCAGTACCCTCTGCGACAGGGAGTCCGCAAATTCCACAGCCCTTCGATACGTGGTCAGTAGAAGATTTCAATTTGCTCGATGTCCTAACAACATTGGCAACTATACTAGGGAAATTCTCCTCGACAGATTCGAAATATTGTGCCATTAAATCGTCAATCGTTGTCGATTTAGAGGAAGCAGATATATGGGAGGGTGGCTCCTGGTACACAACTAGCCCTGGGAGAGGTGTCGTTGAAGAGGAAAATGTCATGATTTCTTTTTTAAGGATATCTCTTAAGGGATAATTAAAGCCCAGTCCGTATGGTGATGGTCCATCGGAGACTTGCCATGGCAGAGAGAATCCACGCCCCTTGGCTGTTTCAGTGAGCGTCTTTTCTGCTAGTCGTGTAGTAGTATCACCGAACAAGATGCTCTCGCAATCATTCCTTTTGGCGACATCCACTAGGAGTCTATTTAAAAGCGTAGATACAATATCGGCCCTGGAAGTTGCAGATGACATTGTAGAAACAATGTTCTGCAGATCCAAACTTGAGGCTTTGGTACCCTGAGTAGGAACGACGTCTGATATTCCCAAAGATGTCCAATCGATACCTTCCAGTTGTAATGCTTCCTGAAGTCCATAACTTAAATAAGAATGTCTGGGGTATTGGTCCTTATATTTTTGCAATAGAGCAGCAGAGGCTTCTCTGTCCGCATCATCCAGGTAAAGATCGATATGTACAACGAATAGTTCATATGAAACCCGGTTCATCCGCTCTTGTTGGGTTTGCAGGTGGCCATCTAATATATGGAGCAGGCATGACGACGAAGGTCCAAAGGAAAGTGGTAATAATAATTTTTGTGGAACTTTCGAAGATCGTTTGCCTTTATACGTTTCCATGCGCTTCACTGCCTTTGTTTTAACATACTGTGAGAAGCATTTTCTGGTAGAGAACAATTTATTAGTAAAAACTATATAAGGATGCTGAGATGCATAACGAACTGGCAAACTGATTCTGATCGAATTTGAAGTGTAGCATTAGACTCCATACATCTCTTGCAAAGCACGCTTGGTTGTTCCGCAGAAAGATGCACTGCCTCCGGATTTGCCATCGCCATCGCCATTTTATTCAAAATAACTCGAATAATTGGATGTTTCAGGTATAACAAATGTTTCAATGTTCTTTATTATTTTGTGCAGATTCAAGACTTTTAATGAGGCGAGGCTGGAGCAAAATGTCAATTGCCCGAGCAGAAATCTAACTACATAAAGTTAGCTTGATCCGTGCCTTACGTTTTCCCTAACCCGCAATGAAGCTCTGGCTCTGTCAGCTAAGAGAGATCCCTGCCTGGGGGTTTGGTGTTGCCAGAAATCAAACAAGTCTAACAAGTCAAAACTTCATTCAACAACAAACTTTTCATATTAATTTGTGAATGTTCGAAAAGCTGGTCTGGATGTGCATTTAAATTTCAAGGAGAACGTCAATATCATTTACAATCTCAAAGCTCGAAATCGTGTTCCCTAGATACTAAAGTAACATAACTTTCAATTCGAGCCCGCGAGGCTACAGCAAACATGCGAGGTTGGCTTCATGGGTTCCTCGCATTGGGGATTTCGGCCCTGACAGTTGGTGCGTTGGAGGTCAGAATGGTACGTCGACAGAAGTGGAGATGAGGTGCTTGTTTTGACGGTGATAGCAGGACGAATCTAATGACAATCGACAAGTATGCGCCGGAATGTATGATCGGAAGACTTGGGGAGGCTCGACTGAACCGCATATATTAGTGAAGTGGCTTCCAACTACACAAGACTCGGAGGATCCTGATCCAATGGCAAGTATGGTCATTTTTGAGTGGAGGGATTATGACTTGGTTGGTGTATTGCCAACTATTGACAGTATCCAGGTAGGATTCAAATGATTCAACTTTCACTTTCATCATCCGCTGATACCTGAGTTTAGAAAGAATTCATTTGCGATCCAGAGAACATCAGTAATGGTTTCTGTAATAGTAACCAAACTGGTCAATTTCTCCTTGCGCCAAACGCAACAGAAAAGTCGATCAGTCAAATTTACACTGGAGCCGTTCATCTCAATAGCACCGGCCCACCAATAAACTATCCTATCAAGAAGACTGGCTATTACTGTGTTGGTACAACGGGCTATTCTCCTTCAAATGTTAAATATACGGCGATTGTAGAATTTCGGAATGCCTATGGGGAGCTTCCAGCAGCACAAATACCAAAACTGCCATTTTACGGTATTATCACGATTGTGTATGCTGTTATAGGAATGTAAGTCAAACCGTTCCCCTATCTATTTTTGCCGAAGCTAATTATTGATTGACAGTCTTTGGGCATTTCTCTATGTGCAACATCGAGAAGATATTCGTTAGGATCTCTGTCAAGTCTGTCATATCTATACTAACGTCTTATTAGTGCCCGTACAGAACTACATCACAGCAATCATTGTCTTTTTGATAATCGAAATGCTGATGACTTGGGGCTTCTATGGTAAGTCGATTTTGCAGTTCTTACCCGGACAACGCTAACCTATGTAGACTACCTCAATCGATCTGGCAGCAACATTGGCTCAAAAGCAATGATGATCATCGTTGCTGTACTTAATGCAGGCCGCAATTCATTCTCGTTCTTCTTGCTACTTATTGTCTGCATGGGTTATGGTGTCGTCAAGCCTAGTTTAGGCAAGACTATGGTTTATGTTCGCTATCTCGCTGGAGCTCATTTCGTCTTTGGCTTGATTTATTCAATTGCGAGCTTGACAATTACTCCTGAGCACGCTGGTAAGACCTTTTCTTTCTACCAAAATATTTACGTACTAACCTGTGATTAGGTCCACTAGTACTGTTCGTCATTCTCCCTCTGGCCGGAACTCTAACAGCATTCTACGTCTGGACTCTCAATTCCCTCAATTTGACTATGAAGGATTTGAATGACCGTAAGCAAACAACGAAAGCAGGCATGTATCGCAAGCTTTGGTGGTGTATTCTGCTCTCGATTATCGTCATATTCGGCTTCTTTTTCTTCAACTCGTTCACTTTCGCTTCGGCTTCAGATCCTGACTTTGTTCCTTTTCACTGGAAATCCAGGTGGTTCATTCTCGACGGTTGGCTTAATATTGTCTACTTGATGGACGTCGCATTTGTTGCCTGGGTATGGAGACCAAGTGCAAACAATAGAAGGTTCGCTATGAGTGATGAGTTAGCTCAAGACGATGAGGGATTTGAGATCGCCGATTTTGGCGCTGAAGATGATGACGAAGATGATATCGAAAACTCTGCAGCTCGCAGAGGTGACCGAACACAGCCCGGCCAAGATGGAGCAAGATATGATCCTCCTCCAGGAGCTAACACCGCAAAGGAGATTCCAAGAGAAAGTCTTGATGGAGAAACAATTTTTGCAGTTGGAGAAGATGGTGACCGCTGGTCAGATGATGATGATGATGACGATTCGGAGGCAGGAAAAAAACTTGTGGGTGGAAAGGGGACGAAAGATGCACACAACGATTCGGACTCGGATTAAGCGAGAGTTCTACCATGTATCATAATGGGTCGGCGTTGGGTATTATTGAGAAAGAAGGAAATAATGGCATTTACAATTGTAAGCTCGGGGGATTTGTCAAAGCATTTGTACTGATGTATTATTCTAGCAAAGCATTTATCTATAGAATTTATACTATGGACTTTCTTTACATGTACCAATCGCAAATTACTTGATAAATGGTTAATTTCCATTGGGGACTGCCGCTCCTCAAAACCCATTCTTCATTCTCACTACCCCTTTCTTTGATATGAAAAGTCGTGGCGTCTCAATTTCAAATTCTAATACACTTAAATTCGCCCCTTCAGACCTCAATCTCATCGATTCCCCTTGTATAAGTATAAAGTGGCAAAGGTCCCGCTTTTTTAATCATGCCCTTCGACATCTTATCCTTATCGATGATACTCCTGCCAAGCCCTACTGTATTATTTTTCACCCGCTTCTCAAATTCCTTTCCATTGCCCTTTACAGAGTTGTGCATGCGTGGACTTGTTTCAATGAAATGCGCAATGGCTGCTCCTTGAGCAATACCCATATCGCTGGTTAGACGGCGGAGTGCGGTACAGGCAAAGGTGCGGTCCTCGGGTGAAGTGACACGAGATACGGCTGCGATATAGAGTGGCCAGACGAGGAAATAGGCGCCGGCTGCGGGGAAAGAGAAAGACGGGGGTGTGAGGCCAGTCTCAGCGGGAATAGAGGAAGTACCAGGGATGAAGGCATCTGGGTAGAGAGTGGAGAAAATATTGCTGATTGAATTGGGAGTTGAAGGTGGGAGGTTATTGAGGGATGATGGGGTGCTGGATAGAGGTGTAGAATGGCCGGGAGATGGAGTCCAGGTTGACGGTTTACGACTTACATAGCCCAGATATTGGGGTACTGAGCGTAAAATTCCATCGCGCATTTGGATCAGTGTATCTGTACTCAACTGATATTAGCCAAGTAGCTCATAGACGTAAAACGTGGGGGTATGGCATCAAAACCTTCGAGAATGTGTTGTCTGATCACCTCATTTAGCATGAATCGAGAATTTTGCATCGAATTCCACATTTGCGCTATCCAATAGTCGTAATATATGTCGTAAGAACCCTTGAAGACGATTTCTGGAGCTTTATTCTCCCCAGCTTGCATAGTCTCGACCCCCTAGCCGGGTGGTACATTAGCAAATATTTTTTGTAATTCTTCGTCAAGAGCAAGAGCGGCGGCAATCACTTGTTCGCTATCGCCTATTTTGCCGGTTCGAAGATCGGATCTGAAGTACGTAAATTTGTCTAGAACAGCCGGCATCCGGAAAGCGAGATCACGGAGATCGAGTTGCTTATAAACTGCGGCTCGTAGCGCCGTAATCTCTTGTGGCATCGGGATCTCTCGCTGTAGCACGCTTATGAGAAGATGAGCTGTTATCTGCATGAACAGACCAACTCCCACTCGTGTTTTGAATTGTGAAGGGCCTCGAAGCTTAATAAGCGTTGAGGCTCCATTGATGTGTTCGGTCCATGCTTTAAAAGACAATCGATTGGTACATGTTACTGTTTCAAATACAGCTAGTACCATGATAGTAATGTACTATCTTTGACAGCATCTGTAGGGGATCTAAGTGCACCATTGACACGCCTTAGCGCAACCATATATTCATGATGAGCTTCACCTAATAGTTGAGGTGGTTTGGTTCTGTTAACAAGAGCAGCAAGACTGACAGCCGTCATGCTTGTAGATAAAGCTTCATCTAGACTACCATTGCGGCAAAGGTCCTTTAGGTAATTAAAATGTCCGCGTGATGGTCCGGATGCCCCAGCCAAAAAGTTGGTGATGAAGTATGAGGTACCCTGTTGCACGATTGATGGAGCTAATGCGGCTCTTGGCCGTGGAGCCGTAAGGATTTCGTTCAACTCAAATTCGTCGTCATCTTCATAGTCTGATGAGGATACCGAATTGCTTTGACTTGAAAGTCTCCGTTCACTCGATGAGGAGGATCTACTTGTTGCTTTTGTTCTAGTAGCACTGGGTCTGGGTGATCGCTGATCTTTTTCGCTAGCTTTAAGTTTTCTAGTCTGGGCATTACCAACTGTTGCAGAACATATTAAAGATCGGGGTTCCTACGTACACGAATCTTTCTCTCTACAATTTCCACACCCTTTTGAAGGCTTTCCACAATGAACCATGATGAGCGACGACTAAAGAGTTATTTCCACAAATACGATTGAAGATTGACATAACTTCGTCAATAGGCGAGAATAGAATGCTTTTTGGACAAGTCTATTCACGGTCATTCATACAGGATATCCCGGCATTCTTGCTTGGAGTGAAATTGCAAGTCTATTAGCTTTGAGGAAACGCTTCTAGTGCCAGAACAATTTTGAAGCTTCGGATGACAATAGCGCAGATACAACTAACTGCGCCGTAGCTTGATTTACTCCAATCAGCTCAGGCATGTTACTTTAACGATTTCGAACAGGCTTCTAGTCCCATCGAACAATGTTGATGCCTGTCAACAGGTCCGCGTCTGATGGCGGTCAGAGCAGAATCCACTGGGAGGGTAAGATTTCCGCTCCCGAAAAGGAATAATTTCGCTGCAAACGTCACGAACTGTGAGAGGCCTCGCATTGCATTTCTAATTTGGTTTGTGTGATACTTCTGCATAGACCGCGTGGCACCTCCCAGGATTACGGGCCTGGTCCACTTTTGAAGCTTAGACACCGGCACAGGAAGCTCGCTCGCTCGCTTCAGTAATCTGTAACTAGCGAGGCTGGGGAACCGAAGGGTCAGAAGCTTAGAGGTTTATATATCATACGACGGTGCCGAAAACTACCGAATGTCGATGGGTCTCGCGGTTGTAAGATCTTACTTATCTTCGGTATTGTCTTTGATTTATTGGTCTGGTTTACGACTGTTGCCTTTACAAAAATGGATTTACGGTCTTGAAATTTCGGGAGCTCCGACTTACTAGCACCATAATTAGCATACAGGTCAAAAGCTAACATCTTTTTTGATAATTCTTTCTACAAAAAAACTATACGGAGTTCGCTGAGGTGAATTTCATATTTGGATTCATCAAATGAATGCCCTTTGGAATTAACACAGTCGCCACTGAGAGTAACGACACAAAAACTTTCGGGATATTATAGGCAAGAGTTCCGAATTCCGTACATGGAGAGATATACCTAGGAGTTCATTCAACTACGAAGGATAATATCTGCCTATTTATCACATGAAAAAGGCCCAAATAATTGCTTCATCTGATGTTGTTTGATGTTATTGCCTACTTGGGATGACTTCAATATTCTTATATCCGTTAAGGTCGGATATCGAAGTGGGCAAAGAGATTCTCCAAGGCAATATGAGATCGATTGATCCATCCGTGAACGGAGCAGCTCAGTAATTGGTTTAGGTCTTCACACGATAATGTATGCAAGTCTCATCATCCATAGCTGCTTAGGCTTCAAAAGGTGGTTTATATTCTACTTCGGCTTTAGGGGGTGTCTCCAGACAGTATTTACTATGTGAATCTTGCCCACCAAATCACTAGTAGCTCCTCTCAAAGTCACTACAACTCTTCGGGTCGTTTCATTTCTTTCATTTCCTTCCCAAAAATTCTACACATGTTTTGCACACATCACCATTTTTTAAGAATGATCTCTTGAAAATAACTCGCATTTCCAACAACCAACTATTTACTTGTTGAGATGATTCAATAATTATGCTATTATGGCATGCTTTTAGCGCTGGCGCTCAGAATATAGGGTTTTGCGCCAATCGGATTGATATTTGGATATCATTTTTTTGGCCAGAGATTCTTGAATGTTAGGTTGCAGTGCGATTATGGTTTCCTTCTGCCCTCTAGTCGCTCCGTCGAGATTGGCTTAGGCAACGGGATAGCCTCTTGAATCATGATGGCGAGGACCAGAGCTTGATGTTTTCACAAAGCAACCACGCTAGACGTATCTGCGCCTCTCAAGATCTTCTCTTAGGCTTACATGGCTTCTTTAGAATAGCACCAGGCGGAGAGAATTCTGTTTCAGTCTCGAAATTATCCGCTACTAAGATTGGGTCGAGTAGACAACTTTCATATATACTTCTTCAGAGACGCAAGTTGACCAGTTCTACCGCTTTTCTCATCTCTCTCTTTTTGCTCTCACCCCTGTCATTTATTTTTCAATCATCTAGAGTTCATCCTCCCTCTCGCATACAGAATCAAGTACGAAATTCGAAATGTTCCATTTTTCCACATATGCATAGCCACTTCCAACAAACTCAGTGCATTCCCAATCCGAAATAGCACGAAGTTGATCTGCAAACCCATCCATGTGTATGGTCATTAACCAAAAGCTTAATCATCGGAGGCTGAGCTTAATCTCATGTCAGCCACGTTTTCAACTGCATGCATGCCTCATTAGGATTAGTTTTCAGCCCTACCATGGGTCTTCAAGTTGCGCTTTTCTCAATGAGGGAATTGTTAAGTTGGTGGTGGAATTTCTAGTTCTCGGGTGTTGGATGAGTATGGAAGTCTGGGATAATTCAGATCGGTGAAGAAGTAATGTCGAGGATGAGGGAATATATATATCGTTTGGGATTTCTTGTTGTTATGTTTTTTGTTCATTCCTTCTATAGCAATTGATTAGCTGCAGTTCAAACTTTTCCGAGTTTTCACTTCAAATTGAGAATCTACATCAAAATCATCTGCCTTCTACTTCCCACTACACAGGTTCTAGTCGAAAGTCATATACCTCCTCTTTTAATCTAGCATTTCGTCGACCCAAAATACACATCATGACCATTACCTATCGAAACGGTGTTGGAATTGGTGAACTAATCGTCTACATTCCCTCCCTCTTCCTCTCCATCTTTCTCGCTTTCCGCCATGGATTTGGCCGCAGCGCAGGCTGGTACTTCCTCATAATTTTCTGTCTCGCTCGAATCATCGGTCCCTGCATGTCTCTCGCCGCCATATCCTCTCCCTCAGTATCTCTCTACACCGGCGCACTCATCCTGCAAAATATCGGCTTATCGCCTCTGATACTCACTACCCTGGGACTCTTAAGTCGCGTGCTAGATAGCATCAATCGAAATACCCACACACTTATCCAACCTCGCATGCTGAAACTCATCGAGATACTCACATTGGTTGGATTGATACTGGGTATTGTGGGTGGACTCAACGCGAGTGATACCTACACTTCGACTGGAAAATGGGTTCCGGGAACGGAAAGCAAGGTTTCTAATGTCTTGTTTATTGTTTCTTTTGCGGCTATTATAGCCACTACAATCCTTACCAGTTTCTCAATCTCGCATGCGGAAAATGGGGAGAAGAGGATTTTATTGGGAATTGCTATCGCGTTACCATTTTTGTTTGTTCGACTCCTGTACTCCATTCTCTCGACTTTCGTCTCACACTCTACGAAATTCAATGCTCTCACTGGAAATGTCTCGGTCTTGTTATGTATGGACCTGCTTGAGGAATTGGTGATTGTGGTTATCTATTTGGCAATTGGAGTCACGTTGAATGTTAAATCTAAAGACGTGGTTGCAGATGCAGAGATCCAACAGATTTCAGGGACTTCGGATAGTGAAGAACCGCTTGGTCGACAAAATCATCAGAGACGAACACAACAACAGAATCAAAAAGTGGGAGAAGAAAATAGGGTATTGAGAATTGCGAAGAAGACGATTATTGGGAGGTTGATAATGGCATTTATTCCGGAGAAAAAAGCAGATGTGGAGATGCAGCGTTATGTTCAAAAGGGAAGAGGTGTGTGTTAGGGAGGTTCTGAGGAAGCTGGCTAAATCTGTTTATTTTACTATGTGTTTTTAGCGTTGGTGTTGGAAGATGGTTTGGTTTGATTTTATCGGTCTGTGAAATTGTTGAAGATTTCTTCGTATACACCTCATTTCTCTGTAGACTTTATACATTATAGAATTCCTCAATCATCATTTCAAAATGTTTGATGTGTCTGAATGGCTAATCAGGTTGCATATGAGGTTTAATGCGTGATAGTGACTAGTCCAACAAGACTAAAATAGCAATCAAAACATATGTCCTGGACATTCCCATATGATTCTATAGATCATCCTCCTAAACTTAACTTAAAATGTCGAAAAATCTATTTTCGTACACGAAAACAAGGATTGAATACTTTCATGAAGTAATGGTATTTCGAAGCATACTGGCCAGTAAATTTCACTCTTTATCCCAATTTGATGATTCGTTCATTAATTCGTTTATCAATCATCCCTACTGGATATCTAACGTCATTAAGAAGAGTCCTTTACATGGGAAGACGCCCAGCGTGCATACATGAAACACATCCATCGAATACGAGTCAACGAGACCTAAGAAAACCCAACACCCACATTCGCCACATTCGCCAATTACGCATAACCCAACCAGAACCAAAGAGCCAACCACTTTCACAAAGGCAAAAACCCACCCCCTAACAACGCCAACAACGCTTCTCCCTCTTCCCTCCTCAAATCATTAACCCCCTTCTCCACACTCTCCACCTTCCTCACAATCTCATCCAGCCTCTCTTCCTCCACCTTCTCCTTTGATTTCTTCGCCACCCTCTTCTTATGAAAATATCGCGAACTGGTCCGGATACGCGTCCCATCCATTTTATATCCTCGACTCGTCTCCTTACTATCCATACTATATCGATACTCTCCCGTGTCGAGATCGACTTCAGTGCGACGTTTGGCTTTCATATTGAGGGAGATGCGATCGCGCACGAAGGTGTATTGGCGAAAGCCTTCGAGTTCGGGGGGAGGCGGTGGCCAGGTTTGTTTGGAGGAGGAGGCGGCGACGGGTGGGAAGAGGAGGTATTCTGGGGTGTGGGGACGGAGATGGGGTGGTGGGGGTGAGGGATGGGTTGGGGTGCGATGAAAGAGACTGTGTGGGGCTTGATGGAGATGAGTTCTATTGGATGCGATGGCACAAGTTGGCTGTCCTGTGTAAGCATCGTCGTCCTTGTCGTAATCATTCATGGGGTCGAAGTGGATGAATTCGATAGAGGGGTCTGAGGAGGCGCTTGAGTAGATTGCTTGCCGTTGTGGTGGTAAATCTGGAATGTAATGTGCTTGAACATTGGTTTCTAAATGTAAATCTTTAGTGGGTAGTCTAGAGTAATGACTGGTTAGATCTTAATACTTGATGCAGAATCTGATGCTCCATCTGCTTGAGCGGAACCCGAAGCTGTGGGAATGAATGCTTTTTTCGTGCTACTCTTCTTGGCATTGTGAACTGAGAGGGCATTTTGGGTTCTAGTACTGAAAATTGTACCAGGTGGTGGGGTTTCGGGAATTAATATTCCAAATTGAGGACCAGCCCCATGAAGAAGAGTAGTTTTAGCTTTTGTAGTTTTGGGTGTAGGTGAAGTTGGTGTAGTGGTGGAACGAGAGACAGATCTGGTGATTCTTCGAGAACTAATGGGTAGCGGATTATCTGGAGCGAAGTTCAGGTCTTGATCTGTAATTTCTTGTGAACTTAATGCTGAGGGTGGCTATGTCCATTACAAACCAGATTAAGGTTGAAACGTACGTATAAAACCCATATCGTCACGAATCACAAAAGGATTGTTATTCGATTGGCCTGGTGCCATAGCAGAAGTATCAAAGGAAGGACTTTGCTGCATAGAAGGATTTGGCGTGGCAAGTTCGGTTCTATGACCAGTAGTGGATATACTTGATAGGTCATTAGCAGCTACTACTGTGGAGCTCGATTCAGTTTGTTGATCTCCCTGATTATCAGGCAGTTTTGATAGCGAATGGTGGGTATTCGAGGTTATGTGAGCAAGCTCGTTTTCTTCTTCTTCATTGCGTGAGAGGAAGAGTCGTTGTCCCTCAGCTGATATTGCAGGGTGGAAGGAGGGGCTCGTAGGATCATATATTCTCCCAGTCGAGCTTGGAATCTGTTGTCCCTCAGCTGATATTGCCGGATGGAAGGGAGGACTTGTAGGATCATATGTCCTGTCAGTCGAGCTTGGAATCTGCAAATTTTGATAGCCTCTTCCATTTAATGGCTGTAAAGGATTTTGGTTTGTGGAAGGGAGAGGATAGTATCTAGAATGATTTCCGGAAGATGACATCATAGAATTTTGATGTCCCCGCGGGGAGTGTTGATGAGTTGAATTTGGGGATGTAGTTTGTTCGAACCGATATGTTTTCGAGGGTGCGGAGGGATATGACTTATGAGACACAAGAGTATGAAGAGAATTCCCCATTAGTGCACTGCAATCTGTCGATTCACTCTTCAAATTTGAAGTGTAATTAGACTGGAAAATTGGTCACTGTACTGGGACTCTTAATTCACCGTCAATAATTGAAGGGATATTGGCACGGGAAATCATGTCCCGTGCTGGCTCTCCTCCTTCCGAAACATACGGCATAGAAGTTTCAGAGGCTTGGACTGAATATGGGCTTGCATATTGATGTTCTTGAACTTTTTGATGCAATGCCAATGGCATATAAACACCGCCACCACAGGTGTTTGGCAGACCTCCAGGAACCGCGGTGGTAAATTTAGATGTGTGATTTTGAGTTTGCTGGCC
Source organism: Botrytis porri (assembly GCF_014898465.1). NCBI lineage: Eukaryota > Fungi > Ascomycota > Leotiomycetes > Helotiales > Sclerotiniaceae > Botrytis > Botrytis porri. The sequence continues at coordinate 882,847 of NW_024066078.1, forward strand.
AGATTGAGCAATCTGCGATGAGACTGGTTGTAGTTCGGGAGATTGGATGTGATAATTAGCAGGCTCGTTGTTGTTGGAACTTTCAACTGACGAAATACTAGCACGTCGAGTAGTGGGTGATATCGAAATACCCTTTGTCATCCAAGGCTTCTGAGGAGACCCAGCAAAAGCATTTGACGTAGCATTGATGGCAATAACTTTCTCTTCAGAGGTCCGTTGTAAGGGCTTCTCTTTCGGTGTTCTTGTGGGATGCTGACTGGCCTTGTATTCAACTTTATTGATCTCACGTGAGGCAAGACTCCTGACGGCTGAAAATGGTTTCCTTCTAGGTTCATGGCTTAAATCTGGTTCCGCAAATATTTGCGCCCAGATTAGTCTTCCAGCTTCTTCAAGTCCTTCAATATAGCCAGTCTTCTCGAATGCTCTCAAAAGTTCGTAGATTCTTTGACCATTTGGAGAAGTGTCGTTGAGGTTCTTCCGAGGTTCAAGTGGAAGTGAATCGATGGCTCGCAGTTCACTGACTGATTTGGTGTTGTTAGTTCTGAGTTCTTGGAACGAGGTTGAATGGTGTAAAATTAAGAAATGTGAAAAAGGGAACATACCTGTTGGTGGCCGATGAAATGTATCTCTAACGGCTTTTATATGACGATCTCGAAGGAGACGGGGCACCTCATCTCCATCTCCAGACATTCTGGCAAGGTGAATGCGAGATTTTTGTGTGCTTAATTTGTAGATATAGAGAAAAAAGATATTCGGTGTGCCAAAAATTCGCAAGTCATGCAAAGTAGATATGCGACTCGAAAAGCTTTATTGCACGTGGTTCTTCAGGCAATACGTACAAACAAATGCTAGAAAGAGGCTACAAGATTCAGCAAAAAGGTCTTGAAGAAACTATACGGCATGTTTCCTTATCGCTTTCCAAAAGACGGATCAAAATGGATCCGAAAGTGAAGAAATAGATGCGACGAGAGTCTATCACCCAATCAACCCAACCCCTCCATATTCACTTTCGCTTCTCTCAAATATAACCCCAAACAATCTCATTACCCTCGAACCAAACCACCAAGTGGTGGTTTGGTTCAACGGTCAAGTGGCCGACTTTGCTATACAATCCTTTGCTATACCCATAACTTGTTACAAAGCTGTTGCTATACCATACTAACCCTAATTCGTCCTCATCGTCAATGTAAGTGTGTTATTTCTTTTGCCTTTTTGATACTAGGTAGGTAGAGTATATGCGCTTTTTTCTTTTGCCAACCTTTTGTGTTGGATGTAGAGTGTGAGGTTATTCTTTTGGCGCGGGTATGATAACCGCCGCAGGTTAAGCGACGACGGTGAGGTGGTAAGTGGTTGAATTTTGAGAGCACTTGCGACATGAGTGGGTCTGTCGAACTTTCATAGAAAAGTGAATTTGACAAGGTAAGTAATCTCGAACCTTCTCAAAGCAGTTTCAGTGTTCATGGTCTTCCATGTCCCATACTTTTAATCACCATGTCTTTCATGTACTAATTAATCAGGTGGACTTAGGTAGAACAAATTTACCTTCAACTTTCCTTCAAATTCTAGAGGTCTGATATTGAATTGCAAGTAAAGGGATGATATTTACATAGCAACCAAGAAGTGAAAAAGAGGAAGCAAAGAACTGATTGTTAAAGAAACACGCTATCTATAGATATATTTTCTGCATCCTTGAAAGGCAGGGCATATATGCATACTACATGATCAAAGAAACAAAAATGCACCCACAAATATTCTAGCATAGCTTTCCGTTGAGCCTTGACCAAAAAGTTGATGAAAGTAAGTCATAGCGAGGACATGTAACCAACTCATTTTTACATTGGTAGGAAATGCTTTTGTTATACATCACTGTCCTATACTCTATGTTCCAACTTTTTATTCCGAAAAACTCCAGTGATTCCAGAATTTTAAATTTATTAGATAGTACTCCAGGCATTGTCGATAGGAAGTGCAAAACCGTTGATAGACTTCGCTCCATTGCTTGCGAGGAACTAGATTGCCTCAGCAATTGCTGAAACAGCCACATTGGGCATTTCGCCAGGCTTAATGTGCGAAGCGAGAACCGGCCTATGATATTGTCAATAAGAAGGGCACGAGAATGAATAGTCTAGAAAGATCTTACTCCCATACAGCGGCCGCTTCTTGGTCCATGGTTTCTCTGTTCATCGACTTGACCATGTTGGTCATTACGCCTACAAGATGTGTTAGTAGGTGTTACAAGAGGAGTTTATCTTTGAAAAAAGATGAGGTTGACCTCCGGGACAAATGGCATTGCATCTGATACCCTCATCCCTAAATCTGAATGCAGTATTCTTGGTCACACTCAGCTATAGCATCATTAGCTTCCACGACTCACGCTTCTCAATCAAAATATGACGAACCAATCCATGCTTAGAAGCTGTATAAGCAATTCCTGCAGCAGCAACACTCAATGCAGCTTTACTACATAAATTTACAATGACACCATTCTTCTTAGCCCTCATGAAAGGTAGAACAGCCCTGATTAGTTTCGTAGGAGCCGTGAGATTGATTGCAATGATACGATCCCAATCACCATCCGTGACCTTGTCCGCTGAGGTCATCGAGTCTATCACACCAGCTATATTGGCCAGAATGTCAGTAGTGTCGCTAGAGAATTTTTAGTGTCTTTGAAAACTGGTTGAATGTATGTATGTGGTTGTAGTTTAAGCCCACCGACAAAAGAAGAGTACTTACCCAAATCGATCGACACAGATCCTCACAAGCTCGTCGCATTTTCCATTTTTACTCAAATCTCCTCTATGAAATTGGCACTACTCAGATCCACATATCAGTATCTGATATTCTTTCTCCTATAAGTTCCACACCTCTGAAAAAAGAGTATGGCGTCCAAAAGCTTCAATCAATATACACTTACCATCTCCTGGTTCTCCTTATCCAATAGAGTATGGTCCATCTCGCTCACATCGACACCTAATACCTTATATACTGATGACTCAAAAACAACCGCGTGGTCTCGAGTCCTATCCCACTTGCACATCCCGTCACGATGGCTACCTTGCTAGATCCTTTCCCGTCAACCTTGTTGCTTAGTTGTACTGTAGATAATCTTGGTCGAAGACTTCGCTGATTGTTTGAATATGGTCTGTTGAATTTTGGCTTGTTGATTTTGAAATCTGCGAGGTATTTATGTTAAAGTATTGTCGATAATACTGTGGTCCGAACTTTCTTTTGGAGATGTAGAAGCCAGTTTCCGGATACGGATGATGGTCCACCCGCACTGTGAATACGAATCCGAGCCTCAGTACGATCCATTCACGGAGGTTAAGTGAGCACTGAGATTCAACAGCCGGAGGTTGTTGATAAGCCACTTGAGCTTTGTTGGTTGACTACCTAGGTACTGACAGGAGCGGAGCTTGATCAAGCTCTCGGGACATATTGTTACTCATTAAACTACGGGTCAATGGGTCGATCGAAGAGCCAAATGGCATGGAGGGTTAGAAATGAACGTAAACCCCCTATTTCGATAACCCCACGGGAGATAGCAATCGCAGGTACTGGTATTTCTATTCAGCTCACGACGTTATGGAGCTCATTCTCGTTTCAGAAGACTTGGCATACTGAACCATCAATGCATGATACAATTGTGGTTCAATTGGATAGGGGGGTAGTGTCATAGAGAATCCTGAATCTGACTTCATCTTGCCTGTAATAGATATGCGAGATCTTCCTGTGCAACATAATATGCAGCTAAATTGAGATCGACCAGGCGAGACACAGACGTCCACGGGTGGCCTTGCCGTGGCTGACAATTATATATGGGGGTTCATTGTGGCTGATTCACTTTTCTGTAGAAAATTTGTGAGTTCCGGCATCATTCATTGTTTGCCCACGTGTGCCTAACAAGCTCGCCATGGGTATGATCAACTAAATCTCCCAATGAAGCCTTCAAATCTGTATTCCCGTCCTTCTCTTCTATTGAAAAATATCTCAAGATCCCTAACTACATTTTGCCTAAGCTTTCGACGATTCCTCCATCTCCTTAATCTTCTCAAACAACCTCAAAAATACTGCAGAGTCCTGGGCACCTCCAATCTCATATTTTCCCTGGATAGTGAAATTCGGTACCCCGCTAATCGAATTCCTCGCCTCTTCAACCTCCCTATCAACCTCTACTCCCCCCTTCCCACTCTCCAACCATTCATTGACTTCCTTCTCGTCCAAACCAGCTCGTACCGCGGCACTTTGTAATACTTCATGACTTGTAATATCGCCTTCTTCTTCAAAATACGACTTGAATAATGATTCCACTACCTTTGTTTCCATGGCCGGCGACTTTGTCTTTCCCAATTGAATAAGGCGATGGCTATCTCTCGTAGCTCCTGTCTTTCCTCCAAACTTGAAGTCGATACCGACATCCTTTCCAATTTCAGAAAGTCGACCGAAAACTGCCGTCATTCTCTCTTCTCCAAAGCGAGCAAGGTACCATGCTCGTTTATCCACACCTATCCAGATGATTAATCTCAGAACATCTAATTGACTGATGATGTGTATTAAAGGAAGAGCAATTACTTACCAGTTTTGGGCGCTTCTGGAGCAAGGTAAAAAGGATGCCATGAGATACTAAATGTATCATTGGAATCAGGATGTCGTTGTTTGTATGCCGTAATTCCTTGCTCGAGTTTTTGCTTTCCAACATAACACCACGGGCAGACGGTGTCGGAAACAATCGCAATATCAAATTTGGTCATTCTGGGCAACGTCGCTCTGAACATCAGATTGTAATAGAATATGAGATGAAAGAAGATGTAAATAGAAAGAACAAAAAAATCACTACATATACTGCGAAGAAATTAACACATGATACAGCAAAAATTACAAGGGTCTAAATGAGGAAGCCGATGATTACTAATTATTCACCGACGATGAGCACGATTAGAAATCAAATAATTCAACGGTGACCCAGTCAAGTAGTTCGGTATCCCATTCGTACATGCCGACCCGTTGAGTACCTTAGTGGGGGTTAGTGGTTTTTATTATAATATTATTATAGTATAGAATTTATTGAATTGTATTTCAAAAAAAAGTCTATTTAAGAAAAGATTATACATTTAAATTTAAACTAACGTTAATTTATATATAATATTATCTTATGTAAGAGTTGAGGCCCCGGCTTATCGTACACTACTCTTTTTCGTAATAAAATCCTCATAAAAACACTATTTTCCTATACAAATTAATTATTTTCATAATTCTTTAATTATTTGAAAAATTGATTTGAAAATTATACATATAAGAAATAATTATATAAAAAAATATTTGATTTAAATTGTTTCTTGAAATTATAAAAATTGATAAAGTTATAGATTTTTAAAGTTAAAATTTTTCAAAATTTATAACATATAATACTTTTCCCATACAAAAAAACCACTTTTTTCTAGTTTTCTAATAATTTCAATTTTAAGAACCTATAACTTTATCAAAAAATAGCTAAAAATATTTCATCTGTTTTTTTAAATCATTTCAATGATTCTCAATCTTATTTATTATTTTTATAAACTTAATTTATAAATTGATTGAATTAATATATAGTTTAAAAGTTGAAGAAATGAGGGTTTTTGGTGTGTTTTCGCTTAGTGTGCGATAAGCCGGGGCCTAAACTCTTATAAGATTAGATTATATTTAAAAATTAATATTATATAAACGAACAAATATTATATATATAAATAAATACTATAAATATAATTAAATACTATATTAGGAAATTGATATTAAGATAGACGAGATATAAAACTTAAAATGAATTTTATTATATGAGTCTAATTTAATTTAGTTTAAATATTAAAAAGAAACTATATGAGATAGTAGTATAGTAGTAGTATATATTATATATAATTCGAAGAAGAAGAAATGAATAGAAAGTAAAAGAATAGAAATAATAATAATAATAACAACAATTTTTAGAAAAAGAAAAGTGAGTATAGTTTCATTTTCATTTATTTATTCGAAAATATTTCTATATAATATTATTTACTTATATAGTTTCATTCGTGTATATAGTATTTACTTCTTATATAATACTCGCTTTATATATAGTATTCGCTTTTTATATAATATTTATAATAAATATTCTATATATTCTAGTCGGGTTTATACGCTATAGTTTTAATAATATTATATAGTTTAGACACTATAATAAAAAATCAGTAACTGCTACTAAGATAAGCAATAGTAAAGCTTCATTTGATAGAATTATTATTGTATTAATTAATTTATATGAGTTCCGTGTCAAGGTCGTTTGAAGGGACATTTGTAAGGATTTTGAACAGGTGTGGAAGAAATTTCTAGAAGTTGATGATTAATCATTTGTGTGGCTTGTGGTGTGGCTTGCTAGACAGAATGTCAAACAACTGCATCACAACAAAATTGATTATTGAGAACCCTTCTAACAACTATTTTCTTGATAGTCTATCTACATGCAATATACCTAGGTAATATCCCGAAATTCAAATCCTCCTTCACTCACTTTCCTACAAGCCCGGAACAAATCCCTCCACTTTGACATCCCAACCCTCGGGAAAATGCATTCCAGGCTCGCCATCCCACCCCCCTGCCATCATTGCCATTGCAAGCATCAACCCTCCCGCGTTCGGGAAGTACGGGGTCGGCACGCGGGATCCTCCTACGGGGTATCCTGCATCATCGAATTGAAAGATTGGATGTAATAGGTACTCTATTGCTTGATCTGTGTCGCCTAGGCGAAGAGAGTTCATGGCCAGTAGAGCAAAGTCCCAACCATATGAATCTTCTAAATCCCAAAGAGAGTGGATTTTGGAGGCAGTGTTATTAACGATGGTTATATTGAGGGGCGGAGAGCTAGTGGGTGGGAGCCATCCATATATACCGGCCATTGCTGGATGCTATCATTAGGGTCAAGGTTAGCAATTCGGAATCTCAGAAATATGAATCATGCAACTGTAAGATCACTTACATCAGATGTTGTTTCATTATCTGTCCACATGTTGGGAATACCCTCATACACGGGATATGTGTCGTCAACGATAGACAGGGGAGCAAGATTTTCCCGCACGTCTTTCCAATCCTCAGGGATAGATTTTCCCTGACGCTCTTTCCACTTCATAGCCACATCAAGACCAAATCTCCAGTAGGCCAGCTCGAAGGTTGGGTTAATTGTCGCATTTGGCTTCGTATTTTCAGAGACGGGATACATTGGTGGACCCAAATCATAGACTCCAGTAGTGGCATTATACCACGCGAATGATGCCATGAAATCTGCCGTGGCTGTCAATACCTCATCCCATCTTTCCAGTGCCGTTTCATTCGGGAATGATCGGTATTCGATCTCGGCAAAGTGCATCGGATGCGGTTGCTGCCAGATCAAAAGAGAGTTGATACCCCCCGGAGCGCTGCGAACTGTCGGGTCGGTCATCTTCCCCCAGCGGGCGCCCTCGTATCCTTGAAGTCTAGCCCTGTCGAGCGAAGATTCGAGGAACTGCTCATAAATTCCTGGCATGCTTCGCCAGAGAAGGTCGAAATGATTCCATCGAGCAAAAGGCATAAGATGCCAGAAGACCATCTCAAGCTACACGGATGATTCTCAGCCATTGTTTTGAACCAAACTAGGCTCATCGTGAATAAAGAAAAAGATAACGCAATAGTTTGGGAATACTAACGTGGAATTTTCCATACCACCCATTATTTACGAGACCGGATTCTGAGAAAATCAGTAAATCGTCGAAGAAAATCTCATCTTGATATTCGTCTAAATGACATACCTTGAGGTGGAAAGTCTGACGCCGAATTGACCGCTAACAGGTATTGAGATAGAATAGTTCGTCGCTGAAGCTCAGTGGCATTCGTAGAGTCAACAGAACTCAAGTCAATAAATGCCCCCGATTCCCAATAAGTTTGCCACCACGTCTTGGAGCTATCAGCAAGATGAGTCACGGATGGTGCACTCATATTTCCAGCTTTACCACAGCTTGCCTCATCCGAGAAAGTCCCTGTCATTTTCAAATTGCTGGAGCCCGGAGTTTTGAGAAAGTATCTATGCGTCCCCTCCTTGGGACCCGACACCTGACCTTTGCCCTCCCATCTTGCGGTAAAACAGTAGCTAGTATCGTCTAGAGTATGTTGTATAACGGCCTCATTATCCGCACTATCAAGAAATGTAGAGTGTTTACTGCTGGCGTTCCACAGGCCAACAAATGGCGCATCGAATTTGTTCACATCCGAATATGGAAAGTCGAAAAACAAACCCAAAGAGCCGGTATTGAGCAATCCAGACTCCACATTGATTATGACGGCATCAGAATCCGACGCAGCTGATACTTCGACATGGACTTGGCTGCCATTGTACAGAAACGTCGAAGTAATCACGCCGTTCCATAAATCAAGAACCTGACTCTTCCTCTCCAAATCACCTTCCGCAACATTCGCGTTCGCAAACCAAAATCCGATATTCCCCAGATTTAACCGTTGCGGATTCTGGATTAACCAGTTTGATATATCAGCCTCAGCTGGGCTGGGCTGGTCATAGTTCACAAGGCGTCCATGAGTCCACAAGTCTACACCGGTAAAGTCTTCAATGTGTTATTAACCAATACCCCAAAAAACGTTATCAATGATCAGGCCTTACCTTCCACAGCTGTTTGATTCGGAGTTGTCGGCAAGCTGAAGTTATGCCAACCCCATGTCGACATCGTGGCGAAAGGACGAAAGGTCTGCAGCCCCGTCACATCGACACCAAATGCAAAATTCCCATTGCCAACTTGCAGAGGTGTCGATGCGGAACTCGCATTACGGTGAACGTTGTATGTTTGAATGATTTCTTGTCTTTGTATCAGCGCCCCAACCTTAACCAGCCAGAGGAAAGATACGCAAGATGAAAAGAACATTGAAACACGCATGTTTATTTGAGCAGCATGTCAAATAGTAGAATTGGGCCCCATATATAAATGTAAATATAGATCGATTCTCCTCTTTCAGGAACAGAAAAATTACCCCAGATTTTAACTACCGACGTCACATCTGCATGGAAACCCTTAACATTGTCCCGAGCCTGAGTTCTTCCACCACTCATATTATTTTTCTTATGCAGGTTAATCCTTGCTAGCGGACGCGAGAGATGTTTGGATGAATAATTCAGAGATGTATAAGTTATTTAAACTCCGAATAAGTTAATGCTTGGATAATCAAAGTGATATACAAGGGGAGCAGTCGTGTGGCAGTTCGAGGCCCAGAAATAATACACAAGTCGAATTTAAAATATTTCTCTTGATCTATCATGTTTGCGATATGCTTCACAGCTTCAACTTCAACTTCTCTCCTCTTGAACTGCTGGCATCATCAACAATTCACGCCTATGGTCGGAATGCCCACAATTCGCAAACATCTCATCGATATATCAATGACCACTTCATGATAACAAAAATCATTACTGGAAGCATCCGCATAGCAAACATCCACCAAGTTCAGCCTACCCCTCTCTATATCAAAAAGAGCAAGTCAGTGCCAAAAAAAAGCTGTTTCTTCTTTCTTTTCCATTTACATACATTAAAAGATGAGAGAAATTCTGCCATCCTTTATAAGCGATGCTGAACTAGGTTATAGGTCTCAGTGATCAGATTCTTGGACATTCAATTACTGGTGAAGAACGACTGAGAGAAAACGAGAAGCCTCACATTTCTCTATGTAAGCCATCATTTCACTCTTCATCCTCAACACCAGAGCCAAAAAGCATTTCTTTTTTTATAGAACATCTCGATTGTGCTAAGCTATCTGGTTTTTGACAGCTAAAACAATTGCCACAAAATCCTGGAAAATTTCAGGGTTACTTGGAAAAAAAAGAAAGAAAAGCCTAGGCAAGATCTGAAAGTCAAGGTAAAGTGAGAATACGTCCAGCGAGCCTAAATCTTCAATTTCTGCCCACTATAGCAAGAAAGGACTCTAAGATACTATCAATTGTCCTGTGCCTATCTTGTCAAGACATTTACCACTCGAACTCCGCATCATGCTTTGCCCAATAGTCTACCTTTTTCTTGGCATTCTTCTCTCCGGCTTCCCTATACTTCTTGGCCAACTCTCCAAACCCTTCCTCCTTGACGGTATACTTTATTGTTTCGTCTTCATGCTTGCCTATAACATCGGCCACACTAGCAGTGATATCATTGACGACCCTACCGTAATTAACTGCCTCACGGATTTTGCAACGAACCCCTTGAGACTCGCAATGTTGCGTCAGGGCTGTGTACGTTCCGAAACCTCTCTATCAAAAGGTTAGTAACAGCGCAATAAAGCACGTCTAAATCGTTTTCCTTTCCGATCTCAACTTTGAAACTATGATCTGACAGAAGATAAAGAAAATGAAAATGAATAATGGACGCCACACCGAACAACATTGTGACAACTTTGACGAATTGCGAATGTATCATTATGCGATGTAGAATAAAATATTCCACAATCAAAGTGATGCCAAGTTATAGAGAATACATGTTGGGATTAGTGGGATTTGGCAAACATTAAATAAAGAAATCTGTTGTGCTTACGTAGCAATTGGGACAAATAAGTCTATTATCTGAAGTGTGTGTGGCAGAAAGTAAATGTTGGATGAAGGCTCTTTCGGTATCGTAACTTTTCCTTTGAGAATGTTAGAGAATGGTTTGAACTGGGTAATTGAAATTACTTACTTGCACAAGCGGTGAGGACACTGGTACTTTCGGGTGAACGCAACCCAGTATCTTTGTGCACGGAAAGAAGGGTCTTCAGGGTCATAAAGTGCATACTCCTTCTCGGGTAAAGGGTTGACAAGAGCCCGCATACGAAGAGGCGGAAGTCCGTCAGTTCGAGTAGCTACATCTGTCACCGCAGGTGTTTCTGTAGATGGTGGGGGGATGGGTTTTCGGGCATTTGCAATGATGTGCTTGGTGTCCCAGATGGAAGTAAACTTTGAGTCCTCGAGTGGTGCATCCATGAAGTTTGGAGCTTTCATACCGGCGTCTCTGAATTGGCTTCCATTTGGCAAAGGTGGGAAGTTATCTTCTTTCATGGAAGGTGGAATTGCAATTGGGAAGGAATTTTCGACATACTCATACTGAACCTCCTCAGTGGGCTTTGGTTTCTCCTTGGTTGCCTTCTTTGAAATTCCTCCCCATGGTATACTCATGGCTTTGTCAACTTCCCCGAAACAAATTAAGTCTTCCTCTGGTTGTAACTCCATGACGGGAGCAGGGGTAATATTTCTAATTGCTTCGTTAAGAGTATTCGATGGTATCGATGGTATATCTTCTTCCAGGACTAAATGACTGTAAGCTCACTTCGAGAAAAGAAAGTTCTGGGGAGTTACTAGTAGTTTCCCATCCACCAAACTCAAAGTTGGCAGCTATTTCACTCTCAAAATTCGGTGGCGGTGGCTTGAACATTGGCGCCAGCGGCTTAGCATCCATAGAATTTACAGAAATATCCTGCGAATCTAAAAGGCTGTTACTGGTTCTTGGGCCAGCATTGTCATCAATCTCGTTTAGATTAGCCTTGAATTTTGCATGAAGTTGTTGACGTTGACGTCTGATAGCCGCCAGGTTATGTCTCTCTTCAAGGTTAATTGCGCGACAGCTATCAAGTTCAAGGTGATTGATCAGAGATCCTAGACGAATGAACTTCTTGCCACAAGCCATACACTTAAGATCTTGTTCCTTTGGGTGAGTCTAGAGTTTCATAAGATGTCAGTCAATCATGACTCGCCAGTTAATCGATGGAAATCAACCTACTAGAGTTCGATGGCGCTTCAGACCTTCCTCAGTGTGAAAATCTGTGCTACAGATGTCACAGCAGATGTGATCTCTGTGGGTCAATTTGTGGTTATGGAAGTCATCCCAATCCTTAAAGATTATGTTACAGAGTCTGCAATCTACCTTGGTATCAGGCTCGCCCGTCTTTGTGTCTTTGGTAGCCATGTCGAAGAGATTTTAATTGTTTCTAAACGTGATTGATGCTCTGAGTGTTGATATTGATCATGCGACGGATCGAGAGTAGTGTAGAAAGTTATGTCGTTGGTCTGAGGCACATGAAATTCCGACCTAGAAAGCAAGACTGAATGAAAAGAAAGGATGGTACCAAAAACGAACTCCTGCGTTTCTCAAGGCTTAGCCAACCTAGCTTCGAAGGAAATCAGAGAAAAAGAAATAATTTATCATGCATGGAAAATCGTGGGGTGAAGAATATGAGTTTGAAGGAAAAACTGTTTGTTGTGTAAAGAAGTGAGAAGTGTGAGAAGGGAGTGGGAGGCTTTGACTGTTGGTCGCGTGGTTACAGAAGAAGCAAATTGGGAAAGAACAAAAAGAAAAGGACAAGACCAACTTACTAAATAATAAGGCTACGGCGACAGCAGCAGCAGACATCACTTTTCAAAATAAAATAAAACTACATTAACCAATGAACAATCCGCCGACAGTTGACTTTTACAAAGACAAGAAATTGGAGGGAAATTGGAGGGTAAAAGAGGGGAAGAGAGGAGAAGAGAGGAGAAGAGAGGAGAAGAGAGGAGAAGAAGAAAACAAATACAAAAGTGAATAGAATGGCTAATAGCTTGCGCCTATGTGGGTAGCTATCATCTCATTCTTTCCATACACAACGGATTTCATCTAAAGCTTCTAGCTGCCCCGGCCAGCTTTATCTACTTGTACACGTTGAGTGAAAGAAACCCCCCCTTCCTTCATCAAAGCTAAACACACATTCTTCCTCTTGACCACGATGATATGCTTATTCTTCAGAGACATGACCACGCTGAGTGACAACTTATATATCAGTCATGCTGTCTATACTCACCTTGGATATCGGCTAATATGTCTGCGCAGCCAAACGAACCAGGAATGAAATAAATCGGCAATCCGAAGAAGTACAGACAACAATATCTACGACGAAAGAGCATCAAATGCTACCTAGCACTGCAAATAGCTTTCATGCTCTCTGGTGCCGACAAGGCGAGACCTTATCTCTTATTTGAGGTGCTTCTCCTATTCAACCATGATTTCAATTACTTCCAATATTTAAGAACCTATTGATGGCCAGATATCTTTCATTTTCGGCAAGTAAGGGTGCAAGTAAGGGCACAAGCTGTACCGAGCTCATGCGGGTTTGGAAGCTCAAGAAATCATATCTTACGAATCTCCTGTCAAAAGCAAAGAGTGACGATCAGGAGAGATACCGTGAACGAAAGCTCTCTGCTATTGAGCCATTAAGTAGAACCACTGTCTGGCTCACCTGCTGAGTCTTCAGAAATTATAGGGAAAACTAGAAACAATCCCTCCGCTTCCACCAAGATACCCGAGAATCCCTATCCCAATCCAAGAGCCTTGCGGTGGCAGGATGACAGAGAGTTCGTGTAATACTTTAGGTACTGCTTAGTACTCATGAATGATATTACTACATATTAGATCTTGTAGATATTGAATTTATAACTGCTATTACTCGCCAACTACAGAGGCCATCTCATTTATACATGTCTATGTAGGTATACATAGCAACACTAGCGATGTTCGATGTTGGGATGCTGAGGTCAGATGGATTAGAACACAGACCTATCGTTCAATGAAGAACGCCGTATCCTACCAAGTGAATCCAATTCATCACTGCTCATTGCTCATTGCTCATTGCATTGGACCAGAATGTCAAATGGATGATTTATTTGTGATCATGAGTGAAGTTTGTGCAAATTGACACTGTCATCTATCTTGTCGGAAGCCCGGGCTACGGAAGCCGATCTGTGCCTAGGTACCTACAGCATGTTTAATCAGCCAAGCTCAGCCTCTATTAAACGGAACACAAACACCAGCTGGTCTGTTATTCCAACAACTCCTTGAATAATGCGAACAATAAAGTCATGTTTCTCTGATGAATCCCATGGCTACTCTATCGCCACCAAGTCCTCCTAGATCTCCTGGCCCTTCAAGAATGTCTCGAAAATGGGCTAGAAAGTGCGAACGTTATTGTTGCATTGGCGCAACTTACTTCCCCCTTGTATTTGTATACAGTATTACAACCTGGGCTGTCTGGGTAGAAACTACAATTGGATTTCTGGCAGATGGCAGCAGAACAAACTGGATAGGTAAGCTTTATTGTCGCAAACAAAATTTTGCAAAGCTAACATTTCAAAGGAAAGGGGACGTCATTTCTAGGAATCATTATATATCTTCTCCTGAATTGGTCATACACGGCTGCGGTCTTCACGAGTCCAGGAACTACCACGGCCGCAAACCATGGATATAGCGCCCTTCCAACACACAATCCGGTAGCGACAAGCTTCACGGTGAAATCGAATGGGGAATTGCGTTATTGCAAGAAATGTCAGGCAAGAAAGCCAGATCGATCTCACCATTGCTCAACATGCGGAACTTGTGTATTAAAGATGGATCATCATTGTCCATGGTTAGCTACCTGCGTTGGACTGCGAAATTATAAGGCCTTCCTCTTATTCCTGATATATACAACATTATTTTGTTTTCTCTGTTTCGCAGTCTCCGGAACTTGGGTTTGGAGAGAGATATTGAGCGATGGAGAATATACCGATTCATTGTTGCCCGTCAATTATGTGATGCTAGTGGTAATTTCCGGAATCATAGGATTGGTCTTGGCAGGTTTTACAGGATGGCATATTTTACTATCATCCCGCGGTCAAACGACAATTGAGTGCCTCGAGAAGACAAGATATCTATCCCCATTGAGAAAGGCTATGCAACATCAACACATCCCTGAAGATCAAACCCATGGATCATACGAACAATTAGAGAGAGCTCGAGCACGAGATCGATATGAGCAATATCTTGACGAACAAGATTCGGAAAAATTACCTAGCGCATTCGATCTGGGTTGGAGGAGAAACTTCAGGCATTTATTCGGACCCAAGGCATTGTTATGGGCCGTTCCTATACCCACCACTACTGGAGACGGATGGAGTTGGGAGGCAAGTCCAAAATGGCTGGAGGCCCGAGAAAAACTTGCCCGAGAAAGAGAAGAACAAAGAAATAGAGAAAGGGCTGCTGGCTGGGGCGAGCCAGCATCTCCAATAATACCCCTTCCAAGATCAGAGGGAGCTGGCAGACATTATGTTTCCTATCCCACACAACCCAATCGAGCCAACCGTTCTCAATCTAAAGCAGACCGAATCTTGGGGCGAAGCCCAAATCAATATGTAGACGAAGCAGACTCAAACTCCGTCTCGATGCAAACACTGCAGCCAAGAGACAGCGATGAAGATCCTTACGAAATTAGTAGTGACGAAGATGAGGCCGAAAGACAAATCCTCGACAGAAAGGCTGCCGCTGGGTGGCCTCAGAGAGTTGGGGTGGTTACGAATACACTACTAGGAAATACGATAGCACGACAAAAGGATGACACAAGAGGATGGGATGGACATGTACATGGACACGATGATGTAGATTAAATTTCAAGATCTACACTGTTTGTCTCCGGTTTGGGGATCATCGGTTTCGTCCTTTGTATGATATAGATTAAACTTTGGATACTCATAATGTTGGTGAATGGATGGATATACGGAGTCTCGGAATATACTATGTTATAATATTATCATTCCTCATAATTAATACTTCATTTTTATGATCGAATAACGACGTGGCAAGTAATCTTCTACAAATCGTCTCGTATATTCTCTCCCCTGAAAATCACTTCAACACTTCTCTACTTTTCGCCTCCTTTTCGTCGCTCCTCTCGTTTTGCCCTTGGCACTAGGTTTGCTCGGCTGTTACCCCTTGTCTTCTCAGATTAGCAGCAATACAATACACATCAATGCGTATCTAAGTGAAAAGAAATCGATATTGGTTCCCTAGTTATTGCAACACATTTACTTTTCAGGAGCAAGAACTTCTAAAATATAGTATGACCTATGATGGAAGAGCTGGCTATAATGTAGGTACAATTGAGCACTGTGTACAGCTGTTTCTTTTTGCGTAAATGCGATAATCACTCATGCTATGAAAAACTTGGAATGAAGTGAGCTAGGTATGTAGTGAAACATGGCTAAGTTTTGATTCAATGATAGACAGCGAGGAAATACCGTGACTTTCACATTGACTCTATACGACTACTTACTAGGCATACCACCAACTGTGATGAGAACACCAGGAAGCACTACAACGATTACGTAATCGTTCTCAAGGCCACGTTATCGCAACATTTCAATCGTTATCTACGGCATGTGTTCTGGTGCTCTTCGCGCTTGTAACTACGATCGACCTGTCCAGTTACACCATAGCGTTGAATGAACAGCCACCAATTATTGAAAAGAAATCCATTACTCATTTACACGCAAAAGATCCTTCAATCATCGTATTAATCTTTCAGAGAATAGGTCAGGTAACCTCTCTTTCCAGCCCAGAAGCTCAATAACTATTTTCGATCAATTCTCAATCATGGCGCCTGGTTTCAATACCAAATCTCCCACGTTGAAGCGCATCAGTAAGTTGTTCTGTACCCCACGATCGTTCCTCGCATGTGCTAATCAGTGGCGTAGTGAAAGAAGCCGCCGAACTCTCACAACATCCATCTCCAGACTACACAGCTTCCCCGGCTTCAGATACCGATCTGTTTGATTGGCACTTCACATTGCGCGGCCCTCCATCCTCATCTTTCGCCGAGGGTATCTATCATGGACGCATCGTTTTGCCTCCCCAATATCCTCTTCGACCTCCTTCCTTTAGATTTTTGACGCCCAGTGGAAGATTCGAGGTGAATCGTGAGATCTGTTTAAGTATAAGTGGGCATCATGAGGAAACCTGGCAGCCTGCGTGGGGAATACGAACCGCCTTAGTAGCTCTTAGATCCTTTATGGAAACTAGTCCTTCAGGACAATTAGGAGGGGTTGATGCGAGCGACAGCGTTAGAAAGAGAATAGCAGGGGAGAGTAGGGGGTGGAAGTGCGGCGTTTGTGGTGGAAGGAGCTGCGAGGAGATTTTAGGAGAAGCAGAACAACTTGCGAAGGAGCTGGAGGGTGAAGGAACGAGTTCAAATAGAGAAGAGGAGATAGTACCACCTGACATGCAAATAGGGCTCAAGAAGGAGACTAAAGCGGAAACGGGATCAAACCAGGAAATCGATGAAGGAAATAGTAAATCTACAGAGGAGGTAAAGCCGGCACAGGCTGAGAGTGAGTGTCCACCTGCGAGGCCAGCGCAAACGGTACCTCAACCCACAGCTACGATACCACATCCTCAACATCCTCAACCTCAAAGACAAATGGCACAAGCTCGTGTCCAGTCAGACCAAGGTGTACCCGTATGGGTCGATCGGGCTATTGCTGGAATAGTATTATGCTTAGTAGTCATGGTTTTGAAGATGCTATTGGGAAAATAAACAGGGCTTCAGGGTGTTTTAGTTCAGGGATTTTTCGGATAAATATATTGTTGGGTCGGGAGGAATGATGACAAGGCGTTATTCCGCTGGGCGGGTATGGATCTAGTAGGCGTTTCCTAAAACTTGATACCATTATACAGAGAATGCAGGATACTTTTCACATAGCCTAGTTGGCACCTCATTGTACCAAATCAAGAATTCCCGCGTGTGGTGAGTAAGTTGCGGACGTCACAACATGCCGGTAGCTCTACATATCGCAGATGTCAGGTTCCTGGTTCTTGATACACGACATTCTCTTAGGATCAGAATTTCAATTCCTGAATTCTCTGTTTTAAGCATATCAGACTCGAATCTCACACATTTCTTGAGCTGCTCGAAGTGCATTTATCCAATCTTTCCAAATAAAATTCTTTAACGGTCTGTTGGCTCTTCAGCAAAAAATTGGCTGATCAGTATACACGACTGAAAGCAGGCAGTTGGACAGTCAATAAGGCCATCTGTCGTGCAACTATACATTGCCATCTTCCAAATTTCTAGAAAACTGATTTTACTGGAATTCCGAACAATTCCACTGGAGCTTCGTTATCGCACTCCACAAACAGCCACCATTGATGTAGTAAATTGACTGATCCACACTTGTCACAAAGCACCTGTCGATGTCTTTTCTTTGCTTGTAGTGGTATTATATTGCACTACAATGACATATAGCCCCCAATATGGTAGGTATTACACTTTCGTACTTATCCTTCAGCCAAAATCTTTTCTCGGCTCCTCTTTATATCTTTAGCAAATCACAACATTCAGGAGATCTAAACATTTCCGGTCACTAGAGAAAGCTTCGTATGAAAGACGGATGGCACAATGCCAAGTTTATTTGCACTTCATCAAAGAGAACAAGAGTTTTGGTTTTAGGAATGTATTGAAACGATTTCGAGGCCGCATTCTACCAACAAAGACTTCTTTGAGCACAGCTCCAAATGTTACTTTCTTCGAGTAATCTTTACAAGTTTCAAAATATTAGATAAAATTGAACTGGTATTGTATCATCTTTAAAAACACGCCGCCCGAATCAATTCTCGATAATATGGAAGAGTCTGAAGGTTCTGAATGGCAACGCGAGCCGTTACCCAATTTTTTGAGAATTCCGGGGCTACAAAATTTTATCAAGGAAGTTTACAAGGGCAAGAAGGCCGTGCCGTATCCACAAGATGTTGGCCTCCATAATTTTGAATTGGATCTCGGCGATGCAGCCTATGATTTCGCTGTATTGGATGGACCTGTTAAGGAAACATGGGGAGATTTGACTCAGTGGTTCAATGCAGAACATGGCTACGATGGTACCTTGCCAAAAATAGCACCCCCGAAAGAATCCGACGAGCTCGACATACAGCCAGAATATAATGATTTGTTTTGGGAGAATCACAGCATTGACTCGATTGCAAAACGAATTGCAAGTAAAGCGCGGGACGAGAACTCAGATCCCCCCATCGATTTTTATCATAAACCAAAGCCTTTCTTGCGTGGCTTGATTGATTTCCAAAATATCTTTGGTCACGGGGCTACCGAAGACCCTCTCGATGAGTATAGTAAGCAAAATCTGCGCGAGGATTTGATTGCTGCGTCGATGTTTCATCATATTGCGACGACGATTTTGAGGAATCCTTTCTTCTTCTTGGATGATGTAAAAAAAATGATTGGGACAGAAGACGGTCCGCATAATCCTGTTGACAAATTATATCATGACATCCTCCAGTGTAAGTATTAACCAGCCGAAATGAACTAGTATGCCGTCTAATGTAGCATCGCATAGATGAATCTCTACAAAACCAGCTTGTCGCCAAATCTTTCCGGGCGCATACGCTTAGATTACTTAGGCCCCAAGAGGAGTATAGCCATAGTAAGAGCATTGCAGCCAGAACAAATGGTAAAATTCGGAGAGTAGCTCAAGCTCGAGCAAAACAATGGTTGAGAAGCGAAGCACAGGATCTTTGGCTGCCGACCACAGAAAAAATCGACGAACATGAAGTTGAGATTCTTTACGAAAGAGCTGCGGAATTAGCAGTTGCGGTTGCTTCCATGACATGGACGGATATTCAAATTGAAACACTAGATAGTTATACGCCTTTGCCACACCCCACTATTCCTTGCCTTCCTTTATCATTCTGGAAACACTACAAAGCCGACCCAGCTTTGCATCATATCTCCGACATGTCGAAGTATCTTTTGGGAGACATTCCCGTGCCACCACAAGACTTAAAGGAACTAAACGAGCTCGAAAAGCAAGTTAAACTAGTCAGGTGTAGACTTGTCATGTATGTGCATATTCAACATCCTGAAAATCTCGATCCAAAACAACCGTATCTTGAGGTCGAAGGGTACCCGTTCCTAGACGCGGCCCAGGTTAAAGAATGTCCAGAACAGCTATATCTGGAGTTACCAGAATTGGAAAAGCAAGAGCCTGATCCCCGGAAGCTAGAAAGAATCTACAGCGATGAGGACTTGCCCAGACGACCCCCGATACTGCGTGGCATGTTTGGAGAAAAAGTCACTTGGCGTAAGGTGTGGAAGTTTTACAAATGGCTCTTCGATTCCGCTCTCTATTATATCCCGTTTTACGCGGTGGCGCTGGGAGTTCCTTTTGTAGTTGCATATGGCTTTTACAGACTTCCCTTTCTTCGGACTGGTGAAGAGGGTCCCTCTCTTCGGACCGATGAAGAGGGTCTCCCTCTTTCGACTGATAAAGAGTATCTTCATCCTTGGAATGATGAAGAGGGGGTAGCTTGGCGGTTTTTGCCTAATATTCGGAATCTAAATTCCTCTTGGCGAGATGCATTGTCCTCAAACTTCTTCAGGATCCTCGGCTGGCTGGGGATCTTAAAATTGTATGATCTAGCGATGACTGCTCTCTATAATCTTTTCGGTCGATGTTTTGGAATCTTTGCTTATGGGTGGGGATTGGCCCTTCATTCCGTCACAACTTCGAGAGAATTTATGTCTGGCTTGTATGATGCCACCGCGGGATATATCGTTTCCACAACAATATGGAATCTCCTAATTGAGAACCAGGAATTCGCAAAAGGCTTCCTCACTTGTTTTATAATGGTTGTCATCCTATATTTTCAGGCGGACAGGCTTTTTGTGGGAGCGCCAGGTCTACCTCCATGGTACTTACGTCCGCTCACGGGTGTTCTTTGTATTTGCCAGTCGTTATGGTTTGATTCTGTAAGACGCATGCTTTCGGGTTTTGCTGGTTACGTATTAGATGTGCCGAAAACTGTGATGGATATGTTCGGGGACTCATTTCATCTCCCAGAAACCTTCAACTGGGTGTTAGAATGGATTTCTGGAATTGGTGGCGACACGAGCGTCTCTATCATACCAGAATTCGACCCAAGTCAGGCTGGGATTTCCATCATACCACAGCCAGAGCCAGGAACAAGCGATGGTGTTCCACAACCTTTTCAATTGAGCCCAGATGCGGAAAACACGCTTTCAGAATCAACACTTGGAAACGTGTTGACGGGGTCAAAACTTGGGGGGGCAATACTAATATCGAATCTTTCAAAAGAACAAGGTTTATCGAGTATCGCTGAAATGCTAGAGCGGTCGGAACTTGGCCGAATATTAGGATTATTTGGATTTAGGAAATCGGTCGTAGGAAGAGGACCCATCGAGCAATCTTTGAAAGGGTCTTTGCTTGGATACATATTAACAGGGTCTGATACCGAAAAGAGGCTGGTAACTACAACGCTAGGAGCAACATTAGCAAAATCGGACCTTGCAGAAATGTTTGCAGAATCAGAAATCGCGAAATCGTTACCACAATCAGAGCTCGCAGGTCGAATAACCGAAGCCTTAAACATAGAACTGGGCTTGGAGGGGCCCGCGCAGAAAATACCGTCTGTACCAATGCTTGGAAAAGTACTAACAGGACTCAATCTGGCAGAAACGCTAGAAGGGTCATTGCTTGGAAAGATAATAACGGGATCAACTTCGGGACCTATTCTTCCAATAGGCGCTCTTACTGCGTGGGAAGGACTAACACCACCAATACCATATCTTCCTAGAACACTTGTCATGGAGGTAGAACCTTATTCGCAGATTATCACGAAGATAGTGACAATAGTCATGAAGCCGATAACGACGATTCTCAGCCCTTTCCAAATGATAGTAACGAGAATAGTTTCGGTAATGAGGAAAGCACCAATGATAGAATCTCTTCTTCCAATGGTGGCAACAGTAGCGAATGAAGCTCTGAAGCCATTCGCTCCGGTAATAGGTTTCTTGAGCGGTGTCTCCTATAACGGTACCACCGAGCTATCAACTCACGTGGTGTCGGGACATGTTCAAAAAACTGGCACACCAATAGCGGAATCTGTTCTCCCAATAATAGCGAAAGCGTTCACAATGATTTTGAAGCCAGTGGCATCATTAGTGGCCATGTTCTCTGGGTTTTCCTTCCCTGATTCTCCTATCACATACTTAAAAATTACTTTCAATCCAACCATCGTGTCATTCGTCATCGCTTGGATATTAGGTCCCGCGTTTGTATGTGGCTTTTACATAGCTTTACGGCGCTACATAAATGCCTGGGGTCAGGCAGATCGCGACAGACTTCCCCATAAGTGGAATCTTCCACGACCACTGATCATGATACTTGATCTACTCACCTATGTCTTTCGTAAACTTCGCTCAGCTTATCACATTTTCCTTCGATTTCTCGGTGCATTGGGTCGTTTAATCAAATATGTTTTTCGTCCATTTGTATTTCTCCTTCGCCCATTTATATGGCTTTACGCCTTCATTGCCCCTGTTCTTCGCCCATTTAGATGGTTAGGCTACCCATTCGTGTATGTTTATCGTCAGATTACCAGAGTGGGTGTTTATACCTGGCGATTAATACCATCAGGACGGTATCTTCTCCTCCAAGTTTTGACTTTGATCGTATTTGTATTATATATTGTTTTTCCTCTATTGGAATATGCTTATTGGCTGTTCGCTCTATTCGAAGATTTCCGTCACCCAAGGCCTCAACTGCCCCAAATACCATTCATCAACGGAATAGTCGGGTTTGTTATTCGCGTATACGAAATGGTTCTCCAACTATTCGCAGACATAAGACAGAAGTTAATAGATTGGTACAATTTCTTACACTTGAATGCCTTTGCTCCCATCCAAGGGGTAATCGATGCAACATTATTCTTATACAGACAAATTGCTCGCTTCTGCAACTTCTTTTTCCGCACCTCGAAATTGGTTTATTATTGTACGGCTTTTCTGATATATGTAATGTTTGGATGGGACACAGCAGTCTTCTTTGCCCCTGGACAAAATCCAGAAATTCTTTTGGCTCTCCGAGCTATCCGCGCTCATCTCTGGAAGAGCCCTTTCGCTGCAGTTAGAGTTCCTGGTCGGAAAGATGATTTGGCCTATCATCATTTCCCTGGGTTTGCCCAGGGTCGTCATCGCTCTCTTCCTCATCCACAATGTGAGTCACATTTTCCACCCTCCAAATATCAACAACAGATTGTATAGACTAACACCATCCAGGGTTTCCCTATTTCCATTTGCTGATTGGGGCATCTATTGGCATTTTTATATACTTGACCACAGGTCATCATCCTAGTGGCCCTAATTCTCTTCTTCAAACCAGTGATTTGAACTCGACCTTGGATAAATTGATAGAAACTTGAGATCTTGGAAAATTTCTGCCAATTGTCTTTGCTGGAACTGTACTACGTAAAATCCATGGTTCTGTTTCAAGGGTGCTTGTTAAATAAGGGAAGGCTGTGTATTTAATCTATTTATTTCGATCATTTTGACATGTAATGCATAGGGAATCAAAAATCAAACAATTATTCTAAAAACTGTATATCTGATGGTACCCTAGAGGCTTGAATCCATCATATACCCTCACCCCTTATATTAAAACCATAAACTCCTCAGAATTCCCGCAAAGTTCACAGTATGTTACTACCTTATAGCTCAGGTACATATTGACTATTGCATGAAAGCTCTGTAAAACATAGACTATTATGTCTTTTTAAGATCGCAAAAAATACCGCCCAGGGCCAGCTGTTGATAATCTCATGTGTGTTTTATGTATACTATCTAGACAGAAGTACCTAGTGTTATCACAAGCGTGCACTACTTATTCACTCAGGTCATTCTCCAAATCCTGATGATACACCCCTCCAGAAACATTGGACTCATGAACACGATGCAGTTCTCCAGTGAAAGCTCTAACATATAAAACAACAAAAGTTCTTTCGTGATTGAGAACGTTTTATACTCGATGAATCATCAAAGGATCGGAAAACTATAACATATTACGGAAGAAACTGGTAGATTCCTCATCAAGTTTGTGCAACAGCCATTGATAGATAATTGAAGATTCAAACCATTCACAACGATTGACATCCGGCATCTTTTCTATAAAAACATCGTTGCAAACACTTGCGACCTTTATATCGCTTCTTGTCTCTGGTAGCATGCCAACAATGAAGTCTGTGACCAAAGTCCTCCAATGTTTGGTCAAATCAGGACCCCAAGAGCTCAACTCTCATGTCACGCACAAACCTACCCCCAGTATCAAAAAACTTTCACCAAATAGCCACAAGCGCAAAGAGCTCATCAATCTTCTACTATGCAACATATGTTCGCCCACTTTCTCGCAGCATCCGATTATACCCACCTTTGCAGACCTTGGGCGACCAATTCATAATACTATGGGCAGATATACAATCTGTCTAACGACTGAGGAACATCGTATGAATACATATGCTAAATTCTTTGACAACCTTTTTTTTGCAAACAAGGTAAGGGATTCCTGTAGCCTTCTGCGAAAAGACACGGGGGTAGAAAGTGGTACATTCGGCGAATTTGTGCAGTGGGAAGAGAAGCCGCAGGTTATATTTTACACCGAACTTGGTAAGAAGACGAGCTTGACAAACGAGAAAGATAGGAAAGTCTTTTTGGAGAGACTATTGGTTGGGATGTGCTGGACGTTTTTGCATATCTATGAGTGCAAGGAGACATGTTGCTCGGAGTCACAAGAAGAGGGCGCTGAGCTGGAAAGACTATTTGAAGAACTGTCTAGGGTATCGGAGAAGGATTTGGGTATTCAGCTGGGGTTGAAAGGAAAGGAAGAGGACTTTGTGAGAATAGGAACGTCCTCCTTTTCTCCTGCTCGCTATGGTGCGACAAGGTTCTATTAAAGGAATGTGATTGTCGATGTATTTGAGCACTCTCTATGCATTCATGTCATAGAATAGCAACACACATAACGATGATATTATTGATTATCTGTATCTTGTTCATTGTTGATCCTCGCTTGTCCATGTATTCTATCTATACTTGGATGAGATACCCTGACAAATCACATCCATGCGGATGGATTCCAGCCCCTGTTTTGCCCAACAGGCGACCTGCGGTCTTTGAAGGTCACTGTCGTGGAAGTAGAGTATTCAGATTTCCCTTTCTTTGGCCTCTGAATACACTATATATTCAGGATCATTGAAGGCCCCGGATCGTTCCGGAATCTTATAACGGCCCTATGAGAGTTCATATCAAGATTTTTATGTGAAGGTTCACTAGAGCCTTAAGACATTAACACTCCCGTCTCTCATTTTCGTTTCGACAAATTCTTAGATACATAGACGTCAATCAACTTATTTCATTGCGTTGATGCATGTTCTGAGTGAAGTTTATCAATCTTGAGTCTCGCCCTAATGCTTCCGAAAGCTAATCCAAATGAAGTTTAGCTTATCTATCAACATTTCGGAGCGCGGATTGTAAGCTTTGAACAAAAAGTCCCAACGTGCCACTCGAGTTGAAGGTTCGTGAGAATACCTAGTAGCTTGTCAATTTTTCTCCATTCCTTCACATCCTCACCTCCCTCTCTTGAACTTCTTCGCTGAGGGTCTTCTTTCCTACCACATAACCCCATCTTCAAGATGTCACGAATCCTACGACCAGCGAGTCGTTTCATTTCTTCAGCTCGCCCAACACGAAATGCCTTTCAATCTTTTTCCCGTCTACCGGCCATTGTACAAAGCAGAGGATATGCAAAGGAAAGTGGTGTTAAGGAATATACAGTCAGAGAGGCTTTGAACGAAGCCTTGGCCGAAGAATTGGAGTCAAATCCAAAGGTCTTTGTTCTGGGTGAGGAAGTCGCTCAGTACAATGGCGCATATAAGGTTACCAAGGGTTTATTGGATCGTTTCGGTGAAAAGAGAGTTATCGATTCTCCCATCACTGAATCGGGTTTCTGCGGTTTGACCGTCGGTGCTGCGTTGGCAGGTTTACATCCTGTGGTAAGGACTTTTCTCCATTTCCTCGCCTTCCACCGAAAGTCTTTCGAGATAAGAGAGAGTAATAGCTAAAACTCAGTTCTACAGTGCGAGTTCATGACTTTCAACTTCGCAATGCAAGCTATTGATCAAATTGTCAACTCCGCCGCCAAAACTCACTACATGTCCGGTGGTATTCAACCCTGTAACATCACATTCCGCGGACCCAACGGTTTCGCATCTGGCGTCGCAGCACAACACTCCCAAGATTACTCTGCATGGTACGGAAGCATACCCGGTCTCAAGGTCGTCACTCCATGGAGTGCCGAAGATGCCAAAGGATTACTCAAAGCTGCCATCCGCGACCCCAACCCTGTCTGCGTTCTCGAGAACGAATTGTTGTACGGTCAATCTTTCCCAATGAGCGAGGCCGCTCAGAAGAATGACTTCGTTATTCCATTCGGTAAGGCCAAGATTGAGCGTGCTGGAAAGGATCTCACTATTGTCACTTTGTCCCGCTGTGTTGGACAATCTCTTGTCGCAGCTGAGAACCTTAAGAAGAAGTATGGCGTCGAAGTCGAAGTTATCAACCTCCGATCTATCAAACCTTTGGATGTCGAAACCATCATGACCTCCCTTAAAAAGACCCACCGTCTCCTCGCTGTCGAGTCCGGTTTCCCAGCTTTTGGTGTCGGTGCTGAGTTGCTTGCCTTGACTATGGAGTTCGGTTTCGATTATCTCGATGCTCCAGCCCAAAGAATTACTGGTGCCGAAGTCCCAACTCCATATGCTCAAAAGTTGGAAGATATGAGTTTCCCTAACGAGCAGTTGATTGAGAACTACGTTGCCAAGATGTTACGATTGTAAGAAAATGAATGTTTCTAGAAGTGATAACGAAGATGATGGGCTGGGGTTGGGAGGGGTGGAGGACGTGTATTAAATAGCATACTCCTGGCAAATATACCAATAAGACCTTTGTTTGAACCCGTATAATACCAATCTGGATCCAAGTAAATGTGAATTCATGAGTGTTTTACTATGATCTATTCTTCCAGACTAATCCGACATCACGAAATCCAAAAATTGTTGCCATGATCTCCAGACAGTTGAGAGGTTATCCAGTGTCAAATGATTCATGGCGGGTCTTTTTTGTTTAATAACGACTTGACATCCTATAGTAAAGCTACTTTAAACAGACATCATCGTTGGAACATTCAGCTAAAATTTCAGAAACTTCATGGCATTCAAATTGAATTCAAAAGTCTAATCACGTCGATTTTATGATTACAGAGAATAACCCTTGTTATATGACGATTTAGCAACACTCAACATAATAAGTATCACAAGCACGAAATGAGAACAGATGCCCGTTCCTCAAATTCTGATTTCTCTACAATGATATGATATAATATGTTGTGCTATTAGTGCAAAGACCTATCCGATACGCTCCAAACTCCTCGTAAGGATTGCTCCGCTTCGCTGCAGATTGAAAGAATAATCAAAACTATGTTCCCCAAAGCCGTTTCCTATCATCCTGAGCTCGCGCATAAAACAAAGACAACACCGCTTAGACACCCATAGTAAAGTCGTGCTCAATACCTGGTGTCACGCTTGCCATGAACTGGGATTTCGTTAGCATAATTCACTATACTAGAGGCGCAAAGTAACTGACCTTCAAAAATACAACGAGATATTGGTCCACACGGATAGCAACTTCTTCCTCCTCGTTGGCAAAATCTTGATCATGTTGTAATACCTCCCACTCATCATTGCCATTCCCACCAGCTTTCAGACCCTCGAGAACAGCCTTTTTATCACTGATTTTGGTCTTCTCGAAATCGTCAACTAGGCCCTCCATTCCGGTATCCTTAGAACCGGGTACTGTCTTGCCTTGTCTTTGTTTCTCTCGTCGAAGCTTTAGGGCCGCGTCTGCACGATCCAGAAGGGTCTTCATAACACTGGCATGTTTACAAGGATGAATGGAGGCCATCTTGATGTTGTTGCTGAAGTATGGGAAGTCTTCTAATGTGACGGTCTTGTCCTTATAGTCACCTACAATATCCTCCATCATAAGGTGTGGTGGGAGGGGTTGGGAGCTTGAGAGATATCCTGAGAGGTATAGTCGAGGAGTTCTGTAATAGGGTGTATATGCGATGTAGATAGTATATGTTCGACGAGATCTGAGGAATGAAACGTTAATATCTAGGCCTCAACCTAATCTCTAGAAACACTTACGAACTCGCATTGTCAGCCTTAGGATCACGAATAATCGCTTCATCGTCATCGTCGTCATCCTCCATATCTGGAATATCATCCTCATCATCTTCTCTCTCGCCCATCTCACCGCTCTCATCTACTGTTCGTACATCTCTCACACGGGCTTCTTGACTGGCGGCCAACCCTCCAGTCCTCAGCCAACCATCTTCATCATCGCCTGGAGAATGAGGACCATCGCCTCTGAAATCCTCCCCATCTCTAACAACAGTTTCATCATGGCCTGCATCGCCTGCAAAATCATCATCGAGTCTGCGATGGCAAGGCACGCCACGGGTAACTAGAAACTGCTTGCCGGCTGGTAGATAGTTGGCGCGCTTGCTTGTTGGGGATGCATCAGCCCATGACCATGTTGGAAATTTGAATACCAAATAATCTCCAGCTGCTACGAATTCTTCTGGTGTGATCTGTCCGTTGGTGCGAAAAGTAGAGGTATTAGATACAGGTGTAAGTTCTCGAAGTCTATCGAGAGTACTGTGGAGGAAGTTCATGATGGCGGGGTTGCTTCCTTTGATGTTGAGCGGGGTCTCAAGGACGAGATGTTGATCTTGATGGGATTTGCAAGGTTTTATCTATCGTATTATTTTTTGTTCGTATGGGTTCAAAGGAATCCGGAAGGTTGAATGCGGGTTGGATTTTATATGTATGTGGATTGTTGGATATGGTTGAGTCAATGGTAGAAAGTAGCCTTATGATGATGTTCTTATCGATAAAGACGATAACCTTCGAGACGGTGAATGATTTAGTCCATGTGACCGTTGACATTGATATTAGATGCATGCTCTCTGTAAACATACTTCTGTTGCCATTGCCTCCCGATATTAAAGATAGATCGCATTACATTGAAATACATTCATTATATCTAGATTTATATATTGTTGTCAATCTTTTGACTCATCATCGAAACAATAAAATTACCTACCTGGGTAAGATTATTGTATCGTGAATCCGTTACTCCACGCACGCAAATACAACTTTCCACATCCGGAAGACAACAAATACATTGTACACTCGAGAAAGTATTGAGTCTATTCTGGAGCGACAAATCTACTGACAGTAGTGATCGCGTGTTTATACAGCTGCAACGCTCGAAGGAACTGAAGCTTTCCATATCTCTCTCCCAAGACATGTTAGTTATCTGCTCAATGTCAATCTGTTCAAGAAGCGCCATACTGTATGATAATTTGTCGAAGTCAATCATAAGAAGGATGAATATCATGGTATTATCCACCATCTAAAAATCCTGTATTCCAGTTTCTCCACCAACTGTTTCCCCAGTTTCTTCTTCTCCTAACCATTCCGGTTCTTCATCCTCGAACCATCGCTCTTCAACGTCCCTATTTTCAATCTCGTCCCATTCCCCACCAGCATCTACATCGTGATAATCAAAATCTCCATCTTCCCCCCTAAGAAACTTGAGTGTCATCTCAAACTTCCATCTTTCGAAGCCGTCCTCCTTACTCCTCGGTACTTCATCCGGATCTTCAGGTAAAACTTCACCACTTTGACCTCTGGCATAGCTCAAGTATGGAACCCCGTGATCTTCTTGAATGCGCCCAACATCTTCATCTTCATCCTTAGGGCGCGAATCAGAGTTGCCCTTCAATGCAGCAAGCTTAGCTTCTGATCGATATAGATCTGCTTCCAATACACCTGGTGGAGATACTTATTACCATCAGAAGAACTAAAGACGATCGAAATCATTGAAGATTTGCCTACCAGAATAACCTTTTGCTCGTCCATCAGCTTCTCTTTCCGCGGCAGTCTGGAATCTCCTGATGCATCGGTCATACAATAACGGATCTGAATATGATTAGTTACCAAGTTGTTTAAGTCAATATAGCAAAAATTGACCTGCAAGCTCTAGGTCCGGGGCAGTGAAATATGATGGATGGCGATCAAGGTACAATTTCCTGCGGTTTTTGATCTGTATGCGAGCTACACGCTCTGCAGAGTCCTGCGTTTGTGGCTCCAATGTATTAGGCTCTCTGTGAGGCATGACGATAGGCTCAATGTTGTGGGGATCAATATTTGGATGAATAGATTCTTAAGTCATGCGTAAGGAGTTCAAGTGGCGAGATTGGTTGATTTTCGCAATTTGTTGTCAGATTATGAGATGACTGATAGTTACTTTTCACAAACAATACCTAGTAAGCATCAGATATGAAGTATTAATCTATGGTGATTTGATGAATGATATTTACCGAAAATATATTGTGAATATCCGAACGAAACGTTGGTTGATATTGGGGGCTCAGTCGTGGCAATGAAGTACACCAGGGTGCTGGTATTACATATGAGTCACGAGGTCGCCTCGGCTAGCCTGGACCGTTTAGATTCATATACTATAGTCACGTCTATCTGACACCTAGAACATACCGTACCTGATCAACATATAATTTATTATCTTCATCTACAATTCAGGAAATCATTCACCAAATAATTCTTCAATCTTGAACATGACTTCAACTCTTCACGAAAAGGCGCTTCAGCCTCCGTTCATAACCGTCGAAGGGATACCCAACTTTCGAGATCTGGGCGGATATCCACTCGCATCGGGACCAACTTCGCATTCCGTAAGACAGGGAGTTGTCTATCGCTGTGGTGAGCCTCAAAGAGTTACCGAGAAGGGAATCGCCACTATGCAGCAGTTGGGAATCACTCATGTCTATGATTTGAGGTCTCAAGATGAACTTATTAAAAGTGCGGCCGCTGGTAGGGGTGGAGTGGTAGAGTGGGAGGGCTGTCAGCGAGTCTTCGCACCAGTATTCCCGACGGAGGACTATAGCCCAGAGAGAATTGCTATTCGATTTAAGGATTATGCCTCAAAGGGTACCGAGGTAGGTTTTCTTGATTAGAAGCTGCGAAGAGAAAATGTAGCTGAATGGCATTCTGAAGGGTTTCACTCGGGCATATGCCGATATCTTGAACAATGCTCCAAACTCATACCGAACTGTTCTTCTCCACCTTGCAAATGAACCTTCCAAACCATTGATCGTTCATTGTACAGCTGGTAAAGATAGAACTGGTGTTCTATGCGCGTTGATCTTATCTCTCTGCGGAGTTGACGATGAGGTTGTCGCACGGGAATATAGTTTGACAACATTTGGACTTCCGCAAGAGTGGAAAGCAGGAATCATCAAGCATTTAATGACACACCCAGCCATCAAAGACGACCATGAAGGGGCAGAAAATTTGATTAGCTCCAAGTATGTAATACTTTCTCTCGAAAAAGATATGTTGCTAACAAAAGCTAGAGCTGAGAACATGCTTGCTACTCTTAAGATGCTGCATGAGAAATTTGGGGGGGCTGAATCGTACGTGATAGAAAAGTGCGGTCTTACAATTGATGAGGTAGAAAGGATTCGTAGGAACTTGATTGTAGAGTCACCGGCTATTCACAAAGCTGCTTAGAAGAAGGATATAAAAGAATGATAGCAATCAGTTCCGAGAAATGTCTCGAGATCATATAGACACGTGACCATTTCGCTTAGCGTTTTCTTGGAGCTCTGATCCCAAGTTTAACTTAGAAATTTCCTCTCTGAGGGACCCCACGGTTTTGATCAACCACCCTCAATCCTCTTTCTTCACTACCTCAATTGAGTTGTTTTTATCATGAATCCTTCTTCAAGATGTCCGAACTTACTTGCGTCGGGGTCCGCTTATGCAAGATCCTTTCTTAATCAAGTACCTTCACGATCCTTCTCATTGACCCCCCCACAAAGTGCACGCAGAGCTACCAGAGCCAGGCGATCGCTCTTCAGGTGGCTTGGCACACAAGGAGAGAACTTCAGAAACCCATTAGACAACTCAACAAATTATATGGGGGCCTACAATCCCGATGGTAAATTAAAAAGAGTCGTGGAAGCTGCGGCAGATGCGCGAAAAGATGGTGGTCCAAAGCCCGACAGTCAAAATGAGCCCGATGCAAATGGCAACAAGGAGTTGCCGCCACAATCCGCGAGAGATATGATACCATTCCCGGGCAATCGAAAGTTCATAAGTCAATCGGTGCTGAGCGAAGAACTACGAGAGCTCATTTGGACAAAAATTATGCAGGATGCTATGTCGGTGAGAGAAGTGAGTGCCGAACTTGGAGTCGAAATGAGCCGCGTGGGAGCCGTCGTGCGTTTGAAGGAGATAGAGAAAGAATGGGAACGAGCGGTATGTCAAGAAATTTTTTTTTACAGCCTAACATACTTTGTGATGATTTATAAAATTCGATTAGTCTTCAAGACAACTACATGGTTACAAAATTATGCATGCGAGCCTCTCTGAAAGTTATTTACATACGTGTTTTATTTTGGTATTTGTTTTCAACCACAAATAAACTAATGTCCATTGTGCTAGGGAAAACCTCTTGCGAGACCATACGCCGACGCTGTCATGTCAATGGTCCCTGTGACGCAACTCAATACAGGGGCTAGCAGAACCACACACGAATCGATTAATGACTTACCTATTCACGCAGCAACGGGACAACAAATCTTCCACCCCACTTCAGAATCAAGGCGTTTTACCCGAGAGGATGCCGCGAAGATTTTCGACGAGAAACTTCTCCCCGCAGACCAAAGGATACCACACCCCGAATTGATTGAGATGCATAAAGATTTTAAAGCTGGATTGTCTCGAGATGAGAGAATTGCGCGACAAGATGCGCGAGATGAAGCGGAAGAACAAGTGAGGCAACGTAAAGCTGATCGCAAAGCCGCTGAAGAAGCCAAGATAATGAAAGTCCATACCCCTCGATGGGAGTTTAGAATTAAGGAAATCAATGTTGACGACATTGGTAAAGATGGTAGAGGAGCACATGGAACAGGTTGGAGGTATGGAAGACCTTTGATGGATAGAAAGAGGGGACAAGTCAAGATTCCCACGAGTGTCCAATAAGTGATGACCATAAGATTTTTTATCATAAGTGTATATTCATGGAGTTTTGAGGTTGGGAAGGGGTATTATGACATTAGCGACTATAATGAGCGCATACTTGTACATTTATCTTGTACGATACCAAACCATCGGAAGACCAGGAGAAATGAAGGATCTGCATATCCTTCCAGGTGTATTAAATACTATTGCGTCTTCAGTACCGATTGAAGTAGTAGCCTTGACGCGACTCTTCCAAAGATGCCACTTTCTATTGATGTGATGACCATTATTGATAGATACGAATCCTGAGTGAACAAAGTACAGTACTGGTTTGTATTGTAATCACAATTCGTTGAATGATAAGTATCAGCGTGGCAGAATTAAAGAAATCAGATAACCATTAATGGATATTCATTTATACATTACCTATATCGTGCTTGCTTTGTTCGAACGCAGTATACATTAATTTTTCTTGCATCTTTCGAAAAATTTCGCTTAGTAACCCTAATGACGCTTAGTGCGATTTTGGGTTGCCATTTTGCGTCGCGGGTGCATACAAAAGGGCATGATAAATCCAGAGGTTCCCGCAGACAAAACGCGACTCTGGAACTTTTTGACTTCACTTTCTGCTTACAAATACAACATCACGTGTACATCAAAAGAAGATCATCATCAGGCTCCTCATCGACACCAATCAAAGAAATAACTCGGAAATCGACTGGTTCATCTTTATCATTCATAACTTTCATTACACCTTCTGTCATTCACTCCCTTACACAATGTCTGACAGAGAATTTTCAAGTAAGTCAAGTGAATCTTTATATCACGTGACATGGCGCTGTACGGGGTGACGGGAAGGAAAGAGCCCTACAAAACAAGTGGTTCGTTCGAGTGTTCATTATATAAAGAAGTATCTATGGAGAGTCTTTAGTAGTTGAAGGCAATTTTGCGACTTGAAGTTTTATCAAATCCCTCCAAACACTCATACTCAAACCAAAATCAAGATGCCGACCGCGACCAATCCAAGTACCTTCCTCTCCTTTATATTGCTGCATTCCGTTACATAAACTCAAACGAGCTTAACTGACGCACTTTCTTCACAGGTAACGATGACCTATCGCTTCCTAAAGGTAACATTTCTTTCTTTTTCTTCTATCTTCATCATCATTATTATCCGTAACCATGGACAACGAATGCGATTGTTCTTCCCGCACGCGGGGAGTGAGCAAGGCACCAATTCCCATTGGCGACTACGATGTATATCCTACTTTATCAGCATCATCGTGCAAAAGGTGCGCCTACTGCCAGAAAAGAAAGGTTAGCCCTTCGCCTAAGCAGTCGAATTCAACAACTACTTCGAAGGCTTCTCACGCTCGGTGCAATGGATCAGATCATCACTATAGTGACTTAGACTTAACTCGTATTTCATTTCCATCCTCATATCATAGGTCACTTTATTTGCAAAAGAGACACACGGTGTCGGCGGAGGCTATAAACATTCCTCGGCGAATATCAAGTCTAGCCTTCGAGTCATCATTGGAGAACATGGAGAGAGTGGGTTCGGCTTCACCCGAGGCTTCGGATTCCTCAAGATCCTCGTCTAGACTTAACCTCAGTGGCAAGCGTCTCGAGTATGTGCAGAAAGTACTGGAAGATATTCGAACCTGGCATGAAGAGGTTTCCATGTCAATTTCAAAATCACGTTCTGCAACTCACCAAAATTGCCACGAGAACAATATTGATATAGTTCCGACACAAGTTCATAAACAGCAGACCCAACATATTATTAGCACGTTTATGGATCCTCTACAACAAATTATTTCGTGGAGTCAAGTTTCCAATGGGGACTATGCAATTTCTCGAAGGTACACTTCTAGGTCACTTTGTCCTGAGTCTAATCGTTTTGCTTTCTGGAAAATCGATCCCATTCCCTCCAGTATCTACAAATCGAAGCGGATGCAAACTACAGGGATCAAAAGAAGTCCTAAGCCAGTCCCTAGCCCGAGAACATCGAGCCTCGGTGCCACCGTGCTCCCAAGACGAAGGAATGCCATCCGAGGTCGGATTCTTCCAAAGCCAGTTTCTATTGTCTATCCAACCATGAAACAGCATTCATGTCAACCACAAATGACAGGGAATGGCCCCTGCAGTCCATACCTTGGTTGTTGCTTTGATTCCTATTGGGATGGTGAAGGCTCTTTGGCCGATACTCAAGATAATGGTAAAATCGATGACACCAATTCTTCTCCGACAGTCTTTGCAGAGACAAAACTCATCTTCCACGCACAAGACCAGTCATATAAAGATAAAGGCGCCCACGATCACAAGGACGGAGTTCCTCATAGCGGTACTGTCATTAGGCTTTCTGCAAGACATTCTAGTCTGCAAGCTAGCGAGTCCATCTTTAAAACGCCTTCTTTAAAAGAAAACGAAGAAGAGAAGGCTAGACGGCATATAGCATTTGTGCATTCGGCGTTGCAAAATTTAGTGCCATTTGAAATCTCGGATTACCTATACAGAGTTTCGCAGTTTTCGGAAACTTGTAATAATTCTGGAGGAACTTTATAACTCAAATTTTCGGACATGGTACCGCCATGTATCAGGTCTAATCCAACTTCCCAGTCTTCTAAGAGCCTTGAGCAGGATGGCGATCTTAAACCTGGGTTTGGTTTCTCATTCAAAAGAACCTCAAATGAACATTCTCCTTTGCAACCTCCGGATACAATCGATAACCCGGGTGCATGGGCTTCAGGCACCGCCATCTGATGAGGAATTTTCGCCGCACCTAAGAGTTAGCCATGACTCCGCTGCCGTCCTCATTCAGCAATGTCACGTTTCCTCTTTTAGAAGCTTACTAACTCTTATTCTCTTTAGCAACTGTTCAAAAGATAGTAACAGAAATTCTCCCTGCCAGCTCAGGCCTAGCCTTTGGCAAAGACGCCCGCGACCTCCTAATTGAATGCTGTGTCGAATTCATCACTCTCATCTCGTCTGAGGCAAATGAAATTTCCGAAAAGGAAAGCAAGAAAACTATCGCGTGTGAACATATTACCAAGGCCTTGGAACAATTGGGCTTTAGCGAGTATGTCAAGGATATTATGGATGTAGCAAGTGAGCACAAAGAACAATTGAAGGTATGTCAATCAACTCCTGCAGGGTATCCGGAATACATACTAATTAAGCAAATTAATAGGGACGAGAAAAGAAAGCAAATAAACTCGAACAATCGGGTCTTACCGCAGAACAATTATTGGCAATGCAAGAAGAAGCATTTAGAGATGCGGCGCAACGTCATGGTTGATGTTGTGCTGTTTTTTTTTTCT
This sequence comes from Botrytis porri, assembly GCF_014898465.1. Taxonomy (NCBI): domain Eukaryota; kingdom Fungi; phylum Ascomycota; class Leotiomycetes; order Helotiales; family Sclerotiniaceae; genus Botrytis; species Botrytis porri. The sequence continues at coordinate 918,983 of NW_024066078.1, forward strand.
AGTCTCTTCGCCAAGATCAGGTTTAATTTCGAACCTCTAGGGATGGATTGGGGAGTTTTTTGGTCTGCATACATGGCTGGTTTGTGGGCGTTTTAGGGGGATGGGCAAATGGGGATGGGAGGGGATTTTTATTTCTTACTTTCATGTTTGTGAAGTGGGTGGGGGTTGAGAAGGGGCAGATTGGAAGTGATTTGCTATTGCTATTGGTAATAAGGAAGGTGGTAGTGGTAGTGACGGTGGGTTAGACGGATTGAGGCTGTTGTAGGTGGTGGCTTACTTGTTCTTATACAACATTACGCGAAAACAACGTTGATTAAACATGTGTTTTGTGCTTAAACTTTGAGTAATTGCGATGCATTGCTCGTGAAAAGATGCGATATGTGATTTGCTGAGTCCGACGAAAACTTTACACTTATCTGATGTTCAATATGAGTTTCTTTGTGAAGTGCTACCTAAGTTCACACTGTTTACTCAGTGGCATCAGTTGTACATTCAGCCGCGGGTTGTGATATATAGTTTCATCCAATTATATCATTCTTCATCATTCTCCTAATTTTTGTACATATCCAACGAATTTTTCCATGAATCTAAAGTGCAGTATGGCCATTCCCTTGTCACATACTGTTTCCGAAAACCCCTTTCTATAAATATATTTACAATAAGAATCCTCAGTTTTCAGATAAACACTTGAGACTATGGGCGTACAAGTGAAAGTTGGCTCTTGCCTAGTAATTATTGATTATTAGATGCATACCCAAGAAATGTTGACGGAGCAGAGGAATGCTTCATAAAGCTAACATTATTCTCGCCAAAGGGGTCTGAAATAAGAATGGGCAATTTTTCTCGGTGCTTTGATTTCATTTTATTGGCAAGGGAGACTGTAGCTAGCTGGGTTGCATATTATCAACCTATAGGAAGAAAGGGTGAGAGTCGCCTGAGATATAATGCAATTTTGTATTTTGGCTGTCAGTCTGAAAGTCTCTGATAGTTTCCGATGGGATTGGTTCATTGTTTTGGCCGGAGTTATTAGCAGTGGTTTGTTTGTGAAGAACATTAGATCAGATCATTTGTAACTCGGTGTGTATCAATACCTGCCCACTGACAGTTTGATGCACCACCCGGGGTGAGCGTCTGATAATATCACATCGGCTCCAAAAAACCGTCGTTGCATCACCATAATTGTCTTCGACTTACTAGTCGACCCCTCTTTCCTAGAAGCCTCAAAACATGTTTCCGTATTGAAGAGATCGAATCAATGAACAAATGAATTGCAAATTTATAAACCAATTCTCGTTATCAGATTGAAGATTGAAAATACAATATTGAAGCCAAGACTTGAACATTCAACTGCAACAGGTCAGCGCAAGGGAATGATGGACAATCTATACTTTTCGCTGCTATCCATTAGGTAGTAAATTCGACAAGAGAATTTCATTCTGATTGATAGGAATCCGCTAGCTGTCTCGAAATCAAGGAATCTGAGGGCAAACATACACTTGCCGAATTCCCAGCAACACTCGCTTGGGTCCCCGAAGACTTAGATCTGTATCGATGAAAATCTGGGGCATTCAACTTTCGAGAGTTGACAATGGTGGAATAGGTGGAGAAGGAGCAGTCTCCAGTAGAATGAGCGCTCCAATAACCACTCTCAAAAACAAGAAATCACCACTCAATAATATTCTATCCCATTCTTCCCCATCACAATCTATGTATCTCCATAGATGAAAACTCCCTTTCCACTCCTGAATCCCTCCAAGGTTCCTTTCACTGCCGACTTCAACACATCCTCCTTTGTCTCCCAATCCCACTTGAGTTCTTGAACCGGAATGTCCTTGAACATACCTAATCTCGTCATCTCCAAAATTTCATCGACAGTTTTCTTCTTCTCATCTGGGTGGCTATCGCTCCACCTACTAACCCAATAACCACTAAACTTAATATCCTTGAAGATCAAAGCTGCAGTAGGAAGCATCAATGGTTTCTTAGACATTCCTCCATATGTAACCAAATGACCTCCATTACTCAGACATTTCACCAAGGCACCTGCGGGTTGTCCACCCACACAGTTCAATCCCACGCGAATCTTCTCCCTGCCTCCATTCGTCCACTCCTTAACTTGGTCCCTGAACCTTTGATCCATCAATTCCGACTCGGTCACCACCTTCGTAGCACCCAATTCCAATAATTCTTTCTTCATCGCCTCAGTCTCCTCAGCATTCTCACGATCCCGTATGATATTGATACTCTTATATCCCCACCTCTTCCCCAACTGTATGGCTGCTCTCCCCACCCCACTATTCGCACCATTTTGTATGAACCAATCGCCCTCCACCATACTCTCGAAATCTCTCAGCATTCTGTAAGCCGTGCACGGATTAACGCTCACAGTGCCGACCTGAATGGGCTTCAGTCCCTCTTTGTTGCCAATCTTGAGAACCTGAGATTCCTCCGCGATAGCATGTGTGCGCCATGTTCCAAACCCAGTCGATTTCATAATCACCCAGTCGCCTTTCGAAAGGGTTGAGATGCCGGGACCGAGAGACATGACTTCGAAACATCCTTCATTACCACCGACGGCTGAGGGAGCTTCGGTTCCGAGAAGACTGGTGAAGGGGGGCTTGGAGGGGTAGACACCTTGGATTTGGTTTATATCGGCGGGGTTGATGGGGGTCGCGAGCGTACGGAGGAGCATCGATTTGGAAGGAAGAGAGGGGGAAATGGAGTGATTGTGAAGACTAGGAGTTTATTACTATTTAGCCATATTCATGAACACTTGAGGTAACTCCAAACGCAAACATAGACAACGAGTAAAAAGTAGATGGCGTCAAGAAAACTCACGATAAGACATCCGCCGGCTCTCCATACTTAGAATACACAAGTGCTTTAGCTTGCGTATAACCATATGGACCAGATTTGTATCTGCGAGCTATCAAGCTCCCCAAGCGATTCTGTGTACATTGTTTGCTCAACACAGCAGAAATCAAAGCTCCTCTCGAGCTTATTGCTGTGGTGGAGCTAGCTAAAGCTCTACAATGAACAGGACTCGCCATCTTCAATTATTCGTCCCAAAAGAATCTTATTTAATAAAATTGGCGTGCACCAAAACAAAAAGGATGGACTGGTTGATGAGAAAATTAATGAATGTAGAATGAAGTTGTTTCTTGTTAATATTTCCACCCACCCATTTATTTCATATCATATCATATCATATCATACTCGTATTATATCATGATATGATATGATAACCAATCTCATCCATCCATACATCCGCGGCTTTTGATAAAAAGTTTTTATGACGTTGATTGCCGAAATTTCTGAATTCATTGGTGCATCACAACACAGAACCACAGAACCACAGAACCACAGAGCCCCAGGGCCACAGGGCCACAAAGCTTGTAAATACAGGGATTTCCCTCCCACCATGACCCTGAAATTCAACCCTCTTCAGCCTCACATAGCCTCACATAATGTCACATAATGTCCTATAATGTCATATAATGTCACATTTATAGGGTAACTACAGTGTCTCAGTGTGACCAGATAGCACGTGGCCGCGGGTACTAGCTTGATGCTAATAAGTAGCTCCAGACACGAATTCAAATGATGATAAGATGATAGTTACCCTGAATTAGATTTAGATTTTAAATTAATTAATTAAAAAAAAACCCTTGATATTTTTCCATTTTTCTCAAACACCATCATGCAAAATGGGGAAAAGCAGGTTCGAGGTAGGGATTTGGAGTTTCCAATGATAATGCATATCGATCTGAAACATCAATGGATGAAGGAATGGATAGTCAACCATACATCACATACAATCTATAGATCTCTACAGATATCTATAGATACGGAAAGGCGTCATTCAGGTAAATGAGATCAATCATTAATGGGAAAAGGGGAGACTAGGAGAAGCAGAGATACATACACACACACACACAGAGAGAGAGGGAGAGGGGGGGGGGAAAGAAAGAAAGAAAGAGAGAAAGAAGCCTTCACTTCATAGTTCTATTACAGAAAATCAATATCTTATTCGAGTAAAAAAGGGCCCTCCGACCATGCAAATCCCCTACTGTATTTCGTTCAGAAAAGGCTAATAAATATGAGTATTTTGGTACCCCAAGAATAAACTATCATGGCACATGAAGCCAACATTAAAATGTTGTTTTGTTTGATACTGTAGTCAGCGTAAAACAAGACCCCGATAAAAACCACCGCCCAGAGATATCATCGATAAAAAGAAGGGCGCCATGCCAAACAAATGAAAAGATAAAATAGCATTTTTGTCCCCCTCTCAAGCTTGATTCATAGTACATGGGACGCCTGCTTCCCTTTCGTGCCCTCCCCTCCGCGTCTCTCGGTCCGTATCGTTGGAGATATGAGTATGGATCTCATCCGAGCATTCTGCCAGTGCTGTAGCGAGTTTTGGGTCGTAACAGATAGCAATACCCAAAAGCACCATTGGCGTTCTCACAACCGTCTCGCATGAACACCTCACTACGAGATATTCCTGAACATGTCATCACCCCCAAAACTACCACGATCATCATGCGCAAGCTTAGCCTTCAATTGATCGAGTTCCGGTAATTTTGGCGGCGGCGGGCTAGGCTTCGTGTATGCTGGCTTGATGTTCTCTTTTTGAATCTCTGGACTCTGCTGTAGAGTAGGAGTATACACTACAGGCTTCTTCTCATAAACCACGCTGTTCCTCTTACTGCTGCTCCCAAAACTCCTAAACCAGCTTCCACTCTTCCGCTTCACGAAGCTAGGTCTGCTGCTTGCAAGACTATTTGGACTCTCCGGTCTCCCCATCTTTGTTAAGTCCTCATGCGATTTCGCATTGCCACTTGTGTAATTGGTGTTGAGTGATTTTCGAGACAGGAATTTGCGGATACTACTTTCTTTTTCGGGTCGACTAGGACTATTCGGGACAGCAGCGTCCGAAGGGGCTCTCACGCGAACTGGAAGGGCATGATTGCGAGGAGATGGGGAGGTAGGTGGGAAATAACCATTGGATTTCGTCGTGGTGAGGTGAGAAAAGTCGGATTGGTTATTTGCCGATGCTGACGCTGGAGGTGTACTAGTAAATGTGCTTCGAACAGGATCGGCAGTTTGAGGAGTGGCTGCAGGTTTCGATGCCGCAGATGCAGGTGCAGGTGCAGGTGTGGGTGCAATAGTCGGTTTGGGTGCCTCTTCTTCTATTGGAGAATCTGGAAGAGGCGGCGGGATATCAGTCCCGTCTGTCAAATTGAAGTCAAAGGATTTGAGAGCAGGAAGTTCAAATCGCCCATTGGGCTTGCCATTGATAGGCATATTCGCAAAGTATTTCTTGAACGTTCGATTTTGGTAGAGATCTCGCAATTCGCAGAATGGCAGATTGAATGAGAATCAGACAAAATATTTGAGCTCGCAACAGAATTTCCAAATGTTGAATGCTTGAGATTTATCCGTCGTACTTAGGTAGAGATTGTATTCAATAGAGTGAGAGATGTGGATGAATGGTAACTGCAAAAGAAGTAACGAGAGACTGCAAATCGAATTGGCTCGAGCTTTGCTTGCGATTTCCTATCTAGGAACTCTTCTCTGATCCCAGGAAACGAATTGATGTGATATCAAGGTGGCGGGTGAAATGAAGTGAATATGGAGATGCGATGAACCGGCAATTTGTGAGACTGCAGAAAGATCCAGTTTTCAGTTGATTAAGAATAGATAGCTAGTTCAACGGTGTACTCCGCACAAAACGGTGTATGAAACTCAAATGATCATATTATGACATTAAAGTGATTGGCATTAACATTGAAATTATGTGTGGATGTATGTATGTAGATGTAAAGAGGATAGGAAGAGAGGTATAAGTACAGGATACAATAGATACACAGTTCATGAGTATCGAGAAGAGATGAAGAGATTGTGTGTATGTATGTGTATTATCTCGAATTATGTATCGATAGCAAGAACAACGAGGACTGAGACTTTAAGTCATCTAATATAACTAACTATAGAAACAACAAGACGAAGCAAAAACAGGTGTATAAAATCAATTGGAGTAAAGAATGAAGATTTTCGTATCGTATTATATTGCTCGTCCGTTCGCTTTCTCGTTTGTTTGTTTGTTTATATATGCATGTACTAGGAGGGACTGTACCGTACCTCCGTACCAACTAGGGAATATACCGGTCTGTCAATACCGGTCTGTCAAATTATTCTGCTTGGATGCTTTTTTCGACTCCGTACACTTCGTATGTTGCTGGTATTGGTGGTACCAAATGCTGCCCCATTTTAAAGTGTTGGAGGAGAACCAATGAAGCTATCAAAAGAAATAGTCATCCGATCTTGATTGAAGTTTTAGATTAAAATAAAATAGAGTTAACTATACATGAACGCAGAAGTTGTGTGATTTGTGGATTTAATGCACTCATTTCTGTTGAATGCAGGGTGGCAGCAGTAGTAGCTAAGCTAATAAGTTATCGAGTAAATAGTAAGTCTGTATATATTTATATATATATACACCTCAATTCGAATCAAACTACATTCATTCTATACATCTCGTTCCTCTCATGACATCAAGGTTAGGTAGGTACTTCGTTCAAGACTTACACTCGCAGTTGTAGTTTCAAGTAGCGGAAGCAATTATACCAGCTACATCCCTTTGGTCGAAATGTAAGTATAGATTCTATCCCACCATGTCGTTTCTTCCGACTCTCAGAATGAGGTGTATGTATACTATGTTCCCGACGACATCTTGCTACAAATTGGTATCACAATGGCGTTTCATGCAGTGCAGACTAATGCGCATTCAAATATATTGCATCGAAGGCTTCACGACATTTCTGAATAACCCCTTCACTGTCCAATCAAAAATCGTCAAATTCGGTAGTTTCCGAGAGCTAATGTCGCCGCAAAGAATACAGTCATCACCCTTTTTCCTTTCTCATTTCTCCGTTCGCAAAAATACAGAATCCCTAGTCCTCGAAATAATGAGAAAATGAAGGCACTACGATGTATTGGGCTTTTAGATAATAATGTATCACGTGTCAATACTTTAGCTGCTTCCTATCATAGCACATTGTTCTCCGGATGACTCATGTTTAGCTACCCCCCTATTATATAGTCTGCTCGATAACTGATGCATTTCACAGTATACCTATTTGTAAAGTCGCGCGATCGGTTCTTCAGTTCTCCAACAGTTTTCAATTTAGTTAAAGATGTCTACGCTAAGCCCATCCACTACCCACCAGGAATCCGTTTCCACGTACCTCCTTTATAACCGATGGGCCGCAACTTACGACACAGACCAAAACCCTCTACAAATTCTTGACTCTGCCCTCATTCCTTCACTATTGGAGACGTTGTTTTTAATCCCATCAGAAGCTCAAGATAACATCACCATCACCGAGTTAGGATGTGGCACTGGCCGGAATACTATCCGGTTCTTTGCACCACCTTTCTCCAAAAAGATCTCTAAAATCCACGCTCTTGATCTCTCGCCCGCAATGCTTGAGATTGCCCGGTCCTGTTGCAGCCTTTGCGTTTCGGAAAACGCTAGCCATGTCCCCATCATCCAATTCGACGAGTTCAATGCCCTTAATGTTCAATCTAATCCCGAAGTTTCGAAATTGGTCCAAGGACAAGCGAACATGGTGATTAGTACTCTCGTCCTTGAACATCTTCCCCTTGGTGCGTTTTTCTCGGCTGTGACCTTCCTGCTGAAACCAGATTCGGATGTGAACAGCGGAAAAGTATTGATCACCAATATGCACGCTGAGATGGGTAGGTTGTCTCAGGCCGGGTTTAAAGACGAAATTGAAGGAAAGAAGACGAAAGTTAGAGGCGAAAGTTATATCTATGAGGTTGAAGAAGTGGTAGAGGAGGGCAAGAAATGGGGATTTCATGTCGTGGGGGAGGTGTCGGAACGGACAGTGGAAGAAAACGATATCGAGGACGGCAGTGGATTAGAACTAGGAATTAGGGGGGCAAAATGGGTAGGAAAGAAGATGTGGTTCGGAATGGTGATGCAAAGGAAACACAAACAAAACGATTTAACACCGAAAATCAAAGCGTTACTCACATAGCAAATGGTCCAGACTATCGAGAAGCCTAATTTTTTGTCTCATTGAATGGAGTCTTTATTCTGCTTCGTAGATTGCCGAGCTGTACGTTGTCCATGAACGAATCTTATCGAGGAAGACATCTTTTCATACTCGAGGTCTTCAAGATGTTTCTGCGGCGAGGCACAGGAAGCTGTTGTACAAACGCCTTGCGTCTGAATTCAAATTACATTTGTATACTGAAAATCGCCATCTATTTTTTACAGTGAAGATTGTTGCGTTAACAAGCAAATGATAGCCAAGAGGATAAAAAATATCAAGATTCATGCGATCAAACATGATCTCAAACCATCACCACAAGTTTGTGTGGTCTTTTCCCGTAGAGATCTCAGATGAGTGACGAGTAAGTGTCGGGCATAAATTAATCACCGTACCATACCTGCTGTTTGGGTCGACTTCTCGTCTCCAAACCTCAACTTCTGCCATTTATCCATATCTTCTTCACACACTTGCCTTTGAAACTCCCTGGTTTGTACCCGCCGCTGCCTTTTCTTCTCGACGCGCCTTTTCCGGAGCGTTTCCGCCTCCTCGGAAGTGGAGGCCTGACTTATCATCTCTGATAACCCTACTATATCTGCGTTCGATTGTTTTAAACTTCGTTCCTGCCACTCGTGGAAGTCCTTGTTCCAACCCTCATCTACTTGAGAATCCCACAACATCTCTATCATGGAGGCAACTTGTAAAGTGCGGCCATCGTCTGAGTGCTGGCCCATGATTTGAATGCCAACAGTCGAAGGCACGCTCTGTTTGGAAAATTTGAATGGCAATTTGCATGGTATGCTGATGGAGGGTATACCAGCAAGACTAGCAGGCACTGTGAATACATCATTCATATAGGCATCAACCGGTGTTTGACGCTCAGTAATATCTTGAACAGTTGGTGAAAGAGTGGGAGCTGTGGGACAGAGGATAATGTCCACTTCAGCGGGGCCCAGTTTATCTTCGAGTGCAATTCCTTCTTCCATATCACTAAGATCAAATTGTTCTTCTGGGTGTAGAAAATTGGGCATGGAGAAGACACGGTCAAAATCTCTCTGAACCAACCGTCGAACCTTTTGTGCCTGAATAAAGTAATTATCAATAGCATCAGAGCTCAGTGAATATGACCCAAGAAGAATTCGCCTCTTCACTTCGTCTCCAAAGCCAGCGCCCCTGGTCTCGGAATAGAGGACATCTCCGGCCCCATCACTCGATTGGTCACGAGTTCCGTACCTAACTCCATCATATTTTGAAAGATTAGAGGACGCTTCGGCTGCGGCAAGTACGTAATATGCTGAAAGGGCATGTTTTGTGTTAGGAAGTGATATGGGAAGAATTGTGCATCCTTCACGCTGAAGAAGTTCCAATATCCGTTGCCACGCCCATGAAACTTCCAAGTCCAATTCTGAGATATTATATTCGATTGGAACACCAATCTTTAGCTCTCGAAGGTAAAATGGATCATGCGTAGCAGAGATCTTTGTTTTTCCGAAAAAACTCATCCGCTGTTCTTTGATACGGGCTCGACTGGAGGGCTTGATACTCGTAGGATCCCGAGGATCATGACTGCTCAATCTCGAAAATATTTCATGTATTCTACTTGCACCACGTGCTATTAAGCCGACAGTATCGAGCGAATTCGCGTAAGGCACCACACCAAAGCGAGATACGATGCCATACGAAGGTTTAAACCCTGCAGTGCCAGTGTATGCAGCTGGCAATCTAACTGACCCACCAGTGTCTGTGCCGAGTGCCATGTTAGTTGTGCTTGTTGCCACAGCCATTGCGCTTCCACCAGAGCTTCCTCCAACCGATCTCGACCGGAAAGGCTTGTGGTGACGGACAGCACCGAAGTGTGAGTTTAATGAATGCGAACCCATTCCAAATTCATCCATATTCGTCTTCCCCGCGACATTTCCAGTGCCAACTTTGACATCTTCTACCACGGAAGCATCAAAAGGACTCTGATATGTCTCGAGAATACGAGATGCGCATGTCGTTGTTTCTGAAATGGTTGCTATGTTGTCTTTTACGGCAACAGCTCGCGATACCTTAGGGAGGAGTTTTTTGGGGCCATTCTCTTGTACTGTTAGCACTCATCGACATAATCCAAGAAGCAGTTCCAATACCTTGTTTGAGAAGGGGCAATTTTGACTTGTCATCAGCCGGGGGAATCAATCTTGGTTCTGATATGAATGCATTCGTATCTTGATGTGGATGAACTCTTGCTTCCTTAGCCTGCAAATGAACTTTGAAAAGTTCTGAATTAAAAGCCTTTCGCCATCTGACAGTACGTGCCATTACATACAATATGGCGAGTCATATATCCGGGGAGTATGAACACACAAGACATATAAACTTCAAATCACATTTCGATCAGAATTAACGGGTTGTGACTTTTTGGAGCTCTTATCGGATAAAAAGTGAATAGTTTTCCCGATCTCCGACCTTCCGACCTTCCGACCTCATGGACCCCTTACTTACCCTACCACTTGGTAGCTCTCAAGGTTCTTGAAGAGAAGCTCTCCGCCACATGATTATACAAGACAAGACAATCATTCATTCTCTGAGACCCATGCAAAGGTAGGTGTAGGTTGGTTTGGTCTCACTACATATTGGATATTATTAGTTTAGCTTATCAGACTATCTATTTATCTATCTCCGTCTCGGTCTCCATAATTATATCTATGTCTACATCTCTCAGCTGTCCATCATTCTTCTCGATTTATCACTTTTCTTATATGTCCTGGGTACATATCGTTCATTATCTGTCTGATAGTCCTATTGCCCAACTATCACTCTAAGTGTTCGTAGTTTGGCACGAAGCTCACTTCACACATCTCATTGAGCAACGGTCGCTCATCATTTAGCATTCACTTCAACATTCAGAGTCCAAAATCCTGAATGATAGTGCTCACTGCCTGAGACTTACTTTGACCCCCCCCCCCCCCCCCATTTGCCATTACTCATAATATTAAGGACATCATGAAGATAGAAAAACATCTATTGACCTTAACCGGTCTTCTCACATCTCTAGCAGCAGGTGCCCAGCCTTCTGCGCCAGCTGCTATTGCGGCACCTATGAGACCATTACAATGGGGCCAACTCAATTTCTTACAAACCACCGATACTCATGGGTGGCATGCAGGTCATCTACAAGAGTAGGTGAAATGACAAATCGGTGGAATTGAACGAAGGCTGACTGAAATCTCAGGGCCCAGTACTCTGCGGACTGGGGTGACTACATATCATTCGCAGAGCAGATGAAGAAGCAAGCAGATGATAAAGGCGTTGATCTTTTACTTGTCGATACAGGAGATAGAATTGAGGGAAATGGATTATACGATGCATCAGATCCCAAAGGGCAATATACATACGACATTTTCAGGGAACAACATATCGACATCATCTGTACTGGAAACCATGAGTTATACAAGGCAGATGCCGCCGCTCGAGAATACGATCAAACTGTGCCAAATTTCAACGGCAATTATCTTGCTTCAAATCTCGACTACATAAATCCAAAGACCGGTGAACAAATTCCGATGGCAAAACGCTATCGTAAGTTTACAACGAAGAATCAGGGGATCACAGTGGTCGCGTTTGGATTTCTCTTCGATTTCAATAGAAACGCCAACAATACTGTTGTGCAAGAAGTCGAAAAAACTATTAAAGAAGAATGGTTCCAACAAGCAATTCGAGAAGATGCTGATTTGTTTGTGGTTATTGGACATGTAACTCTGGATGGGCCGGAATACAAGGCCATTTACAAGGCTTTGAGAGATCAAAATTGGGATACTCCCATCCAGTTTTTTGGTGGCCATAGCCATATTCGAAGCTATGCCAAATACGATTCTAAGGCGTACGGAATACAGAGCGGTCGATATATGGAGACTGTTGGCTGGATGTCCATTGAAGGTATCAAGAAGAACGAAAAGGAAAAGATGTTCCAAGAAGAACACACTTCTAGGACACAAGCCACTGAGGTTGCCGAACTTACAAGCATGTCTTTTCAACGAAGGTATATTGACAATAACCTTTTTGGCTATCATTTTCATACTGGTTTAAACGATACAACATTTCCCACAGAGCATGGCAGGAATGTCTCGAATTATATCGCTAAAGCTCGAAAGGCTCTAAATCTCGACCACAATTTCGGCTGCGCCCCAAAAGATCTCTGGATGAGCAGAGCAAAATATCCTAGTAAAGACAGCCTTTTCTCGTGGCTTGGAGACGAAGTAATGCCTGATGTTGTATCCCGTCTTGATCGAAAGAGTGTTCCAACAATAGCTATCACCAACACAGGTGCCATGAGATTTGATATTTTCAAAGGTGCCTTTACAAGAGATACAACTTTTATCATCTCTCCGTTTGTTAGCAAATTTCTGTATATCAAAGACGTGCCAATAGCTGCTGCCGAACAAGTTCTCCCACTCCTTAACAGCGGCGGCAACATCTTCTCATCTTCGAATTTAGATACTAATAATCTCGCACCACCTGAACACCTCTCCTATAAAACGGATATCCTCGCTCCCTCGATACCCATCTCCAATCTCCCACCGCCATCTAACGCTCAATCTCCTCTCTTCTCATCCTCCTCAACCCAAGAACCCGACCTCATTCCTGGCTACACCACCAAGGATGACAACGGCTCCGATGGCGATGACACAATTCATTCCCCTATCACTTTCCATCGTGTACCTAATTGTATCGAATCCCGCATTAATATCCCTTCCACCAGCTCCAATCTCGAAACTGTAGATTTAGTCTTCATAGACTTCATAAAACCTTGGGTCCTGGTTGCATTGCGCTTTTCCGGGGCGGATTATACGGACGAAGATGTCAATAGTTATAGAAATGAGACTTTGACGGAGTTGATGGCCGGGTGGATCAAGGAGAATTGGGGCCAGGATTGTTAAACTGTGTGCCTCTCTTTTGGGAATTTTTGAGGAGTTAAATTGCATGACATAGGATTGTTGTTTTCTGGTCGGATGCATGGTGGATGGCGTTCTTATTGCATATCTCTGTATTACAATGGGATTTGAATGGAAGTGGGATGAAGCCTCTAGAGTGAGATGATGTCGTCATCAAGCTGTACATAGGTGCAGAGCTTATGAAATATTCAACTTCGATTCAACAATGAGAGGCTCTTTAATCTTGGATAATCTCCCTCCGCTGAACTCATCCGATTGATTGAATCATGGTGAGGGTTCTTGGCCATTCTGGCATTGAATCTTTTCAAATCAGATCGAAATAATGGTATGACATAGCTAATTAACAAATAATACAGCTGAGTGATATCAAGGGAGTCCGTAAACAGCCATGGTTTACAAAAGGATCCTACAAACCCTCAAATTATAACTCTATTGACACTTGAATGATTCGTATATACTTCTAACTTGACAGATCATATGTACAAATCTATATCCTTCAATATAATTACATATCTCAATCCTTCAATCTGCCCATCCCTACTCCATCAAACAAGGGTAACAAAAACGTGTCTAATCTTTTCTCGGTAACCATCAAATCATTAAATTCTTTCAGTGCATTTAAGTCACCTTCTTTCCAGGTCTTTTCTCCGTTTTTGAGGGCCCATGGGTTTGCGGCACTGGAATCGGCGACGACTATGGTTTGAGTTAGTGGGTGAGCAAGTGGGACAGGGAAGAGGAATCGAGAGCGAAACCAGGGGCTGGACAGGTTAGAATCATTGAAAACGGTGCTCACGTGCGCGACGCAGAATGTTGTCTGCGAGGATTAGACCGCTGGGTTTGAGAAGACGAGTTTGCGTAGAAGATGGGGAAGAAAGAGAGAGGATGAGATCGAGATAAGCGGGGTATGAAGTTTTGTCGGCGTCGATAAAGATTAGATCGTAAGGTTCTTGAAGGTTGGCGATCAAGCTTTTGATTCTGTGATGAGTTTAGAGAAAATGTCTACATACGTGTTGAAGGTCGATTGGAGGAAAGAGAGAAACCGGACATACGATTCACGAGCATCGCCAACCAAAACCTCAACATTACTGAGGTTATTTTTGGAGAATGTCTCGCGGGCAATTTCCGCGTATTCGGGGGAAAATTCAAGGCCCGTTACGTGACCTTCAGGACCGACGGCCTCAGACCACTAAATTGAGTCTTAACATGAGGTTCCAATCTTGTCAGAATAGAAGAAAGGAAGGACTTCAAATAATGAGGAGACTTACTCCCATAGTAGAAAATCCAATGTAGGTTCCGATCTCTAGAACTAAGTTTGCAAAGTCAACATGTGAATACTTCCATAAACGCGGTAGATATAACTCAGACTAGGTAGCTGAGGTGAAGGTTCCCGCTATTGTATTGAGCTCCCACATGGTAACATGAAATCGAATACTAGCGGTGAAACACATCTTCAAATCGAGGGCGAATATCTTGTTCTCATACAATCCCACGAAGACCCAAGACGCCATACTCCAGCTTTCAACAATATACAGAGTAACATACTTCTTTTGGCACCCATAGCCCTGGCCATAAAAATTTGAAACTGTGCCTGGAAAGGCGAGATCATAAAATTGGCCTTTGGTTGAGTTGATCCCCAAGCATGATGGTCTAATATATATTGAGGAAGCTTGGTTGAATGTTCAAGAGAATATTGAGTAACCGCTTGAGAAACTTCGGGGTTTGGATAGAGAGCAGTATCGTTTTCCTTCATCTTGTTGTGTTCTTTGGGTGTGAGGATAACAGTTAAGTGGTGACTTATTCTCGGCTTGCTGTCGGCTTGCTTTCGAAATATTCAAAGATGTAACACACGAGAGAGAAAGATCGATGTTGTACTCGAGTGACCTTATGTTCTATAAAGATCTGATAAGATTACGTGTAACCTATTCGGGGTCTAGGATACAAGAATCGGCATGAGATCCAGATCAGTCCGATTAGATACACGTGATAATCTTCCCTGAGAGCCAGGGAGCCAGGCTCGGCAGGGAGCTTAGGTTGATTGTCTGGCCGGTTTCCTGGCAGCCGGGCTGTGTTTCCCAAAAGAGGAGAAAGAATGCTTGGTCAGACCTGAGAAGGAAGCAAGTTTCGGTATACTCTAAAGCACTTCTAACTTTGAGAATCAAGTCTAGAGATAAATAGAAGGAGAGAGACTTATTCAACACTGGCATATTGTAATCCGAGCTCAAGCGATGCATTGAGTATCTTGACTTTAGATTATAACACCAGGGTAGTTCGCCAATGGTAAGAAAGGGGTAAATCCAAAGGGAGAGGCTTCTTGTGCAGGATTAGCTTCGAATTGACTAATTTTCAACAATCAAATACCACCCTTGCGCCAACCAGGTCAACTAAATCAAAGCTGACCTTCTTTGACCTACCTAGATAACAAATAGAATACTTGATTGCTGAATTTTGCGGAGTCGGCAGTGCCGTCAGGAGAAAATCGATCTATCGAATTCGGCGTGGAATCTCATCGGTTAGTACTAACCTACAAACAGACACTCACTTGCTTGTGCATTGGCCAACAAATGCAATCGCTAACAACAATGCCTCACGGCCACCTCCTTCTCATTCCCAACCCAACACAATCCAACCACACTTGAAAGTCCTCGACAACATTAAAACATCCATATTCTTAAGTTCTCAAATAATCACATAGTTATCTTTATTTTCCCGTAAAACCCCTTACAGTATTATACTTTCCCTTTAATCTGATCTACGACAATGACGACAAGGTACGTATCCATTCTATCACATGTAACTCCTCATTTATACTCACCGTTCCGATAGATTTCGAGTTGAGTGTACGTGTCCATAGCATATTCTCAACCAACCCAACGATTCTAATTCTCTTCAGATGCACTCAAAACCCACCGACGAGATCAATTCATAGGTACCAACTTTCAATTTGTTTCTACTCTTTACACTTGGCATACTGCTGTGTAATTGAATAGCACCCAGTGGTATTGCGCGTGATCTTGGAAGTCACGATGTCTAATTTGAGCAAGCGCTCTTAAACTGTCCTTAACATTGGTTACTAACTCTCAATTAAAGAATGGATCAAAGGTTTATTAGCTGTACCGTTTGTTCTACATTCACAGCCAACCGGTGTATTCGAATCTCGAAATGGAACCATTGGTGAAATGGCCGAGATTGCCCACCGCCGTTACGCGGAAATCATGCAAGATGTTGAAGATATGATTGATGATCACAGTGAGTATGATTCTTTGTAACGTAACCGGAGATACTAAAGTAATCAAGTCGCCCATCAAAAGGTTGGCTTAGGAGGTCAATCCAAGTTAAAACTCCTGGTTCCCAGTATTGGTACATTTTTCACTCGACTACCACTGGCGGACGCTTTTAGATATCAGGATAGAAAACGCTTTATTTCGTCGAGACGATTTGTTCCGCCTTCTTTCAACGATATCAGGCTTATTTTGAACACTGCGCAGCTCATGGGTGTCACTTCTGCGGGGTCGGTGGATTTAGCCACTTTTGATGGTGATGTTACATTGTAAGTCATGCTCGCCATACGAACTTCTGGGTTTTTTGACTAAACCATTAAAGGTATGATGACGGTAAAAGTCTTGAGCCTACCAATCCTGTTATTGAGCGAATAATCAGTGAGTCGTGCTACTCCACCTTGGATAATGAAATGCTTATAGCTATAGATCTTATGAGCCACGATACCAAGATTGGAATTGTAACTGCAGCTGGATATACTGAGGCTGAAAGGTACTATGGTAGACTTCATGGGCTGTTGGAAGCCATTAAAGCTTCCACCATTCTTACACCAGAGCAAAAGCAGAATCTTATCGTAATGGGTAAATTACCTTCCTAACACTCTCGTTCTCTTTTATTTCTAACGCTCAGTCAGGCGGCGAATCCAACTTCCTCTTCACCTATGACGCCAGCTCTCCATACCTTTTAACCCATCACAACCGTCGCTCATGGATTCTACCCAGTATGTCCACTTGGACTCAACCAAGTATAACTGCTCTCCTCGACCTTGCCGAGTTCTCCCTGCGCGAGTGTGTTACCAATCTTGATTTGCCTGCTACTATTCTTCGGAAAGAACGAGCTGTGGGTATTGTTCCTCGGGAACCGGGCTATAAATTTGCACGGGAGTCACTCGAAGAAACTGTATTAGTTGTGCAAAAGAAGCTCGAGATGTCGGAAGTCGGCCGTTCTTTGCCTTTCTGTGCTTTCAATGGAGGAAATGACGTTTTTGTGGATATTGGCGATAAGAGCTGGGGAGTGTTGGTCTGTCAGAAATTCTTTGGAGGAAATGTCGAGGATGAAAGTCAATGGATCAAAAAGGACAAGACATTACATGTTGGAGATCAATTCTTGAGTGCCGGAAGCAATGATTTCAAGGCGAGAGTTGTGGGTACTACGGCTTGGATTGCGAGTCCCAGGGAGACGGTGGAATTGCTGGACGAACTAGGAGGACTGATCCAGAAGAATTAGACTTGTGGAGCGGGGGATTTCTGATTGAATAACATGAGATTTATGAGATTTTGTTTGCATGAGCGGTAGTATTTTTGTCGTAAGAGCCGGACTCTAGGTAGTAGCGAATTCTAATTTTCGGGAAATCAATACTTATTACCACATTCAGTATCTCCGCATGCCCAAATTCGGCATCAATACGTGACCTTTTATGTCTGAGACGACGGTTGGGGAATTATCAATTATCAATCTGAATGTTCTCTGGGTACCTAGTGGGTGAGGAGGCTGGTTGAAGCAGAGGAAGGCTAGGCTGACGCTAATGGCCTAACATCAAGGAAGAATAACTATTCTAGAGAGATCTAATGATGAGCACATGATCGACTATCAGTGCGAAGAGCTTTAGGTTATCTACTACAAGCAACACCATATAAGCTATAGTACGATCGCTTACCACTACCAGTTCAGTCAAACTTTATTGTCCGAAGACATTTGGCAGGTTTTCCCCGCAACATTTCATCAACACACTTGTCTGCCAACTTCATCTGCAAACATCAAATTTCGTAAGCATGATTTCTTTCTGGAAGAACTTATTCCATCGCAAGAAGGTTTTGAGCTCATTAGAAGCACCTCCGCCATACAATCACACAAGTCCTAAATTCCCCGCAGCCGCCGAATCCTCCGACCAATGGTTTATACCCCATCATGATGTGAAGACTCAATCCTCCGTGGCCACCCAAACCAATCCAAGGACTCCATCCTCTCCGTCTTCGCGTATTCACATGCTCACAACAAATACCCGCCCAGACATTACCTCGGAAAGTATTCCACAGTGGAAATGGAACCATGCCGAATGTCGACTATGGATTTTCAAAATGTTAACCGATAAATGTGGTAGATCAGAGCAGCATTCTTACGACCTGGCTATGATGTGGGAAGGCTTTGGCCCGGCATTGTTCATGACTGAACACAGTACATGGCAGAAGTGGTTGGGCTCGAATGTTGGAATATCAATTCATAGTGTTATCATAGAAAACTTGCGGTCAGAGGGAGCGGTACCCGGCAATCTAGCAATTCAGACCAGTGAGCTGGAATGTACTGAAATTTCTTGAAATTCGAGTCGTTTTGGGAAATTTGAAATGAGTTTGGAGCGGAAAGCTTGAGAATGCATAAATGAGATGTTTTAATCCTGTCATGGGACATATCGCTATGGTTGGAGAAAAGCTGAGCGCTGAGTCTGCGGTTTCACGGATCTATATCGTCTCATTCGTACTCTTTCTATCTCAATCATACGCGGAAACGCCGGACCCGGTGTGAGGAGAGGGAGGGAAGGGGCAAGTGGGCAGTGATGACAGAGAAAGTGAACGACAAAAACAGCGTGAGGCGGAAGGAGCTCACAGAGGATAAGAATCAATGGGAGTTAGCGGAGAAGTCGATAATGTCGAGAGTAACGAATGTTAGCGTCACAGTTGGAATGATGCGAGTTTTAGAATTGCGCCAGTGATAGTTCAACATTAATCATTTTCTTCTCTAGTATCAGATCCCTCTTACCACTCATTGGACGGGGTGTCATATCGAAACTAGACGTCTACAAACTGATAGTTCTTCTAAAGCAATAGCTTGATACCTCGAGAAGATCTCAACATCCAACATTTCAATGGCCACTTTTATTCAGTGGAGCTATTCAGAATTTGAAAGTATCCAAATTTTGAAATCCCAGTGATATTTTTGTTTTTCCAAATGCATAAGATGCGCACGTGTTTTTCCTGGAATGTGATACCGTCTGACAGCTAAATATCTTTAAAGGTAGTAGTCGTTTAGTGGAAAATGCCATGTGCGTCCCCGGCTCTGGCGTCATGGCCATTCGTGCCTACTCTCGTTAACACCACTAACTCTGAGACTTGAGCCTTTTTACACGCCCCTTCATCTTCTCCAACATATCTCACTCGAGAGATAGCCAGATGTTTCAATATCACATCGATAGCTGAGCCTATCGAATTTATCAATAATGCAGCAATTGATCATGCAGTCTGAAAACGCATTCGAAGTCACGTCGCCTTGTGAAGGAGTTCTGGAAAGAATCTTGTCCGACCGTCGAAAATGAAATCAACTGGAATGAAACGGGTATTCACTTCATCATTTGCAAATCTAAGAAGTGCTCAAAATGACTCGAGTCGTCTACAACAAAGATATTCGGAGGAGAATTCCGTTTAGGAGATCGAACGACATATTGAGGATAACATATCTTGTCTTTCATCTCCAGACCATGCTTTCAGAGATAAGAAACTCATTCTGAGAAGTATAGCGAAATCGTTCTATGGATACTTTCTTTGGTAGGAATTCTTGCTAATCTGAGTTTGTTACGAAGCTTTTTTATTCACAAGCAGCATAGGATACCCCGCGGAATTGGGCAAAGCTTTAATTAAAATTCAGATATCTACTTCGATATTCGTCCAATTCATGCTTTTGGACGAAGCATGTACGCTGCACCTACTTATCCTTAGACATCAAAACAATATCACTAATTCAACACTCACAGGCTTACACTCTGGAGTAGCTGTATCAGTCACGGCTTTCAATATTCTCGTCCTAAATCAAGAAGATCCAAAGATAGCTATGCATCATCTTTCGCTTGCATTTCGCTTGATTAATGAGAAACTATCTGGAAACGAGGCCGTAGCCGATACTACTATCGCGGTTGTGTTGACTATGTCACATTATTACAGATTACAGGGTCAATTCAGCCAAAGCCTTCCCTGTACATCTTCAAGGACTCGAAAGGATGGTCAAGATGAGAGGTGTCATCTCAAATCTTAAAGAGGAACAATGAACTCTTGCTCAAAAGATATTTAGATTATTAATAAAGAGCTCTGTGCATAATTAGTGTTGATATATGAGATAGAGCTGATCTCGAATATTCTCTCCACTCGGGCACCTGCACACGACACGCCGTTCAGGACATGGAATCCAATGACACATTCTGTATGAATGACAATAGGAATCAAGATTTCTACAAAAACAAGGCAATCTCCTATGCAGTGGTTTCATTACCACTGAGCACCGATATCCTTGTTCTTCTAGTAGATACTGTTCAATTCGCTTGGTTTCTCAATGAGGTCGTTGTCAGAAGAGCCCCTCCTTTAAACAGTCATAAGCTTCACAATACGCTTCTCTTTCTTGGAGATCGTCTCCTCTCCATGTGTCCTCTAGGAGGTTTTCGTCCTAAGAATTCTCTGGAGAATACAAATCACTTAGGCCTAGCGTCATTTGTCTCAAAGTTTATGCGTGGACTTGATGGGAAAGTCCCAATCAATCTATTGTTGACTAGTTTGCTCAGATCTTCTACACAAGAAATTTTCAATCTTCGAAAGTCTTGATGACACTCGGCTATGTTCGGATATAAGCCAAGCCATGCAAGTTCTCAATCTTCAAGGTCATACTAATTCACAAGAAAAGCTGGAAAGCTTTCCTTGGGTCTATGCCTTGCACGATAAGGAAACCAAAGCTTTACTGCAATCGATTAAAGGGTCTTATTCAGAAAATTTGACCACTTCGAGACAAGAATCCAACTCTCATAATGATTCGGGATATAACTCTTAAGAATTTAGTAAGAATAGAGGTGGTTGAGCGAATGTATGTGGAGAGAAAATTGATCTGCTTGATACATACGTTCAAAGGTGCCACTGATAAAATAAGGAAGCTACATGAGTACTTAGAAACTAAGCAGAACTAACAATGAGTAGCTTCAGAAGCTTCATCTTTCGAATATCTTCTCTACGTATCCAGGCTCAATCGTCTCTGATTCCCCTGCAATAGCATCCCAAACAATCTTCTACGATTTCTTGCCATCCATGTCGGTTACCCAACTTGGTATTACATTCTTTGGTCAATGTGTCAGCATAGTAACAGAGTGTGGCTATGATTCAAACTTACTCGGCGATGGTACAAGGTTTCAGGAGACACCCATGAGAATCTTCGCCCGCAGCAGCACCGTACAATAATGTGCGACTACCATCCTCGGCGGTTCGCCCATATCGCTTCTTTTGTTTGGCTATTCGTTCACGAAGTCCCAAGGGGACGCTACGGCTCAGATCGTCTTACAAAGACCAGGGCACATTAGGTTTATGACAACTCCAGTTCGTTGAAGGGGAAGAAGACCGGTGAGATGGCGAATCGCCATTATCTTAAGGAACTTAGACAGCGGATACCTAGTTGAATTTTGTTAGTCTGAATCAAGCAACCTACAGATAACTCACGCCTTTTGAGTCATATCTTCCGCGTTCGACTCTACTATCGGTTCGTCCTTGATCTTCATCAAATCCTCTTCTCAATCAGAACTGACTCTACTTGTTACGATAACCAGATGCGGCAAGATTCCGAATCGCTCTTCAGACTCCATTAATTTTGGAAGTAGCAAGACTCCCAATGGTACAGTACTAATTAGATTGACCGTAATTGTAATCAGATGTCCCTCTTTCATGATTCGTTCTGCTGAAGCCACCCCAGTGTTCTCTACCCCCACATCAATTCTATCAAGTTCTTCGATTGCTCTTTTCTCGACAGCTATAACGGAAGCGTATGAAGATAGATCAAGCTCCAAACCTTGGCTACACCAGAAATTCCGGTTGGTGATTCAATATCAGCCAGAGCGCGAAGACCGAAAGCCGGGTCACGTACTGCCATGATCACGGTGGCAGAGCCCAGCCGAACAAGGTGTCTAGCAGCTTCAAGCCCGAGACTGGTGTTAGCGCCGGTAACAGTATAAGTACTACCTCGACATGTCTCGGCAGTAACGAGGAGCAGAAGATTATGAGGTTGTGTCACAACTGCAGCTGCCATCTTGTCTCGGGAATAGTTGTTGGATGGTGGTGAGTGATGAGTAAAAATGATTATTCTTAGATATGGATGGTTTCTGAATGAGATTGGTCTTGATAATTTAGATTCAACCACAACTAGAGGGTGAACAGCAAGTTATATAGATTTTTCTCGTATCGTTTCCCGTTGTTTGTTTCAACGCCCGAGTGAATAGCACGCATTCTGATGAGATTATCGCCATGACCAGTGGCCAGTCTTTTGTAAAATCCATGAACATTAATCTCCAAAATCCGAGATACGAAGCTCTTGCTACGCGTTTTGATGTACATGAGAGCTCAATTTGAGAAGTAAGCATCCACAAATGAATGAACCGCAGGAACGGGCCAATGAGAGAGTATTCTCCTGATCCCTACATTGCGAAGCGAGGTTGATTTTCCACTCGTGTAATACGACCTATCAGAGACTACTTTCCCTGTTCAGACTAGCTCGATGCGAGGTCTGTGGCTAGGAATTTATGATTGCGTTTATTGAGAAGGATCGAGCTGTAATCAAAACTCCTCTCATTAGATCAAATTTCATTGACTATGTTTATACAAATTTTGACGTGACGGGCAACAATGATCTAGTTGCATTCTATGTTGTCCCGGCCTACACTTCATCGATGGAAATGCCATCTTCACCATCGAAGTTCATCATTTTACTATGCTTTCTAGAACAATGATGATCTGAATGGCAACAATGAAGGTAAAATTAGGCTCCCTATATAATTCCAATGAATTGGGGTTGCTAGACGATTGGGAGGTTTCAAAGAATTGGCAAGTCCACTGAATTTACCTTCATTGATATTATGAGCCCAATGTGGGATATAATCCAGACTAGCTTAATTATTTTACTGAAAGGAGAAGAAATTGTTCACCCTAATAAACCAGAATTTCTTGTCCTAGAATCAATCGATGAAACGGGTACGAGGTGTATCCTGTATTGAAGGCTACAACTTAGCACTTATGCATATCGATAGAAGCACGCATCGTGGTCTGGATACGGAGAAAGCGGAAAGTATTCAGGACTCTCGCAATATCCATCACAACTTATGGCTACTGGATGCTGAGCCAAAAGGTACGATATAGGGGCTAAGGACAGGTATCTTGCAAGAGATTGTTCATTTCTTTCAACAATTGTAATCGATTAAATTGGCTAAATGGGCAGGGAACTACCTTCACGTAGAAATCGCATATATGAATAAGTTCATGACCCTTTCGCAGCTCATTTTCGCATGCAGCGCATGACGTCTAAAGACTTGACAACGACTCGTAGGACAAAGGTATTGCTAAACATGATTCATTCTTGCTATTCTGGTCATTTGAGTCCGAATTTCACCCTCTGGATGTCACGAATACCTTCGCATATCATCCTTTCCGAGTGTAATCTTTCATTGAACCAATCAACTTGAACTAGAACGCTACCTAATTATGCTCTAGACGCCAGATTGGCCTCTTCAATTTTGACCACTCGAAATTTGTCGTGATGCTCTACATTGAAGAGCCACTTGCAGAGGTAGGCAATCATTCACGTGGAGCTTGAGGACTGAAGCGCTCTCAAACAAATGTGCCCTTTAAAGTAGAAAGAGACGCAATGAATGCTCAAGGATTCCTTTGCTCATCGAATCCTCGTTCCTCTTCGCTTTTCGCAATGCCAGAAGCAAGGGATCGTGTTTGAGGTCAACTACTAATCTTCTCGCTGGGAAAAGATAGTGCTTTGCCAACATACAATAGGTAATTATGTTTTCTGGCTAGTTGGAACTCTCCAATTTAGAGATCCTGATCTTGATGTCCGTATATGTGGCCATGGATGTTCATATCTTTTCGTCGGGATGCATAGAATCGATGCTTTGATGCTGGTGTAATATGCCCTCTCTTCCATCAGAACTTTCATGCAAAACAAAGCTATGCGAGTTTTATGAGGGATTTCGAGCCTTCGGACTATACTCCGCTCGAGGCTGTAGCTCGTATGAATAAGAATCTTCGATGTGCGATATCTCTCAATCCGTAGGATATCTCGGATCGTACATCTCATACCCGTATTGTTCGTCATCGGTATCGCTTTCTAAGCCATCTTCCTTGACTCCAAGGCTTCTGCCTACTTGGATCTTCTCTTCAATCTCATGATTCACGGGTGCATCAGCTCCGCCCCCGTCAGCCGGGGCAAAAGCACTTTTAAATCCCGATTTCTTGAACCCCCCTTTCTTGAAACCTCCAGCAGTAGATCCAGTGCTTGAGCTTGTTTCTCCACCCAACTTTATTGAGATCAAACCAGACTGCGAGTTTGCTTTCGCTTCCGCCTTTCGAGCTTTGCTAGAGGCCATCGGATCGCGTGTTAATTGTCGCATGTCCTTCAGACGTTGTTTATGAGAGTGGTCGTATGAAGAGAGATGAGCCTCATACTCGTTCATTCGAGCGTACCCTTTGCTGCATAATTCGCCTGTGGATGTGAGAGAATGTATGGAAGGTAAATGGGGCTATGATAACCTACAATAGAAAGATTTGACAGCCTCGCGAGCACTTTCAGTTTTCGGGGCCGGATTCGTGAAAGCACGCTTGAAGATGACATTAGTACTTTATTCAGGCAATCAATTTCGGCGTGGGATAATTTACTGGGGGCATCTTTGTGATAGTGGTGGGGGGTTTTGCTGTTTTGTGTTGTGTTGTGTTGTGTTGTGTTGTGTTGTATATTGTAACCTCTTTTCCTTTCTTGCGCCCAATGTTCGTCAAACACACATCTTACGTGTTGCATTACCACGTGATTGACTAGGAAAATTAAGGTACGATCCAAGCTTTATAACCTTAAAATCTATCCGATCCATACATCTTCAACACATTTCACACTGACTATCTAGTTCCTATCTAGTTACCAACTAATAAGTAACCCGAAACTCTTTTTGTAATTCATTTTACCATTGTCATCATTTTCTTGCCTTTTTGAGATATTCCATTTCGTTGATACCGAGATCTCACACACACTTGCATACACTGTAGAATATGGAACAACGGCGAGATTCCATCGCTTCAGACGATACTTTTGTTGATCTTCAACAATTAGATCCTTCACCTATAGATTCCCCGCTTGACTGGGATGAAAAACTACCCGAATTGCCTTCATATGCCTCGTTTGGAAGATCCTCGACGTTAGGACTTAGTGGTTCCGGTCATGGAGCTGTATATTATCGTGAGTGCTATTTGTTGTAAATTGCCATCATAGGTATGGTCTAACAATGAAATAATGTGATATAGTCACACGTATACAACGTTACTCGTCGTACGCCTTTTCAGTCTTTAGTGCTTTGCATATCACGAATACCTCCATAATACCCCTCATTACACGTTCGGTGCCTGCTTCTGAAAAGTACTTATTACTGACTCGCCCATACTATCGTAAGTACCTCTTTTGCTAAGCTTTGTCTAAAGCTGTATCCCTCCTCCCAAGCTTCACGTAGCCCCACTAACTCCGCAACAGAATCCTTCCCTCTCGAGCCATTACTCATTGGTCTCCCTCTCGCCGCTCACATAACTTCTGGCTTCGCATTACGTCTCTATCGCCGCCGTGTATCTGAAGAACGCTACTCCTCCCATCAACCGTCCAGTTCTCTTTCATACTTTTCCTTCCTATCACCGAAGTTCTGGCCCTCAATCTCGTACACCTCTATTTCAGGCTATGTTCTCGCTCCTCTTGTAGCTTCTCATATGTTTGTTAACCGAGTCATTCCTTTGGTACATGAGGGAGGATCATCTGGCGTTGGGTTGGGATACGTTGCGCATGGCTTTGCCAAACATCCTGTGATTTCTTGGACGACGTATGTAGCTTTAGTAGGATTTGGGGCGGGTCACATGGTCTGGGGCACAGCAAAGTGGTTAGGGTTACTACCCAGAGGAACCGAGAGGGAAAGAAGAAGGAGGTGGTGGAGTCTCAATGGCATTGTTGGTCTTGTGAGCCTTATCTGGTATGCCGGTGGATTGGGGGTCATTGCACGAGGTGGTGCGGAAACCGGTTGGGTCGGTTCTGGATACGATGCTCTTTATCAAAAAATCCCACTGCTAGGATAGAACCGGTGCGCAAAATTTGGTTCGGATTCTAGTAACATTCTGAATCTTTTAGCAGCACAGCGAGGTGTTTGCTTTTAGCCTTTAACTTAAGATTTCAGGAAGGGCAGATGAATGTGGCCCTGATGGATAGACGACTTTATGTCATGTATATACGAACATACCGCTCCGTATAAGACGATCATGATGGGATGAATCCGAGTGGGTAGAATGGAGTCATTTGAACGGTGGCAAAACCTTCGCCGCAGTCCACGTTTCCTTCCAACTCTTTCATCGTTTGTACAAACACATGTTTTCAGTGACACGCCCTCTCTCCAGTTGAATTGATGTAATCTTACAGTTGTGATCACACCAATCTGAATCCAAATCAAATGGTTATAAATATATGTAGGACACATCTTTGTTGTCATTTTGACCATAACAAGAGACTATACAGCTGTCCCTAACACCCACGCATGTCGACAAGAAGATGTCTTCGTTTGGAGCTGTACGGGTGTTAAGTGGATATCGATCAAATAGGGCCACAATAATTTGACACTTAGAGTCCAACTAATAACAGAAACACCATAGAAGCACGCGACACATTGCGGGACTTGTTGAGAACGTTGTAATTAGAACTTGATTTATTTATCTCGACATGACATGCTCAACTCCCACAACTATATACAACACAGCAGCAAGTTCCTCCACGTCGTTGAAAAGGTACAAAGCTACAACATATAAGAAGACGCCCTTACGCCACTTGATGTTTGACACATTCATCCAGCCATGTTCCCATCCATCCAGCCATGTTCCCATCCATCCCTTTTTTGTTGTTCCCAATAAACTCCACCCATAAGCCAAGCATGAAACATATGTATCCACACCATGCTGCACCCATCAAAAGCGAACGCCAATCAACTCGCCAAGTATTATTGCCCCAGTCCATGATTCAAGCATACCAGCCCTTAGCGCCAATATTACTATTGTCTTGTTCTTCTCGATGATCGATCATGGGTTCTTTAATATCAAAAAGGTTGATCATTTCTTGCCAATCTTGCATATCGAGGGACAGGACTGCTTGATGTCTTGCTGTATGGGAAGAACTTCCGTTGTCTTTTGGATCCCTGACGCCTAAGTACTCTATCAGCTATCATTGTCATCTTGAGAGGCATGAGAAAACATACCTATGTATGGGAGACCATCCGAGTCTATTTCAACTTCTACTTTGCCGTCTCGAACCAAGAAGCTCACATAAAACATGTTCTCAATCGTCTGGCCGAAGGAAAATGGATTGATGACAAATTTGAAATATGCAATGCTACAATTCTCCGATATACCATACCTTTCCCTCAGCGCTGCACCATCTTCTTCGGACATGTCTTCTGTAGCCTCCAGCTCAGCAGCATGCATGGCCTTGGCCTGGACTTCCTTCAATCTGTCTTGAATTTTTGTGCACAAATAAGTTAGATTTGCATTCTCCGATTTCTCTATATCATCTGCTCTCAAAACCTCGGGTTGTATTTCGTGAAGATTGTTCAGTCTCAGAGGAGCTCTTCGAACAATAGTCCGGCGGGCGCGCTTTTGTAAAGACAAGGGGCCGAGAAGAAAACCGGGCACTGATGGGCGAACATTGTTCGGTAAACATGCATTACGCCCGAGATGTTCCCAGTTGAGCATCTCTCCATCATTATCGTTGTCGCTATCATCTTCATCCACGGCACCGTTCCGGCGATTCCGCTGAGTATTACGTGGTGCATGGTCCTGCGAACGTTCGCCCCTTCCCATATATAACTTAATTTTAGAAACAAAGTCATCCACGTCGACTCCTTGTGCCGTGTCACCAGAAGTCATTCGCAGCGTCTTCTTCTTGGCGAGATCTGCAGTACTAACAAGCAATCGTGAATCGATTGTTGCATCCGAGGTTTGTTTGACTTTCTCTGATAGTTTATTTGCTTTGAGCAAAGTATCCTTGATGCCCGTTGATTCTGCATTAAGATACTCGGCACGATTGTCTTGCAGAGTCTTTGAAAGATCCCTCAACTCGGACCGAAGCTTTCTTCTCTCTTCGACACTTTGATCTGGATCATATTCCTGTTCCGCCTCATCGTCATCTTCAACTGCTTCAATTGTGCGCCTTCTTTGGTTGCGTTGTGTTGAATGATCTCCCTCGCCGGTGGTTGCAGTGCGCTTTCTCTTGCTGATGGGTGATGGTGCTTTTGGTGGACCCATGGGAAAACTGATGGCGCGACCTTTCCCCTTATGGATTGCATTTCTCGAAGAGTGGTTCTCTTTATCGGATGAAATAGAAGCGGCTGGCGAAGGAGATAAAGCCATGTTATCGGAAGTCCTTCGTGGATAACTTGGCCCGGGGGATGCTTCGTACAAATCATCGCCAAAATGAGGGGCAGGAGATTCCGAGATCTTTATTCTAGACATGGCGAGTTATTGTGGAAAATTTGACGCAGTCCAAATTTCCGTTAAAGGTTTTATAATTAAACGGACGCGAACATGCAAGACGTGGTTGCGATAAGTGAATAACCTCGCGCGTCCAGATCGCGTTTGATACTTCGTGTTCCCGAACGAAAGTTCCCGATAAGATAAAGAATTGCGCTTGTCGAGTGATAGGAATTTGATGGTTCAAATTGAAAGTAATTTGTTACGGTGTTATTTCCATGATCATATGATACTGCAGGTTCCCAAATAACACGTTCGCCGTCGGAAAGAGAGAGAAGTAAAGAGAAGGACAATAAAGGGTGATATGGATTGAAGGGGATGGGGGAGAAGGAGGAGAAGGTGTACCGGGATACCTCGTAGCCTTCAATCAAAAAAGGGCAGGTCGCGTCATGGGGATCTATCATGTGACATTACTTCAACCGATATTTCAAGTCCCTCAGCCCTGATGCCGGCGAGAGGGTCGAGATGGCGAAAGGGCGAAAGGGCGAGAAGAGATCAATTTTGGCGGGGCGGTACTAGCGTGACGCGTGGGCGGAATTATAATGTTCCGATAGCGCTGTGGGGAAGTGCAGTGCACAGGCATCGTAGGATCACCAGTGGATGTGATACCGATGTTACCTCATCTCATATCATACACAACAATAACCGTAGGTCATAGTCATACCAACAATTCATTGTATCTGTTTCATGAAATCTACGGCTCCAACTATCTCTGTACTACAATTTCAAATCCCGCGAGCTTATAAAGTAAGCAGTTAACATTAGAAATTCATTCTTACTTCTCTTCCAAGTTACTAGGTACTCCTTCTGCCAAATATCCGTGGAACATGGATCATGGAACCCTTCTCCTTTGCAAGTTCAGAGGCTCTGGATATTCCAGTAAACATTAGAATGTAAGTCGAATGTCCACACGACATCTTAGCATGCTTGTTTGCAACACTGCTTTATGCACACCCACTAAGCACTGTATATATAGCGTCAACCTTGAAGGGGAGCAGACCCCAATTCCATTTTCTACACTTATAAATCGACCGGACTTGAGACATATTGGCTCCAATTTGAGGTAAGCTACCTGTGTATACGTTCCTATATTACTTTTCGAACTAGAGTATACTGACACCATTATTCTATCGCAGCCCTCACTCGGATCTTTATGTCACTGTACAGTTATGGGCTGATTCGAAACCATTAACCGTACCCGTTCAAACAGCTTATAAATCATTCAAAAATGAGAGAAAGTGAGTAACGAAGGTCACTGAAAGACTTGAGCATTGCTAACTGTAGGGAAGATGGAATGAATGGCTCACCTTGCCCATAGACTGTTCAACGATACCTTTGAGCTCTCAACTTGCGATCACTGTATGGGATTTGTCTCCAACGGGAGGTGATGGGGCTCAAGGGCATGCTGTGCCATTCGGTGGGACAACCTTAAGGTTGTTCGATAAAGATAATCAGCTGCAAAAAGGTCGTCAAAAATGTCATTTGCATCGTCGCAAGGCAGCAGATGGCCTGGATTCCTCCTCAACGCCCGCAGTCCTACCTAATGTGCGCCGCACCGGATCTAGATCGAAGGGAGAAGCTGAAATAATCGACAAAGAGAGTGAAGAACTAGACAGGTTGGAGAAGTTATTCAAAAAACATGAAATGGGCGAAATTGCACGTATCGAATGGCTAGATCAATTGGTTTTCAGAGGAGTAGAAAAGCGAGGTCTTCAGGCGTCTAGTACCTCACTCAAGAACATACAGCGCAGAAGGACTCGACAAAAAAGTGTGATTCTGACTCTAGATGGGGCAGAAGAGAAGAACAACGATGTCGACCATAATTTGTCGGAGGACCATCCTTCCAAGGATGATCGGTTCACTCTTCATGTTGAGCTACCCAGATTCGACTTCCCGGTTGTATTTGCCGACCACGAATACCCGCCGCCACCTATATCTTCGCTACAGAATCTTTCTTCTTCTCAGTCAAACATTATCCTTAAACCTCCCCCGCAAGTTCAATTCGGTCCAGGCATTAATGGCTTCGGGGACAATGACGAGCACGGCTTTGGCGGACGCCTTGTAAGAGTCTACGACCCTGAAGTTGGGGCCAGGGATAACCCCGCGGAGAGTAAACATCGTCGCCTGGTTCGAAGTCACAGAACTGGGGTCCTAGATCGTGACCTCAAGCCAAATGCCAAAGTCCGAGATGAATTAAACAATATTATCGCATATTCGCCAACACACTTCCTATCACCAGAAGAAAAAGATCTTGTCTGGAAATTTAGGCATCATCTTGCGCGGGACAAACGGGCACTTACCAAGTTCATCAAATCTGTGAATTGGAATGACCCAAACGAAGCCCGTGAAGCAGTAGCCATGTTAAGCAAATGGACCGAGATTGATGTTGATGACGCTTTAGAGTTATTGGGACCAACATTTGAAAATTCTTCCGTGAGGGCTTACGCCGTGGATAGACTACGAAAATCTGACGATGACGAGCTCTTGCTCTATCTGTTACAGCTAGTACAAGCCCTCAAATTCGAGCATATTTCACCCGATTCGGCTGAAGATGCGACACAGGATTCTTCCCTAGCACGACTACTTATTTCAAGGGCAACAAATAATTTCCAGCTCGGTAATCTCTTTCACTGGTATCTTATGGTGGAATGCGATGACAAGAGCGAAGATCAAGGAGCTGGCTATCGTAAACTATTTGCCAAGGTTGAATACGATTTCATGACCGAATTGGTGAAGACGCCCGAAGGAGTTGAGACTCGAAAGGTTTTACTACGCCAGGCAGAGCTCGTTACGATGTTGTCTAGAGTTTCTGAAGATATAAAGTCTTCACGGGATACAGTATCTCGCAAGGCCGAGAAGGTAAAGCAGTTTCTTGCCGATCCTAAGAATGAACTTATTACTATAGACCCACCCCTACCTCTACCGCTTGACCCTTCGATTATGATCACCGGCGTGGATCCTTCGGAAACGAATGTTTTCAAATCATCGTTGTTTCCAATCATGATAACTTTTAAGACGACAACCAAACAAAAGTATCAAATCATCTTCAAGACAGGAGACGATTTGCGCCAGGATCAGTTAGTCATTCAGATAATTACACTCATGGACCAGCTGCTGCAAAAAGAGAACCTAGACCTGAAGTTGTCACCTTACAAAATCCTTGCGACTGGAGCAACTGCAGGAGCTGTCCAATTCGTTCCGTCTATGACCTTGCAGAGCATTGTCAATAAGTTCAAGGGCAACACTGTACTTAATTATCTCAAATCTAATAATCCTGATGACAAGGCATCTCTTGGTGTTCGCAAAGAAGCCTTGGATGTGTTTATAAAATCGTGTGCAGGATACTGTGTGATTACATATCTGCTTGGTGTGGGCGATCGTCATCTAGACAACCTTCTTCTAGCACCAGATGGTCATTTCTTCCACGCCGACTTTGGCTTTATACTTGGCAGAGACCCCAAGCCATTTGCTCCTGCGATGAAACTCTGTAAGGAAATGGTAGACGGGATGGGAGGATCTATGTCGGAACATTACCCGCAATTCAAACAGTACTGCTTCACGGCCTACACAACATTACGGAAATCTTCAAACCTGATTCTCAATCTCTTCAGTCTGATGGTCGATGCCAATATTCCAGACATTAAAATTGAGCCGGACAAGGTTGTTTTGAAAGTCAAAGAACGATTTCATTTAGAATTGAGCGAAGAGGACGCAATTAGGCATTTTGAAAGGTTAATTGAGGATAGTGCGAATGCGATCTTCCCAGTCGTCATTGACAGGTTGCACGGTTTTGTACAGCATTTCAGGTAGAAGGTATTATCAGCGATCAAGGTCGAGCTGGAGTTCGGCGTCTATGAAGTATCGGATTTAGACCATAATTCACATTTAATTATACTCGTCTGTAGTCTGCTAGCAATCTAGATCAAGACTATACACAATAAACGTATAAAATTCACCGATGGCAGTTCTTGTAAAACAACCCCTTGGTCTTTTGAAGTTCGAGCATGTTGTATCATAGGTGGATGATGATCAGAAGTTGTGAAGTGGCACTCGCCTACCAAATGTGTCACCATTTCCTTCGGTGAAGAACTCGGTCTTATAACATACCCGGGGAGCGATTCATGTGTGACTTGTATCATTTTCTACTTTGATCACTGTTCTTATAGATACTCATTCTTTTCCGACATCAAGATAGAAGTACTAAACCCCCAAAAGCAAAATGGTTTAATTTCATCGTTGCTCAGTATAATGATTTCGAACCCTCTCATGGCAAACCACTCTAAAAAATTCCACTCAATTTATGGAAGTTCAACTTGTGGCAGGTCTCCAATCGTCTTGTCTATACACCTTTTTTATAAATTTACCTATAACTATAAGGTGAGCTCTTCAATCCATTGATTGGTAAGTGGGTCAATCCTCGAAAAGGGCAAGGAGTTTCATAGGAATATCACACTCGCCGTTTTCCATCCTGAGACCACATATTGATCCTTGGAGAATGAAAATCTCGTTCAAAATAAATCTTTCAGATGAACCCCATGTTAAATGGTAATAAATGAGCCGAGTTCAAGGTTATGTATTGTACGCTCGGCCCATATTCCTGTCGTATCGTACCCCAGTCGTCAAAGCCATCAAGTTCCCTGAACATAATACCAAGCTGAGAATATTATTGCATATGGTTTGGATTCAAGGGGGTGATCTGGTCAGTCACTTGGTCTAGTAATAATGCGTTTAGATGCATGAGTTTTCTCGACAAAACTCTGAGTCCTGAATTCTGGACCTCGAACTAGTATTGAAAAAGTGTGGATTTAGATTTGCTTATCCTAGAGTTATATTGAGCTTAATATGGACGTGCGGATTTGACTGGCTGGGCTGGGATGTGATTGCACTGGTATGTATCATTGTCAATATCTAGGATCCGAATTTGTATTTGTATCAAGGGTCTGACAGAAATGACAGCGGTGGATTTAGGGTAGAGGGTAGCTAGTTCCCGTCACGGCTGTCACAAAAACTTATTATCAGTAGTTTAAACGTGCCCTACACTTATTTCGGAAAGGGCAGGTAGCCAACTACATTAATAGCTTTGCAGCTATGTAGCCCTTGCCTTTTCTCCGTCTTTCTCTTCAAATATTCGTGTAGCATCTTGTCCTTTTGCATAAGCTCAAGAGGAAGATATAGAAAAATCCATAAAGTCTTCTCGCTTTACATGAAGAAGAGCACTAGCTCGTAGTAAATTCGGCTGACGCGGAGATCAATCATCGTCGAAGAATTCGAGTACCAATTTTTGAAATGTCTTGCTATTGCGCAAACTACTATGTGAGTGCCAGCATCCCAAACCTGCCAAACCTCCACTCTCTTTGTACGTAGAAATACGCCTTATGCTCATATGACAGCCAGGGCTCCCTCAACTGCCAGAATATGGTTTTGAAATTTGGTGATCAGTGCAGGTCATGTCTTGTGAGCTCGAGTCCCTGTTCATTCTTCAAGAATTCCAATATGGAGGACTAACCTCGCCCCAAGGCTCAATCTCCAAGTCATGATGGAAAGTTTGAATGGAGCGATGCACTTCTAGGTCAGCAGTGGCTAGAGAACTCCAGTAAGGAACAGATGAGAAGAGATGAGGATAAGTCTAGGAGGGGCAGAGCTAGAAGGGCTGTAAAATGAAGTTGCTAGATAAGGTAAAAGGTGTGAAAGAGGAATGAAAGGTTGTAATGGTACAATTATATTAGATCTGTGGATAATCGGTAAAGGTGGGGTCATGAAAGGGTATATAGAAGCGATATGGGTGGATGGGTGGATGAAAAACTAGGTGCTGTGATTGGGTGAGAAGGGCACTTGGAGCTGAACTTGATTCTGCAGAGGGAATAACGTTAATAATCTTTGGTTGTTTGGAGATTAACGGATTATCTACAGCTTCCATCTCACGTTTCCAGGCCTGGGTGGAGGAAAGGTTCAGTAAGCAAGAAAGAAAGCAAACAAACGAACAAAAGCCAGTGGATGAGTTATGGGTGAGCTGGTGTTCAATCAATAGTGTAATTGACCTTAATATGAGAGTGATTTAACGATCTCAGAAGGAAATGTTTCCTGGGTATAATATCTTCGAGATCCAAAACATAAACCGAACTCCCGGGAAGGATCTTCGCCAATGTTACGAACTATCCTGCTTAGGAGAAGAGAGTTTATCTGATGGATCCACATCCATTCTTCTTCCCTCTTCCATTGCTTCCTCCCCAAATCCCTCCCCTAGACTGTCTGCGCTCTCTGACTCCGCGCCATTCTTCATCACCTCAATCTCGCCCTCACTCTCATCTAGCAAATCCTCAATATCTCCCAATGGACTAATCCTGGGCTCCAGCACCTCTAAGTCTTCTAATATCTCCCTCTTTGGCATCTTCCACAAGGTCGTCCCACACACCCTATCCTTCGTCAACAGATCGTCCACGAACTGATCCATGAATGTTAACGTTGTGCCTGTCCTTGTCTTCCTTCTTAGCTTTCTCTTATCTTCCAAATAACCTTCTAACATAGTGTATACATCTTTTGCCTGTCTCGTCATCCTCCAATAAAACAACGCTAATGCCCTCAAGTACTTGAACTTCTCTCCACCATACCCCATATATTCTTTCAGTATATCGTCACTGGGGCCTAATTGTAGTAACTTAAAGGCAAGACATAAAAATGGCGAAGGTCGTTGCGAATCCCCGTATGTGCCAGCGATGAATGTTACGTGAGAAACAACACGCGAAACAATATCAGCTTCGTTGAGAGCAAAACATTGGTCTTTCCAGAAATAACAATCGACAATGCGTTCGCGCACAGGTTTCTCGAGGATGGTAGCAGGATTGAGGCCGTTGGGGGCAAGAGGACCAGTGTTGCCGCGTTCGTCGAGGAAGCGCTTTTCATCGGCGCGATGGGTAGCCATTCCGAATGAAGAGAAGTTTTGATGCGATTCGATTTATATTTGGAAGCTGGAAGAGGCAGAGGTAGAGAGACTCCGAGATTTAATTCAGAGTCATTGAGTGGAATGTTAGTTTCACTTGGTATTGTGCCTCCCAGTAGCGTTTTCCTAAGATGGGCTCGAGAAGAAGTAGATGATGATGGTGACGGTGGTAGTTTTTCTTATCACAATGGCTGATGCGAGTAATTGATAATTAGATAGTTGATAGTTGCTATGTCAACCAGTCACCAAATATTTTTTAATCTTGCGCGGAACGAACCCAACGCATCATCGTGCGTCAGTATCGATAATCTATCTGATGGTTATGTACTCGTAGGTATAAGTTAACCATATAAATATGGCACATAGTTGTATATAAATCACGGAATTGTATCAACTCCTACGAAACATCCCACAACACCTCATTACACTACACTACACTCCTTTGATCAATTATATTCATCATATGCTGTGTTTGTACTTTCTATAAGAAACCTCGACTCGACAACTCGATTTTGAATTACCAAATCCAAGTCACGTCGCAAAAACATGCTCCTAACATCTGGGCAAGTTTCCGTCGCGATCTCTTCCTTTATCGGTATGTGCGAGTGATTACCTCTTCTCCGCGTTGCTACAAATAGCATTTTACAAGCACTGTCAAGCACCAAGGAATTCTTTCCTCTTAACGATGGTTATTGAAAGCTAAGCTAACGAGTAACCGTCAGTATTTTTCTTCACGACCGCACTCTTTCTCTCCGGTTATGTCCTCCAACAGCAAACAGTGCGTGATCTAAGAGAAGCTATCAAGCCCCAATTTCAAGCAAAATTGGTGGGGTTGGAGGTTCCAGATAATCTAAATATCAAAACCGATAGGAGTGGAAGGAAAGGTCAAGTTGAGGTTTTTTTGCCCGAAAAGTTTCAGAATGATGCGGTGCAAGAAGGAAACATAAGAGCTGAAAACAGGAGAGATGTAGAGGAAGAGAGTTACGGAGTGGTTGAAGAAAATGAAAAGGCGAGCGGGGAGGAGAATGGAGAGTGGAGTGAGGTCGAGCTTGAGGAGAGTGTCATCAAAATACAGAAGAACTACAGAAGTGTGGAGGGTGAGGGTGATGGTGTTGAGTCGGTGGATAATACAGACAGTGCTAGGAGGGGAGAAGGGGGAGAGATTACAATTCCAGAAAAACCGCTAAGTCGTGCAGAAAGGAGGAGGAGGATCAAAGAAGAGCTCGTGACATCAGGGGAAGGGGAAACCTTCAATGGGTATCGAAGACGTGTTCCGGGCGCTTGACTTTGAATTGCATTTTGGGTGTATTAGTACAAGGGAAGAGGAAATATTATGATGGGATGTATCATATAGATCTGGAGTTTGGAGCGGTTGAATTGGACTAATTCAGAGCAGACATACCATGTAAGCAGAGAGGATGTATATCTTCATTGTATTCATTGTAAGAGTTCTGTAACCTACTCACAACATACTATGGTTTTGCAATCAAATGCCTGCAAGATTCGTGTTTTCCTACATAAATTAAGAAAATCAATAATGTCGTCAATTCGTTTTGTTTTATTCCAGAAATTCAATAACATATGATTGATGTTATTTGTCAAGTAGTACCTAGTCGTAGCTGCTGATATATAAACCCTTCGATTTTGAATCAATTAAAGAAATCGTATTATCTCAAGTAATTATATATTCATTTATAATCTAGAAAAAAAAATTGGGAGTGATTTCGGTTCTATTGAAAACTAATATACAGGTAAATTTTATTAGAGGTTTGAATTCTTAATATTCTTACTATGTATAAGAACTATAATACTATATATATTATATCGTATAGTATAGTTACGTTCGATCAGATTAGTATAGTTACTAAGCGTCGAGCTGATTATATATAACGTAGTTTATTAGTATATGTATTATATTAGTACCTACACTACTTCAAAATTATACTAAAATCAGGGTTTTTTTAATATTTATATCTTAATAATTAATCATTATTTTAAAAGAGAACTAAATATTTGATAAAAATTATAATTTAAATATTCAAAAATTTAATTTTTATATAAATATTTTCATTATATTTTAAAAAAAGATTGAAATTGTTACGATTTCGTTACAAAAAAACTTTTTTTATAATAACTATTATATTAAATCAAATTTTTAATAATTGATTAGAAGTTCTTATTATTTATATAAATAATTATAACGTTTTTTAGGAAAAATTAAATTATATTAATAAATAAAGAAAGTGTACGATTATATATAAACGAATTTTATATATAAAATAAGTAGTATACGTACTAATATAATGTACGTACTAATAAACTACGTTATAGCTTTATGAATTCGTAGAAGTAAATTAATTAAATATATACTCCAGTTGTATTATATAGTGATATATATATATATATATAGTAAGTCATTTTTATGTTTTGTATATTTATAAAACCCCTTCTAATTAATTATAAATAATATATAAAACTTTTAATTGATTAGAGTTAGTTATTCTGATTATATAGAGGGGAAAACTCAAGTAAAGAGGAAGAAAAAGCTTATAATAGCTTATAAAACCTATTATATTACTTTAATTCAGTATGTAATTCATAAATGAATTAGTAAACTAATTAAAAAATAAGTAATTGAATTAGAGTAATTAAGGACTTTCTAATAGTATAATTACTTTCAGTATCAAGTTTATAATGTTAGTAAAATCAATTAATTGAATTGAAAATATTGATTGAAATATATTTAAAAATGTATTTAGAGATGTATTTAAAGATGTATTTATAAGTAGGAGTATCATAGCTTGAGGTATATTTATATTAGATATTTTATAATATTAGAAATAGAATTTATATTAGCATCTGAATTAGAGCTTATATTGATATTTGAATTAGAATTTATATTAGTACTAGTCGTCGGGGAAGAAGAATTTAAAGTCTACAAATTCGTAGGGTTTCAAAATTATATCCCCTAGACCGTTATAAATGAACTTCGAAAGTAGTCCACACGTTAAGCAAGAACATTATTAACTTTATAAATAATATTAATAATAAGGAAATCAACAAATATATAATATATAATAATTCTATTCATATGATTTTAATTAATATGGAATTTTATCATGTTAATATAAGAACATCATGTTTAGAAATTCCCTCTATTTCGAAAGTAGGGATTTATTTCAAATCTATAAATTATATCGATTTTGATTAAAACTTATTCTATAAGCTATTATTCAATATATTTTATCTCTACTTTTCTATTATAATAATAGAGTTGATTATAAAATAAACGAATTGATATATACGAATATCGAAAGATAAAGAACTTTCGAATTCGTAAACATTTTAATAATATACTATCATAATGAATAAGGTTTATCTATATTTAGGCATATATATATATATATTAATTCATATTGAATTTAAGCTTAAAACTTATTGAAAGTATAATAAAAATATCAATATATCTTCTTTTATATATTTCATAATAAGAAATAGTTTTGAAAAGCTTTATATAAGATAGTATATTAAATCCTCTAAAACAAATAATATTTTTAAAAGAATGAGATATCAATTTATTAATTTATATGCTATATATTAATATACTTGTTTATTCGTAAATCTATTATCAAATTGTATTTAGATTATTAACCTTTCAATGTAAATATATCAGAATTGAATATTGATTGACGAATATACAATATAGTATTTTGATCGATCAAGCTTTATTATTATTATTAAAATTATATTTTTATTTATAGAACTTAAGATATAAATAATGATGAATTGAGAATTCTTTATAATAAAAGATTGATGTAAAATTAATAAAAAGAATAATTCTATAGATATATTTATATATTTTTTCAGGTTATGAAGGGAAAGAAATCTTTAAATGAAATATAAGTAATAATTATATATTAAGTATAGAGGTTATTTAAAGCTTTATGTTATTTTTATTATAATAATCCATTTATTTCTTATAATTTTTAAGAGTATATATATTATTTGAGATATATTGTAATAGGGATATACTAGTCTAATTCTGATATTTATAAATATTTAGTTAATTTGAAGATTTAAGATATTATAAGGAATAGTTTATTTTAAGATATTCCTTTTAAATAATATGTGTTTTATAATGTGAAAGGATAATGTAGTAGTTTTGATATGATTTATTATATAATGGAAAGATTCTTATCAATAGGATATATAAAAGATTGAAAATCATCTTTTTAAAAGCTAAAATAGCTTGAGTATTATTTGAAGATGAATACGAAAAAGAATTGTTTATTTCAGTTCTTTTTGATAATTATAAATATAATATAAATACTATCGATATAGGGGATTAATTATTGTTGGGACAGGGATCACGTGATTATGCTAGTGTTGACGCTAGTGTCTTCTAATATTATAATAATACGTTTTATAGTTCTAGCTTTTAGAATCTTAAGTAATATAACAATAATGTGAATTATAATACTATATTAACTTCATTATTCTTATAGTAATATTATAGATTATGAACCTAACACCTTAATTTTAATAATAATATATAATTTAAATTAAGATTAATATTTCTTTAAAGAAATACAAATTCTTATATCATTTTAATATGATTTGATATCTACCTTTATATAAATAAAAACAGTTAATAATATAATATCAATTTTTATATTAATTTTAATCTATATTTTATTCTTTATTATAATATATATTAAAAAGTAAAAATTAATAATATTCAATTCGAATTTAATATTATACTCTTCGAACTCAAACTTTATTATTCTTTAACAAAAATAATATCTTATTATCTACTTATCATTTATCAAATATAACAGGATTATTCACAAATTCTTTTATATTTTGAAAACATTACATCGAAAATATTGAATATCTAGCCCTAAAACAACTCAATAATATCAAATCCATTAAATTCACTACCAAGTCCCTAATTTCATTAAAGATTATATCTAATAATTATAAATTAATAGTAAATAAATAGGAAAATTATCCTTTTAATATTAATTATATAAAGAAAAGGGAAATACAAAATTTCCATAAATTTAAATTATATAAATACAAATCCAATAATTTTTATAATAAGGAATTATAATTGAATTATATTATAAATTTTAAGGATGTAAAATCAGAGTATTTTCTATTCATTAAAATATAATTACTATACAAACTATAATACAAACTTTATATATATAAACTATTTATTTAAAGTGAATAATTAATAAGGTACTAGTTGATATATGATTTATAATTGTCGGAACGTATGATCACGTGCTTAAGCGAATCACATGAGACTTCCCACTATATATATAATAAAAAGAATCATACCTTATTCTAGATTATTTTAATTTATATTAATCATTTTATATAGACTATACAATACTATATATAATAATTCGAATTAATAATTCCCTTCCCTCTAAATGATTTCAATACTAATTAATATTTACCTTCTTATTAAAGTGTTACGGGAGCTGCCTCTAGGGTCACGTGGAAGTGTCTAGAGATCTCTCGAGGTGGTTTAGACTAGACTTCAAGTAGGAATTCAATAAGGTTGTAACTGGTTGCAATTCTCGTAACTATAGTAATGAAACTAATGATTGTTCTTGAGCACGAAGCTCTACATTGTAATGAAATCTGTTCTCTTATATAGACCTTCCTGCTCTGCAGAACCTACAGTTCTGTCTTGTCTGGATCCTCTGGATCCTATGGATCTAGATGTTTATTCTTCGATCCCCTAGATCCTCTAGGTCCATCACGTGACTTCCTGACCATGTGACGCGGTATATTGGATGCCGTCGTAACATAAAGGTATTTATAAATTAAATCATTTTCTAAGATTTCGTACAAAAGTATTCGTACAAAAAATAAGAAAAATAATTTAAACCATTTAATAAGATATTCTTCAAAAAAACAAATAAGATTATACTAAACTATATTTATGTACAATCTATATAAAGGATTAGAATACTATATTCTTTATATTATCTTCTTCAATTAATATACTAAAAAGAGATCCCTAAATACAATTATATTTTTCTTTAAAATTGAACAAATTAATTGATTTATAAATTAGACTATTACATTTATATAATTCAATAAATCAATAGTTCAATTCATGTTCATTATATTCTATTCAAAGCTCAATATACTTTTCGAATTTGAAACCCTTCTTCTTCATACAAAAAGAATTATTCCACTACCCCTCTTCTATTAGGAATCTTTTATTAAACCCTTCTTCTTTACTTCATAATACAAAACGTCTCTTTTGTACAACTATTAAATTAGAAAAAGGTTTGCCTATTATTCCTAATAAATATAATTCATTCGAATCGAAAGGGTAAAGGGAAAAGATTATAAAATTAAAGAATTTATTATAATATGAATAATTATTTAATAAAATAACTTCAAAATTCTATATGAATTCGATATTTATTTATACTCTTAAAAGAATATACTGAAATTAAAGCCTTATAAGCTTCAGACTGTCATTCCTTTATTAAAAAGAATCCAATTATTTATATTTCAAATTTTACAAAGAAGTAAAAGAATAACTCACTTTTATTCATTCCTATACAATAATTAAATTCCCCTTTATTCTCAATTCTTTCAAATTCAATTAAATACAAATACCCCATTTAATCAAATCAATTCAATATTCTCCTTTTCAATCATCTTACTTTAATGAATAAAGCCCTTCCCCACTTATACACAGCTTTCAATTTAATTCATTCTTTTCTTTTCCTCTTGCTCTTAGCTTAAGTATAGAATAAAGGAGATAAAAAGGAGGAGGAGGAGTAGTCTTTAATTAGATTGGTTTTAGGTTTTAAGAAACTTAATTAATATAATTCGCTTTTTATATTATATATTTCAGATTTTCATTATAAATGTAAATTCTACCTATATCGAAATATATAATCACATACTTAAGTGAATCATATAATTCTTCTTATTATATATATAATAAAAAGAATTATATTTTATTCTAGATCATTTCAATTTATATTATTCATTTTATATAGACTATATAATACTGTATATGGTGATTCAA
This sequence comes from Botrytis porri, assembly GCF_014898465.1. Lineage (NCBI taxonomy): Eukaryota > Fungi > Ascomycota > Leotiomycetes > Helotiales > Sclerotiniaceae > Botrytis > Botrytis porri. The sequence goes on from NW_024066078.1 coordinate 961,831, forward strand.
GTTGACAACTGCCCCCCCCCCAAGTGATCTCAATAATAATATTTTAGTAATAATTGAATCCTAAAATTATGAATATTCTTAAAAAGAAAAAGTTTCAATTTCAATTATTAAGTATACTTAAAAGAATTATAAAAGAGTTGAAAATATTATTAATTATTTCCGAAATGATTAAAATAAAAGATTCAATTAGATTAATTATTCATAATTAAGATAGATTCCTATAACTTCTAAATGTTATATTCGGATTATTAGGTATCAATTTATATCGATATAATAATAAAAATAACGATATCAAGAAATACAAATTATATATTCCTTTTCTATTGAAATCATTATTATAATAATAAACATTAATAATTCAAGATTATACTATTAATTTTCTTTAATAAGTAATTACAATTGACTTATCATTTGTAAAAAAGTATTACAATTTAATAAAATTAATATCTATTTGATTTATTTAATAATTCAATATTTATATTATTCTAATATTATTATAATTACATTTTCAATTTAATTTTCAAAATCTTAATCAAAAGTAAATAAAACTAACTCCAATAAAGGTATAAATATTCCATTAGTTCAATAATAATATAATCCTATAATGATAAATTAGATAATTAATTAATAATTTATTTAATAACAATAATAATATAAGTAAAGAAAAAAGAAATGGTGGAGAAAGAAGAAATAATATTCTAAATTGAAATTGATATTACGGAAGTGAAGAAGGAAATGATTTAAAAGGTATTAACATTATTCAAAATATTTTATCTTCTTAAAGATTTATAAATATCGGTTAGCTTTTAAACAACCTTATAAAACTTTATAATAAAACTAATAAATATAATGATCAAAATGATAATTTTGCTTATAAATTCTTGATCTTTTTTAATAATTATAAGTATATTAATATATTTATAATATTATTAAAAAAGGTATTTCTCATTATACTTATGAATATTACAATCAACTTTTACTATATAAATTTAAACAATTTACTAAATATAATAACTAGGATTTATAACTTAATAATATTTATATTTAAAGGCCCAGAGTATAAGTACAATCTTATATAATAATAGAAAAGCATTATACTCAAGAATATAATAATAGAATTAAATAATAAAAGGAAAACAATACTTTAATATCTATAAGGTAATAAACCTAATAAACATTTGAAGATCAATCTTAAAATTAAACGTTATAGAATTAAAGGGAATATATTACAGAGCTATATATATAATTGGTTTAAAGTTTAATATTATATTAGTTCAATTGAATACAATTATATATATATTATAATACTATTTCCCCCTTTTAAAAAGTTCATTTCGAATTTGTTTTAAATAAATAACTCAGATATAAAATATAATTAATAAAACTCTATTTCATTATTATTATTATTATTTTCTTTATTAATTTTTTATAAAATATTTTGAAAGATTAAATATATTGTTATTAAATAAAAAGTATTAATAGAAACTTATATCTTTTTTAAGTAATCTTTAAAATATTGATTATTGATTATCTTATTTAGATTTTTATTATTATTATTATTATTATAGAAGTTAATAAGAATAAGTATAATAATTAAAACAGATTCTTTTTGATCCCGAATATTTTAATATAAATTAAATAGGTAGGCTTGTACTCAATAAAAAGCATTTCTATATCAAACATATTTGTTTTTTTATATAATTGAATTCTTTTAATAGAAAAGAATTCGAATACTTTAATATAGAATAGAATTGGGGTACAATTAACTTTGTTTAAAAGGATGTTAAAGGTATTAAGGATATTAAGATTATTAATATTCATTAAATTATAATTTCAAAAATGAAATGGATTTTGTAATAAATATAAGGCTTTAGGTTTATTAAAATAGAATGATATATATAATTAATTGCTATATAATCTAAACAAAGTTAGGATATAAGTGAAATAATAAAAACTATTAAGAAAAACAATTTTTAAGAATAATATTAAATCTATTATGAAAGATTAAGATTTTATTTAAATTGAATTAATTCTAATCTTTTGCTTTATAAAGAGTCCTTTCAAATTTAGTAATATAAGTATATAAAGAATCAATTCCTTATTTAAAATTGAATAATTTATCTTCAACTTCCTATACTTTATTTGAATTATTATAAATATGTGTAAATTGATCTAGAATTGTTATATAATCTAAAAGAACATTTTGATTGAAAAAAGAAAGCTGAGGTAGTATTATAGTTTGTATATGAGATTCGAGATTAAAATAAATATAATAAAGTTAAACAATAGAGTTATTGATTGTAGTACTATTTATTTATAATTTTATTCGAATTGAGGATAATTATATATCAAATTTCTAAGAGCTATTATTAAATTTTTCAAAATCAAAAAAAGAGAATTTCAATTGAAAAAATATTTGAATAATAAAAGTATATTCAAAAATTAAAAAGTATAAAAACAAGATTTCATTTTATTAATAAATCACTTCATTATAAAGTTTTATAATTATAAGGTTTATCGAATCATAATTTATAACTAAAAAATTAAGAATAAAAAAAAACAATATCTTCGAATAATATCAAGAAGATTCGTATATAAATAAGAGAATAGGAGCAATATACCTAGATAAAAGTAAATAGAATATATATAAAGGCTTTATTTATGAGTATATATTAATATTATTCTATTTCTTATTTAAAAAAGCTTTTAATAATATAATAAATCTAACAAATGTTAAAGATTAACCTTAAAATTAAAAGCTATAAAACTAAAAAGAATATACTACAGAACTATATATATAATCGGCTCGAAGCTTAATATCGTACTAGCCCAATCGAACGCGATCACATGTATATCATGATACTTAATTCATAATTACAAAGCTTTACTATATATATAAAGAATTTAATTCTATAATAAAAATAGAAGAATTACTTTATTAAAAAATTGTCATTATATGTGCTTCAATATAGGCATACTTTTTAACTTATTTTTGTTTTGTTAAAGATTTTCTAAGTCTTTTAAAAGAATTACATTTAGCTATTATAATATGGGAATAAACTTATTCTAATAAAGCTATAATATTCTATATCAATTATAAATATTATTATAATTGAAATAAATATAATTAGAATAAAGGTTTTAAATAAGATAATCAATATCTATTTAAATTATATATAAAAAAGAAATGCTTCATTTATAAGAAGGAAAATTATTAGTTAATTTAATATAATAATAAAAAATATAAGGAATCCCAATATAAGTATAAGAAATAGTTTAAAAGTAATAATTTCAATAAAAACTTTGAACAATTTCTTATCAAATATAGAGAACCTATTGAAGATTCTAATTCTAATATAAACAATAAAGTTATAGCTTATTTCGTATAATTTAAACTTTAGAACCCATCTATACAAGAACTATATTCAAGCTTTATTACCTAGAATAAATTTGTGAATAAATAAAAGATTGTTAAGAATCTATTTAATAAGTTTTTTATATATACTTTAATATATTAATCTCAATTCGAAAATATGATATATATTAGTAAATATAATAATTAATAATGGATTATAAGTAATATATAGTATATAAAATAATAATTAAGGATATTACTATAAATACAAAAATAATAGGAACTATAAGTATAGTATTCGGAATTAATAAAGCTGAATTAATTAATTTAATATAATTAAACTTACTATTAAAAACTATTGAATTTCATATTATAAATATGAAAATACTATTCTTATTATTTCTCAAAAATATAAACAAACTTAATATATTATATAATAATTTATATAACAAATTATTAATAATAATATATATTATCTTATTAATATAACATTATAATATTTATATTATTACTTTGGTTATTCATTAATATATAGATTTTTATAAGTATTTCAATAAGCTAGCTATAACAATATTATATAAGTTGAGATTAACAAATTAATCAAGTTTTATTAATATTATTAAAAGTATAGAAAATCATTAGATTGATTTAAATTTAATTTATAAGATGATATTGATTTCAATTTATATCTTTTCCTATCTACTTCATTCAATTAGACACAGATACAGGCGCATCGCATGGTCTTAGCATAGCTATATAGATCGAATCGATTATGAATTTACTACTACTACTACTATTAATTTCAATTACTTAATTATAATAAATATAATATGTATTAATATCAATTCTATTCTATATATTATTAATAAAGACATACAATTCTAAACAGTATAATAATTAAATAACATTATTATGAAATATATCTTCAATATATTTCGAAAATACTAAATGAATATTTATATTAGCCCCCCAGATTATATGATATATAATATTAGAAAGAACTTTATTGATAAGAAATTTATATAATATATAACAACTATATTAACTAGAATGAAAAATATACTAATTGAAATCTATTAATTAATTAGAGTTATTAAACACTATTACATAGTTATCAAACAAGTATATAATATTATTGTTAATGAATTAGAAAGTTTTATAATAAGAAAGATAATATTATAAATAACTATTAAAACAATGAACAATATTGTAAAACCAAATGAACTAATTTTGATATTCTTAATATTTAGAGTATATTTACAAACAATTAACCTCAATCTATTAATATTTATAATTTTATAATGATAAATTATAATTAAAAAGATAATAAACAAAATCAATAAGTTATGAATAATAAAATAGATATTAAATATATTAAATTAATATAATAAACTATTTATAATGATGTTATATAATCTATTCATTAATTTAAAGATTTAGGTATAAAAAGAATATAAAGATTAGATAGATTTATACTATTTATTAGGAATAAAAAATGAAATATGTATTATATAATTGATAAATAATTCAATAGAATTTCGTATTGTTCAAATTAAATTATATATAAAAGAAAAGAATTAATCTTAAAATTAATCCTATAAAAAACCTATTGAATTAATATAAATAATAAGATTAATACAATTTGAGTAATCTATTAAGAGTATATAAAAGGTATATTCAATATAAATAATATAAAACATATTATAAAAGAAAAAAGAATAATTTTGTTAAAAGCTAATAAAGTTAAATTAAGTACTTCATTAGTTATTATACAAAATAAAAACAAAAAGGAAATTCTTTTAAATTTATTTAAAAATTCTTAATTCTCATAACTATTAATTCCTTAAATTATAATTTCTATATTAACAATCTTTTTGATAAACAAAAAAATTGATTATATTGAATCTGAAGAATAAGTATTGAATTTAATATTCTATCTTTTAAATAATAATGAATTTAATAATATTAAATATATAGATTATTTTATAATATTTATTAATAATTTAATGTTAATGATTTTCATTGAATTAAGATAGAAGGAAATCAATAATTTAATAAAAAACAGTATTTTCTAATTTATAAAGATTATAAATATACTCGAAAATATAAGATTATTCAATTTATAATTTATTAATAAAATAAAGAATAAAGAAACTAATAAAATATTCCCAAAATCGTAATTAATAATATAAATATAAAAGGATTAAAGAAAAGATATTGTTTTGATATAATAACCTATAATATAATATATTAACTAACGAATTATATCATTAATAATGATTATACTTTTAAAGAATAAAATGATTATAAGTATTTATAACATTATACAAGTATATATATAATCAATATCGGATTTAGTTCGAAAGTTTTATATATGATTATTAATAAAGATAAACGTTTCAAAAGATCTTATTCTATAAGTAATACGATTATTATATAACGTTCTGGAAATAAGCAACTATTAACTTAATATTTATTATAAATATTATATTAATACCCTTAAAATAATATAATCAATTTACAATCTATATCTTCTATATATAATAAAGGATAATATAGTATTCGACGTTATAAAACTATAAATAAACAAAATATTTATTATTATTAATAATAAATTTATAAATTACAAATAAATAGAACTCTATAATATTAAGTTTATAACAAAAAAGCACGAAATATTCATATTAAATATACTACTTAAGTTCAATAACGAATTAATTATTCAATAAAACAATTATATAATTTACCTTAATTAGAAAAATTAATACAAAAACTTATATCTAATTAAATCAAAACCATTCAATATATAAGAAATATATAAAAAAAACTAAGAAAATTTATAATAATAAAGAACCAATATATTATATAATATACTTAAGAAGTATATATTACAATAATATATTAATTAAAAGCAGTTTTTAATCCATTTATATTATATAAATTATTAATTTTAAGAGAAAAAATGCTAATTCTTTTAATAAATATATTCAATAGTAGATTAACAATTTGAAAAGAGATTTATAATTTGTTTTATTTGATATAAATTCTTTAAAATGAATTATATTTATTAATATATCCTTCGTTAACAATAAAGATTTATTCTTCTAAATTAAATATATTATCGTTTTAATAAATAAGTATAATAAAGCTAATATCATTTATTAATTATTTATTAAGTACAAAAAAATCATTAGAAATATATTAATATTAGAACTCTATATTATAGTTTTAGGCTTTGATATTAATATTATAATCAAAAGTATAATCAATAAGATCTTCTCGAACTATAAAATCTCATTAATTATATATATTGATTCCAAATCATTTTACAATTATCTTACAAAACTCGAAATTATTAATAAAAAGAAATTAATAATTAATATAATAATGATCTAAAAGGTATATAAAAAACAAGAGATTATAAAAATCAAATAAATAAATAGAAATTCTAATCTTATAAATGTAATAACTAAATCCAAATCGTATTAAATCTTACAAGATTTGATTAATAATAATACTATAAAGATTAAGGTTATAAAATATATTGAAAAAGATTAAAGGGATAAATACTTATATAGATAGAAAAGGTATTAATTAAAAGAATATAATTTAATAATTTTAAAGAATCGTTAGTATTAAGATAGAGATTATATAATTATATTAATATTGATATTAATGTTTTCTAATATTATAATAATATATTTTGTAATTCTAGCTTTTAAAACCTTAAGTAATATAACAACAATGTAAACTATAGTACTATATTGACTTCACCATCTCTATGGTGATACCAACAACTATATATATTTATATCGAAGTATTAATAATATCAATATAAAGATTATCAAACTTTAGAATAATAACTTTTAATTATTGTTTTAGTCAATTGCTATTTGATTTATAAAGAAATTGTATTAAAGAAATCTATAATTACATCTCTTAAGTATAATGATTTTCGAAAATCTCTTGTTAATAAATGGATTATTAAATTTGAATTTGAAGTCAAACAGAATAGATTAAAATGAGATTATAAAAACTCAATATATATTTTTATACTACCTTTTTAATATTGTTTTATTTATATATTAAATGGAGGTAATTATTATCATTATAAAAGAGAATTTTATAATAAAAATAGAATTATTTTAAAGGAAAAATCTATTAATTTAAATAGAAAAGAATAAGTTGATAAAATATATAGACATAACAAGAATATAATATATATTTATATAATAATAGTAAGCCTTTTAATAGTTATTATAAAATATAGTCTAAATGTCATGAGAACTCTGAAAATTCTAATGATCTGATTGGTTGATAAGATCTCTGTTATGCGACGGAGCTCATTTATATTAGTCTAGGGGATAATAGTTAATAAGAAAAAGGAAATTCTATAAATCTGTAGTCTGAAAATTGTTTTTCCCCAACGACTAGTAGAATAATTTTTTTATTCTATAACTTTTAATTTTAGAATTAATCTTTGAATTTATATTGAATTTATTTTATTATTAGAAACTTCTTCAAATAATAAATATATTGATATTTGTATATACTTATGAATAAAGTTTTTGAATATATTTTATTTATTTCTTCTTAGATATATCATTTTTGCTTTTTCATTTAAATATAAATCTTTTTTATTTTATTAGAAAATATTGTTTTTTTATTCTTAATTTCTGAATATAAATTATAATTCAATATATATGATAATTATAGAGTTTTATAATAAAATAATCTGTTAGTAAAATAAAATCTTATTTTTATACTTTTTAATTTCTGAATATATTTCTATTATTCATACTTTCGTTTAATTAAAACCTTTTTTCGTTAATTCTAAAGAGTTTGATAATAGCTTTTAGAGAATTGATACTTAGTCATCTTAAATATTAATAAAATTATAATTATTAATCGTAAAGATTAATTCTATTATATTTATTTCAATTTCGAATCTTAAATACAAATTATAATATTATTTCAGCTTTTATCTTCCAAAGAAATGTTTTTTTATATTATATCATAATCTTGAATTGAGTTCTACTTATCTAGAATAAATCGAATAAGATCTGAGAAAATCCAAAACTAATTATTTACTCTCACATAAAAAATCAATTCTTTATATATCTATATTAAAAAATTTGAAAGAATTTTTTATAAGACCATGAATCAAGATAAAGTTACTTTAAATAAGGTCTTAACTTTTTATAATAAAATCAATACTCCTCTTAGGAATTATTTCTCTGAATAATTTTCTTTTTCTCACTTATATTCTAATTTTGTTCGAATTATACAATAACTAATTATACATTTAATAAATTAGATTCTCTATATCATTTTATTCTCATAGATCTAAAATTTTATATGTATTATAGAGTTTATTTTATTCTTGAAACTACAATATATTAGATATTAATAACATAAAAGTTATTAGTAATCTTAGTTTAATTAATATTTCATTTGATTATTTTTTATTATTTTAAAATCTTGAAATTTGTTTATACTCAAGCTTTTTTACTAAAGAAATTTTTATTCATTTAAATAAAACAAATATATATAATGTGAAAATGGTTTTAACTAAATATGAATATATTTGTTGAACTTTTACAAAAAACTAAAAAGTTAAGAATTTATTTAAATTATAATATTAATTTCGATTACTTTTATTGATAATAATAAAAACAATAAGAAAGATCTCAATAAAATAATCAATAAAAAAATTAGAAAGATTATTTGAAGAACATAAATAATAATCTGAGTACATATAAATTGAAAATAAAAGATCATATATATTAGCATTATTTATAAAAAGAAACTAAATAGTTATTTTGTATTTAAAGAATTTGTTTAAAATAAATTCAAGATGAATTTTTTAAAAGAGAGGGAATAGTAATATAGTAGTAATAGTAGTATTTATTAACATTCAATAAGTTGATATAAAGTCAACCCTAGGAAACTTCTAAAAAATATAGAGAGATATATGAAGCTATAGATTTATTTAGTATTATAAAAAATCGATTTATATATAAAAATAAAAACGTTTACTTGAAAAACTTCTGTTTATTAATCAAAATAGGGCTGACATTTTTTAAAGATTTTAAAAAGCTAAATATAATTTCAAAGAATAATTAAATATATGTTTTTAAAGATAGGTTTCTATGAATAGAATTCAAATTAAGTATATATACAAAAAGAAGATATTCGTTATATTTCTAACTATCATTTTATAAAGTATAAAAGAAATAGGATTTTATTAAAAAAAGAAAGAAGAAAAAAAAAAGAAAAGAAAGGAAAAGAGGGGAAATGTTCTTTAATATAATTAGATCTCAAAATAAAATAAAATACTTTTAGAGAATTCAATTAATATTAATAATTATAATATTAGAAATGAGAGATAATTAAAATCTTTTATTATTAATAAGAATAAAAATAAGAATGATTATTTAAATGATCTTTTAAATTAGATTAACGACTTATAATATAGTATTGAATATTCGAGGGTCTTTTAATAATTATAAAAATACTTTAAATTAATATCTTAACATTTAAATCTTCTATAATATTATATAAAATCCTTCATATTCTAAATATATAGTAAGAATATAATATAATATTATTCCTAATAAATCTATTTCAATAAGAAATGTTATTATATATATATATAAAATTTCATTTATTACATATTCCTAAAAAAGGAAATTGTCATATTTATTATTAAACTTACTCTAAACAAAAACTAAATTTCAATTTCCTAATGATAATATCTATTTTATTAATAATAAGTTTTATTACGAATTCTAGATTTCAAACAAAATTATAAAAGCTAAGATCTATAAAATTATCAGCTATCTTGTTTCCCTCAATTTCAATATAACTAAAAAATTAATGAATTTTGATATTAAAGATTTATACAATATTTTTAATAAATATAAAAAATCTATTGAAATAAATTTAATATATTATTGTAATAGTAGTAGTAAATTCATTATCGATTCGATCTATCTAGCTATACAAAGACTATACAATACTTCTGTATATATTTCTAATTAAATAAAATAAATAAATAAGAAAAAGAAATAAAAACCTATTCTTCTTCAAACTTTTTTATTAAAATCTATAGGTAATCTTTTAAATAATCCTTTTAAGTCCTTCAACTTGTTTATATTATGAATTTATTATATTCAAAAAGCTTCTTCTTATTAAATCCTTCAATATACTTATACAAATCTTATACTTTTTATTTTGTTATAATAGTTCTCTTCTTTTTATTCAACTCCTTTCAAAATATTATAAAAACTATAATTAATTATAATATTATATTCCTTTTAAAAGGTTATCTTTACTTATTAATATTTTAAATCTTTTAGGAACTCTATTATAATCTTTAATTCATTACTTGTAAATCTTATATTCATTTTCTCTTATAATATATTAATAATATATAATTTCTTTGTAAAGCTTAATATCTCTTATTCTTTTTCCTTTTATTAAATCATTTTATCGATATAGAAAACAATACATTAAAATCTATTAAATCATTTTATCGATATAGAAAACAATACATTAAAATCTATTAAATCATTTTATCAATATAAAGAATAAGATAGTATTATAAAACTAAATAACTAAATAAAATAAAAATAGTAGACATAATAATATTAAGATATTATTGTTTTAGTAATATATATCCTATATTAAAGAGTTATTATTTCTATAATTATAATTAATAGTATATTATTTATTATATGAGATAGTTTTGAAATTAATATTTTATGATAATATTATATATTAATATAAAATACGGTAATAAGCTTATATAGTATCATTTCATATATTAATATCTTAAATATCAAAAGTACTAATTAAAGTTTAATATATACTATTTCAAATCATTTTGATTTTCAAAATATTATTATTCTAGTTTTAATTTGAAAAGTATTAATTTGATTCAAATTTATAGGGATATTAATATTTTGACTTTAATTAAAAATATTAATTTAATTTAAATTTATAAGAATTTTAATATTTTAATTTCAACGGTAATAACTCCATATAGCATTATTTCATGTATTAATACCTCAAATATTAAAAGTACTAATTGAAATCTAGTATATACTATTTCAAATTGTTTTGATTTTCAAAATATGACTATTCTAATTTCAATTTGAAAAGTATTAGTTTAATTCAAATTTATAAAAACATTAATATTCTAATCTTAATTAGAAATGTTAATCTAATTCAAATTTATAAAAATATTAATATTCTAATCTCAATTTAAAAAGTATTAGTTTAATCTAAATTCATAAAAATATTAATATTCTCATCTTAAATTCAAAAGTAATATTAATTTAAATACAATATAAAATTTTGATTTTCTACCCCAACTATAATCAATCAAATTAGGAAATCAGATTCTAATCTCAAATTAAATTTCAAAACTTTTATTTCTTAAACAAACTTTATTTTACTTTATATTTCTCATTTTTATTAATATATTTCTTAAATATTCTTTTTTTTTTTTCTAACTTTGATATATAATTAATATCCTTAATAAAATATCTGATTTTAAAGAAAGGAAAAAGAATTAATTAAAGAACTTTAAGAAAGATAAGTATTTATAGAATTTAATATATAAATATCTAAAAGCTTTTAAAGTATAAAGTTTTAAAACAAAAAGCTTAAGGAATTCAAGAAATAAATAAATTAATTGAAAGATTTAAAAAGTATAAAAAACACTAGAGATTTTATTATTAATAATAATTAATATTTAGTTTTTAAATAAATAAAAAGAAATTTTTTAAATTAATTTCAATTTTTATATAAATATTAATAAAACAAATTATAAGACTTTAAACTCTATTATTTTAATCTTATTTCTTCTTTTAAATTTTACAACCTTTTTTATAATACTTTAAATTCTTTTTTTAAAAATCAAATAATATTATTTATTTAAATTTAATTTCGAAATAATAATTATTATTTATATTTCCTTAACTTTATAATTAGATTTAAATATATCTTTTTTTATAATATAATTTAATATAAATTGAAATAATTTAAATAAAATTACTTTAATATCTATATTATAAAGAACCCCATCAATTATCCTAAATCTAAGCTTTTATTATTTAATATTAGTTTAACCTAAGAATGAAAGCTTTTTTAATCAAATGATATCGCCTTTTTTATTATATAAAAATCAGATAGATAATATTAATTACTATAAAGTTATTTTTTAATATTACTTTTTTTATTTATTAAATATATTATCCAAAACTTATTCTGCTTTTTTCTCTATAATTTCTTTAATTAATTTTTTAGATTTTTCTTTTCTTAATAATCTTTTCTTTTTGACTTATTATTTCTTTTCTAAAATTATTTGAATTAGCTCTACTTTATCATCTATTTCACCCTCTATTACTCTTATATTTACATTTACATACTCTCCCTCTACAACATTTATATTTATAATATCTATATCTACATTATTTATATTTATATTTTTTTCACATACACATCTGCGAGCTTAGATTGTATTAAGCCGTACCTTCCGACTATATAAGCTCTAGTATCAAATATAACTACAATCATCGTTAATAGTATAAATACTATAACAATTATTCTTATAAGGGTGCCGATTATAATCGATCCTTAATTTATTTATAATTAATCATTACTCTCACCCTTATTATTCAATTACAATAATATAAGTGCCTATAGTATAGAAGTTATGAGAATTGTTATATTAAATTTACTAGTAATAAAAGAATCCTTTATTATAATTTAATTTAATATTCTTGATAAATAAGTATAATTTAAATATAAGATTTATAAAATATTTGAAGTAATATTTTATTAATTTAAAACTAATAATATATTAAAGAAAGTAGTTTTTAATAAAAAAGTATATAATATAATAATAAACAATATCAAAATCAAATTATTATAAAATATAATATAATTTTCAGTTGAAGGTAAGAATAATAATAATTCAAATTATATTTATATAAATATTATAAAGATCTTAAAAAATTCGAGTATATTTATAAACATAATTGTATATATATAAGGGTAGATTAATAAATAAAGATCAATCAAATCCTAAAAAATTAGAATGAATATCTATCTATTAGTAATAGGAATTGCTATATTAATAATAAGCTGCCTAAATCTTTACATATTAAGAAAAATAATTAATAAGATTATTTCCAATTTAAAAGATATTAATATTATAGATATCATCTTTATAGTTATTAAATAAACAATATATATTACTAATAATATTATATATAATAAACTTCTTAAAGTTAAGAATATAGAAAAAATCAAGAAGATTTTGAATTATAATAATCTGAAACAATCTATAACCTAATATTATTATATACTAAAAAAATCCCAACCTTTTTTTATAATTTAAATAAAAATAGAATATTAATTATTAAGAAAATAATAATTAAGAAAGTATTAATATAAATAGGTACTCTTTTAATTAATTATCAAATTATTATCTAAACAATTAATTTTTATAAATAAATCTAGATTATTAATCTATTAAGAAAAGTCTTTTTCTTTAGATTTTTTAATAGTTCTAAATAAGCCTCAATATATTAAATTAAAGTAGTATATCATTCACTATAATCTAGAGTATTAGGATTTCTATAATCTAATAATATACAAAAGTATTTTAAGATATAATAACTATAATATCCTATAAATAAATTATAATGACCTATTCAAGCCCAAATATAAAATCAAAATTAAATATATAAACTATATAGGATCGTTTTTGACTAAATATAATAATTGTTTTATAATATTATATCAAGTTAATAAAAAAGTTATATATCTTATAAAATCCAAGGTTTATAAGATCAAGAAATATAATCGAAAAACTTGTTTAATTACTAAAGTACTAATCAATAAAATAGCTACTTTAACTATAATAATTCTCTAAAATATAATAATAAAAATATCCTCTTTTATTTATAAGAAATATATTGTTATATATAAAAACCTAAATAACTCTTAATATACTTCTTAGAACATCTCCCTGGCTAGCAGCTTACCTAAGAATTCCTATTACTTTAAAAAAAAATGTTTAAATAAGAGCAATTTAAATAAAAAGACATTCTTCAATATTATATTATTATAGTATATTAATATGAATATTAATATTAATCTAAATAAATAGTTATTCCTTTTAGTATTATAGTATTAATTATCAGACAGCTATAGTTTGATCTATACGGATTAATTAAGTAAATATATAAAAGAAAATAAAAGCATATATTATAATATATAAATAAGATTTGAAGGTTTTATATATACAGAAACCCTTTATATATTCTAGAACTTGGATTCAGAATCATTTAGGATATAACCTTTTTATATCAACAAATAGCTAGGATAATCTGAATAGTTTAAAAAAAAAAAGAAAAAGATTAAGAATAATGATATATATATATAAAAGTAAACGGTTATATATTTAATAAAAATGTATCCAATTATACTAGAATCTTTTTTAAATAAAAGTGAACAATATATAGATTATTAATATATACTAATAGTTAAGTATTAAGAAAATAATAGATCTAATAGTTTCTATAATACTCTCTAATTATATAATAATAGGTAGTAACTTTAATATTAAATATAATCTATTTAAGTCTGATATAACTTTAGTTAATTAAAGAGTTCTCCTTATAGAATAATCCTTTTCAAATGAAATAAACTTTATTAAAACCCTAAAAATCCTTATCTACAAAGCAGATTACATAATTGATTTAATCTTCTCTAATATTCCTTTTGCTAATATTATTATTAATAATAATCTAAAAAGTAACTTCGATTATAAAATACAAGTAATTACAATTCTAAACCTTATCTTACTCATTACCATATCCCTTAATCATATAATCAATAAGAAAAACCTTTTAATCTTTCAAAAAATTATAAAGAATAAAGTTCCTTATTTTCTAAATTTAATTAATATATTTGTTAAATAGGTTAATAAATTAATAAGAATACTGAATTTTTTATTTGAATTAATAATTTGCTTAATAAAAAAGGAAAAAGATATCTTTGATTATTTTACCTTTTAATAAATAAACAAATGTAAAACAATATATCAAAATTATAAAATAATTAGAACTAAAGATATCAATTAGATGGGATACTAATTATAGGGATTAATAATTATAATTAAAAAAACAAAATGTTAATATTAATATAAAATTATTAATAAAATAAACTATAATAAAGATTAATATAAAGTAATTGGTTAGTATAAGTTTATTATCAACCTTAGAATATTGTCTTTAATTATTAATCATATAATAATCGAAGATATTATTGAAAAATTCTGGTTTCTATAAAAAAAGATCCTCAAGTATTTTAATAATAATAATAATCTTATAACAAATTTATTCTAATTAGACTATATATTTAATAAACTCTTATAAAACATAAAAATATTCTTCAAAAAAAAGAAAAAGAATATTATAGGAGTTTCGAGTATTTTATTGGAATCTAATTAGATTATTAATTGTTTTCTGAAGGCTTATTAGAATTTTATTGAATTAATAATCGCTAGGATCTTTAATCAATATCTATAACTAAGCTACTTCCTAGACAAATAGAGATATATAAAAATAGTAATAATCTCTAAAATTAAAAAGAAAAACAAATTATTAATATAATCCTGACGATCAATAGTTCTATTCTTGTATATCTTAAAGGGTTTAGAATGTATAATTATCTAATGTATTTTATGAATTATAATAATAGTAGATATATTTAATCTTTAATATAAAAAAGTATTTCCTAAATGAATAATAATAGACCTAATCATTTTATTTATATATAATATTAAAAAGGCCTTTACTTATAAGCAAAAAGTTATAATAATTATATTAAATATATAAAATATATTTAATATACTTTTATCGAATAGATTATTAAAATATATATACTAATAAAAATTCAACTGGAAAATGTAATTATAAAATATAATCATATCAAGTATAATATTTTATAAGACTTTTTATTCTCATCTATACTATACATTTTATATTTTATTAAGCTTTTAAATTAAAATACTAAATTTTATTTCAAATATATTAATAATATTTATATTTATTATACATTCAAGAATGTATACAAGAATATTAATTTCCTTAAATATAATTTTCATCAGATCTTCTAACAAAATGAAAAAAACTGTATAATATTTATATCAAAAAAGTTAGAGATGATATATTTTTTCTAAAGAAGAAAGGTATACACCTCATATTTAGAAATAAACAATAAGATAATAATCTACCTAATCAATAAAACAGATAATAAAGTTGTTCAATTAATTCTATACTAATTAGAAATCTGATTTAATCGAAAATTCTTTTTCAAAAGATATATAGTAGAATAAGAAACAAAAGTTTATAAGATTATAAGATATATTAAAGAATTTGTATAAATATATTATAACCTATTAGTTATAGTGTTATACAAAGTAATAATTATTTATATCTTACTTTTTATTCTTTATAAATTCGAAATATAATATATAAGTTAAACAAAGTCAAATCGGGTGAAGGGAGTTGCTTATAATATAATGATAAGTATAAAACTAAGTAATTATATTATCAAGATTGATTAAATAATTATTCTAATAATAAGAAAAGTTTTATTTATTTGGTATACAATTTTGATTATAATGATTCTAAAAAACTCTAAACTATTACCTAATAAGTTAGCATTTAAATAAATATAAATAAGATTTGCATTCTGATTCCATAAAATAAATGAAAACTATTTATTAATAATTTGTTTAGTATAAATACCTTAATATAAAATGAACAATATTAACCTTTACAAACTAGTCAAATTAATCCTAAAAGTATTAAGATTAATACTTTTATTATTATATTTCTTTATAGAAAGCTATATTAATCTTATAGGAGATATAAAAAAAGAAATAGTTGTATTTAAATTTATATAATAATAGAGTTGTCTACTTAATAATTATATTATAATCTTCTTAAAAAATATTAAATAATATTATTAAAAATAAAAGATAATCGATTATAATTATATAATCTATTAAAAACAATTTCTAATAATATTTAATTATAAGGTAATCAATTTATTTTTATATATCTTTAATATTAAAATAGTAAATACTTTAAAAGGCTTGGAGTATATTATTTGATTAAAATTAATCAAATAGATTACTATATATAATAATAATATATTAAGAATAATACTTTTAATTCATTTTAATAAAAATTCTTATATTATTATAAGATTATTAGAAACAAATAAATAACAATTTAATAATCATCTGGATATATTAGAATTCTTAAAAATAAAAAAGTTAATTAGCTTATCGATTTAAACATTTATAATAATTATATTGAAAATAACAACTTATTACTCCTTATTATTAATAATATAAGCTTAATAATTAAAACTCTTAAATAAAAAGTAGAATAAAGGTAATAAAAACAAAACGAGGTTATTTTTATTGATTAATATTATTATTAATATTTTAATTATTAAATTAAAGAATTTACGGAACTTATTCTTTTCCATTTTATTCTTTAATAATTAATAATACTTAAAACTAAATATAAGGATTTTATATCCTATTATTAATACTTTTAATATAATAATATTGTTTTAGAATATTTTTATAAATATAACAAAAAGTTTAAGTATTTAATATCCTTTAAATATTCTTATATTTAATTCAATAATTAATCAAATAAATCTAATTCAATCCTATAAAATATAAAAAGTATAATCAACTATCTCTTTTTTCTTTTAAAATTTTTAATAAACTTTATAATCCTTTTAATAATTATTAATCACTTCAAACAATTATACTTAATTCCTTTAAAAATTCTTTAATCTCTTATTTTCATATTATTAATTAAAATTATACTTTCTTTAAAATCGCTTTTCTTTTTTATTACTATATACAGATTATATCAAATAAAAATTAATAATATAAGGCCCTATAATTAGCCTTAAATCTAGACTATTTGATATAAAGTAGATTAAATAATATCAATATTATAAATAGAAAATAAATAGTAGGAGTATATATAATACCTTTAGTTATTTTTTCTTTAATCTATATTATAGTTATAAAAGAATAAAACACATAGCTATACTAATATCCCTATTAGTATAGTTCATTCCTAATATCCCTTGGAAGGTTGTGGCGAACCCCTGCGGCTTGCTCCCTGTATGTAAATTAAAATAAATAAATACATTTATATTTCCTTCCTCTTTATAATTATTATTTTTAATAACTTTAATATATTTATTATTCTTATTATTAACTTTATCTACTATTTATCTATAATATATTTTCAATTCTTTCCTTTTTTATTAATTTTAAAAAAAATCATTTAATTCTTTTTATACTTATTAATATTGTTTATAAATAATAATATATTGGCCACAAGTATTCAAATTAGTAAAAATTGATTTATTAAAATCCCTAATTTAATTAAATAGAATTCAATTATTATTATTATTATCCAATTCTTCATTAAAATTATAATTAAAATTAAATTTAATCTCATTATTATTAAAATTATTTAGATTTGATTGAAAATCAATCGAATTTAATTAAGAATTAGTTGAATTTGATTAAGAATTTAATTAAGAATCTAATAGAGTATTATCTTTATCTTAATAATTTCGAATTTGATAATCTTTAGTACATTAAGCTTTATTATTGGTAATAGGTTCAAAAGAATAAATTCAATTATTATAATCTAATTTAGTATTATAAAAACCATATATATTGTTCATATAAGTAGAATATCTTCTTTTGTTTTTTCAAATTTGCTTTTTCTTTAAACAACCTATTATATAAAACTATAAAGAAGAAAGAATTATACAATCTTTAATTAATTTATTATATTATAGAATTTAATCAAATATTTGTAAATAAGTATAACATTATATTTTTATAGTAAATATATTATAATATTATAATATTAGCTTCTCTTATATATAACAAAGCATAATATATATATATATAAAGTGTTCTAATATCCTATAACTTTAAATATATATAAATAATACTTTTAAGATTAATTAAAGATTAATTTCTATTTAATATATATTTAATCTAATAATCAATTCTTTTAATTAAATTAATTTTTATTTTTATAATTTAATATTTCATTTTCTTATATTTTTTTTAGGATATATTAATAAGTTCTGAATTAAGCATCTTAAAGTTTCAATATTTTTTGAATTTCTATATAGAATAGTTCTGAATATTATTCAATATTAATAAGATTAAAAGGTTTTAAAATGAATTCTATTTATTATTAATAGATTTACTAATATTGAAAGTATAATGTCCATAATGAACAATACCAATATCAGTATTTATATAAAAGAAATACTAGTAAATAATAAAAGAAATCTCTTTAATATATTTTCATTTTAAAAGATAATATTTTTTTATAATAAGCATAACAATATTAAATCTTTCTTTAATATTTATCATAACAATAATCCACCAAATACACTTACATTCCTTATCTTTACTTTTAGCTTGAATATAGATATTATTAACAATATATTGAGTACAATATAAATATATAATTTATAAAAGCTAAATCAAATTATTAATTAAACCCTTTTATCTATTAGAAATATATATATACTTATTCTCTTAATTTAATCAATTAAGTATTAAAAAGACCTTTTTTATTTGAAGATAATATTATTTTTATTAAAATTCATTTTCTCTTAAAATAATAATCTAATAAATAGGGAGAATATACCCGTTAATATTAATATAAGTTATAATAATTAATATTAACTTATAAATTACTTAAGTATATATATCATTAATAATAAAGAACTTTTGAAAATATTTGAAAACCTTATAAAGAGATATAAGTACTATGAATATTACTTGAAATTAATTATATTCATTTATTTTAATATTATAGTAATTCTTAGAGTTAATATTTTGAATTACTTATATATATACTAATAGCTTTTAAAAACCAGCCTTTTCATTACCATATTATTGGAATTATATATGCTTTTTAACTTGATTTACTTAACAAACACTAATTTTTTAATTGGAAAAGACTAGTATATTATTCTGTAGTTATTTACTAGAGATTAATGGATTAAGAAGGATTAAAAGATTATATTAATATTAAATCTATTTGAAGTTTTGTTATTGTTTTTATTATTGATAAATTATTAGTAAATAAATATAAGGTTTTGTAAGAGCTTTGTTAATAATATATATATCTTCCTTATTATTCTTTAATATACAATAATAAAATTTATATTCATATTACTTTATTAAATAACATATTAAAGTGTAATATTCGTTTGAGCTTTATTTAATATAAAAAGATAATCCTTAATTTATATATCAAAACTTAACCTTTATATATGCAATATTTTTATCTATTTATATTTTGCTTATCAATTTATTCCACAAGATTGTATTATTTGCTGCCATTATAATTATAATTATAATAAAATCTGGATTGAAAATGGGAACTCAGATTAGATTCTAATATGGATTTGTTATATAATAGTTTTCAAATCAATTTCAAAAAAATTCTAATTAAGCAATATATAACAATTAGTATTATAATAGAATTATATTCATTATTTTTCAAATAAAATTTTTATATTTATTTTAATTAATTATAATTTAATACTTAAAATTCGTAAATATTATTTATATTTATTAATAATATTTTTTTTAATATAAGTTAAACAAAATAAATTTTAGTTTTATATTTAACCTCTCTTATAGATATATTATATAATCTTTAATTCTATTAAATTTAAATTGCGAAATTATTAATAACATATTAAAAATGACTTTTATTTTAAAAAATGATAAGTTTAAAACTAATAAAATGATTAATAAAAGATTACCATATAACATCACTAACAAGTTTATAAAAATAACTATTTTTACTATAATATTAAATTAACTATAATAAATAGTATAATAAGTATAACAAACTATTATAAAAGAAATACTTAATATAATTAGTATAGTTTATTTTCAAATTAAAAATTATATATTAATTCAAACTAATATTCAAAGCGATTACCCTTTTATATTATATATCTCCTAAACTTAACAAATCTCTAATTCTTTATACAATAACTTTATTACACCAACTCCATTTACCTTCCTAATTACAAATATTAAAATACAAAAACCTAAATAATTAATATAAAAAGTTTAAAGATATTTTTATAAAAAATAAAAAATAAAAAAAATAGCTTTAATTGTTAATACATAAAATATTCAACTATATTCATTAGATATAGATCTATTAATAATAATAAAAAACAATTGATCTATATTTAAAACAATTCTATTAGCTTTATAAGATTATTAAATATCTCTGAATTTAAATTAAACTTTATTATATAATTTTAATAATATATAAATTATATTTAATAATAATAATAATAATTTTAATTCTAACTTTAATAATAATTATACTCTACCTAAAGTTTTTAAAATATTAATTAATATTATTTATTAAGAGGAAAAGCTGGAAATATATAATTTTAATAATTCGAAATCAGAATTCAATTTTAAAAATATTAATCTTATTTAATCCGATTTTAATTTAGATTATAATTATTTATCAGGCTTTTATTAATAAATAATATCCTCAGTTTAGCTTTCAATCAATTTCTTATTAATAATAATAGTAATATACAAACTCTCTTTAATATATAATTTAAAATATCAAAATTCTATTTGAAAAATCAAATGGTTTAATAAAAATAAAAAGTAATTAAATATTAATATAGATACTACTTTTATATAAAAGTATAATACTCTTATACTTATATTATATAATATTTGTTCATTTATTAATAAATCAGAAATTTTTGAAATTAAATATATTATAATATTAGATTATAATAAAAATATATATACTAATTGCTTGGCTAATTATAAAGAATTATAATATAATTTCAAAGGTAATTAATATTTTCAAATAAAAAGATTATAATTAAATGTTTATAGGAAATAATAGAACAAATAATCTTATTTATTATAAAAGAATAGTAATTTAAAAATCTTTTAAAAAATACAATTAAAAGAATGAAATTAGTAATATAGATGATTTTAATAAAGACTTTAGTTCTAATAATAAGAATTCTAAAAGCGATTTGGGCTTAAAGAAGATTAGTAAAGCTATTATGATTATTTTGTAGTAAATAATATCGATTTTGATTAAGAGTATAAATAAGAAAAAAAAAGAAGAAAGAAAGAAGACAATTAAAAAAATTAAAAAAATTAAAAAAGGAAAATATAAAAAGAAAAAGGGAAAAAAAGATATTTATAAATTTAAGAGATTAGAAAAAAGATTTTGAATCCATAAATTTATAATTTATAATTATTTAATATACTTTATATCATATTATAATTAGAATATGATTTTTGAAATTAGAATAACATATGGTTTTTGAAATTAAAATGATATATGATTTTTAAGATTAGAATATTAAATCAATTTGAGATTAAAATATCAAATCAATTTGAGATTAGAATATTAAATCAATTTGAAATTAAAATATTAATTTTTTATTTAAATCAAATCGAGATTAGAATAATAATATTATTAAAAAAAGTTGAGATTAAAATGTTAAAAATGTTAATTAAGATTATTTTGATTATATTCCTAACATTTGAGGTATTAATATATGGAATAATGCTATATAGGGTTATTATCGTAATTTCAATTTAAAAAGTATTAATCTGATTTAAATTTATAAAAATATTGATATTCTAATTTTAAATTCAAGAATAATATTAATTGAAATACAATATAAAATTTAAATTTTCTACTGAAATTATAATAAATTAAATTAAAAAGTCAGATTTTAATTTCAAATTGAACTTTAAAGCTTTTATTTCTTAAACAAATTTTTTTTTATTTCACATTTTTTTTTTTAATATATTTTTTGAATATTCTTTTTTCTTTTTAACTTTGATATATAATTAATACCCTTAATAAAATATTTATTTTTGAGAAAGATTAATTTTAAAGAAGGGAAAAAGAATTAATTAAAAAACTTCAAAAGAGATAAGTATTTGTAAGATTTGATATATAAATATTTAAGGGTTTTCAAGGTATAATACTTTAAGATAAAAAGCTTAATTATAATAATTAGTTTTAAAGGAAAAGAATATATAAATATTTTTATTATTTTTATATTCTCTTATCATATATAGATTATTAAAGTTAATCAAAGATTATGAATAATTTAGATATATAAATCTAAGATTTTATAATTGGGAAAGATAATTTCGGATTTTAAATTTATTATTTAATAATATTACTATAAAAGTAATTATTGGATTAAATCTTTTGTTTAAAGGAAAATAGGGAGCTATTTCTGTATATTCAAAATCAAAAATTCAAGGATACCTCGACTTTAAAATGTTATATTAATCTGAGAATTAGTAATGTATCATATATTATATATATATTTAATTAGACTAATATATTTATTAAGTATTCAGTTGACTATACGTGAAGCTTTATAGAATGTTTTCTTTGATCTATAGCTTTTAATTCTCAAGTTAATTTTTAAAAATCTATTAGGTTTATTATAGTATATATATATAAAATAAAGAGACTTAGTCATTTAGACTTGATTTGAATAATATAATTATTTTGATTATCTCGGTCTTCTTAGTATTATAATATGAAAGTGAGAAATTAGAATGATTTATACAAAACATTCTTCAATAAAAACAGTTAAACCTTTTCATTCAAATTGATCAAGATAAAAATAGATAGAGAAAATGAGGTAATTATACACCTAGTAATAATATTATTAAGATTTTAAGTCGGTAAGCTAATTTGTATACTACCAGGGGCCTGCGAGCCCCCAGACCCCTTGCTTTTTCAGAAGGTATAATATAATAAATCTTATTATTATAGAAATTTAAAAAGAAATTTATTGATTGCTTATAGTCGAAGTTGTTTTATCATTGAATTAAATTAGATTTTAATTCTCTTGAATGACTTTGAAAAAATTAGAAAAAAAAAGAAGCTTATCAGGATTAGATTTTTAATATATTAAAATAAAAACGAATCAATTATAAATTTCAATTCAATTGATTATATTTTCTATATCTTTAATATGAAAGTAATCAAAACCTAAATAAATCTATAATATACTTTTAGAGTTTATTTATTTAATTAATATTATTTGTAGTTCTATATTAATAATACTTTAATAATCTAATACTTATATAAAAATATATCAGATTTATTTTGATAGGTTTTTTATATTTATTAAGATATTAAATACATTTTTAATATCAAAGTGCATTAATCCTCTAATTATATTAGGATTTAGGGAAATAAGGTAATTGATAGATTTGTAAATCCTAACTTTTCTAGATCTGTTTAGAATCTAAAATCTATAATAAAACTTTATTTTCAACTAAATCTATCAAGATTAATATTATATTATATCCTTATTATAAACCAAGAATATAAAGAGTTTGTAGAATATTATAGAAGATTTAAATAATAAAATGCTAATTTGAAATGTTTTTATGATTACTAAAAGATTTTCAAGTATTCGATACTATATTATAAATTGCTAATTCAATCTGAAAAATAATTTAAATAAATATTCTTATTTTTATTCTTATTAATAATGAAAGGTTTTGGTTATCTTTTGTTTTTAATATTATAATTATCAATGCTAATCAAATACCTTAAAATTATTTAGTTTTATTTTAATATTTGTTTATATCAAGGAGATTCTTTTCTCTTTTCTTTTTCTAATAAAACCCTACTTCTTTTTTTAAAATTAATAACTAAGAATATAATAAAGACTTTTAATATATATACATATTCAGTCTTCTTTATGTTTATAATATTTATTCTTAAAGTATACATTTATTTGTTTTTCAAAACCATAATTAACTTTTCAAAATCCTAAAAAAAATATTAATCTTATTTTAATCAACAAATAAGAAATCATTTAAATAAACTTTCTTATTTCTATATAAAAGTCTACCTTTTATAACATTAAATAAGTTTATAGTTTAGTACATCTTTATATCCTTCGGAAGATTCTTAGGATCGGCCTTATAATAATAGTAGTAGTATTTATTAAGATTCAGCGAATTAGTATAAGACCAACCCTAGAAATCTCCTAAAGGATATAAGAATATACTAAGCTATGGATTTATTCAATATTATGGAAAGTAGATTTATATATAGAAGTAAAAGAACTTATTTGAATAATTCCTTTTTTATTAATTGAAATAAAATTGATATTTTTTCAAGATTTTAAAATGTCAAATATAATTTTGAAGAATAAATAATTATATATATTTTATAAACAGGTATTATAAATGTAAATAAAATTATATATATAAAGGGAGTATTCATTATATCCTTAATTATTATTTTATAGAATATAGAAAAAGTAGGGCTTTATTAGAAAGGAAAAAGAGAAAAGAAAAAGAAAAATGAAGAAAAGAGAAAAAACAAGAGAGAGTATTTTCAATATAATCAGATATTAAAATAAAATTAAGTAATTTTAAAGAATTTGATCAACATTGATAATTATGATATTAAAAACAAGAAGTTATCAAACCCTTTTCTTATTGAAAAGGATAGTAATAAAAGTAATTGTTTAAATTGTCTTTTAAATTAATATCTTGATATTTAAACTCTTTGTAATACTATATAAAGTCTTCATATTTTAAATCTATAATAAGAATGAAATAGAATATTGTTCTTAATAGATTTAATTTAGAAGAAAGTTTTATTATATTGATAAGATTCTATTTATTATATATTCTCATAAAAAAGTTATTATTTCTATTATAAGATTTATTTTAAACAAAAGTTAAATTCTTTGACAATAATATTTACTTTATTAATGATATCTTTTATTATAAATTTTGAATTCTAAATAGGTTATAGAGGTTGAGGTTTATTAGCTTATTAATTACTTTATTTCCTTTAATTTTGATATAATTAAAGGATTAATGGATTTTAATGTTAAAGATTTATATAATATTTTAATAAACATAGAAAACTTATTGAAATAAGATTGATATATTATTATATGGATATTAGATTATTAATATAAAGTTAGGAAAAACACGAAAAAATCAAGAAAAGATTTTCTTAGAAAAACCTATTAATCTTTATTATATTCAAATTAAAATATCATCTTCTGCTTTTTTTAAAAATTATTGAATTAATATCTATTTAGATTAAAGAGATATTATTATTAATATCAAGGAATGGAATTCAATATATTTATATTAAAACTATTAATATTAGTATTATTAAAATTAAACTTGTTATATTAAATATAATTAATAAAAAAGATTAAATTATAAATTTCTATAATAATTCAAACTTTTTAAAACTTGAAAACTTTATAAAAGAATTTTAATTATAAAGAAAAAGGTTTTTAGATATAAAAATATAAAAAATGAAAACTCTTTAAAAGACTTTGCTTTTTATAAGAAATATTTTATAAAAGATATATCAATATAATATTTGATATCTTATTAATATATTGATAACTATTCTATATAAATAAAAAGAAAAGCTAAACCTTTCAAATAATATTTATAATATATTAATTCAAATATATAATATTTTATATCAATATATACCATTATTATGAAATATTAATTTCAATATGATTTTATATAATAAACAATATATTATTAATTATAATTGAAAAAGTAATAACTGTTCAATATAAAGTATATATCATTAAAACAATAATATCCTAACACCATCATACCTATTATTTCGATCTTATTTAATCATTTAATTTTATAATATAATCTTGTCCTTTATTATTAATAAAATGATTTAATAAGTTCTAATATATTATATCCTATATTGATAAAGTAATCCGGTAAAAGAAAAAGAAATAAATGATATTAGATTTTAAAAAAAAATTATGTATTATTAATTAATTATAAAAGAAAGTAAATATAAGGTTTATACATAATAGATTAGGGATTATAATAAGATTCCCAAAGGATTTGAAATATTACAGGGTAAAGATAACCTTTTAAAAGGAATATAATATTATGATTAATTATAACTTTTATAATATTTTAAAAAGAGTTGAATAGAAAGAGAAGAATTATTATAATAAAATAGAAAGTATAAGGTTTTTATAAATATATTTGAGGATTTAATAAAGAGAAGGTTTTTAAAGAAAACAGATTTATAATATAAATAATGCAAAGAATTTAAAAGAATTATTTAGAAGGTTGTTTATAAATCTTAATAAAGAAATTCAAAGAGGAATAAGTTTTTATTTCTTTTTCCCATTTACTTTATTCAATTAGAATTATATATAGGTACATTATATGGTCTTGGTATAGTTAAATGGATCGAATCGATTGTGAATTTACTATTACTACTACTAATATAAAGTTATGAATAATATTAATTGAATAGATAGAGTTTGAGAGTATAAAAAAAATTTATTTAGATCTTAATTGTTTTTATATTAAAGATATAAAAAATACAATTAATTGAATTAAAACTTATAATTAATTATTTTTTGTTTTAATATATTACATAACGTGATTCATCATCAAATGGATCATATCACTAAGTGAATCATTTTCACCTCAATTGACACATTCAAATTCATATTATTCAACAATTATTAATTCAATTAATTAAAGCTATTAAGAATCTAATAATCTAGAATCTATTATATCAATTTAACAAATTCTTATATTATGACCTATCTTTCCACAATTATTACAACATCAACTAGAAGATACTTTCTTATTAGAATTCCCTCTATTTTGATGCTTATCATATCGAATCTGAATATCAACTTCTTATTAAAATAATATATCCATAGCCTTTTGTCTAGTAAATACTCCTCCTTAATATATTTATATTTTTTTTGCACGTCGACATTGATTTAATACTTTATTAGCTTTTCGAAGTATACAGTTTTCTATACTTAAAAGTGTATTCTTATATACTAATCTCTCTATACCCTTAACTAAAGTTAATACAATCTTAAATAAAGATATAGGAGAGCTTAATTGATAACAAGTTATTCAAGATTTAATTAATATTGATTGAAAAAAAGCTTTTATAGGATTATAAGGAGTTTGAAAGATCCAAAGATTTAAATTGAAAGGGGGAAAAGTAGGTATATGACTTCGAATATTTAATTTAAAAAGCACTACTTCAAGATCAAATGAAACTAATCCTACTTTTCGAAACCTAGCTTTTATATTCTAATTCATAATTGACCATTGATATACAGCTTTGAAAACTATAAAGAATTCGATCTTTAAAATATAATTGATATATGCTCTTATAAACCCTTCAATTTGAGTATCATATTCTCGTTTTAAAGTACTAAAACATTCAATATCAAGAGGCTAAGTTAAATGATTTAAATGCAATAGTAAACATATATATTTAATATCATTCTCTTTGTAATAGTTCTGGAATGATATTGATTTATAGTTTTCATACTTATCTAATATTAGTATTCTATATTTGCCTTTAGTTCGATTTCTTATATATTTATCAAAGTGTTTTAATCATTCTAATTCTATTTCATTATTCGTTCATTTATTAAAAGTAGGTTTAATAGCCTAATTTATAGGATGATCGATTTCCGTATATCAATTGAAAAGATATATCTATTCTTAAACTATTAAAAATGGAGGTATAATATCCCCCTCACTATTGCTATATATAATCACTATTGCCCATTCTCGATTGCCTAGTTATATAGTTTTACTCCTATCGGATCTCTTAGAGCTAATAATAATCATATTAGTATTTATAATTCCCATTATAAAACCTATTTCGTTGAAATTTTATAAATCATAATCGAGAATACCAAATTTGTTTCGTATATTTGATATAAGTCGAAACCAATCTTTAATAAGCTTAGAATCTTTGTAAAAAGCTTTTTGAAAGTTATAAATACGAGTAAAATATATCCTTAACTCTTTATTGTATTTTATAAATTGATATACTCATTGCTTTCCAATTCTTTTTATTTTTTTTGATTTAAGAATATAATTTGTTATATTTTTTATCTCTTTATACTTAGATGTAAAACTTCTTATATTTATATTAATTATATAATTGAATAATGATCTCCTCTTTTAATTTCGAAAGATTATTATTATTTGGTAGAGATTTAGTATAAGGAATAAAATCATTTATTTTATAATGTAGTATTATATATAGTATATTATATAGCTTGGTAGATTATTGAATACTGAGTTTTTTGTTTTTTCGAATAGCCTTAATAATTAAGAGTATTTGAGCTTTATTATTATTTGATTGTATAATAATTGATTGATAAAATACATATTGAATTGAAACATGAATATTTGAGGTGAAAGTGATCCACTTAGTGATATGATCCATTCGATGATGAATCACGTTATGTATATTTAACAAGTTTCTTTTTATTTTCAACTTTTTTTTCGATTATTTAAGAAAGTTAAACCCTTATTAAGAATTAATTGAAATCATTATTCTTTAAATTAGATTATAGTAATTTTTTGATTAATATTATATATCAAATCGATTTTACCTTTTAAAGAGAAATAAAAAGACTTCATTATAAATTAAATAATATTCAAAAGGAGGGTTTTGAAATATTGAATTTTTATTTCAAAGATTTGTTAATGATTAATTTTCTTATCTTTTTCAATGAGTAAGGTTTACATTTGATAAAATATTAAATAATTAGTATTCATTATTTAAATATATTTAACAAAATGAAGCTTGACTTTGTTTAATATAATATTAATTGAAAGGATATAAGAGGTTTTAAAAAGAATAATAATAAAAATAGGTTTGTATATAAAAAGTATTCCTTTGATTAGAAATATGAGTATTTATTGAAATAGGTTGACATATTAACTGATCTATATAAAATTAATAAATTAATGATCTGTATATTAAATATAAAAAGATTTGATTATTGTATCATATTATACAAAATAAATAGGGTATAATATAAGTGATAATAGTTTTGCATAATATGAAAATCGAAGGGTTATTAATTGTTTTTATAGAATTGTAAATATAATATATAATCACTTTCACTTTAATAGTTCTGATAATTCCATATCTCTTAAAGATAAGATAATAATCAAATCAGATATTGAGTTATTATGAAGTTGATTATACTCTTTTTTGAATTAATATAACAATAAGCTTTTTGTTAATAATATAAAGAGAAGTATATCTATTTATCTTTTTAAGTAAATAAAATATTTTAAGTTTTCTTAGTAGTAAAGGTAATCTTATTATTATTATTTATTTAAAAGTCTTTCTTACATTATTTACTAGAATAAGAATATTTGAGTTTAAAAATCGAAATATTTAATATAAATAAAGATTATTTATATTATTGATTCGAGAAGGATATGGACAACGTAGCATTCATAGTATTCATAAATTATAAATATCTATATATTTTATCTAAAAAGCTAGCTAAGTACAAAATGTTATAGATCTTAGATAAATACTATGAAAAGAATTAATCTCTTTTACTTTCATTTAGAGCTTATATTCTACATTTGTTTACAATTATAATATAATAAACAAGCTTTTTCTTAGTCCTTCATGGCTAAAAATAACAACGGTCTTGTTAGCGTTCTTTATAATTATTTTTAATGTTATTTAAAACATTCGTCTATATTCATACTGTAAAGCTTTTCTAGTAATACAATTTAATAAGCTTTTTTATTATTTATTCTTTTTAAATAGTAATTTTGAAGCTATTCAAAAATCTTGAGTCTTTTGAAAGGATGGTTTGTATGTTGGCTAATGTGGGGTCAATCTGATCTAAATCTAATAATAATAAATCTAAATCTAATAAATCTAATAAATCTAATAAATCTAATAAATCCCCCCCCCCTCCTCTTTCTAATCTCCTTCCTCTCCCCCTCCCCTTTCTAATCCTCCTTCCCTCCCCCTTTTCTTTTTAATCCCCTCTCCTTTCTAATCCCCCTCCTCTTTCCCCTTCCCCTCCCTTTTCTAATCTCCTCCCTCTCCCCCTCCCCTTTCTAATCTCCTCCCTCTCCCCCTACTCTTTCTAATTTCCTTCCCCGTCCCCTTTTCTTTCTAATCCCTTCCCTTTTCCTCTTCTCTTTTTAATTCTTTTCCCTTTCCCTTTCTTTTTCTAATCCCCTCTCCATTCTAATCTCCTTTTTCTTTCTTTTTTCTTTTTGGTTCTTTTTTCCTTTTTAATTCCTTATCTCTTTTATTATAAATCCCAAATCTCCAAAATAATTAGAAACATTTATTCAATTCTTTAAAATCTTCAATCTTTTTAATTCTTTTTTTAATTAATTTTTTATATATTAATTATAATTTATTAATATAAGAATTATATTATTAAAAAGTTTTCAATTTATAGAATTCTAAAATCTTTTTTAATCTTATTTCATAAATTCTTTATTTTTGATTTGTAAATTTTTAAGTTCAAACATTTTGATATTCGTATATAGAACATTTGTACTTTTCTCGATTAATCAGCTTCTAGTTATAAATTGTATTTTAAATCTTATATATTAAGGATAATAAATTAAAGTTATTCATCAGATATCAATAATCAATATTCATATTTTAAAAACTCTTTTTTTATAATTTCAATTTATAACTTTATTACAATCTAGCAGAATTATCTTCCTTATTATTTTCTTTTCTTTTAATCCACTTTATTATTTTGATATTAATCTTATTTATATCAATAAAATTAATAAATACATAATATAGTTTTGCCTTTATTATTACATCAATTGAGAGAATCAGTTTATCGATTTATATACTTTAATAATCTCTTTTCTTTTCTAATGTTGATATAATATTATAATATCAATCAGTAATCTTTTTTTATTAATTATATTTGATTTAATAAGCAAATCATATAATGATTTTGAATTAATATATAAAACTCATGAAATTCCTTTGTTAAGAATAATATTAATTATAGAAATAATTACTATATTCATATCAAATCCTTAAATTAATCTATATAATTCTGAAATCAGAATACTATATATAACCCTTTTGTATTTAACAAATAATTAATAATAATAATATTATTATTATAGTTGTTTATTAAAATAATAATATAGTTTTTTTGAGATAAATAATTTTTATTATTAGTAAATGAGGTATTAATAAAGATAATGATTTTGAAAGAATCTGAATGCAACAATATATAATTAAACCCTTTAATGGAATTCTCTTTTTACTATTTAATATACTTGTTTAATATTATAATATTGTTTTTATTGAGTTTTATTATTTGTATTATTATGAATAAACCAAAAGATAACTTAGGCTGATATATAATTACAATATATGTATTACGGATTTATTATGTAATATAGTTATCATATATAAAAATATGCTTTCAAATTCTATTATATATATTATAAATATTTATAAACTTTATTGAAATACATTATAGATTCTTATATAACTTTTTTGGATTAAAATAAATGTTATCGTTCTGAAATATAAGAATAATATTATTAAACTTTAATGAATAATTATAATAAGTTCTTTAAAATGTTTAACTATAAAATTAACCTATTCGAATTATTCATTCTCAATTTTAATGAATTTATTATCCCTAATAATAAGTATTTCATTTATTTAAAGATTTATAATATTGAATCTAATATTTTAATTATTAGTATATAAGAAATAGAGATTATATATAAATTACTATATTTTAAGTTTCTTTTAATGATAAATGGAATATATTTTGAATTAATATTTCTTATTTTTAAAACGTTATATAATCATCTTATAATAAATAAAATTATATTAATCAATAAATCTATTTCTTTTATAATATATACATTAAAATGATAATATAAATATAATAGAAACTCAGAATTGATTAAATATATATTTCAAATAATATTTCAAAGATATATAACTATCTCATTTTTCTTTTAAAAATTAATAATCAAAAAGACTAAAACATATTAATATAATTATCAAATTATTAGTAATTGTATCAAAACAATTTAGAATGTTCAATCCATTTTAATTTTCAAGAGAATTATATGATAGATTATAAATAATATTAAAGTGATAAGTGATTAAGAACTTTCTTATATAGAACTTTAATTTTTCTATTATATTCTTTATTAAAATACTATTAATATATAAAAAAGATGATTTTAAATTAGTTTTTAGTTTACATTAATCAATAATCTTATATGATTCTTTATTGTTTTTAATTTTATTTATAATATTCTTTCAATAATTACATTTCACATATTATACTATAATAAAAAAAGTCTAGATTATTAATAGAATTTTCTTTTTTAAGATGTATTAATAAAAATGATTCGAATACATTTCCATGAATTCAAAATGGATTTAATATTAACTAAATACTTCCGAATTTATACAAAGATTTTATTATAAATGAAACTTTATTCATTATTATTATTTTATTATTCAAATTTATGAAAAAAGATAAAAACTTTTGTAATTATATATTTGTATCAAATCTTAAATATAGTTAAGAATCTTATTCCTAATATCTATAAAATCTTTTATTGATCATGTTTATTGAAAAAGAAATTATGCATATTATTACTAATAGAAATAAGGATTCAATTTATAATAATAAATATAATATTCAAGATATTAAGCAAAAAAAGGTTTTCAATAATTTCCATAAATTATTATTAAAAGATGAAAACCAAAGGTTTATTAGATAATCTTCAGTTATAATATCGAATATAAATCAAATTATAACTTTTATTTGATATATGATTATAAAGGATTTTTCTAAAGAATATAGTTTTAAATTGAATAAAGGCCATAATACTTTAGAATAATTTTTATTATTAGATTTCACTATCCCTGTAAAGATCTTAAAATTTATAATAAATGCAATATAAATAAAAAATCATATAGAAGTATCAAAAGAAGTAAATAAAGTAATTATATTTATAAAGAATATTATAATTGTAAAATTAATTATAAAATCTAAAAGTTTTTTTATAAAGTATGTATTAGAGATATTTATAAAAAATATTGTAAAGAAGTTAAATAATGTTATACATTTTATAATAATTATATATTTGTTTTTACTATTATATTCTAGAAAATTAAGTTAACTTTTACAAACATTTAATATATTTCAAATAATATTTTATTGATTTTAATTATGATAATTAATTTTAAAAGAAAAAAATATGTAAGTATTTATTTTATCTTTTTATCTTTTTATTTTTTAATTATATATAATTTTTTAAAATTAATCAAGGATTATAAATCTTTTGAAGATAAAAAACTAAAGTTTTATAATCAAAAGAGATAATTATTGAATTAAATAAAAGAATTTAAAGAAATATAAGAAACTATTTCTATATATAACAACCGTGTATAGCGATTTATCGATTTCAAAAATCATATTAAAAACAGACATTTTGCTTTATTTATAATTCTAGAAAAGAAATATTTCAAATTATTAAATTCAATTAAAACTTGAAACTTGATTTTATTATATAATAAAGAATTTATTATTTATATTCCTATTATTTTAAAATGAATATAAATTAATATTCGTAGATTGAATTAATATCAAAAGAAAAGTTCTTGATTTTCGCTTATTTTACTAATAAATTTCAAATTTTTTAATTTCTATTAACTTTTTATATATATTTTATGTTAAACAAAATCTTCAAAATTAATAGTTTTTTTTCTGAAATTTCAAATCAAATTAAATAAATTAATATGAAATTTATTAATATATATATTATGTTCATTTAATAAAATACAAATGATTTATATGAGTTACAATATAATTTGATGTTCAACAAACAGTTGTGTTCTAATACTATATTTCAGATCAAAAATCTAATGATACTTCAATTTTGAAATATTGTATTAATCTTATCTTATAGGATCGGCCTTATATTAACTCATTAGATGTTAATAAACACTACTATTATTACTACCAATAAATCTATATTAATCTCAAATTTTAAAGTTTTATTACAAAATCGTTATTCATCTTATGAATATTTCTAAGTCATTTTTTTGACTATTGTTATCTTTTTATTAAAACTATTTTCAATATTGATTACAGTTTTTTCAAAATAAACTTTCTATCTTCTAGAATTGAGTTTTTATACCTTTTCTATTTATAAACTCCTTACTCAACGTTTCTATTATAATCTCTTTATTTTAATAACTTTAAGTTTAGTCTTTTTATTCTTATTATCTTATTTGCTTTTCTATATAATGTGAAATTATGAGTATTATTAATTATTAATATATTATAATAAAGATATGATATAAGCATTTTTCTTTTTGTTTCAATTTTTTTTTCAAATTAATCATAAGGAAAAAGAGTTTTTCAATTACAAATCTATAGAATTTCCTTGATTTTTGATTTTTATTATATAATTTTGAAATCCTTGAAATTCATAAACTTAAAATCCTTATTCCCTAACAACTAATAAAGATGATGTATATTTATATATAGAAATCTTAATTCTAATTCTCATACTAATTCTTTTCAATATATTATATAATATACATAAAAGTCAGCCTCAAACTCTCAATCCTCACTACACTTGAGTTTAACTTATCAAGTTTATATGAACTTATATTTTAATTAGTCCTTTTAATTTCTTTTTTTTAATAAATATTTTAATAGGTTAATAGTATTATTGTAAATCTTCTTTTTCATTCCTATTCATATTCTAATCTATATTCTTATTCAAATTCTTATATTGAAACCCTTTTGAGGCAAATATGCCTCAGGCTAAAAATATCCCTACATATAAATATATCTTCAAATACTTCTGAGTTCATATTTTCAATTTAATTAACTAATTCACTCATCCTTATAAAGTCTATATTAAATGTAATTATACCATTAAAAAGCCCTTAAATATTTAGATTTAATTGTTTCTTTATATAATTATTTAAATAATTCATTTTAGATTACATATTAGATTGGAATGATTATATAAGTTTTTCTATAAACTTCTTTTTCTACTTAAATGAAATAAAGAAATTCCCATTCTACTTGACTTAAGTAATTAGATTTCAATCAATAAAACATTTCATATATTATTTATAATTAATAAAAAGAGTTTATGAATAAACATTTTTTTTAAAATGACCTACTAGATCACTAATAAGTATACAAACTCACAGGACACTCAAAAAAAAGAACACAATTTCACAGCAAAAAAAACTCTTTCGAAAATTCAACTGAAATTCAAAATTTGATTAAACCCTTTGAAAATTAAATACATAAATCTCAAACATAAAGATTCTTTATTATATTAAATTGAATTAAAAGAATCAAATTTCATATACTTATAAATGAATATATAATTTCCTACTGAAATTTTGATAGAAAAGTATATTATTTGTTTTTTGAGTTAAAATCTCTCTTTTTTCAAAATAAAACTCAGACAAACTATTTTTTATTATTTAAAAAATACAGTTCATTATTTTAATTGATATTAAATCACATCTCAAATTTGATTTAATTTTGAAACTCATAAATTGAATATGAAATTATACTTTCATATTATATTAACCTATGAATCTGTACACCTACTAATAGATATACATAACATAATTTATTAATACATATATTATATTAATATATATACTATACTTTTTATATATAAAATTTATTTATATATAATTATACACTTTCTTTATTTATAAACAGAATTTTCTGAAAATTGAAAATATAATAATTTAATATATAAATATTATAAAAAGATTTTTTGGTAATCAAAATCATAACAATTTTAACTATTTTTATAATATAAGAAGGATATTTATATGAAAATTGGATTTTTGAATATTTAATGTTTATTACTATTGAATATCCTTTTTTTTTAGAGGGAGTAGCGATTGATTGTCAAAATATTAATATTAAGAAAAGCTTGATTTTGGTGTATTTTTGAAGTAATGTACACAATGATATAGTATACATACTGATAAACTACGTTATATAATTACATAATACAAGTAAGGTACAGTTTTCCTTGAGTTGCTTTTACGAATTCGATATTATATTACTTACTAAATCCAGTCATTTAATTATATATTATTATGATTTGTATTATTTCTTTTGTCCTTAGCTCTTTTTTTTCATTACAAAAGTTTATAAAAATATTATTTATTATAACTTCAATTATTTTTTGAAAATAAAAAAAGTATGCGAGTCGAAGAATGACCTTAAAACAACTCTTGTTTTGGATACAATTTTAAATTATGATTTGTATAACTTTTTAAGTTTTAGCGTTTTTCTAGGACTCAGTATTGAAGATTTTAATAAAAAAGTTTCTATCATTTCGTAAGCTTAAAAAAATCTAACTTCGATGTTTGCCTTTGTTGAAAAATTTGGTAATAATTTAATTTATAATATTGATGGTTCAACAACATTTATCAAAATTGAATTATAAAAAACGAATAGAGAAATCGATGTATATAGAATGAAGTACAACTATAATACAATGTTCTTATCGTTCTAGCTCTATTTTTGGTTTTATTCGATTGCAAGAGAAAATAATCTATTAAAGAATCTGATTGAATATTTTTCGAATAGTTTTCATTTCACTTTGGAAGTATTGATTTTATGACTTTTTAAATATATCATTAAAAAATTAATGGATGAAAGGGATCTGATTACACGAGGAGATTATTTAATATAACTAAAGATATTATTCTTGACTAGAGTCAAGTTAGTCAAGTTAATTTGAAGAAACACAAATAGTACACAAAAATCGAAATATCAAACTCTACAGAATTAATAAAATCAAAAAAATAATAATAATAAAATGATATAAAAAGATTCAATGATTCTATAAACTATAAGCTTTTTAAGTATCGGGTTTTACTTATTGAAGAAATTAACTGATTAAAAAACAGAATGGATATTTCAGGTCTGAAAATCAGGATTGAAAAACTGAAATGAATAATCTCAATTGATTTTAAAAATAGTGGGAATGTAACAATAATATAGGAATCTCGATATACTGATTAAATATATATAAAGATTGATAGGATTCTTATTAGATAATATTTTAAATGATTGATGAGGCAATTTTATAAGGTATTTGAGATTGAAAAGAAAGGTTATTGGAAACGTTAAAATGTTTAAATTTAAGACTTGATAATGCTTTTACAATCTGTAGTCAAGCCAAAAGCAAAAGGCCGATAAAATATAAAGATTATTATATTATTCTTAGATCTATTATCAATAGATTTTTGAATTTGATAAATTTATTAGATAGACTATCAGATTTTTAGATATACTGCCATTCTCAATACATCTATACAAACTATAAACAAGGGGAAAAGGGAAGTATGTATCCTATTAATAAATGACATTTTAGATTCCAATTTGACTTTAGATTTTTAATTCTTAATTATTCAATAGAGATTCATTCATATTACTATTAAGTCAAAGTCTTTAAAGAACTCTGAATTTCTATTTGAAAAAGAATAACGAAAGTCTTTTCAAATCTTAATATTTTGAAATCTATATAACACAAGCTTTCTTTCATACCTTTATAACTAAAAAAAAAAATAGATTTGCTAATAGTTTTTGTGATTATTTTTAATGCTATTCGAAATCTATACCTATATTCAGTTATAATTACTTAGATCAATACAACATCCCAAAATCGAAGTATCTTTATATTTTCGATTTTGTTATATAAAATTAATTGTTTATATTCTCCTTAAATCCTTTTATTTGATATAATAATGACTTTTATAATAATGTTACTAAATAATAGATTTAGAATATCAAATTATCTTTTTTAGTTATTAAATTTTAGGTTTACATATTTATCAGATCCACCAGTGGGTGCACAGACTCACGGGACAATGTGACAGGAATGTACAATTTCATATTCAAATTTATCAACTTCAAAATTCAATCAAAATTCGAAATTTTATATAATCTTATTCAAATTAAATAATATAATTTTTAAGTAACGTAACGTATGGGGAACTCGGACATATGGGGAACTCAAACACTTTTTCAATTATTCTACACACGATCTTGTTCTACGAGCCACACAATCCTCCAATTCCAATTCCGAATCACTTGAACTATTCTCTAGCTCTTCTTCTTCAATCTCTTCTTCTGATTCTTCAATTGGGCGTTTGCGTGGCCGTCCTCGTGGCTTTTTCTCCTTCGGTTTTTTCCTCCGCCTCACGTACCATTTTCAATACTTCCTTAGTACTAAAGACAAATTGACCTTGTAATTTGACTCTTTTGCCTTTAGTTCTTTTCTTTCGAGTCTCAATTACCTCCTGAGCATCAGAGAGCTGTTTCCGAAGTAGGGCTATCTCAGCATTTTGAGATTCTACAAGCCTAGTCATTCTCTTGGCATATCGACGAGTTGGCGATGCAGGAGAACCACTGCTTGCTAGAGCTGTATTAAAGATCTGATTTGCTTGCCTTAGTTCTGTTCCATCTGGAGGAGAACTCCTGAGTATAGACAAGTCTAGGTCTTGATTGAGGGTTCTCATTTGTGGAGTAGAAGGTTGCTGGGAGGAGTTAAATGGTAATGAATCGAGTACTTTTCGTGGGGCAAAAGGTACTAAACCAGCTCCTCTCCAGCCAGCTTTAATATTAGAAGAATTCAATGCTTTTTTTCTAATATTTTGAAAGAGTTCTACCCATTCAGCTCTTTGGATTCGCTTTACACCAGCTCGAGAATATCGATCGACCTCTAAAGCATGATATCGTTTCATTGGCCCATACACCGCAATATCAAGTGGCTGAAGCAAGTGAGAGCAATGAGGAGGTAATATAAGTAAATCAATATCATTATCTATACAGAAAGCAATAAAGCTACCTGTAATATGGCTTGAATGGCCATCCATGATCAAAAGTCGAGGTCGGTCACCTGACACTTTCTTGGATTCTGGTTCGAAAACCCTTTTTAACCATTCTAATCCATGGCTATTTGAGGTCCATCCATTTGTACTAGTAGAGAACTGCCAGCTTTGAGGTGTGTCCTTTGGAATCCATGCAGAATTCGTATTCTGAGCCTTGAAAATGACCATAGGTGATAGAGCATTTCCAGCTGCATTGACACATTCAAATGCAGTTATCCATTCTTGCTTGCCAGCTGTAACTTTCCAATTCGATTTCTGAGTAGAATCGACTATAATGCGCGTACTTTGAGTACTTCCAACTCCAAATCCGGTTTCATCCATATTATACATATCATCTAATTCATACTTTCGCTCAATGAGACGCGTGCGAAACGCGTCAAACCAAGCCTGAATATTCTCCGGAGTTGCTTCTTTAGCCCGATTAGACTCTAATTGACGTGAATAGCATGTTTTAAGTTCTGGATGTCGTTTTTGGAATCTATAGATCCATTCGTGGCCTATAGGTGGAATTTCTGTCGAGGTAGGATTTCGAGATGACGCGACCCGAACGCGTTGAAAACGAATTTCGTTGGCCATTTCCTTCACTAATATAGGTATAATAAGGAATCTAGTGATGGTAAGTTATGAAATTCATTGTATAAGAGTATTTTCTTCTACATTTGAAAGAATTTGAGCCATTTTGTGGGTTTGGGAACATATTTTCTTCCCAGTCAGCCTATCAGCTAGGGTAGACTTAGGGACTTCAAAATGCTCTGCAGCCTTTCTAATTGATTTAAATTCTTTCAATTGAAGTGAAATTATAGCCTTTTGAAGCTTCTCTTCAATTTGAGCAGATGTAGAAGGTGATTGAGTATACATAATAAAAGTTATTACGGTTTCAAGTTGGTGATGGGCTAAAAGTGTCCGAGTTCCCCATATGTCCGAGTTCCCCATACGTTACGTTATAAGAATTGTATAGAATTTAAAAATTGAATTTCAAAAAGAAATATTGAACTTCAAAATTCAGTAGTGTGTTTTTTTATTGAAATTTTTAGCGGGAAATTATATAATGGATTATATAAGCTTTAATATCTTTTCTAATAATATAAGATTTTTATTATATAGAATCCTTATGCTTAAAAACTATAATATTCAATTTCAAAGAAAGATATTAATTGTTTAAATTTTAATTGAATTATTAAAATCGCATTTTTTGGTGTGAAATTGTGCTTTCTTTTTAAGTGTCCTGTGAGTCTGTGCACCAACTGGTGATCTACAATCTCTAATCAATTAGATCAACACAATATTCCAAAATCAAAATATCTTTATATTTTCGACTTTATTATATAGAGTTAATTCTCTATATTCTTTATAAACCTTCTCATTCAATATAACAATTATTCCTATAATAATATTATTAAATAATGAGTTTAGAATTCTGTATTATTCCTTTTAATTATTAAACTTTAGATTTATATACCTATTAGATTTAGAATTCCTGATTAATCTTAATATATTATTTATAGTTTTTTTTTTAAAAAAAAGAGTGAATACTTATATACTTTTTCTTGAAGTTAATTATTATAATTAAAATATTATCATAAGTATATTAAATACTATTAAAAAGCAATTTGATATTTTTAAATATGATATAAAAAATAAATATATAATTATTATAAACCTTACAACCTTATTCAATTCCTTTATAATATTCTATATAAATATATTTAATATAATCTTTATAAAGAAACTTATAAACTTAATAATCAATTCTATAATTACTATTATTTTTATAAATATTATAACTGTTTTTAAATCTTTTGATATTTATACTTAATTTTCTATTTATATTATATTGATTATTAGCTCTAAGATATTCATGAAAGTAATCAAATTCAGTAATATATATACTATCGAAAATATTACATTCTTTAAATCTAAAAATATACAATCCAAAAAACCCTTTTATAATTTTACATTAAAAAAAAGTTTAGTCGAATTATATTTAATATTAGGTTTATAAACTATTTATTAAGTATAAATCCTTTACTCTATTTAATCAATCCTTTATTTTCACTTTTCAAAAGTAATATATAAAAGTCATTAAAAACCTTTTTTTAATTAATATACTAATAATCTTGTTTATGATTATAAACTAGATTAGTAGTAGTAATAGTAAATTCATAATTGATTCGATCTATATAGCTATATTAAGACCATACAACACGCCTATATCTATATCTAATTGAATAAAGTAAATAGAAAAAAGATATAAAAACCTACCTCCCTTTAATATCCCATTAAATCGCTTATATTATATATCTATCCTATTCAATACTTATAATCTATAATACCTATACTTTCGAAAACAATATCATTACAATTACTTTGTTTCTATTCTATAAATTAATAATATATAGCCTATTTCCATCTAATATAATAATATAGATCCCCTTTTCCCTCTTTTACAATACAACAATTTTTATTATTATTAATATTATTGTCATTATAACAATATAATCCTACAATTATTTACTTTTACCCTACGACAACCATATTTATTTGTTTACTTTTTATCTTCCTTATTCTTTTCCTTTTTATTTACCTTATCTAATCTCTTATTTATTATTTATCTTATTCTTTATAATAAAATATAAATCTTTTCGTTTTTTTTTCAAATATCCTATTATACTTTATTCTATATATATTCTATTATCCCCTTATCCCTATTAATTTGAACCTCAATCTATTACTTTCAAAGTAATATCCTTTTAAAATGCCTTCCAAAAAGAGGGTAGATGTTTAAAGACTTCCTTCCCATTCTCGTTTTATCATACACTCACTTTATAATTATTATATCAAATATTTATATTAACTCATTTATAATCTTATTATAATTTGTATTTATACTTATAAAAAGTATTCTTATTATTATGTTAAAAAGGGTGTATATTATAATATAAGTATTTTATCTTTAGATTATAATTTTAAGAGTTTCTAGCTGATAAAACACTTGTTAATATAGATTTCTATAGATTGTATGAATATTATAATAATTATTTTATATATTATTATTATTTATAAGAAAAGTATATAGAGGGTTATAAATGATTTTGATATTTATAATGACAATTAGAATCTTAATGTTTTTATGGCTACTTATAACCTTTATAATCATAAAAAGTTGCTTGTTATTATTGATATTATTAACATTAATTAGCTTGTTAAGGTTCCTTTTAAATATTACAATCTCTTTAATACATTTGAGATTACTATATGTATTATAATCAAGGGATTACACTATACTTTCGTTATTATTGAAGCTATTATATAGGTATGATAGACTAAGGCTATGGAGTTTATTGTATCCTTCTTTATTTAATTTGTTAATATATATTATATTATTGTATATTATTTCTTATATTCTTCTTATTGTTATTACTAATTAATATAGTATAGTTTTTAAAGGGAGAATTTTGATAATAATAATAAGATTAATATAAAAGTTATATTTCGATTTTTAAAAAATGAAGTTTAAGGTTTAATAGAATCTTATTAATATTGTTATATTCCTATAATTATTTTTATGATTTTAATTTATGATTTTAATATTTATATATTAATATTCCTAATAAAAATATATGTTAGAGAAATAGTTCTATTTCGATAAGCTATATGGCTATCCCTTTAAGTAATCCTGAGTCTTATATAAAGTTGTGTATCCATTACATCTAGATTCAAAGCCTTTATTGTTATAATATTATATTTATATAATAGAATATAATATAATTAGTAATCTAATTCCTTTATTTATATTATATACACTCTAATATATATTCTAGAACCCTTTGTTTTATAAGGAAACCTCTCAAACCTATTTTTTTCATTCTAATGTTTAATATTATTGAACTAATTCCTTTTTTTAAAATTATTAAAGATCTTAAACCAGCCCCTATTAATTCAATAATCCAGAGTTATAAGTATTCTGAGTTCACAATGGTTCTAAAAAATATTTCTCTATATAGTCATCCAGTCTATTATACTTTAAAATCGAAAATAAATTATTATATTTATTCAATATAAAATCCATTT
The DNA here is from genome assembly GCF_014898465.1 of Botrytis porri. Taxonomy (NCBI): domain Eukaryota; kingdom Fungi; phylum Ascomycota; class Leotiomycetes; order Helotiales; family Sclerotiniaceae; genus Botrytis; species Botrytis porri. Next base: position 1,006,237 of record NW_024066078.1, read on the forward strand.
ACTATTCTCTTTTATTTTATATTTTTATTCATAATCCTCAATAATTTTATTATACTTTAGTTTGAATAGGGCTTACTTAAGCTTTATCTTTTCAAAAGTGATACGAATTCTTTCCAGTTTTTTTATAGATTTATATTTCTTATATACTCTATCACATTCTTTTTGAATTAGTTTTAATATATTTATTCCTTCTAATTTAAATCTTGCCATAGCTTATAACTTATCTAAATAGATATCTAAAGGTTTTGTAAAGGCTTTTGTATATAGTATATAAATAAATATTGCTTTATAAGCACTAGAAATTATTCAAAAATAAGTATTCTGTTTTCTTTAAAAATTAGAAATAATAGATTTAACCATCATCTTAATAATCACTAAGATATACAATATAAATAATATATATATTATTACAAATAGCATTACCACTTTATATATTTGTTAAGATAAATATAAATTAATTCCCTAAATCAATATTATAGTTCTATATAGGATAAGTATTTAATTGATCAACTTTCCTTTTATTTATTAAATATACTTTCTTCAAAATAGCTTGAAATTTAGGTAAAGATTTAGTATTTTAATATTTGGCTTTAGTATTATTGTAATAAAATCAAACTAAAAGGAAGCTTCTATAATATAAAGTTTGAAATATTAAATGAGATAGATTAGTTAGTATTTTGCTAAAGTGAATTATATATTATATTATTCTGTCTATTATATACATTTCTTGTAAATTTTATATAGAATATATATATTTTCTACTATAATATCATTTTATATAAGGATATTAATATTACTTATAAAATCTATTATATTAATGTATTGTTTGATTTTTGTATAAATATTAACAAATTTATTATTATAAAATAAAAAGAGAATCAAACTTAATAAAAAGTTTCAAGAAATACTATTTAAAATTTCTATTTAAGGATTAATATAATTATCTATTTGAATACTATTGGTTCTATTCTAGAGGAAGTTTATTATAAAGTTGACTATTTGAATAGGTATTCCCTTATTTCTTAAAATATAAATTAATTTAGAGTGTAAGATATTATTAAAGGTTTTGGATATATCTAAATTGAGTATACTTATAATTTTCTTTGATTTAATATTTTATATTATATAAGTTTATTTAATGAGTATTTATAAAGTAATAATAGTATTTTATTTTAATTATATTCCTATTTGAAATTTGAATAGAAAAATTATAGGTTTTTGTAATATAGAATAATTGTTTAAATATAAATTTTTTTAGGAATTTTTTTAGAATATTTAGAAAAGTAATTGAGTAGTATGACTTGATTTGTTATTTGTTCTTTTTTAGCTTATAAAGGAGGATTATATATACTTTTTTGAATACCTTTAGGTAGTATTTGTGAGCTATATAAATCCAAAATAGATAGTAATAATAAATATTCATTAGTTTAAATTTCAATATAAATTTGATAATAAAATTTCTAATTTCTAATAGTTTTAATACTTTATAGAATTTCAATCTTATTATTATTTTAATAAGATATATTTTAATTAATTGAAATTATATATTTATTATAAAAAAGTATTTAAAGAAATCTTCTATATATTAGTTTATATTAAATAGATTTGTTATTAATAGTAGTGTAAAGAAGTAATTCTTAAGTACTATTGTTTTATTTTCCCTTGATATCACTATCTTGTTTTCCTAATAAAGGTCGAGAAACTGGGGTATTGTTTTAGACAAATAACTCTTATTCTTAACCTACCTTTTCAAGATTTATATATCATTCTTCTCTTTTATTATTATCTCAATCCTTTCTCAAAAGTATTGTATCATTTTATTCTGAATTATCTTTTTTTTTCAGTTTTTATATCTTATTGAAAGCCTTATAAAAATTAGAAAAAGGATTAATAATGTATTCCTAATAAAGCAACCAGATTTGTTTGATTAATATTATACAATATTTTATCCAATATGATTTGAAGTATAAAGATATAATCACTATAAATACACTATTATCTATAACCATTTATAAACAATAATATAGCTTATCAATATAATTATCAATTTTACTTATTATCTTTAATAATATAATATCTAGCATGTTATTTATAATACTGTTCCTAAACTTGTTTATATTTATAGCTTTTCATAAGGATTTTAACAATAATTCAAAAGTATATAATTGTATTGCGATTTTAATAAGAAATGGAATATAATTCGAACTCAAATCTAAATATTTATAAATAACAATAGAATAGACTTAGTTCAGGATCCCATTCAAAGTTCAAACAAGATTTATTATAGATTCTTGAATGCCTCTATTTTATATTATAATTCCTTTTGAAATAATAAATATAAAAAGGAATTAATTATAAAGATTAATAAGTTTTTTACTATACACTTCTATAAATATCATCTTCATCCCCCCTTAGAATGAATAGTAAAGATTAAAATCACTCAAAATTATATGTCCTCGATCTAGATTCTTTAGTTGATAGAAGATTATTAATAAGATTGATAATTCAATAGCTTTGTATTTGGCTAGTAGGATGAGGTTATAGATATTAATGATCTGTATTTACTGTTTGGTGTTTCCATTCTGAATCTTAAGGCAAATAAAGTAGAGATTATATATAGAAGTACTAGATATCCATCTGTAAGTATTCAAAATCTTATTTATATATAATACTACTCTAATTCTACTTTTCTACTTATAAATAAAATGCTATTACCGATTATTATTATAAATAAATTTATTAAATAGATTAATCCAAGGTTCTTAAACCACAATAATATAGTATCATACAACCTCCTTATAATATAGAAGTATAATCATTACGGATCTCTGTTTATTAATATTGTACTATAATATAATGATATCCTAATATAATATTATAAGGATTCTAAAGATTGATTCTGATTATTAAATGGATTGCTATTTGAGGTAGACTTTTGACTTACTTCTGCAATACTAGGGTTCTGACCCTAATTCGGGAATAATATCCTGGATTGTTTATATTATATTACCTTTTGTTATTGAGATAATATTGATTGATATAAGCTGATGAATATGAATTGACTACTTAAAGTAGTATTGGGTCCTCAGCTTCTTTCCATTAGAATACTGAATTGGTTGTATTCGTTCTCTATTATGAAGCAATTCGAAATGAAAGATACCATTTGCTTTACATATTCGAATTTCTTTATTAGCTTATAATAATTATACCTATCTTATACTTTATAATTTCTTTTATAATTAATATATTTCCATTTTCCTTTATTCTTGATTCCTTTGTTCTTATATTAATCTGAATAGTAAATTCTCATATAATTACTATATATTGTTTATCTAATATATATAAATGATCTATAGTTTCCAAGTTCTTAATAGTTATAATATTAATTCAGTGAATATATTATATTGTAGAGATTAATTTTCAATTATATTCTATTATAGAATAGATTATTGAATAAAGTTTAATTTGCTATTTTTGAGGAGGGTATAGTAATAACAATGAATAATATTTCCTTTTTCCCAGTAATTTTCTTATATAGCCAAAACGAGTGGTTTATATTTAGATCAATCTTAAGATTGTCTACTATAAGGATAACCTTAAATCCTCTTTATATTAAACTCTCTTTTAAATCAGTTTACTTTATTCTTATATTATATATAATAATTTAGTTTATAAATTGTTTTACCTTTACATTTGAAAAGATAGTATTAATTTAGATGAGATTCTTTATAAGCTTATTATACCTCTTTCGAATTTTGATATCTAATATTCTATTGATTCCTGTTATATTAATCCCTTCTATTTCCTTATTAATATTCTTTAATATATCTTTATTAAATATATCCTTATATTTTTCTATATTTATAATATTGAGATTAATCTGAATATTCTAAAGAATATATATAATAATAGATTTCCTAACCAGATTGCTTATATCAATATATTATATAAATACCAACTCAGTTTTTAATATATCTGTATATAATTATATTTGTTATTCTTTTAATACTTCTTATATCCCTTTTCTTATATTTTCTTTTAAAGCTTTCAATACTCCCTAAAACTATCCGAATATCTTTCCACTAGTATTATAATGAATGACTCAAGCATTACAGAGTTTTCCTATCTCTATCTTCAATACCTCTATCAAGTTGCACTAGTATATTATTGATTGAATAATTATCTTTAAGAATTCAGATATTATTATATTAATTATTTCTTAATATTTTACTTCAAAAATCTTTATTTCCTTTATTCTAAATATTATTATAATCTTAAGGAATTCCTATAAAAACATTTACTAAATTTTTAATAACAATAACATATCCATTTAGACTTATTTCAATTAAAAAAACCTTATAAAAATACTACAAAGCTTTGTTTACAATTTTATAATAATTTTACAACTTTATTTCAAGTTTTCAGAATGCTCACTTTTCTATGTTTTAATTAGATTATTATTCCTATAAATAAGAACATTTATAATTTGTTTTATAATAAATATAATTAATAAAAGGTTTTATAAATATTAAATACTATATTTCTAATCATTTTTAAGATTTAGTATAATTATGTAATTACAAAAGTCCTTATTTTCTTTATAAATCTAAACAATAAGACAACTAACTATAATAAACAAAACCTTTATCCTTAATAAAGCTTTTGTATAAACAAAAAAGTATTTAATCATAATCAAATCCTTTAGTTATAAAACTAGTGAATACTTTAATAGAATTATTTAAATCATTTTATTTATTGAAATAATCTATTCCTTTATTCTCTTTAATGATAACGACTCTTCTAAACTTATTAAGGAAAAACATATTGTAACTTAGTATAATCTAAACTATTAAGGATATTATTTTCCTTTCAAATATCATTAATTTTCTTTTTATATTCATTATAATTATCAAATAGAAATATATAAGAGATTAATGAATATTGACTATATAATGTTTTTTAAATATATTAATTATTATAAACCTTTCAAAATAAAACATAATAAATATTTTATTACCTTTTAATATAAGAATAATATTATAATACTTCTTATTAAAAGTAAGCTTAAAACTATTCAAAAGATAGATAAGATTTAGTACAAAGTAATTAATATAATCATTAAAATTCTCAAAGTAAAGATATTAATTATTCTTATAAATATAATACCCTTTAATAAATATAAAATAATAAGGTTATTATTTGATATAAACAAATGAAGTCTCTTTTTATTATTAATTATTCTCTAATTGAAAATTAAATATAAGCTTTTGCAATTATAATTTAGATATTTATTTTCTTTAAAATAAAAATCTTAAATTATATTCGAAATCAAAAAGAAGAAACAATAAGAATATTTTTTATAATATATATAATCTTAACAAGTTAAATATATTCCATTTTAAAAAAACAGTTTGTTAATATTAGTATAATATTATAAGCTTTATAATAGGATTTATACTCAATTAATTTGATAATGTAATTTTTAGATATATTAGATTAATATTAATAAAAGTATTTCTATATATATAATAATTCCTATAATCTCAAATATCTAATGAATTAATATTATTTATATTTTAAACATCTAAATTATTATTAATATATATATATATAACCATTTAGATTATGATTATTATATTCTAATAAATTTCTAGAATCTTATAAACCCTGAAAAGCTAGATTATTCTTAGGTTATAAAATATATATATAAAAATATTGATTTATATATATAATAAGAAAAAAACACAAAAAAACTAAAGAAAGACTTTCTTGGAAAAACTCATTAGTCTTTATTATATTTGAATTAGAATATTATCTTCTATTTCTTTTCAAAGTTATCAAATTAATATCTATTTGAATTAGAGAGATATTCTTATTAATATTGAGGAAAAGGGTTTAATATATTTATATTAAAATCATTAATATTGATATTATTAATAATAAGCTTATTATATTAAATATAATTAATAAAAAAGGTTCAATTATAGATTTCTATAATAATCCAGGCTTTTTAGTATTTAAAGATCTTATAAAAGAGTTTCAATTATAAAGAAAAAGGTTTTTAGGTATAGAAAAATGAAGAATGAAAATTCTTTAAAAAGTTTTACTTTTTTTAAGAAATATTTTATATAATAGAGAAAAAAGCTAAACCTTCCGAAAAATATTTATAATATATCGATTTAAATATATAGCACTTTGTATTAATATATGATATTATTACGAAATATCGATTTCGATATCACCTTATATAATAGATAATATATTATTAATTATAATTAAAGAAGTAATAACTCTTCAATATAAAGCGTATATTATTAAAGTAATAATATTCCAACATTATTATATCTACTATTTCGATCTTATTTAATTATTTAATTTTATAATATAATTTTATCCTTTATATTAATAAAATGATCTAATAAGTTCTAATATATTATATTCTATATTGATAAAGTAATTCAATAAAAAAAAAGGGAATAGAAGATATTAAGTTTTAAAAAGAAATTATATATTATTAATATATTATAGGAGAAAGTAAATATAAAACTTATAAGTAATAAATTAAAGATTATAATAGAATTCCTAAAAAACTTGAAGTATTAAAAGATGAAGATAAATTTTTGAAAGGGATATAATATTATAATTAATTATAACTTTTATAATATTTTAGAAGAAGTTAAATAGAAAGAAAAGGATTATTATAATAAAATAGAAAGTATAAGATTTTTATAAATATATTAGAAAATCTAATAAAAGAAAAGTTTTTAAATATAATAGATTTATAATATCAACAATTTAAAGGATTTAAAAGAATTACTTGAAAAATTGCTTATAGATTTTAATAAAGAAGTTTAAAAAGGAATAGGTTTTTATTTCCTTTTCCAATTTATTTTATTCAATTAGAATCATATATAGGCATATTATATGATCTTAGCATAGCTATATAGACCAAATCGATTATGAATTTACTATTACTACTACTATATATAATAATATTAATTTATTTATAATAGGGATCTTTTTAAATTAATATAAATAAAAACATTATCTTTAATTTATATTAATAATCGAATAATAATAAGATAATAGATTATATATTCTGTTTTATTCTATTATTTCAATATCTAATAAAGGGCGATTTTAATATTTAATATTATATATTTAAATTCAAGGTGTAATTCAGATATAAAAGTTCGAATCTAATATATTAGTTTAATAATAGTAATATGAACTTTATTAATATTCTTAGTAATCTTATAGATAAGATTAGTTATATTATTGACCTTATTTTCTTCAACATTCTTTTTATTAGTTATCTTTATAAAGGTTTTAGGGCTAATAATTAATATAATATAGATCGAAGATTAAATATAAACATCAAAAGGTGTGAAAAAAGCTATAATATTTATAAAGATAATAATAATTATAAAATTAATTATAAAATTAATTATTAAGCTTATAAGTTCCTTCATAAAGATTATATTAAATATATTTATATAGAATATTAAAAAAGAATTGAGTAAGATTGTAAAACCTATAATAATTATATATTTTTATATATATTATATTTGAAGATATTAAATTACTTTTTAATAATATTCAATATATATGAAGTAGTATTGTAATTATAATAATCAGTTTTAAAAGGAAGTATATAAATATTCATTCTAATTTTTTGTTTCTTAATTATAAATAATATATTAAAGTTGATTAGAAATTATAAATTCATTGAATATATAAACCTAAAATTTAATAGTCAAAAGAAACAATTTAAATTATAAAATTATTACTTAATAATATTACTATAAAAGTAATTGCTATAACAAATGAGAGGGATTATAGAGGACATAGAGAATTAATTCTGTATAATAAAGTCGAAAATGCGAAGATATCTCAATTTAGGAATGTTGTGTCGATTTGTAGACTGGGCTATAGTAACTAGTATTAACATCAACAAATATATCGAATTTATGAACAAAACTCTAATTAATATAGTATGCAATATACTATTTGTTTTAAAGAGCTTTCTCAATTGCTACTCTCTTAAAAGATATAGATCTATTCTTTAAAAAAGGAATTCTAATAATAATCAAATTATACTTTATATTTTATATTAATTTTATAAATACTATCAATTCCTTACTTGAATATATTCTTCCCCCAAAACTATTAGGGAATATAACATAAGAACAAAATAGATTTCTAAAATTAAGAATTAACAATTCAAAAATTTCTTGACTATAATTCTTAAATTCAAACTCTAATTATTACATTTCATTCATAAATATTATATTGTTCTGTTACAAATGTTAATAAAGAAATCACTCTAAAAGAATCTAAAGAAGAATAAAAATTCTATTTAAATAACAAAATCAAAATCCCTTTAACTAGATTGAAAATAGATAGTAAACTGATATATTAAATAGGTTTCTATTATATATTTGAATTAAAAATTATATATATAGTTCAATATTTATTTACTTGATCTTGTACATTTTCGATGATAAAGCTATTAGTATATAATAAGGCCTTTAATTTATAGTTCAAGTACTAGCAAATACGAATTTAAAATATGTCTTCCTATATTTATATATATAATACATTAATGATTTGATTTTTCTCAGGATAACATATTAAAATTCATTTAATAGGTATTTTATACTATTTAGAATATTATATAAATATATATTATTCATCTTAAATGATTACTAGGATATGCTAATATTAAGAATAATAAGGCTGAAAAAAGACTTATCAATATTAATATATTATATAGCTTGTTCAATCCTGAACTTGATTTGTAACTCATTATCAATAATATTGAGAAATTTATGAATATATTCAAGGTATTTTCTTATTATACCTAATAAGTCTAATAGGTTGACCACAACCTACAACTTTTTATTAATTATTATAAATGAAGTCTGAAGTATAAAATCTGATTCTTACTGAAGTTAGAATTCTTCTAATATTAGCTATACAGACTATTAATTATTAAATTCTTATATAAGGATTTTGCTTAATATTATGAGAAATTTAATTATATAGATAATAATCTTAAACACTTTTGTAAGGAAATCAAAGCTCTTTCTATATTATTCGTTATGTCAAATTCTAAAGATTCTTCAATAAATAATTATTTCGTTTATTTATTTCTTTAATTATAATTAAAGGATGGATTGAATACCTTCTGTAATTATTAGGGAAATTACTTGAATTTATGAAATGCTTTATCCCAACTAGCTTTTATATCAGTGTTTTCTTTTAATGAGGCGATATATTACTTGGATATCCTATTTCTTTCTTTTTTTCCTGATGTTTCATCTTTTTTTTTAAGTATTAATAGATGACAAAAAACTAGTTTCATTGAAATAGCTACTTCCTTGTTTATTACTTAGTTTTTTGATAGTATTAGAATAAAATTTTCAATTATTTCTTTTATAACAAAGTCAAACAGTACTTTAGATTAATATAAATCTATTTTGAGTTGAACAGAAAGATGATATTTGAATAGTTTTCTGAAGTCTATTATATATTGAAAATGTTTTTTATAACCACTCAATTATCTTGGTTTTAAAATCCTTCATTTCTATATCCCTTGGGAGATTATAGGAACAGATTTTAAACTTGTACTAACCAGACAAAAATCATTATTACTATTATTACTAGCATTATATTCGATTCTAATCTGTATTATATATCTTCAGTCATTTTACCAAGTATAACAATCTTAGAGTTTTATAATCATCAAAATTTTTATTTTTAGATCTTATCAAAATATAACTTCAAAGTTCTTTATAGATCTTGAGTTTTTTTGACTATATAATCTGGATTTCAAGCTCCAATACAATTGATCTGATTAAAACTTTTGATAGATAATCTTTTAATGAACAATTAAATCTTATGACATCCAAGAAATCCAGAAAATCTAAGAAATCTAAGAAATCTAAGAGGTATAATTCACTATCATATGCTTATTCTTTAACAAATCCTCTTTTGAAATCCCTCTTAACATCTCATTTAAAATTTCCCTCAAAGTCCTTAAATAAATGTTTTGATGATGACTTTTTTATTAAAGTTATTAAAAAAGCTCCTTAATAATTTTTTCACCAATTTCTATTTATAGTCTCCTTTTTGATACCTTCTTATATTATTTTTCATTAATAATAATTATTCGAAGAATTCTTTTCATGATTGCCTAATAACTTCCTCCATCTAATTTTTCAATTGCCTAGATTCCTTCGAAACTTGTCAGCCTAGAAGTATATGAGTTCAAACTATTAAGGTTGCCTATTTCTCTTGTTTTACTCTAAATCTTAAATGAATCAAAAATGCTTTTTTAATTCAGTAAAAGCTTTAAGGTTTTGAAACTTTGATCAAAAATAAAAGATTTTTGAAAAGATTTCAATATGTTTAATATTTATATTTTATAAAGTTTTAAATAATCTCCATCTCTTTGATAGTAATAGATAGTAGTAGTAATATTCATTAATATCTGACGGAATTCGGGCTTAGTGCTTTTATCTTATAACCTCTTCAAGAGTATAAGAATATATTGAATTAAACTTCTAAATATATAAATATATATTATAGGAAGCAAATCTATTTTGAAAAGGGTTTAATAGTCTGTACGAATGTTCTTATTCTTATTGCTTGAAATGAGGTTTTAAAGTTTAATAACTTATATAGGCCAAAAAAAAATTTATAGATACTTATAATCACAGATTTAAGGATTAAGGTTTGTATTTTTAAGTGAATTCAAAGAGAAGGAGAGGGAAGTAATTGTAATATATATCAAGGAAAGAAACTTTTGATAAATCATAGTATTGAAAATAAGTAATAAATAAAATAGAAAGATAAAGGGAAGGGAAGGTAATGGAGTAGGAGCTTTATATAGTAATTATTTTTAAGAAAAGAGGAAGGACTATAAAAGTTGATTATTCTAAAGAAAAAGGAATATTTTAATTAATAAGAAAAAAGTTATATTAAATAGTTCAATCCGTTTCTTTTGATTGAGAATAATATCAATAGTTTTTTGAATCGATTTTTGAAAAAAAAACTAGAATTTATAATAAAGAATAATATATTTAGAAGTTTTGAGATAATTGTAAGAATACTTAAATTGAATATCTTTGTAACTGAACTTCTTATAACATCAAATGAAATTCTTATAAATAAATTATAATGTAAGAGATTAATATAAATAATTACAAATTAATATGAATTTGATTACTATATTAACCTTGTAAATTGATTTTTAATAAGAATACTTTATTAATGACTTTGAGTTATTACAATACTATTATTATTATTTTATAATCAAATGGAATTTTGTTAGAATAGAATCGATATTATTCATTATAAATTTTAAAGTTAGATCTATATTCTATGTAAGACTTTTTATATTAATATGATTATAATATAGTTGCTTCTCAATAGATTTCAAATTAATAATATCTTAATACTTTCTATTTTAAATTAGTTATAGATTATTCTTTGTATTTCCGTATTACTTTACTTTTATTATTCTTGTAATAGTAATATCTTATAATAATAAATATACCTCAAATTATTCTTTTAAACTTAATAATGAGTTTATAGGATTTCAAAACTCTTAATTACTCATAAACTTATATAATTTCAAGAAATAAAAAGTAAACAAAATAATCAATCTTCTTTTTTTATATCCTATATTGAATAAAGATATATTTGATAAAGAGTTCTTTATTATTAATTGTCTTAAAGTATTAATTAATGAAAACGAATATAAAATCAAAGAAATATATAATACAATATTAATATTAATATAATTCATTGATAACTTTATTATATTCTATTTCAGAGAATCCTTAAATTATAAGGCAATGTATAATCTTTCTCAAAAAATATTATTGTTTTTATTAATGTCATTTTATATTGGGATCAAAAAAAATATATTTGTATTAGTTCGATGTTATGATTTTATTATCATATTCATATTAAAAACTAGTAAGTTAATATTCTATATATACACTATCGAATCCTTAAAGAAACACTCATAAGATTCTTAAATCTTATCAATATTGAAATCTTTATATAAGTATTCATTATAATTCTCGAATCAATTGTTGAAATAATAATAAAATTAAAGAAAAAGAATAAATTTTTTATTCTTTAATAGAATGATAAATATATGAGAATTTATAAATATCATATTAAATCCGAATAGAATAATGAAAACTTCATTGTTAAAAAGATCTTTTAAAATGTTATAAGACAAGAAAAATATAAATATTGAAAATATATAATTAATATATTTAGAAACAATAAAAGATTATGTAAAGTTATGGATTAATATAAAGCGAATTTTAATCTTAAATTATATTTTTTATTTGTAAACACAATTATAATCAATAATATTATAGATAAAGCAAAAGCCATATCATTTATTATTCCAAATTACTTCTTTACAAATAAAAATCTAATTAATATTCTATTAGTGAGTGTATTAATATAATATAGTAGTAGTAAATTTATAATTAATTTGCTCTATCTAGCTATGTTAAGATTATACAATACACTTGTATATAATTCTAATTGAATAAAGTAAATAAGAAAAATAAATAAAAACTTATCTTCCTTCAAACTTTTTTATTAAAACCTTTAAGCAATCTCCTAAGCAATCCTTTCAAGTTCATCAAGTTGTTTATATTATAGACTTATTCTATTCAAAACCTTTTCTTTTATTAAATCTTTTAATATATTCATAGAAATCTTATACTTTCTATTTTATTATAATAATCCTTTTCTTTTTATTTAATTTCTTTTAAAATATTATAAAAGCTATAATTAATTATAATATTATATCTCTTTTAAAGAATTATCTTCATTTTTTAATACTTCAAGTCCTTTAGAAATCCTATTATAATTCCTAATTCATTACTTATAAGCCTTATATTCATCTTCCTCTATAATATATTAATAATATATAATTTCTTTTTAAAGCTTAATATCTCTTATTCCCTTTTTTTCTATTAGATTCCTTTATTAATATAAGATACAATATATTAGGGTTTATTAAACTACTGTATTAATACAAAGTATAAGATTATATTATAAATCTAAATGATTAAATAAAATCAAAATAATAAATATAATGATATCAGAATACTATTGCTTTAATAATATATATTCTATATTAAAGGATTATTATTTCTTTAATTATAATTGATAATTGATAATGTATTATCTATTATACAAAATAATATTATATATTAATATAAAGGATTATATATTTAAATCAATATATTATAAATGTTCTTTGGAAGATCTGACTTTTCCTTTTATTTATATAAAATAATTATAAATATATTAGTAAAATATTGAATGTTATATTAATATATCTTTTATAAAATATTTCTTAAAAAAAGTAAGGCTTTTTAAAGAGTTTTCATTCTTTATTTTCCTATATTTAAAACCCTTTTTCTTTATAATTAAAACCTTTTTATAAAATCTTCAAAATATTAAAAAGTCTAAATCATTATAAGAATCTATAATTTAATCTTTTTCATTAATTATATTCAATAAAATAAGGTTATTATTAATAATTTTAATATTAATAATTTTAAGAGAAGATAAAGAATAATAGGTTTTTTCAAGAAAATCTTTTCTTGATTTTTTCGTGTTTTTCAATATAATATAATAATATAAAAATTATAAAGTTATTTATAAAGCTTATAGTTCTTTTATAAAGTTTATATTAAGAATATTAAGATTAAATATCACAGAATAGTTGAATAATATTATAAGTTCTATAATAATTCTATATCTGTTTTTAATATTATATTGAAATATATTAAATTATTTTTTGAAGATATTTAATATATTCGAAAAAATATTTGATTGATTGTGATTGTAATAAGAAAGCTTGAAAGGAAAAGACATATAAATATCCATTTCCTTTTCATTTTTCTTGATCTTATATATGTTATTAAAATTGATTGGAAATTATAGATTTTTTGCATATATAAATCTATGCTTTTATAATCAAGAAAATATAATATGGAATTTCAAATTCGTTATTTAATAATATCAGTGGCAAATATTCAATTAAGTAAAAGAATTAAAGAAAGTATAAAAAGCTATTTCTATTAATTCAAAATCAAAAATCCAAAGATATTATAATTTTAAAGTGTTGTGTTGACTTGAAATGATAAATGAGTTAAAATGGAATCTATACTTTGGAAATTAGGAATCAAATTTATTTGAAAAGTAAGAATATTATAGTAATGTTAGTATATAATCAATAAATCCTTTATAATCGAGAGTTATAAATATTAGTAAAGAATAGAAAATAGAGAGTTTATATATTCAATTATGTCTATAACGTAGTTTATCAGTGGATCGGCTATATCAGTGGATCGGCTACTTTTACCTCGAATTATTATTTTATATTTAATATATATTTTCTTTATAATTAATTATGAAAATTTATTCTAAAGAAGTATGTATAATCTTGGTTATTCAAGCTATTAAATCAAATAAAAAATTATTAATTCGAAAAACAGCTCAGTTTTATTATATACTTTGAACTATATTGAGTAATAGAATTCAAAATAAATTTAATATAATTAAAAATCAATTAAAAAGTTATAATTTGATTGAATTAGAAGAGAAAATATTTATTTAATATATTCTTAATATAGATTTGAAAGGTTTTTTATTTAAATTTAAGAATATAAAAAATATAACAAATTATATTCTTAAATTGAAAAATGTAAAATATATTCAAAAGCTTTAAGTATATCGATTTATAAAATATCAAATCAAATTAAAAATATGTTTTAATTATGTTTATAATTTTTAAAAAGCTTTTTATAAGAATTTCAAGATTATTAAAGAATGATTTTAATTAATTACAAATATATAAGTAAAATATAACATTTTGGATAGAGATTTTTATAATTCCAATGAAACAGGTTTTATAGTAGGAATTATATATATAATAATAATTGTTATTAATACTCAAAAATATAATAAAAGTAAATCTATACAATTAGATGATTGAGAATGAATTATAATAATAATATATGGAAATAGAGAGGGCGAAATTATTCTCTTATTTCTAGTGGTCTAGGGATAGGTTTATCTTTCCAATTAGTATACCAAAACCAATTTTCCTATGAAATAAACTATTAAATTTATATTTAATGGGTGGACAAATAATAAGATGGGTTTAAAATAGTTGAAACATTTCAATAAGTATATTAAAAATTAAAGAAAAAGTAAACATTGAATATTAATATTGAATAGATATAAAAGTTATAAATCAATAGCTTTTTAAATATATTATAAAAAGAATAATATTATATATTTATATTTATTATTATATTTAAGTTATTTAATTTAATCACTTAATATTAATTGTTTTAACAATCTAAAATGTTTATATAATAATTAACTTAATGTATTTATTAAAGTATATATTAATTATATTTTAAAGGTTGAATTCTTTATGGCTTTTAAAATTATATATAAGGAATTAATTATTTCTCAAAATATAAAATCGAAATTTTAAAGAATAATTTTAATTCTATTTAATTTTAAAGCTATATTCTTGAAGTTAAATATTTAAATTTATATATCTATTCTTTTCTTTTTTGACCTAAATCAATAAATCTCTTAAACCCTTTACGATCTAATTAAAGCTCTTTCTTAATTAATGTTAATTAAATCTCAAATAACTTATTATCAAGCAAGCTCCTCTATATTTATATTTAAGATTATATTAATTCTAATTGAGAATATAGAAAAATTAGCTTATAAAAATACACTTTTAAATATAGAGAATTATATACTTTGGATAGTAAATGAAGTATTAAGTAAATATTAATGTATAAAAATAATTTAATTATATTAAGAAGTGCTTGTTAAATAAAAGGTTTTTAATATATTATTTTAGTAAAAGATTAATATTTAAATTCAATATAATAAATATTAAAAAGAGGGAAATTTTAATAAAAAAACATTTTTTAATTGATATTATAGTAAATATAGAAAGATAGATTATAATATAAAAATCTATCAAAATAATATAATAGATTTTAAATTATTAAATTCTTAATAGTTTTAATTGATTGATTTAATTATTATTAAATAATATAATTTTAAAGTAATAATTTAAGATAAAAGTGATCGATTTATTAATATAACCGACCCACTGATAAACTACGTTATGTAAAAATAAAAATGATGCTTATATTACAAAACAATCTTGAAGTAAAAATAATAGAATACTAAAGATATAAGAAAAATTATATGAACTGAATGTGATAATAATTTATAAATTAGAATTCGAAAGTGATAGGATGAATCGAATTTATATATTATTCATATCTTTATAGTTTTAATAGTATAATATCTATATAATATAAATAAATGATTCAGAATGTAATTTACTAATACTATATATTATAGATAATTTTCGATTACAGATAGCTTCAAAGAATTCGAAATAAAGTTTTAAAAATATTTTTTTAGGTAAAATTTGTTTTTTGAATTAAAGAATATTAAATTTATTAGAATTTATCATAAATAAATTCTAAGTCGAAAAAAGTATTTTGATTTTGATCTAATATTTTAAGCTTTTTCTTAATCTTTTAATATTACAAATAATCACTATTTTGTTGAAATTTCCTTAAATTGTTTTTAATATTATTTAAAAATCAAAATTTACCATTATACTATATATCTTCTCAAATTCTAAAAGTAATAGTTCTATTATTCTCAGATCTTTTTAAATACAAATTTTAAAGTTATTTGAAAATCTTAAATTCTTCATGAGAACAATTTATAAATTGATTTAAATTAAGAAAATCTAATAAAAACTATAATTCATGAAATATATATAAAAGAAAGGAGGGCGAAGATTCAATTACTATACATAATGCTTTTTACAAACCTATAGTTCTTTTATTGAATTTATAAAGCTGAAATTAAATTATCGATTTTCTAATAATTTATAAATTATATTAATTCTCTCTATTCAAATTATTTTCTTTTAAAGATCTAATTGCTTTTTTATTAATTTCTTTGAAATTCTTATATAATATAAGATTGATTTTATTTATTGAAGAAGAAGTAATATATAATAAAGAAAAAGGAGTATTAAAAAGAGAATAGAAAAGGATTTTTAAAAAAAATAAAAAGGGATTTTTCGAATCTGTAGGATTTGTGGTTTGTAAGGATATTAGAGTAAAGATTTAGAACTTGTTTAAGGAAGATTTGGATTATTTAGAGTTTTATATTATTCAAATTATTATATTTCTAATTTAAATAGAAAAGAAGGATTATATAGATAATAATTATAATTATATATAGAAAATTATTATGAAGCTATATATAATATAACTTGAAAAGCTTTTTAGAATATATAATAAAATTAAAATATTATAGGATTAAAGACTTAGAATTATATATATTAAAGAATCCCTTTTTGTTCTTATAGTTTTGAATTTTTTAATATATAATATATTATTTTAAATCTTTAATTTAGTATATCTCTATACCTTTTAGAAGGTTTTTCCAGATGAAAATTAATATTATTACTATTATTATTACTATCACTATATAATAATAGTAATAATAGTAAATTCATAACTAATTCAGTCTATTTAGCTATATTAAAACTATATTATATATTTATATATAATTTTAATTGAATTAAATATATAGAAAAAAGAAATAAAAACCTATTCATTTTCAAACTTTTTTATTAAAATCTATAAGCAATCTTTCAAACAATTCTTTTAAAAAATTTAAATTCTTTATATTATTAATCTATTCTATTTAAAAAACTTCTTTTTATTAAATCCTTTAATATATCTATAAAAACTTCACACTTCTTATTCTATTATAATAATTCTTTTTTTTCTATTCAACTTTTTTTAAAATATTATAAAAGTTATAATTAATTATAATATTATATCCCTTTTAAAAGATTATATTCACTCTTTAATATTTCGAATCCTTCAGAAATCCTATTATAGCCTCTAATCTATTACTTATAAGTTTTATATTCACCTTTTTTTATAATATATTAATAATATATAATTATTTCTTAAAATTTAATATTTTCTATTCCCTTTTTTTCTTTAAAATGATTCTATTAATATAGAATATAATATACTAGAGCCTATTAGATTACTCTATTAATATAAAAAATAAGATTATATTATAGAACTAAATGATTAAATAAAATCGAAATAATAGATGTAATAATATCAGAATATTATTACTTTAATAATATATACTTTATATTCAAGAATTACTATTTCTTTAATTACAATTAATAATATATTGTTTATTATATAATATAATATTGAAATCAATATTTCATAATAATATTATATATTAATATGAAATACTATATACTTGAATTAATATATTATAAATGTTTTTCGAAAAATTTAGCTTTTTTTTTTCATTTATATAAGATAATTACTAATATATTAATGAAATATCAAATATTATATTAATATATCTTTTATAAAATATTTCTTAAAAAAAGTAAGGCTTTTTAAAAAAATTTCATTCTTTATTTTTTATATTTAAAAACCTTTTTCTTTGTAATTAAAATCTTTTTATAAAATCTTCAAGTTTTAAAAAGTTTGAATTATTATAAAAATCTATGATTTAATCTTTTTTTTTAATTATATTCAATATAATAAATTTATTATTAATAATATTAATATTAATAATTCTAACATAAGTATATTAAACCTTTCTTTTTGATATTAATAATAATATCTTTTTAACTTAAGTAAATATTAATTTACCAATTTTGAAAAAGAATAAAGAATAATATTCTGATTTAAATATAATAAAAATTAATAGGTTTTTTCCAAGAAAATCTTTTCTTGGTTTTTTCGTCTTTTTTATTATTATATATAAATGAATCTATTATTGATAAATAAAATATTGAAAAGTTTTACATTATTAAACTCAGTAATATAATACACTTTACTTATCTTCCACTTGTAACTCGAATAGAGTGCTAAAGGTTTCAATAAGCCTGAAAATTTAATAAACTCAATAAATTCAATGAATTCGATAATGAATTCGATGAATATTATAAATTTAATTCTACGGTAAAAACCCCGAATGTCATCATTTCATGTATTGATACCTCAACTAGCACGTGACAGAACGAAATATCATCATTTCATTACACCATCGCTAAATTTATAGGCTAGCAAATTTCGAATTTAATACACAACGTTTTAGGAATTAATAAAATAAAAATAAAAGATACGAAATTGTTAATTAAAATTCAAGAAATTTAATGAAATAAATTATTTTAAATTATCTCCAGAATTGAAATTAAAATTTAATTTAGTAGTATTTCAGTAATAGGGGAGTTAGCGCTAAAGCTTGATTACCCTGACAAAATCAATTGGAAAACTACTAAATTGAATTTTAATTTCAATTTTGGAGATAATTTAAAATAATTTATTTTATTTCATTAATTCCTGAAAGGTTGTATATTAGATTAAAAGATTAATAAGCGTTACAAAATGCTAATTGAGGTCACTTTAGTCATAAATCTGATATTTGAGGTATCAATACATGGAATAATGACATTCGGGGTTTTTACCGTTAATTCTAATACTCTTCTTAATCCCCTTTCTGAACCCATATTCGAATCTATTTCTTAATATCTTTCTCTATCTCTTTCTAATCACCTTTTCATAAATCTCCCAATAAATCTCCTACTATTTCAACGAATCCTCTGAAATATATCAATTTTGATTTTTGATTGAAATTTTCAAGTTTAGAAGCTTATATATAGATCTATAAATATAATTTCACAAAACTAAAGCCACTTATCTCTCTAATTATATTCTTTTGTTTTTGAATCAATTGAAAGCAATGATTTAGTTGGTCAAAAATTTTGATCCAACTCTTTAATTCAACTCTTGAATATTTAATATCTGATAGATTATAATTCATTAATATAAAAACTCAAATACCAAACAACTTTTTATATATAAATAAAACACTTGTTTTTTTGTTCTGATTTTATAAATCCTTTGGTTTGATTTATTTATCCATTTATTTGTTTAATCAAACTCTACATCTTAGGAATTATATACTAGCTATTCATGTTTTTCTAAGCTAATCAGCCTTCATTTATGAAATAAATCTATAAATCTATAAATCTATACATTTTTAAATCCCTAAATCTATAGATACATCGAAAACTTCAAAACCTTAATCACTATATAAAAACTAATGTTTATTTAACTAAATATCTTTTGGTCTCTAAATAACTTTTCATTGTAACATAATGAACAATAAAAACTGATAATAATAAAATCAATATTTATTCCTTGTTTCATTCTTACAATAAATAATATAATAAAATTCTTTTATATTACTGAAAATCTAAAACATCAAGCTTAGAAAATTAAAACTCATATCTTTTTATCTTCACATAATTTCGATTTTAATTTGATATAATAAAATCTCATATATGAAATCTAATTCTTCAAATCTAGATTCTGACTCTCAAATATACAGTAATCGTGTACAATTGTTCATTGGTTTCAAAAATTATACCAGAAATAGTCAGATTGCTGTATTTATAATAATAAAATAGAAATACTCAAAAATATAAAAATTAATCAAAATCTTTTCAATAACCTTATTATATATTAATGGATTCAATATCGATAATTATTATAATCTCAAAAGATATGATTATAACTTTCAAAAACCCGAACTTGAATCAAAAGAGAAGTTTTTGATTTTTGCATATTTAACTAATAAATTTCCATAGTTTTGATTTGATTTAACTTTTTTTATAAATATTATAATCAATAAAAAGTCATAAAAACATATCCTTTAATTTCTATCAAATTCTAAATGAAAATGATTAGTTTCTTATTAATCATTATTATTATTGTTAATATTATTGAAATATAAGATAACAACATATATAGATTAATCTAATAATATCATATAGATTCAATAAGATAACGTTACTCTACATTATTATACAGATTTTCTTATTCCAGAATGACTAGAAAAGGATTAAACAAAAGTCAATTTTCCATTAGATTCTTTTGATTTATTCTCTATTAGATCACTTCAATGGAAATTAAATCAAATGAAGAATACAAAGAAATTTTATTCATAGAAATAACTATATTAGAGAAAAATCTACAAGAAATGAATGAAAACTAGAAAGCTAATTGAATAAAAAGAGTAAAAATAAAAAAATTGTTTTCTTGAATATAGAATACTAAGAATTCAAAAAATCACCTGTTATATTGCTTACATAATTGACATCAGTTGTTAATTAAAGCCTGCTCTTTATTTATAATAAGAGTTTATTATAAATCAAAAACGAATATCAAATTAATAGCGATTTCACTATATACTATAATCTTTTCAATTAAGAACTTCAATTTTTAATTCCAATATAAATTAATGAAAAAGAATTTATAGAAATTCAAAGTTATAAAAATAAAAATAATAATAAATATTCAAAAATCAAACTTAAAATTAAAAACAAGAAATCAAAGAAAATATACTATAAAATCATATATGTCATCGACTTATCATTTAATAACTATATTAATCTAATCAAAAATAATTATATTATGTAGTGTGATATGATTCTCACTTTATATTAAATTTCACTTTGAATTTATTATAAATAAAGAATTCGAATATAAAAAAATAATTTAAGAATGGTGGTAGTAGCAACAGTAGTATTAGTAATAATAACGATGTTAATTTTCATTTAATAGATATAGATTTGAGATTATTATATTGTAATCTTTTAAGGGATATAGAAATAAATTAAGTTGAGGATTTCTATTAAAACCCAAGTAATCAAATAATTATAAAAAGCATTCTCAATCTATAAAAAACTTTATAAATCTATTTGAATTTAATAATTCAATTTCATTTAAAATAAATATATATCGTTTTAGAATGACATTTATTTTTAATATAAAACAAGTAATAATCGAAACCTCTATCTCAATGTTATTAAAAAGGCTCGCCAGACGTAAATCAATACTACTACTACTACTACTCAATATTATTAAAGCATTAAACCCTAAGGGATAGAGTACCTTTCACAACTTCTAAGAAAGCCACTTGAATTTGTGAAGTTCCTTTCTCTCATTGATTTTTATATTAGTATTTGTCCCAAATAGATGCGTCACTCTAATACATTTTCTATTTAGACATCTCCTTACCCTCCTCTTTTTTTTTCTTTTATATCCCTCTTTTAATCATTTGTATTAGTAAATTTTTCAGTTTGATATATTTGACGCTTTTTAGCTTTTTCATCTTAGCTCACCTATTACAAGACTTATATTTCTAGCCAGGGTCAGCTATTTCTTTGCTTTTCAACCCCTTTTTTTATAGGAATATTAGAATAGATTTTTCAATTATTCTTTTTTTTTAAAAATAAATATAAATATTACTTTGGAATAATATATATTCTTTTCAAATAAAATAGGAGGATTATATTTAAATAGTTTTTTTAAAATTTATTATAAATTAAAAATGCTTTTTATAATTATTTAATTATTAATTTTAAAAACTCTTAGCTTAATATATCTTTATACTTTTTAAAAGGTTATAAGATATAAATTTTAAATTTATATTTGTTAAATGTAAATCAATATTATTATTATTATTATTATTATTCAATATTATTAAAATATTAAACCTTTAAAAAGTTTATTTTAACAAAAAATATAAATCTTATAAAAATGAATTAAAGAATGAAAACTATTAATCACCTTAATTTATTATCATTGATATAAATATTTAAAAAGAAAATAAAATAGCAAAAGAAAAGAAAAAATAGAGAATCTAAATAAAATTATTTTAATAATATACAGTCTTACTAAAAGCAAATACCAATTTAGAAGCTAATATAGATGAGAAACTTTATAAAATCGGTTTTTTTTTTTCAATAATTTTTAAAAGTATTTAATTCCTTTTATAATCATGATCACAAAGATAAGTGATTAAAATAATTATTTATTAAAGAATCTTTGAGATTTGATATAATAATATAGAGAAAGATCTTGTTTTGTTTCTAAAACTATCTGATATAAATATTTATATAAATGAATTTAATACAACATTAGATAAAGATTTTACATAAAAATCTAACAATCAACAGTTTATATAACTAATACTAAAAAACTTGTAATTTAAATATAATTTTGATTTTATATTTCAAATTCGATCTATCATAATTAGCAAAGAATTTTGAATTCTATATAAGCTATTAGATCTATTAGATATTATGACGAAACACTTTTAGTATATTCATAATATTATTAATAATAGATTATAATTTGAGTTCAAGATCAAATAAATTATTTAATCTAATAATATTCTTATTATCCTCATTGTTTATATATTCTTATAACTATCTGTTATGAATATTATATATCTATATAATATCTTAAATGTTATAGAATACTCATTCAAAGAATCTCAATATATTTTAAACTAATATTTGTCAGTATTCTTATTTTACATTGAATATTTATAATAACTTTATTATCGAAAATACAAAATATAATCTTTCTATTTTACAGATCAATACAACATTCCAAAATCGAAGTATCTTTACATTTTCGACTTCATTATATAAAATTAATTCTCTATATTCTCTATAAACTTTTTCATTTAATAGTAGTAGTAGTAAATTCTTAATTGATTCGGTCTATCTAGCTATATTAAAACTATATAATACACTTATATATAATTCTAATTGAATAAGGTAAATGAAAAAAAGAAATAAAAACCTACCCTCTTTTAAACTTTCCGATTGAAAATTATAAGCAACCTTCCAAACAATCCTTTTAAGTTTTTCAAATTGTTTATATTATAAACCTATTATATTCAAAAACCTTTTCCCTATTGAATCCTTTAATATATTTATAAAAACCTTATACTTTTTATTTTATTATAATAATCCTTCTTTTTTTATTTAATTCTTTTTAAAATATGATAAAGATTATAATTAATTATAATATTATATTCTTTTTAAAGAATTATTTTTACCCTTTAATATTTCAAATCCTTTAAAAATCCTATTATAATCTTTAATTCATTACTTATAAATCTTATATTCATTTTTTCTTGTAATATATTAATAATATATAATTTCTTTTTAATATCTAATATCTTCTATTCCCTTTCTTTCTATCAAATTATTTTATTAATATAGAATACAATATATTAGAACTTATTAGATTATTCTATTAATATAAGGAATGAGATTATATTATAAAACTAAATAATTGAATAAAATTGAAATAATAAATATAATAATATCGAAATATTATTGTTTTAGTAATATATACTTTATATTAAAGGATTATTATTTCTGTAATTATAATTAATAATATATTGTTTGCTATATAAGGTAATATTGAAATTAATTTTTTGTAATAATATTATATATTAATATAAAGTACTATATACTTAAATAGATATATTATAAATATTTTTTAGAAGGCTTGACTTTTTTATTTATTTATATAAAATAGTTATAAATATATTAATAAAATATCAAATATTATATTAATATATCTTTTGTAAAATATTTCTTGAAAAAAGTAATACCTTTTGAAAAGTTTTAATTCTTTATTTTTTTATATTCAAAAACCTTTTTATAAAATCTTTGAATATTAAAAAGCCTAAATTATTATAAGAATTTATAATTTAATCCTTTTTATTAATTATATTTGATATAATAAGTTTATTATTGATAATATTGATATTAATGATTTTAATATAAATATATTGAATTCCTTCTTTTTAATATTAATAATAATATCTTTTTAATCTAGATAGATATTAATTTAATGATTTTAGAAAAGGGTAAAGAGTAATATTCTAATTCGAATATAATAAAGATTAATAGGTTTTTCCAAGAAAATCTTTCCTTAGTTTTTTCGTGTTTTCTTTCATTTAATTTAATAATTATTTCTATAACAATATTATTAAATAATAGATTTATAACTCTTAATCATTCCTTTCAATTATTAAACTCTAAATTTATATACTCATTGAACTTATAATCCTTAATCAATCTTAATATATTATTTATAATCAAAAGATAAAGAAATAAAATAAATACTTATATACATTCTTTTAAAATTAATCATTATAATTATAATATTATCTTGAATATATTAAATATTATTAAATAGTAGTTTAATATCTTTAAATATAATATGAAAAATAAATATATAATCATAAACACAAAAAAACTAAGGAAAGATTTTCTTGGAAAACCCTATTAATCTTTATTATATTTGAATTAGAATATTATTCTTTATTCTTTTTCAAAATCGCTAAATTGATATTTATTTGGGTTGGGGAGATATTGTTGTTAGTGTTGGGGAGGGGGGTTTAGTGTATTTATATTGAAATTATTAATATTAATATTATTAATAATAAGTTTACTATATTAAATATAATTTAAAAAAAAATTAAATTATAGATTTTTATAATGATTTAGATTTTTTAATACTTGGAAATCTTATAGGGGGGTTTTAATTATAAAGAAAAAAGTTTTTGAGTATAGGAAAATAAAGAATGAAAACTTTTTAAAAAGCTTTACTTTTTTTAAGAAATATTTTATAAGAAATATATTAACATAATATTTGATATTTTATTAATATATTTATAACTACTCTATATAATAAAAAGAAAAGCTAAACCTTTCAAAAAACATTTATAATATATCAATTCAAATATACAGCACTTTATATCAGCATATAATATTATTATAAAATACTAATTTCAATACTATCTTATATAACAGATAAAATACTATCAACTATAATTAAAAAAGTAGTAACTCTTCAATATAAAATATATATTACTAAAATAATAATATCCTAATATTGTTATATCTATTATTTCAATCTTATTTCATTATTTAGCTTTATAATATAATCTTATTCTTTATATTAATAAAATAATCTAATAGGTTTTAATATATTATATACTATATTAATAAAGTAATTTAATAGAAGGAAAGGAAATAGAAGATATTAGATTTTAAAAAGAAATTATATATTACTAATATATTATAGAAAAAAATGAATATAAGACTTATAAATAATAAATTAAAGATTATAATAGAATTCCTAAAGAACTCGAAATATTAGAAAGCAAAGACAATTCTTTAAAAGGAATATAACATTATAATTAATTATAGTTTTTATAATATTTTAAAAGGAGTTGAATAGAAAAAGGAGAATTATTATAATAGAATAAAAAGTATAAGGTTTTTATAAATATATTAAAGAATTTAATAAAAAAAAGGTTTTTGAATATAATAAGTCTATTATATAAACAATTTAAAGGATTTAAAAGGATTACTTGAAAGGTTATTTATAAATCTTAATAAGGAAGTTCAAAAAGGAATAGGTTTTTATTTCCTTTTCCCATCTACCTTATTCAATTAGAACTATATACAGGCATATTATATGATCTTAGTATAGCTATATAGACCGAATTGATTATGAATTTATTACTATTACTATATGATCATTACAGACCTTATAACCTTATTATGATATTCTATATAAATATACCTAATATAACCTTTATGAAACAATTTATAAGCTTAATCATTAACTTTATAATTATTATCATCTTTATAAATATTATAAATTCTTTTATACCTTTTAATATTTATATTTAACTTTCTATTTATATTACATCGATTATTAATTTCAAAACCTTTATAAAGGTGATCAAGATTAATAGTATAAATAGAACTAAAAACATTGTATTCTTTAAGTCTAACAATATATAATCTAGAAAAAACTTTTATGATTTTATATAAAAGAGAAATTCTATTTCAAATTATATTTAGTATTAGAATTATAGATTATTTAATAAATATAAATCCTTTATTTTATTTAATCAATTCTTTATCTTTACTTTTTAATAATAAGTTATAGAAATTATTGAAAATCTTTTTTTATTAATATTTCAATAATCTCATTTATAATTATAAACTAGATTATTACTCCTATAAGTAATAATATTAATAATCTTTTTTATAATAAATATAATTAATAATTTATTTATTTATTTTATTTATTTTATTTATTTTATTTATTTTATTTATTTTATTTATTTTATTTATTTTATTTATTTTATTTATTTTATTTATTTTATTTATTTTATTTATTTTATTTATTTTATTTATTTTATTTATTTTATTTATTTTATTTATTAATTTACATTCGAGAGGCAGTCATAAGGGCTTGCCACAATCTTCTAGGAGATACTAGGAATAAACTAAACTAATAGTTCTATATATATATAATTATCGGCTTAATTAAGCATTTTGTTCTTCTATGATTATAATATTGGTGAAAAGTGGGTAGTATTATAAGTATTACTATTACCTTTACTAATAAGTTTAAGCTGTTCAGTTTATTTTATATTAAAGAGTTTAGAGATTATTTAAGGTTTTGAAAAAAACAGAGTTTATAGGCTGGTAAAGAGTAGAGTAATTATAGATTGTTATAAACAGATAATTATATTGTTGAAAAGAAAAAGGAATATTATATTTATTTGAATATAAATGAAATCATTTTTTAAAAGTGGGGAGGTAGAGTGGTAATGAAGTAAAGGATTTTATTAAAATTAAAGAATTGAGAAAGAATTCTAATTTCTTTTCTTAATCATATATGAATAATAAATTATAGATTTAAAGATGATTAAGCTTTAAAAAGATAAATATTAATTGAAAAATGGTTTAGAGTAAAAGTGGGTATGAATCACTTTATCATTAAGCTAGTTACTCCTTGTAGAGAACAATGGTCCTTTTGTTAATATATAATTAATAAAAGGCTTTACAAATATTAAATATTATATTCCTAATTATCTTTAAGATTTAATATAATTATGTGATTATAAAAGTCTCTATTTTCTTTATAAACTTAAATAATAGAGTAATTATAATGAATAAGGTTTTTATTCTTAATAAAATCTTTATATAAATAAAAAAGTATTTAGTTACAATTAAATCCTTTAATTATTAAATGAATGAATATTTTAATAGAATTATCTAAATCATTGTATTTATTAAGATAATTCACCTTTTTGTTTTCTTTATTAATAATAATTCTTTTAAGCTTATTAAAAAGAAGTATATTATAGCTCGATATAATTCAGATTATTAGGAATATTATTTCTCTTTTAAATATTATTAATTTCTTCTTTACATTTATTATAGCTATTAAATAGATATATATAAAGAATCAATGAATATTAATTATACAATATCTTTTAAGTATACTAATTATTATAAATCTTTTAAAATAGAATATAATAAATATCCTATTTTTTTTAATATAAAAATAATATTATAATATTTTTCATTAAAATTAAACTTAAAATTATTCAAAAAATAAATAAGATTTACTACAAAATAATTAATATAATTATCAAAATTACCGAAATAGAAATATTAAATATCCTTATAAACATAATACCTTTCAACAAATATAAATATAATAAAGTTATTATTTAACATAAATAAATTTAATCCTATTTTATTATTAATTAAATTTTAATTTGGAATTAAATATAAGCTCTTACAATTATAACTTAAATATTTATTCTTCTCTAAAATAAAAGTTTTAAGTTATATTCGAAATTTAAAAAAGGAAGTAATAAGAACACTTTTTATAATATAAATAACTCTCATAAATTAAATATATTTAATTCTCCAAAAAATAATTTATTAATATCATATAATATTATAGACTTTATGATGAAATCTATACTCAATTAACTCAATAATATAATCTTTAAGTATATTGAATTAATATTAATAGAAATACTTTTATATATATGATAATTCTTGTAGTTTCAAATATTCAATAAATTTATATTATTTATATTCAAGAATTCTAAATTATTATTGATATATATATATAAAATCATTCAAATTATAACTATTGTACTTTAATGAATTTCTAGAATCTTATAAATTTCAAAGAGTTAAATTACTTTTGAGTTATAATATATATATACAAAAGTATTAGTTTATATATATAATAACATCATTCTATTTATGGTAAAGGTCTTTTTTAAATTAATATAAATAAGAATATTATATTCAATCTATATTCATAACCAAATAATAATAAAATAATAAATTATACATTCTATTTTATTCTATTATCTTAATATTTAATAAAAAACGATTTTAATGTTTGATATTATATATTTAAATTAGAAATATAATTTAGATATAAGGGCTTGGATTTAGTATATTAGTTTAATAATAATAATATAAATCTTATTAATATCTTTAGTTAATCTATATACAAGGCTAATTATTTTATTAATCTTATCTTCTTAAACATTCCTTTTATTAATATTATTATTAAAAAAGATATATATAATGATTTAGGTTATAAGATATAAATAATTATTATTTTACACTAAAATATAATTCTATTAAAATAATATTATTACAAAATTCTAAAAACAAAACTGAATAAACTCTTTAATCTAATATATATTAATATAATCTATCTTTCTAAAACTTTCTTTTTTATAAATAAAATAATAATTGATTTAATTTTAATAATGAATTCTATTATTTATATAATTGATAAGTTTAATAGAAAAAATAATAAAATTATATTTTAATAAATTTTTAAATATAAAAAGATATATTAGATTCATTTTTATAAATATAAATTTTTAGAAAAAGATATCTCTTAAATAATATAAATCTATTATAAAGTAATTTAATAAATAAAATATAATTATTAAAAGAATATTATAAACAAAGTTAAAAATGATAAGAAGTTTTATAAAATTATTAATTAACATAAATTAGAATTTAATCTAAAGTTTTTTTTATTATATATTAATAAAAATCTTATAGAAAACATTATAAAGAAAATTAAGGTTTCATATAAAAAGATTTTTGATTGTTTTAATATTTTTAATAATCTTGAATATAATCCTCTTCAAAATTAAATTAAATTAAATACTTTAAAATGGTTTTAATTTATTTTAATAGAAAAAGTTGAATATAATATTATTAAGATTTCTAATATTTTATTAGATATAAATTATATTATAATTTAAATATTTAAAGCTTATTAATCGATAATAGATTGTATTTTTTATAAACTTTATAATTAATATTTAATATTCAGCATCTTTTTATAAGCTTAAAAGCTTAGTAAAATAATTATACTATTTAAAATTAATAAAAAAAACAAATTCTTAATCTATTTCTAATAATTAATCATATTCATTTTCTATATTTCAAAAAGTCTCAAACGAATTATAGCTTATTATTTAATATAAATTATATTAATTAATAATATCCTTAATTTATAATATAAAAAAGCTATTTTTAAAAGAATTATTATAAATCTAATAATCTATTTTATTCATAATATAAAAGTAATATTTACTTATAAAATAAAGATTATTATAATTATTATCAATATTTAAGAAGCTTTTAATATACTTTCAAAACAAAAACTATTAAAAAGAATAATTAAATAAAATTAACCCTTAATCCTTTTAAAATTAATTAAATCCTTTTTATTAATCAATTTATTTAAATATAATTGAAGAATTCGATTATATTCAATTCTAAAGTTAATTATAAAATACTTCAAAGTCTTTTCCTTTCCTTAATTTTATATATATTATATTTAATAAAGCTTATATTATTAAATATAATCTTATATTTTAAAGATATTAATAATCTTTATGTATATTCAATCTTTTAATTCCTAAGCTTTAATATCTTTATTTTAATAAATAATATAGAAAAGATTCTTGAATAAAATAATAACAATAAGATTACTTTTATTCTCAAAAAACTCAAAATGATTCATTAAATTAAAAAAAAAAGATTTTATATTCCCTTTTATATTATCAATAAAAAGCTTATTATTATATTAATTATTATAATTAAAAATGAAGCTTAATTTACTCTAAAATAACTAAAAACTTAATTTAATATAAGACTCATTTTTAAAAGACATATGACTATAAGGATTATTTAAGTCTAAATAATAATATATTATATTTATAACTTTATAAAAATAATCAATAATTCTCTAATTTTAGTTCTATAAAAAGTTATAATTATTTATATTATTTCCTTTCTTATATATAAAATCAAAATATAATTCAATAATAAAACAAAATCATTTTATATCTAATATATTAACCTATTTAAATAAATATTTATTCTAATTCTTAAAAATATATTTTCTATGTAAAAGATTATTTTAATTATTATTGTTTGTAAAAATATAAGTATTTTATTCTTCAAAATCATATTAAATAAAACTATACTTTATTTCATTATATATATATAATCAATAAATACTTTTTATTCTTTAATTTGTTAAATCTTATTTCGATTTATCATTAAAAATAAAAATATTAATTAATAATAAAAATCTAAAATCAAAATTTAATACTTGAAGATAATTCTTTCTTATATTACTTATCTTATATTATAATTTTTATACTTTTCTTTAAAATATTAAATAAATTTAATAGAAAATATAAATAAAGAAATTATAATTATTATTTTTAAAAATAATAATTTTATTTCCTTTTTAATAAGCTTTTAATCTTTTTAAATAGTTTTAAATAGATTGTTAATAAAAAGAGGTTTGTTAAATATAAATATATAATATATTAAAACAAAAAGTAAATAGTTATTAATTTGGATTTAATTGATAATATCTTATATATTTTTAATTTAAATGTAATTAAAATATATATAAGTTTTAAACATATTTTAAAAATCCTTTTATCTAATAAATAATATTTATAATTTTATATCAATAATATATTAATAATCTAATATTTATTTAAAAATATATTCAATTCTTTTTAATAAGCTTTTTATATTTGTTAAAATATTTTATAGGTCTTTAATATTAAGGTTTATTAATTCTTTAAGTATATGAATATAAAGGAAAATAAGACTATTAATAAGGTTATTAACCTTAATATTTACAAATCGATTTAAAATTTAGGATTTGTTTCAAAATCTATTATGAATAAAGTAAATATTATTATTAAAAAGCTTCATAATTAAATAGATTAATTTTAATAAAATAAATAATAATTTATACTTTTAAATATTTATAATAAATAGAATCTTATTTATATAATAAAGCTTTTTTTTAAAATTGAGTTTATTAAAAAATATACTTTATTGTATTCTAATTATATATATAGAATATAAAGATTTCATATAGTATTATAGAAAATTTAAGTATTAAGATATTAATCTAAAATGTTTTTATAATTATTAAAAGACTTTAGAATATTTAATATTATATTGAAAATTATTAACTTAATTCAAAAAATAATCTAAATAATTACTTTTTTATTCTTTTTTATTAATAATAAAAGACTTTAATTATTTCTCATTTTTAACATTATAATTATTAATATTAATTAAATTTATTAGGATTACTTAACTTTATATTAACATTTATTTTTATTAAGAATAATTTTATTCTTTTTTTTTCTTAATATAATTTTATTCTTTTTATATCTAATTTAAAATAATAATTAGAAATAGAACAAAGAACTTATAATATTAAATATATTTTATTTAAATATATTTTATTGAAATATATTTTATTGAAATATATGTTCTTATAACGTTATACTTATTATTTTTAGGAATTATATTTGATTCTTTAAAATCTTAAATATTATTAATTCCATTTTAAGGTATTTAAATAAGTTTATAGCTTAATATATTCCCATACTCTTTAAAAGGTTCTTAAGGTTGATTTTATACTAGCTTAATAAACATTAACAAATACTATTATTACTATTATTATTATTATTGAAAATATATGAAATCGATATTAATAATTTTCAAGTTATATATTGTTCGTTTTTTACTTTAATATATAATATGATTATATCTGATATAGTTATTTCTATTAGTTAATTCTTTAATTTACCTAACAAAATTATAATTTTATTATCTGAACAGAATATTCACCACTTTATAATTTCTTTCATAAATGTTTCTCTATTAAGTTTTGTAAAAGCGTTGATATAATATTTATATATAAAATATATTGATTGAAACTCGAATCTAAAGATTATAGAGGAAAGATAATCAAATTGTTGAATCTTAGTTTTAAAAATCTATTTTCCTTTTATATTATACTCTCTAATAATCTTTGAACAAAGAATCCATTTGACTAAAGAATATATAATATAATATTCATAAAAAAAATATTTTTTATAGCTTTTTAATAGGATATAGAGTTGAAAAACTTAATTCAGTGAAACAAATCATCATATTGTCTGGATTACATTGTTAATATAAAAGGTACTAATAATATACTTCTTATGATATAAAACAAATTAAAGAATAGTATAATCATTATATAATCATTCTATTGGTTCATTATTAAGAGAAAAGCCTTGTATATTACTCTAGGCTTTATATAAAGGAAAGAATATAGTTTGTCATTATATAAATAATTAAGTTTATAAATAAAAATTGATTATAAACAATTTATGTCATATTGATTAGCTAATATTATAATAAAAAATGAAATAATATTTGAATTAGTTTTCAAATCATTAGAAAATGCTATATTATGGTTTTAAAAAGATAATAATTTTATTAAATTAAAAAAAATTGAAATTAAAACTATATTCTATTATAATTGTTTTAGTAGTAGTAATAATAATAGTAGTATTTATTAACATTTATTAAGTCAGTATAAAGCTGATCTTCAAAACCTTCTAAAAGATATAAGAATATATTAAGCTATAAATTTATTCAAATATCTTAAAAAGTAAGTTATCTATATAAAGATCAAAATTTATTTAAACAACTCTTTTTTAATAATTAAAATAGAATTAATAATATTTAAGATTTTAGAAAGTTAAATATAATTCTTAAAAATAACAAGTATAAAGCTATAAGAATATATATTTGAATAACATATATTTTATATTATAAGTTTTTTACTCCATTTTTAATTATTATTTCAAATTAAATATAAAGAAAATAGAATTTAATTAAAAAAAAGAAAAAAGTAAAAGAAAATAAAAGAATTGAATATTTCTAATAAAAATAAATATTAATATAAAGTCATATGATTTTAAAGAATTTAATTAATACTAATAATTATAATATTAAAAACAAAAAAAAATAAAGCTTTTTGTTATTAATAAAAAAGAAAATAAAAGCAATTATTTAGATTATTTTTTGAATTGAATTAATAATTTTCAATATAATATTAAACATTTTAAAGTCTTTTAATAATTATAAAAACATTTTAGATTAGTATTTTAATACTTGAACTTTTTATAATATTATATAAAATCTTTATATTTTATATATAATATTAGAATATAATATAATATATTTGTTAATAAATTTAATTTAGATGAAAGTTTTATTATATAAATAAGGTTTTACTTATTATAAATATTTCAAAATATAAAATATTATTTGTCTTATTAGAATTGTTTTATTTGATTATAAAATCTTTTCATAATAATATTTATTTTATTAATAATAGATTTTAAAATATGTTTTAGATTTCAAATGAGTCTGTAAGTATTAAGATTGATAAGCTTATTAATGATTTTATTCTCTTTTATATTTATATATTTAAAGGATTAATAAATCTTAATATTGAAGATTTATATAATATTTCAATAAATATAAAAGATTTATCAGGGAAAGTTGAATCTGTTTTTATATAAATATTAGATTATCAATATATTATTAATATAAAATCATAGATATTATTTATTGAATAAAGGGATTTTTAAGATATATATGAGATTTATATGAACTTTAATTACTTTTAAATTAAAGATATATAAGATATTATTAATCAAATTTGAATTAATAGTTATTTACTTTTTGTTTTAGTATATTGCATATCTATATTTAATAAATCTTCTTTTATTAATAATCTATTTAAAACTATTTAAGAAGGTTGAAATCTTATTAGAAAGGAAATGAAATTATTATTTTTTAAATTTAATAATTATAATTTCTTTATTTATACTTTTTATTAGATTTGTTTAATATCTTAAAACAGTATAAAGGTTATAATATAAAATAAATAATATAAGAAAGAATTGTTCCCAAATATTAGGATTTGGTTTTAGGTTTTTGTTATCAATTAATACTTTTATTTTTAATAATAAGTAAAAACGAAATTCAATAAATCATAAAATAAGAGATATTTATTAATCATATATATATAATGAAATGAAGTATAACTTTATTTAGTATAATCTTAATAAATAAAATACTTATATTTTTAAAGGGAATAGTAATCAAAATAATCTTTTATAACTTATAGAAAATATGTTTTTAAGAATTGAAGTGAATATTTATTCAAATAGATTAATATATGAATTTATTTCAAAAGAAATAATAAGTTGATAATTAGTATATTGAATATAAAAAGGTTTTATTTTATTATTGAATTGTATTTCAGTTTTATATATAAAAAAGGGAATAATATAAATAATTATAGCTTTTTATAGTATTAAAGTTAAAAGATTATCAATTATTTTTATAAGATTATAAATATATTATATCATTATTTAGGCTTTAATAATTCTTATAATTACATACCTTTTGAAAATAAACTTTTTATTAAATTAAAATTTTAATTATTTCAGAATAAATTAAACTTTATTTTTAATTATGATGATTAATATAAAATCAAGTTTTTTATTAATAATACAAAAAAGAATATAAATCTTTTTCTTTTTAATTAAATAAATTATTTTAAGTTTTTTAAGAATGAAGATAACTTTTTTATTATTATTTAATTTAAAAATCTTTTTTATATTATTTATTAGAATAAGAATATTCAAGTTTCAAAATTGAAAGATTTAATATAAATAAAGATTATTGATTTATTTAAAATATTATATTATATTTTGTAATATAAACTTTATTAAATACAATGTATACAAAATTAAATAAAAAAAGAATTTTAAGATGTTTTATAATTAACTTTGTAATTAAATATAATTAAGTTTTTTAATTATATTTGAATAAATTCATTAATAAGGAAGGATTTCATTAGTTTTAGAAGAATTAAGGATTAATTTTGTTTAATCATTCTTTTTTATAATTTTTATTTTAAAAATATATTAAAAACTTTTTGAATATTTATAATAATTAAAATAATCTTTAATTTAAATGTAAATATTACTTTTGTATTATAAATAAAATAGATTATCAGATTTATAATAATTCTTTTAAAAAGAGGTTTTTAATATTATAAATTAAGAATATTATTAATTAATATAGTTTATATTAAATAATAAGTTATAATTCTTTTTAAACTTTTTGAAATATAAGAAATAGATTGAGAATTCGTTCTTTTTATTGATTTTAAATAATATAATTATTTTAATAAACTTTTAAACTTATAATAAAAAGCTGAATATTAAGTATTAATTATAGAATCTATGAAAAGAATAGTATATTATCAACTAATAGGTTTTGAATATTTATATTATAATATAATCTATATTTAATAAGTTATTAAAGATTTCAATAGTATTTCATTCAACTTTTTTTATTAAAATAAATTAGAATTATTTTAGAATATTTAATTCAATTCAATTCTTAAGAAGATTATATTTAAGATTATTAAAAGTATTAAAATAATTAAAAATCTTTTTATATAAAACTTTGATTTTCTTTACAATGTCTTCTATCAGGTTATTATTAATATATAATAAAAAAGATTTCAGATTAAACTTCAATTTACATTAATTAATAATTCTATAAAACTTTTTAATATTTTTTTAATAATTATGTTTTATTTATTAAATTACTTTATAAAAGATTTAAATTGTTTAAAGGATATTCTTTCTTAAAATATTATATTTATAAAATAATTTAATATATCTTTTTATATTTAAGAATTCAATATAATTTACTTTATTATTTCTTTTATTAAATTTATCAATTATATAAATAATGAAGTTTATTATTAAAGTGAAGTTAGTTATATATATTTCAATTATTATTTTATTTCTAAAAAAGAGGATATTAGAAAAATGAATTATATTGATATATATTAGATCAAAAAGTTTATTTAATTTTGTTTTTAGGATTTTATAGTAATATTGTTTTAATAGAGTTATATTTTATTCTAAAATAATAATTACTTATATTTTATAATTCAAGTTATTATATATTTATTTTTTAATAAAGACATTAATAAAAGAAATGTTTGAGAAAATGAAGTTAATAATATAGTTAGTTTTATATATAAAATTATTAAGGATATTAATAAAGTTTATATAATTATTGTAAATTAATATACTAAATTCGAATTCTTAAATTTAAATTACACTTTTAATTTAAATATAATATTAAATATTCAAGTTGCTTTTTATTAAGTATAAAAATAATAAATTAAAATAGGATATATAATTTACTATTTTATTATTGTTCAATTATCAATATAAATTAAATATAACATTTCTATTTATATTAACTTATTAAAAATCTTTGTTATAAATAAGATAATATTATTATATATATAGGCTAATATCTTTATATATATATCATAATCTAAAGGTGATATAGTTTTTCAGGATTCATAAGAATCTAGAAATTCATTGAAATGTAATAATTATAACTTGAATGGTTTTTTTTTATATATATTAATATTAATTCAGAATTCTTGAATACAAATAATATTCATTTATGAATATTTAAGATTATAAGAATTGATATATATATAAAAGTATATCTATTAATATTAGTTCAATATATTGAAAGGTTATATTATTAGGTTAATTCAATATAAAGTCTATTATAAGATTTGTAATATTATATTGATATTAACAAATCATCTTTTTAGAATTAAGTATATTCAACTAATCAAAACTATATATATTATAGAAAGTGTTCTTATTATTTCTTCTTTTTGATTTCGAATATGATTTAGAATTTTTGTTTTAAAAAAGAATGAATATCTAGATTATAATCATAAGAGCTTATATTTAATTTTAAATCAAGGTTTAATTAATAATAAAAAGGGATTTAACCTCTTTATATTAAATAATAATTTTATTATATTTATATTTTTTAAAAAGTATTATATTAATAAGAACATTTAGTATTTTTGTTTCAAGAACTTTAATGATTATATTAACTACTTTATATTAAATCTTATTTATTTTCTAAATAACTTTAAATCTATTTTTAATGAAAAGTATTGTAATATTATTCTTATATCAAAAAGTAATAGGGTATTTATTATATCTCATTTTAAAAGGCTTATAACAATTGATATACTTAAAAGATACTATATAATTAGTATTTACTAATCTCTTATATATATTCATTTAATAATTATAATAAATATAAAAAGAAAATCAATAATAACTAAAAGAGAGATAATATTATTAATAGCCTGGATTATATTAAGCTATAATATACTTCTTCTTAATAAGCTTGAAAGAATTGTTAATATCAAAAATAAAAAAAGAGTGGATTGTTTTATTAAATAAAATGATTTAGATAATTTTATTCAAATGTTTGTTGACTTTATTATTAAAGGATTTGATTATAATTAAATGATTTTTTATTTATATAAAGGCTTCATTAAGAATAAAGATCTTGTTTATTATAATTGCCCTATTATTTAGGTTTATAAAAAAGATAAGGACTTTTATGATTATATAATTATGCTAGACCTTGAAGATAATTAAGGATATAGTATCTAATATTTGCAACACCTTTTATTCATTATACTTAATATAAAGTAGATTATAAATATTATTATTTATAAGAATAATAATATAATTTATAATTATAAACAAGATTATTAGAATATTAAACAAAAAAAGGGTTTTAATGATTTTTATAAATTATTATTCAAAGGTGAAAATGAAGAATCAATTAAATAGAATAAAGAGTTTATATTTGATAAATAATCTATAATTCTAATATTAAATATAATTTAAAAAAGAATATTTTTTAATATAAAATTGTAAAAGGTTTTTTAAAATTATATATTTTTAAATTTAAAGAATATAATGTTTTTTATATTATTTATATTATCAAACTTAATTATCTTTATAAAGATTTTAAAGTTAATAATCAATGTAATATAAATAAAAAGTTAAATATAGATATTAAGAAGTATAAAAAGAGTTATAATATTCAAAAAAATAATAATAATTATAATTAATTATTAAGTTTTTAAGTTTCTTTATAAAAATTATATTGAATATATTTATATAGAATATTATAAAAATATTAAATAAAATTATAAGATTTATAATAATTATATATTTGTTTTTTATATTATATTTAAAAATATTAAATTACTTTTGATAATATTTAATATATTCAAAATAATACTATAATTATAATAATTAACTTAAAAATAAATATAAATATTTATTTTACTTTTTTATCTTTTAATCATAAATTATATATTAAAATTAATTGGAAGTTATAAATCTAATAAATATATAAATTTAAAGTTTCATAATTAAAAGGAATAATTTAGAATTATAAATCTATTATTTAATAATATTATTATAAAAGTAATTATTATATTGAATAAAAGAATTTACAGAGAATATAAAGAATTAATTCTATATAATAAAGTTGAAAATATAAAGATACCTTGATTTTGGAATGTTGTATCGATCTAAGCAACTATGTTATAATCGTCTTAACAGTAGTTGTAGTAATAGTATTTATTAACATTCATTGAACTGACATAAAATCGACCCTAAGAACCTCTTAAAGAGTATCAAAATATACTAAGCTATAAACTTATCTTAATGCCTTGAAAAGCAATTTGTCTATATAAGAATCAAAGCTTATCCAAGTAATTCCTTTTTTGCTAATTAAAATGAGATTAATAATATTTAAATCTTTAAAGAACTAAATATAGTTTCTAAGAATAATAAGTATAAAGCTATAAGAATATATATTTAGAAAAGTATATTTAATATTATAGATTCTCTACTTTATTTCTAATTATTATTTTAAATTAAATATAAGAGAAAGTAGGGTTTTATTAAAAAAAGAAGGAAAGAAAAGAGAACAAAAAGAGATAAGTGTTTTTAATAAGAATAAATATTAATATAAAATTAATTAATTTTAAGGAATTCAATTAATATTAGTAATTGTAATATTAAAAATGAAAAATAGCTAAGGCTTTTTGTTGTTAATAAGAGAGGAAATAGAAGTAATTATTTGAACTATTTTCTGAATTGAGTTAGCAATTTTCGATATAATATTAAATGTTTTAGAATCTTTTAATAATTATAAAAGTATTTCAAATTAGTATCTTAATACTTGAACTTTTTATGATATTATATGAAATCTCTATATTCTATATATATAATTAAAATATAATATAATATATTTCTTAATAAATCCAATTTGAAAGGAAC
Organism: Botrytis porri; assembly: GCF_014898465.1. Classification (NCBI taxonomy): domain Eukaryota; kingdom Fungi; phylum Ascomycota; class Leotiomycetes; order Helotiales; family Sclerotiniaceae; genus Botrytis; species Botrytis porri. Next base: position 1,046,752 of record NW_024066078.1, read on the forward strand.
TTTTCTTATATAAATAAGATTTTATTTATTTTGAATATTTAAGAATATAAATTATTATTTATTCTATCAGAATTATTCTATTTAATTATTCTATTTACTTTATTAATAATAAATTTTAAGACAGACTTTAGATTTTATATAGGTTTATAGGTGTTAAGGTTGACAAGCTTATTAATAACCTTGTTCCCCTTTATATTTATATATTTAAAAAACTAATAAACCCTGATATTAAAGATCTATATAATGTTTTAATAAATATAAAAAATTTATTAAAAAAAGTCGAACACATTTTTACATAAATATTAGACTATTAATATATTATTAATATAAAGCTAAAAATATTATTCATTAAGTAAAAAGGTTCTCAAAATATATTTGAAATTTATATAAACCTTAATTATCTTCAAGTTAAAGATATATAAAATATTATTAACTAAGCTCAAATTAATAACTACTTACTTTTTGTTTTAATATATTATATATTTATATTTAATAATCTTTTCTTTATCAATAATTTGAAAAACACGAAAAAACTAAGGAAAGATTTTCTTAGAAAAACCTATTAATCTTTATTATATTTAAATTAAAATATTATCTTTTATCTTCTTCTAAAATTACTGAATTAATATTTATTTAGATTAAGGAGATATTATTATTAATATTAAGGAGAGAGGTTTAATATATTCATATTAAAATTATTAATAATAGACTTATTATATTAAATATAATTAATGAAAAAGATTAAATTATAAATTCCTATAATAATTTAGACTTTTCAATACTTGAAGATTTTATAAAGAAGTCTCAATTATAAAAAAAAGGGTTTCAAGTATAGAAAAATAAAAAATGAAAATTCTTTAAAAAACCTTATTTTTTTTAAGAAATATTTTATAAGAAATATATCAATATAGTATTTGATATTTTATTAATATACTTATAATTATTCTATATAACGAAAAGAAAAGTCAAATCTTTTTAAAAATATTTATAATATATTGATTTAGGTATATAGTACTTTATATTAGTATACAATATTATTGTGAAATACTAATTTTGATATTATTTTATATAGTAGATAATATATTATTGACTATAATTAAAGAAATAGTAATTCTTTAATATAAAGTGTATATAATTAAAGCAATAATATTCTAATATTATTTTATTCAATTATTTAGTTCTATAATATAATCTTATTCTTTATATTGATAGAGTGGTTTAACAAATTTTAATATATTGTGTTTTATATTGATAAAATAATTTAGTAGAAAAAAAGGGAATAGAAAATATTAAGTTTTAAAAAGAAATTATATATTATTAATATATTATAGAAAAAGGTGGATATAAGTCTTATAAATAATAGATTAAAAGTTATAATAGAATTCTTAAAGGATTTAAAATATTAAAGAGCAAAGACAACTTTTCGAAAGGGATATAATATTATAATTAATTATAACTTTTATAATATTTTAGAAAAAGTTGAATAAAAAGAAAAGAATTATTATAATAGAATAAAAAGTGTAGGGTTTTTATAATTATATTAAAGAATTTATAAAAAAAAAGGTTTTTGAATATAATAGATCTATGATATAGACAATTTAAAGAACTTAAAAGAATTGCTTGGAAGATTATTTATAGATTTTAATAAAAAAGTTTAAAAGGAAATAGGTTTTTATTTCTTTTTCCTACCTACCTTATTTAATTAGAATTATATATAGATGTATTATATAGTTTTAGTATAGCTATATAGACTGAATCGATTATGAATTTACTATTACTACTATTAATAATTTATTCCAAATTATTCGAGAAGATTAAAATCTTATTAGAAAAAAGATGAGATCATTATTCCTTAAAGCTGGTGGCTATAGTTTCTTTGTTTATATCTTTTATTAAGTTTATTTAATACTTTAAAAAGAAATGTAAGAATTATAATATAAAATAAATAATATAAGGAAGGATTATGTTTAGGTATTGAATTTTGATTTTAGATTTTTAATTATTAATTAGTATTCTTATCTTTAATAATAAGTAAGGGTGAGATCTAATGGATTATAGAATAAAAGGTATTTATTAACTATATATATAATGAAATGAAGTATAGTTTTGTTTAATATAATTTTAATAAATGAAATATCTATATCTTTAAAGAAAATAATAATCGGAGTGGTTTTCTATATAGGGAATATATCCTAAAGGATTAAAATAAATATTTATTTAAATAGATCAATATATTAGTCTATTTGAGAGAAGATAATAAAATTATAGTTAATATATTAAATATAAAATAGCTTTATTTTACTATTAAATTATATTTTAGTTTTATATATAAGAAAGAGAACAATATAGATAATTATAGCTTTTCGTAAATCTAAGGTTAAAGAATTATTGATTATCTTTATAAAATTATAAATATAATATATCATTATTTAGATTTTAATAATTCTTATAATTATATATCTTTTAAAGGTAAGCTTTTTATTGAATTAGATTTTCAGTTATTCTAAAGCAAATTGAACATTATTTTCGACTATAATAATTGGTATAATAATAAGCTCCTTATTAGTAATATAAAAGGAAATATAAACCCTTCTCCTTTTAGTTAAATAAATCATTTTGAGTTTTTTGAAAATAAAGATAATCTTATTGTTATTATTTTATTTAAAAATCTTCTTCATATTATTTATTAGAATGAGAATATTAGAGTTTAGAGATTAAAAAGTCTAATATAAATAAAGGTTATCAACATATTCAAAACATAACATTATCTTTTGCAATATAAACTCTATTAAATATAATATATATAAAATTAAGAAGAGAAGGAAGTCTTGAGATATTTTATAATCAACTTTGTAATTAAATATATTCAAATTCTCTAATTATATTCGAATAAATTAATCAATAAAGAAGAATTTGATTAACTTTAAGAGAGTTAGAGGTTAACCTTATTTAATTATTCTTTCTAATAATTTTTATTTTAGAAATATATTGAAAGCCTTTTGAATATTTATAATAATTAAGGATTTATTCTTTTTATTAATCTTAAATAATATAACTATTTTAATAAGCTTTTAAACTTATAAGAATAAGCTGAGTATTAAATATTAATTATAGAATCTATAAAAAGAACAACTTATTATTAACTAATAGGTTTTGAATATTTGTATTATAATGTAATCTATATTTAATAAGATATTAAAAACTCTAATAATGTTTTATTCGACTTTTTCTATTAAAATAAATTAGAATCGTTTTAAAGTGTTTAATTCAATTTAGTTTTCGAGGAGATTATGTTTAAGGTTATCTAAGGTATTGAAGCAATTAAGCACCTCCTAGCATAGGGCCTCGGCCTTCTTCATAGTGTCTTCTATAAGGGTTGCGTACAATCGTCTTACCTTAACAGATAGACATTAACAAGCTTTCTAAATGTCATAAGAATGCTTATATATCATTAAATTTTATTTTAAAATTAAAGATTCTAGAAAAATATTATAATGATTTTATAGGTAGATATTAAATTATCTCTAAAACTCTTAATCTTTTAAAGATTTAATATTATTAGTCATTAATTTTTTTTAAAAAAATATATATATAATGAGTCGGGTACCCTACTTTCGGGCCACCCCCCTTTTGGGCCACTTTTTATACCAAAAATGGAATTTTTAACTTTCTTATTTATAAACAGAATTTATTGAAAAATTCATATATATATAATTTAGATTATTTTTAGCTTACCTCGAAAATTTCAGATTTTTAGGAATTTTCTGTATTAAAATCTAGAGCTTTAAAATATCGATTTTTAAATTTGTATAGGAATTACATACAAATTTGAAACTTTTATAATATCTTTAATAACTTTTTAATAAAAATTACTAAAAATGAACTATAGAAATTTATTAAAAATTTATAATATATTTTCTTTGAAGGATTTAGAAAAAAAAGAAAATTTCCTATAAATAAATATTCAAAAGAATACCCTTAAAATTACAGGGATTATTTATACTATTCTAAACTCATTATATACTATATCTCTATATATATCAATTTTTTTTAAATCTTTTTTTTACAATTTCTATATAGATTTAAGTTCAAAACTTTTAAAAAAATATATAGTTTTCTTTTAATAATTCTTATTAGAAAGTTATTGAAGATTTTATAAAAGTTTCAAATTTGTATGTAATTTCTATACAAATTTAAAAATTAATATTTTAAAGCTTTATATTTCAATACAAAAAATTCCTAAAATTTTAAAATTTTAAAATTTTCAAAATAAACTTAAAATAGCTTAAATTATATATATTCAAACTTTTATCAAATTAGATTATATATTAATAGAAATATTAATAAACTAAAAAAGCGATTTTTAGTGTAAAAGGGTGGCCTAAAACAGAGGTGGCCTGAAAGTAGGATGGTCGACTTACATTTACAAATTATTATTAAAAGATATAAATCTTATACCGAGTTATAAAAATTTTATATTTATAGATCTCTTAAAATCTTTTATAAATTTATTTTAAATTTTATTACTATTCAAACTAAATAAATAGAATCATAATATAATACTTATAATAATTAATAGATTTATAAAGCTAGTCTGTTATATATCCATAACTAAAGTAATTATCTTTTTAAAGATAGTTAATATACTTATATACAATTTATTCACAGATCGATACAACATCCCAAAATCAAGGTATCTCTATATTTTCGATTTTGTTATATAGAATTAACTCTATATATTCTTTATAAACTGTTTTATTTATTATAACAATTACCTTTATAATAATATCATTAAGTAGTAGATTTATAATATTGAATTATCTCTTTTGATTATTAAGCCTTAGATTTATATATCTATTGGATTTATAATCCCTAATTAATTTTAATAAATTATTTATAATTAAAAAAAAAGCAGAATGAATATTTATATGTTTTCTTTTAAAGCTAATTATTATAAATAAAATATTATTCCAAATATTTTCAATATTATTAAAAAGTAGTTTAATACTTTTAAATATAATATTAAAAACAAATATATAATTATTATAAATTTTATAATTCTATCTAATATTTTTATAATATTTATATAAATATATTTAATATGGTCTTTATAAAGGAACTTATAGATTTAACAATTAGCTTTATAATTGTTATTATTTTTATAGATATTATAGTTTTTTTTATACTTCTTAATACTTATATTCAATTCTTTATTTATATTATATTTATTATTAGTTCTAAAGTCTTTATAGAAATAATCAAGTTTAATAATACAAATAATATCAAAAATAATCTTTAAACTGAAAAATGTATAATTTAAGAAAATCTTTAATAATTTTATATTGAAAAGAGGTTTTATTTTAAATTATATTTAATATTAAAATTATAGATCATTTATTAAATATAAGTTTTCTATTTTATTTAAACAATTTTTTATTTTTACTTTTTAATAATAAATTATAAAAATCATTAAAAATCTCTTTTTAATTGATCTTCTAATAATCTTGTTTATAATTATATATTAAATTATCATCTTTATAAATAATAATATTTATAATTTACTTTATAATAGGTATAATTGATAAAGGGTTTTACAAATATTAATGATTATATTTCTAATTATTGTTAAGATTTGATATAATTATGTAATTATAAAAGTCCTCATTTCCTTTATAAATCTGAATAATAAAGTAATTATAATCAATAAGGCTTTTATTCTTAATAAAGTCTTTATATAAACAAAGAAGTATTTAGTTATTATTAAATCCTTTAGTTATAAAATCAATGAACTTTTGATAGAATTATCTGAATTATTTTATTTACTGAAATAGTCTATCCCTTTCCTTTCTTTAATATTAATAGTCCTTTTAGGTTTATTAAAAAGAAGTGTATTATAGTCTAATATAATCTAGGCTATTAAGAATATCAATTCTTTTTTAGATATAATTAATTTCCTTTTTATATTTATTATAATCATTAATCAAATACATAAAAGAGACTAGTAAATACTAATTGCATAATATCATCTAAATATACTAATTATTACAAATCATTTAAGATTAATTATAACAAATATTTTATTATTCTTTAATATAAAAGTGATATTATAGTATTCTTTATTAAAAATAAGCTTAAGGTTATTTAAAAGATAAAAGAGGTTTAGTATAAAGTGATTAATATAACTATTGAAATTCTTAAAGCGAAAATACTTAATATTTATATAACTATAATACTCTTTAATAAATATAAATATAAAAATGTTATTATTTGATATGAACAAACTGAATCCCTTTTTATTATTAATTACATCCTAGTCTAGAATTAAATATAAGCTTTTACAACTTCAATCTAATTTTTTTATTTTTATTTTTAAGGTAAGAATGCTAGATTATATTCGAAGTTAAAAAGAAAAAATGATAAGGATATTTTTTATTATATATATAGTCTTAATAAATTTAATATACTCGATTCTAGAAAAACAATTTGTTAATATTAATATAATCGATAATAACCCTATATAGCATTATTCTATATATTGATACCTCAAATGTCAAAAGTGCTAATCAGAGTCTAGTATATGCTATTTTAGGTTGTTTTGATTTTCAAAATATTGTTATTCTGATCTCCATTTGTAAAGTATTAATTTGGTTTAAAATTATAAGGATATTAATATTCTAATCTCAATTAAAAGTATTAATATAATTCAAATTCATAAGGATATTAATATTCTAATCTCAATTTGAAAAGTATTAATTTAATTTAAATTTATAAGAATATTGATATTCTAATTTTAATTAAGAATATAAATAAAGATAAAAAGAAAAGAAAGACGAAAAATATGATTAAGAAAAATAAGAAAAGAAAACACAAAAAGAAAAAGGAAAAGAAAGATATTTATAGATTTAAGAAATTAAAAAAAAAATCTTAAATCTATAAATTTGTAATTTATAATTCTTCAATATACTTTACATTATATTATAATCAGAATATAACTTTTAAGATTAAAATGATATATAGTTTTTGAAATCAAAATAATATATAACTTTTAAAATTAAAATATTAAATCAACTTGAGATTAGAATATTGTAACGAACACATCATTTAAAATACTAAGATAAAAAGCTAAAAAAGCTTTTAAAAAAGAAATAATAATATACAGAATTATAGATCACGTGAGTCCCTAAGAAATCCACTAATATAACAAAATCATTACAAATATCAAATCAATTTAAAATCAGAATATTACATATTTTTGAAATCAAAATATCAATTTTTTATTTAAATCAAATTAAGATTAGAATAACAATATTATTAAAAAAAGTCAAGATTGAAATATCAAAAATGCTAGTTAAGGTTATTTTGGTTATATTCCTGATATTTAAGGTATTAATATATGGAATAATGTTATATGAGGTTATTACTGTAATATGATATTATAGGCTTTATAATAGATTTTATATTCAATTAGTACAATAATATAATTTTCAGGTATATTAGTTTAATATTAATAAAAGTACTTTTATATATATATAATAATTCTTATGATCTTAAATATTTAGCAAGTTAATATTATTTATATTTAAAAACTTTAAATTGTTATTAATATATAAATATAAAATCATTCAAATTACAATTATTATACTTTAATGGATTTCTAGGATTTTATAAATCCTAAAGAGTTAGATTGTTCTTAGGTTATAATATATATATATAAAGACATTAATCTATATATATAATAACGCTGCTTTATTTATAATAGGAATCTTTTTTGAATTAATATAAATAGAAATATTATATTCAATTTATATCATCAATCAGATAATAATAAGATAATAGATTATATATCTCAACTTATTCTATTATCTTAATATTTAATAAAAGACAACTTCAATATTATATATTATATATTTAAATTAGAAGTATAAACTAGATATAAAAGCTTAAATCTAGTATATTAATTTAGTAATAGTAATATAAACTTCATCAATATTCCTAATAAGCCTATACATAGGACTAATCATATTATTAATCTTATCTTCTTGAATATTCTTTTTATCAATATTTTTATTAGGAAAGATATATATAATAATTTAAATTATAAAATAAAATTAATTATTATTCTAAAATAGAATATAATCCTATTAGAATAATATTATTTCGGAATCCTGAAAATAAAACTAAATAGACTCTCTAACCTAATATATATTGATATAGTCTATCTGCTTAATTCTTTCTTCTTTATAATTAAAATAATAATTAAAATGTATATAACTAACTTTATTATTATAATAGATTTCGTTATTTATATAATTAATAAGCCTAATAGAAGAAATAATAAAGTAATATCATAAAAACTACTTAAATATAAAAAGATATATTAGAATTATCTTTGTGAATATGATATTATAGGTAAAAATATTTCTTAAATAAATTTAAAGATAATAAAAAGCTTTATAGGATTATTAATTAATATAAATTAGAATCTAATTTAAAGTTGTCTTTACTATATATTAATAAAAACTTTATTAAAAATACTATAAAAAAGATTAAAATCCTATATAAAGAGACTCTTAATTACTTTAATATCTTTAATAATCTTAAATATAATTCTTTTGAAAGTTAAAACGAATTAAATATTTTAAAATGGTATTAATCTATTTTAATAGAAAAGGTTGAATATAATATTATTAGGATTTCTAATATATTATTGAATATAAATCGTATTATAATATAAATACTTAAGATTTAGTAATTAGTAATAGACTGTTTTCTTTATAAGCTTTATAATTAATATCTAATATTCAGCTTCTTCTTACAAGTCTGAAAGCTTGTTGAAATAATTATACTATTCAAAATCAACAAAAAGAATAAAATCTTTATTTGCTTTCAATAATTAGTCATATTTATTTTCTGTATTTTGAAAGGTTAAAGAGAATTATAATCTATCATTTAATGTGGATTATATTAATCAATAATATTCTTAACTTATAACATAAAAAAGCTTTTTTCAAGAGAATTATTATAGACTCAATAATCTACTTTATTTACAATATAAAAGCTGTTTTCATTTAAAAACTAAAGATTATTATAATTATTATAAACATTTGAGGAATCTTTAATATACTTTTAAAATGAAAGTTATTAAGAAGAATAATTAGATAAAATTAATCCCTAGTCTTTTTAAGATTAATCAAATCCTTTCTTATTAATTAATTTATTTCAATATAATTAGAAAATTTAATTATATTTAATAATAAAGTTAAGTATGGGATACTTTATGGTTTCGGCTTTTCCTTAGTTTTATATATATTATATTTAATAAAGTTTATATTATAAAATATAAAGCTATACTATGAACATATTAATAATCTTTATTTATATTAAACTTTTCAGTCTCTAAACTGTAATATTCTTACCCTAATAGATAATATAAAGAAGATTCTTAAATGAGATGATATTAATAAGATTATCTTTATTCTTAAAAAACTCGAAATAATCTATTTAATTAAAAAGAAAAGGGATTACACTTTTCTTTATATTATTAATAAGAAGCTTATCATTATACTAATTATTATAATCAAAAATAAATTATAGTCTACTTTAAGATAATTGGAAGTTTAATTTAATTAAAAATTCATTTTTAAAGTATATATAATTATAATAGTTATTAAAGCTTGAATAATAGTATATTATATTTATAGCTTTATAAAAACAATTAATAACTCTTCAATCTTAACTTTATATAAAGTTGTTATCATTTGTATTGTTCTCTTTTTTATATATAAAATTAAAATATAATTTGATAATAGAATAAAATCATCTCATATTTAATTTATTAGTTATAATTTGATCATCTCTTCTTAAATAAATACTTACTCTGATATTTAAAGATGTATTTTCTATTCAAAAGATTATCTCGATTATTATTTTCTTTAGAAATACAAGTATTTTATTTATTAATATTATATTAATAAAGTTAAGCTCTGTTTCATAATATATATATATATAATTAATGAATATCTTTTATTTTATAATTCGTTGAATTATACTTCTATTTATTGTTAAAAATAAGAATATTAATTAATAATAAAAACCTAAAATTAAAATCTAATGCTTAGAAGTAATTCTTCGTAATATTATATACTTTATATTATAATCCCTATACTTCTTTTTAGAATATCAAACAAATCCCATAAGGAGTATAAACAAAGAAACTATAATTATTAATATTAAGAAATAATAATCTCATTTCTTTTTCAATAAGATCTCAATCCTTTTGAACAGCTTTAAACAAATTATTAATAAAAAAAGACTTATTAAATATAAATATATAATATATTAAATTGAAAAGTAGATAGTTATTAATTTGAACTCAATTAATAATATCTTATATATCTTTGATTCAAAAGTAACTAGAGTTTATATAAATCTTAAACAATACTTTTGACTTTATATTAACAATATATTAATAATCTAATATCTATATAATAATATATCTAACTTTTTCTAATAAATCTTTTATATTTATTAAGATACTATATAAATCTTTGATATTAAGATTTATTAATCCTCTAGGTATATAAATATTAAAAGAAATAAGACTATTAATAAGTTTACTAACCTTAATACTTATAAACTCATTTAAAATTTAAAATCTATTTTAAAACCTATCATTAATAAAATAGATATTATTATTAAACAGCTTTATAATCAAATAAAATAATTTTAATAAAATAAATAATAATTTATACTTTTAAAAGTATATAATAAATGAAATCTTGTTTATATAATAAAGTTTTCTTTTAAATTGAATTTGTTGAAAAGTGTTATATTATATTTTAATTATATATATAAAATATAAAGATTTTATATAACAATATAAAAAGTTTAAATATTAAGATATTAATTTGAAATGTTTTTATAATTATTAAAAGATTTTTAAGTATTTGATATTATATTAAAAATTACTAATTTAATTCAAAAAATAATCTAAATAATCACTTTTATTTTCTTTCTTATTAATAATAGAAGATCTTAATTATCTCTTATTTTTAATATTACAATCACTAATATTAATCAAGTTCCTTAGAATTATTCGATTTTATACTAGTATCTGTTCTTATTAAGAACATCTACTTTCTCTTTCTTTTTCTTCTTCTTTTTCTTTTTTTTAATGAAACCTCATTTTTCCCATATTTAATTTAAATAGTAACTAAGGATAGAGTAGAAGTCTACTTAATGCTAATATATCTTATATAAATATACACTTCTATAATTTCATATTTATTATTTTTAAAAATTATATTTAGCTTTTTAGAGTCTTAAATATTATTAATCTTATCCTAATCAATAAAGAAGCAATAATTTAAATAAACGTTAACCTCTATATATATAAATCGCTTTTTGAAATATTAAATAAGTTTATAGCTTAGTATATTTCTATATTCCTCAGTAAGTTTTTAGAATTGGTCTCATACTAACTCAATGAATATTAATAAATACTATTACTATAATTTATTTAAGGATTTTGAATTGCTAAATAGAATTATTTTAAATCAGAGATTACAATTTATTAATAAGTTTTGAAATAGTATCTTATTTTACCTTTAAGTTTATTATAAGCTTATAATAGTTTTTTATTTATAAATCGATAAGTAAATGAAATAATAAAATCAAACCCTGATCTGTTATATTTCTTATTATATTAATTATTCTCAAGGTAATCGAGTAATATTATTACTCCTTATAAAATTTATTTATAACATTATATAATAATATATAAGTAATCTTAGTTTATTTAGAGTGATATATGGAAATTATAACAAACTAATATTATTTCTTTAAAGAATGACAAATATCAGAAAAATCTCTTTAAAACTTAATCAACAAGCTTACTTAATTATCAAAATCTTTTATATACAATTATTCTTATATTTAAACTATCGGCTTCTTATAAATTATAAATAGAAATCTGAGAATAGAATTGATTATTTAATAGTTAAATAATATTGAATTATTCATACTTCAAAAAGGGTTCTTTATACTTGAAAAATCTCGAAAATATTATAATATAATGAAAGGATTATTAGATTAGTATTCATTCTTTTTATAATAGAATGATAAAGTATTATAGACAAATTGATAGCCTAATTATAGTCATTTAGAGAATAAAAAACTATAGTATTATTATTAGGAAATATAAAATCCAAAGAAGAATATGAAATGTTATTAATCTATTTGAAAACTTCTTTATCGTTATTACTCTCCTTTTTTGATAATTCAGAAAAGTTAGCTTTCAATAATTTAACCTTATAAACCCTATAAAGTACATACATTTGTTTGATAAAATAATTTGAATTAATAATTTAACCTTTTTATAAACTGAGGTTTAAATTTACAATAAGATTTAATTATATTACTCTATATAACATTAGATTGCGAATAGGGCTTAGATAACAAATCATTTATTATTATAATTCTAGATATCTTTTTAGACTAATCAATCAGTAGTATAATAGGGGCTTTAATTATATAAAAATGTTAGATAATTTTTAAAAATCAATCTTTCTTATTAGAACTCTTTACGATAATCACTTCTATTATTGTTTCAGAAATAATAATATTTAAAGCTGAAAGATTACTATGATAAGATAATATTAATTAATTAATTGAAAATTATTTTAACTCAATAAATAATCAATTATGAATTAATAGAAATATATAAAGCATTTTATAAAACCTTATTTTATATCTATCTTTAATACAATTAAAAAACCTATTTTCTTTAATATCTTTAGCTTATGAATAATATCTTACTTTTTAATCTTATAAAAAATGCTTGTAGTATATATATAGTAGTAGTAGTAAATTCATAATCGATTCGATCTATATAGCTATGCTAAGATTATACAATACACTTATATTTGTATCTAATTGAATAAAGTAAATAAAAAAAAGATATAAAAATCTATTTCTTTTTAATATCTTATTGAGTTGTTTATGTTGTATACCTATCCTATTCAATACTTATAGTCTATGATACTTGTACTTTTAAAGACGATATCGTTGCGGTTGCTTTATTTCTATTCTATAAGTTAATAATATATAATCTATTTCTATTTGGCATTGTGGTATAGGTTCCCTTTCCTTTCTTTTGTAATGTAATGATTTTTATTGTTATTGATATTATTATCGTTGTAATAATGTAACCCTGTAGTTACCTATTTCTATTTTATAGCAATTATATTTCTTTGTTTACTTTTTATCTTTTTACTTTTTTACTTTTTATTTATTTTATTTAATCTTTTGTTTATTATTTATTTTGTTCTTTATAGTAAAGTATAAATCCCCTTGTTTTTCCTTAAATGTTTTATTGTACTTTGTTTTGTGTTTATTTTATTATTCTTTTATTTTTGTCAACTCGAATCTTAATTTATTATTTTCGAAGTAGTGCTTTTTCAAAATGCCTTTTAAAAAAAGGATAGATATCTAAAGGCTTCTTTTTTGCTTTTGTTCTATTATGTGCCTACTTTATGATTGTTATGTCAAATTTTTATATTAATTTATTTATAATCCTGTTATAATCTATGTTCGTATTTATAAAAAGTGTTTTTATTATTATATCAAAAGGGGTATGTACTATAATATGGATATCTTATCTCTAGATTATAGCTTTAAGAATTCTTAGCTAATAAAACATTTATTGGTGTAGATTCTTGTAGGTTGTATGGATGTTGTAGTAGCTGTTTTATATGCCGTTATTGCCTATAAGGAGGGTGTGTAGAGGGTTATAGGTGATCCTGGTGTTTATGATGAGTATATATATATAAAAACAAAAATAATATATAAATATAGTCTTAATTTTAATCTTTAAAGAACTATTTTCTAATATTTTATTTCAAAATATATAAGTTCAATATATTAAATTAATATTAGAAATAAATTAAGAAGGCATTAGATTATAGAATTCTTTCTAAATATAATAATAGCTATATTTTAAATTAAAATCCTTATTGAAATAACAAAATATAATCAAATCATTTATAGATATACATTTATAATAATAAAAGTATTTATATTACTTAAAAGAAAGGGATTAGAATTCGAATAATTAAATAAAAGCACTATAAAAGTCTATATAAAACTAATAATATAAATTTAGATTATTTACATAAGAATATAATTCTTTCCCTTCTTATAAGGAAAGAAAGAATTATATGATTTACTTAAGTATATAATCGTACATTCCAATATAAACAATTATTTTTTTGATAAAAACTTGAAACATATAATATAGAAAAGCGAATGATCTTAATTATATTTCTAAAATTTAAAATTTAAAATCTATAATAAAAATACTCTCCTTCTTTCCCTTTATTTTATTAATTTTATAATCAAATTAAAGAAAGGAAAAGAATAAATCAAATTGAAAATTATATATAACTAGGAAAGAGCCTTATTTGTTGAAATAAGATAATTCAATATTGAATCAAATCTTCTTCTTAGTGAACTGTTATATTTAATTTGATTTGAAGAAATGAAATGAAAAATGAAATAACTAATTATTATATAAAGATAAATGAAAAGAGATTATTCTCTTATTTCTTTATAAATTCTAAAGTAAATAATTGAATCCTTTTTTATAAAAGAAATAGTAATTTAAAGCTTGTAAGATTATAAAATAATGCGTTCTTTTAAGGGTATAAATAAAGATTAAATTTATATAAAACTTGAACGTTAATTCATTAGATAGCTGATTTGTATTATAATAGGCTATTCAACTATATAATCTTAATCTTACTTTTTGAATTAGTAGATTAAATTTATTATTATTAATTAACAGATTCTCTTTTAATTTAATATATATATAAAACAGTTTTGCATTATAAAATAAAAGGTTTAATTAGAGATTTTTTTAAAAAAAAGAAAGAAGAAATAGATTTTTTTTTATAAAAGAAAAGGATTTTGAATTTAAAAGGTATATTGAGTTTTAAATAACATGTAATGAATATAAAAATTAAAAAAGATAATATAATGAATATAGTTTGTTCGTAATTTTATATGAAATAAATGTTTTTGTACAAATCTTTAAATTAATAATTTAATTTATAAATTTCTTTAAATGAAAATAAATAATAATAAATATTTGTATCATTTTGAAAGAATAATTAGGATTCGAATTATCAAATAAAACATTTTAAAAGTTTATACAAAATGAATAATATAAATTTAAATGATTTATATAAAAGTATAATTCTTTTAAGAATAGAATTATACGTTCTAATCAAAATTAAGTAAAAATAGTTAGTTTATAGAATTACTAATTAACTATAATACAACAGTTAATATAATTTCAAATAATATAATGATTATAATAAAAATAAGAAATAAAAGATTGACTGAAATAAAAAAAGTAATTATGAGATTAAAAATATAAGTATTCAAAACATACTTAACATTTTATTATTATTATTATTATTATTATTATTATTATTAAAAGAATTAAGAGGGTTAAAAAAGTTAAAAGAATTAAAGAAGGTAAAAGAAGGTAAACCGACTTCGCCTGTAAGCTCCTGATACAAATACTATTAAATTTTTTATTTAAAAACCTATAATAATAAAGATTGTTAAATAATACTTTCTCGAAAAGTAAGGGGTCCTGGGGCTCGCAGGCCCCTGGTTAAGTTTCAATCGAATTTAATATAAGAGTTTAGACTTTGACTTATCGTATACTAAGTAAAAACATATCAAAAACTCTTACTTCTTTAACCTTTAAATTATTTATTAATTCAAGAAATTCTTAAATTATATTTATAAAAATGATATATGAAATTGAAAATCATTGAAATGATTTAAAAAAATGAATGACACATTTTTAGTATTTCTTTTCAATAAAATTGTAGATTTTTAAAACCGAAATTATCAAAAGACTTGAAAAAAGTGATTTTTTTATATGAGAAAAGTGTTATATATTATGAATTTAAAAAAAAATCAATCTTGAAAACCTATAACTTTATTGATTTTTATAATTTCAAGAAACTATTTAAACTAAAAATTCTTAATAAATATAGTTTTCAAATCAATTCTTTAAATAGTTAAAGAATTATAAAAATAATTAATTTGTATGAGAAAACAGTATTTTTACGGGTATTCTGTTACGAAAAAGAGTAGTATGTAATAAGCCGGGGCCTTAACTCTTGTCATTTTTTTATTTTAAAAAGTGTACAAGATAAAGAGTCGTGTAAGATGTAGAGATATCGGTTAATGACTACTTTGGAACTCTTAAAATCATTTTTTCAAAGTATTGTTGAAATCGTTGATATTAAATGTATCATCGTATTTTGATATGCACGCAACGACACCGTCAAGCCGTACTAACAAAGCCCGCGGGTCACATTTCATCATTGCTCTCAAGTTATAATCTCCATTTTATTTGTGTGCTCATCGGTAAGTGACTCATGTAGTGTTGCGTTGTTCTCAAATCCACCAGCAAACCTCGACCACTCTATATGTTTTTCAAGGCCTAACCTTGAGCTGTCAGCCAGCTCGAAATCTGCAGCACTGGCCCCAACGAGTGAAATGGTATAACTGTCTCCCTCCCCGAGAATATATCGCTGTGATAGACTCCAGAAACGGTCGAGAAACAGATTAGTTCCATCCGAAGTATCAATGAGGTCACGAGTAAGAGTCTGAATAGCCGTTCTATATAGATTAGGCAGCAATATAGCAACTTGCGCACGAGTCCACTCAAGAACCCATACTCCTATGGGATGAGTCTCATTCTCGTATGGTCAAACAGTCTAAGACTTACCGCATCTTTGATCGATACTGCCTCCTGTCGAATCGTTGTCGCGAGTTTCCAGCATGGATTCATGGCATCACCGAGGCCGACATTCAAACCTTGAGCTTCAAGTGGCGAGTGAATGTGAGCTGTGTTGCTAGCGAGGAGGATTCGACGCCTCGGATAGCCTATAGCCTGCTACGATCGATGATTGTACGAAGATACAAGGTGCACAGTTGTGATTCGCAAGTCTGTGATCCCTGTCACTCGGTTCACCGCGCTGTCCTGAACGTGCTCTTTCGGGATTTCCTGCCTTCGATTGCATATAGCACCACCAAAATCCACAAGATGTAAACAGTCCGTTCCTGCAACGATGTATATTCTAGTCGTGGTGACATGGAACCCGGGTCTCAGATTTTCTGGGCGGTTGAAATCACACTTGATTGCATAACCTATGAATCTCGCTTCTGTTCCAACGAAATCAAAATGCGCGGCTTTCCGAACTCTGATTTGCCCACTACCACACCCTACGAGCCATCTACTGCTTTAGGACGCATCATCACTGGCCTTGACCGTGATTCCGATTTCGCATTGTGCTACTATTTTGGCCACAGTTCTACCCCTGAGAATCGCACTCCCAAACCTTCTTCCCGCTCGATCAACACCGCTCCAATTTTTTTGGAAGTTGTCGGGCTAGATGTCAAAGCCAGCCTAGGAAGGCTGTTTTTCCAACGGTCAGGCTCAAGTCTGTTGGCATTGAGCATGATGCCACCGAAGTGACAACCAAACTGAAGTCCAGGAGTCATCCTAATCGTCGACGGCTGATCCTCACCATCAAATAACTTATCTAGCAGCCCTCGCCGGTAAAAGTGCTTCAACAAAAGTCATGTTTAGTCCTTGCCGTCATAAGAGCTCAATTTTCCAGGGTGATTCGGATTCGGGGTTGCTCTCCAATATCAAGACGGAGATACCTTTTAACCCTAGCTCACATGCTAAGAATATTCCGACAGGTCCTCCACCAGCAATGATAACATTGTAGACCTTACTCATCTTTTGTTGTACTCTTCTATGGTTTTACAATAATTGTGTACAGCTGTTCGTTGGTTTCAAAAATCACACCAAAAACAAGCATTTTGTCCTATTTATAATTATAAAAAAGAAATATTTAAAATCATTGAATTTAATTAAAATGTTGAATATGATTTTGTTATTTAAATTTCTATTATTTTAAAATAAATATATATTGATATTTATAAGATTGAATTAACATTAAAAGAAAAGTTCTTGATTTTCGCTTATTTTATTAGTAAATTTCAATATTTTTAATTTCTACTAACTTTTTATATATATTTTATAATAAATAAAAATCTTAAAAATCAATGATTTTTTTTTCTTAAATTTCCAATGAAACTAAATAAAATAATATATAATTTATTAATATATACATTATATTCATTCAATAAAATACAAATGATTTATATGAGTTTAAGTATAATTTTGATGTTCGACAAACAGCTGTGTCCTAGTACTGTAATAGTTAAGCGAGAAGTAAAATCTTATTAACTGCTTGATATCTTTGATTCAGGCTGATGTAAAGGCAGGATTGAAAGACACTGAAAAACATCATCAAAATGGGCACCGAGTCCTATTGTGTAGAGTGTTCTTATAGTTTTATCATCAGGCTTTCCTATTTCCCGAAGGTAGGGGAACGTGTATCACAAGACATTGATTGCTTCAAGACGGGCATCAGAACAATCCGATCTCAGTTTTTGTAGGTGTATTTCTACTGTTCATTCCAAATGTGATCTATCTTATAAACAGTACTGAAGAATCCTTGAAGAACCGAATTTAGGGAAATGACTGGAAACAATGAGTAAGCCATTAAGCCATTAAGATGTGCACAAAATTACTTCGCAAATCCAATTCTCGACACAACGTCTCCAGATACTGCACAAAAATCCCACCAAAACAACAGGAATACGAATCGCATCCATCTATTTGACCTACGCAGGGATCGAACCTGCAATCTCCGTGACGGTAACAGCTAAAGAGCCATTCAACTCCTCTGTGCGTCGTAGTCAAGCGCCTTGCCATTGGGCCAGCAGGCCGATACCTTCCGGATAGCTATCCAGCTGATTGATGGACACTCCGGATTGGAATCAACAGTTGTTTGTACCATTTGATAAGGGTCGAGTAAATTCTAATTTTAAACAATATATCGATTGTTCTGTAGCTCAATCTAAATGTGGGGTGGAAGGAAAAGTTTCTTTTCTTTTGTGGACTGTTTGACGGAGGGGGCTCCAGAGGGGTTGAGAGGGGGCAGTAAATTATTAGGTCAATGCTTTGTTTTATGATTGTGAATGAATCGAAAGTTAACCCGAATGCCAATACAAATACAAAATATTTCCTCGAGGAACATCTTTTATAAAATTTATTTATTGAATATCATTATATACATTGCAGAGTTAAGAAGTTGACAAGAGGTATCGTTTTTAAACATAGAATAGTACTTAGCACACACCCCATTAAAATCATCATCTGACCACCGGATGGCTCCAAAAATCACGACCATTTTTTATTCATACGTCTTCCATGCAAAAAACATTTATTTTAAATTGTTGACAAGTCGAATGTTGGCGAATCTGGCGTTACCTCAATGATAGCTGGACCAGCAATGATGTTGGAATCAGCCAAGGTGCCAGAGTTGTCATTGGTCAAGAAGACATAACTTTGTCCCGAGATATTCATGGGAACTGCAGACATGATTAAACCGTCACTGCCGACTTGGCTTTCGACAGCGATAGCATCGAGTCCGCTCACAAAGGTAGTATAGAAAGTCCCGGAAGGAGCTGTCTCTGGTACAAGGGCAACATTGGCGCCTGGTGCAGTAGGCAAGCCAGACTTGAGGGCGAGGGATGGATAGGCCATTACGGGCAAGGCAGCGTTGGTAGATGGGCAAGAGACGATAAAGGATGACGCGATGGAGTAGACGGCGTTCAATCCAAGGGGTGTGGCGAAAGGATTAGCCATTGGAATTTCACCATTCGCGTTACGTTCAGCAGATTGATGCAAAGCTTCGGTGACAAGTATAGAGGCAGCTGCGGTAAGGTAGGCCTTTGTTGTGATATCGGCTGCTGCTCCGAGGTAAGCGGAAACACCGACACCCTCAATGACGGAAGCGAGAGCAACGAATGATTTTGGATCCGTGAATGGAAATTTGTATTCACAAGCTTGAACAGGGGCAGCACCTGCAGCGGTAAGGCCACTTTGAAGATAGGTAACATGTGCTTCTTCGTCATGCGCAATATACTTCAACTGGGTGTAGAAGGAAGAGGTGAAGTTTGCATCGAGCCACATCTTTTCTGGCATTTCACTAAGAGCCTTCTTGTAAAATGCATCCTCGAGATGTTCGAGTGTCAAGGCATATTGGAGGATGTCCGCATCGGTTGGCGCTGCTTGTCTTTTTGCTGGAAGAGCCGATGCAACGCTTAAGATGCTAGCGATAGCGACAATGGTGGTGCTAGAGAATAGCATGATGTTTGTGATGAGTTGGAAGAGAGATTAGAATTAGACAATCGTTGAATGTCGGTAGTTTGGTTAGAAAACGAAGAGGAAGGCAGAATTGTTTGTTGGTCAAGGACTGATGATGGTAGGATAAACAAGCAATTATATAGAGTTGGCAATTGCCATGACGATGACAGACTGCTTGTCTAGTCATCAATCTTTCCGAATTATACTTTGACTTTCTACCGTGGTCCTCGATATCGACCTCGAAACTGATTCTATCAGGTAATAGATTCGACCGGCAATACGCCAGGCCGTGACACTAATCAATAGTTCCCGAACCCCAAAGAAGTCAACATATGGGATGATGGCAAGGAGACATGGGGAATTGCAAGATATTGATAGTAGGATTAGTCTCGAATGGCCAAGGGATCATCTGTCTTTGTTGATTGCTAACTTGAGGTATTTCCAGTCTACCTCGAGTCTACCTAGTGGTCTCGCTAGCCTCGGGAAGAGTGTTGACCGGATGTTCAAAATCCCGGAATGATTTGAACCATACTGTGTTCCTACTCAGTCACCAATATTAAGTTACCTTGGAAGATGATATTGGTGGAAATGGTAAAGTGGTGAAGATGGTGAAGATGGTGAAGATGGTGAAGATGGTGAAGATGGTGAAGATGGTGAAGATGGTGAAAATGGTGCAAATGGTGATATTGATGATAATATTGTTAATATTGGTGATATGTTTGAGATTTGGGAAAGACATCTCAAACAATTGGCCAGATTACTGAATAATCAAAAACCGATTAACAAAGTGATAGCTGCAAGAGGTTCAATACGGATAAGCGTAAAAGGAGGTAAGGGGTTCTGACAATACATCCACACCTAGCTCGCCTAGGTACTTTACTATACTCGGGGTATTGACCAGATGGTTAGCACAATAAATATGGAGAGCTTGGCTTGCACCTTGCATCACTTCCAAACTTTAAGCTCCAAGGCAAGGAAGCTGGAGGAAAGCCCCTTCTCGTTTTTGGACTTGGTACACATGTCGATCTTCAACGATTCTTTGTTGGCAACGGCCGAATGAGTATCTTGGAGCGGCTTCAGTAGTTCCCGAAGTATACTACTACATGGTATTTTACGTGTTCCTGTTCCTGTTCCTGGTTTTCGTCCTGGTCCTGGTCCTGGTCCTGGTCCTAATCCTAATCATAAGAGGTAATTGAACTGGGTAGTGGCGATACCTTAGGTGGTTGAAGTAACGAATGAGAACTTACGAGTGATAAACCTTGAGTGACGGTCATTCCAAGTGTTGGCATGATGGCACCTGCAAGTACGATGGGTGCTACCGGTATATGACCGGCACACGATAGATGATATTATACAACAATCATTGATCATTACTCTCGTATCTTCTCCCATACACCAGAATGTAGATAGAACAAGTCAATTCCAAAGTACCTCGCCATTGATTATTGTTCGATGTTGATTTCGATATAGATACCTAGAGATAGAACATTGCAAAGTCTCTCTCAAGACCCAAAACAATTCCCTTTGATTGTGACCTTCCTATCTTGGACAAACTAGTCTCTGCCGGAAAGAACTCCATCCGATCTTTGGGACAACGCTACTAGGTAGGTACCTAGATATAACCTTATAACCTTAGAGTCACGTGCCACTAACCCCCATCTGCACCATCCTGCCCCTTCCGCCGGAAATGTCATCACTCGCCGATACTTTACACGCTTTACTAGGTAGGTATGTAAGTAACTAGCTATGTAGTAGGTATTAGTTCTATTAGTTCAGCTACTTAATATCATGTACTTATTATATTCTTATTATATTCTTATTATATTCTTATTATATTCTTATTATATTCTTATTATATTCTTATTATATTCTTATTATATTCTTATTATATTCTTATTATATTCTTATTATATTCTTATTATATTCTTATTATATTCTTATTATATTTTATTATATTCTTATTATATTTTTATTATACTTTTATTATATTCTTATTATATTCTTATTATATCCTCATTATATCCTCATTATATCCTCATTATATTCTCATCATATCCTCATCATACCCTCGCATATTATTTACTTTCTTTCAAATCTATTCACTAACCACTTTTCATCTGCTCTCAACCTTGTTTTTACAACAGTCGGGCTTTTAGTGAGCGCGACTAGATGTTACAACCCCCCTCTCTGATATCGCCTACAAACGAATAGTCCCATAAGTTGATTAGATCATTATTTGAAAATCTATTATTTTCTGATATTAGTATCATGATTATTTGTTGCATGTCTACAGCATATGCAGCTAATTCCTTCGCGACCGTGGTGCGTAAGACATGGGGATTGTGCCAACTTGAGGGCGGCAATTGGCTGTGAAATCTAGCAAAATCAGACCTCTTCTCCTTCTCGCGATTGGAGATTTGTACCTTGGCAACTTGGAAAAAAGTGGCGAGGAGGATATGAGGATTTTGCTTGTTTACGTGATCTTGTTTCGGTCATATCTTTGGTATAAATTGGGATGATAATTTGGCACTCAAAAATCTCACACATCAATTACTCTTTCATCACACACAGCTCAAATCATATATCACACCCACCTTGGCCTGATAGCTTGCTCATTTCAACCGATGTCTATCCGCCGATTTAGAATTGTAGTATTATTTGATTTTCAACACAAAACCACCCGACGCATCTTCCCTTTTTATATCTTGCCAAAACTAGAGGAGGGTTTTAAATCCAAAGATTGGCATGAGAGAAGAATGTAATGCGATGAAAGTCACTATGTAATGTGAGAACGTTGTTGTTAATCTCGGATAGAGGACATATTTATTTGAAGTTCTTTGCACTACATCTCAGTGGCGAAATCTGTTGATGAAGCGACTGTACTTACAAAGAGTTTGGCCCGATTTTCAGCCTTTTATATCGCTCAAGCATCTATTGGTATGAAGAAGGCCTCTTTACTCATTTCACTTTTTTCCGAGTCCTAAATGGAACCACTAGCTTCGAACCATTCAATCGTGAGATCTTGCTCACGAGTTCTTGTTCCTACTTTCTCTCTTCATCTTGAAGTGTGGCGCTTACGATACTTGCAGACTTTTTCTTGAGATCCTCGCTCTCTTCCATACTCAACAGTTTATCCACACTCAGGGCTTCTCCCTTTTGACTCGAAACTCGTCTACTGGCTTCTTTGCAAATGAATCCGCCCCTTTGCCGTCTCGACCACCATCCATTTCTCCCAGAGTGATTATCTGCTTTGACCTCCGCTATTTCACTATGTCGTATGTCATCTCATTCCAGCTATCCACATTGCTTCTCTACAAGACAACGTGATGCCAAGGGGTACCGAAGAGTGCCTGTGCGTTCATATGCGTTTTTTGAGCGACGCTAAGAGTGGTTGTTTTGGAGCTCACGCTTCTGGAAGCACGCTTTCCTTTTCTTCGGCGTACTGAGTATGTATGACTCGATTTATTAAGCCGTGCTTGGTGTCTTTGATGGAGAAGTTTTTCTGATGTATGCGCTTTTTGATGTGGAAAATTAGGTAAAGGTTTGGGTTTCTCCTCGCTGGTCTTTTTAGAGCCGCTTCGTCAATTGCAGGATCAAAGCTAGAAGTATCACTTAAGTCGCGTTTTCTAGCTGTGCTCCCATTCAACAATATGAATGGGTTTGCAGATTCTCTATCACCCAATAAACTGCCATTATTTTCTCTCGTCGGCCTCGAGTGATTTTGGGAGGTTTCCCCACCCGTCGAAGTTCGAACGAAACGGATGTTCTCCGAGTTTGCCTTCAGAAACATCACTCGAGACTTCCGCGGTGTTTCTAGCAGTCTATTCCTGCAATCTTGAACCTTGTTTTTTTCATCTTTTCACAAATCTCCTCTTTCATCGGGTTCGGATTCATCGGTTGTCAAGATAATGATACTTTTTTCTCTCAACATGTTCTCTACCTGTCAGAGTTTCTTCACTTGAACATTGTGAGTTGGAGACAGACCTTTTTCGTTATCACCGACTGTTTATTTGCAATAATATATAGGGCAATGCAGCCATGGAATCTTGGGGCTAGTTATTTACTTGTCAAGAGAGTGTCGAAATTCAGGAAGTATTATAATCTCGGAGCGAAATCAACGAAATGTCAGAATGGTGGATCAAAAGAGAAACAATACCCAGAGCTAACTTAGTCAATAAATAACTCAACATGAAAGGTAATTTGAAAGTTAATAACGAGCATGTCTCGTCGGTAGCGAAGACTGAAGTGATTTGAAACGAGTCACGGTGAATAGCTGGGCGGGGAAAAAGTCGGTCTCGAATATGCTTTTGCAATATTTGAAATCAACCAGTAAAGAATAATTTTTCGATGTTATGGCTAGTTGCCGAGAAATAAGCTGCAATCACAAGCATTGTAGACCTCACTGTTGCAAAGCATGATATCAGAATGTTACTGCATGAACGATCCCAAAATCAATATTTCGTTGTTTGGGTAGCTTCACAAAGAATTACTTGCCTCCTTGGTAGCTCACTTGAGCTTTGCAATCCAGCCTTGGATAGATGCCGAGTTTACCATGGATTCGATTCGAAAATGATCAAGAAGTCTCAAAATTAGATGCACACAAGTTTTCACAACCCACCAGGGCCGATCTGCTCTGGTAGAAAATCTTTCACATTGCTTGTGGAAGTCATTTCACTCGAGGCCGTTTATATAGAACCAAATAGATATGACAAACAAAAACAGGGAATGCGATACACTAAATAATTGAACATACTCTGGACAATGAAGCACTGTTGTCTGATACACATCTTGCTATTTATGTGCAGTGTTCAAATAGCACATCGACAAAGGAACGTTTTTGAGAACTGGGATTTGCCCATATTCCATGTCAACCAGTCGAACTGCAGCCTTCACATCTCAACGGATACCCGAGGGAAATACTGCCAAACATACCTCGAAGCTAATGTGTGTGTTGCTTGTAAGCTCCGCAGTAATATCTACCTACCTGTGTTGATCGAGAACCTCTATCTATCAGGTCTTCTATGGGTGAACGCAGTAGAAGTAAATGCCTTTAATTTTAGTTTCGGTATAATGGCAATAGATAGATAAAGTACCGTGCTACATGTCTTCCTCAAATATTTTAACTCCGTTGACCTGCTGCACCATTTGCTGCGCCTAGTTTCCTCACCCGGCAGTAGTATTCCCTAGATAGTAGCATTAAGAAAAAATATTACACCCACGCCATGCTACTAAGTCTGTAACGTGCCCCTCGATCTCTCCCTTCTCGCCCGAAGCAGGCGCAGTGGGTATTAGGGTTGGCATTTCCAAAACTCCGTAGGATACCGAAGATGCATGCCATCCGCCAGTGCCCTCAAATCTCGCCACGATTGCGACATATACCTTTAAGTTGTACCTCTAAGCTGTTGTGTACGAAGCCTGATAAGTGACAAGTTATTTTTCGTTCGCTAATGCATGTATTAATATTGACATCTAGTATAATTCAGTTTCACGATAAATCTGTGGTGGTAACTGGTAATTGGTGACTTGTAGATTGAATTTTATGCTTCCCGATCACAGCGATGTGAGTGTCGAGAATCTCTTCTAACTTGCGTGATGCAGGGCGATCATAGGAAGCCTGACTCAGCCAACACCCTGTAATTCGTGTAAGTATAGGTCGGTTTCATACTCTGACAGAGGATTGCTATCAAGAGTGTAAAACGTACCTGACTATCTTTTCGTCCTCACGCTCTCTTGGTTCGACCGCTAAACTCTTTTCATACATTTCATGTACGTCTCCCGCAGCTTGCATATTGGTTAATATATACTCTTGAAGTTCCGGAACTGGCTGTAAGCCGTACGGGACATTCTGATATTGCTGAATGTCGCGAATGACTTCAGCGGTCTTTGCTCGTTTGGCAAAGTTAATCAATGTCGTTTTCTTGATGATAGAAGGTATACCATCCTCGATGAATGTGAGATCGGTAAGATACACACCTAGAGATGTTAGCTTGCCACAGTACATCAGGTGAGCAATTAGAACTTACCGAAAAAGGGTATGCATGGGGGATTGGCAAGATGCAAACTTTCTCTGTATTCTCCAAAATTCTTTGTGCTACCCATAAGACGACGCATGGATTCTAATACCGCCAAGGTTTTGGCTGGAACTTGGTCCCAGGTTCTTTTTAGGCGATGGATTGGTGCCGTACCCAGCGCAGAGATGATAGATGTGAGAGTTGAGTAATTGTTCAAAGCACGGCATTTCTAGATTAGGTTAGGA
Organism: Botrytis porri; assembly: GCF_014898465.1. Classification (NCBI taxonomy): domain Eukaryota; kingdom Fungi; phylum Ascomycota; class Leotiomycetes; order Helotiales; family Sclerotiniaceae; genus Botrytis; species Botrytis porri. Next base: position 1,073,319 of record NW_024066078.1, read on the forward strand.
AGAGTGAAGGTGGTCTAGAGAAAAATTACTCACATCGGCAACAAGGACAAAATGTTTGATGACGACAACGCGCTTTTTGACATCGAGTTGCGTGAGAATCATTTCAGCAACCCAATTAGTCAATTGATTAGAATGCAGGATCAGAGCCTTCACATTCGGTGCTGGCTCAGGGTCGTTCTCGCCAACTTTCTTCTGCCAAGTTTTATTTAAGCATTCTGTGGGTTTGATCTTCCCATAAAGCTTTGACTCGACAATGGTAAGTTGACGTGCAAATTCTGTTACATCGATATCCAAGAATTTAAGCTTCTTCATGTTTTTGGGCATGATTGGTTGGGGCGTGGAATGGTTCAAGGTCAATACTAAACGTTTGGCCGTAGCTTCCTGCCCCCGTAACCGTTGTTCTAAGAGAGTCATCAATGAACCAGAACCTGGTGTTTCAGTAGCTTTCACAGTGTCTCGAGCAAACGTGTAGACGTTGGCTATGAGAGCTTTGGTATCATCACTTTGATCCTCCATCCAGAAAAGCTCGAACCATGATTTCAGAATGTTGACAACTCGGAATCTTATTGGCTTTTGTTTTCGGGATACCCATGTCTCATAGTCTCCTGGGGGCATACCTTCAGGAGGTTGTACCTGAAAGCGCTTAACCAAGTGCTCGAATAATTCCCTCGCATTCGTAAAAGACCGATACGTGAGTAAAAAGGTGTTGTTGAAATCCGAGCTTAATTTGTCGTGCCGTGTAAGCTGCTCAACCAATGCTACAAGTGTACCGCCCTTCAAGATAGGAGGCTGGACTTTTGTATCGTAGGAAATATCATCTTCGTGGTCGAGCTTCAAGCAGTCTGGTGTCTCGTCTGGGGCATCTCTTCGAGTTGGCTCTTCGCCGAAGAATTTCCTAACTTTGGAGTTCTCCTTTCGGAATGGTGGGAGAACTGTATCGCCTTCAGAGTAAGTTTGGGACTTACCAATATCTGCAAGGCTAGGACGGAGTGGTGGATTCCGGGAGTCTGATCGTTGATGGAGTCGCTCGTAGGGCGCGCTATCACCTCTCCTTAGACTCTTCGCCCTCTCTTCGAGAGGCAAAGCCTGCTGCATAGCTGTTTGAACGAGCTCACCAAGAAGCTGTAGTGAGAAGCCAATATGAGACGAGTTTGTTTCCAAAGATCTCGAACACGTGCGCACATAATTTAGCCGCCCTTCCAATGACTCCCCACGGACTTCCGCCCACTCATCGCCTAAAGGCCCAGCTACAGCCTGACATCCAAGCAACAAGTCTGATATGTTATCATATAAACTTTGCTTCTGTTTGGCGAAGTCGATAAGTTGAGGATTTTGGAATGTATCGCCAAGAGAAGACAAGTTGATGGATTCAACCGTAGACACCCAGGGCTTGAACATCTCGAGGACCTTTTGCGCGGCTGCACAGACATTGTTACTAATCAGTTCGTGTCTGTAAGGAGTGATGATTTTGTCGGTGAGTACGAGATGCTCCTCCAATTTTCGAATGCTAGATGTTAGCATTCTCTTCAAATCATCGAGTCTCTCCATCAGCTTTGCATCCAAAATCGCGGAAGGTTCAACGATATTCTCATCTTCATCGAGAAAGTTGGACGTTAGAGGGTCTCTAGATCCAAGCCCGTTGTTTTGCCAACTACCACCAATAGTGCTACCAACGACAAAACCCGGAAGTAATCGCGGTATATCCTCGCCACGCTGCTGACGGGCGACCTCGACGTAGCTGAAAACACCCAGAAGTACGCCATCCGCCTCCTGCAAACATTTTTGATATGACTCCGAATTGGGCCAGTCAGAAGCAGCAATGTGTGACGAAATGACCAATTTTGAGAATTTTGACATCATGTCCCGAAAGTGGGGATACAGGGCTTTGTTAGTAGAAATAATAGAAGGCTGGCCAGAATGATTATCAGTGGTACCAGATCCAGCAGCCAGTAATAGCCGGAGGTGATCGGAAATGTCTTCAGCTCGGCGAACGTACTCGGAACGATCATGGTTGTTGATTGCTTCGCGATAGCGATCCACAGCTTTCTTCATATTTGCGACGAGTCTGTTCCATGTCAGCAGCGCAGCGGAACCATCATCAAAGAATGATCGAGGCAGGGTAGCAGCGTGTGGTGGGCCAAGAGCAGGAGTCGTGAAAGAGGTTGTAGATGGGCCCATTATCGGCATTGCTGTTAAGGACACATTCGGCGTGTTGAACGTGTCGGCTCGTGAGCGAGTGCCGGGAGATGTGCCGTTGATTGAGTCCATGGAGGTAGCTGGTGATACACCTTCAGATAATTGAGATTTGCGTTTCTTCCGTGGCTGAGAGGTGTTAGCAGGTACAATTTAGCAATACTGAGTAGGCAACATACAAAGGAGGATTTAGATGCGAGCATTATAGACTCTCCATCGAGTTCAGAAGCAGAATTTCCTTCCGATTCATCGTCGGTTTCATTCATATATCCTCGCGCCATCATTTCTGGTGGGGGCCTTGTCTTCTCCGGTATATTGACATTCATCCGATCTCTGGGTCCCATTTCCGTTGACGAAGATGGCGATTCCAACGGTAGCTCCATACTACTCTCGCCAGTCTCCGTATTGAAATAGAACAATCTACCATCAGGAGTCGCTTGAGGTATCCAGAAATCCGCCCCTGATCTTCCATTGCTGTTCACACCGGTTGTAGGCAAATGTGAAAAGTCGTCACGTTCTGATTCTTCGCCCTCATCATCGTACTGCTCTTCGTACTGTTCTTCGTCGTCTTCATCGTCGTCGATATCATCATCTATACCCATCCCAGCCCCGTTCGGTTTGCCGTCCTGGACATCTTCAGGGCCCGATACAACCTGGCAGTAATTACTGGGGAACCATCCCCTCACACCATTTATGACTCCATCCCACCAGCCACTTTCTAATTGTGTGATCACTTGTATTATATCCCCCTCGTGAAAACTAAGACTTGTTCGGTCGTCGGCCTCGTAGTCGTATAGCGCTCGCACATACATATTTGTCTGCGGAGCGTTTCCCAGTAACCCATTCATAAGTGGCGATGGTTTGCGCGTTGTAGCGATTTGAGGTTTCAGTATTTCGTTCAAGGAGATATTGAACGTGAGAGTGTATCTGCCGTTACAACCAAGTTGATTCTCCCTATGCGATGGAATTGGTCGTGTTACTCGAGTGGGAAGTTGCGAAGGTATTTCTTTCTGAATATGTTACCGAGACCACGGTCTGTGTCATTCATTAACATTTTCAACTCATGATTAGTCGTTCCAAGTAGGTGTACGCGCTTTTGAGAGTATAAGATATATATTGGATATGAATGTTGCAGAGGAGGGGTATGGTAAGGTAGTTTGTCGGATGTTGTCGATCAATTTCGATAATGATTGGAGAGACTTCGGGCGGTTATGATTATAGTCAGTGGAACATTGATTAGCTGAACGATAGATAGTATGTAGTTCGATTACCACACCATTCATGTGCCTGTGTGTGTGTGTATGTGTGGGTGCGTGAATGTGTGTATATATATATATGTGAGAGAGAATGTGTGATATTTTGATATATGGTATATGTATGGTATAACTATGGTATTCAGATATAACCAAATGAAGTCGAAAGGGAATTATCATAAAGGTGGGCTATTGTAGCAGGGCAGGTTTGCCTCGTTATCGCCAAATTTCGCAAATCGCAGTAGTGATTTTGGCGTTGAAGGGATTGTTTCAACGAGGTACACGTTTAGCACACTGGAGTTAAGCTCGGAAAGGTGTAGTGGTGTAGGGTAGGGAGTAAATAGTATGTGTAGAGTAGATACAAGGGTCCACCAAGTCTTGGGACAGAAAAAAAATATTTTGATGTTCGAAATCAGCGATTTGGTTGGTACCTTAGGTATCTGTCTGTAGTAGTAGTAGTAGTAGTAGGTATGTTTATATATATATGTCTTGCTTTTCGTAAATGTAAATGTAGTGTATGTTTTTGTTTACTCTTGATGTGAATGATAGTGTCGATGTATGAATGAATGAAGATGAGGTAGGTACTACTCGAGTAGGTATCTAAGGATACAAAGATATGATTTGTCAAGAGAACATATGGGTAAAGAATGAAAGAAATGATAAAATGAAGAGTGAAGAGTGAAGAATCAAGAATCAAGAATCAAGAACATCTTCAGAGAGAACGTGTGAAGAGAAGGTATAGTATGGTGTGGGTAGTGTACCTAGTAGATCTAGGCAGATGGTAGGTATAGGTATAGTCAAGCAAATTGAATAAATATATCATTGATAATGGGGGAGAAGGGGGGAAGGGGGGAAGGGGGGCATGTGGATATCGACTCGCATCTCCATTGGCGGAATTGAAACACAGAGGAAGGTAACCGGCCTTGGTGGTGGGCAAGTCTTTACTTCATAGATAGGTGCTCCGTAGGCACTGAACAGGTAAATAGAATATGATCATAATTCCCAACCAAATTGATGAGCATCTACTCGAGTACACAGGTATACTATCTGATACCTAGGGGCCTACAAAGCAGTCTCCTGGGTCTGTATCTTGGTCGAATAATATAATACATAGAGCCATTCAACAGATTCATCCCATCGAGTTCTTCAACCTTAAAGGTTCGGGGAGGTAAAGATAAAAGAGGAAAAAAGTGTTTAGTACTCTATTGATGTCCATGATAACTTCTGAGAGGAGCTCAAAGGGACCTCGGGGCAAGTAACAACAATTGCATATATCCTTCACTGGTCACCATCTGGAAATATTTTATATCCAATATCAAGGGACTATCCAGAATCCCATGGTGTTGCTGTGAACGATTCTCTTTCTTTCTATCTAACTTCATACCTACCTACCTACCTACCTACTCCTTGCCCAAGTAGACAAACGCCAATGATAGATGAGCAAACTACCATACAGGTTCGACATTCTCTTTCACTACATCCTGTTGTGATTTCATCAGTCCTGATGCCATGTGGCAAGGAGGGCATTGTCACGAGGCAAGTCATCACGACATGCATCAGTTACTGCGTATCTATGTCATCAGGAAATTCCTCAACAATCACCAAACACTACCTACAAGACGAACTCCATTAAAGGCAGCAGTCATCAACTACACTTTACCAATCTTCGTCCCTGGGTTTTCCGGAAATGATCCAGTAATACTGTGCAACGGTACCTGCGGCGATACCAGGTATTCTCTTTTGGCACAATTCTTTACCCTAACAGTGAAGATTACCCCTCGCATTTCCTTGATCTGGGAGGAAAATTGTCTGTTCTCCTCTCAAGTCCTTTGTGATAAAATGAGGGTTCTATTTGGAAATCAGCAGGAATCTCGCCCATTACCAAGAATGGTTCTCGATTTGCTTTTAGTGCATGGGATCCATGGCAGTGCAGTAGCCACACGCAAGCAAGAACAAATTAGAAATTATGTGCCCAATCAACCCTAGATTCTCTTTCCATCAGATCTTGCGGGTCGGTGTCGCATCTCATCACGTGAGATGCAATATCCAAACACTCTACTCTGATGCAAAGCTGGTGAAAGACTTGACATATCAAAGAAGCGGATGAGGGGTTTGACGAAGTCACGGCTATAAGTGCGCAGGATTTCATGGCACTCGGCCGTTTCTCCATGCTCCCAACTTTGACAAGATATTGCGCCTCTCATGTACTTAAGGAGATTCGGGCCGACCGAGAATTCGCGTTGTTGATTGTAAGATTTGGTGGCTGTTGATTCACCATTTTCAATGTGTCTACTGGTCTTCGATTAACAACAGGATCGTCGTTTTGTCTTTGTCCATGGAAAACTCATTAGAGGTATCCTGAGGGCGACCTTGCTCCGGTGCTTACATTTCCTAACAAAACCCTCCTCCTCCTTTGAATCTATTTCTAATCATCAACTTCCTCGCCAGTAAGCATTGCAACCCTTTGTGCTTCCCTCCCACATAATCGAACTAATGAGTTACGCATCTATCGTGCAAGATGTAGTCACACCCAAAGAAGACAACAATGCAATTTGTGTTCACTAGTGTTAAAGTGATACCGTTGCAAATATCAAGGTTTCAGCTTCCAATTCAGGTGGGGGCATCACCGTTTTGCTTCTAGAATGATTCTAGAAGGAGGGTGGAATAAATGAAGGAAGATAGCAATAAGGAGATTAGGACCTTCTGTTTTAGGAGTGGGGTGGAAGTGCGAAAGTATCTGTAGTTTCATCTGGCTAGGGGCATGGAGGGGTTTGCGATAAGGTAAGATCGTAAAGGCATGAAGAGAGTACGAAAGACCAGATACTGGTGCCTACGTGATATGTGGTACTGGCACTGGCCTGAGAAATTCTCGAGATCGTATTTCATTCGATAAAGATTTGTTCCCGTGCTTGTTCAATTTCTGAAGTTCTGAAAAAGGTCGCCACGCCCGAAGCACAAGAGTAAATATTACATCAAAGTCTGCTTAGCTAAGATCGTGTTGCATAAGTAAATATGCGACCACCTCTTCTCGAGATGAGACTTTTCGATATTTTTGAAATTTGTCAATACTGTAGTGCCTATTATAACCAGCGATTTGTACTTTGGTATTTAGCTCGAAGTGTCCATCCGAGTCCAATTTCGGACATCGGAAAAGTTGGCTTGACCGAACACCCTTGAAACACGCTTTGCAGTGAGAATAACAAAATGTTTGAATAACCAAGCACGACCACGTTGAAATGCAGATAGGAAAGTAACGAGGTGTAGTACTTGAAGAGGGGTTCCATACCAAGTGACAGTTGTCTAGGTAACAATCTCAGCGGTGAGGTTTCTTTCAACTATCTGCGGTATCAGTAGAGTTTGTAGTTGCACAAGTTAGATTGAATGTCTTGTTCGTGAATTGTACAATTCGGCCATCTTGCTAATCCCGTTTTTGTGATAACGCACCTGGCGGTGTCGTGGGTGCATAGATTCCCATGTCGAGGTCGAGGTTCTGGATTTCTTCCCAACTAATCGGTGAAGGGGGTGCCACGTGAGTCGCCTGCTAGAACTTAACGTGGTAAAATACCGTAACGAATAGCAGGTCTTGGTCCATACAAATATTGCTGGAAAAGTATGGGTGGCTCCTTGCTATGGATGATCTTATTCATTCTAGATGTTACCGGATAGCCTCCCCGAATTGGCGGACTGAAAACACGAGGACCCAGAAATTCGTCTCCTGGATTTTGAGTACCCGTTTCTGCCGTGAAGTTGTCTCAATTCATCAAGTTTGATTGGATGTCAGTGCCTTGAAATAATCAAGGCGGACGAGGAGGGACATGGCAGATTTATACCATCCCTGAATATTCCACTCACGAAATGTGAACAGAGACATCAGAACTGATTATTTATTGCGTTTCTTTGCATAGGGGAACCCACTGTCTCGGAGGGCATTGACCGGTGAAGGATGATTTCGGCATTGGATCCAGATCAAGTTAAGCAGGCCCGTGTATTTGACTGGGTAGAATGCTGGTATAGTCTGGTAGAAGTCATGGAAGGTTATCAAGACGGCTTCTATGCTTTCGATATGAGGGGCAGAAGGAGCCACACATAGGTTGGAATCTGGATGTTTCTGCAGAAAGAACTCTTCTAAGTTTTTCTTCAATGGACTTCTTCACCGTTGGCTTGTGATAATATGGTCCAATGCAGCGACTTTCTTGAATTAGTTTTGCGAGCATTAATCATTTTGATAGGCCATTACGAGCCGTCCCGACTCGAGTGCTTTGTTGCTGTATGGTGCAATGGTGCCCTCCTCATCACTGATTCACTGACCGGGTTCTGAAATTTTGCATCCAAATCATAAAGGAGACTCGGTGGGTCCGGGGAAGCGTTCCTAGAACTAGGACCAAATTGGAAAGGATCACAATGCGAGTGGATGCTGATGATGATTTATTCGCGTACCTGGCATATCGTTTGTCCTCTAATCGAATAGCGGGATCATCCATCAGACTAATGTCTACATGTTGATCACGAATTATGATTTAACTTGGATGGACAGTCGAGCATGAAATCATCATTGAATTAAATTGGAAATGAAGGTCGACAAACACAGCCCATAAAAGAATAGAAAATAAACAGCCAGTAGCTATAGTAACAGATGTAGATATATTCTGAACCAATGGGAATCAGCCAAATATTGGAAACGCAATATTGATTATCATGTACGTTGCAAGCAAAAGCAGCGAGGGTTCGTGAAATGGGCATCATGGCGGTGAGATCAAAAGCATAAAATACAAGAAAGGCAATAACATCGAGTTTACGGCGAAGAAGATGATAGTGGGCTGACAACGATTGAAATTCTGCGTTGTTCCTAACCAACGTTCCCCGCTCCTGATAGAGGGGTAAGAGGAGGAGGAGGGGGGTGATATTTTCCAGTGGGTTAAGACAAGAGTACATATTTGAAAAGGAAACAAAAGAAATATTTTAAGAGAAAAAAAAAGAATTTTCGATTTTGGGATGATATTTCGTCGTGATAAGCAAAAAAATGCTTTGATGCAGGAGTGACTTGCTTTTTCGACGGTATCCGAGGGGTCTCCAATAATGATAATCTGTATCTCTCTTGCAGACACATTTTTGACTTTTTTCAAGGTCCACAGGTTCCAATGCCCCCAAATACCCAATGCCGATGTTTCAATATTCGATTGCGTTATTCTTAGATTTAATAAAGCGGGCAAGCCGTGTTAGGTGGTCTGGTAATTTCCTTTGCAGTTGAATGGGCGTGATAGATGGGCTGTGATGGCAGGCCTGTGGGAAGCGGCCAACTGGTGGGATGTACTGCGTACGTGGGGTTACAACTTACAAGACGATGAGAATAGAACTTTATTCGCGGCGAATTCTCAACAGCTGTTCAGCTGTTGCGCTGGCAGTTACAGCCCTCGACTTGAGTTGAGTAGTCATACTAGTCAGCAATGTAAGCATTATAGACTCTCATATCTCATACCGACTTTCGAAGTTTCGAAGTAGATAAGATACTTAGAATCTATTCCTATTCCTAGGTACTGTACCTAGGTAGTGGTATGGTAGTGTTCGAAGGACGGTGTACGGTGAGAAAGGGCGGGGAGGATTTATGTGGGAAGGGGGGGGGGTTGGATATAGGTTATGTATTATAATGCTTGACTCGTAAGGTTCAACACAGAGAGTACTAGACAAGTGGGTAGGGAAGGTGGGCAAATGGGTAGGTACTAGGTAGGTGGCTCGGGTGGTTAGATAGTTGGGTATGGGTATATGAGTAGAAGAGACTTTATCTCACCTGATAATAAGTGTTGGGCATGAGGATTGTATTATATATATAATTGGATATAAGTTATGTACTTCCACCAAATCAATGTGAACGTAGATACTATGTAAATACTCGCTACTAAAATGGAGTGCTGAAGATCTAATAATACCTGCTAGGTAGATGACAAGTACCTCGTAGGCTCCTACCTAGACAAATAAATCCAGGCTTTTTTTTTTGCCATCTGTTGCCATCATTTTCGAGATCCCATGATCACTATCGTAGGATCGTAATAAAAGTCTTGAGATCAATTTAGAATCGAGATACTCGTACCTCCACCTCCCACCTACCCACACACTATCCCTACCCCTGGGCCCTAGCTAGAGAAGGATGCAAAGCCAAATACACGCGACACCATATACCCATTGCAAATCATACCTACCATAGCACCATACCATATGAAATCTAAACGCAAATCCAAATCTAAATCTAAATCCAATCCAATCCCATTTCTCTCCCACCTAAGCTTCTTTCGCCCTGAAAACCTCCCAGCTATAAAGAAGAGATCGGATGGCAAGATCAGTCATTGAACAACAAGCAACAACCAAACTTGACTCCCTCCTCCGGCTTTTCGAGTCCAACTCAGTTTTCTCACCAGCCACCTTAAGCATTGCGAATTATGCAACAAGTCACAGCTGAAGTTCCATTGGGAAGTGCAGCAGTGCAGTGTGCACAGTTCAATTAGTCGTACGTACCTAGGCTAATATTCTGATTCAATTGAACCCAATAGCTTTCTCAAACCAGTGCCGCTATTATCATATTTATCTATTTTCCTTTCGGAGAAGAAATTAATCGATGCTCGGGACTAGGCAAAATGAGAATAAGAATCCAAATCAAAAGGAAAACCCTGGCATTATTAATCATTCAAAGGGGGGTGGCGGCGCGATCTTACTGCGCGTACCTACTCTATCGAGTATCTCCAGCTAGTATCGACTTTATACCTCCACTACCACTTCCTTCCAAGTTCCGACGCGACGTACCTTGGTACTATTCCTCCTTTTATGAAAATATCTGTCACATACCTAGGTACATAGATACCTAATGGGTAGGTAGCTAAGCATTCGCACCAGAGGATATTTGATTGCCGAATTCGAGTGGCATTGATTATCTGGGGGTTTGGATTGGGTTAGAGATTGAAGTAGAATATGAGTGAGGGAGGAGTATAATGTCAGATGGTATTTGAATCTCGATATATATACTACATATATGAAAAACCAAAAAACTGTCTACCGGATGGATTGCCTAGAATCCGATACATTCAACTTGAGAATATCACTGGTATATCATCTAATGTCTAGCTCTCATGAACTTTTGGTCAAACTTGATAAATTATATTTATAGGTAATTAAGAATATATATGAATTTGAACATAGTCATCCCTAATCATGAACGAGAACAATACGACCTGGGTAATAATTTTGATTTGATTTTTTTGCATAAGAAAATTCACGCTAACTCGCTAACTCAGCGGGTTCTCTTTGGATGATCCACACCCACCTTCACCTTTCACTAAAATTCCCATCAGTCCCCCCTCCCCTCTCCCATCCCCTCTCTTTTAACAGCTTTCACCCCTCATTCATTCCATCATCTTTTCATCAAACACACTCTTGTTTTTCTTCCAATTCTCATCAAAACATTCCTCCTTAGTATTTTGTGATTGTTATTCACACACTTAATTCTCCTTTCATCAACCCCTCGAGACACGGAATCTTTGGATATCTCGATCTTTCGTCGACGCGACCCGTGGTTTTACACTCTTTACATAATTCCACACGGCCTCTGCCATCGAATCAATATCCCAAATATACTCATCCATCTATGACCATCAGTCCACATCAAATGAACAATTTATACATCAAGCAATACACACTTTAAACCTTACGCCCCTCCTCCGCGAGTCAGTCGATATTCAACCATCGATCTGTGAATCATTTCGAAGCCTAATACCGAGTGCGAAGCGTCCAGTCAAGTCAGAAGAGTTCCTCGAACACGATGCCTGTCGCGGCCTTAAATATCTTGCCTGCGGGTGCATCATCAACATCAACAATAAGGAAGTCGTCCCTTGTTCCGGAGAAGAAGTACAAATGTCAATTTTGTAATAGAGCTTTCAGCAGGAGTGAACATCGTAGTAGACATGAGAGATCACGTAAGTTTTTGGTGTTCCTTACACTCTTTCTAGCCTCTCCCCCCCCTTGAATCGTATCGCGTGGTTGATTTATCAACACTGGATCGCAACTACGATTACACCATCACACTTCCATCGCGACAATTGAACAACATACTAACATCGTCGTCGCAGATACTAAGGAGCGTCCATTCAAGTGCATGAAGTGTAGAAGTACCTTTGTGCGACGCGATTTGTTGCTCCGACATGATCGAACCGTACACGCCAAAGATGGAGGTATTCCTTTACATAGTGATGTGAAGCGACGTGCCGGCCCCAAAGCATCTGTTGTATCCGGCTCAGCCAAATCAGCCATCGCTATTGACACATCGGCCCTTGAACAGATCGAGGCCAGTAGTGATGGGTTAGTTGACCTAGAGACTGCCGCTATGTTGATGACCGACCTTCACCACAAAGCTACTGCAGCAATGCGCAATGCAGGCGTAGGCCCATATGAGAATAGACCTGGAATGGCTTTCTCTCATAATGGAACCCCGCTCATGGAACCATCCGTCACATATCCTTCGGGGGCAATTTCGCTTCCCCAGGTCCCGTGGGATTCTTTCATGCCGCAATCTGTAACGGAGCCGAAGTCTCATTCAATTACCTCGGGTGCTTCTGGTTCTCAAGATTCTCAGGTGTCTTATACCAGCGGTAGTACGATGCAACCTCATCCTAATCAGCTTCCACCTATCGTAAAACACAAGGCATCGTCAAGCTACAATGGACTTGTCCCCGCCTTACAGTCCATGATCGATTCATTGCCACCCTCGATGGCTTCCACCCCCCAACTATCACCAATACAGCCCCGTTCCGAAGCAGCCGCGATGAGAGCACCCCAAGTCACTAGCGACGAAGAACGCAACATTATCTTGGACAACATCCGTGGCCATGACAGTGAACGAGCAATTCCAGAAGGCTTTCGTCTTCCCCCGTTGGCATCGTTGAACCGATTTCTTTCGACCTACTTCAGCTTATTCCACCATCACTTACCCTTCTTGCACCCTTCGACCTTCAAACCAACGCAAGTCTCACCACCACTTCTTCTTGCTGTGCTATCCATTGGTGCTCTTTATGCCTTCGATCAAGATCATGCATATATGATGCACATTGGTTCCAAGGTTCTCGTAAATCAGTTTTTACAAAACAAAGAGAATTTCAGCTCACGTAAGTGTCCCTTGTGGACCATGCAAAGTTCGCTTCTCAACATGATTTTCGCAAGCTGGAGCGGAGATCCAAAAGGATTGGAATGGGCTTGCTCGATCAAGAGTTTACTTGCTAATATGGTTGCTGGTAATCGTTATGAGCTGAAGCTTCGCACCGACGCTCGAGAAGGTGCTGCACCTACCAGATCCGAATGGGTGGAAGATGAGGGCTGTCGACGAACGTACTATGCGGTATACATCTTCTTTGGCTTACTGACATTGACATACAACCACACACCGGCTATCAGTTTTAACGAGTTTGAAGATCTACAGCTTCCTTCGACTGAAGCGATGTGGAATCTCAATGTTTCCGACGAAGCTACCTGGAAAGATCATCTCAAAGCTGCCGATATACCATCATTCATGGAGGCTCACGATAACCTCTTTCAGGGCGAATCCTTACGCTACAGTGCTTTCGCAACTCGTGTTATGATCAATGCACTTTTCCTTGAGATTTGGTACCATAAGCGCAGCCCGGAAGCACTTCAAGATATGGTCTTGGAATTCAAACTTCGTCTTGCATTGGAGACCTGGGAGAAATCGCTTGACCTTTGCGAGCCGGAGATTGTTTCAGTTCCACTCAACGCCCCTCATAAAGGACATCCATTAATCTTCAATGCTATGGCCCTGTTCCGCAATGCTAAGGCTCGTCTTGAGGTTGACCTTAAATCAATTCAAGAAGTTTTAAGGTATCATGACTCTTATGAAGTTGCTGCTGCTATGTCAAATGCTAGGGACAAGGTCAAGAGGTCTAGCGAGATGATCAAAGTCATTCAAGAATGCTACAATTGCATTGAAACTGCAGCCGTTCAAGGAATTCGCTGGGTTGCTAGGACGTCGGCTACCAACTGGAGTATCGAACATCCTCTTTGTGGCTTGGATCTCATGGTCATCCTCAGTTTGTGGCTCTATCGCCTGGAAAATGACGAGGAGCCTCCAACTGAGGAGGAATTGGTCATGCAAAACAAGATCCGAGCCCTCTTTGACGATGATTCTGTAGGCTATAGCTCCAAGCTTAGCTCTACCGTTGCTCGTGTCTGGGGTAGCATGCTTGATGAAGTTGTCGTTTGGGGGTAAGTCATGACGTTATTCATCCAACATACATCATACTAACATATTATAGAATCACAAAACTCATGGGTGACTCCTTCCGACTACATTCTCAAGCCCTTGTCGGCTACGAGGACGACATGGAAGTTTCGGACGTTTCAACGCCCTCCATGATTTCTCAAGGAATGGATGACGCTGACGATAGCGTGTACTAAGATTGAATTCTTTTTTTTTATGATTGCTATGATTTCCTTTTTATTCTCCTTGTTAGACTCGGTTTTGATATCCCTCATCTCTTTTCATCTCACACTATTGGCTCTGACGAGGGTCGACGGTTTATCTTTGGCATTTCATTTTCCCTTTCTTTGCATATAGCGATTTTACTTCCGGATATTACTTTTTCATGAGCAAATCTTTCTCGGGGTCACGGGCAACAATACGGGGCTGGTCGGGCATACTGGACTTTTCTTCACTTTCGTCTCATATATCATCGCGCTCTCGCGCACCTAATGTCTCTACACTCATACTCATGGCTGGCCCACTGGTGTTGCTTCTGCCCTTGTCCTATTAGCACTACCAATTTTTTAATTGTTTTTGTTTCTCCTCTCCGTCATCCATTTCAGCTCAGATACCTTGTACCTTGTTCGATATACATCTGGTTTTTTTGAGTTTGTTTTTACTTTCTCTCTTTGCGCTTTCTCGGTCATAGTCATTTGCGAAATGTTTTGATGGATTTTATTTGCATGAAGGAGAGGCGGAAATTGGGATTGGTTGGTTGGTTAGTACTTGAGAAATGGCAACTTGGGCACGAAAGGTTTAATGTCACCCGATGGTGAATGGTGATTGGGCTGATCGGTGTATGTATAGATAGTCAGTATCTCAGCATTCTTAGTCTAATCGTAGCTTCTCTCGCAAAACGAGGCGGAATCCCAGCGTCTTATCAATCAATATTATATGTCTACTCCCACACTTCGTCTTCTGACCCTTTTAAACTCAGTGCGTAATGAAATGTGACGTGAACAATAATACGTGGCGGGTAGTGAATGCATGTAGTCGAGTGAGTCAAATCTCTACCATCTCTAAAGCCTAGCTTTATCCGCCTTTCTGTTATGCCTAGTGTTGACAAACGATCAACCTGTGAGCCCTCAATCTTTTTCCAAATCAACGTAGGGATCATTCTTAGTTACAAATTTTTTAGTTACAAATGGGTGCAATCGGAGGAGATTAACACGTAGTCTCTCTACTCGTTAGGTTCTGGTTGAGTAAACATGTTGTGTTCATGGGACACACTAAGCAGTCTCATAAAATAATCTTTGGCACCTGCGCCTTGCGATGAAACTTATCAAATCTAGTTGTTGTTCATGTGATTCCAGCAAGATGCCCAATGAAGTAAGAGTAGATCAGCAAGTAGATTTTTGAGGGAGTTTTGGATTTTCAACTCAATTTTGAACATTTGGTCTTTATCACGAGGCAGTAAGATGTAAATGGCAATGAGTGATGATAGGACTAGCCAGCAGTGCCTGAAGTCCATTATTTTGACAATTTTAAGTACGACATTCAGGGGAGGGGGGATGTTCTTTGATGTCAGGGATAAATTTTCTCTGTTCTTTTTCGTTCTTTTTCGTCTGGTTCTATTGGATGCAAGCTAGTACAACATGTAGCTAGCAGCCGATTATTAGTATCTTCTAGAGTAGAGTGTCAATAAACGTTATTCATCACCGTCACCCCATGGATGATTTCTTCTTTTATCTTACGACCTTCTTCCCAAACTCTACTATGATGGGATTCCGGGAAATAGAGCATCTTTTACAGATGTAGGTAGACGGTCGTATCCAGTGCAGACAATGGAGCGTTTCAAAGACCTTCTTTATCTTCCATGGATGGAGTAATGATTCAATCCGTGCAACATTGAGCCGTGTTGCCAAATCTATATCGTTGGATGAAACGCAGATTTTGCATTACATCGATCTCCCGTTCACTATGCAATACCATCCAGGTAGGTGTAAGGAACGAAGTAAGTGGTAATAAACACTCACAAACAAACGATAGAGAATCGAGCATCAAAGAATCTTGATTCTGTGCTGTTAGGGGATCACAAGGAAGTGATAATGGAGGATGGGTATGAAGAACGGTAAGGGTCAGGACAAGAGAAGGGAATGGAAAGGAAAGGACAACAGAATGGAAACCCCCGTGTGAGGAGTGAATATGGGGGGGGTTGTTCCTGCATTTGATTTGCGTTGCGTTGCGTTGCGTTGCATTGTGTTGTGCTGCATACCTACCTACCTTAGTGATAATATGATTATGATATAATATAATACATAGGTACGTACCTGGTTCCCAATTTCTTCATCGGATTCACACATAAAAATATCTAGATAGATAGGTAGGTAGATAGGTAGGTAGGTAAGTAGGTAGGTGAATCATTTAATATTTATGAATAAGAGTAGGTAGTAAATAGATACTGTCTACAAGGTAGGTGCATTTATATTCATACGTCTTCCTCTTCCACTTCCAGTCTTGATTGTTATTGTTGTTGCTCTTGCCTGCAACTCACTTCCACTTCCACTTCCACTTACAACACATAATAAATTGATGTACCGTACGCTCTTTCTTCTTCCATCACTCTCTTTTCACCCTTTTGATACAATTCCCTCCATTCTCTTCATTCAGACTTCCATCGTCCTCACTGTCTCTTTCCATCATACATTTACTTTTCTCTCTCTTTACTTGTCAACCTTCTTCCTTCCATACCTACTCACTGCCCACCATTCGTCGAGCTCTCATCTTCACAACTACCACGACTGCTTCTTCAATCATCATGCCGTGGTAATTTTTCCATATAGAACCATCTGGTAAAGGCTATATTCCAACAAGTCCAAATCAAACACTCTTTCTTTCCCCGTTCGACTTTGTACTTTCTGTTCTGTTCAGTCAAGGGGAGAGTTTTCACTTTCATCTCAAACGCAGTGCGATTTTGCGATAACACTGCAACTTGTACATCAAGAGAAAATACTTGTTTGTTTTCGTTGTACCACCAAATACCTTGACCGCATACAATAATAATATCCTCCATCGCAGAAGATTCTGTCTCATTTAAAATGCGGGTTTTAAATATGCGATTCATTATTCCAATAGTCCTGTTCTTCGCAGGCCATGCGACTGCAGACTGTGAATGTGGCTATTCCTCCTCCATCGGCGACTCTGTGGAACCCTACATTTTCACTGATCTCATCGAGTCTGACTTCTTGCACATTCCCAATATCACTCTTGACACGGACTGGAGACGACAACAGTTTGATATGACGGCTGCTGCTGGACGTGGTCCTTACGGTATGAACTACAGCATTGAGCAGGTCAGGTCAAATCCTATACTTAATGTGAATACATGGTCTGGAGATGGGGAATTTGGTGTCGATCCTGGTGTACAGCTCACCGTTAGTGGAGGTGATCCTCCCAATGGATTTGTTCAGACTGCGGAGATGGATTCGGCCCGTGAAGATTTACTCTGGGGAACATACAGAGCTGCTATGAAATTGACCTTGACTCCTGGTACATGTGCTGCTTTCTTCTGGGTGAGTTCTTCTTGACGAAGCAGGTACATCTTTGATTCAGATCCTAATTATGGTTTAGTACTTTAACGACAGCCAAGAGATTGATATGGAGTTTCTTTCTTCCCAGTTTAATGTCGAAAACAATACATACCCCGTGAATCTTGTTCTACAATCGGTGCAGTCAGTCCAAGCTGGCTACAATGCTGCTGGCACTGGCAACTATGTTGTGGCAAACCTTCCCTTCAATCCGACTACTGGCTACCACGAATATCGTATCGACTTTATCCCTGGAAATGTCATATTTTATGCCGATGGGCAAATCCTGGCAAAGATGAACAGCACCGCAGTTCCGACGTCGCCTGGCCATATGATTATCACACAATGGAGCAATGGGAACCCTTTGTGGTCCTCAGGTCCACCATCACACGATGCGGTCATCTCTGTTAGCTATGTGAAAGCCTACTTTAATTCTTCGGATCCAATGCGCGAGATAGGTCTGACAAAACGATGTAAAGACCCTAGGGCTGAAAATGCCATTTGTGCCATTCCAGACCAAACTTCAGCCCCCAACCCGGAAGGAAAGAACGGTAATGTTTCAGCAAATACATATTTTTTCAGCAATCAAAAGAATGAGACGAACAATCAGACAGTGTACAAAAAAAGCGAAGCTACCACGGCAGCAGCCACTGGACCTCATGGCTCGATATGTCTTTTTCTTCTCCTTTCTATGATCGCCGTCGTCTTGCTATGAAAGTTCATTTTAGGTTGAGACAAGGCGTCCACCTTTTTGTTCGTGGGACTTTTCATTTCTTGACTAACAGCTGTATCAAGGATTTTATTCATAATTTCAGGGGAGATGACAGGAGAATAGGAGTTCGGGTTAACTTTGGAATTGCTTTTTTCTAGAACTGGAGGGGATACCCAGATCTTAGGAGGAATGGCGCTATTGCTTGATCATTGTATTATACAGGCCATGTGAGAGGCGATGGTTAGGCGTATATTTGAATCTATCCAGCCCGGAGGGAACATGTAGATCAAAGGTCAGGGAACCCAGGTTATTAATCAATAGGTCTTGTTCAACCGGGGTACATAATAGACCAGACAATAATTTTAGAGGGTTCTGGATCAGCCACGAGGATGCAAGCAGACTACAAAAGAAATAAATTGCATATTGAGGTTGGATGAACCTCTTTTATGAAGCTCATAATACTTTCATTCAACCTTCCACTTCAAATTCGACTACCAATGATCTCTTAGGCTTCGTGATTTCATGGCACCATAACAATGGTGTGGTTTACATGTGGAGATAGAACATAAGTAATCTCTCAGGCTTGTATTTTGGTGCGCATTTCTTTTGTCCATAGTGTGGTGAAGCATGATATATCGGTTGTCAAGTGTATTGTTGTGTCCAGACACTTGTGTGAGTTTTCTTCTGTGTTGTACAAACACATCCCCATTCTCATTCCCAACATTAAACGCCACTGATTAATAGATCACTTTCTCTTCTTAGCCGCTCTCTTGAGACCCCTAACATCCTTCTTCAGTCTAGCATCCACGATCTTGTATTTACCCTTGACACCCCTTGGTCTACCCGCGATTCCTCTATTACCACCAGTAGCGACCACAACCTTCACGTTCTGCTTTGGCTTCTTCTTTGCCGCTTTGCTCATCAGCTTTCCAATACTATTCGCTTTCTCCTTCTCCGTCATGCCCTCCTCATCAGCTAACAATGCAGACTTCTTCCTCAATTTTTCGAGTCGTTGCGCTGCCTTGAACTTTTTACGGTCTTTGGCTTCGCGGACCTTCTTGATTGGTCGAGCGTTCAGTGCGCGGAGCTTCTCCTTGATGGCTGCAGCACCGGCAGCCGAAATTGGGCGATGTGGTTTATCGTGCTTGCCTTCGTCGTCAAGGAACCAGTCGGGAAGACCGTCACGGTCTTTGAACGCATATTTATTGAAGCTTTCATCGGCGAGGTCGTACATTGATTTTTGACCAGAAGCGATTTGCTGAGCGAGGGTCATAGCCTCGGCGGTGATGATGTCTATGTCTATGGGAGGTCATGTTAGTATATTTGTAAAAGCCTCGGGAAAAGGAACTACATACCTAATCGTCCATCCTTTTTGGGTTCTTCATCTTCCCACTGTTCTTCACCCTCTCTGCGTTTGACGACTTCGAAACCATTTTCATCATCGCTGCTATCGCTTTCTTCGGGCGCTTCTTCCATAATCTGGTCTTCTTCTTCCTCTTCGATCACTCTATCCTTCATAAGCTCGTCAAGATCGGCTTGGACTTCTTCATCTTCCTCTTCGACCTCATCCTCTAATTCCTCTTCGGGGATACCTCCAATATCCTTGAAGATATCCTGGTCGAAAAATTGAGTTGCTCTTTTCGAAAGCCCACCTGTTTTCTTCTCATTTCGTTCCAAATCGGTCAATAAAGACTGTTTGGACGGCCCTTCGTCGTCAGATTCATCACTACTGTCCTCTTCCAGATTGTCGTCGTCACTCTGTTCCTCCGCTGCTGAAAATCCTTCCCAGTCACCATCTTCATGCTCCTTCCTTGCCTTCTTGGCGCGGAACTTTGCATCGGCACTTGATTTTTGTTCCTGGTACATCTCATACATTGAGTCAAGCTCCCTGTCAAGTCGATCTTGCTCATCGTCGCTCTCGCTATCTTGCGAGGCATATCCACTCTCTTCCTTTCTAGGGTCAGATTCTTTCAAAATTGCCATTTTTCCCTTCGCAATCTTGTTTGCAGCACCGGCCTTGTCTATTGCTTTTAGTCCAAACATAGAACCTTCACCGTTTGGTCCTGCTTGTTCTAAGCCGATATCTGTCGGTGCTGTCATATGCAACTGCATCCGAACAATCTCCCGTTGTTTCTTTTCATTTTCTCTTCTCTTCTCACGCTTTTTACGAGAGCTTTCCTTCTCACTCATAGCCTGTAATTCCTCCTGGATCTTCAACTCTTCATCCATATCTTCTACCTCGGCCACTTCTTCTGGCTCCGACTTTGCGCCCTTCTTAGTAGCAAATCCAAACTTTTCTCGAACTTTCAAACGCCATTTCAACAGATTTCTGAATTCTTTTCTTCCCAGCACCCTTAGATCTGCACAATCGTTGCGAATTTCATCGGTCGTTTCTGGCAGCTTATCCAGTGCGGCCAGAGCCACATCACCATTTGGCGGTTGTACAAAACTGAGGCGATTCATGCTACCAAGAATGGCAATGGGATCGGTCGTTTGTATAAATTCGCTGGCCGGGATTTCCTTGAATTGTGTCATATTATCATCCTCGTAACCGTCTCTCTTCCTTTTCTTAATCTCTGGATTGAAAACTTTAGCTTCATTATTGGGTGTAGGATCCGAGAGTTCTGCGAAAACATGTCGAGGGTCGACGAACTTGGGATCAAGATGCTTTGGCGCCTTGAATCCTTGACATACAACGAAAATTTCCGCGGAAACATTTCTGGAAGAGGGAGGTTTCGTTGCTTCGACCTTTGTGAACAATTGGTTGAAAACCCAGAGCAAACTGTTGTAATCTTTGGATCTGAAAACTTTTGTAACGAAGGTACCGCCTGGCGCAAGGAATTCCGTTGCGAGCTTCAAAGATTGGAGGGCCAATTCGGCCTGATTGAAAGAATCTTGGACCCAAGCAGTACCGACATTGGGAGCTCCGTCGTGCAACACTGTATCTGCCTTCCAGGACTTGAAATGTGTACGAATAGTCGCGCGACATTTCTCGGTCGTAATATCGCTCTGGAAAGTAATAACTCGAGGAATTGGTTTAATGGGGGAAAGATCAACACCGACGATCAAACTGCTCACTGGCATTGTCTCTGCTGCGACTTGACACCATGACTATCACATAACAAAATTAGCGGAATCCAGTCATAAGATAAAGAATATACTCACTCCGGGAGCAGCGCAAAGATCCAACAAAACTTTACTCTTCTCCAAAAAGCCATATTTTTTATTCAATTGAATCAATTTGAAAGCAGCTCTGGCTCTGTATCCCTTCTCCTTGGCAAGCTTGTACCATTTATCGAGACGACCTTTACCATGCTTCTTCTGGATACCCATGATGTCGGGTTGTGACGAAGATAATTACTTGAGAGATGTGAGGAGAGTAAGTTCCACTCTCTCAATCTCCCAGCAATGAAGAAATCAAAAAAAAAAAAAATCCGAGGAACGCTTATCTTCATGTGACCCTGTGATAAGAGGAAGAGAAAATCGTACTTTTGGTAACATGATCCATAAAACGCGAAGCAGGGATTAAGTTTAAAGTGGCACACGTCCAATAGATGCTTCTCGCGTCTCTTCCGTGGCTATTTCGCTTTTACCATTTTATACTTCTACTTCATAAGATACCTGACAACTCGATATGTATATGCGCATACATTTGCCTTTGCGGTTGCGTATTTCTTGACAATCACTTGTAAACCTTAAACCATGACTTCTTTCGAACTTGTAATTATGTCTCTCTCACCTTCATCCCATTCGATGGATCTGCCATCCTCTCCTCCGGACATGACCATGGGTTCTCCTCAGCTTCCAAAGCTCCCCCCTTCGATCAGAGTGGGAACACCAAAAAAGGAACGGCGACAAACATCAATTACACCGAGAAGATTTAGGAAATTCTTCGACAATAAGGCTGCCACAACGTCAACGTCTTCACCTTCCGGCCGAGCCCTGAAGGCATTAGTCAACAACCGTCAGGAAACACAATCCAGCCCCCTGAAACCTTTCGACAACATGGAGGACCTTCCAGGCCAGGGAAACGAGGAACTAGTTTCAATTCCCAGAGAATACAAGAGAAGAAAGACGAATCATTGTGATGTCGGTGCGGATATAGGTTCAGACATTGATTGCTCATTCAAAGATCAATCTCGATACGGACAATCGCATCGTGGGTCATTGAAAATTACCTCTTCATATCCAAAATCACAATCTATTCTTGAAGATGTGGAGGAACAGGGAGAGGAGGAGAAAGATATCATGGAACCTATCTCAAGAGAACCGTTGGAGCGCATTGTTCCCTTCGAGAATCGTGGTTTGAGTGCAAGGCTATTGCAATTGAGCTTGGGCACTTTCAGATCGAGACGAGCAAATCTAGCATACGCTGTTAATGACTGGCGAGATGAGACTGCATCGTTTTACAGTAGACCGGAAGATGTGAGCCATACTTCGAGTCTCTTGGGTGGCAGGGACAGCATACCATTTTGCAACGCCGGTCTGAATACGAATTCTCTAGTAGCCATTGGTGACGATGAAGGACGCATTAGATTAGTGGAGTCTGAGAAGAATGGACGGCCTTCGTTCAGCAGCGTATACCTTGGCTGGCAGATTCATAAGAACGCCATCATCGATCTCTCACTTTCCGACGATGATTCTTTAATAGCAACGGCATCCGGAGATCTTTCCGCCAAGGTTTCTGACATGACCACACAAAAGCCAATTTCTATCCTTGCGAACCATAGTGCAACACTGAAACAAGTCAGATTTCAACCGGGAGCGAATAACAAAAATGTGCTTGCCACTTCGGGTAGAGATGGTAGTGTTCAGATCTGGGACCTAAGGTGCAAGGGTGATGACGGCCCGATCATGGAGATGCAGAAGCTACCAGGTGAGAGTATCCCACGTTGTGGCAATGTCAACGGCATATTGGATGCTCATCACGGTTCGCATTCACATGAACCGAAACCCACCACAAATTCGCGCTCTCTTTCTGCTGCTAAAAAACAACGTATCGGTGATATATCCGTCACGAGTATTCATTTCCTACCACCAGGTCAAGAGCACTTGCTGCTCACGGGATCAGAATCAAACTCTATTGTCAAGCTCTGGGATATCCGCAATTGTTCCAACAAGCGGAAAAGTAGCCAACCGGTTGCATACACGAAACAAATCCCTAGCCATGTCGGCAATCGTCCTTTTGGAATTACCTCTCTCAGTATGAGTCATGACGGAAGCAGGTTTTACAGCGTTTGTAAGGACAATGTTGTCTACGCATATTCAACCTCGCATCTTATTCTCGGACATGCACCTGAGTTCGAAAGTGGCAATGGAAAAAGAACAGCTCAACGGGCAGCTCAAGAAGGCTTAGGCCCGCTCTATGGATTGCGACACCCCTCTTTCCACGTTGCTAACTTTTATATCAAGTCTGCGGTTCGCAAACCCGTTAATGGCAATTCCGAGCTTCTAGCTGTGGGTAGCAATGATGGGACTCCAATCCTATTTCCCACCGATGAACGCTACCTCCGCACAAAGGCTAACAGCTCTATTCCACTTGAAGGCGTCGCTCAACAGTCTCGAACTCTAAGCTCCACGTCCTTGTCACGATCTGGAAGACTTCATTCAGCTCTTTGGGAAAGTAAGAAAGTCACTGTAGCAGAAGATCCAGTACCTATCTACACCCACGGAACAGCGCTGATAAGAGGGCATGCAAGAGAAGTGAGCTCGCTGAGCTGGACAAGCAATGGCGAACTCATTTGTGCAGACGATGACTGGAATGTTAGATGTTGGAGAGAGGGGAGAGATGCTAGAGATTTGAGAATGGGTGGGGAGACTGGAGGAAGACGGTGGGGTTGTGGATGGGCAGATGTAGAGGAGAATTATGACGATGAAGACGAGTAGGATATTGGCCATGAATCGGTGTTGTCCGGAGCGACGAGACTGTTTCCTTCGGCGTGGTCTCAAATTTGTGAAAGGTTCGTGCCTACGAATCAATTACGAGGAGCATGAGGAGCATTGTTTGTTCGGCGTAACAGGTATACCCCAAGAGTCATTATAACTCAAGTCACGACGCATTAGGCGATCAGTATATTTTATGTAGCACATCAGGTTTTAATGGTAAAGTTTATTATTCATAGGAGTGTTTAGGTAGATCAACTTTTACCAATTATGAATGCCTTTATGATCCTCATCTGCTCCCGATGCCACGGAGTCCTTCGCTGCTCATCTCCTGGCCTACAAAAATTTCTAATGCGTTCACACAAATCGACCCGGAAGTATCATGTCAGAGTAAAAACTTTGAAGTTAGTGGCGATGATATGAGATTTACTGAAATGATGCTTTACTGGCATTGCGTCCAGCACATATTTTCTCCACA
This sequence comes from Botrytis porri, assembly GCF_014898465.1. Taxonomy (NCBI): domain Eukaryota; kingdom Fungi; phylum Ascomycota; class Leotiomycetes; order Helotiales; family Sclerotiniaceae; genus Botrytis; species Botrytis porri. The sequence goes on from NW_024066078.1 coordinate 1,097,656, forward strand.
TCAAAATCTTTCACTCCTCAAACCCACGAGACCAAATTTGGCAACATCATCCTTTTGCTCTTCTAAAAACTAACAATATCATCATAAAATTCGAAGATGGACGCCCTTTCATCAGATCCAATAGCGGACTTGTTGACTACGTACAACGAGCTCAACTCATCCACAATAACTATTTTGGAAGACGCACCTTCCGCCCTCGAATTTATGCGCTTCGTTGCCTTGAACCGGCCATTCATAGTACGAGGCTTCGCTTCGGATGTAAGCAACCCCTCTGTTTTCTTTTTTGCCCCATGCTACACTTCCTCCGTCTATCTTAACGCATGCGCGTTTCACATGTTAACGCGTATGGCTCCAGTGGAAAGCAACATCTACTTGGTCACTATCTTATCTCAGATCCACACTCTCGTCACACGAAGTGAACGTCGCAGTGACCCCCCATGGAAATGCCGACTCTCCTACCCTCAACGATGACGGGGATTTGGTTTTTGTGAAGCCTTGGGAAGAACCGCAACCTTTTGCGGAATTCGTTGACTTTGTCTCGCAGCAAGAATTGCACGAGAGAAACGAGCAAGAAGTGAGGTATGCTCAAACACGTAAGAAACCCTATTCAGCATACAGCTACTATTCATTGGTCTAATATGAAACAGAGAATGATAACCTTCGCAAGGAATATTCTTCATTGTTCTATGATGTCGAACAGGACATATCCTTCGCCAGGATAGCACTCCAACAAGATCCCGATGCCATCAATCTCGTGAGAGCCACCTGCCCCCTTCTTCCTAGAACCATATCTTACAGGCAAATTTAGTGGATAGGAAATTCGCATTCCATCACCGCTCTCCACAAAGACCCTTACCAAAACATCTACGTCCAGATTCTCGGACAAAAACATTTTACTCTGCTCCCCCCCCTCTTCCACCCCTGCATCAATGAAGTGCCTCTTCCATCTACCTCCTACGTCCGCTCTACGTCCGACCCCGCCACCCTCACATTCAAACCAGATTCGCCTTCAGTAAAGTTGCCCATCGCAACCTGGGATCCAGATGTACCATCCAGGAACCATACCAAATACTCGCACCTAGCTCAGCCAATGCATGTGACTTTGGAGAAGGGAGATATGCTATACTTGCCAGCATTGTGGTATCACAAAGTAGGACAAAGTTGTGGAGAGGATGGTATTTGTGTTGCTGCTAACTACTGGTATGTATGATTTTATTTTGACGTAGTTTGTCCTTTCATTCTGGGAATTTTCTAGGTGGAAGAGCAATTGCGAAGTTAGCCCACGGGATATTAGCATGTCACGCTGGCAAACTTGATGAGGTCAACGCTATTAGAAATAGATAGCGATCGATATTTCATACCAGCTAATGTAAAGAGAGATTTGGCTAACAATTTCATCGTAGGTACGACATGGATTTCGGGGGAAGCTTTTGGCCTTTATGTAATTTCGTGCGAAGTGTCAGTTTACAAGACGAAGCGAAAACGGAAAGTACAGCATAGCTTAATTAGAAAATAGATGCAATCGTTCCGTTAGAACTCGGGTATGCATGCAAATAAAGTGATGTGTGAATAGAACGAGTGGTGAAAACGAGCAATAGGGGTATCAAATTGTAGCTATCCTAGAAGAGTGTACCAACTACCTATGTACAGAGAAAAAAGAGCCATTTAATTATGACCATAGCCATTATATCCTCAATCGACTTACGGCTCTGAGCAAAATGCACCCGCGAAAGCTCTTACCTCTTTCGTAACGTCGTAAACGCCTCCCAAGTGCAATTTCTATCCAAACAGAGAATCTATTACACAACATAATACCAAGCTGCAAATGCTGCTGTCAACGCTACTAACGGTCCTCCAAATGCTAGGAGTCCAACATATAGACTTGTCCCCGAAGTTATACCATTTTCTTCATCTGAGGTTCCACCCTGTGTGGGGGGAGAGATTATGGAATGCTTTCTTGCCAGAGGTCTCCCTGTACCCGGGAAGTCATCTTTAAATCTCACCAATTTAGCCATGGGAGCTTCAACGAATGAGGCATAGAGACTTGGTTTTCTCTCCAATCGTTCTTCTTCAGTAGAACTCTTGTCTTCTCTCATTTTTGAAAGGCGTTCCTGCGTGAGATCAATACTGCCCCGCGCCATGTTTAGAGGTTTGTGTTCCCGATGTAATCTTGTGGAGCCTGAAGATTTCACTGCCTCCAATTGTTCTTCCGTAGTTCCACATATTGAATCTAGTTCAGAAACCATCATAACCATGAATGAGAATATTGCTTGCGCTTCCTTGATAATGTCGGCCTTTTCGCCATCTGTTAAGAGCACTTCGGCTTCTGCTATTCGCCCCTTAAATTCGCGTTTAATATCTTCGCCATCCTCATCCCCAGCAAAATCGAAGAACTGGAGGCCTTGTTTCTTCATCATCCGACTACACTCAGAACGTGAAAGCCGACGCGCAGAAGGACGTAATCCTTGTTCGGAATGCACTTTACTAGAAGACTGGGCGGGCCCAGAAGGTCTTGTAACCCCGTAGGGGCGCACGGGAGAGGAGTCTCTTTCCCAAAAGTCTTCCAAGCCACCCGCCGATTTGAGGGAAGCTCGAAGATAACGACCGCCCGAGAACAAGGCCATATATAATACCCACGCATATGCTAACAACACATGTGGGTTTGTTTGGACAGAATTCTTTGTGTGTGTAATAAACTCTGCTAGCCGCCCATCATTTGAGACTGCCTTCAATTGCTCTTCAATCTTATGATCGGGGGTTCCAGTCAAAGTGCGGATATCGGCTTGAAGGCGACCGGATCGCAAGAGACCAGGAAGAAGGAGGTGTGAAAGAAGAGACTGAGTTCTTGAGCAGACTTTCGAAGCCTGAGAGTCCAAAGAGTCCGATCTACTGCTGGGACCGTCAGATTTTGTTTGTTCATCGTTGAGAGATAGTGGAAGGCAGGGAGCATCTATAATGGTTTGCCATAGTGATTCGAAAGTAATGTAGATTGGCGCAATGTGAAGGATGCCCGAGACATAGATGGACGGGTTCGTAGTGTATGGAGGGAGAGCGAGGGGCAAACGAAGGAGAATTAATTTGTTGAGCTGAGAATGGACGGCTCTTGTGGCAATATTGACTAAAAGCTGTTAGCTGTGATATACCAAGGTGGACGATAGAGTGCTTTTTTCTCACTTTGTTCAGATAAGGAATGCTGATCTGGTGGGGGAGCTTCAAGCAAAGGGTTAGAGTTGACAATATTAGATTCAGCCATAGGTGCGATTTCTCATAGCGCGAATAGCAAAACAAGAAGAATGTCAGAAATATGACACGCAGGGAGGATGGGATAGTAGGGAGTAAGAATAAAATAGGTATAGGAGGTTGATATCAATAGAGAATGTATCAGAGAACGGAGGTGGATGTGGATAAGAAAATCGATGGTCTGACCTCGTCACTTGAGCCTTTTAATCATTCATTACCTATTTTGAGGCTACCTGCTTGCCTGCCTACGTTGTTCTTACTCAATACGGCAAGAAGTCACAATGACTCAAGTAGGTCTGACTGCCTTGCGCGGCAAAAGGAAAGAGAAAGAGAAAGGGGATGGGAAAGGGGATGGGAATGGGTATGGGAGAATGGGGGAGCGAGGCAGGGAGGATGGCGCTTTGATGGTAGGACAGGAAGGGAAAGTAAGTCCTACCTACCTACCTACCTACCTAGGTACTGAACGATTTTTATTAAAAACATTGCAGTACAGTAATTGAATTCCGTTGGTCTTAACAAGAAACAAACTTTCTTCTGCAAAAAGTAAACATCGTATTATAGGTAGCGTCGTATATTTTATTCATAGCGCCGGTGTAGATGAAGAAAAATTGTTTGCTAGTGTAGTATGCTTCTCTAGAGTCTAGACAATATGAAAGAGTTAAAAAAGATGTTATAACGTAGTTTAACACTGAGTAGGCTATATCACTAAGTGGGCCACTTTCATCTTAATTTATACCTTCAAATACAGATTATTCAATAACTATTGAATTAATTAATTTAAATTATTAAAAATCTAATAATCTAAAATCTATTATATTATTTTGATAGATTCTTATATTATAACCTATCTTTCCATATTTACTACAATATTAATTAAAAAATACTTTTCTATTAGAATTTCCTTCTTTTTAATATTTATTATATTAAATCTAAATATTAATTTCTTATTGAAATAATATATTAAGAGTTTTTTATTTAATAAGTATTCCTTTTTAATATAATTAGGTTTTCTTTATATATTAATATTTGCTTAATGTTTTATTTACTATTCAAAGTATATAATTTTTTATATTTAAAAGTGTGTTTTTATAAGTTAATCTTTCTGTATCTTTAATTAAAATTAATATAGTTTCGAATATAAATGTAGGGGAGCTTGATTGATAATAAGTTATTCGAGATTTAATTAATATTGATTGAGAAAGAATTTCAATTGAATTGTAAAGGGTTTAAGAGATTCATTAATTTAGATTGAAAGAGGGGGGGGTAGATGTATAAATTCGAATATCTAATTTCGAGAGTATAGCTTTAGGATTAAATAGGATTAAATTTATTCTTCGAAATTCTGATTTTATATTTTAAGAAATAATTGATTCCTTGTATGTAGCTTTAAAAGCTATAAAGAATTCAATCTTCGAAATATAATTAATATATATCTTAATAAATTCATTAATTTGACTACTATATAAACGTTTTAGATTGCTAAAACAATCAATATTAAGTAATTAAATTAAATGATTTGAATATAATAGTAAATGTAAATATATAATATCATTCTTTTTATAGTATACTTGAAAAGTTATTGATTTATAGTTTTTATATTTATTTAATATTAACATTCGATATTTACTCTTTCTTCAATTCTTAATATACTTATTAAAATGTTTTAATTATTTTAAATCTGTCTTATTATTTGTTCATCTATTAAATATAGGTTTAATAGTCTAATCTATAAAAAGATTGGTTTTAATATATTAATTAGAGAGATAAATCTGTTCTTAAATTATTAGAAATGAGGGAATAGTTTTATTCTTTTTATTTTTGTATATTATTGTTATAGCTCATTCTCAATTGTTTAATTGTACTATCTTATTTCTGCTATTTCGTTCAGTATTAATTATTATTATTGCTACTGTTGAGATCACTTGAGGGGGGAGGAGTTGTCAACTCAAATCACTATATACAGCACTGTATAGCCTATATAAAATGAATAATATAAATTGAGATGATCTAGAATAAGGTATAATTCTTCCTAATATATATATAGTAGGAAGAATTATATGATTTGCTTAAGTATGTGATTATATGTTCTAATATAAATAGAATTTCTATTTATAATGAAAACCTAGAACATATAATATAAAAAGCGAATTGTATTAATTAAATCTCTTAAAATCTAAAACCAATTTGATTAAAGATCATTCCTTCTTCTTATCTCCTTTATTTTATAATCAAGTTAAAAAAGGCAAGGAAAGAATGAATTGAATTGAAAGTTGCATATAAGTGGGAAAAAGCCTTATTCGCTAGGGTAGAGCGATCGAAGGGGTGTTACGGGAGCTGCCTCTAGGGTCACGTGGAAGTGTCTAGAGTTCTCTCGAGGTGGTTTAGACTAGACTTCAAGTAGGAATTCAATAAGGTTGTAACTGGTTGCAATTCTCGTAACTATAGTAATGAAACTAATGATTGTTCTTGAGCACGAAGCTCTACATTGTAATGAAACCCATTCTTTTATATAGACCTTCGTTCTTTGTTGTCCCATTGATCCCATCGTGTCCCACCAGGTGGGAGCAGTGGGATCCAGTGGGAATCTCTAATCCCGTGACTTTCTGATCAGGTGACTCGGTATGTTAGATGTCGTCGTAACAAGGGGGGAATGTTGAATCGATTCGATTGAGTGGGGTATTTGTATTCAGTTGAATTTGAAAGAATTGAGAGTGGGGGGTTCAATTATTATGTGAGGATAAATAGAAGTGAGTCATTCTTTTACTTCTTTATAAAACTTGAAATATAAGAAATTGAATCTTCTTAATGAGGGAATGGTGGCTTGAAGCTTATAAGGCTTCAATTCAGTGTATCTTTTAAGAATATAAATGGAGATCGAATTTATATAGAATTTCTTGAAGCTATTTCGTTAAATAATTGTTTATATTGTAATAGGCTCTTCAACTTTATAACCTTTTTCCTTTGTTTTTTTAACTTGAGTGGATTAGGTTTATTAGAGATAATAAGCAGGTCTTTTTCTTTAACTTAATAGTTGTATAAAGAAGGGCGTTTTGTATTATAAGGTGGAGAAAAAAGGTCTAATAAAAGGTTTTTAATAAGAGTGTTACGGAAGCTGCCTCTAGGGTTATGTGGAAGTGTCTAGAGTTCTCTTGAGATGGTTTAGTCTAGACTTCAAGTAGGAATTCAATAAGGTTGTAATTAATTACAATTCTTATAATTATAATAATAAAACTAATGATTGTTCTTAAGTACGAAGCTCTATATTATAATAAAACCTATTTTTTTATATAAACCTTCATTCTCTATCCTAATTCCTAGAACCTTTTCGATATATTGGATCGTTAAGGATCGCAACGCGCTCCAGGAGCGCTGAAGCTCCTTGACACTCCATCACGTGTAATTTATGTCATGTGACGCGGTATGTTGGATGCCGTCGTAACAAAGAGGGGGGTAGTAGAATGATTCTTTTTATATAAAGGAGGAGGAGATTTCGAATTCGAAAAGTATATTGAGCTTTAAGTAGAATATAATGAATGCGAATTGAACTATCGATTTATTAAATTTTATAAATGTAATAGTCTAGTTTATGAATCAATCAATCTGTTTAATCCTGAAGAAATCAATTATAATTAGAAACCCCTTCTTAGTATATTAATCAAAGAAGATAATATAAAGAATATAATATTCTAGTTCTTTATACAAATTATATATAAATATAATCTAATACAATCTTATTCATCTTTTCAAAAAATATCTTATCAAATAGTCTAAACCACTCTCTTTATTTTCGTATAAATATCTTTATATAAAATCTTAAAAAGTGATTTAATTTATAAATACCTTTAATAAAAAGATAAACACTAATTAATATTGAGATTACTTGGAGGAGAAGGAATCGTCAACTCAAATCACCATATACAGCATCATATAGCCTATATAAAATGAATAATATAAATTAAAATAATCTAAAATAAGGTATAATTCTTCCCAATATATATATACTGAGAAGAATCATGTGATTCGCTTAAGCATGTGATCATATGTTCCGACAGCTACATATATAATCCCCATTATAAAGCCTGTTTTATTAAAATTATAGAAATCTCTGTTCAAAATACTATATTTCGCTTATATATTCACAACTAATCGAAATCATTTTTCAAAAAGCTTAGGATTCTTACAAAAAACTTTTTAAAAATTATAAACACAACTAAAATATATCTTTAATTCGATTCGATACTTTATAAATCAATACATTTAAAGCTTCTTAATATGTTTTACATTCTTTAATTCGAGAATATGATTTGTTATATCTTTTATATTCTTAAATTCAAGTAGAAAACCTTTCGAATTTATATTAAGAATATATTGAATAATTATTTTCTTTTTCAATTTTATAATTTTATAATAATTCGCTTAAATCTTTATACATAGAAGTAAGTTGTTTATTTTATAGCTAATTGTTATATAAGGTATATTATATAGTTGAGTAATTTATCGAATACTTAGTTTTTTGTCTTTTTGAAAAGCTTTAATAATTAAAAGTAAATGTGCTTTTTTATTTGTAGATTTTATAATAAATAATTGATAAAATGTATGTTGAATATAAAGAGTGTAAATTGAGGTGAAAGTGGCCCACTCGGTGATATGGCCTATTCGGTGTTAAACTACGTTATACGAGTATCAATGTCTTATCAATTACTTTTTCCCTCTTCCCCCAGGGCAGGGCAGGTAATGATTTGTGCTATGGTAAATCGGAGAATTTCCCATATCGCCTTATGGGAATTTGCTTTTGGGGGGTTTCTTTATCCCCGATTGCATTAATGTTACCTCTCTATATGAAATCTATGTCTTGATAGCTTGAATCCCGTGAGCCCCGTCGCACGATGGTGTACCAGATTCATCAATCCATCAATCCAGCTGAGAATATATTGAGAGATGTAACCTTGACACAGCTGGCCATATACCACATTATTATTCGCCCTCTCTATATGTGTATATGAAGGTTGGGGAGTACAGATCGTATGCAGTAACATCCTCGGCAAGAAGGTCCAGAATTACCCGATGCCCTGGAAAAGTTTGGTCGACCTCAATCGGGACTCATCAACACACAGGATGGATTGAGATGTTGTTTGTGCTCATCGAGCTCAAGATATCTCCCTATTTTTGGAGGACCCAGGACTGTGTCTGTATCCTTCGGGAATCAAATCAATCATCGATCCCTTCTTGTTGGTCTTCGTGTGGCTACCGTGACTACCTCGGTACAGCTATGTTTTCGCTTGTCTGAGTAGTTATGGATACACCTTCTTCAACTCATAATCCCAATATGCAATTTCACTGATTTGGAACTTATACACGCTCTACGCGGTTTGCTTTACATTTCGATTTTGTAGCAAATGTACTTACCAGAGAGCCAGAATGCTAAATCACTTATGCATCATGAACTGAAATTATTGCTTCAACCTCATCACCAAAGAGACTGGCACTTGTTGACATAAAGAATTTGCTCTATCACTTCGGCAAGTAGCGACGTACTTGACCTCTTTTCATTAACTTTTCTTACTTGCAAGTATCTCATCCATAAGGCAATTCTGTATAATTTATATGTTGATCAATCTTTGATCTGCGATTGACTTCCTACGGGATGCCTCAAACTCGTATCCGAAGTTAAATCCATATCGAGCGCAAACTACTGTAGAGGTGGCCAGTGTCATCTATACTGGTCATCTTGTCCATTGTTCAGCGGTGACCGTCGATATATATGAGCTTAATATATAATCAATTGCCAAATTCGTGAGAATGTCTGCTTGAATTCCCATGAAAATATAGATATTTTCTACAGACATCAAACACTCTCTGGTGAAAGTAGTCTTGGTTTACCATTGCCATCATTCCCTCTGTTGAAAGAATAAAGCTGGGAAAACAGGCAATCTAGATCCATCAGTCAAAAAAATTAGGCTGAAGATTTGTCAAATAGAATGCTCCCTAAAGAACACTTGGTTTTCACTTTGTGCCATCATGTACCATTCCAAAAATTCTCTGCTTTCATAAATTCGATTCGAGCCCCATTTAGTGCCAACATTGATCAGATAGTTGAAACCAACGGAGTCTATGAAAGCAGTTGAATATGCAAATGCAAATGCAAATGCAGTCGCACGCACGATTCTTTGGCTCTCTTATCCAGATTTCTGAAAATTGCTCATATCTTAAGCTGCTGTTGTAGATGTTACAACTCTGCGACTATCTACGGAAGACTGGATTTGCTGGCCAAGAAAGCTCTACCTGGAAAGATAGCTTATGATTTGACCAATATTGTTATTGACTGAGCAAGTTCAATATCCTGTGTAGACAACAGATGGGGTGCGGAATATTCAGGGACTTTGATGGGCCATACCAATGATACAAGAGCTGGAATAACAACTTCAACGAATCAAACTAACAATACGAATCATGATCATATTTAATAAGGTTACGGATACGAATACAGATATGGATGAGAAATGAGAAATCGTACCTCACAAACTCATTTGTCAAAGCAGGCGATGATGGAGGATGACTTGTAGGTGCAAAAGATGCAAACACGACAAGAGTACATGGGTGACTTCGAATGGGTGCTGGTAAGGGAAGAAATTTTGAAACATATGCGTAATATCTGAGGAGTTCATCGACTGCTGCGGGAAGCCCTCAAGGTAGCAACGTGATGCTATCATCGAAGAGGGTATGAGGAGAAGGAGGAGAGTATGAATGATGTATGATGGCTTTTTTGGGGGGGGGGAGGGGGGCGCAAGCAAATTGGACACACAATTAGTTTTCTTTCATTATTGTTTGATAAATACTTGCTTGTTATCTCATCGATCGAAGGCGCTCAAAGGTTCTCATATTATTATGCTTGTTGAGACTAGAGGGAGAGTAGCAAGTGAAACAATCTCACAGAATATGACTCTGTAGACTGGTAGGTAGATCTTGAATTATGAGATGTAAGTTCAGTCAGCCAAAGAGAGGTCAACTGATGATAGAAGCAAGAGCCTTTGCAACAACCATTTATATATCTTTTAGAGCATAATCAACAAATTAAGTCTTGACCTTATTCGAGGTGCTTTCAGAAAGACATTCAAATCCACCCATATCATTGACATCTTAGAGCTCTAATCTATCTTTCATTTAACTAGATCTATTAGAATCCCAAGATGAAGTGTCATAACAAACAAGTCACTCTTTTCTAATAACTTTTTATGCTTAACTTTCTACTGGCGCATCGTCGATATATAAATATTTGAAAGTCACTATGATTCACGAGATGATTTGAGGTAAACTATGTTACACTGGCTCTCTCACTTTCTTTGCTTTAACAAGATACTTTCTATCTATATGGTATAATGAATCTTAAGGATGAAGTTGCCTAGGTGGTTCAGGATTTTGGTGAATTTATACTGACTTGTCTTATGAATTCTTTGCACTTGGTAGATTTCGGATAAAAGTATTCAATTTCCCTTTGAAGTTCAAGCCAAAAGACACAGATATAAACAAATCTAGATGAATCCAAAACGTTGTAAAGCAGAAAGACAGAAAGGGATGAATTTAAGAGCTCAACTTGACCTTACAACCAGGACTTCCTAGTAGGTGAGTTCTCAAATAGATGATCAATCAAAGAACATGATGTTGGCCCAAATCTTTATCCTCTGAATTTGTTACTTTGATCCACAAAGAGGAATATTGAATAATTCCTACCTAGTACAGAACCTGAAAGTACTTATTAACCGATATCACAGCTACGGCTCATGACTACTTTGTCTTCCCAAGTGAATCGTCTTCTATCTAATTGTCTAAGCAACAGAGATTTCTGATTCTTAATCTCGGCTCCAAGCGCATTTATTAATATTTGTAATTTTCCACTCTCTGGTACTTTGAATATTCTCGTTTCAGAGAGGAATTCCGACTTAGAATATTTCACAGCTTACCACCTACCACGCACCTCCCTTTTTCCTTCTTGCTTTCTCTCTTGGCTCATTGTATTATCTCTACTTATAAGATACAAGACATTCTCTCTGTCTTTGCTCCTCTCAATAACATCAACCCTTACCAACCTTTACCAACCTTCATCCTTCTAGAACAATATGTCGGCACAGAATCCATTTCCTCCTGATGGGGACGTTCTCATTATGTCACCCACAGGAAAAAACTGGAAACTTCATTCATGGCAACTTGTCAATTACGCGCCAAAAATCGGCGCCCTTCTCAAAAATGTTGCACCAAGAAACATCACCAAGACTATGCGCACCGAAGCACACACTATTAGGTGGTGGATTGAGATGATACCATTTGGTACCTTTGATGACCACAGATTCAGAGACTTCGTTTGCGTTGTAAGTTTTAAGTTTTCTATACTAGTCTTGATATTGCGTGGTATTGTGGTCACGCATGTCACAAAACGCTCTCAGACAACTATAAGTCTTGAAAGTCCAGAAAAAATTCGTACTTTTACAAGTCTCTAATATCCACAACAAATTCAAACAATTGCTAACTTGAATTCTGATACAGCCAGAAAAGAAGAAAGGAAAGCTTACCTTGAACGGTGCTGGTGCTTTCAATGGCGTTGGCGAGGTGTCGTTCGAAAGAACCTATGACAACCTTTTCAGAATGTTATACAACATGCCTCCCAATCTCACAGACGATATCGATGACGGCGGTGCAAACCTGTACATTACCGATTGCGTTTCGATCTTACAAGCCGCCGCATTTATAGGCAGCTTGCCTAGTGTCCGTACATATATTGAGAGTTATCTTCTACGGATCAACCAGAAGCTCTGGGTCCACGTCGCAAAGGCCCCTGAGGCATGGTCTGATGTTGCTGTTCGTCTACAGTCGGCGATTATCTTTCGTGAATCGATCATTCACATTGCGGGTGGTCTCGAGCTTCCGGGTCTCATCAACAAACGCAGTTTTGACCACATTGAGTACGGAAAAATCTGCCTTCAAGTTGCGGAACGCAAGTGTCGTGAGCTTAGAGATAAGAAGATCGACGTAGAGAGGAGGCTCTTGCAATACTATCCGCAACGTCTAATTCGGAGAGAGACTCCCGACAAGATCCCAGGTCGCGCGGATTATGGCTCCGACATCTACTACTGGCAGGCTCTAACAATGTGTCGTCAATTCTTTCAGTCTTCTATTATGGCGAACAGACATCATCGTCACGAAGATGGTGGCGTAGAATTTTATCGTACCGTATTTCGCTGCGATTATATCGACAAACACGCCGCGGATGAGTTCCATCAACTTTTTGCCATGTCGACCAAAGGAAAGCAGTGTCTCGCTGATGCTGTTGAAGTTATCAAGGATGACCATCGTGTTATCATCGCCGATCTTTTGGAAGACAACCTTCAGCTTCGTACGACTGTAAGAAGCAAGCCGTTGAGGTACTTGACTTGCACCAGGATCTTGGAGGAAGAGCTGCCTTGGATTGCCAACCCCGGCTTGGGTGCAGGCTCAATCCCAGGACAAGTCCAAGATGGTGCTGCTAGTGACGGTTCTGCTAGCCCAGAGCGAGATGCAGGGGAAGTCATTATTCAGGCTGGCGGTCCCAGTTCAGAGAAAGTGCCAGGCAAGAAGACTAGAACTGGCAGAGCTGCTAAGACTAGAGATCAAGGAGAAGATAGCGGTGAGGAAGGCGAGCAACAACACGACGATGACGACAGTTCAAGAGAAGAAAACGACGTTGACGAAGGCGAGTATATGGACGAAGCATAGAACTTTTTTTTCTAGATCTTCTTCATGTTGTTGCGACGATGCTGGATTAGCGTGGCGGGAGTTCAACCATTTGTTTGCTAGCATGTCTTGAGCTTTTGATAATAATGATTTCCAAAACGAGGGTGTTATAAAGAGTTTGTCAAGAGATCGATATCCCTTTTTATTTTGAACAATCGATACTTCTCTGATTGATTTAGATAGCTATAACTAGGATAGTTTCTCAATTTCCAAGTATGATTTATGAATTCGAACTCAGTGACCCAAAAGCCCAGCGGTATCACATTCGTGCGGCAAAGTCCCTAACTATAGTTTACACGAATTCCACTCGGGGACTGTGTTGACCCTAATTTGAATATACAACCCCTAGCCAGACAGTTAGAATACCCACAACAGTTGATCGAGAGTGCACACTCTCAAAATATTAGATACTCTACCCTCATACAGACACTTGAACCATTTTTGAGAGCTGACTGGAAATGGGACATTGTCAATATGTAGGTGCTAAACCTTGTTTTAGCCTCATGAACTATGCATGAAAGCTAAATAGAAATGGTACACTTTAACAAATCAGACCCTGATGCAGTTGTTGAAACTAACTAAGGGCAAGAGCCGACTTGGAAATATGTACTTTCAATCTCCAATCCTTATACAGACATTCAAACCACTGCAATAGGGGAGGTTTGACATCCCAAGCAAACTCTGTGATCACTACTACTACGTCCTGGAGCTCACTATAGTGGTAGCTTATGCTGCCTCTGCTGCCTATCAATCAAAGTCGAGGAGCGTGGTTTAGTGCAACCCTCGGAGATTTTATCAGGCTCATGATGCTCATTGTGCTGATAAACTTCTAAACCCTTGGCTGCAGATGCCATTACGACTTCATCCGTTGAAAGAATCAGATTATACATACTTATGACGGTCTTCTCTAGTTCTGAGAAGTTGTATTCGGACCATTCGGCTGTCATGCTACATGGAATCAGTAACTTATCTCACATAACGTGATCAATACGACATTGCTGTCCTACACGTACCGGTCGGGTGTGCGCAACGTGTATCGTGACACTAGAAACGTTTTGACGTGAAGTGCCAAGTTAGCAATGGCGGGTTATTACGTCAACCCACATCATGTGCCCCAACCTCACTGTGCATTGCACGTATCAAATCCGGTACCGAGCTGTAGGTACAGTATATACCTGGTCATCACTCATCTTTTATGAAAGGATAATGAGACATCAAGGTCTTCACGAATCGGGATGCCGTTTTGCCGTATTGGCGAAGCAAGCCAAGTATATCCTCATCTCGTCAGCTTCTTCGTCTTTCACAAATATCATATGATCTGATATGAATGCACTTTAATCGAGACGGAGAATTATCAGAACGAAGAAGTGATTGTAAACTTTCGCAAGGGGAACGTCTCAAACTCCATCTCAATTCACAGGCCGTTGGCTGATCCATGCCCATTTCCTTTGAAAGAAGATTATAAGTAACGAACCAGAACTTCTATTCCCTCGTTGCATATTCGACCTGTGTTGTGGACGTCATATGTAACCACACCAGCAACCACAGCATATCCTTACGGATGCCGTCACTACCTATCCACGCCACCGGTCCTCCATTGGAGATGCGGCCCCAGAAGAAAAATGCGCGCTCGAAAAGAAACATTATCCTTTATCTCCTACTCGCCTTTACTTTCACTTGGATTCCATATACAGTTTACTTCCGCCAAAGCTCTACATCTCATGCCAAATTAACCATGGACGAGGAGAGTGGAGAGATTATACAACACGAATATGGAACCAATGCGCAACCCGCTTTTACAGATATGATACACCTAATGAATCTACCTTCGAATTACCTGCCGCAGACAGGCAAACACAGGAAACCAAATCGCCTAATCATCGTGGGCGATGTGCATGGAATGAAAGATGCGTTGGTGAGTTTACTCGACAAAGTAAACTTCGATGAGAAACACGACCATTTGATATTGGCTGGCGATATGATATCCAAAGGCCCCGATTCTCCAGGTGTGGTTGATCTTGCCATGAAAATCGGAGCTTCTGCCGTGAGGGGAAACCATGAGGATAGGATTATTCTCGCACATGCCGATATGATAGCACAGCATAAGGAGATGGAGATGGATGCACCTGGCCCGAGTGAAGATCCGGAGAAAGTAGTCGATGGGTTGGAGGAGATTAGCTTCAATCATGGAGATTACAAGGATCGAGCATTGGTGCGGGCGCTGGGGGAGAAGAGGATTAAGTGGCTGAAGAAATGCCCTGTGATTCTGAGAGTAGGCCATTTGGATGGAATGGAGCAGGTGGTGGTTGTTCATGCTGGGCTGGCTCCCGGAGTTGAATTGGAAAGACAGGATCCATTTATGGTTATGAACATGCGGACTTTGGTTGATGGGGTACCCAGCGACGAAAGAGATGGGAAACATTGGAACAAGGTAAGAGCTGCTCACATGCCACTATCTCAGAATCTTCCTAACCACAAAAACCAATAGGTCTGGAACAAACATCAGAAGAAACTACCAAAGAAAGAACGCACTACAGTCATCTACGGCCACGACTCCAAGCGAGGTCTCCAATTAGAGAGATACAGTATGGGCTTGGATACGGGGTGTTTGAAAGGCGGCAAGCTTACAGCTGTGGTTATTGAAGGTGGAAATTCTTCTCCTAAGCATAAAGTCGTGCATGTTAATTGTAAGGATGGGAGAAAGCATTAGGAGCAAGAGATGGGTTCGGGTAACCTTATGAAAGATTTTGCGTTAGATACCCTTTAAGGCGTTTGGGATATTAGTTGTTCAAGTTGGGGTGATAATTAGTGTATTTCACAATACCATGATTGGGGTTGATGATGAGTTTTGTTTGGGTTTTACGGTGTTGGATTTGATGATATCTCAAATACGTTATTCCGGTGGATGAGATGGTACCTAAGTGTGAGTGCCAATTGGCGCTCAATGCAAGTGTCAAGCCCAGGTAGATGGCAGGGCATGAAGGCAAAGCTCACTCTTGTCAGTTCGATTCTTTAACATACAAACGATGTAGAAATTATCTATAGATTTAGATGCAATCTCAAAAACTAGATCCAATATCCGGGCCCTATGGCACTAAAATGGACCCAAGTATATCCCTCCAAGAACATTAGAATGCATCCCAAATTCGAAACAAAACTCCAAGTCTAATTTCCTTGCCTCTAGAGATCTAAACCACTTCATCTCTTCGCTCATCATGATCCACAACAATCACGATGGGTATGGTTCTTCCATCCCCTGGCTCCCCCTTCTCCTCATCCTTACTCTCATGATTAACAAACACAAAACTTCCCACCACAACCAATGCACCCACCCAATAAATCGCAGTGCTTGTCTGATCATTCAACCACATCTGGCCCACCAAACTCAACGGGATCGTCATACTCAAGCCTACAGTCACTACCAATGGCGTTGTCAACAGCATCGCATACGCCCAGCAGTAGTCGCTTATAAAACTGCTTAACGAGTTCAATAATACTATGAGCCAGATTTTGCCAGTGGGAGGTAGCTCGAAAGTTTCTATGCCACTGAAATGCAAAATAAAGAAACCGGGCCAAAGAAACACAACGTTGAAAAATCCAACGAGTCCAAAGAATAGCGGCATATCGACACGATCTTCATTACCGCAGCGCTTTTTCATTACAACCGCATATAGCCCATACATCACCGCGCTCCCAAAAGCCATAATATCGCCAATCGCAATTTGCGCTTGGGATTTGTGGGGAAAGTTCCCACGGTTTGAGTCATTATCCGTACTCCCTAGATCGACAGACGAAATGAGGATGATGCCTACGAAGGAAGCCAGAACACCGAGGAGTTTGCGGACGCTGAAGGATTCGACACGAACGAGCGCCCCAAAGAGAAGTGTGAAAATTGAGGAAGTGGAGGTCAAGATTGTGGAGGAGGCTACGGATGTGTATTCGAGACAGCCGGCCACGAGATAATTGGCTATGAACCAGAGAAGCGAGAACTCGAGAGAAAGTTTTGCGGTCTCGGATACACTTAACCTGTCTTCCTTCTCTTGTTCTTGTGGCTGCGGAAGATCTGTATCAAGGTCGTCGGTAGAGCTTAGGAGTCGGGAATGAGAAGCGCCCATAGAATCGTACTCTTGGTCTTCTCGACTGGATCCTTGGCGATACCGCCCTTTGCGGAGATTCTGGAGCCCAGTGCGGTATTCTGATAATTGGTCATGATAGTAGTCCACAGCTGAATCCTTCACATGTGACCAGCCATGCTCTCTCGAAATTCGTAGAAATATAGGAATCAACGATACAGCAAAGAATGATGTGTTGATATATGTAACAAAATATGGTTTCGAATAGGTATTATCGGCGAATATGTACTATCAATCTCAGTATTAGTATTGGGTATTCGAATTCCTTGATAGTTTCCCAGCTCAATATCCGAAGCTTGCCAAATGAGAAGCATACTCACACTGGCAAGAAAATTACTACTCGTCCACAACATCACTGTAACTCCCAATAATACCATCCCCAGAGTCCTGCGCGCTACATTCTCAAGGCCAACTCCGGCTCTGAATCCCACATTCTTACTACCGGTACTTGCAGTTGCACTTGTGCCTGTGATCGTCCTTTCCAGCGATATTCTCTGAGTGTGTGTCTGCATTGTAGCAGAATCCGCCGACGCACTCATCGCGCCGAGTTGAATTGATTGCGCCGTTGTTCTTGGATCAAGTTGCGAGATCTCGTCCTTTAAACGCCTTTTATCTTATCTATATCCCACCTATGCAACTGAAATCCGAGCGATGTTGATGATGTGAGTTTCGTTTGGAATTCCAAAAGATCATGGAGGTCGTAGACATATGCATATATGTTGATGCATTTAATAGTATAATAGGTCTTATGATGCCATGTAGATATTATTGAAGTGCGAATCCGATGTTCGTCTTCGATGCGTGATAGGTCCCTATATGGATGAGGTAGCAGTGAATTCGGAATACGAAGGATTTAGCACGCGATCGCAATCATTAACAATCCCTCTGCTAGTTAGACTTTGAGTAGGAGACAGAAACACAAGTTATCAAGTGAAAGCCACGCCAAGTGAAGGCTTACATTACTGTAACTAAAACCAAGACATTCTCATTTGAGGAAAATAAATAGCCCTTTATCGCTTGGCTTATATGTACCCAGATAGTTTCTTTGCGCTAATCGTTATCAAACCAAAACTTTATCCAAGAGAATGGGGTTCGAAGGGGGTCCAAAGGTAACCTTGTTTCAATGTCGATTTATGTTGCACTACTCTACTTCGCACAAGACTCACATCTATCACAGATAACTACTTGTTCTATCGAATAATTTGGTTCAATCAAAGATGCTTTCATTACAGAACTATAAAACCGTCTTTCTCATTATGCGTTCTGTATCATCAAGGAAATAAGAAAATCGCAGACCCAATAGCGCCAGAATGATCCTTATGTACAGTTGACGACCTTCTCATCAAAACTTCCAGTATAATTCCCTCAGTGGTTGAAAGGGTAGAGTAGAGAGAGAGAAAACGAGACCAATGCTTTCCGGACCCAACCAAGTGCCATTTAGCAGGCACAACCATCTCTATCGTTCTCGATGTGGATGTTGATTGGATCTGAGTAATCTCCGTTGTATTCCTCCGATTCCTCCTGTGCTAGGGCGTTTCTTGCAATTACTAGATTTGAATTAGCTAGGATCTGTTCGAGAAACTCGAAAGTTAGTTACCTTCAAAGGCTTGCTCAACATTGATGGCCTCTTTTGCACTTGTTTCGAAGTATGGAATATTGCCCTTTGAAGTACAGAAAGTCATAGCCCGTTTTGAGGAAATCTGAACCACGATTAGCAAAGATATTATACAATCGCTCCAATACTAAACTTACCACTCTCTTGTTCTCTTCGACATCAATTTTGTTGCCTAGAACGACCTATGTGACTGTCAGTGCCATGTCGAATTCCCGTAAGATTGCCAAACTTACAAACGGAAAGCTTTCTGGATCTCTGGGCGAGGCCTGGATCAGGAATTCATCCCTCCAACTATCCAATGTATCAAAACTCTTTGAATTGTTCACGTCGTAGACAAGGACACAGCAATCCGCTCCTCTGTAGAATGCGACCCCTAACGATTGGAAACGCTCCTGACCTGCTGTATCCCAAAGCTATATCCAATCATCAGCTACCAAATCCTAGGTTGCCATAAAAAGCGTGAAGCCCTCACCTGCATAGTAACTAATCGATCATCGACCAGGACTTCCTTTGTCAAGAAATCCGCCCCAATAGTCGCCTTGTAGCTTGCACTGAATTTCTTGTTGACCTAATCCGGTATCAGTCTCTAGTATCGGCGTATACGTCGCGATTGAAAGACGCTCGATAGGTATTCGACGTACATATTGGTTCATCAAACTCGTCTTTCCTACACCGCTATCGCCGAGGATAATAACCTGCGGATCTCAGATCAGCACCAAACTAATCATCAGATCCTCAACAGCAGTCCTTACCTTCAATAAAACCTTCTTGCGTGAAGCCATCTTTGCCTAGCTTGTGCTTGATCTAATCTTCCTCACGAAGCGCTAACTTTCTCCCTTGCCTCGATCTCTTTCTTGAACAAAAAAGGAGTGTAAGCACGTAGAATAGAGAAACTTTTCGGTCGTGATGGAAAGGATTCTTATTTTCCTTTCAAGACTTCGGGTTATGTATGTATTGGTGTAATACTTAATATAGGTTTGGTTACGTTAATCGAGGAGGAGGAACATTACATCGGTAACTTTAAGCTTTAGTGCTTGCCTCGTGCTCGTGCCTCTTCAACAAATTGCCCCATCCAGCCATTCAGCTATCCAGCCATCCATCGGAAACCCGCTAGCGCCGGCCGCTTGGTCCTATCAGTATTTGCTTATCGAGGTCTATCCCACCACAAGAGGCTACAGCTCATCCACAGTACCAGCACACATTCACACATGCATACCTACTGCATTAGAGAACTTCCTTATATATCCATACACTTGCAGCTTCTCGTACATGAAACTACCAGGCTGAATTTTTCATCAACAACCCTTATTATTCATAAATTCAACTCCTCGTGGAAATCTACTATAGGTAGAAAGAGATCGCATTCTATGATTGTTTATTGACGAATAACTACCTGGATTTTCAAAGCAATGAAACCTCAACTTATACGTCAGCAACCAAGAGAACGAAACAATGGCTTCCTGGCGCGATGATTATATAAGGGCTCTACAAGATCGCGATGAGCGCGAACAAACTAGCTACCAGCGCTTTGATCCTTCCTTCATAGACGCTTGTATGGCACCCCTTCTGAAATGAACTTTGTCTCAAGTCTAATAACTTGCAAAAGATACTCAGCTGCTCGACAAAGTCTCTGCTCAAACTGCTGCTGCTGCTGCTCACGACACCTCATCTACCTCCGCCAACCCCTCATCCCTCTCTTCTTCCGCCACATCTCAAAAAGCAATATCCAAAAATGCAACCTCCTCCGAGGTCCTTCAGCTCCGTGCTTCCTTGTCCGAAGCACTCCGTTCCTCTTCGCACTTCCAATCGCGTTTGAAGACCACCGAAACCTCACTCCAGGCTTTACGCACCAAAAGCGCTTCAGTGTCCAAACAATTAGAAACTTTAACTCGAGAACGAAATATTTTAGAGAGGAAAATTAGGGATCGGGATGAGGAGTTGCGAGCTAAGACCAAGGGGTTTCATGATGTGCAGGATGAGATGATATCTCTGAATTTGCAGCTTAATATAGCAGAGCAGAATGAGAAAAGAGCAAAAGCGGAGAATAAAGAGTTGATTGACAGGTGGATGGCTCAGAAAGGCAGGGAGGCAGATGAAATGAATAAGAGGTTTGGGACCTGATGCAAGAAATTGACGCTTGATCCAAGCTTATCACGCTCTGTCTTAAGACCACCGAGAAGGATAATAAGTGAACGAATAATGGTTGCTGTTACAAATACATTCATTTTTCCAAACATCTACTCTATGCCAACTTGCTGTGATATCGCTTTGTACTTAAGTACCCAATAATAACCTGCCCAATGGTATCAACTATGTAAGGAAACCGTATATTCAAATTCACAAATCATCTAACCCGACCCCCCCGTGTCTTTCTATCCTTTGGGGTCTTGTGATAGTTAGCCACGATAGTGCTGTCCTTCGTAGCAACGTAGTAATCTCCTCCGTTGGAATGCCAACTAACGTCGCCTTCTGCGTAAGTCTTCTTTTCGACTCGCAGTAAATTGATGGGATTGTGTTCATTGTAAGAATTAATGACATGGCCATCCGGCACGAAAGTTTTTAAACTCACAATCTTGCAACCCTCTTTTAAATCCAAAAATAGGTTCACAAGACTTTGGTTCAAAGCAGGCGCGAAGACTTGGTTGTTAACCAAGATAACATCAGCTCTCTTCATCACTTTGAGAATGTTTTCGTTATTCAAGAAATTCCCTTCCTCGAGGTTGACTGACCCGGCGCTGAGGCCCCAGGCCCTGCAACGTGCAGAAAATTCCGTCTGTTGTAAGGAAGCCAGCTTACAGCAGTTAGGCATTATTTCGCAACCCCAACTTTCGCAACCAACTTGTAGCGCGGCATGCACGACGACATTTCCTACTCCCGAACCAAGATCTATGAAAACTTGATCAGATTTCATCCGAGTGTCTTCCCTGAGAATTCGGGAAATGAATGGGAATGTGAGCTCGCCGTAAACATAATCCGTGCCATTTTGGTATTTATTAGTCAAGTCAACTTGAGGAGACACTGCTCGGTCGTAAACTTGCTGGAGTACCATCTTGAGAAGCTTAGACGATAGTGAGTGTTTATTTTCTAAGTTTTTCGCCAGCGATCCATTTTTGGTGAGAGTGCTGAGCGCGTCATTATAAGCCCCCACAGCATTCCTGAACTCAAGCAACAGCCCCTTCATTTTCTCTTTGTCGTGGGGCCTTTTTGCGGTGGACAGAGTCCAAGTAATATTGTTCGTCGCTTTGTTGATTTTCCGAATTATACCTGTTTCTGGATGTGCAAACTCCGCTGCTTGTTCCTCGGTCAAATATTCATCCTTTACAATTTCCACAATCTTTGGTATTTCGTCATAAGGGTTGATCAAATCTTCTCCTGCGGGATCGATAACCTCACCTTCGGAGATGAGTTGGTATCTGTAGTGACGGCATTGATTAGCTAGGTTTGACATCAGAATATAGAAGTTGAATTTAGTAGACATTACCTTTCTCTTCGACTGACACTGGGATATCTGAGAAGGACCGCATCACCCTCTTCCTTCTTTCTATCGCAAACTTTCTCGCCGCTCTTAGCCGTGCGTTTCGTCATCATGACATCGGCCGCGTGGATCATTCTACATGTAGAGCCTTGCGCATTATCGGATTCCGTCGAAAAGGCTTTCTTGTCCTTCAGATTCCTCTTCAAATCGGGCTCGATATTTTCCGGCTTGGCCCGTTTGGAAGACACGGCCACCTCTTCATCTTCCTCGCTATCACTTGTCAACGGTTGTTGACTCGGGCTTTTTCGAAGAGTTAGGCTTGCGTTTTTCTTAGTGTTACGGCTTCCGCTGATTTCTCTTTCTTTCCTTTTCTTTCCTGCCTCGGGGGGAGGGCTTGGGACGGCTAGTCTGCCACGGGCATCAGTGAATTTTGATACAGGTGTCCCAATTCGAAGGCCATTACTGGATGTCCTACTAGATAAAGTCGGCCTCTGTTTTGGAACCTTTTCGGATTTGAATTTTGGTGCCACAGGTTTAATGTTCGTTAGTCCGAAATTCAAGCTCATTCCTGCAGATTTTCAGAATAAGAAAGAGAGTAAACAAATACAAAATAATAGATTAAAATATGCTCGCTGGTAATTCTAAGATGGGTGTAAAGGCTGAGTGATGTGAAAGTTGAAGGAGGTATGTATTGTATGCAGTGTATATCTTGAAAGAGTAAATCTATAGAGGACTAATAATAAAGACTTGCAGGCAGGCACGACTCAAAGGGCTGTTATGCAGAGATCTACACTAGTATTGATCACGTGTCTGAATACCACCAAATAGAGTTTAGAATTCACCATGATAATTCATGATATTAGTAAAAGTATGAATTACATACAATCAATAGAGAATCATGAATGTTGTGGGTGTTAAATATGTACCTCCTTACACACTTTTGCTTGATCAATCAATATATTGTGGGAATAGAAATTTATAGAAATTGAGAACAATAAAGGAAATGCTTTTGACAAACTGATCATGGACCTGACCTACTGTGCACTAGACATGTTTAGCTCCCGTATTAAGGGACTTTTTAAGGAAATATTAAGAGATTGTTCTGGAATGAGTGGAAATAAAATCGGAATAACTCTATCCCGGATAACACTTGACAAAAAAAAACGTACTGCACATTATCAAGGAAAACATCAGGGAAAAAACTTTCAAGAGAGCATAGCTTTATATCTTATATCTTAATGCTAGCAAAGGAATTAGCCAAGGAAATGTGCATATCATTACAATTCGTTATTTGACAACCAGGCTGTCCGGTTAGAATGTGTGAAGAGTGACGGGATCAAACAGTATACCTAGGAGTATAAAAATGCTATTGTCACAGACTGGATGTAACCCTTTCATGTGTTGATTACTGTTGTGATATACATAGGTACCAGGTAGTTAGCAAATATATTATTCGCTCAATTTTGTTTAAATTCTGTTAGTTCTTCACATTGGACATCTAGAGATGACTTTAGTAGATCTCTTTTCTTCTTTCATTCCCTAGCAACATACAAATAAAAATCTCAAAGATGCAAACACAGATACAACAATCAACGGAAGACGCACAGGAAACCCTCAGTCATTCTGAAATCATGGTCATCTTATTTCACGTTATCATTCAAATTCATCTTGTTACTGATAGGGTCGTTGAGAGACGTGAATCCATAATTGCAGTCAAAATATAATAGGATGATAGCACGCAATTGGCTGTATGAACAAACATGGGGAATGTGAGAGTGAGGATCATCCATTATTCCTCCAAGATAGATAACTTTTGTATGCCCAGGCTTACTTTTTGGGAAACAGGAGAGCAGACCAGTGAAACAACACACAATAGACCCCAACAGACCCAAGTGTATGATATGACAGATAGTCTAACATGCCAGTCAATAACACCATGCGCCCCGAAGAGGTAGATAACATTGGTGTAAAGACCGCCCATATTCAATCCAGATTTTACTAGTATAGCAAAGTAGAGTTAATTCCAGAAAAGCTTTGTTTATGTTGTCGGTCTGTGATATTGTTCTGGACCAGTGAGGCTAAACATGGGCATAATGAAAATCTAGGCACAAAGATTTATGTGAATCCAACGCCGAAGGAAATCGTTTTGAGAATTGAGCATCAGAAAATTAATCTTTTTGCCATGCAGGAGCAGCAGAGTCACGCTCAGTGCACCGAGAATGCTGGCCCGGTTTGTCAATGTTTCATTGAAAACTTGACGCCTCTTAAAATCTGTTATCTAAGAAGCAATAGCACGTTGGCCTGCGTTACCACCACGGTTATTTTTCTTGGGTTTAGACACCGTGCTCCAGCCATCCTCTTCCATGACTGCAGTTTCAGTTGTAGCAGCAGGGCTTTGGGCTGGTGCAGTCGCATTTTGTCCTCCGCCATTTGAATTTTGTCTGTGGTTCCTTCCTCCATCATTGTGTCGTGGGCCTCTTGGTGCATAATCACCTCTACCCCTGGGTCCTCTTGGAATGTCATCCCTGGGTGGTTTAGGTCCAGATGGACGTCTCCAGGCTCCTGTGTCAGATGGTTTAGGTTTGGCATCTCTAACAATCTCTTTTGGTTTGACAGCCTTATCGTCAACAATCTCGCCGTTTGCATTCTCAGTTTCAATTGTCTCTCCTTCCTTTGTTGCTTCTTCGCCTTCACGTTGCATGATTTCAACTTTCTTCTCGTTGTCTTCAGTTTCCTTAGCCTTTGCAGCTTCTCTCTCCTGCTTGGCCTTCTCATCGGCCTCCTTTTTCTCTTTGATGGCCTGTTGTCGCTTCTCCTCAATTTCCTTCTCCTTTGCGGCAGTATCAATTGGACGAGCAGCTCCAAATGGGCTTGCCTTCGCATCACCTGCGGCAGATGACGAGGACGAGTCAGCAGGGGCCTCGGAAACGGTGCGCTTTGCAAGGTTCAATCTTGGTCTACCACCAGTTGGGGCAGATGGGAGGGCTGGAGAAGCTGGAGCCTCGCTCCCTTCACGGGATAGAACAGGTGACTTTGCGGCTGGTGCAGCTGGTGGGTCGGGTCGCATTTTGCTACGCCATTGATTGTCTTGATCGGCGGCGGTGGGCGCACGCTCAGCGGTGGGTCGCTCTTGAAACTCACGTCTGGGTGGTCTTGATCCTTCTTGCGAGCCAGAGCCTTGACCTTGAGATCTACCTTCACCCCAGGCAGCTGGTGAAGCTTTGCGGTCTCTGAAACCTTCGGCTCTTGGTCCATCGTTTGTTCGGGGTCGGCCACCTTCTCTTGGAGCACGCTCCTGTTGGGCGAGGGGTGAAAGTGGACCCTTTCGTTCCCAGTTTCCAAAGTCTCGAACCTTGCCATCACTTTCGGGCTCACGGGGGGCTCTACGCTCGCCGCCTTCCTCGCCAAAACGGCTAGATTGGTATCCTCGATCCGAAGGGCGACGCTCTCCTCCACGGCCCGGTAAATCAGGTAGGGGTCCCTTTCTACTCCAGTCTCCAAGCTCTCGTACATCTGGACGGTCACCACGATCCTTCGCTGTAGCACATATTAGTGGATAGCGCAAGTACGAAGGGTATCAAACTTACGAGGGTCAGCAACACTGATTCTAATGTTACGTCCTTGGAACTGAGTTTGGTTCAAAGTCAAGGCGGACTTAAGACCCTCCAAAGAGCCGAATTCTGCATATCCGAATCCCTTTGGTTTCATCTCCATCTTATCCTCAATGATGCGAACATTGATACATTCGCAGCCGACGAAAAATTCGTTAACATCGCCGACGGTAGCATCGAATGAAAGGTTTCCAAGATGAACAGTGTACGGTGGCTTGTCGGGAAGAGGGAGTTCCTCGCGAACGGAATAACCTATTGAAGGTTAGAATTAGAAAATCATTGAAAAGGGTGATTTGAAGGAAGGTGATGGGAGAGATTTACCTCCGGCATTGTTGCCATAAGTACCAGTGGTAGAGCTATAGGTACGTCTCTCATTGCTGCTTCCACCATATCCAGAAGGACGTGAGTCTATCATAATCAGTATTCATATTTTGCGAAATTGGCCACGATCCATGTGCGTTTGTATTCACATACCGGCTGTAATAGATGGAAATTAGCAAGGCTCCAAATCGATATAGGAATAGAATAACTTACAAACTGGCATATCTTCCATCTCATCGGCCCATGATCCCAACTCTACATCGATATCAGTATGAAAAAGGTTCTTGTGCGAGGACGGTAGGTGTTTTCATACTCTCGTCAGCCAAGAAGGACCCGAGGGACATCTTCTGCTGGTCCTTCTTCTTAGGAGCTATGGCACAACTACAATTAGCTATTATATACTCGATAGTTTGAAGACCCACACCGACAGTATCATGGTCGCGATAGTCGATGAAAGGTGAGGGGGAGCGCTTACCCATGATTGCGGTTTTTTTTCTTAGGACGCTGCGCAAAAGTGTTTGCGCGTTGTCCGAGACAGAGTATCGAAGGTACTACTAAGTCCCTTCAATCGATCGTGTGTATTTAAGGTTTAGGTATTCCTTGGGATATTCGAGGCTCGTCGAATATCTTTTTGTGTATGGGTAAGAAGAGGTCGAGGTTCTTCGTGGTGGGTTTAGATTCCAAAATGGAAGAATTATTAAAAGTGCGAAGTTTGACAAGGGTTGTGCGAAACTAGTGGGGCAAATTCTTTCACTGGCGCTGTGTTAGTGAATTTGCGTTTGTTCAATGATATGGAATTTTTCATCGAAGTCGTATCAATAATTATTACATTTACATATTCACATTTCATAGATAATTCGTATTTTTATATATTGGATTTTCTAAGGAGGGAATTATCTCCCATTGGATACGATAAAATAGTTAAGTACCCACTAGATATAAATCCCGTCTCGTATATACATAGGCAGGTACTAGTAGGTACGCAGTTTTGATATCTCAGTCAGATAAAGACACGACATTGCACAGTAAATATGTAGGTGGAATTTATATTCATCCTCTTCATTCAGTCAAGACTAGAGGTTATCTATACCAATTTTATGTTGGTTGATTGACAAGTGGAGCCTCAGAATCGGAATAACATCATGATATAAATCTCAGACGCTCACATACTAGTATCATGCAGCCAAACTCTTGTTCCCTTCGAAAAATAAGAGACGATATGACAACTCCTAGAGCAAAGGAAGACTCTTCTCCCTCAATGGCTCCCAGCAATCAGTCCCAAGACCCCAGATCGGGTGATTTACCTCCTGAGTTGATGGATATTGTAAAACCTGCTCTACAATTTGGTGGCCTTTCTGGTATGTCCTAGTCTCGTTCCATCTCTATCTCCTATTTGTAGAGACAGAAACATTTGTACGCCCCAGCAGCTCTTTCGATTCATTATCACGTGTGAATCTTCACACAACTCGCTTATCCCTCTCACAAATTATACACATCAATCATGTTACCTTACCACTGTTCTGATACTATCAAAGCTAACAAGCACTTTCAGCACTTTCTGGCACTATAATTGGTGGGTTTTCTGGTATCCTTGTGTCTCAAACTCCAGTTCTCTTCGCCGTCGCCAGCTCTATTCAATGGGGCATTCTTGGTACCACCTTCTGGGGAACCCGTACTGCCCTTCTCTCCCGTTACAGGACCGCGTCTATATACCCGACGCCGCAAGAGAAAGCGATCTCCACTTCCCTAGCTGCTTCCCTTGCTGGCGCTACTGGAGGTATACTGCGTGGCCCAAAGAATATTCTTCCTGGGTTTGTCGTTTTTGGGGCTGCTGGATATGTGGGACAGAAGATCTACGATGCTGTGGACGAGAGAAAGATGGAGGAGTTGAGGTTGGAGGACGGTGGAAATCAAAAGAGTGGGGGTGATTGGATGAACTCGAAATGGGTGCCGTGGAAGAAATTATCTGATGACGAGTATGAAGGAATGTTGAAGGAAAGATTGTTAAAGGTTGATGCGGAAATTGCCATTCTAGACGAAAGTCTGCAGGCTTTACGAGAACAGCAGAACGAGGCAGGAAAGCTTCAAGGAACAGTTGAAAAGAATCATTAGATTCCTGTCTAGCTTCTATACACCATTGTAAAAGAATTTTTGGCTATTCAAAGCTTTAGCATTAATTTATTTGTAGCCTACATTATCTCTTTGTGAAAGTCATCGAATACAGCACATGATCTACTTAACATATAAAATTTGATTGATTTAGTGCTACATTTACATTACGCCGTTCATTTCCTTCCCAATCAAAATTTATTGCCCGTACAAAGCTTTTTTGGTATCTTCTGGTTCACCATGATGACTATCACTCCTCATCATCTTTCTTTCCAGACCTATTTCTGACCCACTCCGCAGCAATCGCTGTTACTCTCTCTTGTGACTTTTTGTCACCATTAGTCTCTTCCCACTCGGTCCATCTTTTGAACCACCCCATCGCACCCTTGGGTTTCAATCCTTTGATTCGAGCTACTCGTTCAAAAACACCCCTTACAATGCTCTTATCACCTGCCTTAATTTCCAGATCCAAAAGCTGGCCCCAGATATCCAATCGCTTACTCCATTTTGCCAAAACACCCTCGAAAATTGTGCGCCCACGTTCTGGAGAGCCGTGTTCAGAGCGGAATTCTAGAGCTGCAAATTTAAGCGTCAAGGGAAGATGGGTGTGTGGAGGAAGAGACTGAATTGCACGTGGAAGGAGAGCACGACCACGGTCAGGGGCCCCGAGAGTATTGAAAAGAAAGTGTGCATAATTGACCCAAACGTTGGGGGATTGTGAGAATTTCTTAGTGAGAGCTTGGAAGAGTTCATCGGCTTTCTGTATGGCTGTTAGCTTATATTTTTTTGAGATTATATGGAAGTATTCCTTACCTTGTTTTTGCCAGATTGAATATAGATACTAGCTAGTCTCTCGTGAACCTCTTGGGCATCGTTGTACTGGCAAGCTCGCTTAAACACAGCTTCGACAGTTTCATCACTTCCATAAGCAATTTCCAGATTGAGAAGAGCGAGCCAGATATTAAGCTTCTCAGTTTCCTCGCGCATGTTGATAGTTTTGATGGCACGCTCAGCAATTTCTCTGGCCTTGCCTAGCTCGCTGAGTTGCATCTGGAAAGCCATGTACTGGGTCCAGAGACTGGAAGAGTCTGGCTGACCCAGAAGGAGACGCTCGAAGTCACTGACAGATTGCGGCCCATTGGCATCAAGGTCACCTGTTCTATCAACCTTAATCTCCGCCTTTCTCTTCTTCTTTTTGGGTTTCTCTTCGGCGGCTTCGTCATCGGAATCTGCATTGGATTGGCCATCAGCTTGGTCCAGGAGATCAGCAGACCAATCAAATCCGCCTGCGCTAAGAGCAGGGAAATCGCCTTCAGCATCAGGCATTTCCTCGTCAGAATCCGAGGCATCGTCTCCGTCCTCTGCGGCACTTTCAAGGTCTTGCACATCATCGAGGTCAATACCGCCTTCACTGTCGTCGTCATCATCATCATCGATGTCCATACTGTCAAGCTTGACGCCATCCACACCGTCATCATCACTCTCATCGTCAGACTCGCTTCCGTCCTCAAAGTGTGAAGCTTTCATAGAGAAACTAATGCGTTTCTTCTCGGTGTCCATTTTCAATACGATAGCTTTAACTGCATCACCTTCAGAGTACAGTTTTTTGACATCGTGAACACGCTTTTCGGCCATTTCACTTTGGTGACAAAGGCCGCTCACATTTGCAGAGCCATCGACAACAATAAAGACACCAAAATCCTCGACTTTGCGAATCTTGCCGGTAATAACTTGGTTCACTTGGATATCATTGAAGGTCAAAGGCGCAACGTAATCTTTGTCGATAACAGAAGGCTTAAGACTCAATTGAACATGGTTCAAAACCTCGTCGACAACTGTGACTTTGCCTTTGACCAATTGATCAACCTGGAATTCGGATTTCCAGTCTTTGATATAAGAATCCGAAAGGTCGGAAATTCGAACATACGCTGTCACATTACCACCCAAGTTGACAAACAGACCCTTGTCAGCAACATGTTTGACAAATCCACGCACGATGTCGTTTACTTTCAGTTGTGAAATGGATGATATTTCTGGATCTTGAACTGCTGCTGATGAATTCATCACTCTGGATGCTCTCGTCGATAATCGAACGCGTTTGTTTGGAACGTCGATATCAGTAACGCAAACACGAACAATATCATTCTTGGAGTATTTCGAAGGATCAGCTTCTGAATAGTCGTCGCAAAGGTCCGTGAGATTTATTGGTGCAGAGATGCTATTAGTAAGCTGTACCATTACCTGTCTTTCATTGACTCTGGTTACTTTTCCTGGTACGATCATGCCTTGGCTTAGCTTATCAAAAGTCAGGGCTTCGGAATCTTGACCAGAGCGGGCAGACAAATCTAGACGGTTTGTTTCAACATCGACGCCCTTGACGTGAACCCGAATGGCAGATCCAACTGGAAAATTTGCTGCTAGGTCCTTGAGTAATGATACATCATCTGATACATCTAGAGCGCTGATTCGGCCACGCACGCTTGGAGATAGGTTTACCCAGAGGCAATCCGCTCCAACGTTATTGACGAATGCTAACCAAGAAGAGCCAACTTCAATTTTGTCCAAGGATACAGGATCTTGTGCAGACTCAGTTTGATCACTGGGCTTAGCGGATAGTTCAAAGACTAAGGTCTTGCCAGATCTGTGACTAATAGGCAGGAAGCGATGGTTACGCGCATCGTGTATTCCTAAAACACGAACATCGACAATTTGCTTTGGCGAGAATGACTTGAGAGGCTGCTTTTTGGATTTTATCTCCGACCAAGAGTCAAAGGCTTGTGACACATCAATTCGGCCTTGGATGTTATCGGCAAGTTGCACATTTACTTGAGTATCTTTAACGGACGAAACCCTTGCCTTCGTCAGGCGACCAAGTGTAATGTCGTCAATACTCTTGATAGTTTCATCGATAGGGTTCACAGCTTCCAGATTGGTACCAGGGGCTAAAGGCTCGTTCGACTTTTTGTCGGAAGTTGCATCAGCCATAGATAAAAGGAATCGCCGTTGTCCATGGTCGATAGTGAGAACCTTGACCTCTATTGTTTGGTATTTTTTAAATCCAAAGTCTGGTAAACGAAGGTTCTTCTCGGGTATCTTGTTCTTGGGCAGAAGCCCTGTAAGACCGCCTCCAAATTGCACAAATACTGCTGTTAATGTTATGTTTTTAACGAATCCATGTACTGTCTTCTTTTCCTTGACATCATCGAACATTCTCAGTAAAGTCTTATTTTGGGCGGCCTTGACAAGTGCAGGTTTATTCGTCAGGACTATCAAACGCTTTTGCTCAAGCTTGTCCAGGACAGCAAGATCTGACAATACTTGACCAACGCGAATGTTCTTGAACGAAGAACGGCTTTTGTTCTCAGATCCATCAGAAAGATGACCGACAGGTAGTATCGCTTTCAATCCAAGTCCTTGAATCTCGACAGAAATGTCGTCGTTCGACTTTTCTATGACAAGAGCGGACACGATTTCGCCAATTTTGAGATTCTTCAACGCATTCTGCTGTGCCAGTCCAAAGACAGAAGGATCTTTGCAAGAAACAGTTAATTTCTTGGCCTCAGGATCGACCTTCAAAACATGAACGTTGACGACTTGTCCGATTTTGAAATGTTGGCCAGGGTCCTGTATGTAGGCCTCGCTCATTTCTGAGACGGGCAAAAACCCTCGAACAGTGCCGTAAAACTGAACTACCGCACCAGTCTTCAAAATATTCACAATAGTACCAGGACTTTGCATCCCAACAGTTACGTCATCATACGAGATCACAGCAGGTGACTCGGAATTGACGAGTGTCTTCTTGAGCGTTAATCGAATTTGTCGTTTTCCAGGATCTGTAGAGAGAACACGTGCCGTAACAGCCATTCCTTCCTTAAATTTCTTCTCGGGGTGAAGCAATTGTATATCTGCCAGGTGAGTTTCTGGAACAAGTCCAGAAATGTTTTCGGCCAAATTAACCAGTAGTCCGCCGACACCTTTGTCATTAACGATGAGCTTTTCAACCTTTCCCTTTACAACCTCTCCAATCTTCAAATCTTCAATTCGCAAGTAAGGCTGTTCCAGAACACTTTTCTCCAAAGAAATGAGGTATACGCCATCAAGAGAGTTGTAACCAAGGACACGACCACGGTGGACCGAGCCTACCTTATATGGCCCCGTTGTTTCTTCCAACGTATCTATCTTGCCGTCCTTGACTCTAGAGATGTGGATGAACCCAGGAATCCCTTTGACTCCCACATCCACAAAAAGACCGACTCCAGACTCGACTTTCTTGATTGTAACTTCTTCGACGATGGTAGACAAAGGTAGGGTGTCAAGTGGATTTACTTTGTTTCCGGGCTTCCCCGCTTGCTGTTGCGACAACGACGTAACATGGTCAAGAAGAGAGATACCAAGTTTTTGAGGGTCCGAATTTGGAAAGGTGCAAATAACTCTTCCTCTGACCTTAGCCCCGATCTTGAATTTCTTTTCCAGCTCCTGGTTCATAACACTAGTTCCAGAATGCATCAAATCTGCAGTAACGTCAACCATGCCCATGACCTTTCCAGTAAGGCCCCTGGAGCTGACATCAACGATCAAGGTCTCGACCGCAGTTCCTGGGAGGAAGGCGTCAACTGTTGGAGCATCTGTGAGATAGTTCGATTTCTTCACATTGCCAATCTTCTGAGTGTCTGCGCATAGTTTGACAGTCTTCCCGTTAGAACTCAGACCAGTGACCATGCACAAAAACACTGCACCTTCTTGCACATCGGCCAATACTACTTCGTAACCAATGTCTTTTGCGCCCATGAAACCACGAATACCAGAATCTTCAAGCCCAATGTTCATAATTAAACCGTGATCTTCGACACTCGTAACAGATGCCATCAAAGTGGTATTGGTGATGAGATTTTGTGGAGTGACGCCATTATTGGCATGTTGTGGTCGAAGGGACAATTCGATTCTTCGTTTTCCTTTTGATAGTGTGGCTGTATTTGTATCGTCGCTGGTAGAAACAACATATGCCCTTAGGTATTGACCCGTAGAAAACATTTTCTTCAAGTCAATATCCTCCACCTCGAGCTCATCGTCTGCATCATCTTCCTCGGCGGCCGCAATCGCCTCAATTCGTTCTGTAACTTTATCCGAGATCGAAGTAATGGGTACATAGCCTGTCAGGTTATTTGGCAGAGACAAAGCAATGTCTGTAGCATTGATCTGGGACACCTGGCCAAGAACTAAAGAGCCCGATACTAGTCTCTGCGAATTGTAAGCCGCAGTCAACTACAGTATTTAGTGGTTTGTAATACATACCTTGTAGCTCAATCCTTCAATTTTGACAGTGTCTTCTTCAACTTCGCTGTCATGAGCTTTCTTTTTGCCCTTGCCTTTACCCTTTCCCTTCTTCCTTACTTTGGTAGCATCTCCTCCCTCTTGATCTTCCCCGTCAGGTTTGGAAGATTTGGCACCATATTGTTCAAATAGAACATCTCTGGTGGCATCAATCTGGATTTGTTTATGTTCCAATGGAGTCAAAACACTTGCACCACCTCTTGGGAATGCCACTTCCTCCTCCCTGACTCTTGAAATTTTGGT
The DNA here is from genome assembly GCF_014898465.1 of Botrytis porri. Lineage (NCBI taxonomy): Eukaryota > Fungi > Ascomycota > Leotiomycetes > Helotiales > Sclerotiniaceae > Botrytis > Botrytis porri. Next base: position 1,131,496 of record NW_024066078.1, read on the forward strand.
CGCTGGTGGTGGTTTTGTGGTAGATGTGCTTTTCCCCTCTTTCTCTTCTGCCCTGGGTCGTTTCGAAGGTCGATCATCAGATTCTGAGATTTTCTTTGATCGCATGAATGAATCATTGGTAGGACCAGTCTTTCTCTTCTTATCGAGTGGCGCCATTATTATTAATTGAAAGGAATGGCTCGTGAATATTAAGAAAAAAGATATCGAGATCGCACAGGAAACGAACGACGACTTTCGAGCTTCACAACTTTTTTTTCTTCTTCCTATCAATAATCGGAAAAACTTGCAGGGATTAATGAAGGACCGACATTCCGCATCGTTCAGGATCAAAATAAGGCTGACAGCAGGCTGACTAACGCAAGGCTGACACCATGGAGGGTTGACCTCGGGAAAATGACAGACACGCAGGCCAGACACGCAGGCCCGGGGGGGGGTTAATAAGTATCACGAAAATCACAATATAAATAGGAATAGTCCGAATCATACATATTTCTACATATTCACACATATTCATCATACCTTATTAGTATCTATCTCTGGATCGTAATGTTTGATAGGTGGTTCAAGGTTCTTGCTTCTAGCTTTTCTGCTACTGCACTTGTGGTTGCTTTTTTGGCTCTTTGGCTCCAAAATGATTTAGTCACATGGTAATTCAGAACTGCTAGGCACATACAAACGTTATCACAATTCATATATACATGCCGACGTACAGTAAACTCTGAAAACTAGGTTTGAACACTCACGATCCCACGTACTTAATCTCCGTCGGCGCTTTCACTGGTCCCTAGGTATTGAATTCCTTTTGTTTTCGATCTTCGACTTCTCGATTGCCAGTAAGGTCTTTACACATTTTCCTCTTGGTACCACAGCGTACAGAGTATTATTAGAACGACCAATCCAAACACCCTTGCACGGGGCAAATAACCTTTTTACTCGCGGGGCAGGAATATATGTTATTTAGTGATATGAGGCTTTTGCATCATTTCATTAAGTAGTCGCGCCCCTTGGAGGAATTCGAAAACCGGTCGTCCGAATAGTCAGGAGTAATCGATCTTGGAATGCTACCCTCACGCAAACGATCAAAACTAAATCCTTCCAAGGACCAGTCAACGTCTTCCTCAAAAAATGCCGCAGAACCGGGACAGACCACTAGCAACAACGGTCAGCATGGTGCAGCTTTTGACAAAAAAGTAAGATGCCCAAGTTCCGTTGCTGTTGAAACGAGTATGTGTCGGTGTAGTGAAGCTAACAAGGTAATAAAGCTCGGATCGAGGGCGAGTTGGTATGGAACTTGGCCGCGAAAATCTACTGTTTCTACACAGGTTGTGAAAGAGACAATCTTAGCTGATAAACCATCGAACGGGAATATGGCGACGGAATTGAGCCATCGCAATCAACGAAAACCTTCATCAGTCACATCAAGACCCCCATCAATGTACCCAGGGAAAAGCAAACCAGCATCGGAAATAACATTGAGCGTTCCACCGCAGGAGACTTCGAACAACAAAACAAGTAGCAAGAAAGATGAGAATGTACCCCGAGGCGTTGGCAATCCAGAAACACCTCCAAGAACCCGATCGTTGGGTGAGTCAGATACACCGAAAGAAACAAACTCGCAAAGCTCGCCGATTGCTGAGATTGCAAAGCTGCCGGTCACATCTCAAGGCTGGTTAGGCTGGTTAGGCATGCCATCGCAAATATCAAAGGAGTCAAAAGTGTCTAGTCCTGTGGTAGAGGAGCCTCAAAAACAAGATACTGAAGAACTCCCATCAAATGAGACAATTATACCAGAGCAGGCAATGGCAGAAGAAGCGATGGAGGCTCCGAAACAAACATTATCAGCATCGAGGTCATGGTTTAATTTATGGTCAGCCTCTCAACCTCCAATTCCTGCAGAAGGCCCAAGAGAACCAGTTTTAACCCAAGAATTGGAGAGCAATCCCATCAAAATTATCAAAGATGCATCGAAAGATGCACCTAAATCTCCACAATCGACACCGAGTAGATCTACAACGCAACCTGGTGGGTCTAGTTGGGCATCGGCGTTTTGGTACTCCGACAATACCAAAAAAGGTACCGAGCCTCTGGAGGATAGTAATAAGGGGGAAACTGGCGAGTTAGCAGTCTCGGGCGAGCAATCTCAAAGTCATCCGCTTCCAGCTCAAGCTGTTCCAGCCGTTGATACTAATACGTTAAATGGGGACAAAAAGCCAAAAGCAACCGGCAAGAAAAGTCGACCGAAGTCTATAGATATTGAAGAAATCTCTCAGAAAACTGCAAGTGCACAATTAGATGATGCATCCAAAAAAGTCACCACCCCATCTCACATCCCGTCGCCGCCTAATCTATTGCTACCGTCCGTACAAAGTACATATCACTTGATGGAAAATCCATCATTCTTACGACAATTGACAAGATTGATTGTACGTGGTCGACAGAAACCCATGAAGCATGTATCTTTGGCGGAGGAAGTACCAACAATTAAGAATGCAGTCGCGATAGGCGTGCATGGTCTATTCCCTGCACCTTTGTTGCGCAAACTCATCGGACAGCCCAGTGGAACGTCGATAAGATTCGCTAATCATGCAGCGGCTGCTATAAAGCGGTGGGCAGATGCACATGGGTCTCCTAATTGTGAAATAGAGAAAGTGGCACTTGATGGCGAGGGCAAAATCTTTGAGAGGGTGGATAAACTTTGGAAACTGCTCAGTAATTGGACCGATCGATTACGGCAAGCAGATTTCATTATGGTGGCTGCTCATTCACAGGGTGTCCCGGTTGCTTTGATGCTTGTATCAAAATTGATAGAAGAGGGCATAGTATCGTCAGCAAGAATTGGCGTGTGTGCGATGGGTGAGTTGCGAGAAATCATCCTGGTATACAAATATCTCTAACAAACCATTAGCTGGTGTGTCATTAGGCCCTTTTGCAAGTCACCAAACTGGATATCAAGCAGCGTTATTCAACGAAATGATCACGGAACTCTTTGAGTTTGCAAATTACGAAAGCGAGGTAGCAAAGCATTATGAAAAGGCCCTTCGACGGGTCTTAAAGTATGGAGTAAGGGTAACCTTTTGTGCGAGTATTGACGACCAACTCGTATCTATTGAGGTATGTCAACATATTTTCCCGATTTTGTTGATGTCATTACTAACAGCATCCTAGTCCGCCATCTTCTCGCCAGCAGAACATCCATACATTTACCGAGCTGTATTCGTGGATGGACGCATACATGCTCCGGACTTCATTGCCCACTTAGTCGGCTTCGCGTTAAAATTACGCAATCTTGGTGTGTCCGATCACGGGCTTATTCGTGAACTATCGGCACCTCTAGCTGGAAGTCTCTACACTGGTGGTGGTCACTCCCGTCTTTATGATGACGACAAAGTATATGAGTAAGTCTTCTCTTCTTTCTAGAAAATTTTCCTACTTTATTAACGTGTAATCTCAGCATGGCAATGGATCATGCCCTTACCACTACTTCAGTTCCCGACGTACCTTTGCATATGTCCCAATACGCCCCGCCTACAAACGCAAATCCGTACGTTTTACCCTGGATCATGCGTGGTGTACTCGAGGAAGAATTCGTGAAAACCGAACTGCACAATGAAGCAGTGGAACTACTGAAGCAATTCGATGATTGGAAACCCACTACTAAAGTCTTACAAGATGTGAAGTACCGGTTGGAAGCCGTCAGATCTAAACTATGAGGAAGAGTCGGCATTGTACATCAGTTTGATCGGGAGTTTTAGCATTTGTGTATTATAAGATTGCGTTTGGACATTCAGGAGGCGTAACTTTGCATATATACTATACATAGGGATTTGGTGAGCAGGGCATACTGCATGGGATGCGAGCGTAGGCGTAGGGAAATTTACTTAGGCTTTTATACTTTTATACTGGAAATCTGATGTCCATATTGTTTGCCTTCAGGTGTGTCTTTTTAATATGACTTTTTATTTATCGATATCTTTCCTTGCATTCGAGATTGAGTGTCAAACCAAATTGTTGGTAAGGTCTAAACCGACCTTTAATTATTGCTCTACTATTCATATAATCTAATAGCATATCTGTACTTCTATATCTCACTTGTAGTAGGTTTGCAAAGCATAACTCTGTTGTTCTATTTCATTGCATAGATTAGAAGACACTACTCAATTCCCTAACTCGACATAAAATCGCAGCGTGTCTACCAAGTATCTGGACCACATGATAGGTACTTCCAAGCCTTCAAAATTCAAATGTAGAATTCAAATTCACGGACAAGTATTGCTTTGGAATCTGGATTTTGATTACTTTTATTATATTGTTTATTGATAATCATCATGGCTGCTAGGGTCGAATTGATAGATTATACTTCTAATAATAATAAAATTCAGTTCTTGTCGATATGCGTAATGTAATTTATCACATCTATCGGATTCAAACAAGACTATCACGAGCTCGCTTAGTGCTCCTGGTCAGTGGGTAGCAAGCACACGGAGTATATATCATGCACATATTGAACTGAACTATTTCATCACGGTGTACTGATACCATACCATATCAATATCGAGTCTTAACACACATATATATAACTTACAACAAAACTAACAATCAGTCCACTATCCATTTAACCATTCGTCCCACCACGATTTTCATCACGATGATACTCCCAATGCAGCTGTAGCTGTAGCTGTATCTTCACAATCAATTGTCAGTTCGCTTGCTAGTTTTTCTGTCACTCGTTATTGCTCGCCAATCCTAATAAGGAAGTTCAAGGGGGGGGGAGAGTTTATTTCTTTTTCCCATCTACTTTATTCAATTAGAACCATATACAGGCGCATCGCTTGGTCTTAGCATAGCTAAATAGACCGAATCGATTATGAATTTACTACTACTACTATACAAGTTTGCCAAACAGGCACGAAAGAGTCAGGCGAGGATCAAGTACTCCTGACTCGGTGTGGAAAGAAGTTTAATGCTTCCCCTGCCTCATGAAATCACATCCCCCCTTTCATTCATCCTGAACTGACACTCAGGGGTTAAGTGAAAATTGATATTTTCAATGTCATTATTGGAGTTTTTATGTATAAAAGTACTCACATTAGACTAAGTATTACAAGTAAGAGGATACCCACTCTCCACTTTCTGGAGACTGGATCCTTTCTATAGGTATATGTCATAAACCACAACAATTTTTACCAACGATGCGCAAGATTAGCACCGTAATTACCCAATCTCCTCTTTAAATCCAATTTCTAGTCATTTTTACCCTTTCTTCTATTTTCCTCGGACCCAGTTAAACTGTCTTCGCTAACCCCAACTGTAAAAGAAAAATCGGTCTCTCCCACTAACTCCTTTACACAATCCACCAACGTAGCCAGATCATCCGTCACCAACGAACTCGCCACTTGCATAACAGCATAAGCGCTATATCCCGGCTCTTGGATATGTCTCGAATCTAATATTCCACTATCAAGAGATTCAAGTCGACGATTCAGGCTATAAGGTTGGGGGAGTTGGATGAAAGGGGGAAGGGCCACGCCTGCACTGATCGCAGCGGAAAGGAGCGCAAGTGTTGAGGTTATTTGATGGCTGGTGGGTTCAACCTCATCCATGACAGCAGCAAGGTCACGAAGCCATTTGCTACGGGTATCGGTGTTTGTATGAATATCTTTGGACCAAGCTTTTGTTGTATACGACATCAATGCGAGGTAGCCCATGATACTGAAAATCAGTGATTAGCATACGTACACCTTAAGAATTTAGTGTCACTTACTTTGAGCAACTCTTTATGATATTCTCATAAGATTCACGAGGAAACTTTCCTCCAATTGTAGGCTCAAATTTTTGCCAAGCAGCATGTTGCTGCAAAGAAGGTAGAAGCAGGAGAAGCTTGCCAAACATCCTATGCCTAGCCTTTTCAAGGCGACGGCCAGGACTAGTCTTCGATGTCATATCGCCTTCTCTTCCATGCATTCGAGTATGAATAGTCGAATGGACTGTTGAGTAGTAGTTCGCCAAGATGTAAAGGGTTATCCCCAAATCTTTCCTTAACCAGCTACGATCCGTGAGCGGGTAAGGAAAGAAAGTCCAGATGAATGCCACAAAAGATCCTCCTGCAACGCATGCAAGTCTGTATGGAGCAAGCAAATAAATCCTGTCCTGACGTTAGAAAGTATCAATTCAACCGGGAAAAATAACCAACGGATAATAAGGTTGTCCATTACTGGTTGATACCGCAATTCCAATTTTCCTGACCTGAAGTTCATATCCAACAATCAATACTTGAGTGACTATGAACACGAGCCAAGCCGGTATCAAGCGAGGAAATTTTAAGAAAAGATACATCTCCAAGAAGATAAAGAACCAAAGCATCACGATAACTCCTGGAGTCTTTTGATCAACAATATACCAGATGACAATCGAGGTGACCATTGCTAGTGCAGTTCCCCCAACACGAGCCAGAAATCCAAATATCGATTGGCCTGAAGTCATCGTCATACCTATTCCAATTAGCTTCCCTACGGGCTCAAGACCGGGTTATTGACATACCAATTGCAATGATAATCAACGCCCAAACTAATCTTTGCTGCTGAAAGAAGACATGAGTGTCTCTGAGAAATGCAACAATACCGAGTGTCAAAGTTGCACAGGCCACTCTAAAGCCGAATGCTGATTCCGTGCTTCCCAAGAACCTCGGGATAATTCGAAGCCCATTGCCAAAATGTTGCCAAGTTGTCTTTGGTGGTAGATGTTCAGGATCTTTCCGAGGATTGAATCCTGAGCCCCAGTAGACATTGATTACACCTGCCTCTTGGTTATCTGGAGTGTGACTATCCGCAGTCGTATCTGCATGTGCAAGGCCAAGAATCCATTTCTTCATACGCCGTTGACCTGGCAGGATCAGACGATTCTTCTTCATAGTTCCATCTTGTACTTTCCCGTCTGCGAATCTAACCAATTCGATTACTGCGAGACCAGCCATGTAAAGCTAACTTGATTAGCACTGTTATAAAAGCAGAGTTGGTACAACCTACAAGATTTTCCATGAAAAGAATAAGATATAATTGCTGCTGGTCTCTTCTATGCGCGGCTTCGTCTCCGCTGACAGGTGCACCTGCAGGAGGAATGGGTCTACTTGTATCGAATTGTTCCGCAGACAATCCTTTTTCCTGCGCCCATTTCTTCAAAGTTTTTCCACGCTTTTTGTAAAATTCATCCAAAGCCTCTTCCATATAGGCGAGAAATCCAGCATCGCCAGGCTTTGATTGTGCATCAGCTGTCTCAACGTCACCAGCGGCTTTCTTTTTAGGTCGAGGAACAAGCTCCAAAGTAAGCGCTACATGTTCTAATCCTTGATCCATAACTGCAGTGATGATAGAAAATGGTTCATGGAGAGTCTTCACCACTTCATTCCATAACCTCTTTTCTTCTGCCTTACTTTTCAAAGGCATGTGTTCCCATTGCTCAAAACGATCTTTTGAACCCGTGGACTTGACCCATCCACGTCTTTCGCCGATTCGTACAAAAATATCTGTGATAGTACCCATTCCCAACAGTGGAACCATTATGTTCCGGAACAGGTCGAATATCTTGTCGATATCCTTAGCATCCAATTTACCCCAGGCGACCTCCCGCTTTCCAAATGGCATATCTCCGTAAAGTTTTCCATGCTGCCCGCGCAAACCATCGATTGCTCTCTTCAACGCCTTAGCCTCTGGAGATAATGTTGGATGGGAAGATCCTGCACTGCTTTTGTTGGATCCGTCAGATGGATCACCAGGGTTATCGCCATTCTCAGCAGCGAACATGTCACTTTCCTCCAAGCTTTGCAAAAATGTTGTCTGAGCTTTGAGAACGCCCCTCAGCAATTGAATGTATCCCGCTTGCCCTTTAAAAACAACCAAACGACACGAGACAGGTATAACAAACACATTGACCGCCGTGCTTAGAGCAAAGGCAGTCAAAAACGACTTTATCATTTGTTTGATGAGAGATTCGGCTGCTGCCACAGTGGGGAAAAGTGGACCATAAGTGAAAGCAATGTTTGAGAATATGCTATACATAATGACCGGAACATTCAAGGCTGGACTTTTGGCGCGTAACAAATTCGCAAACCATATGTTAGCAAACAACCAGATAGCGCACACAGCGGCCTGCGAGGAATTATACGCTTGTGGCACTCCTGGCATGGAAGTATGTTGTCGTGCTTTAATGCTGCTCCATAGTCCCAGCATTCCAATTGAAGCCCCAATGCAGACGGCAATTACGTTAAGTATCATCGTTTGAAAGAATTTAGCCCTTGGCATAATAGGCAGACTGATGACGCAAACGATGGCTACCAGATATCCTAAAGTTGTGTACGTTTGAGAAACCGAATCGGATTCGTAGAAAGCTATATAAAAGTTAGGAATAGGAACGTAATATGGGCTTCAGTTGACTTGCCAATAGCAATTGTAGGAGCTACCGATCCCCTAGATCGTACATCAGCATCTTTTCTGTTGAGAATGGATACAAATCATACTTGAACATCATCATCAATGTCGGTGCATCGAGTCCAAGTTTCCCCCATATTCCTTTCAACTTGGACGGTTTCTTCTCCTTACCCATGACCTCAGTCTGTCCGGTACCTCTTTTCGAGACTCCATCTGAGGTTGGCCTCGCATCATCATCACTTCTCTCAGTTGAGGGGTCAGGGGATGCTCCATCTCTTTTCTCCGTGTGCGACTCGCCATTCACAGAAACATCCTCCGTTGCCATCTTATCCACCAGGCTGAGGTTTACTTTCCTCGCAACACGTCAATTGATTATATACTCGTGTTCATGTGCACATTATTGGCACCAATTAAGGGAAATGAAGAAGGAATGTGAGAATGTTTTAACTTGATCTCGACCGCAATTGAACATTGTAAGAGAGAGAAATGTAATATTAATAAACTTCCTGCCGGTACCTAAGCATACGGTGAACGAAATTACAAGAACGGAACGATTGGCCAATCAATGAGATGTCGTCGGCTACAGCCTTGAGCTAGCACTGCAATGGAAGTATTTATGCTAATTATGCAAGTTATGCATCTCGAAAGACACCCACATTACAGCCTTAGGCATTTTTCACTTCACCCAACGTCTGACAACAGTCGGACTCCGACAACCCAACCGACTGATGCATTTTGCGGACTTTCATCGATAACCTCGAGCTCATTACAGTTCACGGCTCAAAGGATTGAAATGGAAGTCTTCCACGCCGATGTACAGACTCCAAATCTGCGAACTATCGTTTTGGGGCGATGATTTCTCTTGTACACCAGTTGATCCATGTACTTTCACGAAATCAATTGATATCGTCGTCTCTCTAGGTCAAAAGAAGAATCTATATATTCTACATATTGGTTTCCATATTGGATCTACACATTCATTGACCAAGAACAGTTCCTGTGTTTTGATCTATGCAGTTGGAATTTTTACATCCTCATTTGAGATCAAGGCATCGCTATAGTCTTTCCTCAGATATCTGTCAGATCAGGATTGGCGCAATACTCTTTATTAAATAGATGGAAAACATCCGCGAATAATATAGGGGAAAGAAGTAAGATTCACATTTGACGCTAGAGGACGATGAAAAAAAGACGGATCAATTGTACCAGACGAAAATTAATGACGTTACTCAACTTTTGAATCTTATGGATATTTTGCATGCCCTTTTGAAATCCAAGCATTCAATGCACTTTGCATTCTAAAGGTACTTTGCAAATATGTCTCTTCCTACCGACCCAAAAAACGATTCATTCCCCTTTATTGGCTTTATTCGCACTCGGCTCTTAAGATGATAACCCCCCCCCCCCCCGCGTTTTTGACGTTGCCTGCTAAGCATTTTTTCAACATCCGAACTAGTCTTCCATCCACTTTTTCTCCAATAATATCTACCATTGGTACGGGGCTCTCTCGGAAACTGCATCGTCACCCGCATCAAACATGAATCCTCCATCAACCTCGCGCAACACAACTGTAACCTCAGCCCAGCCCTCAGCCCCCACTCTCATCATTGCACCAGCTGAAAAGATACGATGAAGTAATCGTGTCATGTTGTTTCCACAGAAGCTGTGTAACATAACACTGCATACAATATATTAGTCCGTGACCCCTAATCCTCGTGGCACAATAGCCCTGCACGCAGATGACTTGTAGCTTTGTCACATGAGGGATCAAAAGTTCGTGTCTCTGTTGCATATCTAGAATTCCTGTCGTTCCGCCTTTGCCATCTGCTTGGGTGCAAATTGGAGAGAAAAGTATGCTGTTTGATAAGTAGGGAACTTCTCCCGTACAATAATTATAGGGTGATGAAAGCCCGTCCATCTGACTGTGCGAAACCTCGAATCGAACCAGTACTAGGTGGTTACAATAGTAAGAGATGCGATTCCTATTCCCCAGCCTTATCAATACATTCCAAGATTCCTAGCTCCCATCTTACAGCATCTGGTTCGATGCACCCAAAATCAATGCCTCTTTATTAACAATTATGCCGTTAGAGTGTGGGCGCTCTTTTCAACCCCACGCAGTACCTAACAAATAGCTGATCCATAAAATGAGCATGTTTAATGCCTTTCGGTCTTCTTTTAGCGAACTCATCAATAGCTCCTTGAACTCCATACCCACACCTTTCGACCAGATAACATACAATGAAGTATCCGGTTCTGTTGAAGCCATAGTGGCAGTGTACCCCCACAAACCACTCACCCTCAGCCCCTCCCTTTTCTTTTCTTGCCGCCTGCTCATCTCTTAGCCGATCAATCAAATTGATGAAGGTGACAACCTCGTCGGATGTGGGTGGAATTTTAGATACTGTCGGGAATTTGTGGTATCGTATTCCGCCATTTTCGAGACCTCGTGGATCATACACCGGACTTTCGTGGCTAATATCGACAATATCCTTGATCTGCTCGCCCCAATCTTTCACAAACACCTCTGGACAATGACTATCATCTACCTCTCTCAAAGTTTTCATTGCACGAAATACGCCCGCGATAGGCTCTGAAACAGGTGCCACTGCTTGCCACTTTGCCAAATTCTTTACATCCCATTTGCCGGAAGTAGAGAGAAATTGTAGTTGCCACCCCAAGGATAAACGAGGTGACACTTGGGTACAAAGAAAATCAGATATAAGACCTGCAAGGGTTCTCACAGTGGTTGGCATGTAGAGCAAAGCATGCGAAGCGGGGGCTGGAATGATTGTCATTTTTAGGACCCTCTTCGGTCTGAGAGGTTGGGGAGGGATGTTTTCGGTTCTTTCAATAGCATCCGGTGTCGATGGGTCTTCTAGCGATTCCACAGTGGTATCGGGGTTCTTTTCGAGAAGCAGGTTTTCAGTTGAGGGATTGATACCATTGCTTATAGATTTGCTCTTCCCAGACATATCAACAGGCGCAGCTGCATCAAGTATAGGCTCACTTTTGTCGCTGGGTTCAATTTGGACTGGGTGAGACTTTCCAAGAAATTGGGCAATCTTTTCAATCTCCCCGGGTTTTGTGATATTATCAGCTGCCCCAGCAACAAGGAAGACAGGCATATCCAGCCCCTTCCAGATATCTCCGCCCGCAAGTCCACCTTTCGCAATGTGGTTTTCATAAACGGGCAAAGTACCAGCTGCCATTCTCCTCCATACTGCAGTTTTACTCTGGCTATTGAATCGTTCTTGCAGCCTTTTGGTTTCGTCATCTGCTGAAGGGCCAACAAATCTATGCACACTGGCACTTTCAGGGCCACCTCGGCGATCCCAGTTTCGCCAAAGATCAAAAATGGGATTCGGGACCAGAAGTAGCTTCTTGAACTTACTAACCTCATCTTCACTAGGGGGTTCCGCCCGAGGGCAAATTGCCTAAATTTTAAATTAGTAAGCAGCAATATGCCTTACAAATGATTAGATTCCTTACAATAAGGCCCATGACGTTCTCTGATAGTGCAATTGATTGTGGCGACGTTGTAGACGCAAGTAGGGCGGCTATAGAGCAACCCAAACTGTGTCCAATCAAAACTACACCCTGCTTCGTATCCTTCTCCCTGTAGTCCTCAATGACTTTCCCCATAAGCTCTGCAAGAGCGTCTACAGTATAAGCATCCCAAGGTAATTTTGGGTCGAATGCAGAAAGGCCGCAGCCTGGTAGGTCGATTGAAAGACATGATGCCAAATTCACAAGGCTTGTTAAAAGAGGGTTGAATTGCGCAACTGACCCCCCCAGACCATGGATGAAAACTAGTAGAGGTAGTGGGGCAGGTTTCGTGGGTAGCTTGTCGGCTTGAGCATGTCTGCTGAAGAAAACTCGTAATGAAGAATATGTAAAACGACTCGTGGCGTAGGATCTTATCTCAGAATGTTTTTTTAAAAGTCCTGGATCGACGACTTCGGAATCTACAAATCCAATTGATCAGTAACCTTGCCCAGCAATTCCATATTCTACGGAAAGAGTGGGCGTTGCGACAGAGCTCACCATTGATATCTATACTCTGTTTAGGAATGGTTCCATGTGCACTTCCATTGAGCGATTTCGTGTCATTGTAAGCCTTGCTCTTCCTTCCATTTCGCAGATACCAGAAAGCAGGAAACACACTACACAGAAGAGCAATTTGCACCATATCCCGACCGCTCAACTTTCCCTGTGTTGTGTTGGTATAGACTCGGCTTACACTAGCTGCAACAGCCTGTATTGGTAAGATTAGTTTGCTAGAAGAGTCTAACAACGGCGAAACGCTGTTACCTGGTAAAGCAAGAATGAGAGGAAAAAAGGAACATAACGATAGCGATAGCAGCAACGAGAAAGCTGCCATTCTTGTATTAACCCCCAAATATGTTTTGGGGGTCAGACAAAAAGCAAAGTCCTATCGGGAATTTACTTTCTGGTTGTGATCAAAGTACTCATAGCCAATAACGTTGTCACGCTGCTCCGTAGAAGCTGTACTCGAATGAGTGATCGATGCTCCTTTTCCGGGCAATAGAGGGGAATTGGATTATGGCAGATGAGACAGACGTGAACGTGGCTCTCCTTGGAAAACTTTGTCTGACAATCCGCTGCTGACTCTGGAGGGATCTCCTTATTTATTTTTTCTAGTGCTCCTATCAAGGTTTTTTGATGTGTGCACTTTGTACTGGGAGGTGTACACATTTTTCTCAAGGCTTGCGGTTATTTTGTGCGATTGTGATTAGAGATTACGTGACTCGCCCAGGATTATGGATATCAGGTATGGATGTATGGATGTATGATTGATTGACAATTTGATATGGAGCTTGGTCGTCCTTCCCCATTGAATTCTCTTTTTGTTGGCTCGTGTTAAAATTCTTTGTCTCCATTGGCTAAATCTCTTCAGTTGTGGATTCCAGCTACTTGCCCTCCGAGTACAGTACCTGAGTACTTACATCGTGCGGAGTGTGAGTATGCTGCTTAGACTACCAGCTTACACGAAAAAAATATGTCGAACAACACATTTTGTGTCTCATACATTACAATCCTGTTGATGAATATTAGGTATTTGCATTCCTATCAAGTATCTACTTCGTATTGGTATTGGTATTGGTATGGGTATGGGTATTGATTGGTATCTATCACGAACTGCATTACACATATATTGATTCGAAATTACGACGATCACAATGTCGACTTCCATTCTTTGAAATACGCGTGGTCGTTCAGTAGGTGTATGTTAGAGTCAAGCGAAAAGGCCTTCCACGGCAGACAGCCAAAGGAACATCATCAGAAGGAGGTTGTGGATGGAACTGGCACAGATGATGGTAGATAAGTACGTGTAGGCTGCTACCAGTCCATCGCTTCTTCAAGCACAATTAACTACATATGCATGCAAGCCAGGAAAGACTTGGTACCCAGCCTGAATGAAGGTCATTGACCGCGCCCAAGAGTATACTCCTTGATTATAAGCCAACTCCATACTCTAAAATCATGAGAAGTAGGTCAAATAAGAATGGATGGCCTCAGATCATCCTTTATCACCCATCACGCCGATTTACAATCGACATCCACCAATCAGCTCGAACTATCAAATTTCCGGTTCAATGTCTTGCACACAAAGCTAAATAATGGATGGCGCATGGGATTCCTCACATTTTGCGAATAATTTATCATTTTAATTGTAGTTCCTGCATTCGGGGAAAGACAACGGGCTGAGACAACCGAAGCTGACGGCTACTGCAACAGGCAATAATATCTGGTACCTTGGACAACCACGTCTTCATCTAAATCAACGTATTTAGATGTATTGTACATATACATACAAATATAAAAATTCTAGCATACGTCAAGTACCCTAATGATGTTGGACAAAGAATCAAGAGTGAATCAATGTTTAGTCGAGGTTGTGGGAGAACTTGAATGGAATCGGGGTGACCTTCTTCTCTGAGCGATGTTTGCTAGATTTGGAAGGTGGTGTGTATTTATATTTGTTTATCTTTGACAATGGCGATGGCTCGGGAGTTGTCAAATCAATGCTCCTGGAACTGACTTGCTTTGGTGATGATGAGCTATAAGTTGCAGCTTTACTCAGGTTTCGTTCACGCAAGCTCTGGGTAGATCTTGACGGGGTGACAGGCTCCCCCGTTTTTAATCTCTTTGAGGATCAATTTCTTGCATGTCTTGTCGGGGGCGTTATTTCTGGGGTAGGTAAAGCATCTGTAGATCTCTCGGGTGAAGCTGTTCTCGAACTTCTCAAGCTCATGGAATCCAAATCATCAGATGCTGTGTAAACATCCATTCCGGCGGGTGAATATATGGATGGCACATTGCGACGGCTTAGCAAGTTGCGATCTACCGGCTTGGAAAGTAAACTCCTTTTTGCCTGCTGAAACTCCGCTATTGCTCGTGATCGCTCAGAAGGTACAGCATGGCCGTGCAGCCTGCCACTCTTTACTGACGTAGAGTAGTGGTCCACTACTGGGTCTAGTGGTGGAGGTGCTTTGGCGTAGTTTTTCGAACTCAAAGGCAGGCTATATTTCGTGGACTTCATATCCACTCTCGTGCTTCGTTGTTTAGATGAAGGCAAGTGCGTGTTGCTGGCAAGATCTTTCTGCACGTTAGGCGTTGGGGTTGGCTTCCTCAAGTGAAGGGTAGATAAGTTAGACTTCGATCTGTTGACTTGATCGACAGTTCGAGGGTGACCGTTTAATCTTGTGACTTTTGGTAGCAGATCATTAGAATGGAAGATGAATGGTTCATCATCAAGGCCGTCATCCTCGTCATTCAATAATCTCTTCCGCTTCCCTTCATATTTGTTTTTCCGAGATGGAGAAACCTCAGGTGTGTTGTAGTCTACCGTCATTCCTGTCTTGGACATTGAGTACTTCGTTATTTGAGATTGCCCTTTTTGTGCAGTATGTTTCGCCCGGAGCTGCTTCTTCCCATCCACCTTCACCCATTCTGCTTCCACGAAAGTTTTTGCAGCAATTATTTCAAATTCGATGCCCGTCGAATCCCTCAATATAGCAGCAAAGTGTCTGCAACTCTCACAGGGGTCTTTATCGATGTATATCTGTGCTTGGAGGGGTGTATTCAGGTTCCAAAGCTCTTCTAATCTGTGCATCGCTATGTCGCCGGTCTCCGAGTCGTAGATCAGATCCAGTACGAGCATCAGTATGAGCTTCTTCTCGACGTGGCAAGCTGCGTATCTTCCGATTTCAGTCTTGTCCCAGCAATTCCTTTGAAGTTTAAAGCCTAAATAATTGCAAAATTGCAATACTTGCTGTAAAATCGATAGATTAGCACCGCTTTGTATGGAAGAAATAGGATATTGTCTGTGGTCTAGTTCTTTACAACTAGAACACGGATAGTTGTCCTAACAAAATTAGGGAAACTTACAGCTGAGCAAAATTCGTTGTCCCTTAACGAATCGTCATGCTCTCTCCTTCCCCAACCACTTGCTGCTTTAAACTTTACCTCCTCACCTTTGAGACGGATCATTCCAAAGGTTTTTCCTGTACCGTTACACCTGTAGGTTGCTACAGGCTCTGCGAATACAACTCTATCTCCTTTTCTCCTAATATATATCTCATCACTATTAACACGCCCCCGCTGGAGAAAAGGATGTAATTGAGTTTTCTTCAAAGTATTTTGCCATGAATTTGCACGTCCTTTTCAAAGCCGAAATATATTGCAACGATGGAGGTCTATCTGGAGTATTATACGCCAAGCCATCTGCTAGCTTTGGCATCAACGTGCTCTGTATCAATTTATATCCATTTTGTCCTGAAGATTGGTTTGGTGTCGCCGAATGTTCGATCAAGTGCCTGGTGCCTGTACTTGTGCTGGCAGTCGTTTTGGTAGTAGTCTGCACGACTCCAATGATAGGTTTTGGCAAACCATAGGAGTCGAATATTCCACTTCCCTTGCGATGGCGAGGCATATCTATCGTTCATTCAATATGAAAGGGGTTGAATAGACAGAAGGTTGGATATTGAGAAGTAAGGAAAGCTGAAAGTTCAGAATTTGTGCGAGGCTTGAGGGGAAAAAGCAAAGTTGTGGCAAAGATAGCCGATCTTGATATTGAATGTAATAGGTCACATTGAAGCTCTCCGCCGACGCCCGAGGCAGTGAGCCTGGAGGTGCAATTTCCCGTAATAATATCAGAGCTCAAAATAATTATGCTCGTTCGACTCCTCTCAGGGAGTGAGGCTGCCTTACTTGAGACAAATTCATAATCAACTTTGCTCGCCAACAGTAATTTTGGTCAATAGGGTTGTGCCTCAATAGCTAAAGTAGATGCTTCAATATCACATCTTTCATTGTCCTACGGAATCTTGCACATTCAGATCATAGTAGGTAGATTAGATGACTACAGTGAGAGTTTCATTGTGAATATCTGCCAGCAATATCTAAAGGGCGCGGTCACGAGAATTGCAATAGGTGCTCAACACTACCTAGGTAGGTTTGTAGCTCTACGCTCATTTTCCATTATGTTGTTTCGCAGTATTCAATATTTCCGCCATATCATATTTTGTTCCTTGCATGAAATGCCTGTTTGAGCTCAAAATACTGTATTTTTGAGACCTTGCGAAATTGGAAAAGAAAATCAAGGGAATTTATTGATTTCTTACGTATGTGTTTTATGCCAAACGACAGCTGAAGACGAGCTCAATATTATATAGATAAACCCTTTGTGGAGCTCTTTCATGACCTGTCAACGCCTTTTCGTTGTCTGTCATTTCCTGATCCTTAAACGTTGAACTTTGACACTATGTTCGTTTCCCAGGGACTTTTTGTTGTTGCGCTTTCCATCTTTGAATCTTCCGCTGCCTATGAATTTGGCAAAAGACAAGCGACATTATCTTTATGTCCCACTCAGGAGACTATTACTGTCACTGCCTCAGAATGTCCAATCTTCTCTTCTTCTGCACCTCCCAGTAGTGGTGTGTATTCGACTCCCGGCTTCACATCCGCCTCCACTAGCTCTGAGATTCTAGCCAGTACATCGGCATCCAGCAGTGGAGCTGCTACTTACACGAGTCCTACTCCTGTCTCTTCAACTGAATTTTCCACGCTAGTATCATCATTCTTGGGTACCCTTTCTGCTACCGAAAGCTTGGTATCTTCATCGTTCTCTTCTGAACCTTCGCTTTCATCAACCAGTATTGTCATTTCTGTAACGACATCTGAGATTTCTTCGATAATTACGGAAGGATCCACTTCAATTCCAGCTTACACTTCGAGCAGTGCTGTTGTTTCAGAGCCCTCTTCTTCGGTGATCCAGACCTCAGTTGAATCTTCCGCGGAAGTCTCTTCCGCCTACGTCACGCCTACATTATCAAATAGCATATCTGTATCATCTGTGCCAGTTTCCTCCGAATCGACAAGCGTTCCGGAGCTATCGATGTCAACCTTGGAACCAAGTAGTATTATCCAAAGCGAAAGTTCTATATCTGCTTCCCTCACATCCGCTGAACCTAGCACTTCAATTGGATTTTCCTCAGCTTCGAGCTTGATTCCTAGTACCGCAGCTTCTACCACATACACTCTACTACCCTCTTCCTCATTCATAACTTCATCCCTTCCTTCCTCTGCAGCCACATCGACAAGCATATACACAGTAACTTCTTCCGCACCTCTACCCTCCATTTCATCTATCACAATAACCACAACCGTTATCAGTACAGTTGGAGGCCAAACCACGACCGTTTTATCAACATTTACACAAGCCACTACTGTCGCAACGACCATCATAACCACCGTTCAAGTACCAACTACCGTGGTTAGCCTAGGGACCACAACTGTTATACAATATACTACTGTGTCACCTCCAGCCTGCACTATCCATCCTACATTGATCAATGGTGGATTCGAAAGTGGAAATGGTATCGAGCCTTTTGAAGCAGTGGCTACGGGGCCCAATGCGCCTAGTTATACCACTGCGGCCGTTCCTCATAGCGGATCTACTAGTTTGTAAGTTTCTCCTCTTTCTCAGACAAGATAGACATAATTACTAATCCATGAATTTCCTTTCCCAGAGAGTTACTTTTCTTCCCATCATCCTCAGCCACCTCATACATCACTCTAACCCAAACCGTGTCCGCCTGTCCTTCGTACAACTATCTCCTGACCGGTTACGTGAAAGCAAGTAATAACCTTAGCATCAATCCATCGTCCAATTGCTACATCTATCGTGAGTCCCCTTTAACATCCTGTTCCTTCCCTTTCTCCCCGAACAAATCACTAACTCTCTCTTAAGTTCAAACCCCCACACAGTCCTCCCTCACTACCCTCATCAATTCCTCCACTTACCCTGGCTGGAGCATGATCTATCTCTTCTTCACTGCTCCCGGAAGCGTTGGAGATGGAGTGCAGAGTGTACCTTTGACGGTGCATTCTTACTGTGATAGCGGGGCTGCCGATTCACCGGGATTGTACGTCGATGATCTTGTTGTTAGCGGGTAATGGTCTGAAGACAGTGAGAAGGATGCGAGTTATTGGTGGTTGGTTTGAATGGAGGAAGGAGAATGGGAAGTGGGAGACATAAATTGGAAAAGTCTTTTTTTTTGTTTAATTATTGTATTGGTGCGTGGTTCAGAGATTGTACGAGTATGAGAGGGAGCGTGTAATGTTAGTGACAGGTTTGGGGATTGGTGAGTAGCTGTTGTATGCATTAATGAATTTATAATTTGGTCTTTCTTTGAATGAGTGGAAACTTTCTTTCTGGACAAAGCAATCACTAGGCTAGGTGACGGGACGTTGTGTAAACTCGATATGCCATGATTGTAATTGGGTCTTTATAGTACCCATTCTGTGCGACGTATCTACATGCCCATTTCATGTAAATCCCGCCATACTTCACAATTCTCATAAGGAGAAACGATCTATTAATGTGAAAAGCGAACGGAAATTTTGAATTGAGAAGTAACAGCCTTCTGCAACAGTGAACCATAAAGTATCACTCAACCATTTAATTGCTCACTCTCTATCTTCTCACAGATCAACAAATTTTTACCGACTCCCGCGGCCCAGACCAACTGGTAACAAGTAACTCCCCATCCCCGATCAAATTCTCGCCCGCCCATTTCAGGTACCCTGTCAATCCTTGATGGTTCTAGAGAAATTGCCAGTAATCTATTTATAACTTCCGCGCCTTCACACAGGATATCAGGGTCTTCTTGGACGTACATGGCTCTACAACATCCGAGGGGAAATTTTGTTTGGAAAGTTTTGATACTGAACGTTGTGAGCTGGGCTAGAGGGGCAGGGATCAAAGAATGAGGGTTGGTATTTAGGGTGTTCTTCATGGGCTCGACAGCGAGAGAGTGCTCGAGGGAGCGGAGGATAATTGGAAGGACCGTGGTAGAAAGGAGGATGTCGGCTTGATCGAGTGGGATTCTGGAGCCCCGACTTTTATGGCCTAGAACGTAAGAGAGGGAGGCTAGGTTCGCAGCATAATTCAGATCCTATGAGGAATATTAGTTGGCTGGTTGGAAAGGAGATGGGGTGGGAGATAGACATACGCAGCTGAGAACGTCGAATGTAGGAGCAGAGCGTTTTTTCCATCGCTCAGCACCAAAGTACTGTGTGTGAAGGTAATCGGTGCTATGAATTTTACATTGTTAGCATTAGATTTGAAGGATTATAAACTCAAAAGGCACAATATGACATGTCGAAGTGGAAAGGTGGATTCAGAACAATCTAGATATCGGATGTCTCTCGGTCTGACGTTGCCAAGATAGGCCCTCGACTTTGAGAGTGGATTGAGAAGGGAGAACTAACCTTAAGATGATGTGAATACCGTGAATATTATCCAACATTATTGGAGATAATTTAGAGAGAGAAGGATAATGGAAAACCCAACCACGTAGAGGCAGATTATGATAACTATTGCCAATGTTGGGATGAAGGCCAAGCTCTTTTTCTTGCAGGTAAACCCACGCCATATACTCAAAACTGCTCTTCGAGCTATCGGTCACCCACTCCGTGATCTCCTCAGGTGGATCGGAAACTTGAACTTCGGGAGGGAAACTATAGACATGGCTCCATGTAAGGCTAGGACGAAGTTCAATTGTACATTGCATAATCCTCAAAGCAAAGAACTCTCGATAGAGCTTCTGATCCGGGATCAAAGCGATTTCAAAGGTAGGAAGATCTATACGAAGCAATCCTGCATTTCCTGATATATTGATCTTTTCACAGGGTCCCATGATCCAGTTTTGATAGATCAGCACTGAACGTTCAGGGTAATCTGCAAAGTAATCCTTGAGAATGAGACGGAAGATTTGCTCCCTGACTTCGGGTGGGAAGATATTGAGATTGCATGTCTTGTTGATCTTCTTTCGCTTCTCACCGATTGATTTCGTTCTGAGCTCTGTGTGAACGTGAAGTGCGTCTCCAGTTGGTGGCATGAGTTTCGACCTTGACTTGTAAGAGGAGATAATATCAACAAAGAAGTTTGGCGGCAAAATTTTTGACTATAAGGTGATGAGTTTTGGATATTAATCATTTGTGGTCTGGTGTTTGCAAAACTTACAAGATGTACAAAATCTTCCTGTTGCCAAAGTTCAAACTTCTCGCATACATCAAGATATCGTTGTTGAGTCCCCTCCTGAAGTCTTCCTGTCAGTTCATCGCGCGATTGAACGTCCAATCCATCAATAAGCTTCTGAAATGAGTCCATGTCCACCTGAAACAAACCTTGTTGGTTCATTATGTCAACTTTCAAAGTCTTCGATCTGAAGAGTTGGATTTTATGCAAAGGAACAGAGGGAGGGAGGGAGGAAGTCAAGGTTCGGAGACTGGGCTGCTTGAGATTACTAGGTCGGTGTGGTATCCGAAGTTTTCGGGTGACAATTCTGGAAGTGAATCTCGCTTCAGCTGGTCTCAAGGTGAATTCACTCGCTCTTCAACCCTCTTTTTGAGAGATACTATGTAGCTGGTGACATCCTCTAGCTTCTTCAACGATTGAATGTGAGCTTTCCAAGTCGTGACGAGGACAGTTCTACGTGACTTGACTACATCGACACCTCATAAACGCGATCAAATCGCACTTTGAAAGATCCATTGCCCTGGCAGCAGGATATTTTCTAATTCAGATCTGACAATCTAAAATGCCCCTTCGATTTTTTGTGATTTGAAGGACTTCGTCTCGACGGGTATGTCATGTCACTCATGCTTTCCCCTCAGCAGGCAAGGTGATCGAGTTTCTATCGCTACGCATTCAATGAGTTCAGAGACGTGTTATTTATCATGTTTCCAAAATATCGAGAATTAGATGTAAACAAATTATTTTTCATTGCGGCATGTAATTGTGCTGCACTGAAGAATGTAAATGATAGATCGAAATAAATTTCCATGAAAGAATCATCATAAGATAATTGTTACCAGTACTACCTATGTATGTCTTTGTATTGCAATATCATGTCTTATATCACATACGAGATCTTTAAGAAAAAATTAGTATACAGTGTGAAGTGTGAAGTGTGAAGTGTGAAGTATAAATTAATAAATGTGAAGGGTGAAGGGTGAAATAGGACATGTGAAGTCTGAAGTGTGAAATATGACGTGGCTGATCTTGAGGCTCTCTCTCCGCTCTGTTTGGAAGATGATCCGTGATCATTCATACTGTAACCCCCCGCCCCGCCGCTTGCTCGCTGTCAACCAGTCACATTCCGAGTTTGCATCAACACCCGTTCTTACAATCCAATGTTGTTCTCCATGAGAACAACTTCAACAATGACCAAATATGAAGAAGACTATACTTCTTTGCTTTATTCACGGGTAAGAAAGACTTCTCGGCATTCCTCTTAATATTGCACAGACTAATCCTCGAGCCAGCTTTAAAGGAGGAGATGATACTTTTGGATCCTTTCCTGAACATCTTCGCGCTCTCGTAAGCCATGGCCTCCCAAAAGTGAAAGTTCGCGCAATCACATATCCTCAATACGAAACTCGAGGAGATCTGGGTGAATGTGTGAGCAGATTCAGAGATTGGTATTGTTACCCCTTGAATTAATTTTGACACCTAAAGCTAATCGATGTTGCACAGGCTTCAAGAAAAGGTAATCGATATCGAAGTCCAAAATGGAACACCTTCTCCAACCGTCGACCCTTCTGTCCGCACGATACTTATTGGTCATTCTATGGGAGGAATCGTCGCTGCTGATACAGCACTGGCAATCACATCCGATAAGGTGATAGATTCGAAAGAAACTACAGATGCAATAAATGCTTTCATGTTCCCATATATTCAGGGCGTTCTTGCATTCGATACTCCTTACTTAGGCATATCACCAGGTGTAGTTGCGCACGGTGCTGAAGGTCATTACAATGCAGCTACATCGGCTTTCGCGCAAGTGAGTAGTCTGGCAGGTGCACTATGGGGCGAAAAGGAGGTAGACAAAACAGTAGAGGAAAAGAAACCAGTCGCGGCATTACCGGCACCACCGCCTCCAGAAGCACCTGCCTGGAAGAAATGGGGAACGTTAGCGATATATGCTGGAGCAGCAGGCGCTATTGCTGCTGGAGGTGCAGCTGCGTACTTCAAAAAGGATCAAATTCAGGAAGGGTGGTCATGGGTAGGATCACATCTTGAGTTCGTGGGATGCCTAATGAAAGGCGAAGAATTGAAGAAGAGGGTAGCTGGAATGGTTACTTTACGGAAAGAATTAGAGGTCGGTTGGGCAAATTTGTATACAAGGTTGGGCAAAGAGGCAGTAAGCAAAGCTGATGGGAGTTTGGTGGGGAGTGTCATTGGAAATCAGAGGACATTCTGCAACCTACCAAAAACTAGCGCCAAGGATTTCTTTCGAGAGGCCATCAATGATAAGGCCGCTGATGAGACAAGTGCGCATATGAGTAAGTTTCCACGAAGATTTGAAGATTTAGGGGCTAATAATCTCCCAGCTATGTTCTTTCCGAAAGAAAATCCAGGATATTATACTTTATCTGAGGATGCGAAGAAACTGATAGTGGAGTGGTCGACTAATGAGTGGTACGAATCAAGTACAAGAGAACGCTCTACACCCACAAGAGAGCGTTCTACAAGCACACGAGAACGTTCTACGCCCACAAGAGAACGTTCTATTAGCACAAGAGAACACTCTGCAAGTGCAAGAGAACGCCCTACACCCACAAGAGAACGCTCCTCAATCACAAGAGATCCTTCTACAAATACAAAAGAACGCCCTGCAATCACAAGAGAACGCTCATCAATCACAAGAGAGCCTTCTACAAATACAAAAGAACGCCCTACAATCACAAGAGAACGTTCCACTAAGGTCGAGCACGAATTACGATAATAGCAATATGTTTGGAGTTTTATTTTGAACGAAAACGAGAGAGCTGGCGTTGTTGGATGAAGGGTGCATGGACGGCAAATAGACAGATTAAGTCGGGTACCCGACTTTCTGACCACCCCTCTTTTGGGCCACTCATTTACACCAAAAATCGCTTTTTTAGCTTATTAATAACTTTTTTATTTATGAATAGAATTTATTGAAAATTTATATATATATAATTCAGATCATCTTAAGCTCATTCTGAAAATTTCAAAAAAATAATTAATTTCTTTTTATTAATTATGATTAAAAAGTTATTAAAGATTTTTTAAAAAAAAAGTAAAATTTATATATGATTCTCATATAAATTAAAAGATCGATATTTTAAAGCTTCAGATCTCCCCTCAGAAAAATCCTAAAAATCTAAAATATTCAGAATAAGCTTAGAATGATCTGAATTATATATAACTATATAAATTTTCAATAAATTCTATTCATAAATAAAAAAAGTTATTAATAAGCTAAAAAAGCGAGTTTTGATGTAAATGAGTGGCTCAAAAGAGGAGTCGCTAGAAAGTAGAGTACCCGACTTACCAGATCAATATAGAAGGATTGCACCTGCCTTTTCACAATGGATTAAAACTCATGCAATATATATTCTCAAAGTATCATGACTCGACTTTGTTGTGCACTGTCACTAGATTACATCATTATCCCACCTATTGCGGGGTTGAAGGGTGTTTGCATCCGTGATTGTCGGAAAAAGCTTTTGAGATCAAATGGTCCACCATACATGGGCCGCTAGGCTTATTAGTTTGTGTATATTCTGTGAACACACGCTGTGTTTAATGGGATATTATCCTTGGCCCGTCATGATTAATGCATCAAAACTCTCACGGTCGATAATATGATCTCCGCATATACAACGAGAACTAATTCCAGTCTAAGGTTCCAAGTGACATTGATGCTTGCGATTTTGCAAACGGGATTGTCTCCTTCATGGGAATTCATTATTACACGTAGGTGAGTAGATGTCCGTCTGAACAGTGAGCTCTCAGCGCAAATTTAAAAGTTGAAGAGCGCCAAGTGATTTTTAATTAATTCTTTTGATTTCGATTATTCCGGAGTATAATTCTATTTACGGCGTATCTCGCATTTGCTTATTTCGTTATTCATATCATATCCCATCCATAATTTACAACAAGAAAGCAGCGAAACTTGCAATACCAATACTTCCAACCCACATTAAGGATCCCATAGCACCACAGGCCACGGGTGCGACAGTCAAAGCTCCAGCCGCGCTGGAACTGGTTGCAGCAGCTGTGCCCGAGGATCCACTCGCGGAGGCGGTTGCAGTCGCGGAAGCTGGGAGGCTGGAAAGAGCTGCATCAGCAGCGTAGCTTGCCGATACACCGGTTGCGTTCTTGCATGAAGTAGGAGCAGCGGTTGCCGATCCGGTAACAAAAGATACGGCGGCGCATTGGTAGAGAAGTCCTGGAGAAAGATACACAGTCAGTTTATGCGAGAGATTGGAGATCTGGGGATTGGCTAGAGGAGTGCGCATACCATCTGGACCATCAGCGACAACATTTATGACACCTTTGCTTCCAGCAAATGTGGATGGAACAGTGATTGTTGGCTCGCAGAAAGCACCGAGACCAGTTTGTTGGACGGATGGGATAAGGTCTGTCCAATTGGCTGCAGCGGTATCATTTCCAAGCATAGCTCTGAACAACCATGTTGTAGTTGGGTGGGTAGAGGTCCTATTTTCAGTCATGTTAGAATTGGTCTTGATATATAGTATTCAACTGTTTGGGTTGACTAACATTGCAATTGAATCTCCATCTACATGGAAGTCGGTAACATTGTTGTCAAACCCAACGGTAAAGCCACCACAGGGAGCAGATCCTTCTGCATCATCGTCGAAACCATCTGAAGGAATGTTAGCTTTATTTTTCTCTTGTGCAGTCAACGTTCGAACTTAGGAAGCTTACAGGTTGGAGGGTAGTTCAAGAGAAAGTGCGCAGAGCATTGGGAGACGACGGTAGCAAGACCGAGAAGAGCTGTTAGACGTGCCATTGTGTGAAGGTTCTCTTTGTTGATAATGGAGGACTTGGGATTGTTCGAAGGACGTAGAAGTAAGAAATGGAGTTCTTTGAGGCTCCCCCAAAGAAAAAGATAACAAATTGAAAGCTTAAATTCACAAATTGACCTAGATTCCTGGGGGTGAGCAAGTTATTTAATCTTCTTTCGAATACCCTGTTGGATATCCAGAAAAAGTGCTCACATTCCGTATCGAGCCATTATGTTTGCAAGAGCCTAGAGGATCATGCTCGGGCCATGTCCAAGGAATAAATAATATCTTGCTCATCTTTCTATTTTATTTTATTTGAATGGACCCCTTGCCAAGAAGAGGTAGAAACTGGGCATCCATGGATACCTAGGTAGGTAGGTATGTATGTACTATGTACGGTATGTGGCTAAAAAGAGGCAAGATACCTACGAAGTAGTATAACTACTAGGTATCTAATCTATCTATCCATCGACCCGCGAGTATGTATGCCACTAATAACCCGTATTCGAATGCCGGATAGAACGATTTCTCCGGGTGCTTACTTCCTAATTCTTTCTCATGTTTCGGATGGTTTCTGATGTTCCTCTACGTGTTCGGCCCAGTAGGGATTCTTTGCATCAGACATCAGAGAGTTGGAGACACTATAATAAGGCACAGTTACATAGATAGTCTCGTATCTTGCTCATGGTCTCTCTATGCTCACTCGAACTATGCTGCTTGCTCAACAATGAAATCTTTCTTACCCAAGTCGCGGGAGCAGCATATAACCTTATTGGCCGTTTTCTAAAGCTTATCGTATCGTAAACTCTCAAGATTTATGCCCCTCCTTCCCATTCACGCCATCCTCATCCTCCCTCATCCTCTCTTTCACTTCACGAACCCGAATCCCCATAAAATTACAACTCACGAGTCACAACCTCGGAAAGGGTTTCACTACCCCAATATCCCATCCAACATGCAAAGATCATTGGTTGAGCAAGTTTTCTGCTTCCTTCCTCATACACTCTATCGACACAATCCAAAGTGGTCCGTCCCTTCTTCAATGAGCAAAAATACGGTAAACGAGCGCAATTGAGCACATTTCAAGCCACTTGGCAAGGATCATAGCCGAGTTTAGTCGCTTGGCAAACACATGTTTTGCTCTTCTGCTGAACTTATTATTTGATTTAGATTTGGCTTCTTGATTTTGAATGACGGTGAAAGCTTGACTGGATCTTCTTCTTTGGTATATTTAATGAAGATTTTATCCTGAGAAATTGGGGGTTGCTGTGATTAATTGATACCGGCAGTGAGGGAAGGCAAGATTTGTGACTTTTGTGCATAGTTGCATTATAATTCAACAAACGAGGCGTCTTATCGATCAAAGAAAGAAGAGCAGAATTACAACATCCAGGATTGGTTGATAGCGAAAACGATTGTCGGGAACATCGAAATTTATCGAAGTGATCCGGGCTTTCAGATCCGATTGCGATAAGTGGGGAAATCATTTATCAACATATTCTCGTCTTGCCTCATCATTTGGAAAGGGAAGAGGCCGACTTTATTCAAGGAGATTATTTCCGCTGGTTCGGAGGCCGGGAAGGCTGCGACGTTGAAGAAGGAGAGGAAGATCAGAAGATCACGTACGACTTTACGATTCTTTCTGGAGGAGGCCGACATATCTAGGCCAAGATGGACGCACTTATGAGTGGGATGAGTGGCGGAATAGATATGGGTTCGAATATGATGTTTAGACCTTATAATCAGAAGTTGGCGTTGGGATATTGGTATATCATTGCCGGGTTTGTGGGTGCGGTGTTGTTGTGTAGGGGGTTTGAGAGGTGGAGGGATTGGGATAGGTTAGTGGATTTTCTTCTTCTTCTTCTTCTTCTTCTTCTTTGGAGTTGTGGGAGGGGCTCGTTTTTGGTGATTTGAGGAAATGATTGCGGGTGTCTCTTGTTTGGAAACTCGACCTGGGAGATGGATGGATCATCTTTTTCCGTTATGATGGGAGGGATGTGGGTATTCAGAGGGTTATAGAGTATCCACATCCCAAACGACCTCGCGCCGAAGGGAATCATGAAAGCGCATTGGAAAATGTTCCAGAGCATGGGCAAAAAGAGTGACCAGAAAAGATTATAGATCGCTAACATATCCCAACAGACTTCGGAGAAGCAAAATAATTTCTCTAAAATATCCCACCAAACCGAGTAACCGAATCCAAGAGATATACGCAACAGCCACAGCCATTTTTCGAGAATCATCATATCCTCAAATTCATATTTCAACTCCTTATCTCTCATGGTTATCTCCTCCCTCGTCAGGCCGCACTATTCTTCTTCTTTGCTACTGGGCAATCTTGATCTTCATGATGACATACGATGTCGCAATAAAAGATGCCTACTATTATGAACGCATTGGATTTCGGGGCGCCTGGATTTCAGTTACGCAAGTTCCGCTTATCTATCTACTCTCTTCCAAGTCGAATATCATTGGAGCCTTGATTGGAAGTTCTCATGAAAGATTGAACTGGTTTCATCGTTGGGTTTCGAGGACCTTACTCCTCACTGTCACGGTTCATGGTGCCTTCTTCTTTCGGGAATGGGTTCGAGCAGACTTTGTTTCCTTTGAGCTTAAACTTATGCCAATGGTAAAGTATGGAATGGGCGCATGGGGTATATTGCTTTGGACCTTCTTAAGCTCCTTGAGTCCTTTGAGAAGGATGGCTTATGAAGTTTTCGTGTTGCAACATATTGCTTGCGCGGCAGTATTTTTGTGGCTGCTGTACATTCACGTACCTGAGTATGCTAGGTATAATGTATGGTTTGCTGTGGCGGCCATGTCATTTGACTGGGTTCTTAGAGGCATCCTACTTGTTGTCAGAAATTTCAGAGTGAAGGTTGTCGGAGCAGCTTGCAGAGGAATGCAAAGGGTTGGCCATCAAGCGGAGTTACAGGCTTTGGCTGATGATATAACCATAATCAGCATCAAGGACGCGCCATTCACATGGAAAGCAGGTCAACATATGTATCTGTGGCTTCCAAGGCTCGGTCCACTTGAGACTCATCCCTTTACTATCGCGAGTCCGTATCAGACATCGAACAAGTGTCATTGCAATGAAATTCAACTTGCGATCAGAGCTCAAAAAGGATTTTCGAGAAGAATACACAATTATGCATCGAAAATGCAGAGTCTCGATAAGACTGCTATTTTGACCGCATTTGTGTCTGGTCCTTACGGTATACCTCCAGTATGTGCATTGTTCTCTCCGTTAAAAATCCAATGGTTCCACACTAACTTTACTTACAGAACTGGAGCTCTTATGAGACTATTCTGCTGATCTCTGCTTCCACTGGCGCATCTTACACCCTCCCCATCCTGGAATCTATCCTCCATAATCCCGCACCAACATGTGTGCAGCGAATTCAGTTCCTTCTTGTGGTCCGCGAGCGTAGCCACATCAACTTTTATACGAAACGGCTAGGAAGCGCGCTCGCTCTTGCGGACAACAAGGGTATTCAATTAATTGTGAAAATTGCCGTCACTGACAACGATAGCGCATCAATGACTAGCTCAAAGGTCGAAGAGGGAAGATCAGGATATCAATTAAGTGACGAGGATAAAGAAGACGATACAAACAGTAAATCCATTGCATCTAGCTTATCATCAGAGGCAGGAGGATGCTGCTGCAATCCGCGATCCAGTGGAACGGCAAACGACGACGAAATCTCCATACGAAGTTCCAAACGTCAATCATATAATGATGAAAAGAATTCGGATAAAACAGAATCCTTCGTCACCACCCAACAAATATCTCGCGTTTCTGGAGACTCTCCTCAACCTGGTGTTGGTTGTTGCTGTGCCAAAAAACCGGAGGTGAAATCAAGCGAAAGATCAAGGAGGGGAGAAAGAGATATAATATATGTGAATGGAAGACCAGACATTAGTCAATTTATCAGAGGGCCAATAGAGGTCACGGGAGGAGAAACTGCCATAACAGTTTGTGGAGGAAAGAGTTTGGTGGCTAAGGTTAGGAATTCAACAGCCAAGTTGAGTGATGAGAGGGCAGTGCATAAAGGAACTGGGGCGAATGGAATTTTCTTGCATGTGGAAGAGTATTGTTTTTGAGCGAATTTAGATATCCAACACCTATATATCGATGTTTTTCCCAATTTGATCGAAATCTTTGAACCGGTTCTTGTCCGTGTCGCGCCCATCTATGATACCATTCCTGTTAGATGTTTCCTCCCTCAAACCTTCACTCAAAACTAAAAATTCACCACAACGCCTGCGAATGATCGTGTCTCGCGGTCACGTGATCGACATTTCTTGCTCACTTTTTCCCATCAAGTCTAGAGCTTGTCCTACCCCAAGCTCCACTATGTCAGCATGCTGTTGGTGATGTTTCTATCACATTTCACCGGATACAAATGCCAAGCAAATTTTCAACCATTATTTCCCATCCGAGTAATACTGGAGAGAGATCTATGCAGTATACGACTCATAATTTTCAGGGGGTAAGCTGAGGAACCATTTGACGTAAGATCTTACAATGAGTCTAAATGAGTATGATGATGCGCCAATCCCTGACTGCACATCACAACATGATTTGTTCATGCAAGGTAACATTCCTTCCTTCCCTCGGTGAGAATATAAAACCCGGTGCCGATTTGAACAAAATGGGTTGGCTTACTTGGCGCTAACCTCACTTGATTTATAACATGAAATATTTACCTCTTCCACTATCATCTGTGAGTAGACCATATTGCGCAAGTATTTGTCGGCTTCTTGGAGATATCATACCGCAAGAACCGTATGATATGAATGCACATCAAAATGTCAACCACACCTAGCGATCATATTCCGCTGTCTAGAAACCATCTCTGGGGCCCAGAACGACGACGTCTTTCTGCGCATCTCATTCAGAAGGCTCTTGATGCACTCCCTGGCTCTCGTTCCTCGGAACACTTACCAAGTAAACCATACAAGGCGATCAAGAGACCGTATGAGCAACATAGGTATACGGGAAAGGCGAGTAGGTCTTACGTGCCTCCGGCGCCTGTCAGCGAGAGAACGAAGAGAAAGGACAGACCGCTGACACCAAGTGAGGGTTATGGATTGGGAGTCTTTGGGATGGGATTTGAGATTGGTGGAGATGGGGTGGAAGATGTGGAGAGGAAATTCTTTGCTCAAGGGGGAAGTACATTTTTTGGAATGTTGCCGTCTGAGGTGAGGATGGAAATTTATAAGCAGGTACTTGGAGGGAAGGTACTACATATCGTAAGAAGGAAGAATAAGTTGGGTCATGTTGTTTGTAAACGTGATAGAAGAGACTCAGATATAGGGACGAAAGAGGAGGATGCGTGTATCGTTGCGGGGTGTAGGGGCGTGAAGATACCTGGCGGGAGTGGGGTGCATGAGAGAATTGGGGAGGGGAGCGGAGGTTTGATTCAGTTACTACAGGCTTGTAGACGAATGTATGTTCATATTTTATGTATATCTCAAATTTCCCTTCTATCTCCTGATATCATCTCTCCCCTCACTTCGATCAAACATCTGATTTTCATTGAAAGATTGAAGCAAAACCTAAAGCTAACACACGTAGCTACTCAGAGGCAATTTTGCTTCTCTACTCAACCAACACCTTCAATTTCGACAGCATGGAATCCTTCATCTCTTTCAGTAATGAGATCCTTCCCCGTCGCTTTGATTCCATTACTTCCGTCACCCTCGATTTCTCCTTTGATACATCATCCCGTAAGCACAATCAATCATACTTATTCAAACTTTCTAATCTCTTCAAGTATCAGCATCTCTGGCCCCTTTCCTTCCACTTCCCCGCCCATCATTGTCTGAAATTTCCCCCCTCCCCCTTCTACCCTTACATCTGTACATTCCCAACAGCTGGCTAACCTTCTCCACCACGCAGTCTATAACGAATCCTCCTCCAACGACGTACCCCGCTGGGAGCGTACATGGATGATATTGGGGTCCATGAAATCGCTTAAAAGTCTCAAAGCAACAATCATCTGGCCCAGGAAAATACCAGCTTGGAGTCACGAATTGAGGTTATTGGAACCTTTGAATATGGTAGGGATACTGGGTAAGGATGCGAATGGTGGTAAGGGCAAGGGTAAAGGTGGTGAGCACAAGCCTGAAAATAAAGATGGGTTTGAGGTGAGACTGAGGGAGTTGTCGAAAGAGGCACAGGGGAGGGGGAAGGCGAGGGCTTATGAGGTCGGAAAGGGCTTTGTGGTTGGGTGAGTTCTTCCATTTTCGTTTGTAGATGATTGCTGACTATGATGGTGTAGAAATGCGAAGATTGTACCAGCAGCGGGGCTGGATGAAATGACCGAAGAGGACTTGCCGTTTAAAGTTGTGAGGATGAAGTTGTGAGAGCAGAGAATTCAATGTAGAGCCTATATCCTTGGAGTATCTACTATGGGATGAAGGTGGCACAGAAATAAAAAGTACGGAGTTGTGCGTCAACATGAATGGATTTCTTGCATCTATGATTCTAGTTTGTATATCTTCTAAGAGTTTAGCGATGATGATGATGATGATGATGATGATGATGATGATTAAGATCATGGCCAGCTGGGAGACTTGAGGTCAAGTCAAAAGTCGTTACATGTTCACCCTTCCTGAATCTAGATACCTCCTCGAATAGTTAGGATGATATACAGCGCAGGTCAACAATTAATGAGACTACCTAAGGCGCAGCAATGGAGTTCAACAAATTCAAATTGGCAATTGTATCAGAGGCTTCTGGCTCTGAGAATTCACTTCCATTTACCTCACTCTTGAGCTTCAACTGACCAATTAAAAAATTTAGATGGAGGGAGATAGTGAATCTTGAAATGATGCCACAGTAACAGAGTTTTCAAGGGAATTTTCACGCGTAAATATTTCCCATTGGATATTCCCATCAACAAACCTCCCACAACCTTTTTCCTAAAACTTTACAACACAAAAAATCAAGACCGATTGATCCAAAAAAATTGGAATTCTCTCTCTTTCCTCTGGAAAGCGGATTTTCTTCCTTCTTCTTTTGATTGATACATCATTTCACCGTTGCTTTCTCACTAGCTTTGCATTCATCAATTTTCAAGTTGCTCTTTCCCGATACAATCAGAAGCGCACACACTTTTCAGTGGCTTCTGCTTTTACTTCAATTCAGTTTCTCCGACTGGTTCTTTCCTCTTTCTTTTTCAAGATGGACGGATCCAGAAAACTCAAACCCACGGTGGAAAACACCGACCCTTACCAATTGGAGATGCAACTTCTTGCTCAAGAATACAATGAGCGCGAAGTCAATTCCAGAGGCAGTCTCATTGACTTGGCAGATCAAGCTAATCTACAAGAACACAATGTCGCAGTCGCAGCTTTGGAAGATCGAAAGCGTCGTGCTAAGGCCACTCTTGATTCAGATCATAATACAGAAATCGAATTCATCAATAATCAATATGTGGAAAAGTCGCAAAAACTCGAGGCAGATTATACCAAGGAGCGAGAAGATCTGGACATGGAATTGCTCAAGAAGAGTGGTAAATCTTACGAGACACTTCAAGAGTTGCATGCTAAAAATCTTTTGCAAATTCAAGTGTTCGAACAAAAAGCCGTGGATATCTTGAAGAAAATGTCGAAGAGCGTGAAGGAAGAAAATACCACCTATACAATGGGTTCTAGTCTTGCAATCTCTGTTGCAGCAACTGGTGCTGCTGTCAATGCCCCACCTACCAGTTCCGCTAGTGCATCGACGATGTCTTTGGGTCGAACTGAGAGAGTAATTCAGGATCAATATCTTGTGGCTAGCCCAGATGACGATGAATCACTTTTCGTGGATTATCCAGAGTTTGAGCCCAGAGTTCCTCCATCGATGAGAGCTTCATTGGCTTCTCATGATATGACTGCAAGCCTTGGGTTCAGCCCATCTTCAAATGATGATCACTCGATTAAGCGTCAAAAGACCAAGGAATTGTCAGCTACCTCGATCAAGAGGGAAACAAGTCCTTCAATGAACGATGCATCCTATGTTCAAGACCTTTTGAGCATGCATGTTCCAACACAATCGCTCAGCATGGCCTCTAGCGAGCGCGAGCCTGGTGGTTCTCATGCTCAGTCCTACTTCCCCTCTACGACGATCGCAGGCCGAGATTGTGACCCTAGCAAGGAGAACGATACAATCATTCAGAATGGCTCCATATCACGACTTTCAGGTTCTACTAGATTTCAACCAGCTCATGCGCAGCAACCTTTGGTTAATAGCCCCACATTGGACGTTTCTAGCGGCCTCCCTGCTCCTGCACAAATCGCACGTCGAGGTTACTTGTCGTCACAAATCCGCAGTCCTCTCATCAACGCTCCCAGAAGAGCGTTTTCGAACGCTGGACTCACCAACAATGCCTCGAGCATTGGAGAGAGACAACGCACCGATTACCGCCACGGCCAAACGATCACTCCATTGAAGCGCAAGGCTTCTGACGTCAATTTGAGTGATCTTTACGATGAGATGGAGACTTCGAAGGCTGGAGCCCCGACTCAAATTCAGCAAAAGGCTGAGGAGATATCGAGAGTCCAAGAAGTACGCCGAAGCGCAATCAATGCTTCAAGTGCTAGTGGTGCGAGTAGGAACTGGATTGGCCAAACCCCCGAATTCGGTCGGCAGGAGGCTGTCAAGGAGGAGCCAACTTCAGCAGTGACCGGTATGGCTCGATCTATCAACGCAGAGCCAGCACACACGACAAGTCACGCCCATCAACCTAGTAATGGAGAGGCAATACAATCAAGAGTCTTGACTCCAAGACATAGTAATGTAGGCTCATCGCGAACAACAACCACTGGCACTAGATCCTTCAGCTCAGGGTCATCTCGACCAGTAGCTATTACCCACAAGCTTAGCATTGCAGAGATTCGACTATCCTTTGATGATATTCCTATCGAGTATATTTCTTATGATGCTGGCGCTCCCTCCCGCTCCTTCCCTGTTACTTGGTCTGGCAAGAAAGGTAGTCACAACTCCAGGCAACAAGTCAGTCATAACTTTAGGCTACAAGTGATGCTCACGAAAAATAAGGTCTTGCACCCCTATGATGGCACTGATGACAAATCCTCACAGTATCCCAAGTTGGTGGTCGATGATTCTTGGGTTCTTGGTGGCTTCTATCACAAAGAGTCGCGCAACTACAGAATCGAGATTTATAGGCCGAGATCGAAGAATGAGTATAGGGTGGAATTTGAGGAAGGTCATGACCGTGTCGAGATTCAGAGCGCGAGGTTGAGAATTGGATTTGCCGAGGAAATAGAACTTGATCACTTTCTTGAGTGGTATAAAAAGATGCACCCTGGTGCTAAAATTCGTTCTGAGTATGTCTTTCATGAAACCGTCGATCGTTCTTTTCTTGCGACCTTCAGCTAACTATCTTCCTAGTGATCGCCTTGGCTCCCTCCGTACATTCCATGACGAGAGCGGTAAATCCGACCCGGCATTGAGAAAAAGTGAGCACACATCCTTTGGAATGGTTCTGATATTCAAGACAAGAAACTAAAACAAGCACAGAGATCGAAGGCAGAGCTCAAAGATTGGCACTTGTCGCACCTGTTGCAGTCATGACTTAGGCTTGATCGATCGATTTTATCAGTTTCTCCCTGGCAAAGATAAAAAAAAAATTACAACAAAAGCCGCCGAGAGAAATTTGTACGATTATAATGAAGTCAATGTCTGACTAGCTAACTCAGCATCAACTGAGATAAATATACCTTGTGTATCACCAAGCGGAAGCGAACCACCGACAAAAAACGACCAAAAAAAACCCCAAAAAGTTCAAACCCCCCAAAAAAGAAATCTCTCCTTGACGAATAACAAATACCTGATACCTACGAATGATGAATTTATGAGCTTACGATGTATGAACATGAGCATTTCATTCACGGTAACGCAGCGGAGCATTTTGTAAGATTACATACATGAGAAATATTGGGAGAATGACGGAGATTTGTCCTCAATATTTATGACGGTGTTGGAGACCCATTTTGGCCTGGATTCCAAAAAGTTGCAATGTTGATGCAGAGGGCGATTTGATGACAATCATCTTGCACTTGCAAAGATGTTGCGATTTCAGAGGGCTGGAAAAAGTTGATGACAAGTTGCAGAAAATGGTTGAAAACGAGAAGAGAAAAAAATTGGTGAGGTAAAGAGAGAGCAGTTCTGTCAGAGTAAATGTAGTTTTTTTTTTACACCTTTGTCTTTTGACAACTTTGACCTTGGGTCAACTTTGACCTTGATACAAGGTCAAAGTATTGCTATGTGATGTTGACTCTTCGCCCTTGTCTCGAGATGTGTATACTTGAATTTGCAATTTGACATTTCAACATTTGATTTCAACTCTGGTTGACCTCGGACGAGCAAGCAGAATGTTCTTTCATTCAACTAGAATGGTATGTGCTCTGTGACTAGTGTCACAAGACACGTCTAGGTATGCTATGTTCACTGATGTGGACCAATAATCTAAATTCTGATACTCATGGGGGAAGTAAACCTCCTTTCTCATTTTGAATTTCTTTGAATTCTTTCTCAATTCCCTCAAATACTGGTATATCTTTATCTATCTAAGCACCATCAACTTCAGATTTACAATTTACAAAAAACAGTTCCCACCTCTCCACTTCCATTCTGCACTAACGTACTTCTCTCTCTAACCCAAGCATTCAATCCCCTCCTTCCATTCTCAACACCTACTCCGCTCATTTTCCAACCGCCTACACTCATTTCCGCGGGACTTTCTCCCCATGTATTGATCCATGTGATACCAGCTTCTATCTGACCGATCACTTCATGACATTCATTTATATTCTTGCCAAAGACACCAGCTGCTAATCCTAGTTTTGTATCGTTGGCGCGACGGATAACTTCTTCTGTGGTGGAATATGGGAGGATGCAGAGAACTGGGCCAAAGATTTCTTCGCGGGTGATGAGCATGTCGTCTGTGCAATCTGTAAAGACTGTAGGACGAACCCAGAAACCTGATTCATGGCCACTTGGGATATTGGTTGGTTTTTCGGGACCACCGCAGAGGAGCTTTGCTTTATCATTTTCAATTCCGTGTTGAATATAGTTGAGAACTTTCTTGTGATGGATTTCTGAAACGAGAGGACCAAAGTTGCTGTTGGCGTCCATTGGTTCCAAAGCTCTAATGTATTCCATCTTTTCGATAAGACGTTTCTCGAATGCCGGTTTCATGCTTTCATGTACGAAAACTCGGGTTCCGTTTGTGCAGACTTGACCGGTGGAGTAGAAGTTGGCCATCATGGCTCCATCGACAGCATTTTCAAGGTCGGTATCTGGGAGGATAATGAGAGGACTTTTACCGCCCAACTCCATGGTCACATACTTCATACCGCCAGCTGCTGAAGCAGCAACCTTTTGTCCAGTGGAAACTTGACCTGTGAAACTTACTTTGGCAATACCTGGATGGGTGGTCAAGTATCCTCCGACTGATCCATCTCCATGTACGATGTTGAAGACTCCTGGTGGCACTCCAGCTTCTGCATAAACTTGTGCGAGGATTTGGCCATGTAATGGGGTTACTTCAGATGGTTTATAGACCATACAGTTTCCGGCTGCTAAGCAAGGTGCGGATTTCCACAAAGCGATTTGAATTGGATAGTTCCAAGCTCCAATGCCGGCACATACACCTAAAGCTTCCTTTTTGGTATATATCCATGCATCTGGTCTTAATTGTGTAGTTTCGCCATTCATTCCTCCACTTGCGACTAAATTTGCAAAATATTCTAGCACGTCTGCTCCGGTTACAACATCGACTGCGCTGGTTTCTGAATAAGCTTTGCCTGTATCGTGTGTTTCCACCTTGGCAATTTCATCGTTTCGTTCGCGAAGTATTTGAACGGCTTTGAGAAGGATTCGGGAGCGGACAATTGGTGGTGTCTGGGACCATGATGGGAATGCTTTGCGTGCCGAAGCTATCGCGGAATCGATATCTGATGAAGAAGCCTTTTGTACCTGTGCTAAAGGTTTTCCTGTTGCGGGGTTGACTGTTGTGAATGTTTCTTTGGAAGTTGCTTGTTGGACTTTGCCATCATAGTAAAGCGGTTGTTCTGCGTATGTAGACATTTTGAGAATAAGTTTTGATCATCAATCTTCTGCTGATACTCAATGACTTTCAATGCTCACTCACTCCTTTCACCAATGAAAACCTTAGGATGATCCTACACAATGATGTAAAGAAGGGAATGGGTCCTCGAAGCAAATAATTTCCTTCGTGGGGCAAAAGGAAAGCGTACACCCTTGATACCGGTATTCTTCGGTAGCTAAGAAGTAAATTCCTAGAATGGACTTGATTCAAACCTTTACGCCAATACTAATTGGTCATCGGGGGCCAGTGTGGAGAGTGAAAAAATGGATACGGTGAAAAATATCCAAGATGGAAAATGTCAAATATGGCGGAATGTCGGACCAGAAAGAGAATCGTTTGTCAGATACCGAGCGGAATACTGGATACGGGAAATCGCCTTCTTCTCGGGGGATTGCAGATGCAGCTGAGGCGATTCTATGTTATTGATGACCAGCCACCTTTACTCCGTATTCCGTAGATGGATCTAGATAGCGGGAGGGCTTGTGTACCTTTGGAGTTGGTGATGAGAAGGAGCAAGATCGGAAGTTACATGGCATTGATTGATGTGGATGATAAGTCAAGGGGATACGAAATCTCATGGTATCGGTATCGGTATCGATAAGACAAGACAAGACAAGACGAGGGGGTCACGGTAGCTAGTGTATCGTATAGAGTGACAGAGTTTGAGAGTTTACGTGGAGAGAGAGCTAGATAGATGGGCGAAGTTTGTTTTGACTGCTTGAAGTGAGATTATGTACGATGGATGTATGTATGGATGGATGTAGGGAAAACCTCACTTCATTTGGTAATGACGACAATGGACAAGGATCAGAATAACGGCTTGGCAATCTACAATAACTTAGATTGTAACAAATGGATGTCAATGTAAGTCATTATTGGTCAACATGTTGCAGTCCCCCAGAAAAGCTGATCAGATCTAAGCCTCATGTGGTCTAATGCAACAATACATCAAACAACATCAGAGCACCAGAAAAAAAGCTTTTTCTTTGAACATTATTCATTCATTCATTCATCCATCCATTCACTGACTTCCATCAGACATCAGACACCAGACATCAGACGTCGGGCACCATATACATCAGACCTCAGATTAGACCTTTTCTTTGTGCAGTATATGATTTCATTATGAGATGGTCCAGCTTGGTCGAGTAGGTATCTGCTATGGGACTCTGGCAAGAGTGTCTACGTGATGGTGATGATTAATGATAACCTTATATGATTTCCTAACATGTTGGAATCTCCTTCAACTGATCGACTGACGGACTGATCGACTGAGTTTTACTCTTCATATGTACGATTACTACGACATGATTCATTCATTGACTTTTTAATTTTACCACTGTTATTCAATTTAGTCCTTCGAACATCTTTGGTTATCACTGGATTGATGATCCTTGATAACTTTGGTAAAACTACCAGGTATTTCATAAAGGACTTTTGTTAAACATTCACTAGCTAGGAAGCTAGTTTCCTAAGGCTAGATAGATATCTTTTTCTCTCTCTTATTTTTAAACTAATTTTTTCTTCTCCTCCAATCTCTCTCACTAATAAATCTCATCTTGATTCGTCTTCACCGTCATTTCATAAGTTCAAATTATCCAAAAGACCACGCGCCCTCTTTCCCTACTTGGCAATTTTATCTATCATTTTACATCTTTGCATACCTGGCAGGCAATACTCAACCCCAGGGGGTCCGTCTTCGATCGTCCATATTCTCTTGCGATACCGCCTTATACGATTATCCCGAATAACCTCGATTTGGAATCCACTTCCAGCCCCTCCCTGACTAGGATATCATCAATCTCATTCCCTAGGTAGAAAAATCACCTGAGGGCGACCTGCTACACGTTGCTATTACAAATACGTTCATCGCTTCTTATTTAGATCTCGTTCTTCTGAAGAGAATAGAATAGAACAGAACCCTTTCCTTTTGGATATCCAACACTTATCAACCCAAGTCCAAGTATTCAAGATGACTACCGATCTTCTATCACCATCTCAAGTCAATGACTTTGACTATGTCATTGTTGGAGGGGGAACAGCAGGATGTGTTATTGCTAGCAGACTTTCCGAATACTTACCAAATAAGAAGATTCTTATGATTGAGGGTGGTCCAAGTGACTTCAATAATGATAAAGTATTGAAACTCAAAGAATGGCTTACATTACTTGGTGGAGAGTTGGATTATGACTACGGAACCACGGAACAACCAAATGGTGATTACGACTCGTCTCGGAGCAGTGGGAATTGATGCTGACAGGATATAGGAAATTCTTACATTAGACACTCACGTGCTAAGGTTCTTGGAGGTTGCTCTTCGCACAACACTCTGATATCTTTCCGTCCATTCGAGTATGATTGTCAAGTTTGGGAGAGTTTGGGATGTAAAGGATGGGGATTCAAGACCATGATGCGTCTCATTGATAACCTCCGCAACCAAACTAACCCTGTTCATCCACGTCACAGAAATCAAATTTGTAAGGATTGGGTCCAATCTTGCTCCACTGCCATGGACATTCCCATCATCCATGATTTCAACCACGAGATTCGTGAAAAGGGTGCTCTCGAACAGGGAGTTGGTTTCTTCTCAGTATCATATAACCCCGATGATGGACGAAGAAGTTCGGCTTCTGTCGCTTACATTCACCCAATTCTCCGCGGTGCCGAGAGTCGACCAAACTTGACTATCC
The DNA here is from genome assembly GCF_014898465.1 of Botrytis porri. Lineage (NCBI taxonomy): Eukaryota > Fungi > Ascomycota > Leotiomycetes > Helotiales > Sclerotiniaceae > Botrytis > Botrytis porri. The sequence continues at coordinate 1,172,113 of NW_024066078.1, forward strand.
TCACCAATGCCTGGGTCAGCAAACTTAACTTTGACTCCAACAAAACTGTCAAGAGCGTAAACGTAACCTTGAAATCCGGCGAGAAACTCACCGTCTCCCCTAAGACCGAAACCATCCTTTGTGCTGGCGCAGTCGATACCTGCCGTCTTATGCTCCTCTCTGGAGTTGGCCCTGCCCAACAACTCAAAGACCTTAACATCCCCGTCGTACACGACCTTCCAGGTGTAGGAGAGAACCTCATCGACCACCCCGAATCCATCATCATGTGGGAACTCAATGCCCCCGTTCCACCTCAAACTACCATGGACAGTGACGCCGGTATTTTCCTCCGTCGTGAACTCCCCAACGCCGCCAAGAACCACACCCACCCAGAACTCAACCCCAAAGGTCTCCCAGATGGCACCATTGCAGATATCATGATGCACTGCTACCAAATCCCCTTCTGTCTCAACACAGCTCGTCTAGGCTACGACGCCCCTCTCAATGCATTCTGCATGACCCCCAACATTCCCCGTCCCAGATCCCGAGGACGTATTTACCTCACCTCTTCCGATCCTTCCGTAAAACCCGCTCTCGATTTCCGCTACTTCACCGACCCTGAAGGCTACGACGCAGCCACTATTGTCGCCGGTCTCAAGGCCGCACGTGAAATCGCGAAGAAGGCACCTTTCTCAAACTGGCTTCTCCGTGAAGTAGCACCCGGCCCAGAAGTTCAAACTGATGAGCAACTTTCAGAATACGGAAGAAAGGTTGCTCACACCGTTTATCACCCAGCTGGAACTACCAAGATGGGTAGTGAGCAGGATAAGATGAGTGTATGTGATGAGAAACTAAAGGTCAGAGGTCTCAAGGGAGTGAGAGTCGCAGATGCCGGTGTTTTCCCAACGATGACCACTATCAATCCTATGTTGACGGTTTTGGCAATTGGAGAGAGAGCGGCGGAGATGATTGCACAGGAGGCTGGATGGAGGGGAATGGTGGAACCGAGGTTGTAGGTTTTAGTTGTAAAGAAAGAGGAGAGGCGAGAAAAAAGAAGAGCTGGAAATGTGCATAGGGATACGGATATGGATATTATTAGAGAGGGTAAATTTCAAATACATAGGAAAATGTATATGATTGGGTGGATGAGATGAATTTTTTGTTTTTGCACGCGAGCATATAATGCGTGGAGAGGAGTTAGTCGGGGTACTTGTATAGAAATACCTAAGAAAGAATGTTATGACAACCATCAATGTATATATTACATCTACACATACATCTCAGTACAAATGCCAGTGTGCGGATATTGGAGAGAAGTGAATGAACATGCACAGAATCAATTCTTTCAACTATGCGTTTCGATAATTCTCCCACCGCTCAGACTCAAGCTCGATCGATGCGAAGCTCAAGATCAATTCCAAGCAAGCCACCCCCACCCCCACCCCCACTCCCACATCCACTCCTCATAATAAACTCCCCTCCAACCTATCCAACATCTAGGACCGCGCAAAGCTCTCTCTTACCGAATGATTGACATTGCGAGATATCGCTTCATGTTGCATCTCCCCCAACCCCCTCTGAGAAGATACCTTTCTGGGGACCTACATACGTATATTACATAGCTACCAGTCAGTCATAACTCCAATTCCAACTTCAAATCCAATTCCAATCCCGAGTTGCAAGATGCGAGTGAATGAGACGAGATGAAGTTTGGGAGAATATATAGTGTATGTATCTAGGGATGTATGTATATTTGAGAATCATTGAGAATCGGGTCTAGTGTTCAGTTCTGCGTTGGTCTGGATCTGAATGAATGGATGAATGGATGAGATCATCATAGGAAAAGAAAAGAGCCGTGGCTGGGTAGGTATTTATTATAACATGGGAGATAATCATCACCTGGAAAGAATCCCTCAGACCTCCTAGGCTATATATAGATTTCTTTCACTCGCCAATACGTGCATGAAATCCGATATCGAACCACCGCAAGGAAAGACACAAAAAGGGAGCGAGACGCACTGTTTGAGATGAGAGCAGTATTCGCGGATAAGGCATTCATGTGTTATATTTGTATTTCGCTCTACAAGCTATCATCGCGTCCCTTCCCTACCCTCTACCAACCTCGGTTTCTTCGCTACCCATTCTCCCCCATGTCGAATCGATATACACCTCCCCCCCCCCCCCCCCCCCCCCCCCCTGCCCCCCAAACATATCCAACTTCTCATTCTCTCCTCCACATCCCTTCCAAAAGCTACTACGCATCCTCTTCAATTCGAAAACTAATAAACGCCTCGTTCCGCTCATTTCACATGCCGTGTCATTTTATTGACCATGAAGACGATTAAAACAGCCCTTGCTATCCGTAAGAGACCCATGGATTCATACAAAAACGCCCAATCAAATCAAACGCCTGTGCAAATTTAGAATCCCTTCGACCCTTCAGGTTTTGCTCGCGTGATGCAATAAAATGCAATATCGGCCCCAGGATTCCTATCCCATGCCATGCCACCCGCATCTATACTTCCTCCATTACATTCGGTTCTTGATTACTTCTCAAGTTTGCAACATGGCTTTTCAGTAGTTAAAGCCGCCATAGTTCGAGTTTCGAGGTTGATGACCGGGACTGTGTTGGTAGTCCATGTCTTGGTACACAGTAGTTCTTCGGTCATCTTCAAGGAGGTCCTTGACTTCCCAGTTGTTCTGCTTGATACCAACAGAAAATTCGAGATCTTCTTTAGTGATAGAGTCCCAGTACTATTTACGGTGTTAATAAATATAAAATGGGAAATTCACATATAGAACTAGGACTGACCTTGTAAATCATCATTACAGCTAGAAGATTTGCAATTGAAGCGAAGAATAATCCATCCAAATAGTGGCTAATAGCATTGCAAATGCTGGTACTGAAAGCGTAAAGAACAACTTGTCCTGCAGCGAAGAAGAAAAAGGCAAAACCGAGTTCACCCAATGGCCAACGATCCTGAAGAGTGTTCACAACAAGAATTACTTGCATAACACCGTAGATAGCTAACTCAATAGCAGAAAGTAAGTATAGCACGACGAAGAGTCCAACAGTTCGAGTGGGCCCAAGTCCTGCCCAGGACATGTAGGTAGCGAGGGAAATGAGGAACGTAAGGATGAACATGGCGGCACTGATTGAGCGAAGGAGCCAAACTGAAATGCGTGTTCCATCTTCATATAATTGGAATCCAACAAATCCATTAATCAATAAACAGACAGTAAGGGCAGATGTGAGACCATTCTGTACAGCCGAGAAGTATGGGTAAGGTCCAGTCCCAGGTGGGATAACACCAGCATCGAGAAGCAACGTAAAGAATGTGAGGAGCATATATATGTAGAAGAAAGTTGTGATTTCTTTTCGGCCTGAAAAATGTTTTGTTAGTTTCAATCATTTTACTCCCACTTCATTTTGAGATACACCCCGGCCTAACCTACCAACAGCAGTAAATTTACTCCTAACGTGTAATATCATAATAACCGTCATGATTAACGCGAGGATGTGTACGAAGCTTGCGGCTCCTTGAAATATGATCGTGTTGGCCAATTCAATATTGCGCGAATAACAAGTTGCCTCAATGCCATGACTTCCCGCGATTGTCGTTATCGCTCCGACCTCTGCACATAATGGAAGCGCTGCTTGTTCGCAGATCGAGTAAAAGTCCCCAAAGCCCATCGTGAATTATATTGTTGTCGTTCGACGTTTTTTAGAGATATTCTGAGGAGGTTGGAGGTCGAATGTTGTTGGGCGCGAGGAATGCCCGCGAACACGATGAAATGGTTCTCAACTATCTCAAAACTGCAGCAAGTGAATGTGGTGTAGCAAAGATAAAACTAGCGATCGTAATTGTATAGGTCGACGTTAATCTAGCAATATTTTTGATGAATTGCAAAGATTGTGAGTGTATGAATGATGGCGAGTCGTCGTTGCGACCAAGGGGGATGAAGAATGCACCAATAGCATTGATTAATTTTGGACATCTCGTATGTCCCCTGGCAACGAAACCACTCTTTCGACCGACCAAAAATAGAAACTTTTGGCCTTAGTCATGAGGTTAACAATAGCATGAAATCAAATGACATTCACGTGAGCACCATCACATTGAGAAAATTAGACATTCAGAGATTCTATCCATTACAATGTGTCCTTGATCATGGTCTTTTTGACATCAAGCTTGATAGGACACCGGTCAATATCAAACTTTGACGATATTGCCAGTAATACAACAAACCTACCATCGTTTCACCTCAAGTAGTACGCTCGTTGTGATAAGTCACGAATTACGATCCAAATCAAATGCGAATTCCCCGCTGGTCCAGCGTAATGTATAAGGATGAATTGGAAACTTGTCAGATCTAAAGACCATGGTGACACACATCGCATTTCCTGGATTGAACTGTCGGTATGCGGCAATCTCAACCACAATTCTCATAATCTTAGCCACAAGAACAATTTCACATTCGGTTTTCGGGATCATTTGTACAACGGGCGGTACGGGGCGTATGTTGCTTGACATACAACAGACTTTGGCTGGCCGGATGTTCCTCTGCAACCTACCCGTTCACACAAAACCATATACGAGGCTGGATATTTGATGGGCAATCGGCCTCTCTTTTCACAGAGTACCTGAGTTCCAATCGATGAGACCTTCCTGGGCACGCGCATATAATCATGACTCTTGCTGATGTGTTCATGGTGATGGTAAGACCCTTAGTCTTTCATTCATATAAGACATCGGCCTGATCGCTCAATGCGAGTTTGAATCTCGGGAGGTGGAAGATTATCACTTGGATAATTCATCTCATGAGGTGAGGCAACCCGGCTAAGATGGTGAAATATTGTTATGTGATATATGTGTGGAACATGGATTCTCAATCAAATGATCCAGGAGTGTTGGCGTCGATGGTTGGTAGACATGTGTTAATTGCAAATTCAAATTGCTGATGAATGGCTTATGAGGGATCCAGTTTTCAACCTGGAGATGTTACCTGATGTTGGGTGTGCGGCCTTTTGCATTGATTAGATGCAGTAGCGACAGGGGGTCCTTTGCACCGGAGGACATGCTGAACCTACCGAGCAAGCTTGTATTCCTTCCTTTGAGATCAGCCAACTTTCAAGGACAGCTTATCTGCATATGACCGGTGAGTTTGGTTGCAGTATTTGGAAAGCCCAGGTAGGTCTTAGCAGCAGAAAAAGACGGGAAATATAAATCTAGTTTGCCGTGTTGTTCGGTGGGGGGCTTGAAGGAGTAGCATGACAGACTGTTCAAGTGGTGGTGTAACGCTGAAAGGGAAAAGTTGGTTGATGAGTAGCCAGAAAGCAAGCACAGCCGGTAAAGAACACGAATGACTTGTCGTTTTTTTTTTCTTGCTAGTAATCATAAACACAACGGGCAAGCATCTCTGCATGCGACATCGAACAAGCTGACCGAGCAGATCGCCCATTTCTGCGGTTCTGTATCTTTACAATATTACGTGGGTATGATATTATAGTACAGCCACAAGATGCCATAATATGGGTTTAAGTGGCCGGTAGCTTAGCAGTCTTAGAATTGCGAGAATCAATTGCTAATTATGTCGTGGAATTTTGCCGGGTATCTGAGTGCATAATGTTCGAGTCCAAATTTCTTGTCGGCGTTGCCCAGCCTGGTCTAACATTATTGATACCGTATTCGAAACGATTCCATGTTGGAAATGGTGAGCATCTTATCCCATTGGTAGTATCCGCACCTAAGAAAGTGTATTGTGACAATTATCTTGGGTATGCCGAGGATTCTTTTCAGATAGTGTAGGATTGAAAAGGGGGGCAACTTTCGTAATCGTCGCATCCCAAAGTCTAGACATAAGGGGTGCTACCATGCAAAAGAACGATACCGTACGGTCCGTACCAAACAAATCTGTAGACCGAGTTGTAGACCGGGCGTACTTGTGTAGACTCGCATTTCGATGTGCCAATAATCATTCCAATAGGTAGCCAGTTAGCAGTCGATCGATAGTGTTGCAGGGCATACAAGATAGATTGAAACTTGATCATTATGGCTATACCAGGTTTGAGCGTACAAGGTAAAATGTGTACTCAAATGATATTGGTTTCTGTTTGCCTTTCACTTCCTTGAGCTTCCTTCCCACTTTCAACTTGCAAGCTGAAGGAAAGAAGAAACCGGAGCTTATCACGCTGGGGTGTGTATGAAAATGATCCCAGACAAGTGTTCAAAGATTCTAGAGATGTAAAATGCCAATCCCACTCTCCCCACGCTAAAACGAAAGAAACGAACGGTCTACGGCACTTGTGGTCACTCATCTGCAGTGAGCCATCCACAAAGCAAAAAAAAAAAAAAAAAAAAAAAAAGACTACACCATGATTGATTCGGTTGCAAATTTGAAGAGGACCAGCAACGGCAAGGTATTTTACCTAGATACTATAGCTTCTTTCGTATATATACCATACTATACAAAGTTGTCCCGGAAGATCTAATAGTTCTTCTCCCCAATAAGTTACAACCAGTTAAAACTTAATGGATGTCGAATTCTTCCTTCCCGTATGCAGCAAGTACTAGATTAGACAGATGCCGATTGTCCTATATTGCCTAGACCCTCTCGAGACCTCGGTGTTAATCACACATGGTGTAAAAGTCAATTTCAATTTTCAGGTGAGTAGTACATTCATTACTTCGTACATTACTGCGTGGACTCTAAAAAACTGGAGAATTGAGGTCTTTTTTCCACCCGTTGATGTGATTATATGACAATATCATAATGATGAAGATCCTTGGTGAAGTACCGAGTAGGACAAGTAAAGTTCTCAGGTCTCTTTCCCTATTAGCTAATATTTTAGAATCATTTATAAATTATCATGCCAGTCAAACCGAAACCCAAGGAATCAATCAATATCACTTGTAACTATTCATTATGTTATATTGTTCTATGAATGATTGATATCCAGGTGTGAAGTTTGAAGTTTGAACACGCTTTTCATTGGTGCACCTCCTAAAAGTACTGGCTAATAGTCATGGAGTAGGTCGTCTCGAGGTCGTCTAACAATTAACCTTACGAAGTATACAGTTATAGACTTACAACATGCTTTACCGTTGTTCCAAAAGACCCCCTCACCCCCTCCCCAACTACATTTAGATGTCCGTCAAGAGCCTTTTGGTCTGAGTTCCAAGATACGAACGTAAATGTCACTGTGATATCAATTTGGAACCTTAGAATGAAGTTCTGATGGTCTTACCACGCTCACTCTATTCGATAAATCAGCGTCACGCTTCTGATTCTATCCATAGGCGTCGCCAATCAATGCCCCAAATCATATCATTCCTTCAAATCCTCCCCTCCTTGTTTCTTGATCTCAAACTCCTTCTAAAATGGATGCGGTGGAATAACTATCCAACCTGCATGTTCTCAGAGAAGCATAGAAAGTATCCATCTGATCCAATCACACATATTCAAGAAGGAACTGGAAAGGCTGTGCCGCAGCCGGGTCCGGGCAAAGGTTCTTTTGAGTGTGCTCAAGACTTCAAGGTTCTCATTTCGATGTTACTGGATGCATCCTCTGAGCCTTCCCCCCACCACTTGAAGAAAGGCTTGAGGGTCGCATGAGCTGTAACGCGAATTGAGTGGAGCATTGGACCGCGGTTGACGATCAAATCATAAATTCAATTTACGATAACTTCGTACAGCGTGTGTTCCGAGAAAGAGTGAAAAACGGCACGCGCGGACATGTGCCTCTGAAGAGCAAGGACAAGTCAGACTAATTTACAAAGCTAGCACGTACAGGCAGGCAATGTGAAGCGGCGGTAGGTTACGGAGAAACATAGGAAACGGAACAGGAGTACAGCGATTGCTAGCTAAATGGAAATCTGCGTCGTCCTCGGTCCTCCTTCAACCCAACTTCCAAGGAATTTTCCAGGTGGAGGAATCCATGGAACATTGAATTGGAACCAAGAGGGTTACTCTATACTCTGACTCAGATTAATCATGGCGACACACACGCAAGAAGGTCTAAAAACAATTATCGGATCACCAACAAAACACGATTGTATGACACACTCTTTATTCATCGCAGCCACCTTTTTCCGCCCCCGCTCTGCAGACACAAAACAGGACCGGCCGGCGAGCAAGGAAGTAGTTGAACTGTTGAACACAACACTGGCAGTGGAATGAATCTGTTTATGCCTTCCGGTTTTGCCAAACCAGACCAGACCATATCCAACATCATCGAGCTCAACCTTCATCAACACATTACATAGCATATTATTCTTATGCACTTTGCCCCTTCATATCAATCATCCGCATACGGCATGTAGGATGTAAGTGCAGGAAGATAGTAAAGGAAAATAGCGGGTGGGTAGACGATGATATGCTCAGATGATGGATGGAGCATAGGTAGCAAGCAGGGTTACGATGCCAGCTAAATAAAGTAGGTGAATTTCATGTTAGGATGATGTATCCGAATCGCTATTCGTTTAGTATTTCATCCCACCTCATTCCTATCCTAAATTTGGGTGTACAAGTCAGTACTATCTCTAAATCAGGTCTTATTCGCCGCGTGAAGAATGAATTATGCATGTGAAGGGGGCGACGGCCCTCAATGCTAAAGGGAAAGCACCGTGTAAGGAGAATGTATATTGTACCGACATACGAATACGTACACAGATAATCATTGATGGAACGCAGAACAAATTGCAAATTGCTTGATACACTTCAAAGTCTATACCTAGGTGCTGTGTATTTTGTGAAGATCGATGTGTACTAGCCAAGCTAGGTTTTGCTTGGGCCCAACAAATGAACATTGCCCCTCCTCTTACCTCCCCACCATCTTCAAAATTCCATCTAATCATCGATCTAAATCCATTAAGCTTCTCTTTCACGTACAGCACTGAAGACATATATGTAGACCACGCGATTTGCGAGTCGCGTAAAGTGGAAAGAGCGGAATTCTTGAGCTCTTGTCAGGGGAGGGGGCGTTAAGTTTCTTCGATGATGGTGACCTGCACCTAAGTTCAAAATCTAGAAGCATTCAGCATTCAATCGTTAGCGAGCACGATACGAGAAAGGTTTCGATCATCAGCATCGTGTGTTAGCAAACTATTCACAAATTGCTATTTCCCCCTTTCCTTGTTACGTGTTTCTCCACAAACTTTGACGGTAGGGTTCTATCATCTATGGAAGCACCGCCCAACGGCTAAGTACGAAAGAAAAGAACCTAGGACCAACTGCTACGGTGGGTTGTGGGAACTGAATTTAGTAAATCGAGAATTCCAAGATTTCATTGATCATACCCTAAGCCAGGATCGACACCGATGGTTGTAATAATTTAGTTAATTTTGTCCATTCCATTCTCTGCCGGAAATTATTGGAATGGAATGGTGGATGAACCAACGGCTTAAACATTTGAAAGCTGCATTTCCCCTTGAGAGAGGAGTGTTTCGAACCAAGATCATCAGTTCAACTAATAAAAATGCAGCAAGCTACATATTCACTTTTTACTTTCTGGGGCGTGTGTATACTAATAAATGATTCTTATACATGGCTTGTATAGTAAGCAATACATATGATTGAGCGTCCGCATGTCGGTATACACCAGTCAATGCCCAGCTGACGAACCGGATGATATGGATCCAATCATTGGTGTGGGATTGAGTGACTAGATTGGTGAACGGGGGCGGCGCCCATCGGACTTGGGAAAAATCTGAGAAGTTCAGCCACAAAAAGTGTAAGTCTCTCCCAGAATCACGGGTCAATTTTGGGAAAATGTGCCGATGGATGATCATGGAAAAGTCTCATCTCCATTCGCACAGCCTGACTGATACAACACAGAAGAAGTCAGGCCATAGGTGGCCCCCCTGTAGGAGGGTACTTGCGGATCATGTTTGATATATTTGACTCAGTGACTGGTAGGATGTTAGGACCTTTGCTTATGCTACTGCCTCAGCAGGGCCTGCCTTGCTTACGTAGAGGGAAGGAAACCTTTCTCGATATCATTTTGGGGCAGGCGAGCAAAGGAAAAATGTGATGGTGCGAAAGAAGAAAAGAGAGATCCTAAATTTGACACCAATCATATGTGTGAGAAGCGGTGGAACCGTCAATATCTGCAGCCTGGAAGGCGGAAACGAATCCCTTCACCCCCTCATCGATGATATCGCATCGATTCGATTATTCAGGATCCCAAGCGTCGATGTCAATTGCATACAAAGTAAGTACATACGGAGTAGACGGTCTGCATTATTCCCTAGGAGGGGGCTTTGAAATTTGTATGGAGGAACGAACGAAGCGCTCTTGCTCACTTGGCCACTGAGGAGGAAAGCTTCGTAGCTTGAAAGTAATCCTATCCTGTTTATCCTAGAAACTCTTCATCTCCTTGGTCCATTCTTGCCGTGTTGTGCTTTCGTAGCGACGCTCTGAATATCGAAAATGGTAGGTTTGATTAGAACTACTCATAGTCAGATGGAACATAAAGCGTAACGCTAGGTGTCAACGAATGATTGTCAATAGTGGCACACTGCTGATACATGGACATCATTCCCAAACAATTACCAATCGAATTCAAGCAAAATCCTCATTTCCACTAATATTTTGATCAATTATGATCACTTATTTCATCCTTACACTCCACCCCTTCTTTTACTCCGTGTACGGTACTAACAGATTTAGACGACCTGGCACCATGTCATCTTCATAACATTCCCTTACATTTTTAATACTGCACAAGCACAAGTCTCATCTCAACGACCAATCACTATGGAGTATTCGCAGCACACGAATGGTAGTCAATGCTTCTGCATTACAGAGTGCTCTTACGCCGGGCTTCTAGCACTGCAACCGGCAAGGCTTTGATCATTCACACATCCGTATTGGCCATGGTACCGTCATATCACCAGTAGGGAAAACAGAGAGACTGGCGCGTACACATTGATAATCCTAGTTTGTCTTTCTGTTCTGGCCTTTCCCTTGCAAGACTGAAAAGGCAAGACTCTGACTTTCTACGTACGTGCCAGCAATATTCGATTTCTGCTGCACCGCTTTCCACTGTTCCACGCACTACGCTCCACCACAAAAGAAAGGCATCACCGTGAAAGTGCTGCAAACATCCCCGCTCCCTATCGTGTTGCCCAGGTGCCCTCGTCAGATTGGTAGCTCATGGATTATGTTTGCAGCACTCCTTGCCTGTAATTCGATGTCAATCAAATTTTATACAGCATCTTGTCTCTGTCAACGAGGCATGTACGTGTATTAGTGAATGAATGCTTCGGATCATTCGGTACTGTTTTCATTTACCTTCACGAGGAAGAATGTGCGCAAGTGAAATACGAAGCCCGAAGAAGTAATAATATATGGAGCTTAAATCAGCCCCCAATCTGTCGGTTGGAATTTTGGTCAATTTTATATAGATCAACTTATCAATTGACCAAATCGAAAGGGAAAAGGCCAGTTTGATAAAATGTCAATCCATTTCCATCCCATGAGCCAAGAGCTGCATATCTCCCCAGACACGAACAGAACACTAGGTCTGGACCCGACCACTTCTTTAGATATAATTCATTCAATATATGTTGCCACTTTAAAGTTAGGAAGCCGGCGTTGCTTGTAGCCAATCAAACAGGCCACCTCAGGTCGAGAAGAAGACCAAACATATGCGAGGCAATCAAGAGGCAATGATGCGGAGCAAAGAAGGAAGAGTAAAGAAGGCGTAACCGATACATTCTTCATCTGTGAGAGTGATTCAAAGACCGTCAGAGATTCAGAGCCAGCCTCAATGAACAATAATAGATTTAGATACATTTTTTGATATTCAGACCCTCCCTTCCACCCCCAAGTTCCAACCCATACAAATTTCATTATTCATTCCATCCATCGACCAAGAACGGGATTAGCTTTGCTTCTTTTTTTAATGATATATCACACCCACATATCTACACAGTGCACACCTACCTACATTCAAATTTCACAGACCGGTACACAAGTTCGCAACTGACTGGCCTTCGTTTCGCTTCTCCTTCCATTTTGAAAAGCTTGGAAAGTGGTTTTCTCACACAAACTCCTGCTCATGCTAACCCCATCCATCGATTTCATATCACATACACTTTTGATAGGTGGTCCTCTGTATCCCTGCACACAATCCCCGAAGTCCTAATTATCATCATCATTCTTATATAATCCTGGCTGATTGATTGCTTTTTTACACTTTTTTCTTTACATGGCACTAGCTGGGAGGCTAGCAGCCCTAGTACCAAGCCCTTTCTTTCCTAATGCGCATAGGTACTAGCGTGGTATGATTATTGTGTCTAACAGCCAGACTAATTTGGAATCTCTCGTAGGAAAAGGATTCTTCCTTTCTTTTTTCCTTTCTTTCGTTGCATCTTGTTTCTTCTTGCAGGCAGGCAGGCAGGCAGGTGTAATGGCTGTGGAAAGGAAAGAGAAGAAAAAAAGTCCTTTTAAAACAAATAAATTGATTTTATTTTATCTATTATCCTAGTCATACCTCAACCTAGGATCGGAGTGGTGTGTTTTCTCAAACTATCTTATCCACATTCACTCAACTACTCCTCGCTCACTCTCTCTCCCTCCCTCTCTCCTTGTACCTGGCTCTTTGCCTGTGACATCAATGAATGCTTCAATCAGCCTCCACTTTCTTCTAGTACCATATTCTCAATTCCATATTTCCATTTTCATAACCCTTTGTCTTTCGTACCATACCAGACAAGATCAATCTCCATACCAATGATACTACGATCATTGCGTATCCGTATCTAATACAGATTCAACCCTAGTTGATTCTTTTACATATCGGTCGGTATTGTACCTAAGTATCATTCCGATATTTCACATTATTCGTTCCTTCTTTCATGGTCTCTTCTCTCTCGATCCAACGTCTCCAATTTTATATCCATACATTATTTGTTATAATTGTTTCCCATTACTTCATTCACATCATCAGGAAGCTCAGATTCCTAATATCTCTCTCATATGCCTCCCAGCTCCTAAGACACTTTTTCTCTATCTCTCTTACTTTCCCTGGCTCGAGATATATTCATCAAGCCAAAGCTCAATATTGTGTTCCTTGTCTGTTGCTACTCTCAAAGTTTCGATCCGTTTAGGAAAGTTTCCTCAATATCAACCGACTCCTTCCTCATTGAAGAAAGATCAATTCACTTCACACACCACTCTACTCAGATTTACTCTACACTCGAAAGATCGGCAGTGGCCTACTAACTATCTTCTCGGCTTCGTTCATTCTAAAATATCTAATAGTCCGTTCAATCTCTGTACGACAGGATTAGACGAACTTTCCATGGCGTTGCGGATAGCCCAATCTAAGCTTTGATAGTTCATCTTCACCTCCGACTACCACTGGTAAAACTCATAGAAACTACATAACGCGTGTCGAAAATTACTTGAAGACAGTTGCTATCTGATCTGAATATTCGAATCCCAGACACACCACCTTATTTCGAATCTTCCACGAGCAGCAACCCTCATTCTCCAAGAAAAAGCAATCCCCCTTCGAAAGGCAACATACACGTTCAGTCCCAAATGCATCAAACTTCAGTCAGACCGGCTCCGTTCAGTTTTCTTTTACCTCCCACACCACAGACGCCCTTTGGAATCGATCGTCGGAAGGACATTAGTTTTTCCCTAACGCTCCCACAAATAAATCAGTCAAGATATAAAGAAGCTCCGGTCAGAGTTGGGCTTCGAACACCGCCCGAAGACGATATGCACGCAACATATCCAACTTCTCAATATCAAAACTATAAAAGTCGGCAGAATGAAGATTACCCAGCTTCAGGCAATGTTGGCAGGGTGAACGATTATGATGGATCAGCTTGTCATTCGCGAAGGCCTTCGTCAATCCCCCAAGCGCCGGGAGCTAACATTAATAGCGGGATAAAAAGTACGGAGACTTTGCAGCCTGAGTCGTCTTATAACTGGCCTCCAGTAAAAGAAAACCACCAGTCTCAATCTACTGCCCTTTCTACTCTGGAGTCCGAATCTACTCGAAAGCCGCAAGCAAAAAAGCCATCAACTACAGATACTATTCACCCCAGCTTGCAAATTCCAAAATCAATAAATGACAGTGGTGGAAGTTTAGCCGAGTTTGCAGCACAGGTAATTCATAACTCTTAATGATTCTACTCCGATCATGTCCAAGATCTGACTTTTCTAGATTACCTGTTTGTTCTGGTTTGAGTCTACCGATACTTTGAAGAGGGCGGAAAATTCGTGGGCAGGATCAACGACGATAGAAAAGCTCCGTCCAGAAGCTTTCCCATCCATTGGGTTCACAAAATGGGTTGTTACGATTCTCATGACTACGCAGGTGTCACAAAATGTCATATTGTTGGCACTACTTTTCATCTATCGTCTGAAATCCATTAACCCAGCGGTCAAAGGACGAAGTGGAAGCGAATACAGACTCTTGACAGTGGCATTAATGCTGGGCAACAAATGTAAGTGAACCTGATTTTTATGGACTATGGGAATCCTTGCTTACTAGAAGACAGTCCTCGATGACAATACATATACCAACAAGACATGGGCTGAAGTTTCGGGAATTTCCGTCACTGAAATCCACATCATGGAAGTCGAATTTTTGAGCAATATGCGCTACAGTTTGCTCGCGACAGAAGAGGAGTGGAAGGAATGGCAACAGAAACTTGGAAAATTTTGGAGTTTTTGTGACAGGGCAACAAAATTGTCACCTCCACCTATGTACCAACCTACCCTCCCTTCACCTCCTGCATCAATGCAAGCTTCGCCACCCACACGAACAAGTCAATACGCATCCTCAGTCGGATCAAATAATCTCACTCCACAGTGGCCTGCTAGTAATAATGTCTCTCAGTTGGTATCACCATTAACGACTATTTCGACTCCTTCAGACCAAGATTTCCGCTTGCATTCAAGAAAGAGAAGTTTCCCGGATGATGTTGAAGAACCGGTGGCAAAGCGTGTATCCAGATCAACTGCCTCAACGCCCAGCGACCTTGGGAATTTTAACATGCCTCCTAGACCTCGTTTACCACCAGTACCTAATTTAACGATTTCGACAAGTCAGGCAATGAATGGACACAACGGTCTCCCGAGCTTCTCTCAAAACGCACCACTTTTACCTCCTTTGCATGGCAGTCGAGCCATGTCCACAGTCTACCCAACCACACCAACTTATCCACCACCTAATTTAAATCACACCTCTGCTGGAACTCAATCTAGTGGACAACAAATCACTCCTTATCAACACAGTAATCAAAGTTTCGGAACATCATCCCGCCAACGTAGTCCTCATTCAGCCGTTCAGGAACTACTTGCAACAGTACCCTCTCCGCTCAATGCGTCCTTTCCTGGAAACTCTGGTCACATCTCACCGTCCGTTTTCTATCAACAGCGGAACTCACCTTACAAGCCTCTTCGTCACGTGAATACTCTTCTCTATCCACCACCAACTGCTTCCATGCACGATTATAATGTAAACACAAATCACATACATTATCAGCCATTAGGTAAGAGACATGATTACCGATCTGGTGTGGTGCCTGGATACGGTCATCAATCTCATAACCAATGGCCTGTACTACCTCAACCCAATTTTCACGGAGTCTAAACTCCAATTTCGTCGACTGATATGATATTAGCTGTATCGAATATCTTTCAATGTTTACAAAAACAAAAAAGAGTCGAAATCGCCCTTTGAAGGAAGGGAATTCGCATGATATGAGCATTTCAGCCGGGGCGTCTTTTTATCGTTTGTTTATCGTTTTTTCCGAGGGGTCAGCGAGGCTTCATTGCGTATTTGTTAGCAAGCAGTTGTTATACCATTATTTGCATGCATTAAGACGGGTGTTTTGGGAGTCCCTTAAATAGGGGGACATTGTATTTTTTGGTCGGAAATTTTGACGTTTTCTTCTCACGAGGAACGGATTCTTGATTGGCAAGATAATATTCTTATCTATGGGACCATGTTAGATCGGTGGATGGTTATGATTAGTACAAGAAGGGATCAATGGTATTGAGGGGGAATGTTAGTTTGTATTGGGAACGTCCTATCATGGAACAGAAGGCTTGTTTGAAGAGATGGATTGGTGATGGAAATCTAGAGCATTGTAGCTCGATTGATATATTGGGCTAGAGTATCCTCACCGTACAGTTCACTTAATGGATGGGTTCGGTCAGATATACGGCATACAGCTTGTGCGTTGCTTTACTGGTTTATTCTAGTGTGTGTGACGCACAACTTCACCTGCTGGACATTGTGCGTTCTAGCAACTGGGGGAACATCAAGAGAAGAAGAAAATATAATTGAAATAAATATTGATACCCTCCAAAATTCGTTCCATAATCTATGTTAGTTTGCCTGTGTCATGTTTGATGTCTGATATCGACTATTGTCTGATACATGTGTGGATTTGATAAAGTGCTATCTATATGTTGTATGCACCCAGGGAATATGTCGCCATTCTGACTCTTGTTCTTGTTCTTGCTCTTGCTCTTGAATTTCGCATTAGTGAATTTTGGAAAACTTGAGATAGATAGGTACTTGACACCTGTCTTGTCATACTGCTTTTATGGATGACTCGGAGGGGCAGGTGGTGGGTGGCTCATGATATCCAGGGTGAATTATCATTTATGCATCAATGCATCAAAGTTTAACTTTCATATCACATGTCACACGGGATAGAGATGGAGAGAGAGAGTGTGTGTGTGTGTGTGTGTGCTGTTATTTTCAAACTGTGCTATGTTTGGTTGGGGGGACCAAAAAATTGGGGGGGGGGGGGAAAGGGTTGTATTTTGGGTGTGGATTGGGATTGTGTATGGTGGGTGGAATAGAATAGAATAGAAAGAAAAGAAAAGAAAAGAAACTTTGAGGAATTTTTGGGATTGAGACATGAGATTAAATGATCGAGTTGAGAAAATCTCATCCACCATTTCCACGCGAAGAGACCGACCGAATTCGAAGATATCGTCCTCGCGTTGGCAATAAATAGTACTCCGATTAAATTCAACACCACTATTCATCTTCAGAAAGCGGAAAAACTTGATATACATGCTAAGTGCCCGCCTAGCCTAGCCTATGCCCTACTAGAAGTTGTAGAATTTATATTCACTCACATCTAATCTAACGAGCACATGCACGCACGTGAGCTTGAGACTTATTTCATTTATTGTCTTGAGATTCCTAGGGGATGGATTTACAGATACATCTAGATGTGTCGAGCTAGGAATGGAAAAATTGAAAAAATTGAGGGTAAAAGCGCCTGGAGATTCGAGAAGGTGTGTTTACTCTCTAACGGGTGATTTCGTAGAGCTGTTCAATGCGAGGTTCCTACTCTGTAACCTTTGGGATGCATGTATGTTTTGTGTGTTTTTATTCAGGAGCGGCGCTCGCTGGTGCATCTTACGAGGGATGTTTGAAAAATCTGTGGTGGTATGTTTGCTGAGATTTTGGGTGGGCTAGTTGAAATGATAGGTTGGTTTGAGCCTTGTTGTCACGTTGTGTTGTTTGTAGATGATATAGATGGACATCATGCTATGGTTCGCACTCGTATTTGTACTCGTACTTACTTGTATCCTCCACCAATTTCGTAGGCTCGTGGGCTCGTGGGGAAGATCATAACTTACATATCATACCTTACATATCACATCATATCACTTAATACAGTATCACATCCCTCTCGCGCAATCCGTCCCTCTCATACCTCGAGGCTCGTGATATTAGATAGAGAAAAGAAAGGGAATCTGGTTAGTATTTGGAGTTCTTCGCTGGAACCGAATTAGACATTTGATTATGTATATCAAACTCGTATATGTCTGTAAAGAATGCGCAAATAGGAGGTTAGAGGACCCGGATCTGTGTATTGAAGATGGGTGTTGTTGATTCTGGGATTGTGGATTTTTAGGGGGAGTAATGAGTGGGATTGGGAGTTTGGGTTTGGGAATTTAGATTTTGATGGGTTTGGTGTGCTTTGCTTTGTTGACTGGTGTTGTTCGTGGTGTAACTCAAAGCGCTCTGGTTGTAGGCATAAGGAGAAGTGAGTCTGGAGTAAAGAACAGCACAATGGGGTATGCTTGGTGATGAAGTGTCTCAAGTGAAGGATATATGCGAAGATGTTTGCTGTTCTTGATATTGACCACATTGCTTCCCCATTCGCTGATTCCACATGCGAAAATATATATTCATGCATGCCATGACGGATTTACACCATAGTTTTGGCAAGAAGAGTAAACATGTACTTGCAGCTTGATATCCAAACATCTTCATACACATTCCCCGACAAGCTACTGTTTACTAGATCTCCCTTCCTTCATCTAGTTGCCATGGTATCACCTGATAGGACAACCTCACCATCACGCTGCTATGAAACCCCATGCTTTGGTATAGAAACTTATATTTTGTCGTTCATATATATGTAGATAGATATATGGCCGAGACCTACCTTTGATTTAGTGTAAGGTGCATGCATGTATAGGTTTCTCTCGTTCTTCCTGCTAACAAGTGATGTTATCATAGATCAAATCGAAAAAGTGTACGTTTGCTGAAGACTTGGAATGAGATGAGCCAGAAACTATACTTGATTCGGCCCGCGTGTGCTGAAAGATTATACTTGACTTCACAGCCTTCAAAATGGGTTCCGGTAGCGATTTAGTGAAATGAGTTGCATGAACTAACATGATCCATTAACCAGGCAATTTTTGAAAATGACAAAAGCTTCTCATCGCATGTGATTTTCTAAGACATAGACTATCATTGCTGTTTATAGATCTTCTTAAGCTTGATCTAATGCTATTCAAGGAGAGTCTTCGTGGAACATTGTCACTTTCGACCATTCTTACTATCTCTCCCGTCATGTTGAAGGCGCGCAGTCTTACTATTTCCCCTATCATGTTCAAGACGCGCAGTCTTACTTAAGATTCAAACGCCATGGACTCACATGAATAAGATAGAACGGGTAACCTCGCCATGATAGTCTGCGCGTGGGGGAAATAGGGGTGCGTGAAAGCACAGTGAGAGTATGGATCGCTTAATACATGACAAGCTGAAATTGAAGGATACGAAGCGGGAACCCGAGTCAGGCTGCAGCGAGAGTGAGAAAGCTGATGAGCCTCCTTTGCCTCGAATAGAAAATTGCAGTTTTGATATTGTTCTACTGGCTTACATGGCTCTGACAGCGAAATTGGCGAACGCTACCAATGAATGCATCAACATCCAAGTTGCGTATCTTCATCCCAAAAACGGATTATTTTCCATGATACGACCCGTCCAATGCCAAGGAAGATGGCGTGTAGTACTAAAGGCTGAAAATAGATTATCGGGATCAACTGGATATTCTCCGAGCCCTAGGAATCGGTGAGGTGGCTTGAGGAGATGGCCTTGATTGCCGTTTCAGATGTGATGTTTGAGGTTAGTGGGTCTGTCAACTTGCTCGTGATGGATCGACGATATCTCTGTAGGGACCGGTATCACATTGAGGGGTTGTCGTATGAATGATATTTCTCGGGTGTAAAGCCGGGTTGGGAAGGGATCAAATGGGATGGGATGGTAAGCATGTGGTATGGAGATAGAGGAGAGGATGGTGAGGGTTGAGTGCGGAGATGAAGATGTGAGCCCAGCAATTGGTGAGATGTTGTTTTGTTGAGATGGCGAGACGCAAAGCATATTTACGTATATTGAACGAGGGGTCACACATGCGAACGCATAGAAAGGTACGGTAGCTAAAGTAAGTAATATACACGAAGAAGGTCAGTGCATCATCTTCTGTGTATCACAAACCCTTTGGCATTATGTGGACATTGACGAAGCAAAGATTGGATGGAATGTCTGTGTTTGCATATCCGAAGTTTTATCCCATAACTCACCCGCAACTCATCCGTCTTCCACAGACTCCCGAGTTTGTCAGACCCCTCGAGTCTTGGAGAATTAAGCTTTGATATAAGTTTGTTTCAAGGTGGAGTGCGTGTTCAGATTACACATTCCCCTTTAGAGTAGAAAAGATATATTACGATGTGCAATTTGGGGAGATACGATGGAGTCATCAAGGTGATCAACGTTTTCTATCTCCAAGTTGAGTCCGATTGGCCTGGTACCCCTGAATCACCCCCCTGTGAAAGACTCGGAAGAAGTCTGATGCATGTCGGTATATCAACGGCACAATACCACGTTTGATAATGAGGGATAAAGGATAATAATGATTGTTACTTGGCTCGGGGCTTGATGGATGAACAAGAGCACATGTATTAATATAATTTATAAGTTTCATGTATCTTCTTGCCTTCCTGACTTACGGGTTAGATCCTCCGAATGGTTACGCGGCTTTCCAAGTTTATGCGTATGTTGGTTCTGCATGTCGACGCACATTGTAAGTATTCAGATTCCAGTACGAAACTTTGCGGAGTGGGGGCCACATAGACTTTGATAGGAAGGAGAGGAGAGTTCGAGTGAAGGCGCGGAGAAAACGTGGTCTGAATATTGGTTGGAGATGCGGCGTTTCCTTGGTGGAGAGGGATGGATGTCTATACCTGCCCAGCTAGTAAGATCTGCCCGTGATAGAACCATCTCTCTTGCATTGCATTGGTGGTAATAATTGGAGGGATTTCCTCCGTTTGTGACTGGATGCAAAGGGCAGGAAAAGCTGAAACAAAGTCCGTCTTGACTCTTGATTGAGTCGGTAGGTAGGCTACCGGTCTCTGTGCCATTTGTGTTGCTAACTTGGATAGGTAGATGGTAGATACCTAGATAGATCATAGGTTCAATGATCTGATAGTATCATGGTTATACGAAGTCGCCATAGTCATATTCATAGTCATCATCAATGTAAGCAAGCTCCTCCGTATCGAGATACAGGAACCGATCCTCTGCATCTCATAGTTTGTTGACTTGGCCTGCCTGCCTTGACCTCATTACTTTACCTCATTCCTGAACTCTCCTCGCCTGCTAATAATACAGTCAGTAAGTACATAGTAGTAATGGCTTACCGAGAACAATACGATACGATACATTAATACAATAATAAATTCTAAGATTCCCAAGGTCCTTACTAATAACGCTTCTCTCTTGCTCTATTGTTGGTTTCGGCTTTGGATTCTTTCTACTTCTCCATATTCTTCTACTATTTCCTACTCTATTTTCTTCGCTCCCCAGCACTTTCCAGCACTTCCTTGACTTCAGAACGATTGTCTACAGGGATGATTCGTCACTAAACTCGGCTCATTCCTACCGTTCTAGTGTCAAAGTCCTCACGACGCATACAGTAATACCCGTACCACAGGCCTGATATATCGCCATGGTTGGTTGTAATGATAAGCTTGCCTTTCTGGAAAGAATCACCCAATCCAATCCTATCCAATCCAGTCCAGTCCAGTCCAGTCCGATTGACGAATTAGATAAATAAGTAAAGAGACGACGAAAAGACCAAAAAAGAGAGAGAGAGAGAGAGAGAGGATTATAAAACATTCTCACCCAACTACTCACTTCCAGCACTTTTGGTTAAACGAGCAAGGAAGAAGAAGAGACCGAGAATAAAAAAAAAGGTTTACTCGGGATTCATTTTATTACGAAAAGGATCAACAATAAGAAGAGGTCGATCAATGACAGTGCAAAGCATACCTCTATCGTCTATACCCTTCATACCTATTCATTCATTTTGAATAATTATTTGCCATTTACCTAGGTAACCTTCGAAACTTGGTACGAGAAATGTATATCTACTTTTCAATCCCCCCTCGAGCCCATCTTTGACCCATTCATTCTCTGACTCCTTTACATACAATCCACTCAAAGTCTGTCCTTTCTTCTCACATTTTAAATACCTTTTCTACCTTACTCCAGGTTGATTATCGAATCGAGGCTCATCCTTTTCTTTTCAAGCACTTCTAGTCTCATATCAAACGCTAGCTATCTGTTGGTTCCGCAATCCATTATCAAACACGCCTATGTGCGTTACCATCTTGGCATTGAATTGACGACCCAAAAATCTCCCGGAGTCCGGCCTATTCAGTGACCAGAACCTCTTGACGAGAACATTTCACCATACGGTAAAAGACAATTCTCGGGATAAGGGACGAATTCGTTCGGATAGTCGAGATACTGTGTATCAATTTCCTCGGCAGATACAAATTCTGCAATTTGCGCAAAGATGTTGACCTTCAGGAGAGCTTTAATAGCTGCGGCTTTCTTCCTTACCATGGTATTTCTGGTAACGCGAACGCACAATCAACCTGCATCAAACGATATGTTATTACAAGATTCGAGTATACCAAAAGCAGGAGAGAAAGATGAAGCGGATGTACAAACAAAGCCAGGCTCATCAGCCTCGACGGATGCGGTTCCATCCACACCAAAAAAGAATACTCAAGCTTCCCAAACACTATTACAAGATTTGTCAAGAGCACCTTTGAGAGAAAAGCTCGCATATCAATTTCCGTACGACGTAGAGACGAAGTTTCCGGCATACATTTGGCAGACATGGAAATACACACCAGCATCTGGAGAGTTTGGGGAAGCTTTTCGTCCTGCGGAAGCAAGTTGGTCAGAAAAGCACCCAGGATTCGTACATGAAGTCATCACAGACGAAGTCGCAGTTCATTTGTTAAAGCATCTATATGCTTCTGTGCCAGAAGTTTTAGAGGCTTACAATTCCTTACCTATGCCTGTCTTGAAGGCCGATTTCTTCCGTTACCTAATTCTGCTGGCCAGAGGCGGAATTTACTCAGATATTGATACCCACGCATTGAAACCTGCCCCGGAATGGCTCCCTGAGAGTGTGCCACGCGAAGCTATTGGATTGGTAGTTGGCATTGAGGCAGATCCAGATCGTCCCGATTGGCAAGAATGGTACTCTAGAAGAATTCAGTTTTGCCAATGGACAATTCAAGCA
The DNA here is from genome assembly GCF_014898465.1 of Botrytis porri. Taxonomy (NCBI): domain Eukaryota; kingdom Fungi; phylum Ascomycota; class Leotiomycetes; order Helotiales; family Sclerotiniaceae; genus Botrytis; species Botrytis porri. The sequence goes on from NW_024066078.1 coordinate 1,194,978, forward strand.
AAACCTGGACATCCTGTGCTCCGCGAAATCGTTGCCAATATTACTCAACAAACTTTGGACATGAAGAAACGTGGAACTCTCAAGAAATTTGATGATAAGAATGTTGTAACATTCACCGGTCCAGCTTTGTGGACAGATACTATTTTCGACTTTTTGAACGATGAAAAATATTTTGATATGACGACAAGCAAGGGAAACATCACATGGAGAGATTTCACAGGCATTGTATCAGCAAAGAAGGTTGGTGATGTGGTTGTTTTGCCTATCACGAGCTTCAGTCCTGGAGTTGGACAAATGAATGCAAACGATTATGATGATCCTATGGCTTTTGTGAAGCATGACTTTGAAGGTTTGTCTAGTAGATCTCTCGATGATAAGCACATCAACTAATCTGATTATTTAGGGTCTTGGAAACCTGAGAACGAACGACATGTTGGAGAAAACTAAATAAATATTCGCTTCCCGATGTCAGATACTTTTCCTTACAAAAGTTATATGAGCACATAGCACTAGTCGATTTCGAGCGAGCATCAAATGCATGAGTGGCACACTGACGAGCACAATGGGAGGCTTTTTATTTTTATATTTTTCGTTTGATGGGAAAACATAGAATGGTTGTCCTTACAAAAAATACCTCTGCGTTTGCTTTTATTCTATTAGCATGGAGTTTGATTTGAGATTTGGGATATTGGGATAAAGTTTCATTCTTGTTTGGATGGTTGAAGAAGGATTGAGGGGAAGGGAGGTGTATGTATGTGGAGGCAGGTCCCGAATTTCCTATGTTTGGCTGCAATGTCAAAAGCAGAAGACATGGATTTTCAAGTGTTGAGATTTGTGTATTCTTGGATTTTTGTACTTCTGGATTTCCTTGGGAGGTGGAATAGATGGTGGAATTGCTGAAGCGATGCTGCGATCTGCTTGGGATACGGATAAAATATCTTTATGAGTACTCCCAAAGGAGGAGTCGGAGATTGGTGAAGAGTCTACGGCGGTGGAGTTGTATATATAGTTGTACTATTGGTATTGTGAATAGGGAAAAGGAATCAATAAGTCGAGGACCAAGCAATCATCACAACATGCCACACTGTCTTTCCGATATAACTTTTTTGGTGCACTTTTTTTCTTCTGGGATATATTAAATATGACATAAATCTCAGATCTAATATGTAGCCAAGACTCAGGGGTAACTTTTCCAGCAATAGAAATACTACATAGATGAATTATGGGTCTAACATCGATCGAGAGAGCGGAAAAGTAGCGCGGAGCATACCCCGCCTTTTTGGACCGAGAGCTGTAGTACTTGTTGTACTTTTGTCCTTTAGTGGGACGACATTTCACAATGTCCACATACATATTGGTTTGTTACATGTATGCCATGGGCTGAAAAGCTTTGGTTTTCATTTCGGAGTAAGTGATTTTCTTTATTCTAATAGATGAAATGGCTTCTAGATTTTGTATTGCGGGAGCGAAAACGGGAACGGAAGCCAGAGCTGGAATGCGGGGATGGAGATGTGGAGATAGTTTGGGGATTAAGTTGAGGAGTGAGATGGCGAGAAGTTTGGGAGGTGGAGTGAGAGTTGGGAGTGCAATGAGAATCAAAGTTGAGATTGCGTTTGGAATGCGCTTTCAAAGGAGAGGTCTTTTGACAGAGAGTTATAGTGCTGGACCTAACGAGGTAACTGGGTTTATTGCTTCCCTCTCCTTTCCCTATCCTCGATACCCTCGCACCCCATTCATCTATCTTCAATTTCTTATAACCACCAAGTTAACGATTCATTTCCTATCAGCCGCCACTTCTCCAGCATACGATTCCCCAGCATTTCCGCAGCATTGTCAACGTTCATGGCGACAACCTTGCACTCATATCTCGCTCCCAAAATATAAAACTTACCTATCGAGAGTTGGATGAGAAAAGTAACGTTATAGCATATGGGTTGAGGAATCTGGGGGTGCAGAAGGGAGATAGGGTAGCTGTTAGTCTAGGGAACGGATGGGAGTTTGGAGCAATCACTTATGCAATTTGGAAATTGGGTGCTGTATTGGTAAGTTGAGGATGATGGAAGTGAATCTTCGGAGAGGTAGAGATGACTTTGAAAGATAGGGGAGATGTTAATTGTTATTGAAATAGGTACCGTTGAACCCAGCATTCAATACGAAACAAGTGGTGTCGGCCTTAAACCACTTGGCAGCTTCACACCTGATAATTGGCCATGAAACACATTTACCGTTCAAGCCCCCTAGGGACAATACACCTTTACTGAAAGATATCATTGGGGATCTCAGGCAACTCGTAAATGAATGGAAGAGTGAAGCTGTTCCAAGTTTAAAAAACGTTGTTCTAGTGAAAGATCCGAATGATGAACTTGCGGATTTTCCAGCTACAATTAATTTTCAAACGATGATATCGATATATGGATCAGATAAAGAGAGAAAAGTCATTCCAAATCAGGAATTGCATAAAGATGATGTAATCAATATTCAATTCACATCAGGTACAACTTCGACGCCTAAAGCAGCTTGCTTGACACATCATTCAATTCTCAACAATGGCTATTTTATCGGCTCTCGTATGGCTCTCACACCATCAGATATAGTCTGTTGTCCACCCCCTTTATTTCACTGCTTCGGTTCTATCCTCGGATATATGGCAACCGCTACTCATGGCAGCACAATTCTGTTTCCTTCTCCCGCTTTCAACCCTTCGGCAACTCTTCTGAGCATTCAAGAAAACAAAGCCACTGCCCTTTATGGAGTTGCCACTATGTTTCTCGCCGAACTCGAACTTCTTTCTACTGGTACTATTCCTCATACTGGCTTTGAACATTTACGCACAGGTATCGCAGCTGGTTCTTCCGTTCCTAAATCCTTGATGGAAAAGCTTCATAAACAATTAAATCTTACCGGTTTGACGATTTGCTATGGGATGACGGAAACGAGCCCAGTGTCTTGTATGACGACTCCTACTGATCCAATGGAAAAGCGAGTCAATAGTGTGGGGAAGCAATTACCTCATGTATCTACCAAAATCATCTCACCCTCTGATTCCAATAAAGTTCTCCAAATAGGTCAACGTGGTGAATTGGCCGTCTCGGGATATTTGGTCATGAAAGAATATTATACAGACCCAGATCGCACAGCAGAAGTCTTGATCACTGATAATGATGGGAAGGTTTGGATGAAGACGGGCGATGAAGCGAGTATGGATGAGGAAGGATATGTCAAGATTACAGGGAGAATCAAAGATTTGATTATACGGGGAGGAGAAAACATCCATCCACTTGAAATCGAAGATTGTATCTTTGGTATGGAAGATGTGAGGGAGGTTAGCGTGGTTGGAGTTTCCGATCACAAATATGGAGAGGTAGTTTGTGCGTGGATTGTACCTAGACAGGGTGTGAGTCGAGGGCCGGATGATGCGGGAGCGGTGAACGATATCATGAGCTGGGAAGCTTATGACAAGCTTGTGAAGATGGGAATTCGTACCAGCAACCATACTGAAGGCTCTAATGCAGAAGCCGGAGCTAAAATCACAGAGGGAGAGAAGAGACTAAACCCAACACTTACTAAAGAAGCAATTCGACGCCATGTGAGGACACATTTGAGTGGCCACTTGGTTCCTAAATATATCTTTTGGATGGATGAGTATCCGAAGACGGCTAGCGGGAAGATTCAGAAGTTCAAGTTGAAGGAGAGGGCGGAGTGGATTATTGGGAATGCAGGTGAATAGTAAGACAGAGGTTAATCGATAGATTAGACAGATATCTGAATTCGGAAAACGAAATTAGAGTCGTGGTTTTGCATGAGTACTCCTTCCTATCTCACCCTACGTATGTAAGAGTCTTTGATTGCAACCCCTCTCTTCCAAAGACTGGCTGATTTTGAAAGCATCCAAATCTATACTGGTCAATATTCGGTCTACCAATGTAATTCATTCTGTCATCTCTTCTTCATTGTTATTTTGTCCATCTGATTCGAATCTATGATAAGAAATTGACCGAATATATGGTGGTCGTGAGGATATAATCGTACTAGATAACTGTGGCTCTTGATCTCAAGTATACAATTCAAGTATGTATGTATATATTTATAAGGCTAAAATCCTCTGGGGAAAAAGACATAGATAGGAAGCAAAAAATACACTGACGATCTGGGGTAACAGACGTGGATTAGAGATCCTCTTCTCGAGCGAGTGTCTCGGTCGGGTAAGTGCGAGAATATCCTGCAGTTTTGAATGATTCTATCATTTTACTGAAATTCAATTTAGCATTACTATGCACGATACTTATTGAGAAGAGTGAGAATAGCAGAGTGAGGTTATTCGATCTGAAGGCTAACATTTGCACTTTCACTAGAAACTTCCCTTCTTCGTCGATGTCGTTTACAACAATACAATCTCACATACCCTCAAGATTTCCATCCCGCCACACGGAAGAGAAACCTCAAACATCAAACCTCAAGCTATATCATCGTAAGTTTCATCAACCCAGCACAATCTAACACCTATGCATGTTCAAAGATAATCCACTCCCCCGCCGAAAGATTCCACAAGATTAGGAAATGTAGCTTGCAATTTCAATATCAGACCCGCAAGCGAATTAGACAGACAAAATTCAAGAATAAGTTTTGTGCTATATAAAAAATCTAGCATTGCAGTGGTAGATTCACAAAGGGGAGAATGGGAAAGTAGATCTTCATGAATGAACATGTACTGCATAATCGAAAAGCAATAACTACCCAGGTATGTAGTAAATAGTGATCGAGTCCTCCCAGTCCAAACTTCACAGCAAGATAGAGAAACATACACGGCCAAGCATCACTACACTATCGTCCAATTCCCCAGAAGACAAAAGCACGCGTCTCATTTCACCAGGTGAAGTCATACCCGTTCTTCTCATCGCACACATCGAGGAAGATCTCAACGTCAGAACCCCATCCTCAATCCGGGGACTCCCCTACTCAAAACCAACTTTCCACTCCCTCTCCCCGCGCTTTAAAAAATCCTACAATATAAAGCTCCAACAAACAAGCCATCCCCACTCAACAATCTACCCCATCCGTCATCCAACCCGAAAAAGACCACAATGTAAAAATACGCAACTCGTGAAAGATGAACAAGGACTTGACACTGCCTTCTTCTACCATCCAATCACATTCCTCATTTCTCATTACCCATGGAGATCATAAGTTTTGATCAATATAAGATTCGACAATAGTGCTCTATACATACCATGAGAAGATAATACATATACTGTGCACATACATTACCGTGTTCACACATGCAAAAGGAGAATTGTGACTACAGATCTCGAAGAAATCCTACCGCTAGACCCAATGCCACTTCAACCATTCAATCACTTCAAACAAAAAAGAGAAATGCGAAGTTGCGTCCAAGATTCTATTCTCCACAATCCTGGGCTTAACTCCATCTCTATCCGTCTTCCCTTGAATTCAATTACCAATCACCAATTCTCCACCAACCATTCGAGATATCAAATCCCACCTTGTCGAGAGAAAACCGAGTTGGTACTACAATCTCGAATTCCCATTCCGACTCGAGAAGTTGAGATATTAATCACATAACCCCCCCCCCCCCCCCCCCCCCCTTAAAACCAAGAAAAACCAATAAAAACCCCTCCATCTATAACGAAAAAGTTCATATAATCACAGTATCTCCTTCATTCTCATCTCGTACTTATTCTCATCTCCATCTCATATTGCTGGCTCGCTATCATTTTTAAACCGTCATTTCTCTCCCAAACAGGTTACAGCGCTCCTTCCAATATCAGTATCAATCTTCCTTTGCCAAATACTTCTACACTTACCACCTACTACAATTTCCTTGAATACTATTTCACTCCCTGCTCCAAACAATCATCCATTGTCAATTGCCTAGAACTCACTTAAAATGCCCCTTTTATCTATCAGGAAGCGACGCGAAAGCCAATGAGATCTTGACCGATCTTTCGCGACTATAAGAAATGAACGGCGCATAGTATAAATGGTACACAATAGTATTACGAGTAATATGATTCATTCTACCTAAATAATGTTACAACTGCAATAGTATCCTTCTATACATGTGCTTTGGATATATGCTGCTGTAAGAGTTCTTCAGTCACTTCTTCTTCTGTCCTTCAACAGATCAAAGATTGAATGGATGAAACGAACTTTTGAATCAATCTTTTCCAAACGACGTCCGAGGGAATCCTAAAGCGGGCTAACGTTTGATTAGTAATGAGCCGTGATGCTTGCATGAGGAGCTTGGTAGTAAGGATTGAAGTTGATGAGGTGGTAGTATGCTTAGATACCCAGTATTGGCGTTTTAGAACCTATATCCGAATCAAAGTCTAGACGTCGCAATGTTGCTTGCTCAAACTTCATTTCTTATAAACATTATCCGAAGATATCAGCGAGGAGATCTTATATTCTCTAATTATAACAAGACAATCTTATGACAAAATCCGTTATCCAATCACAAGTTCATGTCACCGTCAAGTATGCTTGATTTTTCTTAAGTGGGAGCTTTTGGAGAGGCAGTGATTTGATGTGTTTGGACTGGTTGAGTCATGGATCCTCTAGCGAGGTCCTCGCTACTCGTGACAGTGGCAGTAACCTCTTGAATAGCCGCCGAGGCCTCGATAATTGTGGTTTTAGAGGTGAATGTGGTAGCAGTTGGATCTACACATCGACCAAACCACCCATAACTCTTACAAGATGTCGATGTTATCGTTGTCGTTGACGTAAACGTTGTACTCGCACTACCTTCATCTAAGCAACCCCACCAGCCAGGAGTTTTGCAAGTTTCGGTACGAGTCCTTGGTTTCGACGTTGTACTTGCAATAGTACTTGATGAAGTAGAGTGAGGGCCTTTTTCTCGTTTCCAATTGAAGCAATCAACACAATCGGTCTCGGCAACACACGCTGGGGGTTCATCATACTTCTTGTATACATTTCTGATGGAGGCTCTGATCCCATGAGTCGATAGAGATACACTCCAGCCCAAATCTGTAACAACATCGTATACACATCGTAATCCTGCATGACATGTCGACTCGAGGGCATAACCAGCAAAAGCACAAAGTGATGTAGCCCCATTACACGTACCCATATATACTGGATCAGCGGTGTGTCCGAAATTCCAGATACCTACATTATCACGAGCTTCAGAGGCCGAATTATATCCTGGTGGGGTAGGAAGAGCCAATCGAGAGATTGCTAATTCTTGAGGAACCGACTCAAAGGTCAGTACAGGGTGGCCAAAAGTTAATGCAACAAGAGTAGTGACGAGTCCTCCAAGAGAATGACCGGTCAACCAAACATCGGCATTGGGGTATTCCTCTGTAATATTTCCATAAAGTTCCACGGCAGCTTGATAATAACGATTCGGTTTCTTTAATGCTTTAGAAACACACATTTCGTTGCATGTGTATGTTGCCGTCATACAATCACACACTTTTCGTAGCCCCCATCCACCTTGTCCACAGCAACATCCCGCAAACAGATTATCGTTCTCCTTGTCATTTGTAGTTGTTTCCGCTCCATCGAATACAGCTGAAGTTGTACCCTTCAACGCGATAACGATTGTAGTATTTGTGTCGTCGGCATAAACATGGCCCCGCAGACCATCCGATTCCCATCCAATGGAAGATGAAAGGTTGAAGGGAGGTTTTACGTCTTCCCACTGAGGGTCATCTGGAGTTCGCTGATATGTGTTTGCTGCCATGACCGCAAAATTGACCACCGTGGATTTGTCTGTCACATTTGGCGCCGATACATCATCAACAGACCACGCCGATGCAGGTAAATCGGCAGGCCATTGATTGAAAGCTTCTATATCTTGTACACTTCGCTTTCGAAGCCGGTGGATGCCTATTGGAGCTGTGTGAAGGGTAAAAGGCCCAACTTCAGATTCGCCATCGCTAACTTCGAGGGCCGCTTTCTTTATCTTCTCAGGATTGATTCTGAGCCGTCGATGTAACTCAGGATATTCTTTCGTTCCGCGATGATACACGCTTCGCAGAGTGAGGGTTCGACTCTGAGTAACAGCTACATCGCCTGCAGAGCTTTTGGGTGGTGAGGTCCATTGTCGTAGAGGAGCTTGAACTGACGGTAGGAATGGCACCTGGAAACCTTCAGCCCAATAATTAGTCCATCCTGATACCAGAATAGAAGTGCAAATCAGTGGAATTAAACACAAGGAAAGTAGTAGCATCACGAATTATTATAAGTATGATAACGCATGCATGCATGTATGTAATTGTTTAAGTTGATGATATACTCTTTTAAGGCCATGAATGAATGCACTGAGACAATCTAGGTAAGCCTCGGTACAATAACTTACCCCAAATATCAACTTTTGGGCTTTCCCATACATATCGCAAAGATAGCATTAAACAAATCCAGAACGTTCAATTTCTCAAGACTGTTGGTTCAACAACCTTGAAAGACAGATGTCATCTTGATTTCCATAGATGTTTTTTTTTTTAAATAGACAAGGTAACATCTTAGACCTATCAATATTTCAAACGCCTACCTACAATCACAGACGTGCCCCTTTATTGCTGCCGTCAGGCATGAAATTTGCCTGTCAATTCACTATTTCACGAGTTCTACATTGTCTAGGCAAACAACAGTCATAAACGTCAATTGATTAAGACTAGCAAGAGTTACAACGTTAGAATCTAGTCTTCTAAAATGTTTTTTTATCATTATTTCCCTGAGTGTTGCATAGAGCTGCAGTTTCAACCGTTATTCATCTCATTACACACCGTCAAATGGTCTACCATCAGAACACTATAGCTAATAGAAATCCAAATGTAACATGAAACGAAAACTAGTTATTAAAAGGCCATGAGTAGCGATGGCGTAATAGCATCTAAATTTATGCCACCTATGCCGTTTTGCGAGATGATGTAAATGATAATATGTGCCAATGGCCACACCATGCCACCGATCGACTGACCAACCGAACCGCCATGCGTACTAGGTTTCCTCACAACCCAACCGGAAACGAATATGAAGTCCTTCAAACCTCCACAGAACTGGAATGAAACCGATCCCAATCGTACAACTCAGGCCCGCAAACATGCGAGCAGAGTATTAAGAGAAAGAAATAACAGACTATTGCCACCCTAAATTATTGAAATGACACGCGCTGAAGCCAAACCACCTTTCTTGAGGTTCCCAATTTTGACATGCAATTTCCTACTGCTGTCGGAAGTCAATGAAGAGGACAGGTTAGAAGATTTCCCTTTGTGCAAGCCGGCCGTTATGCCTCGTGGCTAGCCGATTCGTCTTCAGGAGAATGGCTAACAGCTGCTGGTAAATGACCACGGTATTGGACGTCCAATGTGGATATGTTTTATGAGGGCCGAATGATGATCAAGAATGCTATCCTGGATTTGAAACCATGCAAGAAACTGTTGATAGTGCTGAGATGAGGCGAGATATGACACAATACTGCAAGGTGCAGATAGTCCTCGGGAGGTTCAGTGGCCAATTTGAATGATTTATGTGTCTTTCTTCAAGGCCCGCTTGGAGGGAGCGATGGATCTCAAGTTGGGATGCCGAGTCCAAGCCAGGAATATGCTTGCAATGGGTCGATTCACGGGGCCTCTTTCATATTGTTGCTTGGATGTTTTGGTGTCTGTTTGGACCACACTTCTCATTACTCGGGACTGTGTCAGGCGGCGCCCAACAACCTTCTGTAATCCATGGAAAGGTCAGATGTTCCGATGCTCCGGAACTCGATGGAATTCATATGGACAAGGCGACGAAGAGAGACTGAATTTGAGCCGATTCGTCCATGATACACACCTGAATCGAACACGAACGCAATGGAGGGAATATCGAGAGATAGCACGTCCAAAGGTTTGAACTTTTGAAATCCAAGAGACGGTAGTCCGAAAGGGTAGCAATCCAGGTCCAAATGAAAAGAAGGCCAATCCAGAAAGAGGTCCCAAAACCGGATGGTTTCACTATACCTGTGCTGTGAAGCCATGCTTGAAAGTCAGTGATGAAAATCCATGGTCGGGTCTTGACCACAAAGGAATCCATAAAATGAAGTAGATGGGCATTATTTTGAAGTGCTGAAATTATCCTTTGAATGGCTGCTGTCGATGTATATACAAACTCCTCTACAATGCTGCCTGAACCCAGACCTGAATGCTCTGACGAGTATTAAGATACTAACCAAATCACGAAACGTGGTATGGAGGAAATACCAGCCGGCGGGGCTTCCGGAAATTTGGGTCCAAGGCAGCAAGTATGAGGGATGGTATCCTAAAATAATCCAGAAACTTTCAAGAAAACATAAACTCATGATGCGCCCCAACGGCCTGTGCGTGTGCAAAAACTGATGCAACTGACAGATGAAAAATGCAAGAAGGCAAAAACACATCCGTTATCCTCAATTGGTCTTTCGAAGCTCATAAAGCCGGGGATAAATGCTCTGCACATGCAAAGTTCATGATAAACATCCGCGGCAATTCTCCGATAATACATTCCGTATTCGGTCCAGTTCGTGGTAGTCTAGCGATGGGTATGATAGAAAATCCTGGTAACATAAAGACCATACCTCGATATCCAAGATGCAATACCTATTGCATTCTCGGCTTTTTATTAAGATTCCGATGAAGTCGTAAAGTACCCTTTGTCTCGTCTGGATCCATAATATGGGAGCTTCCTTTGATTGGTCCAGTGTTCCAGTAAATCCAGGGAATAAAGCAATGAAAAAAAACGCCAGGACATGATAAGAGTCCGAGGAAACAGTATCGCACAAATCAATTACGTCCCAGAGAGAAGATCAATTCCTGCGGCGCTGGTGATGTCTGTCACGGTCATCCCTACTGTCCCGGTCACGCGGTCTTTGAGACGAAGAAGTGGCGGTGCCACTTCGTCCAGATGGCATTGGCTGAGAGTATGATACAGGTTCCTGGTATGATGAGCCTGGTTCAGTATATCCGGCATCTTGCATCTGGTAATCTGAACTTTCCGGGTACGCTCTGCTGTCGTATATCTCCGGAGTGGACTCATAATTGCCTGATGGAGCAGCTAAATTGTTAGATTACGTTCGTTGCGAGAATAAAAACAATTAAGAAAATGGATGCACTTGGGCGTACGCACCACGACTACTATAGTAGGGATCTGTTGGTGCATGGGCGGCATATGCTGGTGTTGATGCAGGTGGTCCAGATTGGGAGTAGTACTGCGTTGTAGGTGCTTGGTAGGATGTACTAGGTGGATATTGAGTCCTAGGAGTTGACTGAGGAACAGATCCGCCGCGGCCAGCGGGTGGTTCAGCAACAGAATAATTGGATCCATGGATATAAGTCCTGGAGTCATGTGGGTATCCTTGGGTGGAAGGAGCATACGGTTGTGATGATGGCTGGGTGTAGCCATCATTCTGGTAACTTGTGGGCTGGCTGTAACCCGCCGAGTAACCCTGGCCACTTGGTTGATATGATTGGGAACTGGGCACAGCAGCCGATGGTGAATTATACATCCCTTGTTGTGCAGCAGGTCGAGGCTGTGTTGCATCCATTCTATCCATTCGAGCAATAGATTGATCGAGTGCATTTGAACTTCTGTAGTCCACTACTATAGGGGTGTTAGATTTTCGAACTATCTCGTTCGAATCCCTTAAAGAGATACCATTTGTAGGGTATTGTGCATTCGATCTAGCAAGTCTCTCAGCTCGCCAGTCTGCAGACGCCTGCTTTAAATCAAATATCATTGCCTATACCTCAAATTCATCAGCGACATCACTTAATCGATATAACGCGACATTACATTTGTGAGGTTCCTGTAAGCTGTGATCACGTATACAGGCTTAAGTTGTTTCGTCCTCGGGTCCTGTAGATAAAGACATTAGTTTTTCGTCGCAGATTGAAGTCTGAAAATTTGGAGTCGACTTACTTCCACGTCACCCGGTTTGACGAGAGCATCGTTACCAAGATACCGGCAGATGTCGGCCGTGATAACTTCTCTGTCGATACCTTCAGCGTCAATAACAAACTGGCCTGTCCTGCTAACAGATGAGTGTGGTGGCTGCGGTTGCGAGCGCGAAGCTCTGCTATCTCTATCGTCACGTCGCGACATGATGATGATCCAGGAAAAGGTTGGTAGGAAGAGAAAGAGAAGGACCAGAAGTGAGGATTTTGGAATGCAAATCACACACAAGTCAGCCTAGGGAATGAATGTGGTAGCACACAAAATAACCGGTGACAAATTGGATAGTCAGAACACGGCCTAGAAGAAAATCCTGTTTAGAGAAGTGGAAAACTTTCTCAATATCCGGGGCGGGGGGGGTGAATGGGAGCCTCGAGAAGAAGTAATCCTGTGGAAGTACGAGAAAGGATCGGTTGGTCCTGAGTAACTTTGAAGCTTGGAAAGCGTATGAGAAGAGGGTGTAAGATTTGAAAAGGTCCTATCCAATCCCAGAGAGTGGTAACGCAGGAGACGCGGAAGCTGGTATAATAATGTCGTGTAATATGAAGTCGTACTCTAGGAAGAGGCAAGTAAATAATTTAACCTTCTAGACGAATGATGACTGGGATATTTTCTCTGAGCTGGCGATCTGTTTGTTCCCCTTGTGTTTTTTCTTTTTTTCGATGGAAGTTTTGACTCTTGTCTTGAAGACTCACTACTCAAAAGAAGAATTGATTTTTAGATAAGACGGTGTGAGAGGAAGAGTGGGAGAAAGTGGCAAAAGCGAGAGAAGGCTGGGTTTGCGAGGAGTGGTGTGTCGAGTGTGTCTTTTTTTAATCCCCCCTGTCGACTGTAATTGTAGCTGAATGTCCGTTTAGGAAAGGTGCAGTCATAAGGGTTTTAAACTGGCCGCTTTTAAAGATCGTGTACAGCCCAACCAGTCAAAAGAATAACTATTGAATAATTGGACAACAAGCAGCAGCTGTATAGTAAGAATGCGAGGAAAATTGAGAGATTTGTGACGGGATTATGCTTATTATTCTGTTTGAAGAGGAAGATCCTTTTCAATCGATTTTTCTAATGAATTTGATTTGATCTGATCCGATCTGATCTAGGTTGATTGGATATATTCCAGAAAATGATTGAACCTTCTTTTTGTTGAAGAGGAGGAGAAAAGACGAGGGAGGAGAGGCAGGAAGGATCTCTCTCTTTTCTTCTTAGATTATCCAAGGTAATTAATATTGATTGCTATGGAATGTAGTCACAATACCAAATTCTTGTTCTTGCAGTCAGGTATTGTGGGCAGGATATGACGAATAGCAAGTGCAATGCAAAACCAAATGTGGGCAGAGTGAGCGAGCCAGCCTGTTTTCTTGATCCTCCGAGGTACTTTCGTACGGGAGTATGTAAAGGAAGGATGACTTGAATCTGGAATGGGTCGACAAGTGTGGCGTAAGGTTGGATATGGTAAGGTGGAAGATAGTGATGGCACCGATGGGGTTTCAAAGAGGGGGCAGCAGCAACAACGGCCGTGACAACTTTGGGGAAGTATATAGGTAGAGAGGTTCAAATACCTAGATATGTATGGATATAGAGAGAGAGAGAGAGATAAATATGCCTCGTTATAGCTAGGCGTGGGAAGAAGTCTCCAGGTGTTTAAATAGTGAACCAATTAAATATTAAATTTTCGTATTGCTTGTTCAAAGTTTTATATCTTCATGTCAGGAATATAGTGAAAAATGTCGACATGAATCATTAAAAAAACTCTAACCAAAACCTTTATGTTAAGGGCATCTTTCTGTATACTTATCAGAAACCTTTCATCAAACAGATTGATATCTCACCCTATCATCAGCTCATCCATTCTCCAACCCATCATAATCTCCAGTCCTCTCAAGCCTGAACCATTGGATCTACCCAGGGATCGAAATCCAGTCTATCACAATACTGTTCCATGATGATTCGGTCCTACGACCAAGGACCCAACGTAAATTCTGGGTTCTGGGGAATATAGACTCGCCGACTTTGCCAGAAAGTGGAACTCCTTCCCTTGCTACTACAGCGGGAAAGTAGGGAAATAGATGGCACACACATTGAGTGTGTAAAGTGATCGAAGATGACGCGTGAATACATCAGAGGAGAATATCCATCCTGTAATGAGCGACGCCGAGGTTCCCCTTGACCAATTCTTCGTTTATGGCAATCGAATTATTTGGTCAAATCTGTATCAAAGCCTTTTTACCTACCTTGACCTACCTTGACCTTACATGAATATGCTATGCTATGCGATGCCCTGTGCTATACTTACTCTACACACATGTTGTGCACAGGATTCTACCTGTCATATCACATTAATATCTCAATCTACTAGACCGAGGGACCAATGGTAGATGTGACATTTGACCCCCAATTCCGAGCCTCGGATTGCACAACAGAAACCATCAAGGCTTGAATATTCTGCGAAGAACGAACAGGAACTGGAACAGGAACTGGTGATCGTGATGCTGGATGCTGATAGTGAATGAGATGCAAAAAAGCAAAGGGCAGCCAGCGATTCTTGCAGTTTTGCTGGCAAGGTTTGTGATCTTGGTAGTTTGGGTGGTCTGTGATTGATTCTTTTGTGGCGCGAAATCAATCGGGTTGGGTATTGATGCATTCCAGCCTAACGCAAGGAAAATGCTGCCTAACCCATATAAACTTCAATTTCACAGGTTCACAATGGTTCAAAATTAATTTTCATTTGTCTTTCGAGAAGCCATCATGATACTTTCAGACATGGATTAATTTAAGGCACATTGACAACAAATCCATGCGACTGGCGTTTGTAGATTGTCTAGAGTCACTATAGGCCTACCGATAATCCGATAATTTTTATTCTATTACCTCTTCTCACAACCACGAGGCTCCTGGAACTCTTTGCGTCTTACTGTATATGTACAGTGGTTGATGATGTACTCTGCCGATCAAAATATCTGATGAGAGACGAACGACTTAAATTTGGTAGGGCTAACGGTATCTCTTTCATCCCATCCAGGCAATGGTACTATGCGTGGGTGAGACATTGTCTATTGTTCTTGATGCCTTGAATATTGCGCATGACCGTCCTGAAGATCCAAGTACGAGTGTTGCTTGTAGAATCTGACAGCCTGGATCCATAGCAAACCTGCTTATCATTTGTAAGGCCATAATATGGCCGGGTGGCCGGCTCTAGCTGAACCTCTAGAAGGAATACTATGGCAGTAATGGTTGTTGTTGCATTACTCGTATCTTCGAAGAGATCATGTTCTACAAATTCATTGTCCAATGGAAGTCATACCGCAAAAATCGTGTTTGTACATCCGGACATCACGTTGCATCTAAAATGTGCGATCCCGGTGAGCACATTGTTCCAGTTGCACAGTAAATCGGAGCATAGTTCGAGCATGAACTGGCCGTCCTCTGGGGAACCATAGGGCTCTGCCCATCAGCATGAGTGGTAAAATCTCGGCGCATTCACCTACAAGTTAAAGGTATCGTGTAGCACTTCAAGGTAGGGTGAAAACGCTGTCGGTGAGAGTTGTTTCATCTGTTTTTCATTATCCAAATGTCAACTTGCTTTGACCCTTTTCTGGTCGGCTACCACGTCCATTGCCTCGTTTCTTCGATGCCACACCCCTTTTGTTAGCGGAGGAAGGAGTAGGAGCTGGCGATGTACGCCGTAAACGATCCTCATCATGAAGATCCTTAGCGAAATGCCAATCTTGATGACTCTGAAATGCCTCCGCACAATCCAGCGCCTGATTGCATCGGGTGCATAGAAATTCTGTAATGTGTGATTGTTTGGGGGCAGAGGGATTGGCTGATGTTTCTGGCCTTCTGGCCGCCTCATTCACTTGCGGTAAACGTGCAGCCTTGGAATCCACTTTGGGAAGCGAATGCCCCTTTTCCTCATATACGATACCTGGCCCAGCTAAACCCTGCTCACCGCCGAAATCATCATCGTGCTCTTCGACGCTATCTTTCTTGACGAAGAATTTTTGGATTCCTGCATCAAGTATACGACGTCTCTTCACAGATCTCTCTGCAGATACGTTCGGTTCTCGCGGAGCTGGATTGTTTAGAGTCCTGGCTTCCTCACCTTTAATCAAAAACGCCCCGATACCCATGTTACCAGTGGGCACTCCATCCTCAAAACCGCCGACACTTAAACTCAAATTAGAACAAGGCCCTACCTTCCCATCAAGCATGATTTGATTTAGAAGTGTCTTGGCAAGTTCAAAAAGGAGCATCTCATCCATCTGCTTTCCTTGCGGAATGGGCGCTTGTCGAGATTTGTTTTGGGCTCCATGCCTGTGGTGCAAATTGATCGTCTTGGGCCTTCTCTTGTTCTCTAGAACCCCCTCCTCCACTAATCGGGATTGTATATCCGCCGCAAAAATGCGGAGCCACCTGTTAGCCTGCTCGGGAGTGTTGATACTAGGTCGAAACGATTTTGCAGATAACATTGACTTTATCTGAGTTCGAGAATTGACATCACTGACATCAATTCCACGAATGACGTTGTAGATCCACGTCCCGGTTTCTTCTCCTAATTTTTGCTTTAATTGCTCCATGGGAACCAGCAACAGATCATTGACCATATCTGTATTAAATAGCTTGGCCACTTCCTCACCTGTCTTGCCTCCCAAATTTCTAATCTTCGTAAACTTAAAGCCTGATAAAAATTGCTGAATTGCCCGATTCCGGACAACAGTTTGTTGATTTGGCTTCTTATGCGCGGAACCCAATTTAGACAGCATTTTGTTTTGGGCAATGCCGGCCGAACAAGTATATTTGAGTTTCTCACGTATTGCAGCCCGAACTGTGCGTACGATTTCAGAACCAATCAGCATTGCTATATCATCCCAATCTGGGTCATCAGTTTCCGCTTCATCCTTATCTAGATCCACGAGTGCATCCGCTTTCCAGTCGAGAAAAGTCGTGGGGGGTAGCGGCAGTTGTTCCGTCAAATCATCATAGGGGGCAGGGCCTCTCAACTCAGGATATCTCTCCAAAAGCGTCGCATGGACTTGGGCAGATAGATCCATGAAAACCTCATCTACACTAGCTTTCTCTACTCTCTGCAACTCTTTGGGTAAACAATCTTTTATACAAGCCAATATGCGTTTTGATTCGAGTCTGTAAGGATCGAGAGAGACTTTATGTGTAGCAATATTCTTGAAAGCATCGTCGTGATAAGCCCATTTCTCGTCGCCTTCGCGCCAAGTCGCAACATGTTGACATATGAGATCTGGACAAAGCTTCTTCGCTTCTGTAATAGTTACATGACGGTTGAGACCAAATGCTCTGGCTGGATAATTGATCGCTATGAGACCTTGCCTATGTTCAAACCATGTATTAGCTTCAGCAGACCCTCGAAGAGCATGATGGTCAAGCATCCATTAAGTAAAGAATCCTCACCATTGTTGAACAGCTAATGGTTTGTCCTCCTCAGTTCCTAACCTTACCATCTCAACCTGCGCATAAAATGCGTCAAGGTCAAGATGTGCGATCACCCTCAGAGGGCATGACGTAGCAGAAAGAGCCAACTGTGCGAGGTGCCTATACGTAAATTGACTCTTCTTGCGACGCGACGGTGAGCCCTGCAGAGGGGACGATTGCATAAAAGGTTGCGGAGAAGACATGACTTTGGGTTTTTCGCTCGAGAGATCTGATTTTGTAGTAGTAGATTCGCTATTCCGTGGCCATAATTTGTACATGCGACAATAGAAGTATCGAAAAGAAACTCTGAACCCGAGAAATTAGACTCGGTGTCATGAAGCAATTGCGTAGTCTTTTTTTGACATGTTCGATTCGGAGTTGAACAATAGAATAGAATGAGTGGTAATTGTTAAGACGTCACGAATATTGAAGGAAATTCCATTTGTGTTCAGAGATGATAATGATACTCTCTCTCTCATACATCTACCACTAGGATAGTGAATTGGTTTTGAGTCTTACCTTTGGATAAAAGTACTTATTATTGGTAGAGCTAGAGCAATCCAGTATCCCGCTCAGCCGTTGATTGAAGAGTTCGATGAATGGTGTAGACGCGTTAAAGGGTATTTTTCCATTTTTTGTAACGGGAGACGTGATTGCGCGATGTACCGCGCCTTAAAACTACTCTGTGCTGATGTCATGACTCTAAGTACGTAGCTTGTGATATTGTAATCTTACCTCACGAACTCACGAACTCACGAACTCACACATAGGATATATATCCTTTGTTGTACATTTTGTGTTTATATCTATTTATTTATTCCAGCTTATTTACTCGTACTTGGATTGATCTCATCTAACCAACTTTCAACCACATTCAATAGTTCAAACTCATCATGTCTTTTCTACGAAAACCCGCAGCTCTCTTTGCTCTAAATCTCACTACTTTGATAGGTGTTGTGGGAAGCACCTATAACTTGAGATCACATATGGTGGAGCTCTCGGAGGATCATGAAGCAAGAATGGTATGTGGAATATTGATTTCTTTTTGGTCGATAATGGTATCATTGCATCCAGGGAAGGTTAGTTGCTCAGAGGTCAAGTCACAGTATCACACTCGAGGATACCCATCACCCGGCACAGGGGATTGTCTGTAGTTGGCACAATCTCCGTTTACAGGTCAACAACTATCAGTCGAGCGTTCATCTCCAAATAAGATTCATGGTTTTCACTGTAACCGTGCGGTTGTACCTTCCTTGACAGTCTATACTTGCACCTTATTCCGGCCTCGTACATCAACGGCCATGCTGTTAATCTCGACCTGATAGCCGTGTTCGAGCGGGGTTTACGATTAGGAAATGATTCGCCTCCAAGAGATTATCAGGCGTTGGGTAGGCCCATGAAGATACTGGCCAATTTGAGTTTTTTATGCTTTCTCTTCCACCGTACTATGTGTCTTGTCCTAGATTTTTGCGCTTCGAATTGAGTGAACTTCACCGTGTTAACACATCTTCTGCAGGATGAGTTGGAGGGTACCTTGAGAGGGCATATTGGACTTATCGAGGATGCTCTTGATAGATTAGAAGGGAAGCCAAATGGAAACAAGATGTAAGAACCAGAAAAGATATCTCTTGAAAGAATGGTAATGTTGACATGGTTTTCTGAAGGGAAGAATATTATGGGAAAAGAGCTAGGGATGAGAAGAAAACTTGATTAGCCGGCAGATAAAATCTGATCTCAGAATTTCTAATTGAGAGGACATGAATCAGATTTCGGATCTGTGATAGGTGTTTTGGGGAATATTGTATCTTTTTCGGGGCTAAACTGCTTGTAACGACGGCCGCTCGTGCAGTCTCCTCACACATGTGAGCTTTATGGGATGGTGATCGGTTAAAAGAACTTCATCCCTTGCACATGAGGCTCCTTTTGTATTGAGATGTGAAAATGAAAGAACTGCTAGAAGATATTAAACTGAAAAATCACCTAAACTCAGAGACACTATTACGGTCTTTCATCCAGAACCAAAATAAGGTATAATGAATACTGTAATTCTATGTATGGATACCTACCTACGCTATCATTCTAACACTAATCTTGGATAGGGGTTTCTTTTCTGGCCGCCGGCTTTATCTTCAGTCTTGGGTCAAATGTTGATCTGACTGGTGTGACACGAGCTCAGATTACTCGAGAGCAAGTAACCCTGAATGCTAGCTGTAGTAGTCATGCTTATGTTTGTTTTAGCCAGCACTAGTTGCATATCTCATGTTACTCGTCTATCAAAGTATTTGCGGCTCAAAGAGCGGCTCCTTGAGGATAGTGCGGCGAAAAGAAAGCAATGTTACTTCGTATGGCTTGATTCTGCAGTCAGAATATGGATCTTCTGTCGAATTTCAATTGACTGGCATGTCACACAACATACCAACAGGTCAGAGATGTAAAACCCTTACTGCTGAGTCGGGACTCGGTTCTCATGTATGCGATTGACACGAGGCTGTGAACATTATTTAGATCTTTTCCCCAAACACAATGTTTTTAATGTTTGGCTAAAGTGTGAAGTGAGTTTGGACTCTTTGCTAGCAAACTTCACCCAGTTGATACTCTCGTTTTTTCTCTCATTCCTCCTCTTGCGGTGAGATATAGCCCCAGCCGTTCAAATTCGGAATAAGGGAGTCATCATCAGCTTGAGCACCGCACTTAAGAGTGCTGGGGCTAAGAATAGGCGTACGCATCACTATATACAGCTCCCGATTCTTTGCCAGCCTTACCAGAATATCCGGTCACAAAGATAGGTCGAAGGATTCAGTACTTTACCGTAGGAGTTGGGAAAATCCACACTTCAAGAAATAGAGATACGTCACCTCTCCCCTGATTTGCGGTAGTGATTTTTACTTTCCTTCAAGCTATTCTCGTTAACCACAATTGTAGGAATTGGAATGCAATTGACTATACTAAGGAGGCTGGTTGAACAGCTACCCTGCTAACGCTCGTATTGTGACCGATCATTGAAGCGCGCTTAAGAATTCCAGGATGCCGTGGGTTCAAGGGCAAGCCACTTCGGATGTATGCCCGCAATAACTAGACTTTGGTACTCACATATCCGTTTACCTGGTCTATATCCCCACGCGCCCTATACTAAAGTCTTTTTAACTTTCTCATTCATCGCGTAATGGCGAGTGCCCGTTGTTCACCGGCGGATCAATTGATGAGCTTCCATGTAGCTTCCAAGATGTTCTCGTTTACGTCCAAGGGGCTTATCCACAGATCTTCGGTGACAAACGACTCAGCGAAATGTGCTTTGTTCCAATGGGCCGGTTCCTAAAGGATTCTTGAAAGAGTGACGTTACACGAAAAGACCTTTCTCGACAACAAACCTACAGACTTCCATTGTATCAATGCAACTCACGACGGAAATAACCTCTCCATCGATACCAGCTGCGCCACTTCCTAACGATGATCCGGGAGAAACTTCACTGCTAGTCACCATTAACGGTGGAGACTTCGAGGGGCACCGTGCCGATCGTTTAGATGCGACATTGGGATATCAGTCATAGGGGCGTTTGAAAGGTGAACAACTTCGATTTAGTCTGCGGAACGTCAATCTTTCAAAGTATTTAACAGCGTTGCTCCTCAGGACAATTCGAATCCGCATCAAGGTCATCTCCATATTCAAAAACACCAACAAGACGCAGCATTCTCGCAACACATCGGCATTTTCCACCTGAACTTACCCCTCGCTGTTCCACCAAGAAACTAGAAACTTTTCAATAGGAAGGGAACCAAAGCTCAAGGTATTCGAGTCTTAAAGCCACCTTGATCATTGAAGTACATACTGATGGTTCAGATCCACAATGCCTACATATACTGCAACAAACAATCCGAACCTAGATGAATGGTGGCTGTGCTGCGTATGCTCGCGAGAAATCGATTCCAAAACATGGGGTTGGTACTGTCCCGATTGCTCGCATCTTAACTGCACCTCTTGTTCCGTTCCTTCACAGCAGGCTTGGTATTAAATACCGACTGCCGTCGAATACGAGAGCAAAGGTTGTATGGGATATGATAGTGACGATGGTACTGTGGTAAAGATTTGGAGAAGGGGGAGTTTATCTACCGAGCGGTATTCCAGAGTGATAAAATGGTTGTGCATGGGTCAAAATTTGAGATTTTTTTGTTGGACAGGGAGCATGGGTTATTGGTTTTGAATTTGAATGATAAGGTGCTCATTTCTCTCTTTATTTGGCGCTGAAAATTTGTCGATATTGGTTATGGAGTTCGCGAGATTGGTTGGCTCCGTGGATAATGATTATTAGAGTTATGATTTATGTCCTTCCTTATACCGTACCATATACCCAAGACCTTCGGTTAGTGATATAAGGTGCATTATCGTGTTTGAGTGTCAATCTGTTGACTGCCACAACAGCACGGAAACTCCTCTTCTGAAAACGAAGCGTAAGAACTGGACTTGCATTACAATGCTCCATACCCCGTACAATATATCTTAAGATTATGTATCGGATGCCCTATATATTTAGCGAGTCTCTTGTCTCATCACTTACGCGACTATTCTTCCTAGTGTTTCGAAGGTTAGCAGAGTCAGCTAAGAGGTTGCTGCGAGGTTTGGGCAATAGATTCATTCCCATTTTGCGGACAATACCTTCTCATGCTTGCTTTCAAACTTTTAACCAACCTTTGCATAGCTGATATGAAAGTCCATCATTGAAAAGGTATGAAGTCATATAGGAGGTATATGCCCACCCACAAACTCTTCGAAGCACATATGTGAACTTTGCCAGCTCGAAGATTGAGGTCGTTAAAGCTGAAAGGGTGCCGTGAGCGAAAGCGTCGATGAGAAATCGTCAAATTGGAGGCACATTACTACAAAAGTGAGCTTGAGATTGACAAGGCTAGCTTTTCCGAGACTCCGGAGTTCCGAAATATTCGAAGATTTTTTAAGTGTGAATATCTTGAATTTATGGCGATGCGCATAGTCTGTGTGTAATCACGTGGGATATTCTATCTTGTCTTCCAAGTCATCTCGAATGTCAAGTGAGTTCTTCAAATGTGTTCAAGTTGCTCATAGATTGGTTCAATGTTAGACCCTGCGATGGATGTATATGGGAAAATTTTGGCTCCGGCAGTGTTAGCATGCTCAGAAGCCGGGTCTGGGTGTGGAAAAAGGTATACTACACTTGGTTGAATTCCCTCGCATAAATTAAGGAGACAACAAAAGCAGGCATTTCGACAACAATACGATCCTTTCGAGCTTCGTATCCAATGAATAATCAGTATCATGATGCGTAAGATTCTGGATTTCGAACAAAATGAACTGAGAACACTAATAAGGGTGAGTGTTTGGAGAGCTTTAAGGTATTACTTTCTACCCCAAAGCCTTTCTAAAGTCGAATTAGATTAATCATTACATTTAGTGCTTCTATATACTGGTATCGTAATATACCTAACGCCGATTCCATATATTGCGAGTGCTGGTTTTGTAGCAAACTTCGCTTCAAGCCAGAACAACTTCCATTAGTTTGTGAATTTATTAAAAAAGAAGTGAACCTATATCACCTATGGCGTGAGTTACGAGCGCGGAGATCTCGCAGTTCTGTCTCATCCGTTTTTCGTCCCATTTCTTCGTCATTTGGGCTAAAATGTTGCCTCGATTTACTCGCTTTGTCTTTCTTATGGCGATTTGGCCTGGTTCGTTGACGATGTCCTTCAGGTCGTACCTCATTAGGTGGAATAAAGCTAACTGAGGCTCGAATGCGATCTACAGATGGGCCAATCGAGAAGTGACTTTCTGTATTCTCGTGGTTGCAACACGGGCTTCTCTTCATGGGGAGAAACCAGTCCAAAGTATGTTCTCCCATGACAGTCTCCCAATTTAGTAGAGCGGATCCAAGATCCCAAGGATTATCGCCGGGGGTTAGCGTTTCAAGTATTGCAAAGGTACGTACAGCCCTTTGGTCTCTACTTAACCGCTCAGTATTTTCTGAAGGTTTCTGGAGCCCACCAATTGCTGGTGCTTCAATGTCTCCAGACGACGAAAGAGCGGTCGACGAATTATCAGCGATGCCGACTTCTGTTGATTGCGAGAGCGGAAGTCCAGGCTGGACGCTCCCGTTAGCTGGCTCGATTGTTGCATTGGCAGACAATCCTGTGAGACCAGCCATTAGCCTTGCGTCATTGACTGAAATTGGCTCGGATAAGCGATCGTGCCTGATAGTTTTCACATACGGGCGGTTTACCCGAATGCTGTCTAAGGGTGCCGGAATGTCTAGCGGATACGTTATTTCGGAATAAGTTTGCGTCGAAGCGGCTGTTACACTTATTTCCGCCAACCTCTGTGGGGATGGCTTTAGTATTGCCAGTCGATGGATCTTTCCAAACCTAGTAATGTCTTCGACTTGTGTCAAATTATTGATCGCGAGTCTCACGGATGTCAGGAACATCGTCCCAGTGAACAGGCCAAAAAATGCAGCTCTGAATTGTTGGTCAGTAATGGAGCGCATCACGAGGATCACTAGCTTACAGTGCAAGAACGGCAATGAACTGGCGGTTAACAGACACGCCCTAGTTGACAAAGTTAGTGCATGTCAACAATATTCTGCTCTCGAGCACCCTGTTTCGATGAATTGCAAACCTTCAATTGCATTTGAAAGGTTGAGAAAATGAAAGTCTAAGGGTCAATCATACCTGGGTGCTACGCTGTCGATGAACGTATACTGCCATCACTACAAGGACATTTATACAGAATAAAGAGGTGTATCCAACAAATTGAATAAAAAACTTGAAGTTGTTCTCGCCGATAGGCCCTCCTACCCTACACTTTGTTAGCCACAAAACAAGAAAGAAGCTACAGTGGACATACCATGGGCAATAATGATCCATTTTGTATATACATCTTCCTACAACACTACAGTGGTGCTGGCGATCCAGTTTCCATATGCAACACTCGGAACACCATTTAGGCTTCCCATCCTTTTCCACCCCGAAGACATCTTTTGTGTAAAACAATTCGAGTCCAGGAGAGTCTGGATCACTCTTGGATCCATCAAACTCCCCTGAAGTGTATTCTCCCCCGCCAATATCATCATTTGTTCGTTTGTTTCTACGCTGGATCCCAGCAGCTCCAGCTCCAAGTGGCGCATAAGGAGGATCGAAGGTCGTCATATACACAACTCGAAAAAAAGACGAGGCCATGAGGACGAACAACAGAAAATATGTTGTAAGAATGGGCACTGCGGCGCCCTTACTTTTCTGTTCGACCAAAAGATAATTTACTGGAAAGCAAGATGTTAGCAGGTCGTATTAAGATGTTCATGTCATTCTCCGCCTTACCACAAAGAATGGCCACTATGACATATGTAACATAGCCAACCACACCCGCAAGTGCAAAAGGCATAAAACGCGCGGTCCATATGTTCGCAGCGCGTTTGCTGCGTTCAATATCGTTGGGCGGCATGACAAAATAGTCGTTGGCACGAGTGCCAATAGTGAGAGTGGTATCCGAGCCTGCAATAACGATTCATCACAACAGGCACTTAAGTATGTGTGTGTAGTGTTGAAGGTATTGTAACTCTTGATGTTGAATAAGTATATGCAAACATCTCTTTCGCGGTAGGGTATGGAATATTGAAAAGAGGTGGTTAATTTGAAGCCTGTAAGTGTAATGTGTTTACGAATGTCGATTTATTACAAAATGATTCTTCCAATTAAGGTTTCTGTTTTCAAGAATTGAGACTCAAGAGATTGGCGTTTGTGGTCTAAGATTGATCCACTGCACGACAGTGGACTTAATTACTGATCCACTAATAAGTTACCGGTAAGCTTTAATTTGAACCCGACGACACGTGAATAATTTCATTCACGCCAACATGCCCCGCGGTTATATTTATATCTTTTCGTATCTCTACACAACGTTCTACGCAAACTTCTTTCTATCAACCAATTCAGCTCTTGTATTCAACTCTCAAGAAGTGCCTATATCGTTGCGACATATTGAACCATCGATAGATCCTACTTTGAAAGACGATATAGCTCAAAGGGTGAACTTGGGTCTTAGGTATCGCATTTAATCTCTATATCCTAGATGTCCCTTTAGATCTTTCCTGTCCACAAAATTGCTCGGGAGATCGCAGAACACCTCCAGATTTTTCTGCTCGGCGAGCGAGACCATGTTGGTTCATTCTACTCTACCCTCGGTAGAACAATCATCGCCTGACTCCAGCGACCAAAACTAAGCCGAAAACAAACAGATATCACTTCATGTTGGCGGCAAACATCTTACCTCTGACTGAGTCGAACGCCTTGGGCGAAGGATAAGTTATATAGCTGTTGGATGTTTACCCTTCCATGCATTTCGGTATCGTATATGGGCATATTCTGGCTTCCAAACCAACTCCTTTACTTATGGTTTAACCATCTCTCACGACGTAGGAAGGCTGGTCTTAGTCTTTCTCAGGCGACCTTCCTTCACACCCTTTTAGATCTAACACCTTGGCTCTTTTAAACAACGAAGGTCACATTAAGATGGATGACCCACACTAGAAGAGAGCGGCAATATGTCTCTTGCTGACAAGGCTGGCCGCAAACCATCAGCGAACCCTCCTCCCCTCTATAACCATACAATTACATAGTTGTAACAAGAAGGTCCGAAGTTATTGAAGTGTGGAGATGCCTCGAATGAAAATACGGTAGGCAATTCGATCAGAAGATGTGATGAGTCAATCGCGGCTCCTTTAACCTCCATCGCCAATTTGTGTTTTAGCTGAAGTACGTAAATTCATTTCATAACCGAATCTTCTCGTCTGTATTAGACAGTGAGACTCCCCGGATTTTCATTTCATAAATGCGTGAGTCTACTGGAGTTTTGTTTCTAGTACAAGATTTCGAATCTTCTAAATCTCGCTGGAAGCTGTGGTATTGTGAAGCAGTGATCTATCCTATCAAGTACAAAGAATCATTTGTACCTAACTACCTACTCTACCAAGAGAATTATACGCCCTCACTAACTATACACAGGCCACTCGAAGATACCAAATCTACTTTCTTTCATGGTCTGATAGCAAACAGAACGTTGTTCAGTCCAACCGATCTGGACTCGGTTGTCCCACTAATGCTCTGGGCAGCTATACCATACCCCAGATTAGACCTCGTCCCACAGAACACAATTTGGTGCTATGCCACTGAAAACTTTTTGGCATAATAGTTACCAAGAACTTATCAAGCTCTGAAAGCATTATCGACAATGGCAATTATTGAAGCGTGTTGCGGTTTAGGAGGCTGGAATCTCATTGGAGTGTGACCAAAGGAGACGAAACTATACTGTCTATTCTTACAATGATTCGAGCTCGTCGCGGTGTCCTGTGTACTTGGGGGGTTCATTGAACTCAGCTTCACTTGACTTGAGACCTCGTTCTTCCTCTACACCAAAGATTTCAAGGGCCACAATAAAAGTCAAAACCAATTCTACACTCTCGATTTATTTATATCGAAATTCAGCAACCTCAGCGACCCTAACGAACTTTACTTCTAAATACAAATCATTCATAGAAGCTCAGTGTAATCGGCTATTCTGAGTACAACCCGACGTAGCATGGATCATTGATTCAATATCATGGGAACGCTGTTAACTCGACCAAGAATTACTGAAGCTTCATTTCACCGGTGTTTTGGCTGTCAAAATTGAACAAACACCGCCCCATCTATCTACAATAACAACTCTTTCTGATCCCTTGTGGTTCCTTTCAGTTGCCCAGTTACAGAAATTTGATCTACCACTGCCTAATTCCCGGCTTTTGGAACAGGCTCAGACTCGATTCTTCAACATCTCAAACCGTACAGTATCATTCACCGAACTCGCAATTATACTGCCTAGGGAAAAGTCTTCAGGCATTGAGCGGATTCTTGCGCTGCGCCAACCGGCCCACTTTTTTGAGCCTCATGCCTCATGCCTAAACAGGGCTCCCACGGGCATATTTGATGCTAATGCAGGAACGCCATCCAGCCTTGTTGACTAATCATACTACTATCTCCTTTGTAGAGTCACTTTGCTTAATTTTATGGAAGTCAAGTGGAGGTCATTGTCGGAGGTAGCCACTACTAACTAATTTCTATTCCTGCCTTGTTCAACTGGGTCGTTGATAGAGAATGAATCGTATTACAGTCTCCGACGAATCTAGGTAACTGCACTAAGGGGTTAAGACTCACCGAGGGCATCATTGAGCTAGAAGCTTTCCTCTGGTCGGATTGGATCTCGCTGCGGTACCTCAAGCAAGACTCATTCCTATCGAAGCAACTTTCTTGTGTGATGAGTCCGCTCGATTATCCATGGGTGTGTGAGTGACTCCCTAGGAAATGGGCCATTTCTTTGTAGCTCACCGCAGATTATGGAGATAGTAGTCTTCTGTGACTTAGAAGCTGGGGTCTGAATGCTAAGCCCTAATGTTTTGGCCACGGCTTCAACAATTCAGTACACCGAAGAACACTTCGGTGAAAACTTGTTCGAGCGAAGGCATTTTCTTTAAATGAAGGCTTTGGTCTCCTTTTGTTTTGACTTTCCTTAAATCTTCCATCCAACATCGTAAATATATATCTTTCATACAAGCACCACGTCCGAAATCGTCCAGAGCATTGCACTTCACCACAAATTGATTCTTCACCTTTTTCGATTGAGTCACTATATCTCGCAGTTGAAGATAAAGCATCCCCCTCCTTATCCGTATTTTCAGATTGTTATATTCTCGCTTCCCTTCCTCGAACTAAGCAAACTTTTGTCTTCGAGATGCCTGCTGCACCAGCTCCAAAAGCTAATGTGTGTATTTGGTCGTGCTGTTGGTGCCGTGATTACAGTGGTAATTACACGTCCTCCGGAATGACAACACAAATTATAAGCTGTCCGGGATGTGCACACGTGCGGTGCAGTGAATGTCCTGTGGAATGGGTCAAAATCAGATCTCACCACCACGGCTAAGTACGTTGGTACATACCCATTAGGCATATTTCAATTCTAACGTATCGTCTAGTTGAAAAAGTGGCACCTTGGTCATTTCGTATTTCATGATAGACTGTATGCGAAGCATACTTAGGATTGGATTATCGGCATCGGATAAAATGCATTGAGGAGAGATGGGGCAAATTCACAAGGGGGTTTTCTACGCGGAACAGTTTTGGTGTTCAATTCATTGATTGCATTTTCTCATATGTCACTGAACTCAAGAAACGTTTGCATTTGGGTGGAGTTTTTAGATTTCAAAACTTGCGCTTTTCATATATCATAGACTTTCACTTGGAGAAGATCTCATATCATAGACCCAAACAGAATTTGAACTTTTTGCTTCCTAGATTCTTTCTGCGAGCGCGTGCTTTCTATATCAATTTTTAGATGTGAAATACCATAGTGGCAAGCTCTCCCACAGGAAAATGCAAATTGTCACTAGTTGTGTAAATCGTATTCCCATCCTTTATCTTGCTATATGGTTCAGCCTGGAATTTTCAACAGTCAAGATTGCAGTTCGGTAACAAGAGGATTTCAATTTTGATCTCAATGAGAACATCCAGATGATTGGAGATAATAGATTTAATTTCAATACTGAATCGCTTTCAGGTGATAAAACATCGCGTCCAATTTGCAAGCCCGCCTTCGGATACCCTGATTCTGCCTATTTCCTCATACAGCCACATTTTCTTTCTCTATATTTGTGTCCGTATTCTCGTGATGCAAAAATGATCGTATCCATCATGATGGCATTGATATAATTGACCTGGTCTAAGAACTTTTCTCCTCATCATTACCAAGCCGAAAAGAGAGGGATTTTAAGCAAATACACCTCTCATCTCAGAGCCTGACCCATTACAGGATTTCAATCTGCTCCATCATATTCCTGAGTGGCGTATGCCCGATGGAATATTTCCTTGGAAGAAGATAGCTCTTTCTTTACTCTAGATTAATCACAGCCACCCCGAGATTCCACTATTTTCGAAGGGCGGAATGGGGCATCATCTATCTTTCCGGTGAACTCAGAGGATTTCAGCTGTGGTCTATCATACGAGGACGTGTTCTGGAAAACATCACTCGCAGCTTGGGGTAAGGGGGCTTTATTCCGGGCTGCGAAGGGCGGCGTCTGTGTTGTCAAATTATTGTAGAGGGCAACCAATTTCAAAATGCCGTCAAATACCTCTTAGCATTTAAAGAATCTTCAAACCCCTCTCAATCGAAGAGCGATTGCCACTCTCCAAGTCCTTAAATCGTCTTCACGGTTGTATAAGCCATCTATAACTTGTTGCAAATTTCTGCATACTTGTCCGCTTGACCCTTCAGTTGCATATCCTCTGTCAAAATGAATCCCCACTCGCCGGTAGCAATAGCTTCAAATCACGATCGCAAGCGCACGCAACCATCATTAAAGACTGGCCATGAATCTAGTCGCGGCCATTCTCATCACAAACATTCGAGCAATGGCAAACACAATCACAGCAGCAAACGCAGCGGACAGCACACCAGTGAACCGCAATACATTTACCGTGAGATCTGGTATTGCTGTAATTGTGGATTAAATGGTGATGGAGCTTTGACGGCTGCTCTAAATTCACACTGCACATCATGTGGACATCAAAGATGTGTAAATTGCACCACCGACTGGATTAAAATACGAGTCGGAACTTAGTGAGTAGCAATGTCAATTGCTGAGCGCCGTTTGAAGCAAATCTGGAGCTAATCCAAATGCAGGCCAACACATCTTTGTATCTCCCCCACCTGGGAAGTTGTGTAGAGATCTAGGGGAGGAGAGCCAGTGGGGATGGCTTTTATGAAAAGGTAGCGCTTACATTGTTTGATTCCTTTCTTCCTGTTACTCATCTGTCATGATATCTGGATATCAAATCGTCTTTATTATTTGCATCGCGCCGCGCGTTGGACAAGATGTTATGCATGATTCACGTCTGAAGTGGACGATCGTCTCCGTATTTTAGGCTTTAGTTTCTTTCTATGGATTGTCGGATGGGTTTGCAACAATGTCTGAACAAGAATAGATTCATGTGCTGGGGGATTGCAATTTCGGATTTCCTTTTCGTATTCGGAGTACCGCCTCATTTTCAAACTTTTGAGAGGCATTAAATTAGTTTTCATGAAAATTACTGTTTTTAAAGACGGAGCCTGCTATCTCTTTTGATATGATATAAGCTCAAAGTGATGCTTACATACAATTCTTCATTCATATATGATACACATTCAAGGCCACCAAGCCATTGGTTAGATGGCATGGCCTCGATACTTCCTCATCGGTGTCCCAGTATAGACAATATACCTATTTATCTGCAGCCCCGATTTGTAGAGGAAAATTCGCCCGGTTTTAGATCCTGGGCAAGGTTGCTCGCGGCCGTGTGAGAAACGCGGGCAATGGATTCAAAACTTTCACTTGACACGATGAATGCCCTCAGTCAACTTCCTGTCCGCCTTGTGAGCTCCAAATTAGGCTTGTAGCACCGGCAATGCCGGCATTACCAAGGTACCAGTCAGATTAGCATGCATTACAATTACACCAGTCACTGGAACTTTGGTGGAAAAAATTGACTTTTACCTGGTTCCGTGGGGGGTTAGACCTACCTTCTGCTGACCAAAATACAATAGACGATTGGTTTGATATTTCTACAGAGGGCATTTACTCATTCTACCAATATCTCACTAGTATGATTAGATACACCGAAGTTCAGGCAAGAATTCACCTTGCGAAGAGTGGCTGCATAGGGCAAATTACGAGATATGTGCATTCTGGGGTATATTTTAAGTTAGAGGTTTGCCAACGCGGTGAGATAATTTGGAAAAGGCGATTCATCTCATTTCTAGCAGCTTTGACGATATGGCATGATATTGGTACCGGAGATTTTTAAAGTGGGGTGCGTTATACTCGGCGACACTCTCTGCACGTGCTGAGGCTCTTGTGAGGCTCGAAATGGCATTGTCGAAGTATATTAAATCATACTTTGCTGGTGTACCAAATCGAAATGAAGTTGGTGTGTTTTATGGAAGTATCTTTATATCTTCTTACTCTTCCCAGATATCTTACTTCCTCCCCTTTACCACACCACCCTCTACGACTTTCGGATCTTGTAGCAACTATTTTGGTGCCTGACTCATTGCAAGACTATCTCGATATGTGATCAGATCTATAGATCAGAATCAGATCTACATGTCAGCGAAAGAAACTGTCACTTTCTACTCAGATGCTCAATTTTATTTGAATTCCTCATCGATCTGGAACAATATGCCTCGCAGATACATTACTGCCAGTCTTTTACTTCCTTTACTACAACAAAGCTATTATTATAATGATTCACCGCGCAAATTATCATTTTGGCCCCATGGGATCTCTCGACGAGTAAGTGTTATCAGCTCCTCCTGAATCCCGATCCGTACTGCGGTTCGCTTCAGTCTTGTTATACAGCTACTGATGATATTTTTTCAAGGAAGGATTTGCCGCGAAAAGGAACCATATCAGCTTCCAAAGGAACATGTTCCCACTCGGGAGATCCGCTTTCAAGGTCTTCGTGGGCGGGGCCGCTGCGACCTCAACACCTAAACCATGTAAGACTTGATTCTTATTTTAACTACTCAGAACTCACCTCTTGATGTGAACGGCACATCAATTGCCAAAGAATCCTTCATACTAACATTGACCCTACCTCGAAAAGTTTGAAAGAAAAGTATCTCAAAACGACAAGCTTGACAACCATAGAGGGAACATCAAAGAGTAATTACTTTCGTGATCCTGGAAAAGGGATCAAGATAATGCTTGTCTCAGGGAACACAGTCTATGCAGGCGACGCTGTTAAAGCAGGTCACTATCACACTATCCTTTATACACAGATCTCATATCCTCTCCCACAGTCCATCTTCGGCTTTTCAAGGTTTCGGCCCGCCATCCTGCAAGCTCGCATTCTCGACCAATAGGAAACCTCAGATGGCGATGTAACATTACCAAACATCTTTCCATCCACACCACGGCTTGTCCAAAATGTCGGACTCACATTGCATTCTACCGTCTCGGTAAACTTTCCTGGAATGATGTCTGATAATACACACTTTAGGATTGAGGTACAGGTAGGTAGAGGTATAGGTATGAAGATGGCCTGGAGAGTTTGTGATAGCTATCCTACAAGAATCTGCTGAAAGTTGATAATGAACACTGGCAATAATTCTATGGAACGTTACGAAATCCTAGTAAGTATATCGGACAGAGGATCAAGGGAGATAACCTAGGCGGACCATATGATGTCAACCATAACTAGGTATCCCTAGACCGTACAAACATAGATATTAGATAGGTAATCACAAATTATATGACAAAACAACCTGACATTGTGCACTTAGATAATTAGATATATACCTATAATGAGGTATGTGAAGATGTATTGATACAAATTTGTTACTTGTAATGAATAAGATAGAAGTACCTGGCCTGCGGGATTGAATCTTCAATCCTTGTTTGGGTGAGTAATCGATCACGTGTTTGAAGAATGTGAGCACCGATTTATTGGAGAATTTCTTTTTGCATCTCCCTTTCCTTACCTTTTTCTTTTCCAGAAATGAGTATGATTAAGAATTTGATGGGAATAGCATCATTCTTTTTGAAATTCTCCAATTCTAAACAAATAATACCACAATTCAAATATCGTTCACTCGACGATAGATGCAAATGAACAGGTACCCCATATATGTAGGTCATTGTCAATGGGTTCTCAACCAGTCTATGGTAGATCTCCTCCGTACCCATACCATAGGTGACAGGTCTAGGTATTTGAATGGATAGATTTCTTTTTCTAATCGGATGAAATTGATGGCAAGACACGAACTCAAAAAACGTCATGATACATACCTCCCGACCAAAAATTCCCCCCCATCCCCCCACTATACTACCATGTATACAGACAGGTACAATACGGAAGAAGAAGAAGAAGAAGAAGAAGAAGTCGCCCTACTCGGTACTCACCTATTTACTTACATTCCTCCTTCAAATTTCACCATATCCCGGTCTCCTTGGGATGCCAGAAGAACTTCTCTTCATAGAATCAATTGATCATAATCGACGGAATTACCCTTCTCAATTGCTATACACAGACAAAGACCGTATTGGTGCAGAGTAAGAGTAAGAGTAAGACTTGCTCGGACTACCTACCTAGTACTATACATGTACACTATCAGGCAATCATAAAGCTCGGTCCCAAGTCGTCGCATAAATACAAATATCGGTATATCCATAGGAATCTCCATCTCAACAACTGAGCCCCACCACCCCCTCTCCAATTCAAGTACCTCAAGTTTCGCGATAACCGCATGGCTACTGCAGTCTGCTGCTTCCAGTAAGCCCGCGAAGTCTTCGAAAATAAGAGGCACATCGAAACATTTCTTCTCGCGAGACTCTCACCGTCACGTCAAATCACAATGGCTGAGACCACGACGGCTGCGGCTGAAGAAGAAAGAAACTTCGTGGCTCACTTCAAAGACCAGCAAATCTTGCCCCCTGATGAAATTCAACAAAATCCAAGGAATGAAGGTTTGGGAGCAAGTTCGAGAAATTTGAGTGTGCGAGACTTTGAGTTGGTGAGGACTTTAGGAACCGGTACGCTCCGATGATATGCGATGTGCGGTGTTGTGTAGCTTAATGACGGAACCTGCACGTAATGTATGCTAATTGATTTTCACTCAATAGGCACATTCGCTCGCGTGTACGATATTCACCCTCATGAATCTCTCGCTTGACCATATTCTGATTTTATACTGTGTAGCTGGCTTGTACGTCTTGCGAACCCTGCTGAAGAGGATCGTGATAAGGTTTTTGCGCTGAAGGTCTTGCGGAAAGTCGAGGGTAAGAGTCGACTTGCAGAAGCAGAGTCGATATCGTTGACTGACAATATCTAGTCATCAAACTTAAACAAGTCGACCATGTCAATCACGAGCGTTCGGTTCTTTCAGATGTTGCTGGACATCCTTTTATTACTACATTAATTACTTCTTTTTCTGATCATGATTCACTGTATATGTTGGTATGTTCATAGGATTCCCTCTGCCAAATATTCCCATTTCCCATTACAAATTGGATATCCGGGTCCTCTATTTTCTGTCTGGAACTAATTTCTATCTCTACTAAGCTTGACTACTGCCCTGGAGGTGAAGTATTCTCCTATCTACGAAAAGCCAAACGATTCGACGAGAACACCGCTCGATTTTATGCTGCGGAAATAGTTTTGATTCTTGAATTTTTACATGAACGAGAAGGGGTTGCATATAGAGACATGAAGCCGGAGAACCTGTTGTTGGATGCTGAGGGACATATAAAATTGGTCGATTTTGGATTCGCAAAACGTTTGGGGAACAGTAAGCTGCGTAAATTCGAGGGCTCTGTTGGCCGTTTATTGACAAACAATGAAGGGGAAACATATACTTTATGTGGTACACCAGAGTATCTTGCGCCGGAGGTTATTCAATCAAAGGGCCACACGACGGCCGTCGACTGGTGGGCTTTGGGTATATTAATATATGAATTCCTCACAGGATATCCCCCCTTTTGGCATTCGAATCCAATAGAGATTTACAAGCAGTATGTATCTCGTTTTTCATTTCCTCATTGTCTTTGAATCATTTGCACATTATCTGACACCAAATTTCGTCCAGAATTGTTAGCAAGCCAGTTTCTTTCCCTGCCGAACCTGCCATTTCGCCTGCGGCAAAAGATATCATTCGCCAATTCTGCACGCTCGATCGATCACATCGTCTCGGAAATATATCTGGTGGAGCTGCTCGGGTTAAGGATCACCCATTTTTCCAAGGAGTGATCTGGGAAGATGTATATTACAGGAAATACCGTGGTCCGATTATACCCCCTTTGAGATATCCAGGCGATGCTCAAAATTTCGATTTATACCCCGATGAAAAAGAAGGAAGAGAACCATACACAGAAGAGCTCGCGGCAAAATACGATGACCGTTTCAAGGGTTTTTAGATTATAACCCAAATGTGGATTCATAGGCGAATCTTGGGACGCGGATGGGATTGGTGTACGGCTGTATCAATGGATTGGTTTGCAGGTTTTAGATACTGCAAATGGCGTTCTTCGGGTACGATAATGGGTCGGTTAAAGAGAGGTCCGTTGGAGAGGGGAACATGTCATGATATCGCTTGTACACTTTCTTATGGAGATGGGATGAGATAGCGGGTACTTCGTATATATGAACGAGCTTTTGCAACCTTTACCTTTTAGGGTTATAAAAGCTAAGACATTATCAATCGGATTCTTAATTATCCCCATATTAATAAATGTGGACCTCTCCGAATTGCTTTACAAATTTATCCGCATCTAGAACCGAATTTCTAAGCGACGTGATACTTGCTGTCTTGCAGCTCGGGAATACCTGCGCCTGCAGATTGCCTGCGAGAATCATTGTGATATGGAGTACACGGATGCTGGGGGGGGGGCAATGATTAGACCCAACGGTTCACCAGGCCAATGCGGAGTATCTGAGCCTCAGCCATACATGATACGTTTAATAACTAGTGAATGCTTCCCCAAGAATTTTCGAACCATCCATGGTTTCGAGCATTGAAGTGTTGCCTTCCCCCGTTCTTCTCTTGTGAATTGTTTTTTCCATCGCACACCCGCACAATGGAAATCTCTCTGTATTCATCGCTACTTATCGTCTTCGTCACTTGGATTCTATCATCCCAATTGACGTCGTATTTGCGCTCGCGCCGCTACAATGCATATGCCCCATTGGTAGCGAATTCGTGGTGGGAAACTTGGACGTGGAGGGGGTTGTCGACGAAGGAATTGTTGGTTGGTGCGTATCAGAAGGTATGTTGTTTTTGTTTTTGTTCTTGGCTACCTAACCTATGGTTGTTGGGATTCTGGGATTCTTGTTCGGCGAAATGAATGAGAGATTTTTTTTCTGGTTGGGATTTCAGTTTTATTTTCCTCGAGGGAAAAAAGGTAGATAGATAGGTGCTAATGGATGATATTCAAAATAGTACTCGAAAAATGGAAAGGCGTTTCGTTTGAATGGAACCCTGGGTCCTCAGTGGGCATTGCCTAATTCTGTCTTTGCGCAGGCGGGCAAGATGGGGACGGGAGATTTGGATCCGTATGAGGCGAATGAAGATGTATGTTTATTTGTTGTATTGTTATTGATGTCTTGATAATTCTGTCTGATCTGATCTGGTCTGATCTGATGGGATTCCACTCAATTCTATATAAATAGTCGAATCCAGTAAGGAACAAGCAAAGAATACCGGACTAACCCTCCAACACAGTTCCTCCTAATGCGGCCCTTCATCTCCACCGAAAGCGAAGACATGATGACCTTCATCATCTCCAAGCTTACCCGTTCGATTCCCGAGATCATCCCGCTCCTGCTCGCGGAAACCACGACTGCGTTTCGAGAAAATTTTGCGCCGGAAGATGGAAATGAGATGGATGCGGAGGGATGGACACACACGTGTTTATTTCACCATGTGAATGTTACGCTGGCGAAAATCGTGTCGCGGATAACGTGTGGAGAGAAATATGCGAGCGATGCGGTGTGGGTTAATAACATAGCAACGTTTGCGCGGGGGATTTTCTTTTCCGGGATGCTGTTGAGACGCTTGCCGAAGTGGAGTCACGGGTTTGTGGCGCCGTGGATGAAGACGACGACGCAGGTTGCGGTGATTGAGAGGATGGTGACGGAGGATGTGAGGGATTTGGTGAGGGGGAGTGTGACGGCTGAGGATTATGAGAGGGGGGTGGTCTTGCCGTTGTTGGTGGAGGATGTGAGGGGGAAGAAAGCTTTTCAGGGCAAGGGGGTGGAGGATTTGGTTTGGGGGGTTAATAATAGGATTTGTAGATTCTTTTTTGCGACGGTGGATACGACGACGCTTACTTTTACCCATGTGCTTTATGATGTTATTGGGCATAGGAAGGAGCTTTATGTGGAGCCTATGAGGAGGGAGATTAGAGATGTGTGGAAGAAGTTTGGGGGAGTGTGGAATAGAGAAAGTATCGGGGAGTTGAGAAGCTTGGATGCTTTTATGAGAGAGAGTCAGAGATTACATCCGCTGGGGTATACATTGGGTAGTCGGAAGGTAGCGAAGAAAGAAGGACTGGATTTTATCAGTAAAGGGGAAGATGGGGAGAAAGTTATCCATATTCCATATGGAGAGAGGATTGAGGGATTGGCATGGGCGATCCATCAAGATGCTGAAAATTACGAAGATGCGGATGTATTCAAGGGATTTAGAACGAGGGATGAGACGATCGCGGGTTCGAATCCCAGTGAAAAGTTTATGAGTTTCGGATATGGTATGTGTGAATGTTTTTTTTCCTGATCTTAACTAGGTATACTGACCGATACCAGGTCGTCACGCCTGTCCAGGTCGCTACGTGGCTCTCACGATTGAGAAAATCATGTTGATTGAATTTCTCATGAACTACGACTGGAAGGAAATAGATCGATTGAAGGATTGGACGTTTGGATGGAACAATATTCCAGATATGGCTAGTAAAGTTCATATTAGAAGGTTGAGGAAAGAGGAAGTGGAGAAGTTGTGGGAGTAGGCAGCGTGTTTCTTATAGCAGGGCGCGATGTGTGGTACGGAAATTTAAAAGTTTGCGGTTTAGGGGTGGGACTATTGTTATCATAGGAATAGAGCGTGAGCTTTTGGTTTTACATATCTTCAATTGGGAATTAGGGGAATGATTTGCGCATCAGATGTGTGTTGGAATGGTGATTGCTAGCTAATTCATTACCATTGCGACTGCCATATCGCCAAACATTAGCGATACTTGCCGGTTAGGTTTTTTGTAAGTAACTACCTCACCTCTCAACAATGTTGGTTTCATGGGTTCCTTATGTTTTCACAAATTTCTTGATACATATGTCTCCGACCTTGAAAACAGACACAGAATTTCTTTCTATACTCTTCGCTGAGACAAGCCCGCCGTATTCGTCTAATAGTCAGGACTAGCTAATACGCGGTGCATCTGCCTGCAATCTTTGTTGACCTCGAGGGGCACGCCGGTTGTGTCCGTCTATTACTAGATGTGGATCATATTGGCTAACATGGAATTTATATTCTTTTGTCATTTTGTCTTACATCGAGGTGTCTCTTGCAGAATTCAATATCCACGCTGGCTGTAATCGCTCTATCATAGTTATCCTTAGGGGTTTTTGACTCTATCTTTTGCGTCTCTTTTCGTGTGTTGGAACTTTTCCATACTCCCTCGTCTATTTATGTATTCGTGATGAAGATATCCGCATCGAACACCTGACCTCTACCGTCATTCAAAAGATACTACGGATACTCGGCATAAGATAAAATAGGATGAATTGAATGATCTGCTCTTGTGTTATGTTCCCTTCGATTGTTCTCGAGTCAACACATTTGAAACCGTTTGAGACCATCCATCAACCACCCTTTCTCCCAAACCATCACCTTCTTTCTTCATCTCACCACATGCACACACACTGGACAAACCTACACAATACCAAAAAACATCGCCATCTTAAATGGCCCCACATAGTCCGGCGCCCACTTCTTTAACGCAGCCAAGATCAATTGATCCCGCGTTAACCCATGTTCTTTCTGAAATTTTCTCAACTTCTTCTTGCTATCTTTGGGCAAATCATCGAACCATTTTTCAAAAGCGTCGCTTTGTTCCTTTGTGGCTTTGATATCGGCAGAGGGGACTTCGAGAATTGTGGGATCTAAGCGTGCTTTTAAGGAGGAGACGGGAGAGGCAGAACGGGCTTGAAGAAGATGTGGTGAGAGTGAAGGCATGGCTTTGAAGATAGACGGGAGGGTAATGGATGAAGTGTTCATGCGAGAGGGTTGAGGACGGTTGTGATTAGTACAATGACTGTAGTTGGGAAAATCTGAAATGTGAACTTTGTGGAAAGAACGTGGGATGAAATGAAAGACAATAGCTGGATACAACTACAAAGATGAATAAATGATTGAGTAGATAATAATAAAAATACAGAAACTTCTGTTTCACATCATACTTAATTACAAAGTAGAGAGATGTGCCAGACCGCACTTGCCAGTTAGTATGTTCATTCCTTCCATATATCAACCTAACACACCAAGAACGTCACAAGAACACTGCCACGGACATGAAGGTTATTCGGCCTTATAGAAGTCCTAATGAATTGATAGCCTGTTCCGAAGTGAAAGAACTCGGGCCGCAAAGGTGGTGGTAAGACTTGTACGGCGGCTAATGGAAAATACAGACCGGCCCGACCGCATTGCGGTACAGTGCGAATTGTTGGTTCCATCCTGTCTAGAATCAAGCGCCAGCGCTTGTGTTTCTTGTTCTCGTAATGAAATTGACAAGGAGATCCGAAATTAGTGGTCGTGGACCGACATCGTGCCTGTGTCTGTGTGGTCAGAACTTGAGCTTATGGATGTCAGCTGATAACTCTCGATGGAACGGAAATAGTCGACGTGGGAGATCGCATTTTCCATAAGTATACAAGGGAAGATGGTTGAAATGGATAAAAATGGGGACCCGGATGATTCGTTCCAAAGACAATGTATGCTATGTTTCTGGAAGGACAATAAAAGAAAAAGTTTACAGAGTCGCCTGTGACGACTTTCGATATGATTGATATATAGGCGAAAAGGGGGACACTTACAGTAGCCACCTGTATCACGAACTAAATTCCAGCCTGTTTCCGGCAAAATCCCTAGCAAAGAACCTGACAGGGTATTCCAGTCCTTTGGCTCCTGAATAGGTCAGTCAATATGGGCGATTCATACATTGATTCTCCCCTCGCGCTCTCTCCCCTTATCTCTCGAAATCGCACTCCCCTCACATAAAAAGAAACACGTGATAAACTCACCACTATCAACCTCACCGGGCTTATCAGCCTCTCTTGGTCTCGCCTCTCCAGCCTCCTCACTCTCATAAAACTTCCAAATTCTCTTCTGCAGCTCTATCAAAGCCTCTGGACTCGCGACTTTGAAACATGGATGACGAGAAGACTTTGGCTCCGAAGGGGATGCGGAATCCGAGATGTGGATCTGTTGGCCTTGGGGGGTAATATCGAACCTTGGGAGGTCTGTTAGTAAAACTACATGAACAGGTATGGGGACTGACATTAATAAATAGGATCGTAGAATACTGTTGGAGACAGTAAGGAAGAGGAAGACCGGCCATACCAAGCAAGATGATCTTTCTGCAAGACCGGTACTGGAACCGAGGTGAAGCCTAATACTTCGTCGTAGAACTTTTTGGACAAGTGAAGAGTGCCGGGTAGCACCGTAAGATTTACGTGAGCGATTCCTGTGATCAACATTGTGAATCTACGTATGTGAGATGCCCTCAAAATTCTGCGTTATTTTGTAGTAATTTGTGTATGTTTCCTTTCCTGCTTGTTTGTCTGTCTGTCTGTCTGTCTGTCTGTTTGTTTATCTGTTTGCTTGGTCACAACATGAACGATGAACTCGTAACGAGGGGACAGGTGGGGGTGGATCTCATACCGAGCGTGGGGAACCAATAAGGGATCTAGCTGATAAATCACAATATATATCCTCTGCAATACATCTTTTCACCTAAAAATCACGCAATCTGGTGGGAAATTCTATATGCCAATGAGGTCTGGATACTGAATTACTGATACTACGAGTAGAATAGAGTGAGTCAGATAGTAAATTTCAAAAAATTCTACTACATGAAGAAAAGAATAGTATGTAAATGTTGCTACAAATTACTCGAATAGAGGAGTATAAATAACCTTCTAATATCTTAGATAGAATAACTAAATTTTGTAAGAAAGTATCTCATTAAAGATCCTTATAATCATTGTAAACTTATTTCATTTTAGCAAAATTATTTAGTCAAAATAATCACAAAAATCGAAATCGATAATTTTCATTCAACATGAATAATTCTAAAGCTCTCTCGTATTCGACTTTCATTTTTGATAATCTTTGCGAAACAGATTATATCTATATAAATAGTTTACTAATAAAATGAATCCGCATCTTCTTATGTGGTATGAGGAAGGCCGGTTTTTCTTTCCAAACGTCGTCGTTCACGATTTTTTGGAAAAGCCTCTTGGTATTTATTACGACCATCATAAGAAG
Organism: Botrytis porri; assembly: GCF_014898465.1. NCBI lineage: Eukaryota > Fungi > Ascomycota > Leotiomycetes > Helotiales > Sclerotiniaceae > Botrytis > Botrytis porri. The sequence goes on from NW_024066078.1 coordinate 1,236,481, forward strand.
CCGCATCATCTATAATTTCCTTATTTTCTTTCGTCAGTTTGTGCAAGCTAGCAGGTAAGGTGTCATTTTTTTTTAGATGATTTAGACTGCACCGTTGTAGATGGAGCTCTTGAAGAATGCCTGCTCTCAATGTATGTTCTTTGAGAAGATGCGAGAGGAGCCGCATCTGGAAGATCTTCGAAAGATGCGCCCTATCTAGAGCCATCTCTGGACCTATGTTCCTTTACAGCGCTTCTTATAGAGGACATCCTCTCAGTGGGTGGCCTTTGAGAAGATACAAGAGAAATTGCATCTATTTCCGGAAGATCTTCTTCAGGTATTCCTCGTCTAGAGCCATCTCTGGACCCATATCCTTTTACAGAGCCTTTTATAGAGGACCTCTGCTCAGTGAGTGGCCTTTGAGAAGATACAAGAGAAAGTGCGTCTATTTCTGGAAGATCCTCTTCAGTTATTTCTCGCTTAGAGTCATCTCTGGATCTATGTCCCTTTACAGAGGACCGATTCACAGTCGGTGCTCTTCCAGAGGGTCTAGAAATTTCTGTCCCAGAATCTTCAGACTCCAAGTTATCCTCTCTATGCTTTGTACGACCATCCTTTCTCTCTCTCGCGAGATCAGGTCCCTTTCCTCGATTTTCAGATCTGCCATTCTCGCTTTCCTTTCCACGAAGGGTATCGCGAGAGCGATTTCTACGTCTTTCTCGACGATCGCGAGAAGCGTCTCTGTTGTCTTGAGAATCGCCGCTTCCCCGACGCCGATGATGTCTATGCTCTCTCTTCTCACCCTCACCACGATGTCTATGTTCCCTCTCCTTGCCGTCACCGCGACTTCTAGATCCATGATGGGAATCTGATTCCCCATCATCAACACTGATGTTGATAGTTTGCCTTCCAAAAACGTTAAAATTAATAGGCATGTTTAGGTTTGTCATTGACTTCTGAGGAGGACCTTTGTGCTCAGTTACACCACCACCGAAAAGACTAGGGCGCTTCTCCTTTTTATGGCCAGGAATTAGGACATGCAAATAGACATCTTTGTTTTTCTTATGCTCGTATTTATCCATTCTTCTCACTACATCCTTCGGATCCGATTCTTTCGACACCCTCATTCTTTCGGGACTATAGAAGTCCTTTTCATTGTAATACTTCTTGAATTCTTTTTCTTCAATCCAATCATCGATATATTTATCAGAACCGAAGAAAAAAAGAAGTGACGGTGCCATGGTGATTTTAGAAAGGATAGTTGAAATCTTAGAGAAGTTTTTACAATTGTGATTCGACTGGGTGCTATATGCTGTAAATTGACGATGAGATGATTTTGTATGATACGAAGGACGACATCGTACCTTAAATACCTAGGTACTCAAGAGTACCAACATATTTTTCGTCAAGAACACAAATATCTGACCATCGCACCATACCACCAACGATACTGCGCAGGCCTAGAAGTTTCTTCCAGATGATCTACATTTCTTGAGATGTGAAGTCACTCTGGAGGAAGTTTTGTATTGGCTGATGGGTGGACGATAGGGTCACGTTTGTGAAGCTCATTAGCAGATGCTGAATCTAATTGAAGAATGGCACGTTTTGGACCTCATGGCCAAAGATATTTTTAGCTCAACTACAGGTGGTTCTTCTAAGCGGGCCGTGGTTGTGAACAACTAGACTTCGACGTAGAAGGAATTATAAAAAAGGAACCAGAGACAGAAGTGGTACGTAAGAATGTGATTTTAAAATTATAAGCCCAATAGCAATTTCGTATGTAAACATTTCACCAAGAGATTCATCAAAGCATTTTGAAAGCATGAAGAGACTTCAAGCTTTCTTCGAGACTACGCCTCTCAGAATTGGGGCCGAGTCGCTTTTGGGCCTTATTTGGATGCTCGCCAACTAAACTGCTTGATGCGTCCTCATTTTGTTCTCCATATAATTTCTCTGATACATACTGAGGAGAAAAAAGACGCAAGTGGACCATCCGGACCAAGCAGGTGCCTTTTGATAACTTGAGTTGCAACGCTGTCGGTGAATCGATATCTGGCCAATTCATAGTAGGCCTCGAGACTGTCATGAGTATTCAAAACTACCGCTAGTTCCTTGTCATGATATAGTTCGGTTTCAACAATTTTATCTGATGAGAGTGGAAAGATTAGGGATTAGTGCACCACCTTGTTCTTGTTTCATCCATGCTTTTCACTTTGCCAAAATGCTTGTAACTTCGTTAATTCTGTTCTGCTATCAATGCGTTCGAAGTGCAGTGAAATGGGGGTGCAAGGTAAAAAGATGGCCTTCAATTTCATCTGCAATCAGACGTTCAAGCGAAGGAGCTCCTTCGCAGCATCGACTGATGCTTTTTGAAAATCGGCATGCAACCAGTCCCGCAACTTGACTCGAATATCGCCATCTGAACAAACATTTTAGAATAATGCCTCATTCACCCGTTCGACAATTCTCTCCGCCCCAGCAAGAGCTTCCTTGGTGATCGCTCTCTAACCTGTGGTCTGCTTTCTCCATAAAGAGTCGACTACCAACGGATTTGGGTCACCAGGAAATTCGGTCCCGCGAAAGCTCTCAATTACTTGGCGTATCCAACAACACGTTGGGATCTAGAAATTCATGTCAGCATTGTCATGTTTTCGTTGTTCGTATCAATATTACTAAGTACCTTTCATGAGTTTCTCCGACCATGTCATTCCGTCGTCGGCAGGGATAAGCTTCGCTTCCGCTGTAAAAGTTACAAAAGGCTTCACTGGACCCTCTGCCTGTAATGTGGTACAAAACTTGTCAAGCGCATCTCGAATTAGCTTTCTCGCAAACATATCAGACTTAATAAGCCCTCGATAGTTCCCATTTGGAGAATTTCCCGCCATTTTGGAGTACTTTGTTGCGATTCCATTTATCAAAGTAAACTGCTGGAAATTGGTCACGCATGGCGGCCCTAGTTTGGAGATATCGTTGTTGCACAGAGCAAGCTTTGCTTTGATCTCGGATAGAAGACTGGTTGAAAGTGACTTGGACAAGAGAAAAGGCATACTTGAGGTAAATTCACATACGTGGAGACGCCCAACTTGTGCAGCTCATCCATGAGCTCGAGCTCTGCTTGTGTCTGTTCATCTCCAAAGTCATGTCCTATAGGTGATTTAAGTTCCGGGTATGCGGAGACTATGATTTGATCATCTTGGAGAGGTTGGGATTTTGTTGTTTTAGTTGAAAGTGTACAATAATTTGAATACTATCGATTGAGAAGTGTCTGCGAACTGGTCTTCCACAAGATCATGCAAAACAGTCCTGCAGTATACAATTTTAATAATGATATGATTTTGAAAGTAGGTGGAAAATCCATATCTTCTATAAACTATGCAGTTGTATCTACATCGGAACTATCCCGAAATTGTTGAGACAAAAGTGCATGATTTTTAAGATTGACTCCCTAGCACACTTTGGACTCTGCAGCTGGAAGGTTGAAAAGTCACAAATAACATTACAAAAATATCCTTCTCATGTTCCGAGATACATGGGGTGGCAATAATCCCCTGGGCCGCAATCCAACGACCAAAAGCGTGTAATTCTCAAGGTACAGCGCGTGTTGGTTGGTCACTGTTGGTCCCGCGGTTATGGTTCGTGAGGGTGCTGTTCTCAACGAATATTGAAGATACTGTTTCAAGTACAAGATAGTTCATATCTATATGTCAATCCACTAGGAATGTTACATTTTTGAGCCGACGATTGCATGCCAAACGAGATGAAAGGTAAAGATGGTGACGAGTAGTGCTGCCTTGTGCCGCTCGTTTGTGATGCGGGCGCAGATGTGATGGCCCTCACAGATAACAATCTGATAGATGATTCATGCGCTATGTATTGGATGAAACAAGATGTAGGAAGAGACGGGAGAGAAGATTGAGGAAACGAAAGAAGGAAGAACAGCAAGCCTACCTAGGACAATAAGTTTGCCCATTAGACGCGAAATAATGCTTCATTGCCAATCTTTCATCGCAAACATGGGTTGATTTGAGACCATGAGATGAACATCCAATGCACTCTGCACAATTCAACCACATTTATTAATGTTCTAGTCAACTCGAAACAATGAAGTGGTGATATCTTCTTGATGGAGAGACTAATAAGAGGTTGAGACACAGCCAGTAGCATGATGTGTTCTCCAGTAGTGAAGATGACAGGCCGAGTGAAATTTCGAGACTTATTTCCAACTACTCAACCAAATCGCTCCCCAAAGAAGCAAAAATGTGAAATAGATTTTGAATTATGAATTTGTTAAGGAACAAGAAAATGGTGACGACATCTACCTCGAGATCTACCACATTCGCTCACTTTGCTTATTGGCCTCGGTGTACTAGATGGCCCAAGCTCCAAAATTTGTCTATCAATCCTCAACACGTAAACACCACACTTCCTCCTTCACTCAACTCAACTTCAAGGTCAACAACAAGCTTTCTCTCTCTCACTCGCACTCCCTCTTCTACCCAACATTAGCTCTTTCTCTTCCTGCTGCGATTACAACCATGGATCCTCAAGATACCCGCTCACCCCCCGTCAAAAAGCGTGGACCGAAACCCCTCCAGTCCTCCAATAGCAAAACCCAATACCTAATCCTCTACAACTTTGTATCCGCACTTCTCTGGCTCGTCGTTTTGGGCCGAGTAGTTCTCCTTGTCCCGCTCGTCGGATTTGGGCGTTTATATCCTGCTGTTGGTACTTTTGTAAAATGGACACAAACCATGGCACTTTTGGAGGTTGTGCATGCAGCTCTTGGTTCGTTCTTTCTCTCACCGTCCTTTTGTATGCGGTTGCGATCAAGAAAATGCTAATTCTCAATCTTTAGGTGTTGTACGAGCCCCAATCAGTACAACCGGCATGCAAGTAGCCAGTCGACTCCTCCTCGTCTGGTTCATCGTCAACCCATTCCCATGGGTAGCAAAAAGCACCGGGTACTCTACAATGCTCATTGCATGGAGCGTCACCGAAGTAATTCGATACTCTTACTTCGTTATCACACTTAGTGGATACAAGCCTGATATTATTACTTGGTTTCGCTATAATACCTTCTTCGTTTTATATCCATTGGGGATCAGTAGTGAATGTTGGTTGATCTATAAAGCTATTGAACCTGCGGGAGAAATATATGGATCACTGTATCCTTTGTTTTTGAAAGCAATTTTGCTGATTTATATTCCTGGTATGTGTTCTAGTAACAATCTTTAAGATATGGAGATGCTAACGAGATGCAGGTTCATATATTTTATTCACACACATGATTAAGCAAAGGAGTAAGGTTTTACGAGCACAACGAGAGATGCTGAAAGATGAATAGAATACTCAAATCCGCGTGGATTATAGATCAAATATGGGGGCTAGAATGGTTCGAATGGTTTACAGGTCAACAAAAAGTGGAACATTCATAGAAAAGTCGGTTGGTTGCACAAATTTAGAGATTTCTAACAACTTCAAAGTCCACATATCCTCTCTAACCTGTACACGATAACCGTTTGAAGAGAATGCAATGATCGTACCAAATCTTGCGGCCGACAAAAAGTTATTTCGAATACACCATCATATGCCGAGTTCTACGTAGTTTTACAGAAACAAGATTCACAAGTAAGTAGACTCACCAAGTTTAATATCAATGAGCGAAGAAACACATGTTCTATTCATAAGACTACAGCTGCAATGTACAGAAACATAGATATCATGCGTGCCTTTATTCAACCAATCGAGTGTCAAAATTTTTAAAAAGCTGAGAGAATCAAAAGATGTAGTGGAAGGAATCTCATCTTCTTTCCCCCTTTCCACTGCTTGACGCCTGTCGCCCCTTTCCCATACCCTAACATCTTTCCTTGACTTCATAAGAATCCTTTGCTCTTCACTTTGAGGAACAACTTCAGCCACCGTTAGCAAAATAAAAGTCCACGTGCTTGGGAAATGGTATCTCATTTCTTCAATAAGTCGATAGATTGTAAAATGAGCCGAAGTATTATGCACGACTTTGGCTGTAAAACCAGCATGTCCAGCACACCTAGGAGATAATAGAAGAGATTGATCGAAACTCATCAGATGTCATGTAATTCTAAACCTGAGAATCGAGATGAGGATGATTATGGCGTGGGTATTCATATTATTATAATTGTACGGGACAGGCTTAAAATCAAGCTCAATGACGTGAGGATGTTGGAGGATGCACCCCGTCACGGAAATCGGCACCATTGGAAACTGGCTGTGCTTCGGGCTTACGTCCAGCTGGCCAAAAGTCGATAGCCTCAACAATATCCTCTCCTCGCTCATCCTCATAAGCATATATGATCTATAATCAATCAGTATTTTTGTAAAATTCGCGCATGAATGTTAGGACGACACATACCTCTCGAGTGCTCGTATGCAGCATACGAATGCTCTTATGAGGAACAATATGAACAGCGTTAGTCTCAATATTCCTAATTTCAATAAAGTTCGGTTCGAAGGCGAGTATCCAAGGGTAAGAAAGTGCGAAGCTCTGTGGTAGTCCCTCCCAATCAATTCTCCAGTCGGGTCTAGCTCGCCATCCATTACGGTTGACGAAGAAAGAGAATTCAGAGTAATTGAGAAGAAACTCTCCGTTCAATCGCTCGATATGTATTGGTCGTACGTTCTCCTTTCGAGCAACGAAGTCCAAAGATGTATCTGCCTGATCGAGAAGTGATTGGGTCTCTAGAGTTTCCAAAGATACTACTTCAAAACCACGTGCACAGGCTACACATAGTTTTGATTTGAGGAAATGAATGGATGAAGATTCTGTTGGAATGTAGAATTCTTTGAATGCTTTCAACTCGTCTTGACCATTGCTGAACATTTTGAACCCTTTCTGCTTCTTGCCTTTGGACATCGCGTCGTTGGGCTCATATACTTTGATAGTAGTCGACAAAGCCGATGATTTAACACAGCATACAAGATGGCGGCCTAAGCATATCCCTGTGCGGAAGAAGTTGCAGTGGCTTTGTATTTTCTTGGGTCGTTTCGAAAGTGCAGGCTCGTTCGGATTCAGCGCAGAAAGAGGATAAGACTGCAAAGATTTATTAGATAAAACCAGCAGAAGGTTGTATTCCTCAAGAACATCAATCTGTGTGACACTGGTAGCATCCAATACTCGAAGTGGCTTTGCGGCGGCATCTTTTGATCTGCGATCAGAAACGAAGATGCCCGAGTCCGTACCGTATATCAATTTACGTCCACCATCGAATGGTGCCACACAATTGACCCTATTCACGGTCGTAAAGAAGTTGCTAGAAATGATAGATTTGTTGTAGAAATCGCCTCGCGCACGTAATATGGCTTGTTGTTCACCTATGTGCTCCATCCATTTGTTCCTCATCCCCGCACTGCTTGCGTACAGTGTCAATTCGTACCCACCTCTACCAAGGTGCCTGAAGGTGATGGGGAACCCATCTTTCTTACTGTTGTCGTTCGTAGGAGTCTTGCTAGGAATCAGACTTGATGATGGACGTTTCACAACTCCAAGCTTAGGCATAAACTCATCCATTTCGCGAATAGTCAACAGTTCAAGAGGAATTGGGCGACGGTATACCTTAATTTCCTCCTTCTTTGCCACCGTCTTAACACGTACGAGAAGAACAGCATGGTCGAAAAGGTAGGCCTGAATATCAGTTGGATCTGTTGGTGTCTTCTTCAAAGGTCCTTTGTGGATAAGCTCTCGGTTTTCGTCAGTAAGCTTCAAATCTACACGCTCATTGGGCCTGAAACGAAGCTGTTCGTGCAATCGCTTTAGGTTGAAGCGATTCTCGGCTTTGCCGGATTCGGCATTGACCCTGGTGAGGAGTTCACGAATCATCTTCATGGCTTTCGGAATATCTTCCTTATCCTTGTTCCCGTCGTCGGTATACTTAAGAACATTATCTAGCAAGAGTGGGTAACGGGCAAGTCTTGTTGTCGGCTTCGTTAGATAACCATTCAGTTCAAGCTTTCGTGACTCTTTTCGCCTCTCTGTCTCGTCTACAAATTTAGAAAACGAGGGATTCAAAGATCGCTCGTTCTCAAACTCAAATTTTCCCGCCAGTTGATTTGATCCGTATATGATAAAAGGCTCAAACTGGGGTACAAATTGGAGGAATATATCACCAACACATTGCACAACAGGATGCTTCCGCTGGCGTTCTGTGAGTGCTTCGGCAAATTTAGAACTGATAGCATGAATACTCGGCGGATCGACAATATTTGAGAATATGGTTCTGACTATTCTCTCTTTTCGAGCCTCTGGAATAGGTGATGGAGAGAGTTGATTGACTGAGCGTAATGGAAGAATCCAAAAGTCTCGTAAATATTCGAGATCCTTTACAAAATCTCTTTCGGTGTACATAATCTCTGAAATGACCTCTTGACGTTTCTTCTCCCGTTCACCAACGCTATCCGCAATTTCTTGAGAGACTGTGTTGATCCAGAGCTTTTGCTCGTCAGGTTCGTCGACATCATGCAGACTTGCTTCGGACTTTTCGCGACGAAGACCAGGCTGTGGCTTCAGGTTCAATCGAGACTGCTGTTCAAGTCGACGAGGGCAAGCTATCGAATAGCACAACTGATCTCTAGTACACGTTGGAGAGTAACATTCTGTGAGTAAAACGAACACGCCATTGACTTCTGGTGCTTCATGAGGTTCGTCCATCATCGTTTCTCGAAATTGGTACATCTCTGTAGCAGAGTCACGTAATCGATGATCGTAAGTTACATCGTGAAAAAACTTCTGGGCATCAAGAGCTCGACCAAGTAACAAGGCAAGATTTCGATCGGTAGTCTTGATAATATACGAGATAATGTCCACCGCCTCCGCTCCACTGAAAGCATTTTTGTAAGTGAGATCATTCTTCGTTCTATCACCGACATTGATTTTTTCTCGAAAGCAGTCGCCAACCCGCGACAATAATGCGGGATATACCAGAGGAGCTTTGTGCCTGGATGATCCTCCGGCCGTGCTGCTAATTGATTTGGCCGAAGGCCGATGCGTTAAGATGTCCGAATGCTCCGGTGGAACAATGGTTGAAGCCATGGACATTGATCGACTCATATCTGGCGCAACAGTAGAGGCCATACTAGCAGTCCGTGTTGCGGTTGCGGGAACAGGAGGGGGTATAGAAAAGGCTGGTAGCTCCTGTGGCCCATTTCCCGAAGTCCGTCTATTTGGAATCACTCGTCCACTCATAGTTTGATGCTGGTCACGATCTTGTGGATAACTAGTCAACGACATTGTGCGCTCATCAGGTCTCTCTGGAATATTGCGTCCGAGAGCGGTTGTTTTTGCGGGTTGGTGTTGGTATTGAGCTTGCCGAAAAGCATTGGCGGGAGCTTGATTGAAGTTGCTAGGCGGCGGTTGGTACATTTGTGGCCTAGGTATACTTGCCATTGATTGAGACCGATAGGGATCGGAGGCGAGTGCTGGAGCATTGCCTGTGTAATATCGCTGTTGTTGAGGTCTAGGAGGAAATGGTTGTTGAGGTGCAATGCGCTGAGGAGTAGGGTACGGTCTTCGATCGCTACGAACCTGCTGCGGTAAGGAATGAGGTTGTGGTTGAGAAGGTACTTGTCCAGGAGGTGGTTGTCGGGATCCTTGATAATAGCCATTGGCCATGCCACCTCCATTTGGCAAATTGTTCCCCTGTTGAGGCCGATATCCGCCCTGGCCCTGAGCTTGTCTGGGAGGCATCCCGCCTTGCATTCCTGACACCTGCGAAGACATCGTTTGTGTGCGACCCTGAGGCATAATTGGAGGAGACACGGATGAAGTCATGGTTTGCGATCGGCCGGGAGGAGGGGCAGCACCGAAGATATTTGAGAAAGCGGTTTCCCGTTGATAGTTCGAAGCATGACCGTATTCATTCGGGCGACCATTATTCCCCCGCCCTTGCTGATAATCCGCCATTTTATATCCAGAGAGTATTTTTGTTGTGTGAATGCAATGTAACTCTATTCGTTGATTCTTCTGTTGGCCTAGAATGAGGAGCCAAGACTCGAAGCCGAGGGAATTAACCCCGGGACAACCTCAAGACCGATGATACTACGGACCCTATTATAGCATCCACTAGTACGGAGTTTAAAGTTCCAATGTCGAATTGATTTGAGGTGGTGGTTGAGGTTGAGATACGGGTAAGATAATGATTAACTTTGTTGTTTCGGAGTCGGAGGATGAGTTGGGGTTGTATGTAGTTGATCAGCTCAAGCGAATGAATGATCAGCAAGCCTTTCTGGAGTCGTATTGCGTGTTATTTATCTATCTTGTTCGCAGGAGGAGATAAACAAATGGGATAAACAGCATCGGAAGAATGACTCCAAAGTTAAGATGTATGCCTCTTCTTCTTTCCCTTGAGAGGCTCAGCAGAATCTTGTAAGTCTTCCACGGCTACTCTAGAAGGGTAACCAGGAAAAGGATTCCTCGTTCTGGAGGGCTGACTGACTGAACTGAGTTGTATTGTATCGTAATGTATTGTTGTTGTCGTGTATATGGAAATTTTGGCTAGTTCAAGTTCTTTTTTGGCGGCGCGCCGGAGCATTGAATGGTACCCGTATCCTTTTGTTAGTGTGGCTTTCGGATGCGGCGAGAGAGGAATCCTTCTTCCCCTTCGAAGCTTGGAAGTCTCAATCAACGCTTCAACAAGCTAACCTTAGAGAATGGGCAGTAAAGAACACACTTGGAATCAGAGGTAGAGTAGTAGTGAGAATTCCTGGAGGATCAGCACTTTATCTGTCTGTGCAACCTGATCTCTGATGACTGAATTGGGAAGAGTGATTGTATTTATTACTATTGTATTTGTGTTCATGATATCAGTTCCTATGGTCCATCTACGAGGTAATTATCGACTTGAACAATTGGATGTTTTTCGAATTTCGGGTGTCATTTAGGTGACTAAGCCGCCCTTGGACAATCTTGGAGTGTATTCTATTCTGACTCTGTAGATTATCATCTGTCAGTGCACTGGCTCACTTGGACTGGGTGCAGTGCAGTACTGTAATTACCGTACCGTACGGTACTCTGTAGAGAGTGAAAAAGAGGCGCTTGTCTAACTTATTAGCTCCACCCAACTGAAGCCTGGATTTTGATAGCTTTCATCAAACAACAACTCTCATTTCGCAACCTCTCAACCGTCAACTGTCAATTTTCATCCAGCTTTAGTACATCAATACACTTACAGAGTAAACCAATCATGGCAGAATCAGATCTTGCCCCAAAGTTCGCCCCCTTCTTTGGAATGGTATGAACTCAAACAATCGTGGTCTTATTAATGTCATTATACTAATAGCCTCTTCTACAGGCTGGTATCGCCTTTGCGATGACTTTCGGATGTATGCCATCCCTTCTCAAGCTCAAACTTATTACACAGCTCACTAATAGCCTCAAGGTATCGGTGCCGCATATGGCACGGCAAAGTCTGGCATCGGAATTGCAGGTGTTGGTACTTTTAGACCGGACTTGATCATGAAAGTACGCAATCATCCAAGGATTCATACATGCTCCACGTACTGATTCGGTGCTCTACTTAGTCGCTTATACCTGTCGTCATGTCTGGTATCATTGCAGTCTACTCTCTCGTCATCGCCGTTCTGATAGCTGGAGATATGGGACCACCTCCGGGCCAGAGTTATAGTTTATTCAAGTACGCACCGCTTGTTGGGTTTTGTACAGGTTAATACTGACATATTCATAGTGGATTCATGCATTTGGCATGTGGTCTGTCAGTTGGATTAACGGGCCTGGCCGCTGGTTATGCAATTGGTGTAGTTGGTGATATGGGCGTTCGATCATACATGCAACAGTCACGAATCTTTGTTGGAATGGTCTTGATATTGATTTTCGGCGAGGTCCTAGGACTATACGGGTATGCTCATTTTACAAAATTATCTTCAAATCGTCACATTGGCCTCATACTAATTCGTTATCTTAGCTTGATTGTCGCACTCATTCTCAATACCAAGAGCAGGGGTTAGAGATTCATCCAACGGAAGCAAATACTCCTTTTTCGGTCATACAACAACATTATTTGATTAGATATGAAGTGATGGCATTAATAGGAGTTTGGGTCGTTTATAGTTTGTAACAAACATGCCGCAAATGTTTGACAATCGATCACTGTGTACAACATCTTCCAAAACAAGCGCGATTATAATCTATCAACAGTCGGACGGCGAACTCGCGCTTCATAAATGTCACTTGTCACACTTGCCCAATCTCCGTTCAGTATTTACGCGCAAAAATATCTCCCGCGCAGCATACATATTCCACAGACTTGGGGGGATTCCATTCCTTGTCAGGTGGGTTTCCATCAAGTTGTGTGTGGTTGTACACCATCTTTATCCAACATTGTATACTATTCATATCTTATCATTTCTTCTTTGTACACTTTTCCAACTGATAGGGCCCGTCGGTGTTTCCTTGTGTTCTCTCGTGTATTGCTCTTGTTTTCACATGAGACGTTGACAGGTTATCTCCTTCCGGGATTGGTTATCATTTTGTTGATGTTTGCACACCTTACCTAGCGATTCTTAATCCAGTTGGGCGCCTAGCCGCGGCACTGAGCAAGGCTCGAATGCTGCAGCCATTCTGCGTTCAAGGGGGATACTATGAAGGTGTAGAAAGGGCTTCCAGCCTTGCCTCTCCGGTTGTTTTGGAAAGGGGCGGTAGGAGATACAAAATGCATGTAATGACAACTCTATATATCCCTGAGCAAACTTTCAAGGTATTTTCGTGAAGGTGACGATGAACTGGGCATTGGTCCACACACCTACCACTGTGAATAATATCCAACTCTAAGGCTCAAAACGTTTCTTTGATTTTGCAATGTAGATGAACCAGGTTGACCTAAAATTCTAACTCGGGGACAATCATGATCATTCTGAATAGAAGGTTGAGACTCTTTTCGACTGTTCAGCTCAACTTGAATGTTCCATCAAACTATAATCATGTACAGTCCAGGAGTAATAACCGTCTATCATCAGAACAATTCAGTTGAACGAAAGTTATCACAGTCTAAAATAAACCATTACAATCGACTGGGATATTCATCGAAGAATAATCCTGTTGGCCAATCCCTATCTTCGGATGCCCGCCAACCCGTCAAGTCATGAGTAGATTCTGGAGTTACCTTGTGATGTTGCAAATGAATTCTCCCATTGGATGAAACTCACGACATATTAACTTCCTCGCTTCCTGTCCCTTTTTAGTTTTACTCTGTCAGTATGACTGATTATTGTTGTTCCACGACATGGTCTATCATGTAGTTTGTAATCACTCTTCACGCGTGTATCTTAGCAGCGGGTATCAGCCACACAGCCGCCACACTATCAAATATTGAAGCTTCCAGCTCCTCCCGCAACACAAGTTCCCGTCATGCTAGTGTCTCTAGATTCGCCGAAGTGCAAACTAACCATTCTGCAAAACCTTATCATTATATACACATTTTGTATCCCCTCTTCCTTGGTGATCCATTCTGTCGTAGACGACAAGTACCTCCGGGACTTACTTAGTTGCGGGAGTATTATGGTCAGGTGTCACGACATCTTGTGTTTGGTCAAACCCTCAATTGCTAGATATCGCTAACTGTTTCTATCTCGTACTCAACTTCCTTCACAAGATTAGATTGATTTTAAGGTTAGGGGCAACTTTGCCATAGTGTATATGATCAACTGTTGGAGTGGAAACCCCGTCGACGTGGTCGTGCTCATACAATCCCTGCTTCACGTGCTAATGTAGATCAGGTACAGGTGAAGCTCACGAGGGCTCAAATTGAAGCTTATTTTCACAAGTGCATCTTCTGGGTCGTTTTACTTCTTTGGCTATTCGAGTTCCCAGCCACTGCTGCACACGACGCCCGGCATTCGAGGTTGTTTCTTCATTATTTAACAAACTAAATTAGTCTGTTTTTGTAGTTAGGGCACAATACAATCTTATCGCTAGGGGACAAGTGCCGATCTTTCTTTGCGGTGAAGTGACTCTCCACTCCCGATAAACCTCCTATTGTCACTGGTTCGCTACCCGTCTTCTGTGCTTTAGAACTTGCTACTGCAGGCAAGCTATGCCTATGAGAAGGAATTTCACCGTCCTCGGAGAGATGCGATGATACTAGCTTTGTACCCTATGCAATGGTCGCAGGTTTGTCCCACGATTGGACCAGAAAGATTTCAATCTACCATATCTGAAGCCATTCGGATTCACTTGACTACCGGCCACGAGATCACTGCCTAGGTACTTTTGCAATGTCTTTTTGATATGGCACAACAATGACCACTCGTGAGACAGATCGAGTAGTGTGGGGTTGCATAGGACAATTAAATCTAGAGGAAATCTTAGGGCACCTCGGTGTTCCCTAAGTATGGATAAGAAGACAGTGAATCCTCTTGCTACCAGGTTATTAAGTCCTCATCAAGTCCTCAATCTCAGGATCTGCCATTCTATCTTCAATTGTACATTGTCCTGGGAACTTGTGAAAGATGCTTTCCCACATCACAGCCTTCCTCGCTCTTGGAGCAATTGCTCAAGCAGCTCCAACTCCGGCTCCAGCAGCTGTCTCTTCTGGTTCAGCTTCCCACAGTGTAACGGCAATTCACAATCCGAACTATGTTCGCAATGGTACTGCATCTTTGCTCAAGGCCTATGCCAAGTACCACATTCAGCCTACCCAACCAATGTCTGATGCGTTCATGTCGGCACTCCAGAAGAGACAAGATTCTTCTGCTCCAGCTATCCCATTCGATGGTGTTGAGTATCTCGTTCCTACCACCGTTGGAGGTCAAACTCTCAACCTTGATTTGGACACTGGTTCGGCAGATTTGTAAGTGCCACAATTCCTTAGAATACCTCCACCGCCTTGCAAATCGTGGTCCTAGAGGTTCACATTTACTTCAGGTGGCGAGCTATGTATCTCATCTTATTTCATCAAGTTTACTGACTACTCTATCAGATGGGTTTTCTCCTCTCTTCTAACTGCCTCCTCTCGCAGAGGTCATGACATGTAAGGAATCATCCATACCAAATGAGACAGCATAAGTCAAGAATTAACAAAATGCTTCAGCTACACCTCAAGCAAGAGTTCCACATTCAAGGCTCTCTCAGGTTACACCTGGAGTATCCAGTATGTCGATGGATCTGGAGCCAGTGGCACTGTAGGCACAGATACCGTTAAGATTGGTGAGACTACAGTCACTGGCCAAGCAGTTGAACTTGCCAACAAAGTCTCTTCTGCATTTGTCACTGATGCATCCGATGGACTCGTTGGTATGGCTTTCAGCAGCGTTAACACCGGTAAGTCTTCTTGACCTAGATAGTCATTCGATAGGAAGGCCGTGTCGTCTAACTTCACATACAATTAGTTAAACCAAGAGCCCAATCTACCTTTTTTGACAATGCTGAGAGCTCTCTCACTTCCCCACTCTTCGCCGCCTACCTCCCATTGAATGCGGACGGAGCATACGACTTCGGATACACCGATTCTTCCAAATACATCGGAAGTATCATGTACACTCCTGTCGACTCCGGAAACGGTTTCTGGGAATTTCCTTCTGCGTCCTACAAAGTCGGCTCTACCGCTCACAGCTTATCAGGGTTCACTGGTGTTGCCGATACAGGAACCACACTTATCCTCATGAGCGATGCCGTCAATACTGCATACTATGCCCAAGTTTCTGGTGCCCAGTATTCCAGCTCTTATGGAGGATACGTATTCCCTTGCGATGCCACTCTCCCTACCTTGTCATTCAAAATCGGCCCAACTGACTATGCGACAATCCCGGGTTCTTTGATGAATTTTGCCGTTATGGATGGAAACACTTGTTACGGCTCGCTTCAAAGTGTGGGTCGCGGTAGTCAGAGCATTTATGGAGATGTTTTCTTCAATGCTTACTATGGTGTTTTTGACAAGAGTGGACCTTCATTTGGTTTTGCTACTATTGCGTCTGCCTAAGAAGCTATGAATGATATGATGGGATTGATCTGGGGGATTCGGATATGAAATCATGGGAATGAAAGACTTGATGGAGCGGATATTTGATTTGGATTTCAGCGAGCAGGGGTTCTGCAAATTTACTTCTTGATATCATACTCGGTGGCTTCTCTTTATCATGATTCAAATACTTTCCAGTATCGCTGCTGTCTTTTTAGTGCTTTTTGTGAACTTTTGGTGTGAAATTTGATTCCTGGTATGATGTGCTGTAATGGGAGAAGCAATCAGGGGAGGAGGAGAAGTGAATTCCCCTCCGGCCATACTAAGAGCTGATCGCGGTACATTATGAGTGCTAGAGCAAAAACAATGGCGCTATTAATATTGTTTTTGTATCTACCTAGGTAGTGTTTTGGCATAGGTACAGCCAAGTTGTGGCCGCGGGTACAAATTACAGCCTTCAAGATACGGGTCAAGAGATTGATTAGAAATTCAACGTGGAGTCAGCAGTACTGTTTGATCAAATGTCCGAAGACGTGGCGCTTCTGCCGAGCTTTGCTATATGATTGAGAGGGAAAGATGGCGAGCCAAGGCTTCTAGGTAGTTTTTGATGGATGTTTGCTAGATAATGAGATTCGTATGTGAAGCTTCAGGTTGGTCTAATGGGAAATCACTGAGAAACGGAACATGGTAAATACTGATCTCATCACTTGACACTTGGAAGGTACACTTGCTGCAAGAGAAAGTTGAAAATGCTTGAAGTGAGTGTGTCATGGCATTGTGAGTACAGGTGTGCAGTGTATTAGGGATTATTGATTCACTTTGTTTATGCGGTACGATCATCATGTACTTTCTTACTCTGAGTTTAAATGTATAGATTTTGATTGAAAGAAAGAAAGAAAGGAAGGAAGGAACGAACAATCGTGCAGTCCTGCCTTGGTGCTCTTGGTGCTCTTGGAAAGGCAAACCCCTTCACTAGCGCAACTGTAAGCCCCCCTCTCTTTCTCTCTCTTCAAATCGAAAAGTTATTTCGCCAATATATCAAACTATAGAATTTGAGGAAGAATTGAAAACGTATTTAAGCAATAGCGTATTTCTTACTGACCATCTTTGATATTCAACACAATAACATTCAACATGTCGGGCTATGTAAGATATATTCCTTTTTGGGTCTAAATCTCTATTACATCTATGGTTCCTGTCAATCTTTTTCTGTCTATGGCTGTTATTTCCAAACGAATATGATATGGTATACTACATAGATTGATCTTGGTCTTGAAGGTCTGGTATAAACTCTTCGCATGATGCAAATGAATGATACAAATCCAATTATATGTAGTCAACAGCTGTCAAAAAACAAGTGTCTTAGTTATCACATAATTAGTTCGGGGTTAAACGTATGTATAACTATCTATCTATATAGCTAATGAGAATGGAATGAATGCTCTACTCTCATATTGTACAGTTCGGATCTCAAAGCTAAGAGTCGATGCCTCCTGCCATCATGGGCCAGTTTCATTCCCAAAGCATCGTGATTACATCACTTCATCACCTTTTACACTTCAGTCACTGGAGAGACAAATTCCGCAAGGCAAGACTGGTGCTTTTAAAGTTCGAATAGTGCCTCGAACATCAGAGGTGATATCACATTGAACGGAAGTAGAAAGCTTAAGCCCAGCATGCACACTTGCTGAGTTTCGACCTGTTGATTGCCATTAACAAATTCGATGTCTATTACTAATTGCTTTTCTATTCACTCTTCTCGCTTGCCACGATACCTAGCAGAATTTATTGCGTTCGCGAGGCAAAAGTGAATCTGACGACAACACAAACGCTCGTACCGTAAGAAGAAGAAAGTCAATACAGCCAATCAACAAACTACAACCGTACGATAGAAAACTATAATAGATTGGTTATCGAATGGGTATAAATTCACACATAGAGTTCCCGAGTTCTCTTTTCGTAAATCATACGCCTCCCTTTTCTGTCTCCAGAATTCAAATTATCGTACAAATAAATAACAACCAACGAAACGAAACAATGTCTATGGAATTCGGAAATGTTCAGTCGGCGGCCATTGAGGGCGCGACTTTTACCTTCAACCTCGACGATGCGTCATCTCAAAAGCAGAATGATGGAACGTAAGTGCTATTTATTAGAAATTCACGTGATGAGCGTAACAATGCTAACCTTGGAATGTACAGACCTTTGAAGCCTTGTTCCAGGACCGATTGCGTCGCACATCGAACAAAGCAAACGCAGCTTGAATGGGAGCTCAAAGAAGCGCACATGTTGGCGCAACAAAAGGAAGAGCAGATGTCGACGAGAGTCGCCCAGCTCGAATCCTATGACCAAAGACTTCAAGCGGCACACATCGATCTTGCAGCTTTTGAACCTATCGTTGCAAAATTGGAAGCAGGTTATATCGAAGAGAAGAGGAAGAACGAAAATTTCGCGGTTCTCGAAGAAAGATACAGTCAAGAGAAGCGGAATCTCGAAGCAAGATATACCGCAGAGAAGAAGAAGCAAACCATCGAGTACGAGGATCTAAGAGAGAAACACTTTGACCTACAGGACAAAATGGCCGAAGCAAATATAGATAACGCTGCTACTGTGGAGGCTCTTGAAGCGGAGGTTACAGCTTTGGAGTTAAAGATTGTAGAGAAGGACGATTACATCAATTTTGTCGAAACTCAAATGAATGCTAGGGAGGGGAGGTGCACTGCTAGAGAAGCGCGATGTGCCACTATCGAGGGAGAAAGGCGCAATTTGAAGACCCGTGTAGCAGATGATCAAAAGATCATCGATGAAATGCAGTCCAAAATGGAAGAAATGCAATTGGAAAATGAGGCATTGGTTTTCAACTTAACTAGCTGCAAGGATGATCTCGCGGGAAGTATAGCCGAAAATGAAAAGCTCGTAAAACGTCTGGACGTCGAAAAGCAAAGACTTGAAGATTTCATACACGATGCTAGGGAGGTACAAAAAGAACACAAAAAGTTACAAGAGGCTTTGGAGAAAAAAGAGGAGGATACTCAGGTGCTTCTTGAAAATATGGAAAAGGCCAAGAACAATCTTGTGGCCAAAGGAGGAGTTGGAGTATCACCAGAAATGCAAAAGCTGATGAAAGACTATATCGAGATGTGCCGCAATGTAATCCAACAGATTATAGACACTCGAAAGGCCCAAGAACCAGGTTTCAACCCAACCCCAGGAACTTACCAACCCAAGGACGGGGATAGTGGTGAAAATTCACCGGCAGGTAGCAAAAATTCCAGCGAGAGTAGCAGCAGCAGCTCTTCTGAAGCTGAAGCCGAGGAAGTGGCAGAGGGAGAAGGGGAAGGGGAAGGGGAAGGGGAAGGGGAAGGAGAAGGGGTTCCCGATCTCCAACTCATCAACAAAAAAACCAGGCGTCGCGGACTTGCCCCTGCTCCTGCTCCTGAGATTCAAATCCAGATTAAAGAAGTAGAAGTGATTCGATACGTTGATCGCGAGGTACCTGTGGTAGGACCTGTCCAATTTATTCCTGTACCAGGAGAAGAAATCCCAGGACCAATTCGCTATACGCCATTCCGGGTGTTCGCTCACAATCCCGTCATTTGCTGGCTCTTGGTTGAATTCAATTTCCTCATCCTTTTCTTCCACTGGTCTAAGCATTTGTTGAGCGCTCTTAGTTGGATCCCTACAATGACTATTGGACTCGGCCCCTGGAATCCAAAACCTCCTGATGTCGATTCCGATTCCGACGAATCATCCGACGAGTCCGACGCAGCCGACGAGTCTGCTGCAGCTGAAGCACCTCCTGATGATGACAGACCACCCAAAACTGGACCTAAACTTCTCGCTGTATTATTCAATCCAAAGCTTGGAAGATTGCCAAATACCTGGGATACTTTTTGGGGTTTGGCATTTCATATGATTATCTATAGTATACTTTGGTTGTTTGTCTCGGTTGCTTCTGAACGCAAACTTTGGCTTGCAGAAAACGATTCGACTCGTAGATGGCTTTGCCAATTAATTGCGCAGCACGGCAGTAATGGTTTCCTTGGTATGAATCAAATCTTACCTCAACGTCTCATTCGTCTGTTAGCGATATGGAGGTTTGATCTTCTGGAGCGTATGGGTTATCCTGTTGCATATCAGTTCCCTGGTTGATATGTACGCATGTGGTATGTGGGTTCATACTACCTGGGGAATATATCTTGAAGAGTTGAGGCATGGTTATCATGCATGACTTCTTTGTTTGATGAGCAGGACTCTTCTTTTCAATGCGTCTCTTTCCTCGCTTCTCTCAACATAATTCTTCTCACCGAGTTCCTTTCATGGCACACGCGATGCACAGTTCTATGGAATTGGTGCGATTCCTCCTTCGTGGTGTTTTATATGGGTGAATGAATGGATGGATGGAATGTCCTCAACTTACTACTTTACGAAAAGAACAACATGTTCATAATTTCTCTTTATAGTTCTGGTTCTGCACAATGATGTATTTTTTCTGCTTGTTTTATTTGGACACACACACACACACACCTACTCGGATAAGTAGAGTGAACTGGGGGATTGAATATGAAGCCCTAAGATAGCATAAAAGGCCGCTGAACTTCTAATTAGTGTACGGTTTTATGTCTGCTCGTCGGTTTTTAAGGTGACTCAAGATTAGCATTGGATTAGCACATTTGTATTGAGTAAGATAAATTTTCATTCCAGACACTGTTTATATGTATGTGATGGAGCTTGTGAGATAGTGAATGAAAATGCATCTTTCGGAATATCCGGATATGAGATAGAGATGAATATCAATACTCTGTATACCCAGGTACTTTTCGTATTGTTCGATGACAGAAAGGAAGGATGGATATGGTGAGAGCCAGGAAGTATTTGATATTTTCGAACAAAAGGATTTATTTGAAACTGCTCGTATGTACTGCTTGATTACCTGTCCTGTGTCTCATCATGCCGTCATGCTGTACATATGTCATCCCCAAGCTATCTCGGCAAGCAAAAGAATGATGAACTCCAAAATAGTAAATAGTTACACTTTTGAAAAATCATTATCAAAACAGCCACTTATCATCATATTCGCGAATTCAGTTGAAGAAAACTATTGACTTCTACTATTTACGTAGAGAGAATGTGCAGATCTTCAGATTATCCAAATTGATTACAATTCCCTTTTCAAATCCTAATGTCCAGACCCATTTCATCGTCTTGCCTCGGCATACTGTATGCTTATGCTTATTAAACATACATTTCTATCTTCAGCCCAGACTTCAAAATCGAATTCCAAATCATCCATTTGCTGACAGAGAATTCAAGATAGAAATGATTCAAGTGATTGCAATTAATCGTTTATAAAAGGTTCAAGTGTTTATTTCTCTTTACTTTCTCTCATATTTACTTTTCATATCAAATCCGTTCTCAGTAAGGTCACCTACGTGCATCATACAAACGTTTTCGTCTTCATTGCATTGCAAGCAGCCATCAAATAAACATCTAGAACGACTAGGCATTGATCACGGGATATTTTTTGCATGCCATTATCGTCATAGGATTTTGGAAAGTCACTCCACCATATTAATCAATCGATATCGAAGAGTACAACATCATTTCGTACAACCTATTTTCTAGCATCACAACATCCACCAATCCGTACAAACAAATCTTCACCATGTCCGACAAACTAGTCCCCTCAGATCCTGAGAGAGTCATGGTTATCCGTGATGTGACGCCGAATGTTACGACACTCTCCGTACCTTTCCTACGATTTGGCATGATCAAATTCGGTGGTAGAGCTACTATTGGTATATTTCTCTTCTCCGCAGACTGATCTTATACAAATGCTAATAGATGATCCCAACAGTCCGTCTCACATCTGGTCAACTCGCCGTCTTCTCTCCCGTTGCCCTTACTCCCTCGGTAACAACTAAACTCCAATCCCTCGGAAACCGCGTCGCCTACGTTGCAGCCCCCGATCTCGAGCACCACATCTTTCTTTCCGACTGGCACAAAGCCTATCCAAACGCTCACTTTATTGCTCCCGAAGGTCTTGCGGAGAAACGTGCCGAACAAGCCAAGTCGGATAAAAAGGTCACCAATATCCATTTCCAAACGATTTTTACCAAGAAAAACAAGGCCGAAGTTCGGATCTCGCCGGAATTCGACACAGATTTCGAATATGAATTTGTGGATGCCCATCCGAATAAGGAATTGGTGTTTTATTATAAACCGGATAGGACTTTGATTGAAGCGGATATGATGTTCAACATGCCGGCTACGGAACAGTATTCTAAGACGGGAGAGGATGCCAATTCGGGATTTGCGACAAAATTATTTGGACATCTTCAGACGACAAGTGGATCAGCGATATGGCAAAAGAGAATGTTGTGGTATTTGTTCAGTAAGAGTGATAGAGAGGGTTTCAATCAGAGTGTGAAAAGAATTAACACGTGGGGATTTGAGAACATCATACCTTGTCATGGAGATACGATTGTTGGGAATGGTAAAGGGATTTTTGAAAAGGTTTTCGCGTGGCATTTGCAAGGAAAGAATTCTAAGTAAGAACTTTTGGCTACGGAGTTGAAGGAGAGGAGTTGGCGAAGGGCGTCTTCTGGAGGGGATAGGTGGGATGTGAAAGTTAATAGTAATTCCTTTCGAATATGTTATTGAATATGGAGTGGATAAATTCATTATGTAGGATTAGAGGATATTGGATAATCGTTTCCTTGCGAGGTGAGAGGGGTTTCTCAAATTTGAGCATTAGCGTTTGTGAGAAGGGTTTATACTTAGCTATCAGATTATTTTCACTCGGGTTTTCTCTCTTTGAATGCATCTGACTTTTGCTTGTCACATTTTCTTGTTCTGTTATTGAGGAGGTCGAATTCATCTTACTTTATCTTGTTGATCGTTACCCGAGGAATAAGTGTTCGCCATGTCTAGAACTTGGGATCCAAGGCCTATCAAATTTACCATGTATCATTCCTCTCAGCTCACAGCACTCCATAATGGTTCTTGTCCATTTTGTCAACTTTCCTCTTTCTGATTCTCATCCTGTGCAAGTTTAAGTGCACGTACAAAAATACTTCTGCTAGTTTTGAGATTGAAATGTCCATGGATTTGGGGGAAGTAGAGGCTGAATAAATAGTCTCAAAAGGATTAGGCACGCGATGTGTTGCTACCTACCTAAATATTTTAAGAAGTTTTCATGTATTCTGGTTTGGATTGTTTTTGTGTTTTGTGTTTTGTCTTTTTTTTGTAAGTTTTGCTGGGTCTTTATGGCTGATTGAATTATTGGAGAGTTTAGAATGAAGATGTGTTTTTGGTACTGTAATAGTTTTCTATAATTTGCTGTTGGTGTCGGATAATCCTGTATTAAGCAGATGTTGTATTACTCTATTCATTCGCAACATCCTTCGGCCATAACATCTATGATTCTCTTCATGATTTCCATTCATTTCATACTCCGAGAACCAATCATCTCAATTCTTACCATGAGTGCGCTTCTCTCGTCATGCTAAGCAATAGCAAATCCATTATACTCTTCATTCATGGCAGCTGGAATAGTTCCAGTTACTTCAAGCCTGTGAGAAAGAAATTCAGGACTGAAGGCTTTCCAACCGCATGTCCACTCTAGCCGACTTTCAATCCCAACCCAGCACTTATTATCATTGCATTGGTCGATGATGTTAGAGCTACTCAAGATTCATCAAAGATTGGTAGAAGACGAGAGGGGAGATGTAGTAATAATCATTATTCATGCACTCTTATGAGTACATTGTGAATTCAGAAGCAGCCCTTGAATCTCACAGAAAGACCACCCGCCCAAAGACATGGCTTGATGGTGGTGTACTTCAACTCCTGTAGATGTGTGTCTTCGCCATCTCGATTGGAGTCACGCTTCCTGTTACTCTTGATTGTGCGAATTCTTCCTTGATCAAAGGGAATGTAACTTCTTCGTGCTAGGTAAGTTTAGGCTGCGTAAAAGTTATCTGTATCTGTGGATAATTTGCAGAGGATTTGCAAATTACCTACAGAATATCTGTCAGAGCAATTATCCGCTACGCGGATATCTGTTGCAAAGCCTTGTGCCAAGTTTCTAACAACTCCCTTTTTAATTTTTCTTTTCTAAGATACGTGTATTAAGTTAGAGCGCGAAGCATGTCGCTGTTGGAATGTCCAGGCAAAACACTTCATACAATTTGAGATAGCATGATTGATACTTATAAAACGATCTTTCCGTGAAGCAAAATCTGCTCTGGGCCTCCAGGCTAGGTCTTGCATCTGGATTCTGCTATCACCTCGATGGCTCTTCTGACCTATACTGTTTATCAGGACTATTCAGGGATGTATACGTACTATACTATACTGGTGATCGGGCTTTAGCAATTGAGGTACAGGAAATCATACTGAAGGTGACTGGCGTTGGTTTTAAGACTGAGAAGTGCACAACGGGACACTCACCATTTCTTGACCGGCAAGATACTGTTCTTGATGTTTCAATGAGGATCGTAGCAGCGGTTTAGAGGAAAGACTACGTACCTTAGAGCTAGAAACAATTTCAGGCTGTAGCTCTAAATCTTGTTATATACTTTCATATCATGTGTGAAACTCAAGTTAAAAAATCCCGTATTGGAGATTCAGCTGAATCTTCTGGAGAAGCAGTATGTTCTCCCACTGTTCCATGACAGCGATGATACATTTATCTTCTCTTCGTTTGGGGACTCGGAGTATAAATACATAATATTGACAGCTGTTACCCGAACTGAACCAAATCACACCATAACGTGCATGGAAATTCCTCCAATTCCTCCTTTAGTTATACGAAATAACTTTCCTCATACGTAAGTTAAAAATAAAATAAAATACCAAAGGTCAGTCCGCAGAAACATTGGCGAGTCAGTGAAAACAGGATACTGGGAGTAGTTCGACCCGTCTACGCGAGTCTCGCTTCGTATTTTATTTTGATTAGGATACTATGCTCCACTCTCAACGACATAATGAGTTTCCTATTCCGAGGTCTTACAAGCACATTTTCTCATCCTGTAAGACACTAGTGTAACTATTTCCAAGAAAGATTTATGTTCATCTGCTTCTACTCCACACGCATACTCAAAATCCAATCAAGCTCTTCCTTCACCTTCCAAATTCCACATTCCTCTTCACTCCCATCTCATATCCTTCCCAGCCCCCAATGACCCATCCCCAAATCCCACCCTACGCATCCCACATCAACACATCAACACTTCCGCACCTCACACTTCATCGAGAACAAAAATTTCAATCCCAATTTCAGTTTCACCCAAGCGGTGGCGCAATGTTTCACTTCCATCCGATCTTATTTCTTGCGAGGTCCACCGCACACACCACCAATTATCTTATTTTCTATATGGATACCTACCTAGGTAGGACACCAAAAAATCATCAAGTAAATCATTTAGGAATACGAAGAACCAGGATCTGATGCAGAGATTTATTTTATCTAGGGGGGGGGCAGTGTGGAAGGTGTGAGGAGTTGACTTGGTGGAAATTGGCAATCGAAAGATTCAAAGGAGGATGGGGAATGAGGAATCAGGAAAGGGGAAAGGGGGATTGAATGTGGTGGACTATCGGTGGGAGATTGGGATGGAATAGGATGGGATAGATAGGTGATTAGATTGACGAAAGAGAAAATAGATGAATGGATAAACGAACGATATCGTGCGATTCCTAACCGATGGAATTATGCTGATTTGAGTAGATCAAGTCAGTTTCCGTAGATGGAATGGTTTGTGAAGTATTTATGCTATTATATCCCAACTTCAAGAAGCTCCTCTCACAATCAATCAATACCAAAAATAACTTGAAAGCCCCTAAAATTGAGATATCCTCCACGTACATCTATTATATGAATCCAAAATCCCCACAAGAGATTCTACAGAGTCAAGACCAGCAAGCAAGCAAGCAAGCATCAACACAGAACAGAGAATAATCCACCTCGAAGATTTAAAAGCTTTTTCTAATGTATTTAAAAACTATATCACTGCACTTATATACTACAAAGTTACAGACAGACAGACAGAAAACAATCTCTTATCTTCACCACCGCGCCTTTGCCTCCTCTCACACTGTCTACACACTGTCTACACATCGTCCCGGCATCGTCACTTCACCAGCCTTCTGCTTTAAATTCACCTTTTCACATTCTCATCCCATCTCAACTCGATTGCCTCACCTCCGATCGTACATTCATGCGTTGGTTGCCTAAAAGCAATGCTAAGCTTCCTAAAATATCGATAGTGCATTGAGCGAAACCTTTCTTCTCCCGCTCAAATTTGATTTCTCATCGATTTGATTTCATTTCATTCCACCCCCTCCCCCCCTTTCCCGCTCGTCCTATTTCTTGCTCTATTCTCGTCATGACATTACAATATGTTATATTTGTCAATCTCTCATCCCCGTTTCCCTAAGCAGAAAAAATATCAATAAATCATACACCCAACCAACCAGCCACCAAATGCTCAAAAACGTACAAAAATGCTCCCCGCTCCACGCTATGCAAATCTCATCGAATCAAGCACCAGGCTGGAACGACCGTATAGGAAATTAGACATATATACACACACAATGGATAGAACTTCGTCTTTCGTATAGTACACTCACTGTTTGAGTTATTCTGTTGTTGTTTTAATTAAATCCCCATCTTTCTATCCAGAATTGAACTCGGAACACGTGAGCCTCTTCCCAACTCGATTTCGTCACCGGGGTGATGTCTAAAAGCTGGGTTCTCACTCAAATTGCGTTGATGGCCCTCGGTAAACAAAGGTTCAGGAACCTGCGATCGGTGGGTATATGAAATAGGAATTTCTGGCATTGCTGGTATTTCCATGTCACTTTGTTGTTTCCTTTCTACCCGCCCTGTTTGTTGAGCCACCCATGA
This sequence comes from Botrytis porri, assembly GCF_014898465.1. Taxonomy (NCBI): domain Eukaryota; kingdom Fungi; phylum Ascomycota; class Leotiomycetes; order Helotiales; family Sclerotiniaceae; genus Botrytis; species Botrytis porri. Next base: position 1,263,307 of record NW_024066078.1, read on the forward strand.
ATTGACAGTGCGAAATCGTGGCGCCGTTTCCTCTGACGTTGTTGTGTATATAGTGTCTCTATTCCGTGGAGCACCTTGAGACGCTGTTGTCCAAGAAAATCTGGAGACTGGAATTTGAGGAGGTGCACTATCATCAGGCATGACAAGTGAGTCACCAAATCCTGACGATATTGAAGACAAGTAACTCATATGATTGACCTCCCTTTGAGAAGGATCGTAGGCATTTGAAGACTGTCCTGACTGCTGAGATCTCATAGTTCCTGTTTGAGAATAATAGTAATCCATATTGCTTGAAGGTCCGTATGATTGACCTGGGCCGGCAACTGGACTGGCAGACATACCAGATCCTGATTGACTGCTCCTGATTGAATTTTGTCTTTGGAGATCTGTACGCAAGCCCCGTAAGTTTACAGTTGCTGATCCTGGGCGTTCGAGTGACGATTTGCTTTCAGAGTTATAGAAACCACCCATTTCCCTTTCAGTAAATTTTTCATCAATAGGATATCCATTTTGTGAAACTTTGCCGCTAGCATAACTGGGAGGACGACCTGGGCCACCTCTGTTTCTTCTCCATCCATACCAACGAGCTTCCTCTTCTGATATTTCTCCTCTTGCCAATCGATTTAGCTTCTTCATTCTGATGACGAGATATATGATAGCGCCAAAGATGACGAATATAGCTATTGATTAAGGTCAGTAACAGTTAGTTGTCACGCTATCTTGAATTACAAACCTATTGATCCAGCACTTATTAGAAGCTTCTCCGCCAAAGGACTAAGATCGCCTTCATTTCCGTGGCGAAATTGAGGTGGTATGTCGGAAGGAGATGACCCATCTTCATCTGCTTGCGCAGTCGGCGCAGAGCTTGCACTGACGGCCTCATAGGCAGTGACAGTAGATGTGGTAGCCGTGGGACTTTCACATGGAGCTCCGTTAGAAAGGGTACATAAGCCTTTCCTTCCTGGTTGCTCTGAGCTTGGTATGGTGAATGCAACAGCCCCTGTTGGCAATGAAGATGTGGCAGACGTAATGGATATCTGTCTATAGTCAGTACACCCACTCACACAAAGTTTCTGTTCCAACTCACTGAAGTCGATGTTGAAGATGCCGATGTCGATGTGGAGCTTGGCGTAGCAACAACGACGACAGTCATTACACTCGATGAAGTAGTGATCGCAGTTTGCGTGGTCCAGGCAGTGGCAGTTTGTGTGGTCCAAGCAGTATTTGTTATTTGGGTCCACGCAGTCCTTGTGACCACGGGTGTGGGCATTTGTGAACTATCGACCTGTGTATCTTGATAATCGTCGCTGCGCTCATCGCTATAGTCATCATCCCGTTCGCCTTTTCTCCCATCTCCACTCCCATCATCATCATCGCCTCTTCTAACCCTTTTTGCTAATTGAAGATCGTCTAACATAACATTCCTTTGAACCAGTCGGTTCATATTCTCTTCTGGTTGATCTCTCATTGGTGCCATTGTCGTATTCATTCCTCCGCCGAGTCGCCGCTGCCCCGTATCGCCGACCGACAGAAGCTAATAGGATACGGACATGAACTGATGAGTATTATTCGATGTCGTCGTCGTCGTCGTTGTAGAACCAGAGTCAGTGTGAGAATTAGATACCAGATCTGATTGAAAATGTTGATCAAAGAAAGAACGTCACGATCCGGCCGTGTATAGAACGTGAGTGAGAGAATAAACGGTTGACAAGTGAAAGCAACCAAGAGGTAACCAAGTCGAGAATCTTGGACCTCTGAAAGATTGAGACTAGCTAACAGAGTGGAGAAGAGATTCGCGACATGCTGGTTTGGCACTGGACAGACAATTGAGAGAAGTGGACGTTCTATGCTACTCTTGGAATGGTCATGTATTGAATCTGAATCTGGGGACCAACCGAGAATTGTACATAATAGACATAATGCAAAGTCACAGTGAGGGTTGGTGTATGCGTCAACGACAAGGTAAAAAAGCATTTCAAGGCCACACTACACTCGCAATGTTGTGCTCCTTCACTGTGGTCCAGACTATATTGAGGTTAGGGCCCAGTATCTCAAGCATTACTGTGTTTGACATGAGACTCTAGGCTGAGCGATGTCCCTGTCAACAAGGACGAAGAATGCGGCAGATCATTGCCATACGACCAGGAAGTCCGTAGCAATAAGCTACAGGAATTAACCGGTGGACTGACATAGCATTTGAAAACTTGATGATATCTGGGACGGAGAGAGTGTTTCGCGCACTGTCCCCTGGTTTCATCATGGACCCGCTCGACTCACTTGATATCTGTGGAAGGAGAAAGAAATGGTAAGTACAGCAAAGATCGTTTTAGGGTTCTTCTGAATCGTTGAAAGATGGCCTCAACCCATTGAAAAAGGTGAGTACTGTATACAGTATTGAGAGCATAGATCTTGGGGTTGCAAAGTAGAGAGGTCTGTGAGTTGGATAGAATTGAGAAGAACGGATGTTCCCAATCTCTCGCAAGGCTGAACCGAATGAACATGGCATAGCATGCTAGCATGGCCCATTTTGATACCTGATTAATACCTTACTTTACTCCGTTCTTTCGTAGATACGAGTACTACACACGGATGATTACCAACGTTAAACTTAAAGAGGTTAATCTTCCGAGGATAAGCTTAGATTGCGATTTGCTGTGCTTTCTCGACTTCGTAGATACCATTTGAGCATGGGTGGGTGAGGGGGCTGAGAAAGTTTCCAAGAAGGTGACAATCTATTCGTAGGAGAAAAAAGAGGCTAAAATTAATCATTCTTATAAATTCTATAATAAATCAATCAATAACAAAATCTTAAAAATTAATAACATGAAATAAATCCTTGAATGATTTTTAATTATAAAAATTATTCAGATATTTAATTGATTAAATTGAAATGAAACATTTGAATTATCGAAGGGCTTTATTAGTAGTTAATTCCGGTCTGTTTTTTCTCTTACGTAAAAACAAATACAAGAAAGTATAATGTAATAATTATTATAATAAAAATTGAAAAAGAAATTTATTAAAAGGTTGTAGACGAAGTCGATTTAATCTTTTTTGATATTTTTTGATATTTTATAATTTTTACAATTTTTATAATCTATATCATGTTCATGGTCTATATTATTTTCATATTAACTTATATATTTTTTATATTTTTTATATTTTTTATATTTTTTATATTTTTTATATTTTTTATATTTTTTATAATTTTTATAATTTTTATAATTTTTATAATTTTTATAATTTTTATAATTTTTATAATTTTTATAATTTTTATTAAGTATACTTAAAGATTATATTATATTATATAATATAATAGAGCATACTTAAATTTTTATACATCAAATCAACATTTATACTATTAAAATATAAAACCTTTAATCCTAAAAATAATTTTGATTCTACTATATAAAATATATTCTCTATCGGATTAATTATATAAGCTCTATAACTACTTACAGAATATAACTTTAATTCTTTATATAAATCTTAATATTAAAACTAGTATTATAAAAATTAGATTAATGAAAAGCCTTTAGCTTATTCTATATAATTATTATTTTTCTTTTCTTTTATTTAATTCTAATTAGCTTTAATTAAATGATTTAAATAATTTGATTAAAAAAGATTATCTATATTCAAGACTTTTTATATTATGTTATAATACTAAAGAAGTTAAAATAATTTAGATTTATTATATTACTTGAATTAGATTTCACTAAACAAGTGTCACGGGTTTAGTACATAGTTATATGAATGTCTAAAGCATTCACCCTTTATGTAATCGACATTTCTCCACCTCCTTCTTTACTTTTTATAGAATATTATACATTTTATTTAATATTTATTCCTTATATTATAATAGTATATTCTATTTTACAAAAAAGTTTTATTATAGTAAAAGTAATTCAATTTTAAAAAGAAATTCTTTGTTTTTGTTTTTATTTGTTTAAGATAGATTCTTTTACAATTTTTATAATTTTTTATATCTTTTATATTTTTTCATTTTCATTTTCATTTTCATTCTTATCTTTATTTTTATTTATATCTTTATTTTGTCCTCTTTATTCATTATAATTAATATACTAAATACTTTAAATATTAACTTATCATTATCTATTTTACCTAAAACATTTAAAACTAAAATCAATAATGCTTTTAATTAATAATAATAAATTATAAAAGAGCTATCTAGCTTTCAGGATTATGAACTTTATAGCTCCCTTCCTTTATTAACATTAATATAAAATTAATAGAATTATCTTAACTATCTATATAATATTATTAATTGTATATTCGATTTACTCTTTATTATTTAATAAATATTCAAACAAGATTTAATTATAAAATGTTTCCTTAAGATTATTATAAATAATTAATTAAGTATTTAATTTTAATTAATTTAATTATTATAATCTCAAATCACATAAAACCTATCATATGCTCCTATTTAAAGTAGGGCTAGCTAATAATAAACTTTAAAGAACCCTAAACCCCTTTAAAAAAAATAGAATTAATATCTTAATAAAAGGAATATATTACTTAAAAGCAAAACTTATAAATCTACTCAATAATTAATTCAATTGTTTTTAATATAAATAAAAAGAAGCTTTTATATTTAGTCTTTTTTATTAATAATTATATATGTTAAAAGAAATTGATCGATATAAATGATATTATTAATAAAATCTTAATCTATATTATTAATAACTTTTTTCTTAATAAGCTTAATGGGCTTTATATTTTAGTTAATATAGTATATAAAGTCTTAATTTAATTTAATAAACTCAAGATGATTAATAAAATATCTTTTTCGACTTTTTATATTTAATTAGAATATCTCAATATAGTATATTATAAGTAACCATATAAAATAATTATAACAATAAAAACAAAAATCTTCTATAATCTTTAATAACTATTTATATAAGATTCTAATTCTTATTCTTTTATTAATATTAATAATTGAAAACAGAAGTTTAAAGTTTGAAATTAGAATTTATAAAAGAATAAATATTTTTTAGAATCAAAAACAAACTCAAGCTTTATATAATACTATATATCCCTGATTAATATATTATTCACTATATCAATATTATCTAATCTTATAAATCTTAATACTTTCAGAATATAAAATTAATAATAAAAAAAGAAATATTAACTTAATCTCTATTATTATTATAAGAAATTTAATCATTTAATATAAAACTGTAATGTTAAGAAATAAGTGGATATATAACAAATAATTAAAAAAGACCTAGGATTCATAGGTTTTTGAGGAGGTTTTAATAACTATAGATTATATCAAGATACTCCTATTAATCGAGGTAATTAATACTCTAATTAATATTGAAGTGGATTTTATAATTAAAATGATTTCCAGGAATATGATTCTCGGGATAGTTATAGTAATAATAATAATACCTATATTATATTCTATTTTAAGTAATAATTGAATATATTTCAGAGATTTATTAAAATTAAGTCTTTAATACCTTTAAAAAGTATATTTAACATTTCACTCTATAATACATTAATATCTTTAATTAATAATTATATAAAAAAAGCTCAATCTTTATATTAAATCATTTATAAAGGTTGTTAAAAGATATTAAATAAATAAGACAAATTGTTATTAGTAAAGAGTCTTTATAGTTTAGTATTATAAATAATAAATCTTTATTTATTAAAATCATTATATTCTCAATATATAAATCTTTTTTTAATATAACTAGTCTGATTAATAATAGATGCTTTAGAAAAGTGTTTATAAATTAGTTTTTTATTATTAATTATAAGATATATACTTAAACTTTGTTCTATTAAAGAGAACTTTACTTAATAAATGGTAAAGTTATAAATATTATTATTAAATATTTTATTATAAATATAGCTATAAAACTTTATTATAAAATCTAATTATTTTTTATTACTAAATTATTTCCTAATACATTAATTATCTTCAACTTACTATAACTTTAATACCATAACTTATATATAAATTAATCGAATATAACTCTTTTTTTATATTATTCTATTATGTTATATAATGTTGTTCTTGAGATATACATTATATATTGTTCAGATATTAATAATCTATTTATCATAATCGACTATAAATCTATTAATAATTCAAAAATAATTTCAAATAGAAAGAGTTTTAAATATATTATTATTAGTCAAGGAATTTCTTGAAGAAGTTTATTGATTGTTATATATGAAAAATTAGTTCGAGGAGGATAAGGGATATAAGTCTATTATTAATAAAGACAAATTAAATATTGAAACAATAACTTATTTATATTGAATATAAATTATTATTGCATAAGAACTTGTAATAAAGGTTCTTATATATAAGCTCAAATGAAAGACAATCTTTCGAATATATATATAATTTTAGTAGAAAAAATGGCCAGTCAATATAAACAACGAATCAATTCAAAACGTAATCGTCTACCACCACTTTCAGTATCAATACCAGAAGTGCAGCCACCTTTATTAAGCCCTTCAAGGTTCGCAGCAGGAATTTGAGATTCTCACCAATCACAAGAACCTGGAGTACTTCACTACAACAAAGGCTTTGAACCAACAACAAGTCCGCTAATCTGAGTTCCTCTTTTATTATAACTTCTATATAGTCTATCGACCAGGGTCTAAGGCTATTCAACCAGATGCTTTAAGCCGGAAGAGGGAGGATAGATCAAACATGAAGGATATTCGTTAATTATAGGCCTCAAGTTTTGTTTCTTTCTGTCAATAGAATAATGTTTGTATAATAAGAATTACTTAGAACGAATTTAATTAGATAGTAAAATATTAGATTACAAATAATAGGGAATTTCTTAATACAATTATTTTATTATAAATAGTTCATCTTAACAAAGAAGAATATAAGGATATTCTATTTAATAAAGAGGATCTGGCTAAAACCCTATCTCAACTATTATTATACTTATATAATTTTGTTTATAATTATTACAAGTCGGCTCATTTATACAAGATCTCAAAAACAAATGTTTTTAAGTTTCTAATTAGAAAATTCGAATTCAATAATATGAAAATTCAATAAAAGCTTTTTTTCTAATTACAAAACAAGTTATCCATATTCCTTTTATATTATATAGATACTTTTTCACTATATCGAATATAAAATTATAAGATTAAGCTAATACTTGAAAAGGAGCTACTATACTTTAAGAATCGTTTATTATTGTTATTAAAACTCGAAGTTATATATAAGTGGATTAATAATAATCTTAATAAAAACTTTATTTAAGAACTAAAATTATATAGTGCTACATTCTTATTTTTAACTGCTAAGCTAAATAGTAATGTATATATATATTAAGATTATTAAGAATTAAATAATATTATAATAAAGAATTATTATTCATTTTTTATTATTTATAAAACTCTGGATACTTTTTGTAATATTATAGTATATACAAAACTGAATATCATTATTGCTTTTAATAAACTTTATATTATAAAAGATAATAAATGGAAAATAGTTTTTATTATCTATTTCAATCTTTTTGAATTATTTATTATACCCTTTAATTTTTATAATATATTAATATCTTTTTAATATTATATTAATTATACTTTATTTAACAAATTGAATAAATATTGTATAGTATATTTAAATAATGTTTTTATATATTTAGTGGATAAATCGGAGTATAAGGAGTATATTTGAATTATAATATAAAAGTTAATAAATATTAGATTATAGATTAATATAAATAAATACAAATTCGAAACTGTTTTTATTTATTATTTGAGATTAATAATTACAATTAAAGATATACAAATAGATTTTGAAAAAGTTATTACAATTATATTCTAAAAATAGCTATTCCTAATGAAAAATCTACAACACTTTTTAGAGTTTATTAATTTCTATTAACAATTTATAAAGGACTTTTTAAAGATTTGCTAGCCTTTCTATAATTTATTATAAAAGAATATTAGTTAATCTTGGGATATATTATATAAAAATACTTTCGCTATATTTAAGAATGTATTTATAATAATATTAATTCTCATATATTTTAATTATAATAAGCGAACAATCCTAGAAATAGATACTTCGAATTAGGTATTAAAAGGAGTACTTTTTTAATACAATTCTAATAATCTTTTATAACTAATAGCTTACTTTTTAGTGAAGTATTTTGTAGTAGAATATAATTATAAAATTTATGATAAGGAGCTTTTTATAATCATTAAATCTATAAAGAAATAATAATTAAAGCTTCAAGGTTTATAGTAGGAATTTGAGATTTTTATTAATTATAAGAATTTAGAATATTTTATTATAATAAAGATTTTAAATTAATAATAAGTTCATTAATCTGAGTTCCTTTTTTATTATAACTTTTATATAATTTATTGATTAAAGTCTAAAACTATTTAATCAAATATTTTAAATCAGAAAAGAAAGAATAAATCAAACTTTATAATTAAAGATAATAAACACTTGAAGAATAAAAAGTATATAGTTTTATTAATAAATAAATTCGATATTAATCTTTATAATAAACTAAAAGCTAGTATTTATTTAATATTAATAGACCTTATAATACTTATAGAAAATAAACTAATTAATAATGCTTATAAAAGATCAGATATGGCTCATTAATTTATTATAGTAATTGAGGATTAGTATGTACATAAATAATTAATAAAATTCAGAAAAACATTTCAAATTGTTATATAAGATTATTATATAATAAATAATAGAATATATTATTGAGAAAGATTATAAATTCTATTAAATAATAAGTTAAAAGTGTAAATCATTTATAAAATGCATTTATTTGATTTAACTAGGTATCTAGGTTAAACTAAAACAATTGATTTTATCTTTCATATATATTGGTGATTATAAATATACTAGGAGATTGCTTCATATATATAAGTATACAATCTCTATACACATATAAAATCATTAAAATCAACTCTATTCAGATTCCTATATTTATTATTAATTCTTTTTTAAGCCTAATCTAATATATCAATAGATTATATTATATTACTTTTAGATTATATATATTACAATTCCATATACAAGTATATTCTAATTATTATTTATTAATTGATTAAAATAAAATATTTTATAGAGGTTAGAACATTTATAATAGAAAAGCTTGTTAATATTTTTATCAATTATATTTATATCTTATATAATCTATTAAATAATATCATTTTTGATTGTGATATATAATTTATATCTGGTTTCTAGTCTTAATTAGCTAAATAATTAGCTATAACTCTTTAGTATTCTTTAATATTCTATTTATAAATAGATGAGCAAATAAAATAAATTAATTTTATTCTTGAGTAATATTTATAAGTCTTTATAAATTTTCATTAGAATGATTAAATATAATGATTATTTTTTACTGAATTTGTATTGAATAATATAACTTTGAAGATTATTAGTTGCTTACTATTCTTTATTAATTATAAGTTTAATTTATATATTAATATAAAACCTAGTAAACCTTACCCATTGAATATAATTATAATATAAAAATAAGAGTTTTTCAAGGATAATAAGATAATGAACAAAATAAAAAGAATTCTATTACAATTACAAGTTTTTATTAAATAAATAATTACAATATATAAAGAAAACATAAATCGGTATTGTATTGACTCATTATATTATTGTATAAATCAAAAGATGTTTATAAATACTAAGAATATGAAAACCTTTTGAAAAGTAAAAAAATTAGATAATTAATGAATAGGACTATATAAAATTATAAAAGTTTATTTTTGTTTCTGTTTTATTCAATTGTTAAATAATATTTGAATATTTTCTATTTTTTATTTTTTATTATTTACTTTTATAATTAATAGAATATGTTTTTTAGTATAAATTATAATTAACAAATTAGAGTTAATTATTATTAAAGATAGAATTCTTGAAAAGGAGAATGATGAAAATGAGTTAATATAGAAATAAATCTTTGAAGAAGTTATAGATAATTATAATAAAGATGGTTATTATTATTTAATTAAATGAAAGTATTATGCTTTTATTTAATAATTAATAGTAGATTTAAAAGAAAACGAAAAACTATTAATAGAGTATTATTATATATATTCTAAAAAACCTAGTCTATTAAAATAAATATTGAATAATCTTAAAACTAAGGTAATCTTATTATTTATATTAGAATATTTAAAGAAAGTATAAGAAACTTAAAGATCAACTTACAAAAGAAAAGTCAAATCAATATAAAATATCTAAGCTACTAATTTAATAAATTCGATTATCCATTTAATTTATACATAATAATAAGCTATATAGTGGATTTAGTTTATTTAAAATAAACAAGCCCTTAAGAAAAGGTACTATGACAGGTTTAATACATAATTATATAAATATCTAAGGTATTTATTCTTTATATAGTCGATATCTCTCCACCTTTTTCTTCACTCTTTATAGAATATCATATATCTTATCTAGTACCTATCCCTTGCACCATGATAATAAGATTCTTTATTTTTTATATCTATATTATACTATGATTCTCACGAACAATAAGAACATTAAGAAGGTAAACCTTTGATAACATAATTTTTAATAATATTAAAGTACATGATTTCGCAAATTACAGTTTTGTTACGCCGGTCCATCCTCGGTACCGCGTCACATGACTCTTAGCACGTGATGGACCCTGCATGACAGGCATAACGGAATGTAGGTCCATACAGACCAAAGGTCCAGGACCTCTCTAGGTCCTGAACGCTCCAGTACAGTACGAAGGTCTATATAAGGGAATGGGATTTCATTACAATGTAGAGCTTCGTGCTCAAGAACAATCATTAGTTTCATTACTATAGTTACGAGAATTGCAACCAGTTACCAACCTTATTGAATTCCTACTTGAAGTTTAGTCTAAACCACCTCGAGAGAACTCTAGACACTTCCACGTGACCCTAGAGGCAGCTCCCGTAACAAGTTTGACCCTTCTCATATTGTAGTAATCCTGTTTTTAAAAACCAGTAGCCCCCACTAAGATAAGGGAATTAAAGGACCGGGGAAGCATAAGCTGATTTCATACTTATTGTTCTTATCGATCGAATGGTGAAGGTGTGAGGGTGTTTGTTACAATACCTACTCTCGTATACGTACCTGGGCATACAGGAGTATCTAGGATGTTATTCTACACATGAGAACATCTTCAGATATAGAGCAATTTACATCTCAATGCATTTTTAGTTGAGGAACCCGAGTCCTGACCATCTTCACAGCCACCCACAGGAACTTTCGTGGCTTCCCGAGGCCAGCAGAAGTTCGGTTCCAACACGGCTGCCACTTTAATTTTTCAACCCTTCACGGCGAGAATGGCCGAGAATAGATTCAATAGAAAGATCACGTCTTTAAAGCGGCTGTAGCCATTTATAGATAACGATCATCAATTCATGTGTCCTGCTTTCTCTCTGATAACCATCATCGTTCGTTCTAGCACAATATTGAGAATGGGGACATTCATGTAAATACTGCTGTAAAATTCTCAACGCACATCTATCCACCATCGACCTTTGCTATTTCTTCGTTTGATCTCAGTTCGATTTCTAACAATGGCCTTCACCATATCTCGGCTTACAGAAGATGATATACCTGGAGCTGTGAATACTATTCAGGAAGCATTTAAGGAAGACCCTTACAACCTGTGGATTTACAATGATCGATCAAAGGTAGAGTTTTTCCTCGCGTTTTCAAGTGTCGTAGCAAGTATTGGTTCCGATTCGCCTGTAGCTGAAATTATCACGAAGGCGTGTTTCGCGATACCTGATACTATCTCGTTTGCTCGTCACTGACACGAATTCTCGACAGCTGAACCTAGTCAGAAACTCGGTATCTCTTGGCATTCGTTGTCGATGGGGAATTCGAAACGGCCTATTTTATGTTGCTAAAGACTCCCAAAGTCATCGAGTTTTAGGCGTTGCAATGTGGTTACCACCCAAATCTGCTGGATCGCCGGAGACGTGGGCAGAATGGATTGACAGTTGGACTATGTGGGCTCAGCAAGTTGGTATGAATCTTTGGTACGGCCGAGGTGGCCTAAATGTGAAGGTAAGCAAGCTATAACAAATCGCATATTCTGTCGCGTTTTCTTTCGCAGGTGCCTCAAAGTCTTGAGTGCTATTTGTCTTCCTGTGTTGTCGCTATCTCCGTTTCTTTTGTCGGTGTGAATTTCAAGCTATCTAATGGAATTTTGTTTGACGGATTCTTTTGTTCCGAAGATGAGACTCTAGACAAACGTTGCCAAGTCCTACAAGCAGCGAAGCTAAAGTCACATAAGCAATGGTTGAGCCAGCCCTACTCCTGACTCTTTTGAATGTTTCCCCTCATTTTCAGCGAAGTACTCTATCTTTGTCACATACCCTTTTGGCAGATTAATGAGACGATCCAATGCTATCATTAGATGGAAGTCGACATCTCGAAGGTTGAGAATTAGTAGTCCTGAAAAGATACTGACGTAGATTCGCCACAGCGTTATTACATCTGGAAGGACAGGCAAGCAGAAGCCCAATCAAATATCTGGACCGATCCCCGAGGATACTACTTTCTAAATATCATGGTGGTTCATCCTGACGCTCAAGGAAGAGGAATCGGAAAGGCGCTAGCCAAGGAAATAACTAGCATTGCTGACGCAGAAGGAAAGAGATGCTATCTTGAATCTAGTCGGGATGTTCCTAACATGAAGATATACGAAACCTTCGGATTCCATTTTGAGAAGCAGATGGTTTGCGACGACGAAGGTAATACTTGCAATATCTATTGTATGGTCAGAGAACCACAAACAGACTCAAAAGGGTCCAAAAAGGATGTATGAGAATGTGCCTCTATATGTGCAAATGCTGGATGCTCCTTCTTCGTTGAATCGTTGAATCATGACGATGTGATTCACATTCGGAGAAGATGACCGTTCTCGCCTCACAAGTACGGATTAGATGAGCCTCTCTGCGTTAATGAATTGGAGAACTCCAGTTTCCCAAGACTCGGCATGGCATGGTTTGTCCAATCATCATTGTCACTTTCGGTGGTTCGGAAATCCGGTAACCTTCCCAAACCCTCCGAACAAACCGAGGATGACTGGTACAAATTCAGTAGATACCCAGACTCCAGTAGATAGTACCGGGTAGGAATGATACATACTCTACATATTTCTAGGCATCTTTTGAGTCTGGTCAGGTGCTACTCGTAGGTACGAGGGATAACGAATCATATGAAAGATAGCGCGCCGAAGAGTCTGAACTTGGTGGCGGACTCCACATGCCAAATCTTACAAACCGAATTGACATTATTCCTCGAACACCAGTGGTGATGAAAAGTACAGTCTCCATCACAGTGCCACCGAAGTACCACCTAACCAGACCCACGATTGCACACTTTCAATATACTTCGTGATATGTGCCTTTGGTGATATGTAGACAAATCCATGTCTTTTTGACCTCTTTTCTTTCCACACCGTCCTGGAAAGCATGTTTACAACTAAGATCGAGGAAGAAGACCAATTGATCAACACGCATTAGATCAAAGACGTTGCGATAAAAGTATAGCTAGGTGTGAGTGAGACTCAGTGAGTGATTCATTCTAGATTGGCTTCTCTTGGTCAATTTGCATTTGATTCCGAGGGTTTTCTGTGGGCGCATGTTAATTCATCAATCAAATCAATCCTTTGTGATGAAGCGTTGGTAGAAAGTTGAGCTTATCTTTATATCGGCTCCGGTGCGTAATTTTATCCCTGTAAATTTTAGCTTGGAATCAGAATCCTAGCTTTTATCAAAAATAAAAATTCCCTTTCAATTTGTTAATTTGATATTTCTGACTTCCACCATACTTCTCCATTACTTTCCGCATTCCCTACAATCCTCACCTCCTCCATTTCAGGAGCTCTAGGAGTATGGCGTTAGCGACAAGAATGATGAGGTTACCGACTTCAGCTGTTGGTCTCCGAACTATCGCCCAACGCTCATATGCGACATCAAATCGGGTCCTTCTCTCAAGTGCGCGACCCAATGCTAGAGTCAATGTCAACAAGACTGCAATCTCTCAAATTGCTCAACGTACTTACGCAGATGTCGCTCCTGTTACTGTCAAGAAGCCAAAGCGATTTAGATTCTTGAGATATAGTTGGCGTCTCACATATTTGTCTTTGATCGGAGGAGCCGCTTATCTGGGATATGAAGTTTGGGAACTTCGACATCCAGAGGAGCAATTCCAGCCAGATCCCACCAAGAAAAACTTGGTCATTCTTGGTATGCACAATACGTGTCTCCACTTTCCATATGGATAGCTGACATCAATTGGCTAGGTACTGGATGGGGTGCTGTGTCTCTCTTGAAGAAACTCGACACGGAAAACTACAATGTTATTGTTATCTCCCCACGAAATTACTTCCTGTTCACCCCTCTTTTGCCATCATGTACAACCGGCACCGTCGAGCACAGATCTATCATGGAGCCCATCAGAAGCATAACCAGACATAAGAAAGCTGCTGTTAAATTCTACGAAGCCGAAGCCACCAAAATCGATCCCGAGAAGAAGACTATCTCCATCAACGACAACTCTGATGTCAAAGGAGCTTCCCACACAACTGAGGTTTCATACGATATGTTGGTCGTCAGTGTTGGTGCAGAAAACGCAACTTTTGGAATTCCTGGTGTCAAAGAGCATTCTTGCTTCTTAAAGGAGATCGGTGACGCACAAGCAATCAGAAAGAAGATTATGGACTGTGTAGAGACTGCTACTTTCAAGGATCAGTCTCCAGAGGAAGTTGAACGTCTTTTGCACATGGTTGTCGTTGGTGGTGGACCTACTGGTGTTGAATTCGCTGGTGAGCTTCAAGATTTCTTCGATCAAGATATTAAGAAGTGGGTTCCAGAAATTAGCGACAAGTTCAAGGTTACTCTCATCGAAGCTCTTCCAAATGTTCTTCCTATGTTCTCCAAGCAATTGATCGAATATACCGAATCAACTTTCAAGGAGGAGAAAATTACCATCAAGACCAAGACCGCCGTCAAGAAGGTCACTGATAAGACCGTCGAAGCCGAGGCCACTGGACCAGATGGAAAGAAGTTCACTGAGGTTATGCCTTACGGTCTCCTTGTTTGGGCCACCGGAAACGCCGTCCGTCCTGTTGTCAAGGACCTCATGGCACAAATTCCTGCCCAAAAAGACTCGAGGAGAGGTCTCGCCGTGAACGAATATCTCGTTGTTCAAGGAACCAAGGATATTTGGGCCACTGGTGATTGCGCAGTTGCAGGATATGCACCAACAGCTCAAGTGGCATCGCAAGAGGGAGCTTTCTTAGCCCGTCTCTTTAACACCATGGCAAAGACCGATACCATCGAACATGAAATCCAGGAGTTGAGTTCATCCTTGAACCTTGGTCCTGGAAATGCCGCCCAAGTTGCCAAGGATATTGAAGCGCATGAGAAGCAATTGAGAAGAATCAAGGATATCAAGCCGTTCCACTACACACATCAAGGTTCCTTGGCATACATTGGTAGCGAAAGAGCCGTTGCAGATGTTAGCTGGTTAAATGGTAACTTTGCTACCGGTGGTAATTTGACATATTTGTTCTGGAGAAGTGCATACTTGAGCATGTGTTTCAGCAGTAAGTTTCACCAAACTCTCAACTCCCGTTCATTTCAACTAACATGAATTTAGCGCGCAATCGTGTTTTAGTGGTTCTCGATTGGCTCAAGTCTAAGACTTTCGGCCGTGATGTTTCTAGAGAATAGATGATTAGAGGGAGGGGATAAAAAAATGGGTGGGCTGGTCGGGATAGATGGGAATGGGGAGCGCGTGTAACAAATAACGAATTTTCGGGATAGACTGGTTTTGGTTCCTTCTTGAACTTTGCTTTGGTGTTTTTTTATAGAATCTCCGGCTCGAGCTCGTGGAGAGTCGTTCGGGGAGTTCGAGGGCGCTGCTATAGTATACTTTGAGGATTGAATGAATATGATCATTTTTTTCCCTTTCTTATATGTGGTTTCAATATTTGGGAGTGTGATGTGCTTGATAGGTGACATCGGTATAGTATATATTTCTATATAGATGCTGGTTTCTGTTAAAAGCAAACATTGTCCCATTACCCCCTTTTTAGCCATAACTTAATCCTTCCCTTCTAATAAAGAATGCCCAAGCAATTCTCGTGCACAGTGCCATAGCCCCCATCGGTATTACAAGTGCCTAGTAGATTAACTGTACCGAGTAGTTTGCCCCTCCCATCACCCTCTAAAATAAGCGCGCGGGTCATAGAGGAAGCAAACTACATACGTACATCGGGTGTTCCACTCTTCTCCTGTTCTTCTACTGTCTGGTCGATCCCTCAATCGTAAAAAGAAGCTAGATAAAATTGATAGCTCCTCTTTCGCCACTGCACTGGAATTCCTACCCTTCAACTCTCTATCAGTGTGAAATGCTTGTTGAATTAATCGTAAAGAAAATCCCATTCACTCGTGCAAGGAAGAAAGGGTATTGATATGACCACTGACTTCCTCAATCCCTTAGTCCCTCGGAAACATCGCCAACGTGTAGTTATTCTGAAATCACCAAATATAGATATCCCCTCAAGTCATGCAGACAAATCTATACATGCAATAGGTGTTCTAGAACTTTCCAGAACTTATGAGCCATAAATAGATCTTTCTCGCCTTTGAAGTTATACAAGAGGCGTGGGTGCCATCATATATTTGTCTTATATGTAGTACTGAGGGGGGGAGTTTGCGTTCCTCTTTAGTGAACCATCGGATCGGATTTGCAGGCTTGCTGTTGGTCCTACAGGTGTTGCCGATGAACTCAAATGGGAATACATGGGAGGACTAATGAACTCTGAAAGTTTCAGAAATTGAAGTTAGGATTCAAAACCTATTGATGTATGTTTGACATATTGAGGAATACTGATGTAGAATGATCTTTCCTTTCGTGAGTCGGGTCCATGGGTGTTGGGTGTAGGTTTTGAACTTCATATCTCCTGATAACCTAGAGTTATTTGTAGTTGTCGGGTTATAGGTAAAGATAGGTAGGTATTGAGTAGTTAGTGAAATCAATGATAGTAAATGTATGAAGCACAGTCTATGATATACCTAATACAATCAATTCAGCATCAATTTTGTATCAATCAATCAATCAATCAATCAACCAATCCATACAAGGAATTCCATGACATTCTTTGCCATGCGAGGCTGACTTATGAATTGTATTATTGATACAATATTTCTGTACTCTCCCGTACCAGGCGTTGAATTATATGCGTGGCCTTCTCGTTGCCTACGTTATCGATTATTCACCCATTTTTATTTTCCTTTACCCCAACCAGTAAGTCGCCTTATAAACCAATTTACTACGTTCACTGAGCTGTGCTTATAAGCGGAAGAACCCAATAGAAAGATTCAAAAAGCTCAACCTACCAGATTTAGTGCGGTTCCGTCATATTCTAAGGACGCTACCTTAACTAATACAGCCATCTATCTTAGAGCTGTCTTGATCTCCAACACAACCTCTTCTTTCCATAAATTCTTACCAAAACATCCATTCTTCCGGAAAGTTCAATCTATCTTTCATCCACCTCTTCTTTCTTACTTTGATAAAGTTACTTTCAATATTGAACTCTATCACCATTTGAAAGGACAATCTACAAACATATCGGAATATTCGTTACGACTGTCAAGGTCAACTTTATCAAAATGTCTGCTGAACCCGACCACGTCGAGCACAAGAAGAAGGTCAATCTCAAGTCAGTATATCTCCATCTGCCAGTTAGTTGCCTGGAGGAAACACAACACTAACATCTCTGCTAGTGATGCATCTGGTGCTGAGCACAAAGCCGTAAGTTGATCCACCAACCACCACTACATGACGATAACAAAATCGAAATCAAAAACTAACTGAAGCTTCAAATTATAGAATGATGACACTGCAACCGCTATCTTAAAGAAGAAGAAGAAGCCAAACTCGTTGATGTGAGTATTTCCAGCAAACACCCCACTTCGACCGAAGATCTGAACTGACAGGCGGTGGCAACAGGGTTACTGATGCTATCAACGATGATAACTCTGTTATTGCTCTCTCCAACAATACTATGGAAACTTTACAATTGTTCCGTGGAGATACCGTTTTAGTCAAGGGAAAGAAGCGCAAGGACACTGTTCTCATTGTTCTTGCTGATGATGATCTCGATGATGGAAGCGCACGTATGAACCGTGTTGTTAGACACAACCTCCGTGTTAAGCACGGTGACGTTATTACCGTTCACCCATGTCCGGATATCAAATATGTGAGTATTCAAGAGTCTGCGGACATCTCCGAGATGCTAATATGTCAATAGGCCAAGCGCATTGCAGTCCTCCCTATCGCTGACACTGTCGAAGGTCTCACCGGATCTTTATTTGATGTTTTCTTAGCACCATATTTCCGCGAAGCCTACAGACCTGTACGACAAGGCGATCTTTTCACAGTTCGTGGTGGTATGAGACAAGTTGAATTCAAGGTTGTTGAAGTCGACCCTCCCGAGTACGGAATCGTAGCCCAAGATACAGTCATCCACTGCGAAGGAGAGCCCATTCAGCGTGAAGACGAAGAAGGCAATTTGAACGAGGTCGGATACGACGACATTGGAGGATGCAGAAAGCAAATGGCACAGATCAGAGAGATGGTTGAGTTGCCATTAAGACATCCCCAATTATTTAAGTCTATCGGTATCAAGCCTCCTCGTGGTGTTCTTATGTTTGGTCCACCAGGTACTGGTAAGACACTCATGGCCAGAGCCGTTGCAAACGAGACCGGTGCTTTCTTCTTCTTGATCAACGGACCCGAGATTATGTCAAAGATGGCCGGTGAATCCGAATCGAATTTACGCAAGGCTTTCGAAGAGGCTGAGAAGAACTCGCCTGCGATCATCTTCATCGACGAGATCGACTCTATTGCACCAAAGCGTGACAAGACCAACGGAGAAGTCGAACGTCGTGTTGTCTCTCAATTGCTTACCCTCATGGACGGCATGAAGGCTAGATCCAACGTTGTTGTCATGGCCGCCACAAATAGACCTAACTCCATCGATCCTGCTCTCCGTCGTTTCGGTCGTTTCGATCGTGAAGTCGACATTGGTATCCCTGATCCAACTGGTCGTCTTGAAATTCTACAAATCCACACCAAGAACATGAAGTTGGGTGATGATGTTGATCTCGAGCAAATCGCCTCGGAGACTCACGGTTATGTTGGTTCTGATGTTGCCTCCCTCTGCTCCG
The DNA here is from genome assembly GCF_014898465.1 of Botrytis porri. NCBI lineage: Eukaryota > Fungi > Ascomycota > Leotiomycetes > Helotiales > Sclerotiniaceae > Botrytis > Botrytis porri. Next base: position 1,282,588 of record NW_024066078.1, read on the forward strand.
AAGCTGCCATGCAGCAAATTCGTGAAAAGATGGATCTTATTGATCTTGATGAAGATACTATCGACGCCGAGGTTCTCGACTCCCTTGGTGTTACCATGGACAACTTCCGTTTCGCCCTTGGTGTTTCCAACCCATCTGCTCTTCGCGAAGTTGCAGTTGTCGAAGTTCCAAACGTTCGCTGGGACGATATCGGAGGATTGGAAGAGGTCAAGCGCGAGCTCATCGAGAGCGTGCAATACCCCGTCGATCACCCAGAAAAGTTCCTCAAGTTCGGTCTTTCTCCATCTCGTGGTGTCTTGTTTTACGGTCCTCCTGGTACTGGTAAGACCTTGCTCGCCAAGGCTGTTGCCAACGAGTGTTCCGCCAACTTCATTTCCGTCAAGGGTCCAGAATTGCTGAGTATGTGGTTCGGTGAATCTGAGTCTAACATCAGAGATATTTTCGACAAGGCTCGTGCTGCCGCACCTTGTGTTGTTTTCCTTGATGAGCTTGATTCTATCGCCAAGTCTCGTGGTGGGTCTAACGGCGATGCTGGTGGCGCTTCTGACCGTGTCGTCAACCAACTTTTGACTGGTAAGTTTATTCTTGTTTTTAGCATGTGTGATTGGAAGCTAATCTTTACATAGAAATGGATGGTATGACCTCGAAAAAGAACGTTTTCGTCATTGGTGCTACCAACAGACCTGAGCAACTTGACAACGCTCTTTGCAGACCTGGTCGTCTTGACACCCTTGTCTACGTTCCACTTCCTAACGAGAGTTCTCGTGCTGGTATCTTGAAGGCACAACTCAGAAAGACCCCAGTCGCTGATGATGTTGATCTCAGTTACATTGCATCCCGTACTCACGGTTTCTCTGGTGCTGATTTGGGATTCATCACCCAGCGTGCCGTCAAGCTCGCCATCAAGGAATCTATTTCTTTGGACATCGAACGCCGCAAGGCTCTCGAGGCCGCTGGTGGTGATGTTGACATGGAGGAAGAGGATGTTGAGGACCCAGTTCCAAAATTGACCAAGGCTCATTTCGAAGAGGCCATGTCGCAAGCCAGACGATCCGTTTCTGACGTTGAAATCCGCCGATATGAGGCATTCGCTCAGAGCATGAAGAGCTCCGGGCCTGGAGCTTTCTTCAAGTTCCCGGAAGCTGGTGAGGCCGCCGAGGCTAACGGAGGAGGTGCTGGTGGATTTGGTGATGCTGGCAACGACGACAGTCTTTACGACTAAATTTGTACTCTTAATACCATATTTTAACGTCATTTTACAGCATACATGAGGAGCTAACGATTGGGAGGGCATTTAGCCCGGTGGGCTTTGACGTAGAGTCTAGAGATTTCTACAGAGCAAAGTTGCATTCATGACCCCTAAAATTCATTGTTTGAAGGGTTGGGAGAGAGGTATGGAGAGTTTCATTCATGGCGATATGTGGCCAAGGTGGTGCCATTAGCATAGAATACCTTATAAAAACATATTTTGTTACAACTTGATCTTGCATGCACATTGAGTGAATTGATTGGTATAAGATATGATGATCTGTAAAGGCGTGTTGACATAAAATCTTAGTCCTGAAAACGTCGATTGGGTATGTATAGAGCCTCGACTATTCTACATGATATTCGTCCATGATTCTCTTGTGCAATAAATTTAACGTATACGCCCAGAACATTCCCGGCCTTGTAATCCCTCATCAATCCCAAATCCCAACTGTTCTTTTAAACTCCTAGTATACTCCATAGGTAGTTCACCCATCGCTTAGAATGAAGTAATCACTGCACACCCACTGCCCATACACTCGTTCCTTGCCTCTGCTTTGACTGTGTCGTGATATCTTGATAAATGATGTAAATAATAGAGGTGGATCTGGGAGAGTTTTTTTGGAAGTCGATTCCGATTTTGTCCATACATCCATATCGAATCCACCAATTCCTTTCCTTAGATGTCTGTGTTTATATCGAGAGGGCCCCAGAACAAAGGCAGGTTGCTGCCAGTGATATGTACCCTTCCCCGCTTCTTCGTCTCCTCTTTACGCCAATGCTGATTCCTCATCGCTCCTCCTTACTCAACTCCCAGAAATGCAACGACCCCCCAGACGTTTGGGGGTTCACTCCACAACCTCACAGACAAGCTCTAATGACTCCCTCGTGATCCTTACTCCTTCGTCCACGACACTTTTCGGCAACGCGAGACTTTGTCCCCTCTCGCCTCTCCCTTTAGGCGCGGCGTCTTTTTCTTTTGCTTCCTTTTCCTTCTTGTCTGAAGATCCGTTGGTGGAGGGATGAGGGGATGAGTTGGAGGGATCGGACGACGAGAGTGCAAGTGTATCGGCGCGGATATCTTCAAGCACTTTGGCGATCAGCAGCGGGAATGTAGTGTAGTGTCCTGAACGCAGGAGGGAAAGCGCGTGATTCTGGATAAGGGTTGGCCAGTTTGTGGGAGAGGAGTGGAGGGAGTGAAGGAGCGTTTCTTGGATTCTGTGGAGGAGAGAGATTAGTTGGGTTGTGGATTGGAAGGAGAATGGGGGAGGGCAGAGACGTACTTGGCAACATGGCCATCCTTTAATAATATGGAATTTATCTGCGAGCGCAAATCTGCATCTTGGGTTGTGGGTGTGTAGTTCGCGGCGCTTTTTGAGACGCGCACAGGTGTGGTGGGTTCGGAGGCCATTGTGATGGGGTGTGTAGATTTGGGGTTGGATAGATGGGATTTGCTATGGTGTGCTTGAACATATAGGGACGGGGCGATAGGAGGAGGAGTTGTGGGAGATTTGGGTTAAGATGGTATGAGGAGATAATTGATAGTGTAGAATGCGAGAGGAAACTTGGGGTATGGGATTCCAAAGAAGAATGGAAATTTGGGTAGATATTGGACTTGGGCTGTGGAATTGATGGCTTGTTATATATTTTCTGGGACCTCGTCGGCGAGGCTGGATTGAAGGCTGAATTTACTTGTGTGTTGGACCAATGAGGTAATCGGATGGGAATTTGGTGATGATGTGGGGTAGGATTAGTATTTTGATAGAGACAGTTCGGTAAACGAGGGGTTTGCTTTCATAATCAGATTTGCAAATTGCTTTTCTTTCTCAATGATTCTCTCATATTATTCTATTTTCATTTCCATTGGAATTATGTACACCTCAAAATTCTAATCATGGCTTTCACTTCTGTTGTCTAACTTCAATCCGGACATTCTTATATATATACATCAATAGCTGAATCAGCCTCAGCTCCAGGAATACGTTCTATATGGGCGAAGCGTATTATTATCATCACACCCATGAACCATTTCCTCATCCAATGAATCGCCATACTATTTTCACACTCTATCATAAAGTGAAACCTTGAAACCCTTTCACAAGTTTCATAGGCAAACAACCACACAATGTCTATCCCATTCCCATCTCTTTTCAAACGCTTTGCTTCAATCCATTGCAATCCATTGGACGAGAAGATGACTGTGCCTAGACGATGAGAATGGGCGCTTCATCCAATGCCATGTTGAACACGGGAAATTCTTGTAAGCCATGGCATTCCTGTATGGAAAGACTGGATTCAGATACTCGCAAGGTCGAATCAATGATGTAGGTTTCCTTTCTTGACCTATTGCCTTTCTCCGGAGTGTTTGATCAGCTTGCTCCTTGGATCGTCTTCTTCCCGTTGATTGTATTACTCCTTCATGTACTTTGACCTTCTTATATATTCCCTTCCTCTGTTTCCTCACCGTTTGTTTCTTCTCTAGAAACAGCTTTTCTTAGTGTATCTCTTTTCTCTTTTCGCGAACCTGTCATGATGCACCCAGCATTCATTATGCACTATGCCGTTGCCACTTCATATCAAATGAACAGCTCATCGCTATAACGGAACGGGGACCAAACACTAGAATATCGGAATTTCATTTTCCCCCTTTCCTCTCAAGAACTGCGTCATCAGTTGGCAGGTACCGTTCTGGCACGAACTATCTTTTCAAATAGCATCATTATTTTTTCAAAATCGTAAAACTCAACGCCCGGTTGGGTTGTATCAGACAAAGTACGTCGCGAAAGCAAGGCTCTTGTGGTGTGTTGATTCGGATTATCCAGTACAAACGAAGGATCTCAAACTTGACGAGTTTCAACACCTAGCAAACTATTTCAACTCCCGTCAACACGAACTGCCTGGAGAGCATTGTTCTGATCATTCTTACGATACAATAATTGGATATATCATCCAACTCAAGATTTCCACTAGGACGGTGATCCAGGTTTGGGATACATTCAAACTTTTTTTCTTTGCAAGACCTGAAGGTCTGCAGAGATATCACCAATCAATTCAAGATGAGGCGGCATGTTTTAACGACCATTACTTTCTTATTTTATATTCTACGTCTTACGAACGCCTTGTCACTTGCAAACTTCCAATTGGTCTCACCAACTGCAGTTTCGTTGGGTTGTTTTGTGGAATATAATACTTTGATCAAAGATTGCAAATTATCAGACTTCAACGATGGGTGTTCTCTCGATTGCCAATCATCCTTAACTTCAAAAGCTACATGTGTTGGTGATGCTTGTTCGAAAGATAATGTAGGACCCAATACATTATTAGGAATCGTCAAAGGTGGTGGAATCATCGCAGCTTTATGTCCGAATATCAAAAGTTCTACTACGAAATCAACATCAACTTCGACTACTATAACGGAGACGAAAACTTCGAGTACAAGTGTGAGTACTACATCGTCGAGTTCGCAATCGACTTCAACTCCAACTTCAACTCCAACCCCAACTTCGACTTTAACTTTGACTTCGACGTCATCCGAAAGCTCTAGTTTTACTGCTGCTACAACGACATTTTCTGCGATTCCTACGATGACCCAATCTACGACTAGGCAGATTTCGAGTTCCTCTCAAACTTCGAATACTCCAACATTATCATCACCATCTACTTCCTCAAAATCCACAACATCGGATTCTTCAGAATCAACCTCTACTTCTTCCAATACGAATACGATCACAGACACAAGCACCAGCACAACGCTGGCCACGACCCAAACACAATCTTCTACATCCGCATCTACAAAAACCACAGAAACAACATCAAAATCAACGACAACAACCGCAGCATCGAAAAATGGAAATGGGAATGGGGTTAGTGGGGGCGGAAGCCCTTTTGATATCGATGCGAATAGTGGTAGTTTGCCAACCGATTTTGGTAAAATATCACAAAGATGGATCGCGGGCGTGGTGTTGATTTATGGGGGATTGGGTGTATGGTTTCTTATTTGAGATGTGGGAGATTAGAATATATGTAGATTATGGGGATTGGGTTGGAAACGATAATGTTTATAAGAATTCTTAGCGTTTTTGTTTTGTTTGTGTTTTGTACGATTAGAGGTCCCGGGATCCGACAGGTCAGATCATCATGCCATTTGGATTGAGAAATGATTTAGAAAGAGATGGAGAGAGGCATGGCATGGCATGGCTGGCGCGATATGTATATTATTTAATGACTTTATGAACAAATTTGAGAGATGGTGAGGGAGGTGGGTATGGGTATGGGTATGGGATATAGAGGATGGATTATATGGATACATGGGTTGAGGTTTGGATACTTGAATTTGATGCTGGATAGCATGGGATGAGACTGAATGGTTTCATACAACAGAAACAGAGATAGGTTATGAAATGCAAGTAAGCAAGTAAGCAATAACTAAATTAAATGCAGACATTGTCTTTACACCGAACTTCCCAGAGCAAGATGAAAGAATCTCGGTAAGTCCCCGCGCGCTGGCTACACACACGCTGTGAGCGAGCGAGTGAGTGGCAGCATTTCTACATACACACTTCATTTCCATTCTGCTGATGTATCTTTTCCTGTTCGGCAAAGCTCTCGTTTCTCTTTAAATAGTTACTCGTATCGTGAACTCGGAAAGTGTATATGTCTACATGAATTTTCTGAGCTGGAGATACTAACACTTTTATATATACACACACATATATATAAATAGAGATATAAATAGAGATATAGATAAAAACATAAATAAAAACATAAATAAAAACATAAATAAAAACATATACCTCATACCCTACAAATCAAACCCCGACTATTCTAAAATCTATAATGAATCTCTAGGATTGTTTGAATATCAGAATAGTATCTATTTTGAGTACGAATAAATGAATGAATAAATGAATGAAAATAAATAGAGACTTACTACTTAATGTTTAGTATTTAGTATTTAGTATTTAGTATGTAGTATGTAGTATGTAGTATGTAGTATGTAGTATGTAGTATGTAGTATGTAGTATGTAGTATGTAGTATGTAGTATGTAGTATTTAGTATTTAGTATTTAGTATGTCGTACTTAGTATTACTTGACATCTTGTGAATAGGTAATAAATACTAACTGATTAGGGTTGAGGTTCAAAAGGAGATGAAGATGGAAATGAGGATGAGGATGAGAAAGAAGCGGAGATAGGAAGGAGGATGAGTGTAAATTGGAGAGTGTGTGATTATATATATGTACGAATGCAAGGAGACCAGACCACACACCATGTACGGACTCTGAAGGCGGTTGATAGTTTATAGTTTCTACATAGTTAATAGTTGGTAGAGGGCCAGGAAGCTTTATGTGTGGAGGGTAAGGAAGGGGGTGACGAGAAAGAAGGATAGGGGTAGGAATTGGAATTTTGAGAATTTTGGTTAGTTAGTTTTTTGGGTTGGTTTGGTTTGATTCACAGTTCACAGTCCAAGGTTCAAATATGGGTGAGTGAGGAAGTAAGAGAAGAATGATGAGAAGTTATAAATAAATGGTACAGCAGAATAAACTATACGTTATACGGAGGAAAGTCATAGTTATAGTTTCGTGTATTCATGCTACCTATCGACATCCACCCATCCTCTTTCATCCATCTATAAATATTCTACAAAAGATAAAAAATAAAAGACGAAAAAAACCAAAGATAGATATCAATCGATATTTGATCCATCTATCCCTCCATCCCTCCATGCATGAATACATCCACACACAAACATGTGTAACTCCCCTTCCAAATTTCAAAAATCGCCAAATTCAACCGCAAGTGTGAGAATAATGCAATAAGTACCTAATACCCAGTACCTAGACAAATCTCCCAATAAAAGTAATCTGAACCTTTTTCCTCAACTCCAAAAATATGCCAGATATCTCATCAACAACGACAACAACGACAATGACAACAAACTCATTCACAGTTTTCTCTCTTCACCCCTTCATCCCAATCCCATACACATAAGCAACCCTCCTCTTCCCAACCCCCACAATCACACCTCCCCTAAAAGAAAACACTCCTCTTCTTCTGCACCTTCGCCATCTTCTTACCACCAAAAAATCCGCTCGAGCTAGCCGTCCCACTCCCCGGCGCTTGCAAATACGGACTATTAATCTGGGCTTGCGGTCTCGCCTGGGACGATGAAGGAGAACCAGCCCCAGCAAATCCACTCCCCATCCCCATCGCATGGCCCGCCGGACCCGGGTCGGTACTCATCGGTCTCGCGGGCATGGGCGCACTATAAGGCGCACTATACGGCGTTGTAATCGTCGGTCTTTGCGGCATCTGCTGCGGCGCAAACTGAGTTCTCTGACCCGGATTCGCATTCGCATTCCCATTCTCATTCACAGGCATCACACCATACTGTTTCCTTAGACGTTCCGTCTCTTTTGCAATCTCAGCATCTCTTCTCTGCTGTTCCTTTTCTTCCTGCTCCAACATCTTCTTAATGCGCTTCTCTTCTTCAAATTCCATGCGTTGACGTTCCCGCTCCTCGGCTTCCACCAACGCTTTGAGACGCGCGGTTTCAGCGTCAATTCCCCACTGCGTGCGTGCGTTTACTGTTGGCGAGGGCGAGGGACCCGTTGGAAGCGGATGCGAAGTTCGACGGAGCGGAAGACCGGGCATGATTCCTCCAGACATCACGGGAGACATAGAAGGCCTACCATTTTCTCGAATGATAGAACCGCTATTGTTGCGTTTGCTCGACGCCCCCGGAGTTTCATTGGGTGAACTGATATTAAACATTTCGCGACTGGCATTGAAGAATATATCCTTGATCACTGCAGCCGATAATAAGAGTATGACTTCCAGACCCTTGAAATCTTCAACTTCAACTCGATGCATATTAGGTTGATAGATAGTGAGATCTTTACCCCCTTTAAACATAGCCACTGGGATATCCGGCTCCTTATTCTTTTTCCCTTCGGCCGTCTTTCCGGATAGGAAACACGACAAATCCTTCGAGAACTTCCCATCTTTCTTCCACTTAAACGCCACTTTCGGTGTGAGCACCGAAAATGCAGGATCGCTCTGACTACGATCGAGGGCTGACGCCGACGGGGCGCGGAAACTGATCTGAGGCATCTCGAATTCCCAATACGCCGAACTATTCCACGAGCCCGGGATTTGCTTCACCAACACTTGCTGATCCGGATTGTATAATTCGATTGTGAAACTATTTGGCACGATTGGGACGGGCGGGGGCGGAATGCCATTTTGCGCTCGAACTTCGGCCTGGGAAAGCGTGGGTTGCGTCCATTCGGGCTGGACCAATACTTCAGCGTAGAGAACGTCGGGATTGCAGGAATCGTAGAGAGCGACGGCGTAGCAATTTTTCGAGGCGGGCAGATTGGTATCGGGTCTGCGGAAGATGTATTCAGGTTGCAGATCGGAGCCATCTTGACGGAGGAAGATGGGAGTGGAGAGAGGGGTATCGGTCGAAGCTTTGAAGAAGAAGGTGGGGAGGTTTTCGTCAAGCATGATGATGTGATGGAGTTGAGAGGGGCAGCTACAGGATGCGTGTGGTTGGTCTTTCAAGGCTTTTCAAATCGTGCAGAAGCAAATATAAAGGGACGAGGTGTTAGGTGTTTCTTGATTATCACTCTGAACAGAACACAATTGTTAGTAGTAGTAGGTAGCTAGGTAAATACGATGGATCTCGGCACCATTGCCAATACGATTCGTATAAAGTTAATATGCGAATGATATACTCGTACCTATAACCTTTTTAATAACATTTCAACTCAAGTGCCCAAGGTGGATATCCATTACCCTTTCCGCAGGGCTGTGAAGTATCTGAAGTGCCCGTAGATGAGGCTGAGCCCGGAAGGCTCACATGCATTCACCACGCGTAAACCATTGTACGGAGTAAAGAAGATGTCTTGGAATATTCCTTGATGAATCAGATCTGCAAACAATTCTCTGCTTCATCAACGTTTATTGGTTCGATTAGGTTTCGGCATCGTTATCCCCAAAGCCAATTTCTATTTTTACATCGTTGATCCTTTAGTATTGTAGTCCATTTGCTTATATAAGCTGCTTTCTATATATCATTAGTATCGTCACCAGGGAGTTGAGCATGCTAATTCGCTACCTCGAAGTTTGGTCCTCCATGATGTTATACTCAGGTTACGTACTTTTCTACCCGAGGGAGGCTTCGCATACTAATTAGTATCTAGCAGTTCCGATAGTAATCTAGATAGGCTTTCTCCACGTATTATACGAGAAGTTTTCCAGATGTTTATCAAGTGCTTCAATGCTGACTACCTGCTAGACAGGATACCTAGATCAAGTAGTCGAATATTAATCCCTACTAATCAACATGAAACCTAACTAAAAAACTCAAGTCAAGACAGAAAAGTCGTCAATTGATAATTCTCTGTACATCTCTGTAGATTTCGGCCGGATATCCAATAAATCTCCTTTAATTTGAATGGCTTCCTAATCCCTAGTGTTCCTTTTCCACGCAAGCCGACCCAGCCCCTCTCAGCTTTACCTAAGGAAATTGTCCCAAGGTTGACTTGTCCCTATCGGCTACCCGTATGTCCCAACCACGAGTTTCATCCAAGAACTCCCTTCCACAGTCAAATTCGACCAAAAAACCGAGTGTTCAACCATTCATCTCATGATACGCCTCATATAAAAAAATATGACTAAAAGATACTAAAACAGCTAGCTTGCCGAAAAAATAATAAACTGTATTGACCCTGAATTGTAATTTCCAAAATTCCGTTTCCAATACACATACACTATCCCAGAAAATTGGTGATATCGCCTACTTTCGCTATGCAGTGTAAAACAGTGCAGCAACTCCAAGAAATAATGTCCAATCCAAATATTCGACTAGATCATATAATGCCGCCAGGAGGGTCGTATATGGAATTGTTTCCACCGCGACCACCATTTCTACCGTCCAGACCTGCGCTTCCAGGAACATCTTGTATTCCAGGTTCCGTATTGGGGCTGATTTTTCTCAACATAAACATAGGCTTTTTGCCTTCCTTGTCGAGTTGTTTGAATAGAATCAGCGGTTTTTCTTCCATACCCAAACATCTTTCTTTATCCCCATAGACGATGTATAAAGCGTATTGTTCCCAGGGTGCGTTGATATTGTATTTTTTTAATGCAGCAGGTAAAACCTTGTAGCAGGGGTCCTCCATACTGACGCGGAATGATTTGAATATTTCGACTGAAGCACCACCCCCACCAGAAGGTGGTTCAAGGGCTGGCGTTTGGGCTCGCCGTGAGGGTGCTGGTTTGGTACTGTCGCGAGAGTATGTCGATGGGGGATATTGATCGTTATCGTTCTGAGGGAAATTGCTGCGGCCTGGTGTAGGTTGTTGATCAGATCGGTACGAGCGCGAGGCCAAAGTGGATCCACTCATATGAGAAGGAGGGGAAGTCGGAGAGGGCTGATTGGGCGAAGGTTGTCCAGGTGACAGTGATTGAGAGCCGTTATTTATAGCATTGAGGTGTGAGGAAGAGAGAACTGCCCGCTCGGCAGCGTTTGCAGGATCCAGAGCGTGTTCCATCATAGATCTATCCTGGCTGGATTGTAAATTGAATGTAGGAGAAGCATTCTTTGGCGTTGATTCCAGAAACAGCTTTTTTGTTGAGAACTTCCGCGAGAGCCCGCCTGATTGACTTGAAGAGGGAGTAGGTGCAGGAGGTGATATCATATTGTTATTATCGTAAGAATATAGGTTTTGACTGTTGGTCCCAGGAGGATGGTATGGCAACGGCTGCCCTTCCTTATGCATTCGAAATACCGGTAAGAGATCTTCCCTCAATCGAGTGTACTCAGAAGTCAGCCTTCGTAATTCCATCTCTGCAACGCTCATTCGTTCGTCTCGTAATCGTAATTGTTCGACAAGATTTTTAATGTCTTTGAGTGTCGCCGTGGCATACTGGGCCTCGGCGTCCGCTGCTGCAAATGAAGTCAATTTGATTATTCGGTACCATCCAATCGACCAACTCACAAAGTGGCACATAGTGGTCACTCTCAATAGGCACATCTTGCTTAATCTTGATGTCGTAAACGTTCTTAAGAATTGTGAGTCGATGCCCCACACTTGCTATTCCCATCTCCTTTAGGTCGGTATGTTGTAATGCTACCAATGCTTCCCCAACAATTTCGTTTTCTATCCCACTCAATTAGATAAGAGGTTGAGGACAAGCAAGATTGCTTTGAAGCATACCTAAGAATTGATCGCCATACTGCCGCAGTCCCAGACTACCTACAAAATCGGCGCAATCATCTGCAGTCCATTCCGTTATGATAGAATCTGGCAAAGAATCCATGATGCCATGGTTACCATACGTCGTTGGGGTGTGTTCGCTGGAAGAAAGGCCATCGGAATCCTCTGAATCGTTGGCGGGGACTGGGGAACTGTTATGCACACTTCTCTCGTACTCGTCGTCCGCATCAGATTCTGGATATGCTGTGCCGGACTCGAATGCCATAATTAAATTTCAAGAGAAAAATGGTAATGTTGCGCAAAATAGAGCAAAAGGCTTTGTCGCGGCGATTCAAACCAAGTTCCTTACAAGAATCGTAGGTGCAGATGAAGTCGCTTAACCTTCTCTGAGGGCGAGGTCAAAGCTCTGCGCTTAAATCTATGGAGGAGGAGTAAGAAGCCGCTGGTGGGTTCGCCGGTAAGTTAGCTTTCCTCTTTTCTTTTGATGGCTGATGAGCTGGGTCGCAGAGTGAGCACAAAGTAATAATCGATGGTTCAGAGCGAAGCGGGCGGGTTAACGGGTTTCTCAGTGGATGAAATGAGGGAACGCCTCAAATGGTAGTAGTGCCGTCCTATGAGGGTGAAAATGTATCAGGATTAGATGACCATTAAATGGTGGTATTCAAAACAACTTTGGTATCACACATCTGAAGCCAGAGAAGCTGACATCAGATTGTCTAGAAAAGTAGGTGAGAATGATCACTGAGGGTGTATGAAAACAAGTAGTACCATATCACGACTGTAATTTGCCTTATGAGTGTGGTAGGTTGGTAACATTACCTCCGTGTATAATAAATCTTACGTCCAATATGACAATAATAAATGAACGACCTTCTAATTTCCTCACAGATTCCCACCCAACCAGCCACAGACAGCAGCATACAATATCCAGTGAAATCATGACATTACTTCAGACTAGGATCTATACGTTAACCAACGAATGGTACTTCGGAGAAATTAATTGGCCATTCCCTAATTTGGATTCGCGAGCGTTAAAATTCACCTAGGGGAACGGCCCCATAAATATCCTCATAGTATTTAATGTAAATATGTATTGATCTTCATCATCATCTCGTTAGTCCTGAGAAATAGCTGCAATTCGCGCGATAGTCGCCGTTTCTTTGCTTATTTGACGATTATACTGTGCAAATCATATCACTTCATGCACATCACCTACAGAAAAACAATGCATGTAATGCAGTACTTAAATCACGATCTATTCAAGTTTTATCGAAGTGGACGAAAAGTTTCGTACTACATCATATGTATGTGTGTGTGTGTACCTTGAGTGTAGCCGCGAATAAAAGTAATCTTTTGATATATAGACTCATCAAGAGCATTATAAAAGTATATATAAAAAACCCCCAATCAAAAATAACAAGCTGACAATGCAAGAAGGACTATGTACAAGGTGCCCTTGCCAATGCTGAATGAACAAATCTTTCAAAGATCCAATGTTGTGGTATAAGGTATCCCCTCCCCCATTGCCAAACCAACCCTCCTTTTTCCCAGTAGCGCCAGAATTTGTGCCCAAACCAGCCCGGCCTCATCATAAATTCATTGATTCATGTTAGATATACAATTTTATTTGGCGTTCATCTTGAAGATTGTGTCCTCATTTTGCGAGCTAACCAGTCACCAAGCATTCCATCCAAGCGCTATAATATAGTCAGTATAATTTTATATTGATTTCCACGTCCATCAAGACTCACATTGGTTATATCCGCCAATTTGGCATTCTCTTCTTTGAAAAGATTACCCACGACTGGATGGTCTGACCCTGCTGGTACTACTCCCGATTTATCGTAGACAACAACTAGTAGATCTCTGATATCTGTATCATCATCAAAGAATGTCCTAAGGTGCGAGTCACTCCATGTAGGTGTCGATGCTGAAGTTGTAGAGCTTCCAGTGCCCTTTTTAACATCGTCAGTGTCAATCAGTTCAGGTGAAGGTGAATGTGATGACGACATCGGTGATGGTGGCTCTTCTTGGCTAGAAGTATCTACCATGAGTGCTGGTGGATGAGAATTCGTCGGTGTAATTGGAGAAACTTGTACTGGAGATTCCGACAATCTCTCTTCCATAGCACTACGATTTTCCGTTGCAGGCGTTGCGATATAACTATCGGGGAAGCTACCCGGAATAGGTCGTTGAGCCTGTTCACCTGAGAAACGAATAGGCTCTTCAGCTTCGGACTCTTCAGAAGTTGAATCAAAGTCATCCAATTCGACTCGAGCTTTCGCTTTCTTAGCTTTGACAGGTTTGGGCTCTGAACTGCTGGAAATTGCGGAATGTAAGATCTTGGATATTGGCCCGGGTGACTTGGGACTCTGAATAGTGGGTGAATTGGGAGTTTCCTGTTGGTTTGAGGCCGCTGTTTGTGGCTCAGGCTGTACCAAACGCAATGAAAGCCCTGGCGCCGAATCGGCTGCGATTGCACGCTCGGAAATCGTTGCAAGTTGTGGTTCTATCGACCTTGCTTCTCTCGCGCTTTGCTTTCGACTTGGTGACGTTTCCGGTCGCGGTTGTTTTTGCAGTTTGCCAGGATGCTTTTGCGCTTCTGGGCTCGATTCTTCGACAGATGCGAGATCTGAGTCCTTGCTAGGAGATGGAGATGATGCACGATTCTCGCTTGAATGTTTGCTTGATGACATCGAATCTTCGAGGTCATCATCTTGGTGCTTCGATTTCTTGTCTTTTCGTTTGAAAAGCCCGCTAAGCATTCCTGGTTTCTTCTCCTTATCTTTCTTCTCCTTCTTGTCCTTCTTATCATTAAGCTTGTCTGACACAAGGTCTTTCTCAATTCTATCAAGGCTCGGCCTCTGCTTCACTTTCTCCGAATCATTAGATGTCCGAGTTGAAGTGCTAGAATCATCGCGAAGTAGATTTGGTGTAAGTGTAATCTTTCGAGTCTCCACCGTATCATCTTTGAAGAATGAATCCGTGTTACGTAGAGTACCATTCCTAGATTTGCTACCTTCCGACTTCCCTTCAAGAATCTCGTCACTGCTTCTAGTTGTGTCCAAGCTGGATTTAACGGTCGAATTGTCACGTTCTGGACTTTCAGATTTGACTTCGCGAAGTTCATTGTGCGGTTTGAGTGGCTCTATTGCAACAATCTCATCATCCTCGACGGTCTGCTCTTGCTTTTCAGTCTGTTGTTCTTGTTGCCCGTAAAATCCTCCATCGCCGTCATCTTCGTCAGTAGAGTAGTCAACATCTGAAGCCTCAACATATGTCGGCGCCGTAAATGTCACAGTTTTGGCATTTCTTCGTCGGATTGCTTTCTTCAGAGGGTTCTTTGACTTCTCCGCTTGATCTCCCAACATGGCCGATGTAAGCTATTCATGTTAGTGATGCTTCGAAAGCTACAAAAAATATCACGTACATCAATATTCCTATGCTTGTTAAGTCGTGCTAATCTTTCAGTGGGCGTCTCAATATGTTCTGCTGGTAAGTAACCTGTGATTGGCAAGACTGTTAGTGACCATGGTGGAGATAATTTGTGGTATGACTTGCCTATACTGCTATCCTTGACTACCCTGACGAGCCACCAATAGCTGTTACTATCGTCTAGTAAAACCATTGTGTCTCCTTTAGTTGCATTGGCTTGGCCTTCTACTGTAGCGACGAAAGTATGGAGCGCGTAGACGAATTCGAAATCGATGTCCTCTGATTCTTGTAAGCACTCTCCACCCCATCCGGAATCAACAAATCTAGAGTCAGCAGCATATGGAATATCATCATCATCATCATCATCATCATCCTCGTAACATAGGTTCTCCTCGTCTTCGGAACTTTCGTATGGTATGGTCATTGCCCCGTCGTAGTCATAATGATCGAAAGCCGGAGTCTGGGTAATATCCTGGTCTGAATCATGCATTGCTGTGAGCTGGTCATGAAAATACTCCTCATTGTAGTCCTGGTCATGTTTCTCCACGTAAGGTCCATACTTTTCTGGGGTCACTGGTATGGGCGCATCGGTGTCGTAATTGGACGTAGTACTATTCGCCCGGTCAAGATACTCACCTAGATGATGATGATGATATTGAATTTCGTGAGCTACCTGGCTCAAGTCCATATCTAGCTGGTCGCTCATGGGTTGTAATGGGAAGAAAGTGGGCGGCTCCACGAAAGGGGATGAACTTTCGCCGCACGCTTGTGAAAACGACGAGGAGCTTGCCCGAGAAAGGGAGTCGGACCTAGAAGGCCAAATTTTGGGAAGAGAATACCCACCATCGTCGATTGACGGGGAGCTTGAGATCTTGTCCATCATGTCATCATCCATGCTATCGTCTCCCTCAGCGTCCGCCATATCTCCATCCTCGCCCCCAGAACCTGACAACCCTCCATTCTGAGCAATTGCCAAATCGTCTTGTTGATTGTTTCCATTCATTGCAGCGTTGCCTCCAGCACCCGAATCGTCACTCGCGTAATCTTGTATCATCTGCCCTTCGCCATTGGCCCATTCTCTTGAAACTCTTGGACTTCTATGTTGTTCGTCTGCGACTTCTGCTGCGACTTCCCGCAATGCTTCGGCCTGGTGTGGAGCAGGCGGCCCAGTGCCTGATGGTGCTGTGTTTGCATGTTTCTTCGAATGGTCTTGCGCCGACGGGGCATCTTGGTCTTGAAGGTCAATTGAATCTAGAAAATCAGTTATCATTGAAGGGAACGAGTGAGACAATTAAGAACGAACCAGCGCGAATGATTTCCGGGCGCGTCATGTCTCTATTGTATCGTGAGGTCGCAGACCTCTAAAGAATAAAAAATCTGGTTCTCGCAGTGGTTTATCTAATTACCACTTTATGAGATGATTTGTGACAGGCACGAGCACAGAGATTACGATTAGCATCCAAATGAAACCCAGCAAGATTGCTCTGCCACATCTAAGTGTTTAAGAGGGAGTGAATGTGGCAAAAGAGCACCGAATGATTGTTATAGAGTCCAAAAGAATCGAGCGTTTCAAGCAGTTCTCGTGTTGTTTCCAGGGTTGCTTTTTTCTCAAGGTTAGGAGACCGAATAATGAAATGACAATCGAGCCTTAGCACGGGGGCTGATTAGGAGGATCGACTTTCAAACCAGCAGGTCATTAAGAAGAGACTTTTTTTTCTAATGGGAATCAAGAAAGGAGTGTTTCGAAAAGTAAAGGCGGTTTGAAAGTTTAAAAGAAATAGATGGATCGATCAGAAAGTAATGAATAATGAATTGAAACTATTATGACCGTCACTGATGTAATACGATGTATGTGGTAATAAGTAAGTAGATAGATAGATATCTAGGTACTGAAAGAAGTGCAGTGTGTACTGTAGGAAATCAATCTAGAACAACTTTCTGATGAAATATCTTTGAAAGAGGTTGATTATTTACCAAAATGTTTCAGTTTGATTACAATCAATTTTTACTACAATGATTATCAGATATAATAATATAAGTTATGCATGATTGAGCTAGGGACGAAATGCCAAGACTCTCCCTCCTGAGAGTGTACTGTACAATAGTTGTACCGAAAAGAGGTGGAGAGGTATATATAAAGAAAAAGTATAGCTAATTGGACGACTCCTGCGTAAAAGACTGACGAGAGTGAAGAGTGAAGGAGTGAAGAGTGAAGGAGTGTCGGAGTTACCTACGTACCCAATGAGAGGTGAGAGGTGAGAGGCGAGAAGACTACTGTAATTAATAAGGGTCGATTTCACCTTACAGCACATGTACATCTCTGGTAGTATCACTTCACTGCATCAAATGACAATCTAATTCCTGCTAACCCCGCGTTTAATAGTCATTATTGTGTGCATTAGATACCCAGTAGCTACTAATAACATATGCTATGATTCCATCGTATCATCATATGTGATATATTCCATTGTTTGCGGGTACCGTTGATTGTAGATCCGGCCGGCATGGCTTTGGAATGCGCAATTCGTTTCAAAGAAGATTATCTACCTAGTAGGTATCGAATGAGTAGATAGACCAACTGGTCAGCACTCATTGTACAGTGAGTAGGTATGTATGTATGATACCTAGGTACCTATGCCAGTACCTCCGTCATCAAAGAATCCAAGAGCTAGATCATATCATATCATGCATGAAGTATCTGAAAAGACTGCTCATTACCTACCTACTACCTAGGTAGGTATTAATAAAGGAGACAATGCTCCCATTCAGACACATTTTACATATTGCGGAAGCAAGGAACAGAAAGGTTATTTCTCCTAGCCTCCGGACCCCATCCATTTTACATAACCTTACCTACCTACCTACCTTACCTACCTACCTTACCTACCTACCTATCTAGCCATAAATGAAAAACATGAGCCACACAAGATGATCTTATCGGTGGCTGAAGAACGTTGGATAGGTTACCTAGGCACGCCCTGGAGGTTAAGGTTTCTATTGATACGGAAGCGGGCAAGGGCAAACCACCATGGTGCCTCGAGGGTGCCGTGGGTGCCCAGGTAACCGTGGAAGTGAACAGATAGAATCAACAACTCAAAATGACCCGTGATCACTTCAAGCATCGAAAAGACTCTTGTTTGGCTTCCTTCTTCAATTTCCTTCGTTTCCTCGTTCATCAAATATTAGGTACTGTCCATCAATCCGATGAATACGGTGAATGTACGACGAATAGGCAGCCTCCCAGACTCCTTTCCTGTTGTACTTGGAACGAACTTTTCATCACCTTGGTGTCATGATCACATGTGTAGAGCTACGTAGTATTTTCCGCTTATCATGGAAATTTTGATGACCCCCCTCCCCTCCCCCCGCAAAAAGCCCATTACTAGTAGATACTCACCTATGAGTATGCTGGTATGGTGTCACTACATCGCTCTAGAAAACTCTGGGCTGCAGATATATGTACAATGTATGTTCCTCCTGCCATCTTTAGCTACCTACATGAATATCCGGATTTATCCGGATTTATCCGCTAAAGTAGGGGTGGACATGCGATGCGGGATTGAACAAAAGTCATTCTTTGCATTCCCGTTTAAGTGATGAGTTAATATCCCTGGCCGGATCTCCCGTCTTCCATTTGATGAAATGATGGATGGAAGACGGACCGAGGCCGTTTTGAGGAAATATAAGAGAGAGATTTGTGGAGTGCTAATTGATGGCTAAAAAGTTTAGTAGCCCGGATTGTGCTGAACCGAGTTAGTTTTGCAGATGTACATTTGGGGGCACAGTTACTTATTAAGCTTTTGGTCTTCACGATGGTGGATCAATCATTTCAAATCATGTATCATGTCTGATTTCATATTGCCATTGCCAACGCCAGCGAATGAATTGTGGAAGCACCACCTAAATGTGCTACTTACCGAGATGGAATCCAACAGATTTCCCCAAACTCCCCCAAGTTTTTGGGAGTACAATACCAAGTTGTCCCCCCGATAGCTTATTAGCACCAAGCTTTCTTCCAAGGCATGTCACCGTTACTTGGCGATGAGATGAAGGAAAGCCACGCCTTTCTACCATTCCACGGCTCTTCGGAGCAAGTTGAAGACAAAATCATTTTAACATTTCTCTGAACTTTAAAATTACAAACTTCCAATTGCATCCAAACCGTGGTGAAAGGGCAGAAGATCCTGAATGAGAATAGAATGCGAATGCAATGGAATGTGCACGTCAATGTGATTCCGATCATGGTACGAAACTTTGGGTTCTCTGATACCTACTGTAACCCCATGAGGAATAAAACGAAACGACCAGAGTGAAATTTGCAAGCCCTCGCAAAGTTTTACCGGCCACGATGGAACCATACATCCCCAATTCCCAATACAACGAGGATCTAGTTCTAGCTATGGCTTGAGATTTGCTAGCTTACCCATGTTTGATCGGTTGTGCTTTGGCCCAGGGCAAGTTGCAACATGATGGTAAAGGGTCTCGAGAGGGTAGAGAGCAAAGGAAGAGTAGTACCGGGCAATACAAACTGCAAAACAGAGACAGGGTAAAGCTAGATAATATAAGCTGATGCGAAAAGTAAAGTGGCCAACTAGTTTGTAACTTTAAGTTACATGATCTTGTTGACGATACTGGCACACGACCAAGTCCGACGGTCCGAGGCTGTTGCAATCTAGAGTTCTGATCAATCGCTTTCCATGATTACTCTGGCTGCATCTGGCTGCGTCTGGCTGGTATCGTGAACCCAGTATCACCTAGGCACTTGGAAGGGTGTTTGTACAGATCCGGATTTGAGTTCACAATGGAAACGTGTAACAGGTATTTCAAAGAGAGATGCCTCCTACCCAGGTGTCAGTCGGGGGTTGGAAAGGTATAATAAATGCAACACCGGTACTGGGTTGCATGCCGGTGAAAGGAGACAAGGCAAAGGAAGGGAAAGGGAAGGAAAGGAAAGCAACGACACTCGAGGATGGGTAATCGATAGGTTGAAATCTTATAGTGAAATCTTATAGATCCAGAAATCAACCCGGGGAGAAGTGAAATGCATACACCTCCCTACCTAGCTAGGCATATACTCGTACGATGGTGGATGTAAGTACAAAATAAAGTTGAAATAATGAGCGATCCGTCAGCACACTCACACTACTCTCCATATAGAATTCCTTCCTTTTAATTGACTCTTATTATCTTATAATAATAATAATAATAATACCCTTCCGAGCCTTCGACCCTTCTTGAGACCTTCTCATACCGGTGCGCACATATATCTTACATGCCACTCTACGACTCGCCACCAGTTTAATCAAATTCAATGAAACTGATCTCGAACATTTCGTGAATCCAATCCAAACTCATCAACACCCAGCAACACCCAGCAACAGCTTCTTACCCTTTCTTACCTTTCGACCCCCAAAATAACTTCAATCTCTTTTTACTTTGCTCCCTTGTTCTATTGCATACATTGATTGCACCGTTCATAAAATCCAAAGTTGACGTGTGAACAATCTATCATTATTTTTATTACAATTGTGATTTTCATTCTCTCTTTGAACCTGTCTCTCTCCCTAACTCTGTCTGGACTTGGGCTTCTGACAATTATTATTATTACTCGAAGACGCACCCTACCGCATTATTCTATTCCACAAAGCCTGAGCGACTCGAACACTACTACCTACAGACAGACAGACAGACAAATACCTACCTACCAGTCTTTGAAATTGATCTTCACTTCACCACTTCGCGACCAACACAACGCAACGCACTTATATATATCGCAATCGTTCAAACGAAACGACAATATTCAATATCGATTATTCATTCAAGCCGTCGAAATTCTATTAACATGTCGATAACTTCCCATTGAGTTTGTATGAACGATTCGCGGCAGGGCCGCCCCCCAAACAGATGAAAATGGACCCAAGACAATTAATCAACAATTTGAAGCCTTCCTCAACTTTAGTTACAACCGCTACTCACCCTCACTGCACGCCTTTCACCCTTCCTTCCAACGGAGTTATTAATCTGGGCCCATCCGACTATTTTACTCTCACAACCAATGCTATCTTCAATCCCGAATGTACAGGTACGGCCGATATTGTCCTCACCAATGCGGGCACTCCCACTTCGTTCGTCGATCTTCGTGACCCCTTCTACGCTTCCACGATACCGGCATGTTACGCACTCGCCGCCACGACCGTGATTGCATATATGCTAGTCATCATGCTTTTGATTACCCCAAGAACATTTCTCGTCCAAGGCGCCGTAGTTTTGGGACGGCGTGGATTTACCAATGGTCCTTCCGGGAGTGATGCTGGGATTGGCATCGGTGGACGACCTTGGTTACAAAAGGTTGCAGCGTTAACAGTTGCAATCTCTTTGACTATTGCGACGGCAGACACATTCCGTGTTGCGGAACAACAGTACGAGCTTGGACTTATGAATGCGACGGCCCTGCAGGAAGAAGTCGAGGCTGGCATGGAACTCAAGATCATTCGCATCATATCGGATACCTTCCTGTGGCTAGCGCAAGCCCAAACTCTGATAAGATTGTTTCCACGACAGCGGGAGAAAATTATAATCAAATGGACCGGATTTGCTCTCATCACACTGGATGCTTTATTCAGTCTCCTCAACAATTTTGTCTACAACGGCAATTCGCGACCCCGCCTTTTTACAGATGCTGTGCCCGCCTTAGCTTACCTCTTTCAACTTGCCCTAAGTCTGCTGTACTGCGCTTGGGTCATATACTATGCTATCTCCAAGAAACGTTATGCGTTTTATCATCCGCAAATGCGGAATATATGCTTGGTGGCATTATTATCATTGGTATCAGTACTAGTACCTGTGGTCTTCTTCGTTCTCGACATATCAAAGCCGACGCTTGCTGCATGGGGTGATTACGTACGATGGGTTGGAGCCGCAGCAGCCAGTGTAGTGGTATGGGAGTGGGTGGAACGAATTGAAGCTTTGGAAAGGGACGAGAAAAAAGATGGAGTGCTCGGAAGGGAAGTTTTTGATGGGGATGAAATGCTAGAAGTTACTCCAACATCAGATTGGACAAAGCGTTTCCGTAAAGATAACGATGACAAGGGAGGGACTGCTACGGGTTCTACTTGGCCAGCAATGTCTGGGCTGGCTAGTCGCTATAGATCACATGCCGCGAACGATCTCGAAACTGGATCTGGTCCTGGTCAACGCACAGGCAGACATTTATTAACTGTCCGTCCTCCACTTTGGCCTACTAGACCCCAGCCTGCTGCTACCTCTATTAATAGGGCGGATACAGCCAGCGCCGAGAGCACTGCATATACAGTGAGATATCATCCCATAAGTGAAGCAACTCCACCAATCATTGGTAGGGATACAGCACTCTCGAGAAGTAATAGTGAAGCTATATCCATTAGCAGGTCCATTAGTAATGAGGAGATTGACTCGGATAAGCCAGTAATTCTGGAGCAGAGGGATCAAGCCCCTGTAGTCGCGGCAGGGGCTCATAACTGGCAGTGGAATTCCCTTAATCCTTTTAAGCATCGAGTCCAAGGGCCTCCAGCAGAAGTTTCGTTGCATACTGCGAAGCCTCCAACACCTTTTAGTAGTCATGAATCTTCGAATAAGTGGGATGTGCGTGCTCGAATTGAAGGTTTCGCAGCAACCCAGGCAGAAAGGTTCCGTGAGAAAACACGACCTACAGTCGATACAGACCCGCTTCCTCTGACGGTGATTCCAGCGCCAAGTCGAAGACGTGCTGTCGCAATGGAATTGGGGGAACCGGATACAGATTCCATCAGGCCTTGGGCTGATGAATCTTCTCATATAGAAACTACTACTTCGAGGCAAAATAGACCTGCCAGAACAACCGATCCTTACACTCCAGATAGCCTTAACCAACATTCAATTACGCATCGTGGAAGCATATCATTTGCAACTGCAGTGCAACCGGAACTAGATCAACGAGTTGAAAATGTTACTGCTTCGCCGACTCTTGTAGGGAGCCGTCAAACCCCTACATTTTCGAGTTCACGAAGTAGTCCTATTCAAGCCCGAAGTCCTGCCACACCGTCTCTTCCTCTAATTATAGATGGTTTACCAGTAACAACTATACCGGCACCGCCGCGACGGCCAAGGGTGGAAAATCCTTGACATGGCAATTCTGGTATGATTCTGATTTGAGCATGAGCATAAGCGTGGCGTTAGGATTTGAGCATTTGTATATTCATGTATAGGGACACCCAAAAAGGAGTTCCCCCAAAATCACGGCCGGATCATGGGAGGAGGGAAAAGGATATGGATATAGATACCACAGCACAATGTATACGAACTACGGTTACATTATACATATAGTAGTAATCAAAGCATGAGACTACGAATCTCACAATGAAGTATTGTTTCAAGCATAGTGAAGAATTAGCAACCCGATGTGATGTAAATTTCAGTGATGCCCCTTTTTATCTTGGATCAATAGGTTTGCCAAGAATATCTACGTAATTGAATTGATATTTTGCGAATTGTGAATCGGAACCTAGGAGTCTACAAACTACGAGGCCGAAAAACTACGAGCTCAAAGTTACAGGTCAAGAGACTGCGAGCGAAAAACTACGACTAGACCAATGAGTAGCATCTTGAAACCAGAAGTGGATGCTCCTTTCGTGAAGATACACAGCTCATGGCCAAGTAGCATTCTTTAATTAGAGTACCTAGTACTCTTTTGGGTGTCGACTTGAAGCATATGCATGCATGTTCAAGATTCGAGATCCCGTTTGCGATTTAGACGTGACCGAATGTGAAAACAATTATGGCATTGATGATGTAAAATCTCGAAAGTTGCATTGTTCTGTTGAATGATTATCCTTTGATGAATGATTGCAGGGGAATGTCCAAAGTGATGTCGGTTGGTGGTGAAGATCTATGTCCGAGGATCTTAGACGAAGTTTTAAGTGAGCATGTTGTACGTACCGAGTAGTTGTTCGGATGCTCATAGAAAAGTTGTATTGTCCCCCAAATAATCCATTCATCAAACTCTCTACATTTCTTTTCAAAACCATTGCATGTTTCTCAAGATTGGATGAACCATTGCACATACGTCTTTTGTAATTGACCACTTTTTTCTGGTATTCGGGAAGTTGTAAAACAGATAGGTTTACGAGGGGAGGAAAGTTCATTGATTCAGAAAGATAGATTACTTCGATTGTTCATCGTGTTCCCAAATATGCCTTCTACGACGGAATCTTTCCCGCAGCTAGTATCGTCGGCGAAGCAGGACAAATTGACACCACTCAATGCGCCGAGCAGTATTGAGAAACCGAGAGTAAGACGACGTTCGAGTGGGCTAGGTGGTGAAATTAGAGCGGGAGATACTGGTGCGCCGGCTTTTGCTACGGTCGATGTTCGACCACCCTCTCCCGGGACAATTAAGGTCAGTAATTTCCATTTTCTATTCTCTCTCCTGTGGATGATTGCAGACATTGATGGATGCATTGGTATCTAGGCACAGGCAGATAGGGATCGAAAGAAACCATACTCGAAACGGCGAAAAGCAAAGACACTCTTGCAACAATATAAGAGATATGCATTGAAGCATACGTGGGTTACACCTCTAGCTATCGTCGCGGCTTTCCTCTCCTTATACGCTATCAATCCTTCGAAATCTAATCCCATTCACTATTTCATTTTCCCAGCTTACGAACTTCCTCGAGAGGAAGGGTCAGACCCCGGAGCACCAATTCAATATGGCAAAGGACCATGGGATTTTGCTTTGGTTTCTTTCTACATTGTGGTTTTATCCTTCACCCGAGAATTCATCATGCAGAAATTCCTGAGACCATTGGCTCGCAAGAGCGGATTGAAGAGTAGGGCTAAACAATCAAGATTTATGGAACAAATGTACACTGCTATCTATTTTGGGTTCCTCGGTCCTTGCGGTTTATACGTCATGAGTCGAACACCGGTTTGGTATTTCAATACACTTGGAATGTATGAGGGATTCCCGCACAAGACCCACGAAGGCATATTTAAGTTCTATTACTTGTTCCAGGCTGCATACTGGGCGCAACAAGCTCTGGTTTTATGCCTGGGTTTGGAGAAGCCTAGGAAGGATTATCGGGAATTGGTTGGACATCACATTGTGTCTTTGTTCCTTATTGGATTGAGCTACCGATTTCATTTCACATATATGGGTTTGGCTGTTTATGTTACTCACGATATTAGTGATTTCTTCCTGGCGGTATGTTTACAATTCTCTTGTGTCCTAAAACGTAACTTGGACTAACAATTTTTTAGACATCCAAAACTCTCAATTACTTAGATCACCCTCTTGTCGGACCTTACTTCGCATTCTTCATTGCTGCCTGGGTCTACCTCCGTCATTACCTGAACCTCAGGATTCTCTACTCGGAATTCAATGAATTCAAAACCGTCGGTCCTTATGAATTGAACTGGGAAACCGAACAATATAAATGTCAACTCTCACACGTCATCTCTACCACTCTTCTCGCTAGTTTACAAGCTCTAAATCTTTTCTGGCTCTTCTATATTCTGCGCATCGCTTACAGATTCGTTTTCATGAGTATAGTGGAAGATGACAGATCGGATAATGATGACAATGAATTCGCGGAGGAAATGAGATTAGATGCATTGGCAAGACAGGGAGTTGATGCCGTGGCTGCTAAGAAGGTTTTGGAGGAGACCCCTCAACCAAAGATTAAGCTGAATGGGAATTCTATTAATGGGCGAGGTACCGGGATGGAATTGAAGACGGATGGGATTACAAACAGGAAGGAAAATGTTAGATTGGATTCATAAGGCGGTTTTGGGAGAAGATATGATTTGACCAGAGCAGGAGGAGTACGAGGTTTGAAACCAAAAATTGGGCCAAGCTGGAGGAAATTGGGGATAGGTGGAAATGGTCATAATCGGAGGGGCTGGAATCCATGGGAGTCTCATCTCAAAGTTGTGGATTTGGAGGGGAAAATATGATATGAGTATACGATACTCATGATTAATACTAACGCTCAACTACCACACAAATGGATCCATCACCAATCTTTACGAGGGTACATGGTCGCTTGTGAGTATAGGCGGTGGCGATGGCGGGGGCGTATGTATATATTAGCTACTGAATGACTTATCGCTGTATGGATATTTTCGTGTATACAATCGTTTTTGGGGAGAACTTCTTGTATTGGTTTTTTGGATTTGGGATTTTGATAGGTCCCCAGGAGGGGGTGGGGTGGGTTGCAGGAGATATTTGAGGGGGAATGTAGTAGTAGTTGTTGTTGGTATGGGTGGATATATGTATAGTTTTAATTATGTTATCTTATGATATTGTGATGTGATGTGATGTGATGGTCTTGTTTGAATGAGTTTGGTGGTGATTGATTTAGTATTGATTTATTGTAGAGATGGAGTGTGTGTGGGGGGGGAGAGAGAGAGATAGATAGATTTGGATTTGGATCTGGAAAGTTGGAGTTGGAGTTGGAGTTGGAAAAATGGTAGGTGGGGGTATGTGATGGAGGAGTGAGGATGTATTTGTATTATCTGTATTATCTGTATAGGTAGAATGGGTAGATGTGTGGGGAGGAGGTGAGTGGGAGGTAGAAGGAGGTAGGTGGAAGGTAAAGAGGAATTAAAAGAAATGGACTGGTGTGCGTAGATGGATGGAATGGTTTGGATGGGGATGGGGATATGGATATGGATATGGATATGGATATGAATGGGTATATAGATAATATATTAAGTATGATAGATATTGGATATCTGAATTTATATCGGGATTGAAGATTGAAATGGAGAGAAAAGGGGGGGGAGTACGTTCTGGTATGGTGGCGGGTGAAGATGGTGTTTGGAAATTTGGAAAGGGGGATGGGAACGAGATGGGAGATGGGATGGGAGATGAGATGGCAGATGAGATGGGTATAATCTATCATTATACATAGTCCTATAAATAAAGTAGAAAATTGGTTATTATAGATGACTCTTGAGAAATCTGAATAGTAAATAGGAAGTAGATAGGGAGTAGGGCTGAGAGATCTGATTTGTGATATATGTATATGTGTATATGTATAATGAGAGGAATAGAAATAGGAGTGGGAAGAGGGAAGAGGGGAGGGGGGGAGAGGGATTTATGGACAGTTGGTTTTTGGGGTAGGTAGGGGGTTAGGGAGGTAGATAGGGAGGTCGCTAGGTAGCTAGGAAGCTTGCTGGTTTATTCGTTTCTTATGGAATGGATAGATTTGGATTTGGATTTGGATTTGGATTTGGATTCGGATCTGGGTTGTTTGTTTGTTTGGATATTTGTCTGTTTGTGTGCGTCTGTTCAGAAGAGGATTGTTGGATTTGGATGGGTGGGGAAGGGGGAGGTGGGAAAGAGGAGGGGAGAGATTCAAGATGATTCAGGGGTTGGTAGATTTGCTTGTTGTGGAATTAGATGGATAGATGCTTTGGACTTGGATTTGGATATTTGTGTGTTTGTGTGGAGGAGAATCGATGGATTTGTATGGGTAGCTGGATTTGCATGGATAGGGAAAAAGAGAGGGGAAATAGAGAATAAGGAATGCGCAATAGGGGATGGGAAATTGAGAATTGGGAATAGAATTGTAGGGGGTAGAGTTATGAGGAGTGGAATTGGGTTGGAATGCTGAGTGGATTGGAGTAGATTGGATTCGGGTTGTGAAGGGTTTGAAGGGTTGGCGGTTGTGAGATTGCGGATAGTGGGTATTTGTTTGAGGTGCTATGTAGTTTGTACGTGCTATGGATGATTATTTTGGTGTATGCGGAGGATGTGTAAGTGATGATAGTAGGAATGGGAACAATTTGTGAAAGAGTTCCTGTGCAGTTATCTATTCATTTATCTCATTCTATATTTGAAATTGTGAGTACGAGGTTTTGATATCGTTTAGAGAGGAGAACGGGGAGGAAGTAGATGGATGGTTTACGGAAAGTTGGTTCGTTCGTGGTAGTGTTGCAACTTGTGTTGGTTTCATGATATTTATGGAAGATGGAGTAGAGTGGGAAACCTTGGTTAGGGATGGGATGGTGTATTCAGGTATTCGGTTGTTGTGAGTGAGGTGAGGTGAGTCGAGGAGAGAGGAAAGAATGCACATTGATAGGTAGTATCAATATAAAGATACCTTTACGGGAAATCCAAATAGACTCGCTTTGTAGAATTTGTGCTTCTCAATTTATTTTCGGGTGAGTTTCTGGGAGAATGAATGGTAGGTAGGGAAGGGGATTGTCATTTAGGTCATAGTGAGATAGATACATAGGTAGGTAGAATATATGGAAGTGATGTATGAGTATGATACCAGATCTTCATGCCTGGTGTAATCTATATAGACATAGCTGATATTCTCAAGCGAACTCAATGTTCTTATTGTAATGGTGGTGAGTTTCATTATAAATTTATGTATGTAGGTGGGTATATTTGATTACTTGCCAGGTTAAAGCGTAAATGAGGCGAATCACATCGTCCATATCATCTCGACAATAGTATAATCAAGCCATGCTTGAGTTGAGAACCCAAGTCTGAAAAACAATAGTAAGAGGTTTCTATTGGATGGCTATGATGTTAATTCTTATACATACCCGATGATAGATGCGGGAAGGAGATGAATGGTAGGAATGTCACGAATCAGGTAATGAGATGGGAGATGTAAAGGAGAATCAGCGGATCATGAGTACTGATTCTTTTCTCTCTTAGTATAAAGCCCTTATGAGAACTTCTCAAGTCCGCTCTGAATCCACCAAAGATTAGAAATTACTCACGTCTCAGCGCATGGCCGGATGGGTCCTTTCGTGGATCATGTCTCGCTTCTAATTGCTCATGATCAAGTACAATGTTGAACATCTTGAGGTCTAACTTCAAGCTTGTGTTCATGAATTGAGGGTTTCACGGTGGGAAAGGTATACACTGGCGAGGGTGGAGCGGAATGAGATAGACAATGGTGGGGAGAGGATATGTACCTTTGACTATGAGAATGATGATGGGAACAAGAGTGATATATGGTGATGTCACGCGCAAAGATTTGATATTCCAGATTGACTTTTCTTTACAAACTTTGAGTACACTCAACTTTTCATCCGATAGGCAGTGTGTATCGTGGATTGTGTATCTTAAATCTCTTGATGTTAGATCTTTTAGTTTACATGTGCTATTATATCCGATGATCATTAATGATAGATTTCAAGACTACACCTTTCACTATGAAAAGAGAAAATCGAAGCGAATTGAAGCATGGCTAAACAGTTTCAATGTTCACAACACTCCTTTCGAAAGCCCAAGTCTCCAAAAGCATCAAGGAATCGTTCATTACACTACAATGAAGTGTTCCTCAGTCTTCCTCGCCACGACGATCTAGATGTTCGGAGACTTTCCATGCATCTAATTGTCGAAGCTACGACTTTTTGCATTGCTATGCGGCTCAACCTTTCACCAAACTTCGAACGCTGCAGCTGAATGCAAAACTCGCAAAACTTGCAAACCCCGCAAAAGTTTGAAACGGCGGTAAAGATATCACAATTGTAAGAAAAGGCTTTATGGGTTTGATCGCACTTGTACACTCAGGCGGTTTCTCTGCATCTAGCAAGCGAAGGAAGACTTTGCAACGACGTGTGAGAAGACTCGAGTGATGACTGATATGAGAGGACATCATGAATGAGCGAACATCAACGTGGAGGACACGAGAGAATATGACAGGACTCTGAGAGTTATGAAACGATATTGTGGCTTCTGTCGAGATGACATGCTTGCATGGATAGCTCTCGAGGCAGTCCCACAAGATAAAGTACATGGGAACACCGAAGTGAAAGTTTTAGCGGTTTCTGGCGTTGCTTTGCGAAATAACCATGCAAGTCGTTTCGCGATCCCTGGTGTAACTTTCCTCGTGCTACCCGAGTCATTCAGATGTCGTACGAGAGGAGTATGAGTATCGGCAATTCGCCGGGTAGCTGGAAGGATTGCAACGGTTGGCCAAGATGTCGTGTGCTATGCCTCTTTCTTGCAATACTTTCTCTGTGCAGTGTGAACCGTGGGGCCTGGAATTGTGGTACTGGTCCTCGGGCAAAAATAAAGTGTAATTTATATGCATGGCGCGCAAACTATATGTCGGTAGCTTGGCAATTTCAAGAGCCATTAACGATGAGGTTTCCTCAATTGTTGAGCCCTATTTGAATATTGGGAGGCCTTTGGCTTTCGGTCGGCTTCTCAAACTGGGTATTGTCATGCCCGATCTCTGGGTTTATACGAACTGTCATTACAATATTTCGTGCAGCAAAGTAACCTTCTCCTCATCTCCTTTCATGTATGGTAAGGAATGCGGATGCGAGACTGTCATATATGCAGGGACAGATCGCGGAAATTTGTAGCTCGCGGGGAGGATGGGGGCTTCGTAATATGTATGCGCTGATGTCAGCATGGAGCGCTGTGAAAAGGTGTGGAGTTTACGGTAACATTTGGAGCTGTATGCAGCAGAAGATGTTCCTGAAGAAAAATTTGTAATGCATTGGGAGATCTTACACGCTCTCGTCAAATGGAGTTCTGCAATTGTTTCAACAACTTCGCATTGGGGTCTATTGGGAGTACAAATCAAACAAAGAACGCGTCGCAATGGAATATTTGATGCAGATATCCTGCGATATTTCGACCTGTCAGACTCGAAGGACAAGTTCGACCATGGTAGAGGTAGGGATTATGGGCCTACGAAGACCTAGAATCAACTGATTATGAACTATTCCTCTTGAAGGCATTCTTTATAACTAGGATACTCATGTTTAAGAGAAAAGCCCAATTCTTCAGAAAGGATAGGTTTCTGTCCAGAAGCATGTGTTGAAAATGTAATAGCGACGGAAATGCAAGAGGGATGGCCAGCCGCTAGCATATGAGTGAGCGGCAAAGCCGACAAGACGAGGAACATGTATAATGATGAAAGATCAATTGATCCGATCCGATCTCTTGATCAAGTGTGATCATCATCATACATTGATCACACGATGATCGCCGGATGAAAGTTGTCTTTCTCCGACCAGAAATCGGCGAGGTAGAGCCAGCCGAAAGATGGCTTTAGAAAAGGATTGATCCTCACTCGCCTTGTTTCGAAACCCCTCCCCTATCTTTACCTCATACTTACGAGATAGATGGACTTTGAGCTTGAGCACTCGTGAGTCGTGAAAAGTAAACATTTAGTTCACCGGTTCGTTGTTGCAAATAAAATAGACGATATATGTGAGGTAGCAGGCATACCGTGGCTAATGGGAAACGATATTATTTTCCCGTACCCCACAATAGTCTTCCTTTCTTCTCGAAGATAACATATGACTCCGGCTAGACGAAGTATACCTAGCACCGCTTAGATACTTTTCAAGGTATATCGTCTAGCACACTCGAAATGATAACATTGTACATGAAGTTAAAAGAAGGAAAAAGAAACCTAGCGAGGAAAGTCCACTCACACCATCTCTACTCGGTCATTTCAAAAGCCTCTGAACGTCTCCCTCACCGCCAATCTCGATCAAACCTGAGGTAAAGTGGCATGCCGTTCGTTATTGATTACTCTAGGTCCAGGGAAGGTTTGTTGACAATCACAATCACACCTCCACTCGCATTATTGGAGGGTATCCATGTATCCATATATTATTAAAGTACTGTATGTGATGTAAGTTGATGGATTAGAACATGTATCTGTAAATTGTTACGCATCTGCGCGGTCGGCCCGAGTGTCACGGCAGCTCTGCCCAATTCCGCGAAGATGTGTGATATGTATGATCTCTGCCCGACGGCAGTAACGAATGCATCATATCGAAATCATAGTCTCTTGACATATTGGCAATGAAAAGAGGTACGAGAGTACATAAGGAGATGCCGGCCATCTCTTTGGTGCTTTGGCGAGTGGCGATGAGGGGTATAGAACGCCATTGTTCGGAGAGGGCGTTGCCGTCAGCCAGATCGAAATTCGCTACCAGACTCATCACTGTCCTGTGCGGTGCCGTACTTTGACAGTAATACATATGTGCGATATCGATGCTTAATGCCTGAAAGATGCAGATATTCACATGTATGACTCGGATCTGACAGTACTTTCTTTGGATATAAATTATCGTGCTGTTCACGGCTTCGTTTCCCCGGCTGGATAAGTAGGCTTGAAGAATCGCATAGACATTGAAGGTGTATTCTACAGTAGCATAGCAGAGTAGTAACCGTGTGGTCGTCCGTACAATAACAACTACCTGGGCCTGATAGATATTATACATCGATTATAGATTACACCGTTACTTCCCGAAGACTTTAAGTAAACCGGCAACATGTAGATACCAATGTAGAATTACTCCACTCTCAGCAGTACATGGATACTTCTAGGCCATGACCTACCACGTGTCAGTAACCTAGTATCTGACATGCAGTCGATCCTGATTCATTCTCGAGTACTTTAGCGGAAATTCTAGTGTCAGGGATGAAGTGGGGTTTTCCTACAGAGTAAGAAAAATTTGGGAGCTTGAGGATAAGTAGATGAACGCTTAGACCTCTGTGGCTTCGGGTTGTGTGCCAATTGTGGTGCCATTCGATCGTAGAGGTCTAGGCCTCATCCATACTGGGGGGTGGGGGGGGGTGATTTGATATTACCGGTAGAGAAATTGGTAGGGATGGAGAATATCCTTGGGCAGTGGACGGTAGACTGTAGATGTCACCTGTAAGTTGCAATTTAGTAGACATAATTAGACGGAATCAGACACAACTTACAATTTGCAGATAGACTTACAGTGTATAGATTAGAATTGGTTTTGAAGTTCGTACTCTTGTATCACTGTAAGACAATCAAACAACGAAACAGATGGGGAGGCCAGAGTACTTGCCGAGACTTACCGAGACTTTGCTTCATCATAGCGTTGGTGTACAAAGTACCTATGTAACTAATGAATGCTTCCGTAACGTTGTCGGCCCCTTATAATATGAAGCTGATAGCCCCCATATTCATGAAGTAGGAAAGTTTAAAGCCCAACCTAATGAAACATTACTGCTTGTTCTTCTTTCCACAATTAAACCCCTTCTATCTCAATTGTTATCAGGGTCCAAGAACGCTTGCGAAGTAGCGAAATACCGAGTACCTCGTAGTTTCAGCCCATATATCTGGGCAAATAGTAAGAACATCTCGACCATTCGTATCTGTTACACGAGTCGTCGACTACATATATCGGTGCATGATACATATATTGCATACTTTCACAATTGATGATGTATGGGTTGCATCCTTGAGAGGAATGGTAGGTAGGCGAATTATGCAGTGTATAATACTTGAGTCCATGTGGAGTGAATTTTAGCCTGTCTCCTAGCTCTACTTCCATTGTCTTCCAATCTTCCAAGTCCCAACCCAACCTTCATCGTTCAGGAAACTTTTCCTCTTTGAACATTTGATGGAGCATATCCAAAGCGCATAGGAACCTTCATTAAGCCAGTTCCCACAGCACCTCCCAACCCCCCATTGGTGGACATCATACCGGTACCGATGCTCTAATTGATTTGGATCCGAAGCACACTATGCCTTGATTGAATACCATGCCTGTGCTCTGCTGGCGGTCAAAGAAATGAGGAGGCTCTCATGATTCATCAACCATTAGAAGCATAGCACGAAACAAGCGACAGAGATGAAAATACGAGAAGAAACAGAAACAAGCCAAAAAGAAGCGGAACTCGAAAGTCTAAAGGAGATTATATTTGGTATTGTATATTGTACTCCGTACATTCTTACCGCACCTACGCAACCGCTACCCTACGTACTATACGTACTATACCTACCCACCCACCTACCTACGTGGTTTATTATTAGTACAGCAACATCATACCCACAAGAACAATCACATTCACATACCTCTTCACCATAGATCAGTACCCAACTCCATTCACTGACTGCATCGCAATATAAGAAATTTCCACCCCTTCCACCCCTTCACCCCCTCCCTCTCCCCTTACCCAATCAGTGAACATACCAAACAAAGCTTAAATCGATCAGGGAAAACTCGAAGGACTGAATCGCCCTTTTATTTTATTTTCCTTCTTCTTTCGTCCAAGTTAGACTTTATTGTTGATTGACATAGCATACCAAATATTCAAGGCTTAGGCTCTGGCTCTGGCTCTGGCTCTGGCTTTGGCTTTATTTTATTTTTATATGTTGCATGTGCCTCTTCATCCAAGTCCCTGCACATCCTTTCACCACTCACACGTCTACCTACGTACTTACACCTACACTTCCACCTGCACCCATACCTTTGCACCGAACCTGGCGCATCTGTTGTCGGCAATCACACTCCCGAAGACAGGTATCCGGGTCTCAATCATTGGATCGATCAAAAACAAGTTGAGAAGATTTGATTGATTCATGATCTGGGATATAAAAGCCAGCCAAGAAGCATTGAGAAAGACAGCCAGCCAGACAACTTACAACTTGTTGAGAAGGGTACATTGAGAAGTTGATTTTTACTCAGAGTGGAAGGAAGTTCAAAGAGAGTATAAAGGGTTTCGAAAGTGCAAGAGCCAAAGGTAAGATAAAAAAATGTTTATATTTCTTTGAACTTTGTCTATTTAGATCAACAACACCGCCCCTTCCCCGATACAAAGTATCAACCACCATCAGAATTACCTACCTACCTACCCTCATTCTCATTCTCACACTCGCACTCACTCAACTCATACGTTGGAAATTCATGTCTCTTACACTTTTCTCATGATAAATTTCTACATTCAAAAAGCCACAGAATTACAATACATACATACTACATACATACATACCATACCATACCATACTATACCATACCATACCATACATATTAGTACCTGATATCTTGCTTGACCTTCCAACAAGTTGTCACATACTGATAATTCACTACTTTACTACTCTTGTATAATTCATCTCATCTCATCAGTCTTCTTCTACTTCTACTTCTACTTCTACGTCTGGTTCTACTCCAAGTTCTACTTCCAGTCCTATTACTACTGCCAACAGACTGACTCTACACTCTTGTTCGTCTCAATACATTTACAAAAACCATCTTCCTCTTCCTCTTTCCCTCCTCTACCTCGTCTCCTTTCTCTTCCCATTCCCATTCCTCTTCCTCCCTCATCTTCTCGTCTTCTTCACCTACTTTTGATCCTCACTTTATGGTCCAACACACAAAGTAGGTATTCAGTATTTAAGTTAGTACACGAAACTATTTAAAGTATTTTTTTGAGTGAAGATTCCCCACCATCATCTCCGCCACCATCACTTATTTACAACTCCACAATCACATCTACTATTTGTTGAAGCCCATCCATCTTCTTCTAAACTCGACAACTGCGTTTGTTGGTTACACCGCAAATCGCAGATGAATTACTTTAACTCGAACTTCTCTCGCTGATCATTCCTCTTTTAATTCCCTTTTAGGTACCAAGTCCAATTTCAATCGTTTCACACCTCGGTATCGCCACACAGCCAGCCACAGCTACTTTGACATCGCGCTCCCTCGAGATACAAACTTCCCCCCTCCCCAAAATTAAAGCTCGCCCAATCGAAAGGGTCATGAGCCGTCCACGATCGCTTTCAAATCCGGTATACTGATGAGGGAAGGAAGGAAGGAAGGGGAAGTCTTTCAAACATAACATAACTTGTAATGGCGGGTGTCGATGAATACTTGAGCTCAAGCTCCAGTATGTATTCAAATGGGAATGGTACTTATACCACAGCGACAGTATTGAACCTCACGCACTTCAATTACCCATGGGTTCTTCTAGTCGTCTTTCTTATATCATTCATCACACACAGCATTCTAACTGCGGAATCTTCCGACGAGACTGGACCGATGCTCACAGGTCCTGGGGGAAAACCTTTACCGCGGTCTGCTAGGAGGACAAAACAAGATAAGGATAAGCTTAAGCTGCAGGATTTCACTCCCGTTCAGAAATTGTTATTTCTTTGGCTTTCAGCTGGCATTCTAGTAACGTTTCTCGGCAATGCGATCAACATCGTCGTACACGCTCTTGATAAACGGGAGAATGGTTGGTGGTGTGGCGAAGCAACTGCTGTGAGCATTCACTTTTTCGACTTAGCATTTTGGATGAAGTAGATACTGATCATTGTTTCATGCAGATATACGTTTGCGCCTCTCTTTTTTTCTATAGTGTCTTCCTCATTTCGTTGGTCGACACAACACCCTCACCTTCGATTGCACATCAGGTTACATGGTTAGTTGCGCTGGTCGGTGAGATTGTACTTCTTGCCGCTTCGCTATCTTTATATACCTCAGCTCACCGGGAAGTCAACTCGCTTTTTAACTTCAACCCGGACTTTCACAAATACGCGACTCAATGGGAAATTGTTGAGCTGGTACTCGATGCAATTCGGGTAGTTCTACTTTTCTTCTGTGTAGCTTTTTATTGCATCTTCACTTTGGAACGTTCAATCAAAGGCAAAAATAGAAGCCGGCAGAGCAGCAGTGAGCCTGATGAGAACAGTCCCCTTCTTTTCAATGGCAGAGCGAATGGAAACGGCCATGTCTCTGGAAATGGCTCAATTGCAAATGCGTCTGCTTCCGACTCCTTATCGTTGAATGGACACGCGACTGCGAATGGTTCTGCAGCACAGGGCGTTGATATTCAAGGAAGACTAATTGGTCAGCAGCGTGTGGACGAAGTGCCTGCGTTTTATAAACCTACAACAGCTACAACAAAAACCTGGTGGGAGTATTTGAAGGGATATTCACTCTTCTTTCCGTACCTCTGGCCAGCTAGATCCGTTCGCTTGCAAATAGTAGTTGTTGTTTGCTTCCTTCTTGTCGTCATGCAGCGGATAGTGAACATCGCAGTTCCTTTGCAAGTCGGAAGGGTTACTGACGCACTTACTGGCGATGATGATCAAGAGGTTACAATGCCATGGCTGTCCATTTCTCTTCTCATTGCTTTCAAGTTTCTTCAAGGATCTTCTGGAATCCTAGGGGCCGCTAGATCGGTTCTGTGGATTCCAATTTCTCAGTATTCATACAAGGCCTTGACCACAGCCTCATTTGAGCATGTACATGGTCTGAGTTTGGATTTCCATCTCGGAAAGCGCACTGGAGAAGTCCTGTCAGCACTTAGTAAGGGAAACGCCATCAACAATTTCCTAGAGCAAGTGACGTTTCAGGTTCTTCCAATGATATTCGATCTTGGAGTTGCCATCGGTTATTTCGCATATGCCTTTGACGCATACTACGCTCTCGTGGTTAGCATCATCACCTTTTCCTATCTTTATCTTACCATTCGGATGGCAAGATGGCGTTCCGACCAACGTCGACAAATGCAGAACCTCAGCCGTGAGGAGGATGCTGTCAAGAATGATTCTTTGACGTCTTACGAGACTGTTAAATACTTCAACGCTGAAACCTATGAATTTGATCGTTACCGACAAGCGGTTTCGGCTTTTCAGAAGATGGAATTCAAAGTGACCATTTCTTTGAACATCCTCAACATTAGTCAAAACTTGGTCTTCATGGCTGGACTTCTTGTAACTTCTTTTATCGCTGCATACCAAGTCACAACTGGTAAACGTCAAGTGGGACAGTTTGTGACTCTCATCACATATATGGGCCAACTTCAACAACCTCTGAATTTCTTTGGTTCTTTCTATCGGGGAGTCCAGAGCGCTATGATCAGTGGCGAGCGTCTCCTTGAATTATTCAAAGAAGAGCCTACTGTTATTGATGAGCCAAGTGCGAAGCCACTCCCAGCATGCGAGGGCCAAATCGACTTTAATCATGTTAAATTCTCTTATGATACCCGTAAGCCTGCACTAGAGGACTTGAGTTTTACTTGCAAACCAGGCACCACTACAGCATTTGTGGGAGAGTCCGGGGGAGGAAAATCCACTGTCTTCCGGCTCCTCTTCCGATTTTACAATACTCAAAATGGTAGTATTCAATTAGATGGCCACGACATCAAAGATGTCACCATAGACTCGCTAAGACATCACATTGGTGTTGTACCACAGGATACAATTCTCTTCAATGAGACTCTTATGTATAACCTTCGGTATGCCAACCAAGACGCGACGGATGAAGATATTTACAATGCCTGCCGAGCTGCCTCGATTCATGACAAGATACTTGCATTTCCGGATGGTTACGATACGAAAGTTGGTGAGCGAGGTCTTCGTCTCAGTGGTGGTGAGAAGCAACGAGTCGCCATAGCACGAACAATTATCAAAAATCCTCGAATCATCATGCTTGATGAAGCTACAGCTGCATTAGATTCTGATACTGAACAGCACAT
Organism: Botrytis porri; assembly: GCF_014898465.1. NCBI lineage: Eukaryota > Fungi > Ascomycota > Leotiomycetes > Helotiales > Sclerotiniaceae > Botrytis > Botrytis porri. Next base: position 1,320,756 of record NW_024066078.1, read on the forward strand.
CCAAGAAGCATTAAAGACCTTGTCCGAAGGCCGTACCATGCTAGTCATTGCGTAAGAATTCCGATCACTTTTAATTCGCATCTCGCTAATTTTTATAACTATAGCCATCGATTGTCCACTATTACTAATGCAGATCAAATATTGGTTCTTCATGCTGGACGAGTTGCTGAAGCTGGAACCCATAGTGAACTGTTACTCAAGAAAGGTCGATATGCGCAGATGTGGAAGAAGCAAATCAGAGCCGAAAGGGCAGCTGAGAAAGCATCCGAGATGGTAGCTAGAGCTAGAGCTCTCAGTGAAGCAGCTTCCATTCAGACTCCTAGTCACTCTAGCAAGGTCAAAGGGGGCAATGCGGAAGTGAGCGAATATGAGGCAGATCACCACAGTGATATAAATCATGTCGCTAAAGTGGAAGCGACAAGAGCTCTTGCTCGTACTCCGGAGAGTCGAATCAATGACGACAGTTCTAGTTCTAAATCTAGTTCTAGTTCAGATACGGATGGGCCCAAATCAGATGAGGAAAAGCAAACAGGAAACGACAAATTTGACGGAAATAAGAGTGCCGACAAAAGTGGCGGTTCGAGGCCACCCTCAAGGAAGCAAAATCCATCTGACTAAGGACATACAACAGTCAATCGAACAATGACATTCTGATCTTGAGGCCTCAATTCGAATGTCTTTCCAATTGCCTCAAACTAATACGAAGACATTCTTCTACTATATATCTCTCTCAGCGGCCGCCGTTACAAATTTAAGGAACTGGTGGCATAGAGGCCCCTTCCATTTCACTTCAGCGTGAAATGAATTGGTGTGCTTCTTATCATTGAGTATCGTTGAGTTTTTTTTGCCCTTGATTAATTCACGGGTTCATTCACAATACCCCTTACACAACTTGCAAAATTCTGCATTTGCCGCTCAGCTGTTTATAATGCATATGCACAGCGACGATGATTCACGACTCAAGCATAAAATGAAAGCATGTTTGGAGGTTAGCGCTTGGGTTTTTTGTCTTTTTTTTTATTCATCACCCGGGTTATAAATTTGAGCTCAGTAAAGGGCTAGCTTGCGATATGGAGATGGAAATGTGTGAGCTTGGAGCTAGTTTGCTGGAAATTCGTGGGTTTTGGTTCGCTTCAAAAAAGGATGGGGGGTGGACAAAATGACACGGAAAATTTGTGCTTTACATAGAAATCTTGGAGCAATTCCACAACAAACAAAATAATCGAATGAGAATGAAAGTGGGCAGTTCAAAATTGAAACTTTTAGGTATTGAAAATGGATCATGAAAGCGCACCCTGCATGTAATCAAATCGAGCACGACTAGTGAAAGGTTATGAGAACATGTCAACTTCGCGCTCTACTATTCTACAATCCTACCCTCGTCTAGCATTGTCAACGCACCCGAAACCCCTTCCCCTTCCCTTTATCTGTATTCCGGTTTAACGAAATCAGCAAATGTCTTTGGCTCTTCGTAGTTGTGGTGTCCATCATCGTGGTGGTCGTGGTGGTGGTCGTGAGCATCTTCTTGTGGACCAACATATTCCATCTTCAAAACATTTCCGCACTCTGGGCAACGCTCGACGGGACGGTCGCGGGACATCTGTAGAAGATTTAGTACTTGAAGGTGGCATGTGGAAAGAAGAAATAAAGGGTTTGTTAGGCATACTATAAGCCAGATAGTAACGTGCGAGTCAACTGGGTATCCAGTACAGCCGGCATATTGTTCATCACCGAAAGACTTGACAATGATTGGGTTATCCAACGTTCCTATACAATCCTCGTCGATTAGCAAATCCCTTCTGTTTTCATCCCATCTGTTCTGTTCATCTCACTTCCCAAACCTCATACATAAGAATCCAAGCCTGACACTCCTCCTAAGAGACCCACGCAAGCGTACCTTTTCGGGAAGCATCCAAAGGCTTCATGTCAAAAATATCAACTCCCTGCATCTTTCCCAAGATCTCAAGACGCTCGAGACCAGTCGCTTGGTCGAGATCGGTAGGGATGGTTCCTGGCGCGGCACCGGGACCGATGAGATCGGCCTCGCTCTTAATTTCTACACGTGGTGCGCATTATATATCAGTCCATTTGTCCCCCATCTTTCCTTCCCCATTCTCCCGCGCCCCGGCTTCGCGAATAAACACACCTTCGAACTTCTTAATCTTTCGGTCGCTCGATCCGGCCGGTGGTGCGACTTCTCCTACACATAACAATTAGTCTGTGAGTCTCTCGAATCATCCTCCAGCAGTCCTGCTTTTTCTCAAGCTTCAAACCCAGGATCTGCGGTACCCGAGGTCGAATAGTTTTCGGGATACAACAAATGAGGATACACATACTTCTGATGATGCTAGACGAGAAGCTGCGTCTCACGACGGGAGAGACGGCTGCTCTGCGAGCAGCAGCAATGGCTGAGCGTTGGAGAAACATGGCGGGTGTGTCAATTGGAGATGCGGTAATGGTACGATTTGTAGGTATTTTTGGAGATTTCGTGATGTTGCTTGGAATGAGCCGCTAGTGGGTGAGATTAGTAAGCTAGGCTGTAGATACACAAATGAGATGAGAGGTATTGAGATCACGTGTGTGGTGTAATCAAATGGGAAGGTGGGGATTGGTGGTGATGGGAATGAGACTTTGAATTGCTGTGTGAAAGCCACCAGCCATGACTTTTCTAATAGAGAATTACTTTCCCTCTTCAATTCTCTTCCTTTCGCACCTTTCTTTTTGCAGATTAAAGAAGCTTCAGATAGTATATGGAACTGCTTCCTAATGCTCAAAAGTATCTAGTAGTCTTCAAGGTCTGAGAGGCCGGTGAGGTGAACTCATCTAGCTTTTCATTTATATCCATTGCAAGATCTTGTAGCCACATTACTATTGGCACTTGTCTCTGTATTTCATTGAACAAAACGCTGATTTGTTACTTCCATGTGAAGGCATAATCCTCTGGAGTTAAATCGTCACCCAGAAGCTCTTGAGCGTTGTAAGTTTTTTCACCAAAGTCCATCAATATAGTTGGTCAAGCCTTTTTAGAATTTCTCACATTCTATATCATCAACAATCTGGATAGATCTCATTTTGCTCTACATGAGAAAGTCTAAGGGTTTATCTTTTGATAGAGGTTCTCCAAAGTATCTATAGGCCAATAGTTCGAAGGTACTCTTTTCACAAAATCTTACAAAATCTCGCAACTCGTCTTTCTATTTCACGTGTTTTTCTTGAAATAATGAACAGAGAAAATAGTTGTTTCTCGCTAGGCATGTCTCAACTAGGCTATTGATGAATGTATTGGCGCGTGCCTTAACTTGGAAACTAATCCATGGCCTCTATGTTTCATTCACTGAATTTCTCCAGGAACCGGATGTGTTAGCAAATAACTCCCAGGCTTCGATATCAACAACAGCGACGTGTGAAAGTTTGCAGAAATGGACGAAATCTCATTTGGTGAATGAAATTTATTCGGGGGAATAGTTTGCCGGCCCGCTTTGAGATAGATTAGGATATGAACTGAAAATGATCTCACGACAAGAACCATTTCTAAAACGTACGGTTCCTTAACCCACAAGCCATGTATCTTTTGCTTCGCCCACAAATTCTTGTAACAATCTTCTCCTTCCCTTCCCTCCGGAATGCAGAAATCGAAATTCCACGACAAACGGCCTAGTATGAGTTTCGTCTCGGCATGAGCTAAAACCTGCGCAATGCAGTTTCGTGGTCCAACACTAAACGGCTACACAATCTTGAAGTTATAATCTTTGAGGGTTTCTTTGTCGAAGTATGGATTGTAGGTAGTCGGTTCGAATAGAGGAAATGAGGTTGATGATAGCCAGCGCTCCAGTATGAAGTGATCGGCATGGGCAAAATGATCAGGATAGCGATATGCAGCGATTTGAGGAATTCCGACGAATGTCTTCAAAGAGATGGAGGAATTAGTTGTGTTTCAATTTGTTAGAGGATGTTAAAGACGGAACTGAACTTACGCCTCCTGGATCCACATCTCCAGCAATTTTGTCACCACCGTCTGGAACAGTTGGCGGTATAGAGCATGGCACTGGCGGAGTACATCGAAAGTGTTCTTGGAATACGGCTGTGAGATGAGGGAGGTTCTTGAGAGCTTTCAGTGTAACCTCAGACTCATCCGAGAACGTCTCTCTAATCTCTTTCCTCAACTTTTCCTTCTTCTCAGGTTGCAACATTAGGTGTCTCGTTGTTGAAAGTAGCACTGTCGAAGTGGTTTCACTTCCTGCAATGACCAATGTTCCTGTTGTTGCTTCCATATCCAGCATGACCATCGTATTCTTCGTAGTAGCGCCAACGATATATGACATAAAGTCATTGCGACCAGTCTCTAAATTGAGACGTTTTTGCACCCATTCTACACTACGGCAAAAATGATAAATACGTTCGTTGAAGGCTGAGTTTGGGGTACGTCACCATAAAATCTTATCAATTACCGGTTAAAAAGTTATACTGGCTAGAATACATGATGCTTTAAGGTGGGCAAAGAGGAACGATACCCAGCGATGATATTTTCCTTTGGCGAGACATTCAAACGACTACCCTATGTTTTATATGGTCAGAATCTCACACAATTCCACACGAAGATTACACTTGCCGTAATATCAAAGGTAGTAAAATTATACCGTTCTCTCAAATACAGGGACTTTCGTGCTCGAGCTTCTTGTATCAACAGGCCCGTATACTTTTGTAACAATGGCTCTTGTGCCTTCAGAGCGCTTGGAGAGAAGGCATGATTCAAGATCTTCCTTCGCCTTGAGTCATCATCCTCGAAGAATTCAAAATTTCGAAGACTCCATTTGGAGCTGGTCTGAATTAAGCGGGGTTTTTGGAAAATTCGGAATGTCCACGACCTCGCGCTCCATAGATATCATGCCATGCTTGGCCATCAATGAAAGACAAATGAGACAAGCTAACAATAAAAACGTAAACAGAAGGTACCTAGTACTAGTTACATCTCGCCACACGTATCCATCTGCGAAGTAGAAAGTCGAGATTGATTATCATCACATCTTTTTTATCAGGTGTGCATCCTACGATCACGCTTTTGTCTTTAGATCCTTTGTTCTATCCAATCAATTACACGATACCAACATATTCATTCGCAAAGTAATTTGCATGCATCAGGATTGGTCGTCTTGAAGAAGCAACAGCTCAAACAGACTGGGATATACCTGAAATTACTATGTCAGTACGAAGTACAGTATATAGTAGTGAAAGGGTTCTAGGGCATGGTCTACAATTTGACTGAGTCTCAAAATCACATGAAACGATTCAAGCTCAAACAACTGATCATACATTATAGTGATTTTGATTGACTAAAACTCTAACTATATAGAATCAAAAGCTATTAAAGTGAATAAGGATACGCGGAGCATGTTCTCTCACCCCCAAACACAATCTTCCACAGGCTCTATGTGCAATGCACACACAATATCATTGTTATCTATGGGAAGCTCGTACTTTGTATAGGGAAGCGCTAGTGCCTCGCTAGCTAATACAATGCCCTCTATTATCACATGATCGATATCCTGACACAAGCCTTTCAATTTTTTCTTCTCAAAATAACTCGCTGACTCGAACTGACTTGATTCCTTTCGCCTTTGACAATATTCTGTTGGCGTTCCGTTTGCCCCTCCGGATAGCCAATCTCAAACTTATTTAAGAGAACCATCAGCAACAATTTGATTTGAGCACTAGCCCAGAAACGACCCGGGCAAGCAAACTTTCCTACGCCCCAAGACGGATTCTTTGAGCTCAAAGAAGAGAATTGGTATCGCTCCTCTTGGCCTGGTTTTTGCCGCTGTGTGTAAAATCTTAAAGGGTTAAACGTGTTTGGGGAGGGGTATATCTCGGGGTCCTTGTTGATGAGGTAATGGGTCATCGAGATATATGTGTTTTGGGGCAGAGTCACTCCATTTGAGAGTGTTCAGGTGCCGTAAGTTGACGATTGAAAGTCACTGGACAAGAAATACATGTTAGATATTGCGACTTCCCTAGTTGGGTTGGTGGTCATACTTAAGCCAAGTGTATTTACACGATGCGATTCCTTTATGAAACTATCCATCTTCTTAAGAGACGACAGCGTCCGAATAGTGATATCGGTGTCTTCAGCTTCTTTGGTTACCATTGTCAATTCCCCCTTCAAAGTTTCGAGGTCCTCCGGTCTAGCACAGAGATCTAGTATGGCGGTCGTCGCCACCTCTGCTGCTGTATGTATCGCAGCTGCGTTGAGAAAAAGCATTCGTGTTACTAGTTTGTCTGTTTCTGCATCAGGTCCACGAGCAGAGTCGATTAGCCATTGTACCATATCCGGATGCTCTTTCGAGGTAGTTGACCTGCGCTCTTGTATGAGTGGAAGTAGAAGCTTGCAGGCCACTGAAAACCGATTGCGGATCTGTTTATAGGATTTAAGGAAAGGAGCGATAATAGGGTGGAAAAATCTATAGTGCTTCTTGAGATCAGTAGCTACATTTTCGGAGCTATGGATTTCATTATTTAGTAGGCAAGCGAGAAAGACAATGTTCGCCTCACTCTTTAGTATAGCCTGTTGCGGTAGCCAACCATTCTGGATCTCTACATAGCTCCGGCCCGACAAAAGCACGAGCACTAACGCTAGAAACAAGTTCAATAGCGAGACCAAATAGCAGAAAGCTATAGTTGCTTGGCATTCCGTCAACCAAGCTGACCACTGGACATTTTGTACGTAAAAATCAACTCTACTCACCATCTTTGCTCTCGGTCTTCTCAATTTTAGAGTTTATTCTAAATGATATCTCATCGTATGTAGGTTGAGCAAGACGCCCTTTCAGTTGTAAGCGAGTTATACATAACTTAATGAGATCTAGCATCCAATACCTAAATTTTGAGATAGTTGCCCTGCACAAACAAGGAACTGCAGGTCACTTTCCTCCGCAATATCGAAGCCAGTATACGGACCAGCGTGTCGAACCGATGCAGTGAGGCGCACTTGTTTTCCTGGGAGAACACTGAAATCTTTCATGAACTTTCGAGAAACAATGACTCGATCCATATCTGTCGTCCATAATGAATGCACAAAGTCTTTATACTATTCACGTGTCAGAAACACATGTGGAAATAAAAGTCAAACAATCAGCCTATACCTTTGAATACCCTTCTTCAATGAGCTCCAAGCTGTGTTTGAAGAAATGGCTATCGGATGTGTTGCCCAAGAGTCCTGGTTTCTTGCCTACGCGAGGTATCTGACCCTGTTGCATTGTGGGTCGAATGACGAGTAAATATATAGAAAGTGGCCACTATAATCATCGACAGCATCTTTTCTCTTCCTTGTCAATAGAAGGATTTAAGCCATCTCTCAAAACAACAAAGAAATTATTTGAATCAGCACCGAGATAGTTGAGATAAAGACACTTATACCTGGGTTGAAAAAGTCAGTTACGGATCAGCAGTGACCCATCCAAGCAAGAATTACCCTACGAACTCAGCACAATGGAAACCACTTCCAAAAATCCTCGGCATTCCCTTTGATAGGGCTGCGAAGTTTGCTGGGGGTTTTTTTTCTGTGATACCTCTCTTCGCGAGTGACAGCTCATGGAAGCTTGCTGCTTCTAATATGGAAGGATGTCTCTTTCTTCCACGAATACGTCGAATACGTCGAATTCGTTTGGATTTCTTCCCTTGCCAGAATATGGCAGAGTATAAGTATCTAGAATATATTCCTTTCCCGTGGACTGGTTGTAATAATAAGGGCATATTCCTTGAGACCGAGCTGGTTTTGGATATGATGGTCATCTCAATGTTAGAGTATCAAGCAGTCGATTTCAAGGAAGCTATACCTGGACATCACAGCTCTGGGAAACAATTAATTCGAGGCCTGTTTTCCAAAACAACTCTTCGAAACAATCCTCTATCGAGTCAGGGAGATTCATCAACAAATCGTGGCGTCATAACACCAGTGAACTCTGATGATGGTTTACCAGATGACTCTACAAACAATGAAAGAAATACTCGCATCCGCTTCAAACCCCACGTCTGAACCATCCTTCCATTCAAAAAGCTTCAGAATCATCTTTAGCTTTTTTAAGTAAACAATTGGAAGCCTTCCTAGTCGCCCATCTCACTCATTCAACCGACAATTTCCGCTTCGCACAACTTTCAGGACACGATGCCAATGCTTCCGTCACATCCCCAGCATCGAGAACCTACTGGGATTGGGTACGCAATATTTTCGCCGTCCACACATCATGTCCCTATTCTTGGGACTGGATATCACGCGAATGAAATCGGAACGAGGAGACGAACCATTTTCCCCGCGCTCACGAAGTATCTTGCTACAGAGCTGGGTCGGCATCTTGCAGTCATGTGTCGCATGTACAACGATTATGACTCGTTGGCACGCGACAAGGCGGAAAAGAATCTCAACAGCGTCAATTTTCCCGAGGTTGAAAAGTGCGCCGGAAGTTCAATGACTTTTCATGCAACGGAAAAGCAGACAACGACGGAACTGCAAGAGGAAAAGCGTATTGATGGAAATCGCAGAATATGAGCGTGAATATCTCCTTGTTTTCAAAGCGAGATTGAGACCTTTGGTTGATGAGAAGGTAAGGGGAGTCTTGGATGTCTTTGTCAATGTGATGGATTTGGATGGGCAAACATATGTTACGAGATATTGCTAGTAGGATGACTTAGACATTTGTCTTTTGTAAGCCTGGATAGCTGGTTTATTTCTGTAATATTTTCTCCAGTTTGTTGTGTGTCTTGTTGCTCTCATTAGTAAATCACTCGCTGTCGCTCAGATATCTGTCTGTTATACTTCTACTATCTCAAGAATCATCCCGAACTTAAAATTGACGAAACTTGAAACATAAATCGGGAATCTGCATCATCCTCATCCTCATTGCCATACTGTATATACAGCATAGTAAGCTGAGACATTGAGAATACCAGCTAGACCTACCACCACCTATGCCAACACGTAAGTAAAACCACCTTACACTCCCTCACAAGATGTGCTCAAACTCAAACTCACACGCACATTTTCACACTCTATTCCATAACCAGAACCCGACCAGGAAGATATAAGTAGATAAATATCACAACCATCTAGATACAAAAGAATGCATCCCTAGATATATACAACAATCCAGAAAACCCCAAAGAAATTCGGATACCTTCAATCTAATCCTACCCCCATCCCATCTATCAGTCAAAACCTCAATACCAGATTACATTATAGTATATTATACCATACCATACCATATCATGTCACATCAATTTCTATCTCACCCACCCACGAATTCACAACTCCATATCAAAACACCAACACCACCATCCAAAACCTGTTCTTCAAATCCACGATAAAATTTAGCATCTCTCTCTCTTTCCTCAATCAGTTACTTACCTACCTACATTCCATCTTATCCCCTCACCCATTCCCCTCTCTCCAACAAAACTCCGAAATTCCCCAAATTCTCAAATTCCCCAATTCCCCAATTCTCAAACCCCCATCCTCCATTCCCCTCCCAACTTTCTCTTCGCGTCCCGATTTTCCCTCTCCTCGCCTCGCCTCCAACGTTCTCTCCTCGCCTCGCCTCCCAACTTTTCCCCACTACCCCCACTTATCCACACGCCCCACCCATCTCTTACTGTTACATATATATTATCTGCCTGTGTCACATCTATTCATCTACCTGTATTACATCTGCCGTATCACATATATATTCATCTACATATTACACATCAATCTACATTATAAATAGATATAACTACATATTCATCTATCTACATAATACATATTCATCTATATTATACATCTACATTATATATATTCCTTTAGATCATATACATTCGTTCATCTACATTATATATAAATTCAATATATTACAAACTTAATATTATATACAACTCAAAATACAAGAAATCAAAATAAATAAATAAATAAATACAATTATAAGTATTAAGAATAAGTATTTAATTATAATTCCGCTCTTTTACTCGCGAGGAATCTTCTATATTTCATTTTCCCCCTCTCTCGTTTTAACGAAGTATTAAAGTAAGAATACATATAGAAATATAGAGTATAGAGAAATAGTCTATCTATTAAAAAAGGTTCTAAGTATTAGAGTAAAAATTGATTCAAATCAAATTGATTCAAATCAAATTGATTCAAATCAAATAAATTCAAATTAAATAAATCTCATAATAAATCTCACAATAAATCTCACAATAAATCTCACAATAAATCTCACAATAAATCTCACAATAAATCTCACAATAAATCTCACAATAAATCTCACAATAAATCTCACAATAAATCTCATAATAAACTTCTCATCGTTTCATCTCGAAACAAAATCCAATCCAAGCAACTCATCAAATCATCAAACCGAAGTAATACTTCGCTTTTTAAATTTATTTATCTCTATTCACCTTCCCCTCCTTCAATATCCCCCTTCAAAATCATAAATATTTATATATTATATTCATACCTCCCCTCCCCTCCCCTCCCCTCTCCTCAGACAACACAATTAAAATAAATAAAAAAGCCATTTAAATAAACTTCAACAATATAATACCACCTAATTGTTTTCAGACAAAAAGGTAAAAGAGAATCGAATCATAATCGAAACCTACAATAAACTACTTCCCCTCTCCCCCCCCCCAAAAAAGAACCTAATCACCACCAAAACCCCTCACCTATCTATCCCAAACAATTAGATTCTTCAATCACTATATCAGAAACACACATACACACTTTTATCACACACACACACACCCCTCTCACCTCATCTCATCTCTATGTATGATACGCCCCCTTACATACAATCCAATTCTAAATTCTCACACAAACAACCCCGCTTATGCATCCATGCATACATTGATCAAATATGACATACTCTTCAATGTTCACCCCTCTTTACCATCACCATCACCATCATCATCATCACCATCATCATCATCATCATCATCATCATCATCATCATCATCATCATCATCATCACTATCACAGAAAACAAAAACAAACCCGCGAAAAAAAAAAGAAAAAAAAAAGAACGCACAATGAAAACGAAAAAAAAAAACTCTGTACTAAAATGTATATGTATGTATGTTCCCCCCCAAAAATCCATTATTCCATCCAAAAACACTGCCTCGGCCCATCATCCATTATCATATCAAAATAAGGGGTATATGAAGCTTTGTAAAAAAAAAAAAAAAAAAAAAAAAAAAAAAAACCATGTCCAACATGATAAGCAGTCAATCATTCAGAAGATAATGCCCTCCTCATCTCCCCCTCGTTCCCTCGCTCCCTCGTTTCACCCCTCTCACCCATCAACCATCAACCATCAACCATCTACCATCTACCCTATGTAACCCCACCCACCCATTGTACCATTACACCTTCTCTCCCACCCGCCTCTTCCATTTCCCATCATGAACAGTATTTTTTTGTGCATTCGAATCTCGAAAGTTTCCATGTAAATAAGTGCTCCTCCTTTCCTGCCTATTTATCTTCCTTCCTCAAAACGGAATATAAGGAAATGGGAATGTAGTTGACCATCAAAGTCCAGGAATGCGCAATAAATAAATAAATAAATAGACGAATGAGACAAAAAGCGATCCAGCCACTTTTATCTGGTATTAGTTTGTGAACTTCTTGCTTTCGGATTTTCAAATAGGAAATGTGGTATGCTGGGTATGTGTAAATGTGTGTGGTGCAACAAATGGAAATAGAATGCAAAATCTGAGTCGCGTCGGTAGTCTAGTCGGCTATGCTGGCTGAGGAAGTATTGTGTATGCAATGTCTGTGCTTCTAGGTAGGTGAGATGCAAAAGAAACTTGACAAAAATTGGTCCGCGTGAAGTTAATATTCTGAATCTTCAGGTAGATTTTCAGGTTCTGGTGATTGTAACTCGGAATCATCGGGGTGCATCTAAGTTGCGAGAAGAATTGGTTAGTCTTGTGTGTGTTTGTATCACTGAAGCTGAAAAGAAAAGGAATATTAGGTTGTGACGAGCGCATTGATGATGATGATGATGCCACCCAACTTAGGTAACCAAGGACTTTTGCTTTTGACATTGCTTTTGGGCAGGGTTCCAAATAGTCTGGATTGCAGTCCAATAATCAGAGTTTCCCAATGTTTAAAAGCAATACGATATTCAAAATAGATTTGGCATCTCAAACTATTGGAATAGTTTATTTGAATTTAGGCATTCAAAACCTCTGAATGCTGGACTGAAGTCTGGACTATTGGGCACCTTGATTTTAGGAAACTTACCAGTTCAGTCCATTTATCTTTGCAAGCCGTAGATGTAAACCCGGTCCCAACTTTCTGTGCCACAATGCGCCATTTTTCTTGTTCGTAATCATGGACCGCTGTTCGAAGTTTTTGTACCTGAAAGTTTCAATCAATTATTGATTCTCAAAAGACCAAATTCCAATATCTTACCGTCTCATCAGTCCATTGAGTTGTCTTGGCCTTCAATTTTGTGCAATAGCGGACCTGTAATGTCCCTGAAGAGCGCCCTGGGAAGAACTCTGCAATTTGCTTCCAAGTCAAAGCCTTATTCTCTTTCAAATCGACCAGTAACTGATCATCCTCGGGAGTGAACTTTAACTTTGGACCTCGCGGCCTTTCTGCAGGCATTGGCATTCCAGCAGTACCAACGACACTAGGTGCACCTTGCGACATGATACCTAAATCTGGTCCTTCGCCAAGACGAGCAATTTTTGCGCCTCGAGGTCCTTGGTTAGGCAATGCATGACTGTGAAAAGCCTGAGGTCCACCACCATAACCACCCATCGTTTGTTGAGCCATGTGTGAAGACATGCTTTGCATCTGCCCATGCATTTGGCCTTCTGATACCCTTCCCATCCCAATGTCCAAATCGTCATGAGTTCTTGCCCTTTTCCCTGCACTAGATGGCTGTTGTATTTGCGCAGCCATATACCCGATGTGTTGCCCACCTCCATATTGAGGAGACTGGTGATGGGCCATGCCGTGTGGATTTATCAATACTTGATGGTGGTGGTGATGTTGTTGTTGTTGCTGTTGATGTTGCTGTTGATGTTGATGATGCCCTCCAAGTTGAAGGGATTCGAGACTTTGCGCACCAACTTGCTGGAGCTCTGGGTGATGCGACCCATAAACGCGCTCTGGTTGTTCTTCGGATTGAGCAGCATAATCGATATAAGGATCGTGCCCTGGATTGTGGCGTGAATAGCCAGACATACATGGATTCCTCCACAGCGAACTGCTCTCGCAGGTCGCTGGGGGTAATTCTAAAAGGTGTTGAAGTATTGCCGCAGCGCGTTATGTTTCCAGAACGCTTGTTGTGGTTTTGTTGACCGTTGTTTACAAAGCAGATGCGGCTGTGCGCGTTTCGAAAACTTATCTATATAATGCCGTTATATAGGTGAGAGCCGAATAATGCATACCTTGGTAATATGCAATTTCCCAGCGACCAAAATGTTTCCAAACTTATTTGGCAACTTATTGTATGAATGAACCGCTGTAGATTAGAGCCGTGGATGAGATGGTAAAGGGAAGGAGAAATATCAGAGACAGAGGGGGCGCATCTGCATTTATCTATCGTCTGATCTTTTTAAGGAAAGCTTGCATAGAAATCAATGGCGTCGGGCAGTAGCAGTAATTAAAATGACCAAAGCGTTCCAGCGATTCGCATCGAACGAGACAGCTTCCGTGTTGCGCAATGCAAATGATGCATGTTGGCAGAACTTTAGCAACGTTCTCTGCCGGGGAGATGGGAATTCTATTATGCCTGGCTTCCCAATTAGGGTTCCAAGGTGAGAAGATCCCGAGCCAATGCTTGTAACGCTCAAAGCATGGTTATCCAAAGAAGGCTTGACAATCTTGACATACAGGGAAGGGGGTGATGAGTAGACCCGCCAAGAAGATTTGGTATCGAAAGTTAGGCAGAGTGGAGGTGGACAACCGTGGGAAGAATGTTGGGTTCTCAGGGCATTAGAGCTCTGGAAGAAGTATAGAAGCTTTTGAAACAAGAAATGGAATTGTGGCGAGAATAAGAAACCGGACAACAGGGATTTAGGCCCACTTCACCCAACCATCTTAACTCCTGGATGAACTTTTACTTCCCGAGCCAACGTAAAAAAAACCCCCTCGTCCTCGTCCCTATTGAAGTGTGGAGAAGTAAGGCCATGTTCCACCGGCGCTGCGACCCTCTTTCTGGGTTCGAAGCATGAATAATAACAAAATTTGTTTTAATGCTCAGGGATTATGGGATTAAAAATAGTAACGAGGCAGGATGTGATAGGATAATGACGATTGAAGAACGGAGATGAATTAAATGGCAAAATAATGCGTTGATTTGTCGAAGTGGCCTCTTTACCCTCTTTGCCTTACTCGAGTAGACATGCAAGAATCGTCAGGCTCAATAGGACCTTTGGCCGAATGGTGTGGTAAGGGTGCATAGGGACTGATCATTAACCCTTGAGTAGGCAACGAAGATACCTAAGTAGCTAACACTGGCTCGGGGAGTGGTTCCCAATCCCCAATCCCCAATCCCCAATCCCCCAATTGTAGATTCCCGTTTCTGCTTGAAGGTCACATTTAACCATTTAGCCATTTAACATCCACGCTATCCCTCTCCATATCAAATTCCAGGGCTATAAATATAAAATCTCCGAGAGCAACCGCTGGGAATTCCCCTTTTTTCCTACCCCTTGTACGTACTTACTTAAGTCGTGGGAGATTTTCTCATTGATCCATTCATCGGATGATTCCCATTGAAAAAGCAATGAGAACGTGAAATGACGCGTGAGATGAGGGTATATGGGTAGCAAATAACGGAGATTTGAAGTCGTAAAGGCTACCATTCCAGCAAATAGGATAATCAAATCGGTTCATGGATTGGAATGATGAATGGGCCGGCTTGGGCTGCCTTATCGACAGTGACCCTGTTTCTTAACCTTAACCCCAGCGAAGAAGGCTGAAGAACAATGTCAGAAGGTTCTTCAATGATCCCAATGATGATCCCGATCCACCTTGCAGATTTCTATACTTATCTTCGTATTTGAGGTTGTGTCTATGTAACATACCTCCCTAGGCAATGTAGGTATTTTCTTTTGGGTTGGTCTGTCTGCCGGCAGTGACATTCAATGTGGAATGGAGAGATCATAGCTATGTCCTCTAGATGCTGAAGGAAAACAGACTCGAACGTGTATTTGTTCCCAGGGGGCAGTCGAATCGAATCATGAATGGAGACATTACAGCCCTGTTTAGCTCTCAGATTGGTGACATTGATGGAGTTGTTCGCAACTTTGCCCGTTTATGCTTTTTTCATTGTCGCTCCTACACTTTTTTTCTTTCTTTCTTAAGGCATTGATGTTGACAACCAGGGTCTGTAACCCATTCACAAAAGCAATATAATTCAAATGACATGATTTCGACTTCTTTGCTCAAAACCCTAGGGCAGCATGAATGATCGGAGCAAGGGAGAAGTACTAATATGGACCAAGCTGAGTATTGGATTTCTCGAAGAGGGAATGTGTAATTGAAGAGCTGTACGCATTTCCATGGTGACAAGGTTTCTGATGTCGATTGTTGCTTCTCCTGATACTATTTTGCCCGTATGCTTCCAGTATGGTCGCAGTCTCTAGGTACACTACACCGATCGATCAATTGAGGGTATGGATCAATTGGATCCAAGGGAACGAAACGAAAGGGGAATGCGTGCCGACTGAATATATTGGCCGTGGGAATTGGATGAAAAGAGAAAGGGAAGAAGAGGAAAAGAATGAAGAGAAGTTTAATTTTGATTTCATTAAAAGACTCGACGTATTGCCTAGGTATTGATTTACACTTTCGGAGAAAAGCGAAGAAGGAGCCACTCTTAACCTCATGTTTGTGCTGAGTACATACTCTGTACATGTATTGATTCAAAATTTCTATGTCCTTCAAACTTAATCTTTGTATCTCCTTTCACCATCTTCCTGTTTGCCAATTGTACAGAGCAACCAGCATGACCTGAAAGGGATGTATGTAGTATGTCCCAGGTAGGCATATAATCTATCATCTACAGTACCGGTACTTGACTGAATCCTCATGAACCAACCGATGGATGGATGTCCAAAGTTAGAAGTAACCTTGCCACTGCCCCCAAAGAGAAAACATACCAGTACCGATAACAAAGCGTTTGCAAGGTGGTGCTAATTGATTGGCGTGCATACGGCAGATGTAAAATGTATGTTACGACGACCATCACAGGTGTAATGGTACAGATTTTCCTGCAGGTCCCGTATCAGTGGTCGGTCGGCTCAAGCCTTACATTCCCAAACCAGCGAAAGACCCCGAACCAAGATTTGCGTGGTGGCCCTGGTGGGTGGATCGTCATATTGTGATAGGTAAGCCCTTACTCATCTACCTTTTGCTATGATCTTTCCCTCCACATTCGAATCTGGCTGTGCATCCATCCATTGCAAGTTTTACCTTTGGCTCGTTTGACACGCCGTTCTATAAATACATCTTTCACTGCAAGGAAATGCATGGATGGGATGATGTAGCACCGTAGCAGTGATTCGTACCCACTGTCGATCATACATGTGATATGTAAAAAGCGCAGCAGCAAGGAGGCGAACGTCAAACGAGAGCCTTGTGTAACCATCGACTAGACTAGACTTCAGGTTCTAGAGATGGCGGTATGGAAGTGAACAGGCAGTAGACGCTAGATGGTCGACCTGGCAAAGTGCATACACAAAGAGTGAAGGGTGGGTTTCGTATTTGTGACGCATACATGGAACAGGAAAGATATGGAGTTCAGCTGTATCATATGAGTTGCAAGCTAAAAGACGGTGTGGTTCAACTGCCTACCAGGGCAGGAACTCTGATAAAGATGGGACATTCATCCAGTGTTGAATCTTGAGATATTTGGAATTCCAAGAAACTTTGAGTATTGGCAACAATTTGAACATTTCAAGCAATTTGAGCTTTCAAGCATTTGAACCAATTTAAACATTCAAAGCATTTCATATAATCAATAACTTCGAACATTGAAAATAATAATTTTAAATACCAAGAGTAATCTGAACATTGATATTAATTTCAATACTCAAAGTATCTCGAATGTTGAGAACAATTTGAATACTCAAGGCAAGTTAAAGTTCCAAAGCAAGTTAAAGTTCCAAAGCAATCTAAACGTTGATATTAATTCGAACATCGAGAACAATTTAAATATCCAGTGCATTTTGAGCAATCAAAGCAATTTGAACATTGAAAATAATTGGAATATTCAAAACCTCTTGAACAATCAAAATAATTCCCACATTCAAAGCATTTCGAGTATCCACCTAGGTAGGTATTGAAAGCATTTTGAACTTGAGAATGATTTCAACATTCGAAGAAAAATGAAACAATAGAATATCAATACCACAACTGATACATTCACAGAGCTTTTGAAAGTTCAAAATTAACAACACATCATCGTGGCATGATCAAATTCATTTCATTTCGCTACTATATTATTCATCTACAAAAAATACATTGTTACAATGCGTGTTCGCATCAAACGCCCGTTGCCCAGCCCGATTTGATACAGATGCACGCTGATTAATTCATCCTCCCAGTTCCAATCTTCCTTCCCGTATTGTTCTACTTCTTTTTTTTCCAACCCCCTATATCATTATATCTAAGCAAGCTTGTCCTCATTGTCAACCCAAATGTCCTCCAATTCAGCAAAGTTCTGGAAATGCAAAGGTCTGTGAAGGTCGTTATAGAAAGGCGTAGGCGTATCGATCTTCACATGTATCGGCTTCTTCTCCAAGCTTCCAAAGGCACTTCCCATAAAACTATAGTTCCATGAATTGGTCTCGGGTACCAAGAAGTATCCACGGATCTTGTCACTAAGCAGAAGCTGACATTTCTCTCCCATGTTCGTGCTGAAGCCTTGTGGTTGGTCGCTACCGAGATCTTTATTCTCCGCACCCCATTTATAACCATGAGGCGTGAGCGCCCATGATGCTAGTGAGACACTTCCGGGAGTGAATGAAACAGTCATAGTAACCGTCTTTTTGTCCCATGATTTATGCGCATTCATGAGACGTGCATGTTGGGTGACATCCATGGCTGTCATATATGGCGGTTCGTTACCAGAAACGGTGTGAATAATTCCGAGAGGTTCCATTTGGTCTAGATACTCGTGTTGTGGTAACTGCTGAGGCAATTGTACATCGCGTGTACTACCAATTTGAGGTACCATTACGATACAGCGGATTTCCTTCACTTGGTCATTATCTGGGGGAGATGAACCATACAAATATCCAGCCACTTGAACTCGCAAATCCGCAATTGTGATGAAGCGCTTCAAGATGTTCTTTGGCATAATATAAGTGTAGTGATCATCCTCTTTGATGTCATCCGAAGAGATATAGATATTGTTAGATCGTGTCCTCAAGTTCGAAGTTGCAATCGCTCTAGTTCTCCATTCAGTCTTCGATGCAAAGGTTTGTTGTTCGAATTGCGAGGTAGTGGTGACAATAATATCCTCTCCGTGAACGTTTTGGGTCTTGGTCGTGACAGCTGTAAGCTGCTGTTGTTCTTGTTGTTGCTTTTCGATTTCGGCCGCTTGCTGGCGTTGCATCGATGGAGCACTGATTTCCATACCCAAAATAATATCACGTACTTCACTACTGGTAAGACTGGAAGTGTTGACATTGTTCTTCTTGCCGTAATCATTCAAAATGAGATCACGCAGTTGGGTTTCAACCTTGATCCAATCTTCATCCGATAATGTGGGCCAGATGTGATGCTCTTGAGTGATCACAGTCTTGTCGGGTCGAAGGAGTAACTTTGTCTTATCCTGATTTACGTGTAAAGCACGCAAGATGAGGATCAAACGAGAGAATGCAGTGTACGATGAAATTGACTTTAGCCATTCGTCGTAAAGATTGAAGAGAACCATCTGAGGTTCAGTGGCACGAAGAATCATATCACCGAGCTTTTCGACCTTCATGGCGGCTTGGAAGGGTAATTGCAGCTCAGAGGCACGGATTGATATATTGGGGAAGTCGAGCAAATGTACCTCAAGTGGATCAAGAAGACCCTTTCTCGTAACGATGAGCTGTTTCGGTTGCTCTTCGATAGGCAATGATCGAATAAGAGCGGCAACTTCTTCAGCAGTCTTCCACTTAGCTAATTGTCCCAGACGTTTCTGTCCTGCCCAGACACTTGTATGAATAATCTTCAAGAAGAGTTGTCCAGTACGAGGGTTGAAAATGAAAATTGCTCCGTTGATTGGTTTAGTTGTCAAGTTACCTTCAAATGTCTTGTGGATAGTAACACGGTAAACATTTGTGTCGTCGATGAAGAGTTGAATTTGGTTGCTGAAAAGTTCAGAGTAATTTTGAGAATTCAAAAACTCTTGATTACTTTCGGACGCATACAATTGAAGACCCTTCCTGATACGTTCGCGTAAGACGTAGAGAGCTGGATTTGCCTTCATGATTTTGGCCATAGCTTGCTGTACCAATTGCTTGAGACCGGGGAAGTATTGCCCATATGCCGAGTAGAGATTGTAAGCAAGATCGATACCAATCATTAGACCAGTGGCTGAAGGATAAATACTCATACTATCGGTTGTATAATCAAGGTATTTTGCGCGGACGTATCGTTCAATGTCGTGAGAATCATAATCTCCGTAACGAAGTTGAACATCTACCCAGAACTTGTTCGTCGTGGTAGCTTCAATTACGTCTTTCGTGTCAAACAGAATGGAGGGGCGAGTGACGTTCCATTTGTGGCTTGCGAACAACAGAATATCAGCACAAGAGCTGTTCATCTTGTAAGACTTTCTGGGATGAATAGTCTCCTTCTGTACGGTCTCGATGCCAAGCTGCTCCAATTCTTGATCAAATACTTGTGCCAGATCCATTACTACACTCTCATGTATTCTATAAGACGAGGTTAGTGATGAAGATAAAATTGGTGGACTCATTGAACTTACTTCTGCCAAAGATGGGCACGGAAGATTTGGATGAGAGAAATCTTCAAAGTTGGAATTTTGCCGTGCAAGAAAATTCCGGTAAGATCTAATTGGACTTGGAAACCAACATAAACATTGGCTCTGTTGATTGTCTGAATTTACACCGAAAGTCAGCTTGTGTTCATGGTTTCAAGTTAATAGGACATTGTAAAGTGAAATTTGCCTCATAGGGCTTTTCGTTGTTCCAAATTGTGTAGGATATTGTAAAGCAAACATTGCTTGAGAATATTTTCAATAATTTGAATTGGATAGGACATTGTAAAACCATTTTGCTTGAGAATGTATTCATGTTCCAAAATGAACGAGACATTGTGAAAGAAATTTTGCTTGAGAATACTGTTTCATGTCTCAAACTGAACTTGACGATCAAATATCCTCTCAGACAAGACATGAATTGAAATGTTGTAACTTACAGGTGACCACCAAAGTGTAAATCGACGATTGGGAATCTGGTTAAGACCCGATCTTTGCGCGTTTGTCAATTTCTTAAACTTCATCGACCTGGAATCAAATGTTAGCCAAATTCGGCATGTAGTTCGGGGTGAAATGATGCTACTGACTCTTCAAACCCGCTGTTATGAAGTACAAGGTAATCGTGACGGAGATATAGCTGGTCTTTGTCGACTCGGAACCCAGCCCAATTCGTTGCCTCGGATTCAAGGGAGATGTCTTCGATCTTGAAGCTGTGCATTGGCGGAGTATAGCGCTCAGATCCCTTCTTGCGCAGGAGTAAACAGGGTACTTCTTTCACGTTGCCAGATATCTGGGCTACGAGTTCAGGAGTTCTTCGTGAACGGCTCGGAACCCTCTTCATACGTTTCGTGGTCCAGACGCTGAGACCCAATGATCTTGCCAGTGCAACAACGTCCCAGAAGAGAGTCTTATTGCAGGTCTCGCTCAGAGCGAACCCAAGCGTATTCTCGGGATACACGTACCAGCCGTCAGAATCGATCAGACCAGCAAGAACAGCGAGACGAACTTCACGCGTGTTCTTCATGTAAATCGACGGGATGTGCTTCTTGCCGGCCTCGGGTCCAGTAGTTTTGCAAGATACACCAAGCTGTTGGAGGGCACGTAGAAGGGTATCAACCCCTGTTTTACAGCCGGCCGAAGGATCGATCGAACCGGCTGGAGATTCGACCATGTCGATTATCTGACTCAGGAGCTGATCTTGCTCTTCAGGCTGCAAGTCACCGTATGCTCGACGTCCACTTTGCAGGCGATGGACTCGTCGTTGAGAGACAAAGTCATCCGGGAGATTACTATTCCCAGTTCGGTCGCTGGGTTCTTCGTCGTTCACGGCTTGGTACTCGGTGATATCATCCTCGTCGTCGCTAATTGTCTCGATGAGTTCCGTATCGAGCTTATCATCCTCATTTTTAGACATATCATTGACATCTACAAGTTCCTCAGGAGCATAGCGTCTTGATGGATGATCATTGACGTCGATGTCGGCTTTTGGCAAGGATCTGTTACCAATGCGAGTCCTGCCAACGGTCGCATACGAGAGGTTCCCGTGCCAAACAAGGTGAATGTCTAGCTCCGCAGCGTGAGAAATGATAAACTCCCTAACTTCATGCTCGTGATTACCGAAGATTGTGCTTGAGCTATGGCTGCCATCTCCTAACCAGAGACCAAGAAAGTAGGGGTTGACCGGGACATCTTGCTCGGGCAACTCGAATCCAGGAGAACGAAAGAGCCTGTGCTTAGATCTCTCGTTTTCATCCAATGCTGCGAATTGGGTTGCTGTCAGTAGAACAGTGTCGTAGTATTCGGCGGTGGAAACGTCTCGGGATGCGGTACTTTGGAACTTCTGGAGAGTCAGTGTGTTTTCTCCCTCGTCGTTATCATTCCCAGTCTCGGATGTCCCGTCATAGGCATTACCGTATCCTTTCTCCCGGTGGAGGACTAGAATATGGTTTCCCGTGACAACGAGGTCTTCTTTACGTGAACCAAACTTGATTCGGTAAAGCTTGTCTTTGCCACTGACGATATTGAAGGCTCGACGGGGTTCACCATCCGGACCGAGAAGTAGATCCCCTTCCTTAACGTCCTGAACGACGACGTCATTACCATCGTATCGTAAGACTCTCGTGTCCCACGCAAGACACGCTTTTTCCCAGAATAGACCCTCCCAGGATGGAAATGCTGTCGCCTTGAAGAGTGTGTGTTCAAGAATTGTTTCGACACCACCGAGCGCTTGAATAACATCGGTACGATAGGCGTTAAGGTTCCACAATTTACCATCATGACGTTGACTAGTCCACCAGAATGGATTACTCTTCATAAGTTGGTATGTCTTGAACTCGGTACGCGCGCGGAATCCTTTGTCGAAACTCAAAGTGCTCCTATCCTTTTGGAAAAGAGTGTTGATACGAGGTAATCCACGATCCCAACTATCTTCAAGATCCTCTAGTGTCAATCTTCGGTTTTGTTGATTTGCCTCTTGACGTTTCTGAGAGTATTCAGTCCACACACGCTGAGAGTCAATGAATTCTGCTTCCCATGGTATGATGTATCTGAAAATGTTAGGAATAAGAGTGTCTTCGTCATGAGTCATGCCTGCACGATAATGCGTAACGCCAACATCGGTTTGCTTGGACCATCTTTTATCGCTTGTAGGAATAAGGATATGTGATCCAGATATCATACCAAGACCACCAAGTTCCTTAGGGGTGTAGAAAACCGCAGGAGGGAAACGAGAAGGCATCTTAGAATTAAGACCGATCTTGACTCTGGTCTGAATCTTGGTTTCACACTTCACAATGGTATCTAGTAAATTGACCGTGGATACGGCTGCTTCACGATAGTATGTGAAAAGGGCGATCAAAGTAGTGTTCCACTTATTAGCGATCTTCGTGAATGTGGTCGAACCCGAGGACATCAGAATTTGACGAATGCGATTGTTGAATTTTGCAATATCCTCCTCGGTAACCTGCAAGAATGCATGTGCCGTTCTCTCCTTACTGGTATTATCGACTAAGGACCAGACGCTGTCCTTGACCGGGAATTCGTCATTTTGGTTACGAATCTTAGGGAGAATTCGAACTTCGAACCCGCACATAGAGAAAAGTAAATTAGGGTTATCTCGGCTGTATACACTTGAAAAGGTATCATCCCATTCGATTGTAGTAACAGATCTTGGTAAGCGGTTCTTCAAGTCCCAGAAGACAGCACGTCCCAAGTTGACATCGTGTCTCATAAGACGCATTCTAGAATCTCTTGGCCAACATTTCTTGTTCTTGTAGCCGATTACATTTTCGAAATTAGGATCCGGTTGCTCTGTCAGGAAACGCTGGATAAGATCGCGTGATTCATCAGCCGAAAAGCGGAAGAATACCCAAATGCGATCAATATATCTAGTGTACAGACGAATGGGATGTCTCGTTTCCGTCTCGCGGTCGCGGAATTGCAGGAAGTCGTTAGGACCCGCTGGTGGACCGGCAATTTCACTAGCGCGTTGTAGACCAAGTAATAAAAGATCGAGAACAAGTCCATAGTACTGGAAAACGAAAGCCGAGAATTGAAGACCTCTGATCATTCCGTAACTGTTCACGTGATTCATATCTTTGTAGGTCAGTTGAACGTTGTTTTTAGATGATATGTAATCAGCCAGATTGTGATCCATAATGAGTCGAAGTAGACGATTAAGAAGAGTCAGATCGATCTTCTCATACACCTTGGATAGTTGTGTTTCGATCATGACGTTGCATTCTCCATCTGCAGTCTCCCAAACTTTGTCGAGGTTGTTGATACCTTGAGCCCATTTATAGGTTAACAAGGGTGGGACTTCGGAATCGGAAGGCTTGATCCAGGCAGGGAAAAGATGGCGTTGATCGGCTTGATACCAGAGGTATTGATCTAGATAGGCATCACTGATCTTCTCCACGGGTTCGATATCATACACAGGGTTGATTGTGCTATAATTGTCGTTCATATCAATTCCCACTTCTTTGAAAGCTCTCTGGGTTAGTAGGAAGCGCTTGATTCTCTCCAAAGTAGTTCCAGGACTGTCATAAGCTTGCTCAATCAAAGCTAATTCCTCACGCTGACTCTGGTTTAGTCGTCCCTTGACAGAGTATGCTTCACGAAGTCGTTCCAACGCAAGGATAAGGATTTTGGTGTCGTGCTTGTATGAAACACTGGGGAATGGAATGGGTGAGAATTTTCGTGACTCCAGCCAATGAACAGTGGTTGTATAGATAGCAACAGCTTCTTCAGAAGAGACGTATGGACCGTCCTTCATGTAATTGTGTTGTCTCTCTTGTTCGGCCTTGAGCCAAAGTCTTGTTAGACGACCAAGATTCTTCTTTGCAACTGTTTTATCGACAGTCGCTCCTCGACGAATACGCTCTCGATTGTAGTGAGCGACGGAAATCCACCAATCCGCCTTACTCTTCACATAACGAAGAATGATATTCTCGATAGGTGCTGGTAAGCCAGGAACCTTCCAAGGAATGTTACTCTTCCAGCATCTCCATGCCTCTGAAAGATGTTGAAGTACAGTTTGAACCTTGTTTTGCTTGATACCCTCCGGCATCATATCAAGAAGATCGGCCATAACCGATGCTCGCAATTCAAGATCAAAGTGCGACTCTACACGTTGTTTTGTGACTGTCTTTGCAACACCTTTACTGTGACGTCCTTCAAATTGCCTAGAAAGGAGATTTCCAAGCCATCTTTCAAGTAATGGAATTATACCACGCATGAAGAAGAGCCAAACTCTCCAAGCAGGTGCCCAGAAGCCGCAACCAGGCCCTTTGCCTACTGGTCCAGAGTTGAATCGATAATAGATTAAATGCTTCAAATCTTTACACGAACGAATTTGATGCATCAGCTTGTACTTATAACGGTACATTCCGGTCAGCTGGCCGACGTGATTGAAAGCGTATAAAATACCATCTGCAAGTTGAAAAGCGTCGATATTGCCGAGTCGATACTGGACTTGTGCGTCAACAATCAACTTTGTCATTTTCAAAATCTCTCGCATCAGATGGAACGCATTTCCGAATCGGGACTTCTTTCTTTCCTTTGTTGTTAGTGTCTTGACAGGCTTCAAATTGAAATTATAATCAAGATGCAAGTATGTAAGGTTCTTGCGATGAATAAGAAGATTCAACATGTTGAAACCCTGCCTGCAGACTTGAAGTCCAGCTTCAACCCAATCAATTGTTGTTTGCTGGAAGAACTTCGTTTGCTTCAACGATTTCATCAAGCTTTGTTTACTTTGTGCTTTCGGCTTCCTCTTATGCAACTCGTTCAAAACATAAGTCTTTAAGAGCTTCTGGTATGAAACTCGAACCTTTACTGGCTGACCTTGAGGGCAATGCTCAAGATACCACTGCTTTACTAGAGGTACATCTTGTGCCCGAACCATGCGACCGGATCTTCGATCGAATGGAAAGGGAGCCCACCACAAGGAAATGGCTGAAGCTGTTTCGCTAGTGTATAACTCCTCGTCCGCGAGGAATGGCTCAGCATCACCTGGCAGTCTGAAAGCGTCTTCTTCTGGCTCTTCATTGCTACCTGGACCAAATATTTCGTCTTCGTGACTGATGGTTATGTTTTTTGGGGCAACAGATCTGGAAGAAATTGGGTTGATAACGGGATCAAAATAGAATGCCGGTAAACTTGGATCTTCAGCACGAACATATACCACTTGCGGATGCGAAAACCAGGAAAGCTTAACGCTACGAGGTAGTGAATTGTATAAGTAAGGAAATGCTACACGGTACTCTGTTCGAATTGGAGCTCGGAAGATGATGCGATCGATTGCATTGAACTCTCCGAAGTCTTCATCATTAGGATCCACATCTTTGTACAGAGGTTCAAAACGTGGGCCACCAGGAATAGCAACATTCAAAGCCTTGGCTGTCTGAAAGCTTTTCAATTCGAACATGTGAAAGTAGTTCTTGTCGACTAAATCACTCAGTAATTGTCGACTCAATCGATATAAAGTCGCCATTTGAGGTAAAGTAAGATTCCATTCCTTGTAACTCGGGCCGTTGACATGTGGCGTGTCAAGTAGTGGTCGATTTTCGTAAAACCATTCTAAGACAGCAGCATCCTCTCCTTCATCGAGTTCCAGTTGAATTGGCTCCAGTGGTTCGACATCTTCGATATTCTCCGACCATGAAAGGGGTGGTTCTTCGTCATCGAATGGCGGAAATCTCATTCTCTTGAAATGCCGCCTATCACTCTTTTCTCTTCTCATACAAATCCACATCGTAGCCCATTGTGCGTGAAACACTGGCTCGATAACTCTTGGTATTTCATTAACCAAAGTCAAGCATCCGTTAACGTGGTACAGCACCTTTACCTCCCTCGCAGACTCCCAAGGCATTGGCATGTTCTCCAGCAATTTCATCACGGCATGTGGCATGAATTTGAGTGCACCGAGATAACTTCGTTTATCACTGCTGAATTTTTTTTGTGATACATCTCCGATATCCTTAACGATCTTCCGCAGATGCTCTGGTGGCATATCAGCTTTCTGAGTTTCTACAAAACCACCCTTTCGTTTTTCGCCGAATCTATTTCGCTGTGTTCGTAACCAATCCTTCTTCTTCTGTGCAAACTTCGCAACATGTGGATCCGCCGGTGGTCGATAACCTGGAGGAGGAGGAGCACCAGGTGGCGCGCCCAAAGGCATGGATGGAGGCGCAGAAGAGCTCCATCCAGGCGGGGGAGGTGGTGGAATTGATGACATTTTTAATGTCTTGGGTACCGAGTCCCAAATTCCATCAACAAGTCGCCTTTTGAATAGAACTTCACTTTGTCGTTGATAGGTATAAAGTTGATGAATGTGTTGTCGCGAGCGCGTTCAGACAAATTTTAACACTACACGGAGAGCTTAAGGAAATGCCCGCTAGCGCATCCGTTCAATTAAGCTTTAAGTTTTGTTGCCTGAATGTTAAGGTGCTGATGTAAGCACGAGGCGCAAGGGCTCTCTAATTGGCACGTGAATGATCTAACTATAAGCGTGATAGCTCTAGCGAGTTATCGCGCACGAAGAATTTGTTCAATTTGACAAAACTCAAGAATCAATCGACAACGCCAACGACCTCAATCGACCTCCGAATCAGAAATTCGCCAACATGTCGTCCAACAGATTGACCTACAGACGCCGAAACCCGTGAGTTTCAATTATACAACGTTGGAAGAAGAGCCATATATTGATTAAAATAGATACAACACTCGATCCAACAAGGTCAGAGTTGTTAAGACCCCCGGCGGCGAGCTTCGTTATCTTCACATCAAGAAGGCCGGTACTGCACCAAAGTGCGGTGACTGCGGAATTAAATTGCCAGGTGTAAGTTGATATCTTTCGATTGAATTACAAGGGAGGAGGAAGAAAGGAAAACTCGAAAAATCATTCGCCAGGTTGGAATACAAGCGCGAGACAATTATCTACATGGCACCAGTTTTTATTTAGCGATGGCCGATATGGGCTCCGGGCTCTCGAACGTAGCGATGGTTGATTCCAACGGAGTTTTGATTATTAAAAAATTGGTTATGGAAATGCTAATTCATTTCCTGTAGATCCCAGCCCTCCGACCCCGCGAATACTCCCAGATCTCCCGCCCAAAGAAGACTGTTCAACGTGCCTACGGAGGATCAAGATGTGCCAACTGCGTTAGAGATCGTATCGTCAGAGCTTTCTTGATTGAGGAGCAGAAGATTGTCAAGAAGGTTCTCAAGGAGTCTCAACAAAAGAAGCGTTAAGCGGTTGATTAGTTCTGGGTCCTTTGGTGTTTGACTGGGAAGGCTGGAATGAATCGCAGCAGGAAATAGCTGTATAAATCTCAGGGCTTCCACCAATTCATGAGCTTCGACTACACTGAGTGCCTGTCCATTGTGAGGTTGGCGTCAGAATGCATAAAGGTGAATGGGGTTCGATTCGGATCTGTTCACCGGTTAGTGAAGCAGGCAATTAATCGGGGTTTTCGAGCAATTTATGAAAATACTGCAAAGACAATGTTCGCCTTTTTCTACGACTATGTGAGCCGAGTTTACCATCACATGATGAATTCCATTCGACAAGTCAGACAACAGGGGAGATGTACATCTTCCATACCGAACCAGAAAGGTCTCGTGAATACAGCCCCAGCAGCCTCTTGGAACCATAAATAGGTTTCACCAATGTGTGACATCGTGACTTCCACTTCGTGATATTTCTTCAATCTCAGCTCCCCTTTTTTTCAAAATCTACGATGCAAATCCTACCCATCAACTGTAAATCCATTCATGAATATTGACCAAACAGAAGTCGCTCTTTTTAGGCATTTGAAGAGTAGGTAAAAGCAACAGATTACATCATGCCATGTGGTAGCAAGGAGTAATTAATCAGTCGCAGTCCAAAATACACATTCACATAACTTACGCGACCTTGCATTAACGAGTTTTTATACGAGTAACAAGTGATAATTGACTGTTCACTAAATTCCATAAAGATTTGGTCTTATCGGTAGATCGTTTCCTTCAGTAAGTTCTCGGAAGCTCTACTATTGATGTCTGCACTCGAAATGAAAGATTGGTGTGCATGTTGCGAAGATCTGCCTAACACTTTTTGTACACCGATCTGTTGGTTGCCCAGGCAAAATAGCGCCCTGACACTTGACGTGCCTAGTGAGCTCTTCTGTCTCAAAACCGGGCTGACATCATTAACTTGCCAACCCAAGTGGTAAGTTTCTGTCTGCGGACTCATACTTTTCAGCGATAGGTAAATCTTATTTATACATACAACTTGACAACCTCAGCGCAATACCTAATGGCGCCGAATAACAACAGTCCGCTGTTCGCGTCAGGAAGACCCTCTTCCTCTAATTCCGAAGAAAGAGCTGCGGCAGAAGACGATGCGCTTCTTGGTAATCGACGAAAGAATTCCTATGAAGCCAAGAGACCTGGATTCTGGAGAGAGATCGGGCTCTTCACTTGGGCTGTTGTTGCTACTGCTGCTGTCATCGTCCTAGGCGTTTTATTGTCGCAAAGCCATCAAGCTCCAAAGAAGACAAAGCAAAATGGGAAGCGCAATCTTATTTTCATGGTGAGCGATGGAATGGGCCCGGCATCTTTGAGTTTGACCAGAAGCTTCCGACAATTCGAAGGAGATCTGCCCATCAATGACATTCTTCAACTTGATCAACATTTTATCGGTTCGTCGCGCACGAGATCAAGCAGCAGTCTTGTCACAGATAGTGCGGCGGGAGCTACTGCATTTAGTTGTGGGAAAAAAAGCTATAACGGCGCAATTTCTATGTTGCCCGATCACACCCCATGTGGTACTGTACTCGAAGCTGCGAAGAGAGCTGGTTATACCACGGGCTGTAAGTGAACAACTGCCATGTTCAATCAGACATCGAAGTGCTAACATCTCCAGTGGTTGTCACAACAGATATCACGGACGCGACCCCAGCTTGTTTTGCCTCACATGTTGATTACCGAATGCAGGAAGACTCCATAGCTTTACAAGAGGTGGGAGAACATCCCCTTGGACACCGAGTGGTAGATTTGATGTTGGGCGGTGGACGCTGTCACTTCTTGCCCAATACATCGGAATCCAGTTGCAGAGCTGATGATCGCGATGTCACAAAATTGGCGCAAGACAAATACGGGTGGACATACATTGATACCAGAGAGGATTTTGACAAATTGAAGCTTGGAAAGAATGTTCAGCTGCCACTTTTGGGTCTATTTTCTGATACAGATATTCCTTTCGAGCTTGATCGACGAAACATGAACGATGTCTATCCTTCCCTTGATGAGATGGCAAGAACAGCTTTGACTGCGCTCGAAGCTGCAACCAAAGATAGTGATAAGGGTTTCTTTCTCATGATTGAGGGAAGTCGAATCGATCATGCCGGCCATGGAAATGACCCAGTAAGTTACTATAGATCACTTGGAGGCGACATGACGAGTAGTATGACTGACTAGATTTTTTTAGGCCGCCCAAGTTCACGAAGTACTTGCCTATGATCGAGCTTTCCAAAGTGTGATTGGTTTCCTGGACAAGAGCGATACAGAAGGTGCTCTTGTTGCTACAAGTGATCACGAGACTGGAGGCTTAGCTGTTGCAAGACGTAAGATATACCAGCTCGTCATGCCCATGACCTATTGCTAATTTCATATTCAGAACTTAATCCTTCATACCCTCAATATTTATGGTACCCTGAGGTGTTGGCAAATGCTTCCCATTCATCAGAGTATCTTTCTAGGGCTTTAAGGGCTCATGTTGCTTCTTCAGAAGCGATTGCCAATGGACGCCCCGTGAGTAGGCGATTCGTGAAAGAAGATCTCATTAAGAAAGGTCTCGGGGTTATGGACGCGAGTGAGGAAGAGATTGATCGCGTACTTGACAACCCGGCGCTTTCTGCTTATGCTTTCGCCGATATCATCAGCTGCAGAGCACAGATCGGTTGGTCAACTCACGGTCACTCTGCTGTGGATGTCAACATCTATGGTTATGGTGCTGATGTACTTCGTGGAAACCACGAAAATATCGAAGTCGGCGAATTTTTGAGAGATTATCTCAATGTCGACGTTGATGCAATCACAGCAGAACTAAACAGCAAGGCTGATGGCCAAAGTCTTTCGCCTGCTTCAAACCCCGAGGTTCCAGATTTTGGAAGATACGAAGAAAGACTCAAGAAGAACTTGCCACAATAGTTTCCAAGTACTAATTTGTCTTTTCATTATACCCAATCTTATTAGAGCTAGAATCATCGAAAATTTACAAAATTATTTCATAAATTTGTTGAGCAAGATCATAGCTTCCCGTGACATTCTTTAGCAAACTGTTTCTTCCGATTAGAGTAACACAAAATCCTCTTTGCCCGTACCAACCTTCTCATTCTTCCCTCAATATCCTGCATGAAACAATCCTCATCACAGTCAGAGACTCAACAAACAGCTGATGCGGGACCCACTATCTCATCTTTTTGTGTAGCTGTTTGAGGTTTGCAAAATGCCAAACTCAAGCATCAACATCACATTTTTGCAATCGCTATGATGGTAAAATTCCGATTTGAGGAATAGCTATCTGCTCGCACTTTTTGCTTGCTGTCGGAGGATTTTCTATAAATAGTGCGCCGTTTGAATAATCGGGGATGATGGCCCGCCGTACAGCGAAGAGTATTCTTTGCGTACAGCAAATGAAGACTCATATTGTGAAGAGCAGGTGTGTCACATTGATCAATGATAGGAATTCTCAGTTATGGGAGAATCATGAGAGAGCTTGTGTTTCCGGTATAAGTATACTTCTTGTAGCTTCGTATTCCGAAGTCTTCTTTTGAACAGCACTTTTGTATTGTAGGTGTGATCATTGATCTTTCTCTCTTCCCATTCAAATTGATCACCATCCACCATTCATCTAGCTCTCAGTCCTAAAATCCCAGATTCATACTTGTTAAATCTCCCATCTGAACCAAAACCAATCATATGTGCAATTACTGGAGCATAGAGCCCCTTTGCGGCCACCGCACTCTCCACGCAGGACCCAACTGTTACCTTCTCTACGCACAATTAGCACGCATCAATGATCCACGAGAATTAGCACGACCGGGTTTACCGTTCGAACTTCCAAATGAATGTTTACCGAATCGCTGGAATATTCGGCCGAAATATGTTAATGGATATTGTTCTTCGGAGTGTAGAAACAATGGGATTTTGTATGCGGGAAGAAGGTGTGGAGAAAGGGATGCGAGATATGGGCCCGGGAGTGAGAGAATTGGGGTAGGGTGGAGGTACTGATGGTGCGGTTCTGGGCATAGATTTCGAAAATTCGAATGTGATCACCTTGTGGATCATGACCTAAGACTGGGCATTGATATGAAATCGCTGTACAGGGACGGTTTCTTGACGCATTGGAGGACGAAGTTCATGATGGACGTACATAATCAGGGTTGAAATCAGGATTGGATGTTAGTGTCGATGATTGGGCTTTAGAACCACATTGCAGGAGTTTTTGATGGTAATGAAAATATGACTTAGATCCATGGTATCTTCAAATTGCTGGAACTTCAAGTAGTGGCCATTATGCCACAGATTTTGACGTAGCGAAACCAGCGTTATTGGCTAAACATTTTGATTGTGAACACTATTACATCAAAGATTCCGTCTAGTATACGCCCAGTATGCCTTGTATGGCAACTTCCATTCTCTTGCCCTAAGCTCCGGCCTAAACACATCAAAATCGAGTTGTTCAAGCTTTTCCAGCCATAATCTAGTGGGGACTGCCTGCATGAATACACCAAATCCTCTCTCTATATCGCTGACTTGGGTGTTGTCACCTTCTGCATAGTAGTGGCCATCCTCACCTTGATGCTCAAACTCGTGACCTGCGTCTTTACCCGCTTGGAGATTCTTTAACATTTCCCTGGCAGTAATCAAATGATCATTTGCTCTGGTCGCCACTGTGAAAATGGCATCTTTTAGACCAGGGGCTTCTGCCCCGTGCCTCAATACATCCTCTTCTTTAACGCCAGTTTCGGCCATAACATCCAATGGTAGAACGACTGCTCCTTGTTGCCCACCAGCATTACCACCAAGCGCGCCACCAAAAGCTGCATTGTTGCTATGATGGTTTGGTGGTGGTGGAAATGCTATCAGTGGCAAACCCCTTAGAACTGCAGCAATCCCGGCCGCTTTACCGATATGACTTGCAACATGATCGGCTGCCATAGATTGTAGAGGTAAAGCTGCTAAAGTCAAGTACATTAATGTCGAATATGTATTCTCCGCGTACATCTCAAGCGCATCCATGTTTGTATAAGGTCGATTATCCATATATTGTTCCCTTGTATTGATCACTTTCATGAACCAACCCTTCATCACACTTGTGCTGATTCCATCATATCGCGATTGAAGAGACGTGAGCGCATGATGTAGAAGGATAGCGACAGGTTCTTTCGGGGGTGTGTTCGCAAATGTTCGGTTCAAATTATCTCGCCAGAACTGCATGCGCAATGCTCCAACTGTTGGATTTGATACAATATCTGGTATACGAGCTAACTCAATATTGAGAGCACGAATTGAAAGATAGGCATCTCTTGTTGAGGGAGGAATAAAGGTTTGAAGAGTATATGATGGCGAATCAAACTTTCTAGGAATCAATTAGATATGAGGAATTGAGAGACTCACAGGGCTCGCAGAACTGACTGGATAAGATTGGAACAATATGTCCTGGCTTGATTTATATCTTCTTCTGTCAACCGGGAGGCAAATGGCGCGGGTGTACTGTAGGAGGTAGTAGCATAGGCGCATCTCGAACTGATATATGTCTTGGGACAGCTTTGAAGCCGTCGCAGAATTTGGGACTTGTACATTAGAATTATTGTTGTCGTGAGTGACTAGTGAATGAATTGTAAATTGCAAATTCTTTATAATTGTCCCTCTTTGAATGGTTATATGTAAGAATTACATTGACAAAGCTGTTAGCACAATAATTTACAAGGATAAGATAAGATACCCCGACGTCACTATCGTAAACATCTAAATTATTTTTTTGTCGCGTCCATCCATCGCGTGACTGCGCGTTTCCATCAAATCAGCAGTAGAATACTACTCAGTTGCCCTTGCTTTTTGTTCTTATTCTGAAATGACAGATTTAATTCGTGTGAGACTTCCATAGCTTCTGCGGATATGGAGGGGCCTCCAGCAAAGAGAAGAAGGTTCTTTACGGAAATAGCTGAGGGTTTGGAATCTTCACAAGGTGAAGAGGCGACAAATGTACCAGATGAAATCGACGCGCTGCCTCCAGCAATCGCCAGCTCTACAAACGAAACCGCAGACCAGAATCCTCAAGATGATCCGGTTTTGGAGGAAAGAACACTCGCTGAAGATTCGCAGACTATATTCGATCAGGAAACGTTCGAGAGCTTCATTGGCGATAAAGTGACTCCGGAAGAACTGAGAGGGTTACGAGAGGCGTCTGGAAATGATATAGAGAAGGCTGTGAATATGTACTTTGATGGATCTTGGAAACGACCTGCGCTTGTCTCCGGTCTCTCCAGATCTTCGTCAAACTCCAGAAGCGCTTTTAGTTCCTTCGCGAAGTCTGTCAATGGCGGCACTTTTGATGGCTCCAAGCCAAGCTCTCCAAAATCAAACGCCTCTTCAAGAACAGTCTCGCCTCGTCGAACTATGCCAGAATACCGGTATATTGGGGCTTTTGGGGTTGGAGGCTGGGCTACGAAAAGTGGAATAAGTTTAATCAAACATGGCGAAGTTGTGCGGATAGAGCGTCAAAAGATACAACCACCCAAGGCACCGGCCGGAAGGGGAAAGGGCAGAACATCAGTGGCTCAAACATTACCAAAACCTAATAGCGCCGCAGCACGGCGTGTCGATGTCATTGTACGTTTCACCAATTCGAAGGGATTTGAAGTTGGTCGTCTTCCTCAGGAAACGGCAAATTGGGTTTCTACTTTAATTGATCAAAGGATATGCAAGTTCGAGGGTACATGTGTATATGCGCCTGAAAGAATTCGTACCAACGATACTGTCTTTCTTCAACTCAGGTGCTCATTATTAAGAACTGCTTTCGACGACCGCAGTTTCCAGGCCCCTGATAATCGGGTCACTGGTTTTTTTGAAGAGAAAGAAAGTTCTGAAGAAAAGGGTCTGAGACTCCGTCAGGTCGCGTTAGTTAATTTATTTCAAGAGATTAATTTGCTTCCTACGCAAACAAGCGAAGCAACCGCGAAACATAAGCGTCAGGGACTCTTAAGTGCTGCAGAGGCAGCTGAACATTATGATAAAGATGAATCTAAAGTTCCTGGTTCGGGTACTTCCACTCCCCCATCCGAAGAGGCAGAGGAAGGAAAAGAACTTGAGCAAGACCAACTTGACACTTTGTATAGCAAAGCTCAATCCTTTGATTTTAATGCTCCTGAGGCTGAACCAGCAGAAAGTTTTGCAATGGATTTGCGACCCTATCAAAAGCAAGCATTGTATTGGATGATGGCGAAAGAGCGCGACGATAAAGATAATAAGAGAGAAGCCTCGATGCATCCTCTGTGGGAAGAGTACGCTTGGCCTTTGAAGGACATGGATGACAAGGAGGTCATTCAAATTGCTGATCAAGATAAATTCTACATCAATCCATATTCCGGTGCACTTTCCTTAGATTTCCCTCTTCAAGAACAACATTGTCTTGGAGGCATTCTTGCCGATGAGATGGGTCTTGGGAAGACTATCGAGATGATGAGTCTTATCCACTCTAGTAAGTCTGATGTGGCTACGCGACTCGATGAGAAACGCTCAAAGGCGACATCAGTAAATAGTTTACCTCGACTTCCAGCCAATTCATCATCTATAGAAAGAGCACCCTGTACAACTCTTGTCGTGGCACCAATGTCCCTTCTTGCTCAATGGCAAAGCGAAGCTGAAAATGCTTCTAGGGATGGAACCATGAAGAGTATTGTCTATTATGGTAGTGATAAAACAGCAAATCTTCAAGCTCTTTGCTGTGAAGCTAATGCTGCATCTGCTCCTAATGTTGTTATTACAAGTTATGGTGTCATCTTGTCTGAGTTCAATCAGGTTACTGCTAGGAATGGTGATAAAGGTGGTCATGGAGGTTTATTCTCGCTCTCATTCTTCCGGGTAATATTGGATGAAGCTCA
Source organism: Botrytis porri (assembly GCF_014898465.1). Taxonomy (NCBI): domain Eukaryota; kingdom Fungi; phylum Ascomycota; class Leotiomycetes; order Helotiales; family Sclerotiniaceae; genus Botrytis; species Botrytis porri. Next base: position 1,356,385 of record NW_024066078.1, read on the forward strand.
TTATATTAAAAATAGGCAGTCTAAAACCGCGAAAGCATGTAAGTCAATCTGGACACACTTTTGGCCCAAAGTATAATAGCAATGGTCTTGTTATTCTTAACATTTTATGGCCCCTGACACTGACCCAACTTTCTAGGCTATGAGATTGCTGCCGAGCATCGATGGGCACTTACTGGTACACCCATTGTTAATCGATTAGAAGATCTTTTCAGCTTGGTTCGATTTTTAAGAGTAGAACCTTGGAGCAATTTCTCTTTTTGGAAAACATTCATCACAATACCATTTGAATCCAAAGAATTTATGCGTGCCCTCGATGTCGTTCAAACGGTATTGGAACCTCTGGTACTCCGTCGAACAAAAGACATGAAAACACCAAACGGTGAAGCATTAGTTCCTCTACCCAAAAAGACCATCGATATTGTTGAAATCGAGCTATCAGAAGCCGAACGCGAAGTCTATGATCACATCTTCACCAGAGCCAAACGTACCTTCTCAGCCAACATCGAAGCAGGCACAGTTCTCAAAGCCTATACAAGTATCTTCGCTCAAATTCTCCGCCTCCGCCAATCATGCTGTCATCCCATTCTTACCCGCAACCAAAACCTAGCAGCAGACGAAGAAGATGCTGCCGAAGCCGCAGACGCTGCAAGTGGTCTTTCAGACGACATGGATCTTCAACATCTCATCGAGCGCTTTAAGCTCAACGAAGAATCAATCGATACCAATATCTTCGGGGCACATGTCCTCGAACAAATCCGCGACGAAGCAGAAAATGAATGTCCAATCTGTTCGGAAGAACCAATGATCGAACAAACCGTCACCGGGTGCTGGCATTCAGCGTGCAAAAAATGTTTGCTAGATTACATCAAACATCAAACCGACAGAGGTGAAAGTCCCCGCTGTTTCAGCTGTCGCGAACGCATCAATCCACATGATATTTTCGAAGTGGTAAAAGATGAAGGACATCCCGAAAGTAGAAATGGGAAATTAAAAATAAGTCTTCAGCGAATCGGCTCCAATGGATCGGCGAAAATCGCAGCTCTGTTATCGGATCTTAAATCGATACGGAAAGAATCGCCATCGATGAAATCAGTCGTGTTTAGTCAATTTACATCTTTTCTCTCTTTGATCGAACCTGCTTTAACGAGATCTTCGATCCCGTTTTTGAGATTGGACGGCTCGATGCCGCAGAAAGCGAGGGCGGCAGTTCTGGCTCAGTATAAGGAGAGTGAGAAGGGGGTCGTGCTTCTACTTAGTTTGAGAGCGGGAGGAGTGGGTTTGAACCTGACGATAGCGAAGAGAGTTTTTATGATGGATCCGTGGTGGAGTTTTGCGGTCGAGGCGCAGGCGATTGATAGAGTGCATCGTATGGGACAGGTGGGGGAGGTGGTGGTTAAGAGGTTTATTGTTAAGGGGAGTGTGGAGGAGAGGATGTTGAGGGTGCAGGATAGGAAGAAGTTTATGTGAGTTTTTGTGATTTTTGTGATTCTTTTACTTTTGGAGAAGGGGCGGATTGAGGAATGGGTAGTGGAATAGATGCTAATGGTTCATAGTGCGAGCTCCCTGGGTATGATGAGTGATGAGGAAAAGAAATTACAAAGAATCGAAGATATCAAGGAACTTCTTTCCTAAATATCATATTCTAGAGCCAAAAAAAAATGGTAACAAGCAAGCTGGCCGAAGTCAAGCGAGGAGCGCCGGCATGGGAGATGCGAGGTGGGTGGATGGATGGATAGATAGATAGATAGGTAATAAGATAAAAGAGAGACGAAGCAAGATATACTATCCGAAGAAGGGATAAGCTATATATATAGATAGTGTATAGTGTGTATCGTATCCTACTCCTATAGGTATATATCCATCCATCCACAGACTCAATCTTACACACCTCAATATCAAAGAGGAGGGAGGGGAGGGGATAATCGAGAGCGCACTCGAGATGTAAATACATCTACACACCCACTTGATAGAAAATGAATGGAATAAAATAAAATAACCTCAATACGATCAATACAATATCCATAATCTCCATCTAGGTATGCAAATCCATTCGTGTCGTTATTATCATCACCATCATCACCATCACCATCATCACGATTACCTAGCTATGCTTACGATTAAGAATATCCATTCTCTACAAGTAGATTAATCTACACCACCAGGTATATTCTCTACAAGTATATACTTGTTTGAATACCTATGTGAGTACCAATATAATTACCCATTTGAATCCCTATCAGAGTACTTAGTATACTCATAAAGTATTCATATTATATCTATCTATTTATATAGATAGAAATAGAAATAGCTACTACTAGATAAACATCATATGTCTAAATATCTAAATATTCACATACTAGCAAGCTCGATAACTTATAAGTGAGTAAACAGATACGATAGTGAACTTTGAATCAGAGTAAGATACTCATTTTTACTATGCGGATATTTCTATCATATCTTCTATTTATTTATTTGTTTATTTATCAATCACATAGTGAGAGAATTCATAAAGTATTAGTATCAACACATTACAGAGCTCGAAAAAGTAGTACAAATAGATCCGGAGAATTTGATTCTAATTCATTCAATTAAACAGATAATGCTAATTATGTATATGTATCTCCAAGTAATTACTAATACCCCTACGATTCTTCTCTTCTCTTCTCTACTCATCCACACAAGAAAGAGTAGAATTGTATTCCCTTCAACCATTAAAAAAAACTCCATTTTTATTCCTTTCCATCCCATCCTGTTCATTTCGGTTCACTTGCATGTGTTTATGCAAGTAAAATCCGTCCATAATTTAGGGGGTATATCCGAACAACGTACTCCTTTTTCCCAACGCAAATAATACAATCCTTCTTGTTCCCCGGTAAAACTACCAATACTCTGCGCAAATGCAAATACATCTACTTTTCCCAAACGCCGATAATGTTCAAATATTCACGAGTCATGAGATATATATCTGATTAATGAGGTGCGTGATCACTTCCACTTGCGCCATCCAATGCGGGTAAGTGTTCGTAATCGGGGATGGGGGGTCCATCATATAAATCCGTATTAACGTAAGTTGGGGGACTGGCGGGAACATTCTCGTAGAGAGGAGGTTGTTCCTCATCCCACGAGATGCCCAAACCTGATCGCTCGGTAACGGTGAGGTTGAAGTGCATTCGTAAAACTCGTGCGCCTCCGGTTGGAGTGACTTGTGTGGGTTTTTTGATGGGTGCGAATTCTTCGGAGACAATCATCTCGACAATGAGAGTATGGAATACTTCCGTGCCATCTTCAGCTTTCATGTCGCAAATTGGTTTGGCATCGGGACGAATCGAGATGGGAAATTCGATTTCGATGGCTCCATCGGCTGTTTCGTAGTTTGATTTCCATCCAGATTTGATCTCCTCAGTAGCTAGGGTACGGGCATCTTGATGAGCAGCACCTTTCTTGTTCTCGCCTTCTTTGGTCACCTTCGAAGCATGTTTGGAACATGCTGGCGAAATAACTCGGTGAGTTTCATCCAAACGCCATGTCAAACGCTTCAACTTCCAATGATTCTGCGTCTTGGCGTCCACATTACGATTTACAACACCATCCATGCGCATGGAAATGTTTGCTTCACCAATTGGATAGATGACGGGAGGAAGTTGACAGTTGGCGGTCAAATTTGTTGGTGGAAAGATTCGGATCGAGTTGCGTGGTGTGTCGGAAGGGATGATAGCACGCTTGATATTAAGGATGTGGGAGAGTTTCATTGGCTCGCCAGTCTTTGGCACCAATGTAGCTTTGAGAACGTATTCGATGTTAGACAAGCTACCCTTCATACTTGCAGGTAGATGTCCTGGAAGGAGAAAGCTGAATGGAAAGTCATGTTCACCTATAAATTTCAATTAGAATTCTGTAAAAGAAAATGAGAGTGTAGTGTAATGTTTTAGTAATTACCTTTGCGAAGTGTAGCTGGACCTTGAAGGAAATTCCAAGTCGTTAAATCCTTGGATTGGTGGGTACACTCATGACAGTGCGCATGGAATGGTTTCTTTTGTGTGACCTCCAATGCCAATCGCATTTTGAAAGACTCAATTGCAAACTTCTCATCGTGAATGTGTAACTTTAATTGACCTGAGAGTAATGCGCCGGTGCTCGAGCTCGTAGAACCATAGAGGACCAAAGGTGGTGACTCAATGGCGCAGTCGAGTGTAGCACCATGATATTGAGGAATGGATTTCGAAGAAGTTTTGGGTGAATGAAGACCGGGTATCGAAATACGCTTGTGTGTAAGAGAAAGGTCGGGCATCTTGGCGGCTTTATCGTCTGCTATAGAAGAGGCTGATGAAGATGGTGTGCGACTTTTCAACGACGGTCTACTACTTGAATTCCTTCTGGAAGTTTTCTTTCCTTCCGTTGGGAGATCAAATGGATGTGAATGAGATCGAAAGAACGATGTAACGTGCTGCATAGTGGCAGGCATTGGTGGGGTCTTTGTGTGGCGTCTTGTCTTGAACAAGGAAAATAGAGTTTTTTTCTTCTTCTTCTTCTTCTTCTTTTCTTCTTCTTTTGTTTGGCGGCCGCGCAACAGTATTTATGTGGCTTTTAATAGTAACCTTTCATTCGTGTTGGAAGCTGTTTAGTGGGAAGTGGTCGTTTGATTCGAGGTACCCTGGTAAGAAAGGGTGAGAGGTGAGAGGTGAGAGGCGAGAGTTGGAGAATTGGAATAACTCTTCTGGATGGATGGATGGATGGATGATGTGATGAGTGATATATCAGAAAGAAGAAGAAGAAGAAGAAGATGATGATGTTGATGATGGATGATGTAATATATAAATATGTGATATATAGGTATGTATTTTAGGTGAGTATTTTAGTAAACTCGATATAGAGTTTTTATATTCTCTTTGTTTGTGTGGAGAAGTGAAAGGGGGATATATATATATATCTTGAGTGTATGATGTGTATGTGATGTGTATATGTCGTATAAATATGAGAATGGATGAATGAAGTAGTGAATGGAATATTATATGTTGATACTGCCCAGGTGAGTCTGGAGTCTGGAGTATGAAGATGAGTATTAAGCACCTTGTTGGAAGAAAGCGGAAAAAGAGGATATGTATAGTAAGGGATATAAAACCAAATACACATGCAAAAGGGTTGGAGGATGGCTCAACTACTACTAAACTACTACTAAACTACTATGGTATTATCATACATCTCTCACCTGCTCTCATTAGACATCCTGCTCCAATTCTCCAATTCTCCCTTACCTTTCGAGGAATTCTATGTGTCAGATGGATTTCTAGTCAACCAGAATTTGACGTCTGTGATTTCATATTTTTCCCTGGTTACCAGGTACACATGCCAAAAAAAGATGAGCGATTGCCCCTCACATGGGAAAATTCGATATTTATCCTTGTTGGTTCTTATGGGTCATGGAATGGACCATGGTGCATTGTTCCTGTTCTGCTCTGCGGCTGCTGCTCGTTCCAACATATGATTATTATGGGGAAAAAGAAGAAAAATCCATGTTACGGGTAATGGAGGACTCAGGATTGTGCGAAGTAGTCTGTGTGTGCTATCACTACCCAGTTGATTCGTCTGTACAATGTAATCTTACAATGTAATTAATGTACATGGTATGTTTGGTGTTTCTCTAACTTTCTCACTGCTGTCTGATTTCAAGCGGTTAAACATCGCATGAGCCGTCGATCGTGGGACTAGAACCATTGAGATTCTACACCGCAGAATGGAGGATGTATGTAGGTGGCATGTGTATGTGGTACCTAAGTGTATGTGTGGGTGTATGTACGATGGATGATGTATTTTACATGCTCAGGAAACTCTTTGAACCCTTAAAACTCTTCAAATAGATATCTAGAGGCTACGTAGGTACAGTATGGTCTGAAGGCTAAATGGCTCATATTCATCCGCGAAGCTTTCCACATTTCCCATCCAAGGGTATTGTTACCAGAGCTCACTTGATGAGACTGATTTTATATGGGAATCTCAGCTCCGATTCTACGATGGTGCCCAAGAAAGTATATATTCATTCATCTTCAATGTTGACTCATCAACCTCCAGCCAAAAGAAGTGGTACATATTTCCCTTTCAAATGTCAGGTACCCATGAAGGAGTATTGTCAAGTAGTACCTGCCTACATACATACATACTCCTAAACACCTCCCTGGTTAGGAATTACGTTTAGCTTCCTCTGGGGTACGCCCTATGGATCAAGTGCATTCAACGTCAAAGTGTTTTCAACGCCAGTCAGATTCACACGTTCAAACAGCGGATGAGCAATGAGATCGATGACTGGTCAAATGTGCGTGCGTATACACTGACTAGACTGAACTACACCGTACACTAGGGCATGGTAGTTGAAAGCACGCCAGCAAGTTCAGATTCCTTTTGCGATGCATGCGATGGATGAGTGTATGTCACTCACTATATGAGTCTATGGTTCTAGGAGTCTATTTTGTATGAATCAATGACACTCACTGTATGAGTCTATGGTTCTAGGAGTCTACTTCGTATGAATCAATGACACTGCCCAGGTAGCCAGCAACGGTAGTGCTTAGGTAGATATTGATATTGAGGATGGCAACTTTCACGAATACGATATCCCTCAATTCCCCATCACGGTACATCATCGTGTTCGCTCAAAGGAGCTGCACCTCCTAACATTCTTTCGATTCGATTCGTGTTCAACTCCGCAAACCCCCCCCCCCCCCCCTACTTAAAATTGTGACAGCGCGAAGAACACGATGGTGATATCACCACATGATGTGATGAAATCATGATAGTTGTGGACTCTTGAGTCTTGAATAACCCTTAGGACAATATATCGAACCAATCTTGAGCCAGTCAACCATCATCACCCATATCATGATATTCTTCTTAGTCCATAAGGCTTGGAGCTCACGCCATCAAATGAAATATGGAGAATCTGGTAGATCATTCACATTATGAACCGACATGGCCCATACTGTAGTAGGAGCATGTCATCCATCCATCCATCCATCCATTAATAAAATTCCATTTCGGCCCACTCCGACTTTTTTTTTTTTTATCTTCTAGAATCTTTTGGTTGTCAAGGGGATTCGCAATATGCTTCTACTGTTTGCCATCGACAGCATGAATTATCAATTATCAATTATCAATTATCAATTATCATGAAATCACGAATGATTACTAACTCATGGTGCCATCAATCCCAACACATGCGGGGAAATGATACCATACCAATACCATTCTATACAGAGTCAAACTGTGCAACTTTGGAGAATCACCTACTCTGTAGTATTTATCCATGAGTCGGTTCGGTGACTCGTACTCGAGTACATTGGGGTTAAATCCCAATCCCCCCACAGAATGGCGTTGCACAATTGACCTTCTCCTCGGAGGGAATCATGTGCTTGACGCCTTCCAATTTGATCCTCTCCATCGGATCTAATGGCTTCATTGAAGTTCATTCTATCCAAACGGAAGAGAACAAGCGACGACATGGCATCATTCTCTATTTCTCACCGGGAAGTCTCATCGACCATTCCAGCGAGAAATCCTCAAAATCCTCAAATCGGGATATACCTTCCCAATCCGGCTGGGTCTGATAATACCTAGGACCTAGGTAGCCGCAAAACCCCATGTGATTCCATCGAGTAAGAAAAATCCCATTCGACCACATACTACAAACTGGAAACGCATCGTGCAACAAATCTCCATCTTGATTGCATCGCTTTTCTCAATTCCAGACCGATCTCTCAGCTGTCCAATGAAACCCGGAAGTCATTGTCCAATCCTATTCGATCACATTCAATACCTGTTACATAACATTAAACCTTATTTTGTCGAATCCTACACCACTTTTCATGCTCTCATCAATATCAAGACTCGAGAGTGGAAGAATCACGGCGAGGTGGGAAGCTTGACTCGATGAGATCCACAGGTACCTCAAGTATCCACCGTCATGACCTTTCGAGCGGTTGAACGCATACCCAAAAAAAATCAAGATCTTCCAAGCTTTCCAGATGATACTAAATTAGTAGGAGAAATTTTTAAAGAAATTTTAGACTTCCCGTCGCTTCGCTCACGGTCCAAGTCGGCTGTATCTCCACTCATGTACCGCATGTACCCTCGATTACACTTTTCTAGAAATCTGATGTTTTGCGTACAAGATCAATTCTACCGAGAAAAAGCGAAAGACATGGCGTGACAAAACCTTCCGATTGGATCATAGACATTCGGGGATGTCCTTCCTTGATCTTTAATGACTCAGGGGAAAGACACGCAAATTCTTCCACGGTTCGGCGGCTGTCTGTCTCCAGATGAAAATTTTCTTTGACCAGCAGGGCAGAAAAATTTGGTGCGACGCTTGAAGCTGGAGCCTTGAAGGCTGAAGCAAGCTTCTTCTTCGTTTTTCGCTCACCGGTCAAAGCCGATTCTGTGGATCTTTCTCCCTCCACAATTGAAAAGGAGACCAAGGAGACACCGAAATAAGAGAGATTCTAGAGTTCCAGAATCTAGATGGTAAAAAGCCTCATCCTTTCATCATGTTACCTTTTGCAGGCCTCAGGAATTGAATATTCATCATCACTGTGGAAACGAACGGTGAAGAATGTACTTCGTATTGTTGGTGAATTGGAGTCTGAATGAATGAATAAATGTGAAGAAGTGGAGCTTTTTTTCATCTGCTACGTACGGGGTACGTGCATGGTTGCATTACAAACTTGCAATTGACAGATCATGATGGATGAAACGAAACGTCGAATCTAGGCATGGGGGATGTGGTTCTTGCGAGACGAATGATCATCCTCTTGTGAATTTTTCTTCATTCTTTGTTCAACGGTAGGTAGGTGGAGATTAGTATGGGTGGGTATGAGAGGTGTAGAGTCGAGAGTCGAGACGATTTCGAATGTGATGGATGCATCAATCAATGTTGCTGGCATGTTACAGATGGCCGAGTATGTGTATCGTTGGCTTTCTCCACAAGCAAGTGAAAGAGTCCAGATGCATATGGGCAGAGTATCAAAGTCGACAGGTAGTCTATTGAACAATAGCCCTGTGATTAAGTATACATATACACTGTCTAGATTCGAGCAGTTGTACTGTATATTTGAGACCATACGAGTTTTCTAACACTCATCGCCACAAGGTATCATTCCACCGTTTGATATCAGGATATCACATGCTTCATCATTCTCGAAAGAAAGGCAAACCTGCATGGCGAGCGCCGGTCTCCGTTGTGGTGATCAGCTAAATCATTAGTAGGTACCTAGTAATCTTTACCACTCCATATGCCACTCATACTCATAGCATCATCTACTTTTCGGTTTCAAAACAGCACCTTCTTTCTTGATCTATGTACAATTTTCCCCCTCTCTTTCCCAGCAATACTAAATAGATGTTCTACTCACAATCCATTCACCCGCTCTGTAAACCTAACAAACACTGCTTTTCACCCTCCTAATATCCTACCCACTCCCTCCCCCAAATCTCTCCCCCAAATCTCTCATAAATCACAAAAACCAAGCAAACGCACGTTCCCATCCCAATATCCCCAACTCCAACTCCGAACTCACTAAGCCCTGCCCTGACTTACCTAATTAAATAAATTCAATTCCCTAACCAAATTCCTCCCCCACCAAAACTTTTCTTCATCCGCCCCACATGAAAAAAATATCCTTGAATAACCCAACACCCCAAAAAAAATCATTTCAGAAAAAGCAAAAGAGATATAAATCATAAATCGATACACGCAAAAGTTCAAACGTGTGTCGAGCACAAACATCTATCTGACCTACGCAGGGATCGAACCTGCAATCTCTTGATTCGTAGTCAAGCGCCTTGCCATTGGGCCAGCAGGCCGGTGATTGAGTGTTTTGGGGTGTTTGATGAATGGGGGGGTGGGAAAGGGGAATATGTTGAGAGTTTGTGGAGAGGGGGATGGGATGTAGGGGTGCTTGATTTGGGTTTGGTGTTGGTTTTGATTGGGAGTTTGGTAGAAAATTAGGGGTTGTGTGGGAGGATGTATAGAGAGATATTTGGTGTGTATGTATATATATGTATATATGTATATGTGATGGGAAGAGTGTGTAGGGGGAGAGTGTGAGGGGGAGAGTGTGTAAGGGAAAGAAAGAGTATGGGGTGTTTTAGAGGGAGTATGTGTTTGATGGGTATATATATATACCTACATAGATGTATGTTTGATGTCTTCCTTTCTTCCTTTCTGCCTTCTCGGAGGAAGGAGGAGGAAAGAGAGAGAGAAGCTTTTTCTGAATTAGTATATATATATATATATATATTTCTTTACCCTCCTTCTCGTATAGGAGAGGCAGTATAGGAGGAGTTGTGTAGCAGGGGGGGTATGATTTTTCTTTCTTTCTTTCTTTCTTCCTTTTGGATAACTTTAAAGTTTATACTAACTAGATGAATATTTATATATATTTATAGATTTAGATTTAGATTTAGTCTAGAAATTAGAAATAATATGTATTGGAATATTTAACTGTGATAGTATCATAGTATAATATAATAGCATAACAATCTGATAGTATGAGTATGGGTAGGTATCATATATTATGTATTGTAAACACAATTTCTTCTTTTCGGTGGATAGAAAGGGGGAAGGAAGAGGGAGGAGTGTGAAAGTTTCCTCTGGTTTATGTATATGTATATTTGATTTGTAATTGAAGTTGCTTATTGAGGTGCTGTGATGTATATAATGTGTGAGATGAGATGGAGTGAGTATATATGTCTTTTTCCTTTCAATTGAGGAAAAGTAGTGAAAGGAGGGGGAAGGGGGTTAAATGTTTTCTTCCTTCATGATGAGTTTACACCTACTACGTTGGTATGTAGAGTGGGCGGATTATCGTCGCTGTTGTTATTCTTATATGTAAATGGAAATGTGAATTTCTTCTCTCCTCCCTCCCATCTCATTGACTAAATATGAGACAACTCCCATGATAAAAATCTCGAATAATACTTTTCTCTATATCGATATCAAATATCACATCTCTCAAGTATCAAAATTGACATTCCCGAAACCTTTTTGAAAAGAAGCAAAAAATTCCTCCTAAAATACCCATTTGTAGGAAAAGTTTGGGACTCCCATATTAAAAGTGCTATTTTCAAAATTGCAGAGAAAGAAATGCCAATCTTGATATTCCATAAGATCCTACAATTCCAAATATTAACCCTAAGTTTCATTCTCTCCCACCCAATAATTACAAAGGTACACCTCCATCCTCTCCTTCAGAATTGTCGTCATAAGAATAATTCGCTTCGTACGTATCTTGATTTTGATTTTGCTGATAGAGAACGTCCTCGTTCTCTTTATTCGCTTGAGATAGATCAGAAGTTTCATTCCTGACATGGTGATGGCGGGTTTTTGTTATTAGTTCCTCTTCTTCCTCTTCATCGTTTATTCCCCTGCCAAAGATCCACAATCTTCCTCCTCGTCATCACCTACTACAGACTCACGATCCTCCTCAACGTCATCACCTTCCCCTCCCACTCCACCAATCAGATCCTCTACAAAAGACCCCCTACCCCCCGTCTCTCTCCCCCCCACCTCCGAAATCTCCGTCAAAGAATCCGGTTTCCACCCCCCCGGCCCTCTCATCTCCTTAATCTGCATCAAAACCTCCCCCCTAAAAACCCTCGACATCTCAATCAACACCCCCTCTCTAACCTTCTCCCCCCTCTCATCCCCCTCCTCCACATCCGGCGCTCTCCACTTCAAATAATGATTACAATGACTCGCGGGCACTACGAACCTCCCAGGATGCACTCTAATATAATGGTAACAACAATAACACGCCGCTTTACTACACGCGATATAGCGATCCTTGTCTACAAAATGGAGATTCCTTGAGTGGAAATGCTGGAGCAGGAGTAACTCGGCGTGGATTTTTGGTCGCCAATTCCGGTTTGTGCAGTGGGAGGAGAGATGGGTGGAGAGTTGATATTTGTGGTCCATTTCTGCGAGGGCGGCGCGGTAGGAGGTAATAGCGAGGGGGTCGCTCATGGTTCGTCCGATGAGGGCGTAGAGAGTAGGGTTGCGTTCTTGGAGGGGTGGGGGGAAGGATGAAGAGGAGGGGAGGTGGGAAATGGTGAGTTGGGTGAAGAGATGAGGGAGGAGGATGCGGGTGGATAGGAGGATTTGGATGGCTTTCGGGGTATGGTTTAGTCGACCAATGGTGTGGCGAATTTGGGTAAATCGAGTCGCTAATGGAGAGCCGAGTTGGATGAGTATTTGGAGGTGTGTAAATTCTTGTGACGCTGTTGTACATGTTTTGTAGCAGAAACGACAGAGTTGAGATGGATGATCGGTGAGAGTGAGAAGTCTTTGAAGCCATGTGTGAAGGTGAGTCGAGGAATCTGTAATGTAGATTTTGTCAGATACGAAGATACATAATGCATATGAAGCTTCCTACCTTCATCTTGATTATCCTCTCTAACCATCTTCCATTTTCCCAACACGAACTTGATATCCCGCACCAAAAAAGATGCGTAGGAAAAAATTCTCTTCTCAGCATACTTTACCGACAACTCAAATATTTTATGCTCAATATCCTCCCTATTTTTCTCAAAATCCTTGATGCCATCATATCCAGCACATCCTAAAAGTCCCAACACCATTTTCAAAAACTCCACACCCCTTTCCGGTCGCGAATACTTGTTCCAAGCAACATGATATACAATTCCCCCCTTATCTAACTGCTGCAACGCAATTGCAGTTGTGCTATCGCCTCCTTTCTCATAATCGCATAAATAGGCTAGATGTCTCGTGAATGATCTTCTTAGCTTGGTTCGACTCATTTCGTCCATTTCTTGATTCCTATTCGCTTCAAGAGCACTGGTGTTCATGTCAATATCCAAAATCTCATCGTCGAAACCATCGGTTGGGGTTTCTTCCTCTAGAATTCGTGAGCCTCGGTTAGAACCAAAGACGGTGAGGAGAATTAGCGCTTCGTAAAATCGTTTGAGGAGTTTGGGGGCAACGGGGATGAGGGATGGGGATGGGGGTGCAAGTGACAGTGGGTGTGGAAGTGGGTGTGGAAGTGGAAGTGAGGTCGTGAGTGTTAGGGCATGATGTTTCTTGGACTGAGATTGACCTTTTGGTGGGGGGTTGGATAGAAGTTGTGTTAATTTTGGGGGGCTCGAGTTGGATGGAGGGGTGGAAGTAGTGATGGGCAGGTGGAATATGGATAAGTCATTCTCATTGAGTCGGTGGGAGCTTGGGATGGTCTTTTGTAAACTGTCTTCTTCTGAATCTTTTCCTTTCCCTTTACCCTTCCCTTTCTTTGGGAGGGACTTTGAAGCCGCCACACATATAGCTGGGGAGGCGACAATCTTCTCCTGGGGATTTCTGGATTTGGTGTTAGGCGAGTTGACGACGCGTTGGCGCTTTATATTTTCTTCGCTTTTTGCAGACTTCTTTTTTGAAGCCTGAGGTACTTTGCTTTTCACTCCGCTCTCGACATTGGAGGAAAGCGGTTTAGTGAAGATGGAAGGAGAAGAAGTAGAGGAAGATGTGGATGGTAGAAGAGAACTCAGTTTTGTCTGAACTTCCTCTATAGTCACCCCCTTCTTCGAAGGACTTGTACTTTTTTGACTAATTTCTGGAGTTTTATTCCTTTGCTCCTTCTTCGTATTGTCTTCTCGCTGATTTAGACCTTGCAATGCATTCACTTGATCGCCATTCCCACCCGATTCAGTTTGTAATGCAGACCCGGACTTCCTTTTTGATTTTGTTATAGGTTTCGTCATTATGATAGTACTCATTGATAATGTCCTTGAACAACTATCTCCATAGAGGCGGAGTGCCAGTAGAGAGCAGTCTTTGTTTGATGTTGCGATAGCCTTGTTCTACAATCATCCATGCATATATGCAGGCATCCGCTGGCGCGAGTCTTGACCCCCAGCTTGCCGGTAAGTTGTCTAATGAGTAATATCATTGCATGCGGGGTTTATGTAGACTTCTAAAATTGATCGAAATAGGCGCCCGAATCGAGGGTTTTGGATGGAGTAGAAAAACCACACATGGATTCTTTCATTCATATCTATTTTGTTACACAAAAATATGTGCAACATCTCATTGGTTTACATGCAGTTGCACTGATCGATAAGGATGTGGCTTTACGAACGATAGATATATTTAGCATGGCTTATCCCATGAAGTTAAGGACGAGGTAATGGCTTTGACTGTGTAGTATACACAAATACTTCTTGTCACATATTGAACTTCATTGTGCATCTATCGATATGCTGGACTCTTATGCGTAGGAAAAGATCTTTAGGTTTGACCTATAACTTTGAAGTTATTGATAATACCAATCCTCGGAGCTGTATTGATATTTGATGTATGTAAAAGATTAAGGATTGGCATATGAATCCCAATCTCCAACGCTCCACATAGATCACCAGGTCTTACTATTAGATTGGAGAAGAGCCTTTAACCAGCCTGGTAGCGTAAATAGACTATAGATGGTTATGGTACTATATTTTATAGGAGCAAACCGCCGAAAGCTAAAAACTAAAATAGAACTAGACAACAAATTGCAGAACGACCATCCGCCGCTGCGAAGACTCAATGCTTGAGCTTCCTGGAAAAGTGAATATTATCTTTTGCATTCGACTTCGGTAACGATCAGATCAAATCGATCGACTGAATTTTTACAATATCTCATCAATTGATGGAGATTCAATAAAGATTAGAGACTTTGCATAAGTGGGTTTGAAATAACTAAGAACGTATAACGAGAAGCATGAAATGATGAAGAATTTTAATACGACAGGAATACTCAACAGATGACGATCTTCTGATGAGTCAATAAACTAGATTCACCAACAACTTGACTGGTATTAAAAGATAGCAAGTCCGATTGGGCTTGTGGGCAAGGAAAATCGAATACATTGACATGAGTATACATAGAGATATAAGAATAACTCGCAAGGAATCGTGCTTCCAGAAATTTCATCACAGAACCCAAGATTAAAACAAGCAGACCAACACGTTCTAGATATGAAATCTATCAGGATCATCAAGATGAATTCTTTTGAATGGGATTTGGTGGCTCTGGGGACTATCCAGGCTCAACGAAAACTACGTACTGCTCGTCTCAGCAAAACTGCTGAGTAGGTGAGCTACGAAAGTTATGAATTCAAACAAATAGCACATAAATAGAAAAGCTGGAAGCTTCTATCAACATGTCCCATGAAGCAGTGGTTCACTTGGTCAATATATACGATGTAAAGAACTAGAAAAATAAGCAATCTTCGAAGAAATAATATGTCGTCAAAGTGAGACATGAGATGAGGTTTTCACTAGAAAATAGGATGCGATTGTAAGTTACAAATCGTGTAAACAAGCTCACTGTACTTTTCCAGTGAAGTTATCCCAAAGAGGTACTCCTGAGGTGCTCTCGAGGTAGCATATTATCCGCTGGATGCTTGAAAGTCAAATGGGCAGCCATTTGATCAACAATTGATTACCTAATCCGAGCCGAGTTTCTCCCAATCTAGCTTACGATAACCAAAGCTCCAGAGCTTCATGCCACATTGGAGGTCCATACCCCATTCGACATCATTCATTATGCGACTCCCTCTAAATTTGCTTTGCCTGACTCTGTCAATACTTCCCAGAACTTTCGCAGTCTTCGCAGACGAAGCTTACACAGTTGACTACCATCACGAATTACTAGGTCTCCCACAATCAGACGCAACCTTCTTCTACAGACCTAGGGAAACTGAACAGGGCGCGCTATTATATACATTAAGTGATCTTGGCGTCCTTGGAGCTGTCAATCCAGGCACGGGGGACGTTCGATGGCGACAAATACTGGCGAATGGTGATAATCACGGAGAAGGCTTACTGCGACCAGTTGAGGGAGCTGGTACAATTATTAGTGCTTTGGGCAACAGAGTAGATGCTTGGGATGCGAAGAGTGGAAGGGAAAGATGGGGAAACACTTTCACAGGACAAGCAAAAGATATGGAAGTAGTTGAGGGATTTGACAATATCAAGGATGTTTTGGCTCTATTCGAAGATGCTGGAAAAGTCGTGGTACGAAAACTTAATGGAGATAATGGAGATGTTGTTTGGGAATATGTTGATGCTAGTGGTGATTTACCTCTACAAGTCAGCACAAATGTTAGAGACATTTTTGTTGTCACTCTTCATGGTTCCTGGGGCGGCTATAGCGTCAAAGTTACCACTCTAGACCATTTGACAGGCAAAAGAGTTACCGAATACATACTCTCCACCAAAGGAGATGTTCATACACCGGAGGACGTTTTACTTGTCGGAGCCAACTCTGCTGCTCCTATCATTGCTTGGACCGATAAATCGCTGAAGAGTCTCAAGGTCAATATCCTGGGAAAACCAAGCGACTTGCAGACATTGCCTTTGAAAGAATCGGATGGCGAGCTTACAAAAGTCTCTATTCACGCGCCTGATTTGGTGCAATCCTTACCACATTTCTTGGTACACAGTCACTCGGCAACTTCAAACAGAGCAGATGTTTATCATATCGATATGAAAAGCGGTAGCATTAGCAAAGCATATGAGATCCCCAAGCTTGCAGGTAGCGGTGCTTTCTCAACCAGTTCGCAAGGTGCCAACGTCTATTTCACTCGTTTTACCGAGGAAGAGACTTTTATCTTTTCTTCGATGTCGCATGGAATTTTGGGTAGATGGCCAATTAAAGCAGAGAAGCAACATGACCGACTTCGATTTCTCCATGGTGCATCAGAGGTAGTCCAGAAAGCTCCTGATACTTATGCTGTAAGATCAGCCATGGTGAGCGCGGATCAAGACTGGGTTCTAGTGCGCAATGGTGCAGTAGCTTGGTCTCGCGTCGAGGGTCTTTCTGGTGTTGTGGCTGCTGAATGGGCTGAAATCCCAGCCTCTGAATCATTAGCAGAGACACTTGAGGCAGAAGCTCACAGCAACCCCTTGGAAGCATATATTCACCGAGTCAATCGTCATATCAATGACTTGGAATACCTTCCAGCATACTTGGAAAAATTACCAGCCCGGATTTTAAGCGCTATCTTACCTGAAGATTTGGTTACACCGAGTGAAAGTGTTTTAGAGCGAGATAATTTTGGCTTCAACAAGTTAGTCATCGTTGCAACCCAAAGAGGTCGTTTGTATGCACTTGATGCTGGATCCCAAGGGCGTGTCGTATGGGGCTCCAAAGCTTTCGATATACCAGCTGGAAAGAAGTGGGACGTCAAGTCCATATTTGTCAACAATGCTAAAAGTACAACAACCGTTCGAGGTAGCCAAGGAGAATATATTATCGTGAACACTACAACTGGAAAGGGACTTGAGGCTATAAATCCTGGGCAGTGGCCACCCGTTCAGAGCGCGGCTGTAGTTGATAGTAATCTTGGCAGGTGGGTGTTACCAATTGGCACCGATGGAAATCCTGGCGATATACCAAAAGATTGGGCACCAAAGGAATTGCTTGTGGTTCGGGGCGAGAACGGTGAAGTCAAAGGTTTAAAATTTGACATTCAAGGTGCTGATGCGAAACCTATCTTTACCTGGTCATTTCAACCACCTTCTGGGCAAAGGATTGTTGAGGTAGTCTCTAAACCCGCGCATGATCCGGTTGCGTCGATTGGGCGAGTCCTTGGTGATCGTACTGTTATGTACAAATACTTGAATCCCAACACTGTTCTGGTTACTGCCGTCTCCGATGAATCCTCAATTGCCTCCTTCTATCTTCTTGATACGGTTTCTGGCGACGTTCTCTATTCTTCGAACCACGAAGGTATTGACACTAAGAAACCCATTGCCTCTGTCTTCACCGAGAACTGGTTCGCATATTCTTTATGGAGCGATGAATTGTCAACCACCACTTCTCTGCATGGATCAAAAGGATATCAACTTGTCGTCACCGATCTTTACGAGTCTCCTATTCCAAATGATCGTGGAACCCTCGGCTCATATGCGAATGCATCAAGTCTAGACCCGTCAGACGTACCAAATGCTGGCCCAATTCTTCCTCATGTTATTAGCCAATCATTCGTGGTTCCTGAAGCGATAACCCACATGTCTGTCTCCCAAACCCGCCAAGGTATTACTACTCGTCAACTTCTTTGTACTCTGGAATCCAATTCCATCATTGGTATTCCCCGTTATCTTCTCGATCCCCGTCGACCAGTTGGCCGAGACCCTATCCCTGCCGAACAAGAAGAAGGTCTTCTTCGTTACTCGCCTGTCATCGAATTTGATCCAAAACTTATCATCAGTCATAAACGTGAAGTTCTTGGTATCAAAGGTGTCATTACCAGCCCTGCTATACTAGAAAGTACCAGTCTGGTTTTCGCATATGGAATTGATGTCTTCGGAACAAGGGTCAACCCTAGCGCTGCTTTTGATATTCTAGGCAAAGCGTTCAACAAGTTGAGTTTAGTGGCTACTGTTTTGGCATTGGGAGTTGGTGTTGCAGTTTTGGCGCCTATGGTAAGTTATTCTACTTTGTCTATTGTTTAATGAGTGCTGTGCTAATATTTTCACAGGTGAGGAGGAAGCAAATCAATGGCAGATGGTTGAATGCATGATTATGATTATGTTATAGAATTTTGTAAATTATGATAATATAAGGAGGGCTAAAAGTATTACTCTCATTGAAGATCAACGATTTCACTCAAGCTATCGGTGAACTCTGTTTTTTTTTGGCATGATGCCATCTAGTTACGAAGTTACTATCAGCCATATGAAATGATAAATAATGTTGATATTAGAGGTTTATAATCTTGGCTGACATATATCTTCACCTTGTTTGACTTCGGCCGATTTGTAGCTCACTTAATCACTGTCAACGCACCTCGTGCCCTCGTTCAACCTTTTGAGATGAATATTTAGGGGCAACACAACACGCTTGGCACTAGCAATCTGCGGATGATAACTGAACTTTTTCTTCACAATCCCCCAGTTTCATTATTATTAATTGAAGGTTTGGTGGTTGTTACCAAGTATTTATATATATGGAGACGTTTCTTGATGGATCATCGCGCTGCGCTTTGACGAGGTGAGGTTGGAATCGAAAGTATTAGTAATTCATAGAATGAAGATGGTGTGGAGAACCGTTAACATCTATCTTCGTCATCGATTCCTTTAGCTTGAAGAAAGATACTAAGGTATCTCCACCTAAAATACCCCTCCATTTTTTATTGTGGAATAGAGAGGTCTTGCTTTGTTACGCATTCGGATTTAACGCTGTTAAGAGATAAGTCCTCTATGTCTCTATACACCTAGGCACGTAAGAGGATTTCGAGTTTTGTTCGAAAATCGTATATATATACCGTCTATTTGCATTTTGGTCTGGGAATCATTGATTCAGAGCCCATTTCTTCATTCATTCATTCATTCATCCATCTTATCAAAAAATATACTTGAATAGCAAATATGCCTGGAAAATACCAAAAGCTCGTTTCCAAACACGTCCTCGTCATAGGTGGCTCCTCCGGAATCGGTTACTGTGTAGCAGAAGCCTCACTCGAAAGTGGTGCATGCGTTACAATATCCTCATCCTCTCCGGATCGGGTGTCCAAAGCAGTTGAGAAACTCAAGAAGAGTTATCCAGATGGGAAAATCAGCGGGTTTCCATGCGATCTCTCTAAACCTACTCTCGAAGCCGACGTTGAGAAATTGTTTGAACAGACGGGGAAAGTAGATCATATCGTTTTCACGGCTGGTGATGCACTATCTCTTATTCCGTTAGAGAAAGCGTCGTTAGAGGATATGCAGAAGGCGGGACAAGTGAGATTTTTTGGACAATTGATGGTGGCGAAAGTTGGGAGTAGATATCTTAGTGAGGGGCCACAGGCTTCGATAACGTTGACGACGGGGTCGACGGCCGATAAACCAATGAAGGGATGGAGTATTGTTACTAGTTTTGCGGCAGGGTTGCATGGGATGGCGAAGAGTTTGGCGATTGACTTGGCGCCTGTGAGAGTTAATGTTGTGAGTCCTGGTCCGGTGAAGACGGAGTTGTGGAATGGAATGGAACAGGGGGCGAGAGAGAAGCTGTTTAAAGAGGTGGAGGGTAATGTGTTGACGAAACATGTTGCATTACCAGAGGAGGTTGCGGAGTCATATTTGTGGTTGATGAAGGATAGTAACGTAACTGGAACCGTTGTGAGAAGTGATTCTGGTACGTTGCTTGCTTAGCTGCAGACAATAATGCTCCGGCAATAGCGCTTAAGCAACATAATCATCGAGGAGGATATATGCTATCATTTGATAATTCTGTTTCTGATAATAAACTGATAAATCTCATCAATAATCATCAGACAACATAGTAGAATTGCTGCCATTGAATTTCCAACCAACTCCCTCACATGTTTGCCCGTTATTATACCACTTCAGTTGTGGAAGCATTTGACTAGCAACCCATCTAGCTGTGGTGGTATGTCTACTCCCATCCCCAAAAGGTTCGTCCGTACGATCGGGGCGACTTTTTAGATCAGACAAGAGCTCATGTCCCAAAATTGTTGATCGACCATCAGCAAGTGCTTAGAAAATAACTAGTTGATCTTGAAGATACTCATCTATTAAACCTCCCTTTTCAAACTCTGAAACAAGATCTTCAACAACCTTCTCTGCCATCTCGGCCGATATATCTTCTGGGGTTCTAACCTTTGTCTTTCTATCGTACAGCCAATCGCGCCCAAATCTTAGTCCAGTATAAGTATGAACTACTAAAAGTGTGTATATCCGATGCGTATTCTCTCTTAGAATAATATTGATCTTTACTTCAGGAAAGCGCTGCTTAATATGTTTAGTCAAAGCATCCTCAAGCGGTTTCTGAAGCGTCTCAAGTACTAGGATCGAGATATCTATTTCCTTCACGCTTCCGCGTTCAGTTGGCCAATTTGGGACTTTCAGAGACTGGCCAAAAGGTATGGGATGTATCTTGAACTCTGCATGGCCCAGTTTTAATGGGCCATGTGACCATCCTCTAACTTTGAGTTGTCGCTCTACATAAATACCGAATATTTCGAGAGTTGGTAGTAGTACTTGATCGAGATACTCATATGATAGAGAGAAACTTCCATTGGTCCCTCCTTTAATTGAGAGCCTGACTGGATGAGCCGCGGTATCATTTGCAAATAGCACCACAGGAAGGACTGCCTGAAGCACAAGTAGAATGCTAGATGCAGAATCTGCATCAATCTCGATATCTCTATCAACCGTATAAGGATGGAGGGAGTTAGGCTTGAACTCGATTGTCTTGCTTCCCACGAAACATCCGTTTGTCTCGGCGGATGTGATTTTCGCGAGCCATTTTGTAGCAGAAACGTGCTGTGCTTTCAGACCACCATTTCTTTTGCCTAATCTTTAATTACGAGTTCACATATCGGGCTGAATTTATCACAGATGAATACTTTACCTGTTACCTCTGACATTCGTGATTAGGAGAGGGGTTCCGGTCAGAGCAGCTAGTGAAACCGCGATCCTGACAAGTCTGCCAAAAGAATCAACAAAACAAGCCAAACCGATATGGTACTTAAACACTCACTGTCCACCACCTTCGCCAGTTCTCCCATCAAGCTTTACCAATTTTTGTGGTGTCGATTTCGCCATGGTTGTGTCTGTAGACTTTATTGTGGGAGTAGTAAAGCTATTTACATGCCGTGTTAAACGTTTTGCTTCCCTACCTACAAGACTTCAAGAACAACAATGATCTTGAGACTGTTATAAAGGGCAAGATCAAATCAATCAATCCGTGAGATCTTTTGATCTTGTGCCTCTGGCGAACATGAATGAGTCATTGACCGAGTGAGGAGTCCGGACTGCGGCCATGCTTGTACACAAAGTCTTTAAACAACTAATGACTCGAAAGCGATCAAGACAACATGGTGTCGATACACTGCTCTCAGTATCGCGCTCAACACTTATTCTCGGATTTCTCTTCCATATAACGGTACATTGCGCTATCGACGGAGCATATATTTGTGGCACGAGCACGAACCAGTTTGACCACATGAACTATTCTCACCCCGCAAACTGATCCGCTCAGCCTCCCCACAAATCTTTGGTCCAGACCTTGGCATTACACTGCCTTAGCAAGAGAATGTCTCATTAACAGCCTTACATATATTGATACCTCACTGTAATCCTCTACAGCGCCGTCCATAATGGTCAACAAGAAACTTGACCTCGACACATTGTTCGCAGGAAACCCGACAATTTCCACATCAAAATGTCGCGAATGGGGCGACAGCAATCGCAGGCGAGTGGTTTGAATTCCCACTTGCATCCAAAGCCAGGACGCTTTTCACTCTGGCCCGGGAGGAGAACAAATGCCACTGCTGCGAGAGAAGAAGCTGCTATAAGTAGTGGTTCCGGATTAATGATTGATGTACGCTCCAAAATGTCCATCCACCTTTGCGTTCTATCAACCCCTTCATTTCGTTAACATCTCCGCAGCCCCCGCACAGCGATCTAATCGTTAGCTCGCCCGTTATTCTCCCGGAAATCGAGTTAACGAAATCCAATATATCGCAAGATCTTTTCATCGGCGCATTGCATGATCCTAATTATATTCAATTGCAAGAAAATGTGAGGAAGGTGCGTAGAGTACTGGTGGGACCGGAACCTAAAAATATAGATGCCGCCTGGGAGGTTTACAAGAGACAGAGAGAGGAATCTCTGGAGCATTGTCGAAAATTGATTGAGAAATCGCGTAAGTCTTTTATATTTCGGATGATCTTCACCCTATTTATAATCTGTTCATGAAACTAAATGCAATAATACATTCCGAAGAGCATCATGCTCGAAATCCATCATTCGAATCCAGCATTGGCCCGTTAGATACGCGATCATCTCTCAGCAGTGGATCGTTTGACGATGGATCTCTACCATTTCAAATCAATAACTCGTGGCTATCAGCTATTTGTGATTATAAAGCCTTCCAGGAAAAACTTGCTACCACCCTTCGCACTTCTCTTGAAGTGACGTATGCTGCCTACGAGCCCGATGCATCTCAACGCCAGCTTGAAATCTTCTTAGCAGACAAGGAGCATCGGAAAAGTGTTATTACAAAATGGCGAGATACAAGTGTTCGTAGGGTGAAGTCGGAAAAGCCCGAATTCTTCGAAAAGTACAAGATACGATCTTTGAACTTCGATAAACTGAAGCATGATATTGAAGAATCGGAAAGCTTGTTCGACACAGGTCATACACCAAATAGAGTCGTTCGTGAATCTATTATTTATAAGAATGGAGACACAATCTTAGAATTTGCAAATCGCCCTTCGGATAGTCTTCCGGTTATCAGATTTCGTGTGTCGTCCCATTTTCTGAGCCCAGACGATGTATCACCGTTATTCTCTCAAATGCTCTGCCCAGGACCAATGATCCCGCCAGATATGATGAAAGATCTCCCCAAAGCACCAACCAAGATCTTCGGAAAGGACGGTATTGGAGTGAATGTTTATCGTATGCCACAGATGGAGCCCAACAGCCATGAGGCACTGGCACTTCTCTTCCACGCTATACATGGACACACTCAAAGGCTTCCACGGGAAGATATTGATTTTCCAGTTTTCGTTAGTATTGCAGATGTATGCTTAAGGTACAGGTGCACATCGCCAGTAGAGTTACAAGTGGAGTATCAATGGCTACCTCAATGGGAATCTCAAGCCGCCGAAAGCAATCCTGAAGAACTTCTCCTCATCGCGTATACATTTGGCGCAAGAGATCTGTTCACGCGTATCTCTAGGAGCATCATTTTAAACTCAAAGGATGGCGAAGATGAGACTCCAGGTCAAAAGCTTTGGCCACAAGCTATCAAGAATACGATCAGAACACGCAGGGCTATATACATGGAGCAAATCCTTGATTATTGTGCGAGTGTCATAAATGAATACCTTCAGCCACCACGACAAAGCGCAGAGAGACCAGTTCATGTAGGATCACTTGAGCTATCCACGGTACGATGCCCAAGGGGATCCCATACTTGCGATGCCACGAATCTAGGGTGGCTTATGCTAGTTTACAACGAATTGGGTGTTTCTCCTCTTTCTCCTAAATCATCATCGAAGCGCAGTCTGAAGGAATTGATTGACTGCTTGAGATTGATGCCTAGTCCACCCCAGACTCATCTCGGCGTCTGTGATTTTGCTCCTGACTTTAGAAACAAAATAAATGACATTTCGAATACCATTATAGGTCTTACGCTTCACGATGTCTCGGGTCAACATGGATGGGCCTTGAGTAAGGGCGACGATCCCCAAGATACAGCCCCAGAAGAGATCTTTGAACTACCCGCACACGTTAGCACAAAAGAGTGTATTGTCGAAGCCGAGAAAGCAAAAGAGGCAACAAGAAGTGCCGTCTGCCTCCGAATCCTCTCACTTCTCGACAATCTCGAGGACCTCCATGCGGCCGCAATGATTGATAAGTCATTCTACGGGGCTTATATCAAAAATGAAGGAAAACTACTTCGGAACATAGTGAAAGCCGGATTGAAACATGCCTCCCAGATAGCCGAAACGCAAATCAGCCCATCGGATCGGATGGCTCAAGATAGTACTGATTCTTTGGAAGCTACTGCTGTCGACCTTATTGATGACTCTGAATCTGCTGTGTCTTCCGTTTCGGGCAATGAATCGTTTAATGCTCAAGACGGAGATCTATACGACGTTTCACCGCCGATGTCACCCATTGATATAAGTGCAATGCCTGTGCCCACATCAGAAGAAGAGGCACGAGAACTTCTCACACGCAATGTTGAAGCTACCAGTCGAGCCTGGGCGATGAGAGACTCGTTGCAGTCTTCCGAAAGGCATGTAAATTTGACACAAAAAGAAAAGTTTCTGGCAGGTGATTTTGCACATATAGAGGACAAAGCTCGGTTAGAAGAAGAGAGCAAACAGTTACAGGCTGGAAGGGATAAATCTATTAATCTCAGAGGGTAGCGGCATCTCTTCCCCCCTTTCATCTTAATTTTGTGGGCTTTCGTCGTGGTGTTTTTGGTCAGATATTGGATAACAAATTGTATAATGCTGATTCATGAGGATTTGGTGGGAAAAGTGACAAGGCGCCATATACCCCGTTTGAAAGAAAGGTTCAATTTCCACGTCAATATTTTATAGGTTTTTAGATATAGTTAGAGATCCTTCAACAGTCATCAATATATGCTCCATCAGTTTAAGAAATTTGTCAACTTACTCGATCAAATTCCCATCAGGGTCTCTACAATAAACACTTCTCAGCTTCCCTTGAGCACCGGTGCGTATCACAATTCCTTCATCAGTTTTCTCTGGGCTCAGATCGACCATCTCCACACCTGCATCTATTAGGCGTTGGCGAACATCTTTAACATTGTCATCCGTTATGAAGCACAAATCTGCACTTCCATCTTTCACATTTTGCGCTTTGGGTTCAAATTCCTGATGCATTTCAGCGCGGTGAGATCATATATTCTGAAAAGGACGTTGAAGCAAAGTTACCTTTCCGAGTTCATGTAGATTTATTTTCTGTGAACCAAAAAGGAGCGAATGACGAGTGATATCTGGTGTGGAACTTGAGACGAATTGCTCGGCTTGCATGCCAAGATTCGTCTTGTACCATTGGGTGGAGCGGGGTATGGAGGCGACAGTCAAGACGAGGTGGTCGAGAGATTTGATATGTGCTGCTGGTGTAGAAGACATCTTTCGAATGTGTTGAAGATTGGTATGGTTGATTAGTTTCAAAATGCTTCTTGTGAACGTCGACATAGTGAAATACCGTAGTGTTTAGTTGTCATCTCATGAATAGAGACAAGTAGCTGAATGATTCACTGAATCCCATCCGCCCCTCCTTGTGTCATATCGCACCAATCAACACCCGAGGCACCCCGCGACGGAGATTGCCGTCAGCTTTTTGTGAATCTCCAAAAAAAGTTTCATGTAAATAACGTCGATAATACTCGAGTAATATGCGATAAATTCTATAATGGCTTGTGTATAGGCACATACATCATATAGCCTAGTTCCATTATTACGATTACGAAGATCACGAAGACGAACAAGTTTGTTCCTCTTACGACAGACGATTGTAATCCAGCATGTCGAACTTGATCAATCGCGTGGGTAATTCCTCACAAGCGCAGTTTACAGCCACTGCGCTTGTCTCTGGTGCGGTAGTGGCAGGTGCAATTTTTAGTTACCAGGCCCTGAGAAGGCAGGAGAAAGTGGAAGATCTCAAGAGCTCGATACCTAGTTTGGGACGAGATCATCATGCTGATTTGGTATGTTCTAGATCTGCCACCTGGCAATCGAGTGAGATTGTACTCGAGTGTTTATACTGACGAGAGAAGTGAAGCTTACGGATATGGGGATTGCGCCCAAGGGTACGGGCATGAGTAAAGAAGATGAGAGGGGTGCTGCATTGGCGGAGAGAGCGAGGAAGGGCGATTACGATGATGGTACTTTTGATTCTTTTACAAGAAATTATGAGCATGACTAATTTGTGCAGAACTCATTTTAGAACAATTGGCCCGAAATCGAGTCTTTTTAAAAGATGACGGATTACAAAAGTTACGCTCAGCATTTGTGGTTGTGGTTGGTTGTGGAGGTGTTGGATCGCATTGCACGGCAGCTCTTGCGCGCTCAGGAGTATCGCATATACGTCTTATCGATTTCGACCAAGTTACTCTCTCATCTCTCAACAGACACGCTGTCGCGACGCTCGCAGATGTTGGCACACCAAAAGTGGGATGTTTGAAGAACCGTTTACAACAAATTGCCCCATGGGTAAACTTCGATTTAAGAAACGAACTTTTCCACGCCAAAGCAGCGGACTCCCTCCTTGAAGAATGGGATGGTAGAAAGCCGGACTATATTGTAGATGCCATTGATAACATCGATAGTAAGGTGGAATTGCTGGAATATTGTTATAAAAACAATCTACCAGTGATTTCATCTATGGGCGCAGGATGCAAATCAGACCCTACCAGAGTCTTCGTTGGAGATATATCTGCTAGTACCGATGATCCACTCTCTCGCTCCACTCGAAGAAGACTCCGCTTACTAGGAATTACGTCTGGTATCAATGTGGTATATTCAACAGAAAAGCCTGGACCAGGAAAGGCGCAACTATTACCTTTACCGGAAGATGAATTCAAGAAAGGCTCAGTTGGCGATCTTGGCGTATTACCTGATTTCCGCGTACGAATATTGCCAGTTTTAGGCACTATGCCCGCTGTCTTCGGATATGTAGTCGCCAATCATTTGATCCTTCAAATCACAGGTTATCCGTGCGAATACGTTCCAGCCAAAGGTCGGGACAAGATGTATGACGGAATACTCGCTCAACTGCAAGGGTTTGAAGAAAAGCTAGCACGTGCTACCACTGAACATGAAGATGCACAGGGATTGAAGGTCCCATTAACATCTGCCGATGTGGGATACATAGTCGAGGAAGTTTACAAGGGAAAATCGGCATTGAGTGGGGTATCAACAAGATTGTCGTTGACGAGGTGGAGGAAACCTGAAGAAGGAAGTACTCTGGATTCGAGTGTTGAGGGACAGAAAGTAAGCAAAGTTAGGGCGAGAGACTTGGTGTGTATGACAAGGGAGGAGGCAACAAAACACGAGAAGCTTGTATTCAAGGAAGGAAAGAAAGTAGAAGATGTGTATGATAGTACCACGATAGAAAAAGTAGAGGCAAGGATCAGAGAGGAGATTGGGTATGAAAAGTATAGGTGAGAACGAAATAGAATATCAATATACTATACCCAAGAAAATAAATGGTTATAGAAGATGTATAGAAATTGACATTGAAGATGGCCAATATTAAGTCAACTACCCCACTTTCCGACCACCCCCTGTTTCCGACCACCTAAAAAATTCATATTATCTACACTTAAAACTTTAATAACTCAATAACTATTGAACTTCAATGAAATCGCCTGTAGAATCACTTTCTATAGCACTAGAGCTATCATCTACCTCATCTTCACGATCTCCAGCTTCAATTTGTGTACGCCTTATAGCTCTAATCCCTGCGAACTTCGAATTTGGAGATACCACAACCTTTCGCCTTTTTCTAGGTAATGCTTCATCTAATTGATATTCTAGCTTTCTAATCTTATTCTCTGCCTCTAAGGGTTCATAATCCTTAGCATCGAATCCTTTTATAATCTTGCGAAATAGTAATCTTCGTGTTGGCAAATCGATCTCCTTCTCTTGAATCATTATATCTCTATATTTTCTGATATCGGCTCCTTTTTGAGGGGTTTTCCATTGAATAAACGATGAATATATATTCCATTGAAGAATAGGATCATCATCAGATTCAGGATTAAGTGATAAAACCTCTCTATTGCTATTTTCAAGCAAAAGTCGACTCATAAGAGGTTTAGCCATATTTTTGGGCCAAAGACCACTAGCTTGCCACCCAGACTTGATATTTTGAATAGTTAAACCTTCTATTCTAGCCTTCTGATAGCAAGAAAGGAAATTGCGCTTTCCAATTGGTGAGGAATCGGATAATAGACTTAATTTATTAAGTTCGATTCGATATGCACTTTTTAGGGGTGAGAACACAGATAAATCGAGTGGTTGTAGTACGTGTGACGTATGTGGTGGGAGAAATAAGAGATATATGTTGTTATTAAAGCATTCTAACATAAATGCTGTAGTTTCATGGCTTCCGTGTCCGTCCAAAATGAGGAGTCTTGAATTTTCCGGCTGAATAGGGGTAGTTTGAGGGATATAGATCTTTTTCAGCCATTCTAAAGCTGTAGCATCTGTAGTCCATCCATTTTCTGTAGCGGTAAAGTTCCAACCCTTGAATAGAGTCAAATCTGTTGGAAACCATTGTTGTTGAACTGATTTTCCCTTATATATTACAAGGGGAGTAATGCTTTTTCCATTGGCTGAAATGCATTCTATAAAAGAGGTCCAAATTCGAGATCCAGGTTGCTTTTTTTGAATAAATCTTCGATCAGTGCTTCCTACTACTAGTCCATTAAGACCCTGACCCTCCATTATACCTGCTTCATCCATATTCCATCTGTTGGCCGGCTTAATAGCCTTGATTTCAGGGATTGCGAGGTTCCGGAACCACTTCTTAATAATATCAGATGTAGCACCTGAAACTCGTGCAGAATCGATTTGATGTTGCTTCTTAGTTCCAATATTAGGATGCCTTCGAAAAAAGCTATGTATCCATTTCTTTCCAAGTGAGGGATCCTCCCCTCGTACAATAAGGAGGTGCTCTGCCATCTCTCTGATTTGACGATGTGTAGGGCTAGTACCAAGAGCTTCCTGTACTAATATCCATTCTGCTAGTCGATTCTCCTGAATTGGAGATAACTTTTGAAGTATTTGGGCGCCGTTTTGATGCGAAACTCCACCATATATTCGATCGTGAAGTGTGGTACGTGGAACACCATAATCCAAGCTAGCTCTTCGTATGCTTGCTCCATTTGTAATCGCTCTAAGAGCCTCTGCGATATCTTCTTCGGTATATCTATTCTTCATATCACAATTATAATAATATCAAAATTTCAAATCAATTGATTAAAGCATTGTTGAGTTATTCAAAGTATAAATTTTATAATTACTCAAAGCGGTGTGGTTTTTGAGGTGGTCGAAAAGAGGGGGTGGTCGGAAAGTGGGGTAGTTGACTTAAATGTTTCTGGAAAGGCCCGACACAACGCTGGTATTATACTGGCACTTTCTTGCCCCATCCCTCCAATTAACACCACGGTATATCCTTGACTTGCATTCTTTGCTACTCTGTTGGAACCTGCATGCTACCAAGGCTCTCATAGAAAGCCATAAAATACCCGTATCTCAGTAATCGTATGTGATATCTGCGATACGGAGATGAGGGTTCAATGAGGGTGGATATGATAGCATGCCACCAGTTCATTGTCTTCACGTGGATCGTTCCCGTATCGTCGAAAGGTCACTAGATTCTAACTCGCTCTCAATTGTTTATCTCTCAGTGATGACTAGGTATATGAAATTTGCAACTTTTCTGTTGGAAAGAGCAAAACCGTTTATTCAATAACGGGGTGGCTTCACTAAGATAGTTTTTAAAACGAAATAGTTAACAAAATCAAAGTGAATGAATAATTGAATGAGATATACGCTTCCAACATGATGATTGATTGCTAAATTCGAAGACTTGTTGTTCTAATCATCCAGTAGTTGCTGGCGTCAAATCTCAAGCATAAGCTATTATCATTGTCGCACTTGGAGTTTGATAATAGGCAATGATGACAACTGAGGAGAAATCCCAATGAATATCAGTTCTTGAACCCAATCTTGCCCTGATTGGAAGTAGTATGCATTACCAAGATATGTTCAAACGCAAGGGAGAAGCGTTCACATATGCTTAAATATGACAAGAACCTACATCAAACAGAGACAATCTCATGCTCAACAGCACAAATTCTTACTGATCTGACGAAATAAATTGACATTAAATCCCAACCTATCCCGCGCCATCTCCAACACGTACAATATGACACGAGAATATCTGATACAAATAACAACGCAGAGGAAGAAAAAGGATTGATCCTCTAAGACGACAGCTCGATGATCCAAGTAGTTCTGAAACGTATGTCCCATCGATCATTACTATATTCGTCGTTTTTGGGTTGCATGCTGACATTTGAGACGGAGAACCCAGGGTATAGAGGAGGGATATCAAATGTCCTTCTATTAAGGTATGATAGTATGTCATGAATACTGGCTCGATATGAGATTTGCTGGTGGGGGAAAACTATTACACCAGCTTGATCATGAAGATGGTTCGGCAGTTGTATAAATCTATATTTCAGGCCACCGAATCCATGAACTACATCATCATTGCTGCGAGGAGAACGTACACATCCGTTTCCTTCTTCAATCCAAAAACAAACAAACAAAATCACAAAGCCAAAAGTAAACATACTCATAAATCGTGAAATTTACCAGAGCCTTCCGAACTAGATGGCAAAGAAAACCAGCATCATATTTATACCCAATACCAAATCTCCCATTCATAAAAGCGGAATATCCTCAGCCCTAAATACGATCTCCTACATTAATCTCACCCCCGTCGCACAAATCTCCTCAGTGTCACAACTCAGGTCCGTCCCTGGCACCGCGTTTGAATACAGCATACAAGCCCTAGCCGGAATGTGAATATGCCGTGTTCTGTACCTTTGCATATCCAGTGCATGAAAAGTGTAATTTGGCGGGATGTAAATGTCATATGATTTTTGGATTTGGGAAAGGGAATGCGTTTCTTGTGTTGTCAGGTGTATCCCTTAGCAGTGTTATGCTTATCATAAAAATTGACTAGCTACTTAAGTATTGAATTTACTAAAAAGACGCTTAGAATAGTATAATAATGCACTCATTAGCATTTTCATCCCAGATGCTTTTCCGTAAAATTGATTATGGTAAGGTTTTAACAAACCCCAAATATTTGTTAATCGTCTCATCAATCTTCTAACAAAACAACAAACAGATCCCTAGTACAATAAACACACCATGAACCTACAACCCCTACTCATCTAATCCTTAAAACAAACTCTACTCTATACATGCTACATACCCAAGTACAACACAACAACAACAATAACACAACACACCAATCCCCTTACCAAAACACAAAAACTCGCACAGATCTCACCCCCAATCACCAGATACCCAACGAGTAATTTAACCATAAACCATATCAGTGGGCCCTGGAGTACGATAGCTCGCCGAACAAATCTCCACATGGCGTGCTAGTCGGTTATACAGGGGA
Organism: Botrytis porri; assembly: GCF_014898465.1. Lineage (NCBI taxonomy): Eukaryota > Fungi > Ascomycota > Leotiomycetes > Helotiales > Sclerotiniaceae > Botrytis > Botrytis porri. The sequence goes on from NW_024066078.1 coordinate 1,388,129, forward strand.
ACTTTTACGGGTACCTGCTTGCACACCGGGATGAAAATTTGAGAAGAAACCTTGATTAAAGGTGGTGCTCTGCTTTAAGGTTCTTTTTCTCCTCGTGATTGTGGAGTTGCTGGGGATATTAATGTGTTTGTTTGCAACTTTTGTGAGTGGAGTGTGAGTGATTTGAGAAGGAGCTAAGGAATGAGAAGTGGAAGATGTGATCATGTGAAGGGGGGGTTTTCATGCGAAGGGAAATTGGGTGGGATAGTTGGTATTTTTCACAATGATGTGAACTGTTTTGATTTTCAGAGGGGATTAATTCCGTTTGTTTGTTTGCTATCACTGAAAAACATGCAAAGATAGAATATGGTAAACCAAATATTAATTTTCTCCCAATCTATAACACGAATAGTCGTGAAAAGTAGTCTATAGCTGTTCTCGTTCATATACGTTTATCGTACGGAATAAAATCTCAACGACGCATTTACTTTCGGAAAACGTAGTCTCCAAGTAGATGTAACCAAACAAGTCAAAACCAAAATACAAATTCCAAAAGTAGTCCTCCGATCCCTATCCTGCGATATTCATCATTACACCATCGATCCTGTGATCATCCTTCTTCTCTCCACTCATCCCCTGGTGTACTCAAATCTCTTACAAGAAAAGAGCAGCGGCACCAGCCAAAAGTCCCATCATTGGGACACCGGTGGCAGCAGCTCCGTTACCAGATGCACGGGCAGTGGAGCTGGAGCTGGAGGAGGATGCGCCGGAGGAGGTTTGGCTAGCAGCGGAGGCAGAAGTAACCAGGCCAGTTCCAGTGGAGGTGGTGGTACCGGTAACAGTGGTGGATGAACCGGTAGAGGTGAAGGTAGAAGTACCGGTGGAGGTGGTAGAAGAAGCGGAAGCGGATCCTGAGCTCGAAGTTAGAGAGCTGGTTCCAGAGGTAGAGGCAGTCGAACTGCTCGAGGTTGCAATTGAGGAGGAGGTGGAGGTGGAGGAGGTAGATGAGGTAGATGAGGTAGAGGGAGCGGAAGAAGAAGTAGAGGACGCACCAGTGTAACCTGCAAGTGTGCTGCTTGCACTGGAAGCTACTCCATTGACGGTGAATTGTTGGGATTGAGCCAAGATTTGCTCTGCCTTTCCTGGGCTAACGAAGTTGATTTGGTAGTTGCCACCGGTTGGCAATTGGAGACCGGAAACACTCTCAGATCCCTTGTTGATATCGACATTGGTGAAGAGAACATCGCTGAGAGGTGGGTTGGATGCCATGTGGACGAGGTAGATATCGACGGTTTGGGGATCAGTAGAGACTGAAGTCCAGGTGATAGTTTGAGCTCCATCGCTGAGATCCCATTCTCCGTTGGTAGATGGGGAGGTGATGTTGATAGCTTGAGCAATTGCGACGAGCGCAGTGAAAGCGAGAGCGTAACGAGCCATTGTAAAGGTATTGTGTTTTGTTTTGGGAGAATTAAAAATTGGTAATAGTAGTTGAGCGAGTGTTGATTAGATAGTCACGAACGAAGGACAAGATGTGTAGGAACAATTAAGATGTAACAGAAAAACGAATGTGTCTGTTTTTTGAAGAAGCTGAGGCAGATGATGGGATTAAGAATGAAAGAGGACTGAGTGAAGTAGATGTAGTAAAATGTACGAAAATCAGATACTTGTCTAGGATAATGTAGGATTAAGGCGGGAAACTATTAAAAGTACTTCGGGATTGGAACACGAGATTTTGAACTTCGCCCACTTGGGCAATATTCATGAGTTTCTAACATATATCCTTGTCATCCTAGTACTCTTGGCAGGTACCGTGTAACTAAGCCTTCATCTTTTTCTTGTTTGTATTTGAGTAGCTTTTGCTTTTTTCTTGTCTTTTTCTCAAAATGACCTAGCAGCAAATGGCAAATCCAACCATCTCGTTAACCGTTCCTATGAGAAGAGGCGTGCTTCTCTCGTATTGATTTCTGACATGCCAAGTACCCGATTCAGGGGGAAGAAGATTTCCGTATTGGGCGGAAAAGTACATAGATGTACTAAAATGAGTTGGATACTATACGGCACGTAAATAAAGCTATCCCTATACAACATCAGCAGAATATTGACAGTTCTCTTCTCAGTCCCTTCAGTCTCCTAGTCCCCTAGTCCTCTCCGTACGAGAGTTTTTTCTCCCTCTGGGATGTGTTGATTGCCAAGCTCCCCAAGAAGCTTTTACGAAGTGGATGGAATTAATTTCATTTGGAGTCCGTCGTATCAGATGATTTCCTGAGAAAGCTTGCAAGCTTGCGGGAAAACACATGCGGTATCCTGCTTACCAATCACAATGTGATTGGAGCATGGAGATTGAAAATTGATCGTTATCATTCTTACCGCAGGGGTCAAATGTTCGAAGAACCACTTATAAACCCTACCATCCGTATTCAAATTTCCATTTCCCGTCAACACCGAGCATTGAAAAAGTTCTGGATAAGTGTCATAAGCATAATTTCAATGCTTAATTAGTGTGGGTGGGTGATGATCAGTGCCCTCCCTGATTCCTTGAACTCTTATTAACAAATTAGCAATCAAGCTCGGTCAAGTGTTAAGTGGTAGTGGCCGAAAGGGATCGGCATTTTGCATCCAAATTTCTTGCTAAGAGGTGTGCTAAACTTTGAAAAGGATGAGCAAAGTTGTTCTAAGAAGTCAAAGCAAGGGTGATAAGGGTGATAACTATCTAGTGATAACTGTTTAATCTACTCACCAGTCTCACCTGAACCATTTTTGGATCTGCTCGCTTGACGCCTTTGGCTTTGAATGGTTGAAGAAGAAATCCGCAATTACGATATCCAGTCATTTTTTGTATTGTGGCACACCGATTTGTTGGATGCCTGTATCGTATTGCATATTGTTTCAATGTCTATTTACTTCACCCGCTGCTAATGAGTCGAAAAACTTCAAGAGGTTCCACAGAACGACAGGCTGAGAGTTGACAGCTAATCATTTGTTTTACCAGTAGTTGCTGTCAAGTTTGCATTTGGTTACATGAGGCTCTGATTTACGGTGCCGGTGAAGATTGATAGTATCTCGAGCTTATCTACGAAACCCTAGATAGATAGCCATAAGGCCAGAGAACTGCGACCTTTCATACCTGGCTCAGCCATGCAGCCAGCCCACATCATGAATCGTATAGAAGACTGTACTTGCTACATGATCCATTTTTAAACCTCGTATCGGTTTTCGACTCATTCCAAAGCACATTTTGAACGTTTCCTACCTGCCATTATCGCCGTTTCCAGAATCGAAATGCATCACATCAATTCACATTGTTCTCATACCATCCATTTCCCCAACGCTAACAAAACACATGACCCACAGATAGGCAGCACAACACCCAAGTCATCCAACCAACCCATTGTCTTTCTCGTATTGCTTTTTCCCCAGCTACTTTATTGAATCTTTAAATCTATCCCGACATTACATCCAGTAGTCGAGCATTCTTAAGTCTCCCAAAGAGACCCTCGACCCTTAACATAGCCTGTATCGTATTCTTCTAGAAGTTTGGAATAGCATAAGATGCTAACACATTCTCTCCGTAAACTCTATTTCGTCATTCTCTCCCCTTAACCTAAGTCCTTCCATCTCGTATTCTACACCCATACAATCACTTTGCAGCACATCGCGGAGATATCTTCAAGCCATCTATTCTGACTCTTTTCAATCCATCTCAACTTCATTCACTCTCATCAATAACCACAACTATCAAGACTGACCGATACTGACCGATACCTGTCCGAAGTTCAAATATAGATAATTCCCCAATCCCACCCTGCTCAACAACCTCGCAACGGGAAGAAATCACAGATCTTCAACTCTAGGATCGAAAGCATATGTACTACCAGATTCACCGCCCTCACGACTTCTAGTCATCCACAACCATCTACCAAAATTTCCTCTTTAGATTTCCTCTCGATTTCCTTTTTAATTTTCCTCTCTAGATCTCCTCACCGCAAGAACACACACCATAACTGCTACTCGACAAAAGATATACAGATTGACACTCAAAATGTGAAAGATACACACATCATTATCGCCAAACTCAGCCCACAATCACAACGATAATTCTCGATATCACCACCACCTCTTTATTCTCTTCTCCCATCTCCCATCCCCCCCTTTCCACTTCCTTCCACTCTCTAACCATCATCCAATATCATTCATCCCCATTCCTCCTCATCGCTTACCCAAATCTCTACAATCCTTACAACCCCTCTCCATCCCATCCCATCCCTCTACTAAAACCACAACTGCATTCCCAAAAAATCTCTCCCACCTCCATACCCTCTTCACCCCCCATCTCCTCTTCACCACCAATAACAACAAGAATCTCTCCTACTATTACATACTCACTCTATGCTTCACTCTACATTTTCTAATTCTGTTCTCAATTCGCTATCAAGCACCGATGTAATATCTATAGATAGATAGCTATAAATTATAATCACAGGCTACAAGTGTACCAGTAGAATAAACGCGGTAGGTATCTGAGGGTTGGGAAGGGGGGGGGGTTATTTATTTTCCTATCTACTTTTACTTTATTCGATTGGATGTTTACACTCGACTAGGTGGGTGTATCGAATAGTTGATGTAGTGTTAGCTAGGTAGGTAGGTAGGTAGAGATAGATAGATAGATTGGATTGGATTGAGTGGGAATTTGTTATTGCTATTTACTATGTAGATGGATATATATGGAGCTTGGGAGCTTGGGATTGATGAACTTGTTGAAGTTTAGATGTTATGTTTGATGGTTCGGATTCTCGATGCTGGATGCTGGATGCTAGATGACAGATTCCAGACTTTAGACTACTAAATCTATTAGCATATCGTTATATTATGCTTTAAATACTTGGCTATTAGTATGAGTATGAGTATAAATAATCATTAAAATAGCAAAATGTAAAATGTAAAATGTAAGATTTAATTTGCACTACCGTGTTACAGGATAGAATATCCAACTAAAGAATATCGTATCCCCATGGGGTCATCTCGAACTTTTGCTACCCATATCCTTCTTATCCTATCATGAACTACCTAGGTATCCATTCATATTCCGTCCCTAAATGTACGTATCCGACCATACCAATACACCATTAAGATATACAATACAATATACAATAAAATATTCTTACAATCTTCTCCTGCTCACCCGCTACCAACCTCAAGAAAAACAAATGAAATAACTCTCCTCCCCTAAACCAAATCACTAGCATCAAACCTCTGCCCCCGACTCGTCATCGGCGTCAGAACCTCCACAATCGTCTCCCCAACCACACTTCTTCCCCTTCCTCTCCCTCTCCACTCCTCTTCCCCCACACTCCCACTCCTTCCTCTCCCCTCCCTCGAACTCTCCCTACTACTCGCCGTACTCACACTCGAGTAACTTTCCTGTCTATCGTGTTCTGACCCCGCGATCGCATTCGCATTACTAAACGGACTTTCTCTCGGACGATCGAAATCCACCGCGCGTCCTTGCACACTCCCGCTGCGATTTCTCACCGCGGGCCCAGAGGATAGCGTTGGATCGTAGTGCATCTGGTCTCTCTCGCGCGAAATTCGATGTTCCTGTGTTTGGAGCGAAGCTTTGCGAGACATGCGGAGAGAATCGTGGGTGCGGGATATTTGACCATGGGTGTAGGCGGCGGAAGGAGTGCGGGAGTTGGATTTGTAAGCGGGACGGCCGCGGACGTTTACAGAGCCGGAACGGGAGAGAGAGGGGTCGTCGAGGATGGATGTGCGGGTAGTGAGGATGGAGTTGGCGACGCTGGGTTCGCGGTAGTGGGTGTAGAAGTCGGATTGGGGTTCAGATTCGGAAGGCTGGGTGGGTTGATAGGAGCGGGGTTTGGAGTTGGATTCTTGTTCAAGGAGGGTGGTGGGTTGGTAGGAGATTTTGTAGGGAGAGGGGATGGCGGGGACGGGTAATTCGGGAGAGGAGGATGAGAAACGATCACTGCTGGAAGATTCTTCTTCGGAGGATGTAGATCGTGGTCGTCCGGACAATCGGGAAGGGAATCCAAAGACGTGGGTTGGAGCTGGTGCTGTGGGGATCTTGGGAATCTTGGCTTGGTTCTGAGGCGATGGTTCGGCACTGCCGTATATAGATCCTGCTTGGGATCTAACGCTCGCGTGCTGACCTGCTAGAAACATAAAGTTGCGTGGAACCTCTCCTTGGTAATGTAGTTGGGATACCTCCTCTTCAGATCGAGTTCTGCTAGGGGGAGACTCAGAAGCTGAGGTTCTACCGAATTGAACTGCAATCGAGTCCGATTGTGGCTGGACCTCCTTGATTGGTGATGGTGGTATGTATGAGCCTCCAACATTAGGCAAAGCAGAGCGTCTGATTTCCGCCTCAGAAGGCTGTAAGCGGAGAGGCGATGGCTTATGCTTGATCGATTTGGGAGCGGAGACCTCGCTGGAACGTCTCGATAAACTAATTTCACTGCTGCTAGCAGCCGATGGACCTCTCATAGCCTCAAGTGCTCTGGAAGTCTCTGTCAAGTCGACCGCAGTTGTTGAGGGTGAACCGAACATTGATTGGGCGGGAGAGTTGCTTCGAGATTGTGAAACACCTCCGAAGAAACCTCTTTCGATTGCTCGAACACCAAAGAGATCACCTTCCCCAAGCTCCTCTACATTGAGTCTCTCTTGCGTGCTGTTTGCCTTCTCAAGTTCCTCGATTTGGATATTTCTTGCGAGCCTAGGGATATATTTAGCAAAAGTAAATTCAACAATTTGAAGCTTTTATCTTACTTTCTTTTGTTGAGCCATACTTTTATCAGGCCAGCGGATAATACGATGAAGATTGCACCACCAAGAACAATGCTATAGAAGATCTATCAGATATATGTATGGATGAATGCTCTTTGTCAAGAGACTTACCCAAACTTGGCAGACAAATCTTGGTTTCCAAACCACCCCATTATGAATAATATTGAATAGCTTTGGTAATTATGAAAGCCAAACAATGCTCATTAAGTGACTCGAAGTTTAACATGCAATATGGGAGTCTGGTGATATGAAAAGGCTGAAGAAATCCGGATTCTCTTTTAAAGCCCCACAGGTCGACAACTAATGAATGTAAGAAGAAGAAAAAGTACAAGATGAGAAAGCAATCGCGATGAGCACAGCTTTTATCGGATATGCAAGTAGTAAAAGCCAACAGACTTGCACGAAAACTTAGTAGGGGTCTGAAAGGTCGATCTGGGGCCTTGGTAGAGAAATCGAAATCTATGAAGCGCGGACCGTGCTCATACCTGACAGTCAGTTTTTGATGTTTTGCGTTTCAGATGGACGGTTTATTAGATAGATCATGGATAGCCCAGAAGATGCAAGTGGATCAAATGTGTCGTTCCAAGAATTTGGAATGGTAGAGATTTTTGAGGTGGTGTTGAATGTTTTGTGAATGACGAATGTATGGAAGGATTGCTGAAGCTCCCCACGATGAGTGAAAGGTAGTTCCCCAAATATCGTTCCCCTCGAACTTTACTGATAGAGGCTGTAGCCACAACTTGAGGCCGACCGATGTAGAGAGTAGGGCCGTTTGATAATTATTCACCAGGAATGTGAAAGAGAGAAAAGATATTTGATATAAAAGAGTGGATATTTCCCATGAAGGAATGGTTCAGGGACAGAGTGACGAGTAGAGAAAAAGAAATATTCCAAAAGTAAATTTGAGATAGAGAGAAGATCAACAGAGCTATTACAACCCTTTTAAAAAGAATACACAGCATCGACTAGATACCGTGCCATTCAATCCTTGAAGCATGTTGAAGGTTGATGGAAATACCCAGCATTAGTAGGGGCGTCTTCCAAGACTAGTCAATGGTCACCCACACTTCACGATGAATGTATAGATTTAGACACAATCATTGGATTGTCGTCTCACATGGCGAAGCATGTATGTTCCACAAGTCCATACTGTGTTCGGATTGCTCGTCTGGCCATGTTGTGGGGGAAAGCAACGCTGTGACTGAACGACGTCGGAATGTTTGTCCAAGTTGTAGAGATCGCCACTTGATTCACTGGAGATGGAAGAAGTGCCCTGACGCTATATTTGACCAAGCGCGGGTGTAGATGTTACTAGATGAAATCTTTGGTTGCTCTTTGACCTTTTGAATGCTGGCAGTTTCGAATCATTGTTAAAATTCTTACTTTCGAACGGCGGTAGAACGGCGGTTATCCCCTTTAGTGTGTCGCACCAGCCATATCTGCATGACCCTTGTGGAGATCCAATTTTGGTGTAAGAGAGCAACCACCAATCAATTCTCTTTCTTCCCTCAGGGCGCTTTCATGACCATCAAACATGTTTTTTTTTGAGGATGTCTTGTAGTAGGTAGTGGTTAGCTATTCGATATCGTTGATTTGATTTGTGGCGGCGATTTTGCACACACCAGAACGCCATTCACGAATCAGTTGGGATGAAATAGGAGAGGTTGATCAATGACTATGTCGTAATTTTTGAGGGTGTAAGAGCTAATCAAGGGACTCGATCAGATTCACGAGGAGAGATCACAGTGGACATCACAGTGGATCTTGAATTTCGTGGCTTCAAGTTCAGTTGGCTGGCACGGCTGGGTGGCTATACTCCGTCTCAAGTCCGTCTCGAACTCTCGACGAGTCCGTACTCTGTATAGTAATCGAAAAATGAAGGGTTTCCACGGAAGAGTCGAACAAACGGTATATCATATACCGTACCATACATCCCCTCCTCCGGAAGCCAAATACCTATTAGCCTGCTACTCAATAGTCAAGACCACAATGGATCATAGCTTAAGTTTACCAGTTGGCTGGATACACAGTATCTAGGACCTAGGTATTATCTATCTGGAATGGAGAGTACCCAGTCCTTGGAAGAAGAAGTTTGATATATCCACTGGTGATCCCCTCCGCGGAACACGATAGACAGAGCTGAGACCTCATACATACTTTAATTACCCCCCATGTTCCCGCTCTTTGACGATTCATGTAGATAATAAAGTACATAGGTACCCTTACCGATACATTTCAATGACATTTTCATGATGTTTAATGCCATCCCATCCCCAAGCAATTGAAATGAGCTGTGTCTTTACTTTGGTCGTGTTGTGTGCACAGATGTGTAACCTTACCAATTTCGGGTCCGAAGTGCCAAAAGTATAACCCAAATTCATAATATTAGACGATTTGACGATTTGACGATTTGACAAATAATCTTCTATCCTTGCAGCCAGCAGGACAAGCCTCTGTACTAGCATCTTCTCGGTCTATAAGAAAGAGAAAGCAGAGCCTTTCCTAAAGACCTTTCGACCTGTTGAACTGCCAACAACTATGGCCTGACCTTTGCCATGGTCTCTAAGGCCGAAAGTTATCTTCGCCAAAGTCCACGCCACAACCCTTTGCAGGGCCAGGACAGTACACGGTACAGTATCAACAAACAGGAAAACATATAATTTTCATTTTTTGATCCCTCCATCCCTCCATCCCTCCATCCCTCAGATGCTGTCATTTTGCGTTGATTCAATCTCCCCATTTATTCTTTATCAACAGAGCTACCTCGTATTGTTTTTCATAAGCCACATGGGATTATCAATGCTGCTTGGGTTGTATCCTTTGGATTGGAAGAGTCTTCATACACCTGAGCACCAGGTCACAAACGTTCCTTTGCGTACAACTTCGTACGTAAATTGGATGGTACCATCCCAACCATACCAGTCACTGTCTCAGTGGACAGTGATCCTTCATCGATGTTTATTCGATCCTTCAACGTGAGATTGATGATGAAATTGATGAAGTTGGTTGTGGTCATGATTTACCACCCTTGCTCTCTTTGAAAGTTTTTATCGTTGAGCTCTAAGTGAAAGCACAACCATGGATCTATATATTACGGGAGACGGTTCATATACTCAAGTACTGTGTGCGTCTCTAGAACAATCAGCATTTTTTCCATCCTGTTTTCATCGTCTTTGCCTAAATTGGCGCCAGTGGTAGTCTTCTACGGGTGCCCATCGAATGAACGGAGACTTGGAGAGTGCCAGAGTCCTAAGGGAGAAGTCTCGAGATTATGTAAGATTCATTCAAGATCTTTTGTAATCCATCTACAATATCCTACCGTGTGCCGACATTAAAATCGCTGGCAGAAATGAAGTAACAGAGGAAGCACTCATGAGGCTCAATTTGTAAAATTTCAAGTCTGCTTCCTATGACCGAAAAATTTCACAATGCAGACAGTGTTCAAAAGTTGGACATAGGCAAAAACCGTACACCGTAATTAGCTTTAACTTCGAGACCGGTCGCTACAGATTACTAGTATTGAACTTTTCCAGTAGCTCTAAATTACTAGTATTTAATTTTCACACAAACCAAATTGTGAAAATTTTTCTCTTCCCATTCAACCCAAACCCAAACCCTCATCTCCATTTCCCAAAACATTTTCTTCAATATACTCTCTCATCTCCAGTCCATAGATATTATCCATCTTGAGCGACTCTCCGTTCTCGACACTCAAATCTCATCTATTTCAATCAACACAGCTATTGCTCATTCCCCATTTCCTAGATCTCATCTATTTCCAAAAGTCTGCGAGACGTATTTGCAGCAATGAGTGAGGATCGACCACTTCGCGTAAGAAGCGCCTCTCCGAGAGTGCGCCTACTTGGGAATCATTCGCGTCGTGCGAAGAGCCCAAGTGTGGATCCTACTGTAGAGGCATACAGGCGTGATGTCGAACGTACTATAAGACGAGATCCAACCTCATTACCCGTTCCCAGTGTAACCCCTAGAGGAAGAAGCCCGGAACGCGCGACCACCACCGAGACACAGCGACACTCAACGGACAACGACGTCTATCAGGAACAATACAACATATTGTGCGAGAGGTTGAGGGCTCCGGAACCAACTCTCCTGGATACCACCTGCCTTCTAAGACAAGCAGAACATCGTCTCAAGACTGCCGATTACATGATACAATATGGCGCTGAAGGATATACCCAGAGTGAAGACGAAGCCTTTGCTCGCGAATATCCTGCCCACCTTTTCCGTAATTTGATGGATGCAATGAAGCTTCGTGAATACCTTGAACTGGAAGCCTTTAATGAAAGACTCCATTTGGCTGTGCTTCAATATGACCACCTTAAGCATGTTCAACAGTCTCGTGACAGAGCTAATTCTCTCGAAATTCATTGCAAACTTCTTCAAAACAGCCTTACTGATGCAAAGTCTGTGGAGACGTTGCGTTATGAGATAGCGCTATTAAGAGCTACAGCTGATCATGCCGAGTCTGACTTTAATCTGGGAGACCAACATCAAGAAAAACTGCTTGCAATTCGTCAGAAAACACTGAATGATTATTTCCGGTATGAAATTAGTACAGAAGCCTTACTTCGAGGTATGTGTTTTGAATTTGATGAGAGAGCCAGATATCGAAGGGCTCGGGACGATAGTCGTCGTCAATGGGACGCACAGCTCCAGGCTCTATATAAGAACCACATGGAATGCTATCGCCAGCTTTCACTTGGTGATGCAAGAGTAGCAAATGCCGCATCTGGCAATACTAGTCGTGAGAACAGAGTTGGTGAACGAGGAGAAATGCCGCATGTATCTCTTGAAGGGCCCGGAAACCCCAAGCCTGTACGTGGTAGACAAGCTGTACCCTCCGGAGGCGCCGCATATCGTCCTCAAAGTCATCAGCAGTCTCATGAAGCACAAACTACAGCGATGCCATCTCACCCACACCAGACGAATCGAGGGCGGCGACAGCAACGAAAGATGCAACAGGCTACACGTAAAGCTGCTCAAGCAGCGAATCGCATTGATAATGCTATGAGAAACGAGAAGAATGGTGACAGCTTCGGTATCCAAGTATAATCTATAGTAAATGCTAACATCAATAGGCTCACAAGTCAGTATGCAAGGCGAGCACACACATCGTGGCCATAAGCAGACAAGAGCAATCAACAACACCAACGGTCGGCTTGGGAAACCTGACGAATCTACAAGACATCGAGAAGCTCAACTCCGAACTCCACTTTCTGCTCCTCCTACACAAGTTTCTCCGCCTCGTAAAATGGGATTTGAGCGAAACCACAAGACAAACGAACATGGTACAGATTCTTCACAACCAATGTCCCCGTATGATATCTCGAGCGCAACCATCGAGCAAGCACAACGCGAAGGGGAAGATAGTCAGCACAATGGTGGTGCCGGGTCAGAGTTAGGGGCAGAAGGATCTGCTACAGAAAGCAGTAATTCTACAACGGACTCAACAGTCGCAATGGGTAGTAGTGTTGTGTCTAAAACCGCATTAGATCTTGCAGGTAGTAATGATTCCGCCCAGAGATCAACAGCCGGAATGCGTGGCGGCGAGGACAACAATCCCTCCAATGAGCGTGCTAGATCCGCGGGGTCCTCTCACACCTCTTACGGCTCAGATTCCACACTTGTATCTCGTTCCTCAAAGTCCTACCCCAAATTTCCACAACACTCGCCCAACAAAACTTCGGCTTCGGGTTCCACTCCAACCCCGCAGCCCTCCGCACCAGGTAACCTCGGAGCCCCAAGACGTCCCACGCGACCCTCTCTTTCTCCGTTCCAAGGTCCACGCGGCTCCACAAACCCATCAACATCCACCGGCCTCGGCTTTTCGGGATCCGAATTCGAGCAAGCCATCCGCTCAAACATAACCAGGAACATGAATCTCAACCGCCGCGCGCCTGCCTTCGCCTCCCCTCCCATTCAATCTCAAGTTCCCTGCGATCCCAGCCTGCTCCACGACCCCACTCCCTACATCCCCCGACAACCCGCGCCCGTCACTCCTATCACCGCGAACACGTACCCAGACCCCACCTGGAACACGGCCAATTCGCGCATCTGGATCTATCAAAACCTCGTCACTCACTGCGGGTTCACGCAGTTGGGCGCTCACCACGTCGTCATGAGATGGATGGGTGGAGGCATGGCTCTCCGTCACATGAGCTTGTTCGATTGGCAGACTCTTACCTGCTCCCATCACGCTGGACTGCATATTTTCAGGCGCCTGAATTGAGGATTAAGAGCTGTGCTGTGGGGTTTGTATTCGTGATCAGTGCTGAGGTATTTCGATACTTGTGGATTGGCTTCCCCTTCCCTGGTCAATCAAACTGATATCTAGGATTTCAACGCAGCAAGTTCTGGGGTATGGCATCGAAGTACAGGTAGTAGACAGTAGGTCCCTAGTGAACTACAAAGCGAAGGTTGGAAACCATCCGACTTGAACAACACGGTGCGGCACAAAGTGAGATGCGGAGAGACACGATATGATGTGATTTTATAATCATCAATCTTCCTTTTCTGTATATTTGCATTAGGCACATTAGACGAATTATCGCCATAATAGTAATAGTAATAGTAATAGTAATCATAATAATAATAATAGCGACGTATTATCCGCTGATAACCAGCTAGTCTTCATCCCATTCTTCATGTCTTACATATGATTTAGACACACGTCTCGTGAATATGAATACCCTTCTACCTACTTAGATCGTCTGATCTCCATCTCCATCTCCATCTTTGAATACCCAATCCAAGTTTTTCCAAGTTCTTTCAATAAATTCCAATTACATTTAACAATGCACCTACCCAAGTATTTCAATACTGCGTCTGATATATTACAATCCAACCAAGCACCTCCCAATATATCTTCCCGTATCATTACTTGCCCCCATTTCTCATATCACTCTATATCACCCCATAGCATACCACGCCATCTCTTCTCACCATCTCTCCTCACCATCTCTCCTCACCATCTCTCCTCACAATCCACATCCACATCCACATCCACATCTAAGCCCAACCCAACCTTCTCCAAACCTTCTTCTCTCTTCCAGCTTTCCAATAACGATATAATATGATACCTAGTAACAATACTCTCATCCATCTCATCCCATCCCGATAGATTTCCACACCTCCATAAACTTTCCTACAAGTACATTCACATCAGACCCCCCAAAAAACTTACTGCTTTAACCACCACCAATCGCGTATGAGACAACAAGTATCGAATGTCTACATTTCCATTAGACGAAGAATTGCACATCCAGATTTTCTTCACAAGGGACTACTTTAAACCTATCACATCGAAACAAACAACAGATTCACAAGTGTTCTTTTTGTTGGACAGAGTTGAAGCTTTGCTAAAATATTTATATTTATAGATGCATATCGAACCATCCCTATGGACGTAGATCCTGACTCCTTACAATGTCTGCCATAACTCCCACATGCGATACGTTACCATGCTTTCTATGCCAGGTATGTATAAAGACCGCCGTCTTCTCGCTCGATATAATCCTTTTCAATTAATTCTTCAAAAACTGTTAGCCCATGTATCCTCTGGTTGAAATTTTCGGCAATATACAGGAAAACTTACTCTCGATGTGTTTCTTGATTTCCACCGGCTCCACAGCACCCCTCCCTTTAGTTTGATTAATAACCTCCGCCACCAAATTTTGATGCGTCATCGTCTTTCTAGACTTCATGATTCTAACAATCGCAGCTTGAGTTTCAAAACTTCTATCTTGAATAACTCTCTCATGCGTTTCTTTGTTTTCCTCCTTCGTCTCTTTCAATTGAATTTGATTGATCTTGATTCTATATTTTGGATCTGAGAAATTGAGATTGATAGTAAAAGTGTCAGTATCATTAATATCTCTGCCTTTAGGATATTTCGCCAAGGGCCGAATTTTGGCGCATGCAAGTGACTGGAGGGTTCGTTTTAGCTCAACATCGACGAGACCTGTTGCTTTAGAAATATCCTTGTAGGAAAGGTGACCGCCATCTTCAAGATCATTGAAAAGAACAAGTACTATAGCTTGGAAACCACTAACAAGGAGTTCCTTAACACTTTTCTTGAACGTTGCTTTGACAACGCTGTGTGCTAAAGAATGTTTCCAAGTTAATCGGCGCCCACTGTGTTTGTGCTTGTAATGCCGGTCGTATTTTTCGATATGTCTCGCAACTTCAGCAGGAAGATTGACTTCGATATCCGGATAAGTTGGCCAAGCAGCAGACGAGAGGACACTAACTTGTAGATCCAGTGTTGTCTTGCTTGTATTGCTTAGAGACTGCTTATATGAGATCATTTCATCCCGAGAGATATCTTGATCTTTAAACATCTGTTCGAGGTTATGGGTGAAGCTGTTACCACATTCACCTCTTAACTTAGCAAGCATATTCCTCTCAGCATCTTGACTTGCACTGCGTGCCATCAACAAGCGACGTGCCAGATCTTTCTTGTAAAAAGCTTCAAATACGTCTTTCCCTTCAATGAAGCGGAACAGCTCAAGACCTTGTTCTAGTTGACGGTCCAATTCTGCATCCTCATCACCGGTACTGGCTTGTCCATTATTTTCAGCCTCATTGCGATCTGTGGCATCAGATACCAGAGAACGAGGTACAGCCTTAAGTCCCCCACGCAGTAAACCATCCATGTATTTCGCAATCATTTCCCCAACTTTAGAGGTATCTGTACCCCATGCCTTGGCAACTTGGCGGTCATTTATGAATTGTCCAAATGCATCCCGAAGACAGAAAGTAAACGTCCCATCTTTGTTGAAGGCATTGCGGATGACAGTATCCAATGAACGTTTCAGTTCGAGCAGACGAACCACCATCTCATCGCCCCTTTCTTTGTCCATTGCGATAGATGATCCAACTGATTTTATATAATGGGCAAAAGGCTTTTTGAGCTGTGCCTGGATATCCGAAAGTCTCAATAGTTGGTATAAAGATTTCAGTGATGCCATTTCTTTGTCGTCCAAGAGCTTAGATACAGCCACTGTTTCCAGGAGGACATCGGCGCGTTTGTGGACCAAAATATCGTGAGCGGTGTCAAGTAACGTTTTTTTGGTAGTGCTGTCAAAGTTGTATGTATCGCAACGGAGACTCTCTCGTCGTAACAAGTCGTCACAAGAGGAGATATATTCTCTTAGTGGCGAAGAGCTCCGTTCTGATGCAAAATTCTCGAGGTAGGCTGAAGAAAGCTCTTGGAATCGTTCCTCAAAAAGGCTTGTGTATATACCAAGTATGTGAATTGTGGCGATGGAAGCACGGAGGAGGGCTGAATCAAACAGATCTGAAGACTTCCTATCGTACTCTACCAGTTCACATATCCCCAGTATAGCTTGTGCTCCTGTTTTGCTGATCTCCTTTCCTTTCAAGTACACGATTTGACGGAACTGTCGTATACCCATATCTTCTAGTTGCGGAAGTGTCTTCGAGTTCAGCAGATATGATCTGTCAAGATAGCTGAATATGGATCTCAATAAAATCTGACCTCGTTGTCAGTATTTTTCTCTAGATTGGCATGAGTCTATTTGCAGGCCTACCAATTGGGTTCTCCATATCCCCCATACACTCTCAACAGCCCGCAGAGTTTCTACCGAGCTGGAATCTCCTTTGCGTAGAATAGCTGGTAAGAGTCCATCCTTGATATGTGTGTGACAATGTAGTTCTAGATGTCTGTAAAGTTGATCCGCCTTATCTTTTCCACGCCGACAAATCGATTCGACTCCACGGCATCTGTAATATTGAAGGGTCAGTGATTATCCACTGGGAAAGATGAAATGCAATGTAATGTAACATTGAGCAAGACTACCAGAGAAGGTGAGGGATGGAAGCAGTGGTATTGGGGGAAAAGATAGAACATATAAATAGAGTTGACAATTGAGGAGCAATATAAAAGAGTCAATGAAGCTTACAGAACTTCCAATGGTGTTACTGGCTGCTTGTTGCTAAATACTGATATCAGAGCACCATCTAACTCGTCCCAGGTCTTCTTGAAATACTGTTCCCCATCATTCGGAGAGCTTATCCTGAGATTCTTAATCACCAATCTCTTCGCTCCAGTATGCGGTTGAAAATTTGATGGCCTCGTCAAATCTATCACCCCTGGACGCGAGAATCCCATTGTCTTGTTCATGTTGGATCGTAAACCTTGACTTGTTGATGATGAAAACGATCTTAGCTTTTTCGAAGAATGGTAATCGACCTTAGATGTACCGGAGGGCGTGTTCGGTGGGTTTGGATTTGGACCTTGAGGATCGCGATGTTTTCTTTTGACGGATGAAATGGAAGATGTCGAGGAGAGATCAACTGCCCGATCGTGTGAAGGCCACATCGAAGTGAAGTAGACACAAATGATATAATTTTGCCTTCCGTTCTCTTGTGAGGTGAGGGGTCGATCTTAGTGGCCGCAAAGCTCGGGGAGCTCCTTGGATTGGAGATTAAATGCTGTAACTACTGCTGCAGCTCTTTCTACGTGTCAGATCACAACATCAATGCTGATGGTACATTAATGACGGATTTACCTTTTCTGTTTTCCCCTTTTACCTTGATAGTCCCGTGGATGTTACATGAGGGGAAATAGCAATAGGAATAGGAATGTTGCACCGAATGCTGGATATGCTAGGAAGGAAGCCGCGAATTGTGAATGGGTAAGGTTAGGTATGTGTAGCAGATTGTTACTGATAGGCGATAACGGCGATAAGAGCTTCACTGTGTTCCGAGGTTTCTCAATTGACGGATGATAACAAGACTTTTATTTAAATAATGGTAATCCTTGGTTTAAAGCAATACAAATTAGTAAAATGTACAGCTTATTAGTATAAAACAATGGAAAGTACCTAGTGTGTACATAGGTATCTAGTATGTAAATGCTGAAGGCTCAATAGAAAAGGTGGTCGAGAGGTTCGAATGCTTTGCTTTAGTCATATTACAATTACCTAGGGGGTAGTTCATTATGGAGGTCACATCAGCCACAAATCCTACTGCTAGAAGAGAAAGATGGCACGAGCGATATATCATGGTGATATTGGATTTCGGATTGATAGACACGAGAAATTTGATAATCATAGGATTTAATCAATTCATGGTATTTGGCATTCTAAACTCTATACATGAGCACCAAGTCATCTTTCCTTTCTGATTAGGTATTATCATGATCAGCTCCTCTATCATCGCCCGCATCTCCTTGATACACAAAATATCCAATCCAAGCTCATTTTCTCAAGTGAAAGATCTCAGAGTGGGTCGTTTGTGGATGATTGTCTCTTCGAACTAATGATAATTTTAGATGCCGAAAGAAGAAAGGCTATGGAAGGAATCTTCAACTTACATCGACAAAGCGAGTTATAGTCATAAGTAACATGAATGAGTCTGATATATCAACAATGCTCTGCTCTGCGGAGTCATTCCCAGTGCCAAGCCCGGCAGACTTCTTGAGTACTGCCAATATGGCAGCTCTGTTGTCGGCGAGGAATCTCCTCCCTTGGTCCAAACTCTGTTCATTTTGCAAGCCGCGACTTACGAGAGCACAGCAAATGACCCTCATGATTGCCGCAAGCAAACTATAATGCCTACTGACCGCCTCCGAGTCTTCGAAATCTAAAGTCAATTAGCATATGCATAGAGTCTACTCGATGGACTAACTTACCAATCTCGAGGTCGGTATCTAGGGCAAAGAGCCCAGAGGCTAATATGGCATGAAAGAGGCCCGAATTCAGGACGGCAGTAGCTCCAGAGCGAGTTTGTGATATGTGAACGAGAAGTGCCAATCTGGCATAAAAATCGGAAAGAAGTATGGTTGAGTCTATATCAAGTTAATATATGCCCAGCTTTAACTAGGAATACAATCTTACCTTCGCGCGACGTCTCTTGTAGACTCCTTGCCAAGTCCCCAATGGAGTTTACCAGGATACTTATGAAGTTGAGACGGTTAAGAGATTCAATGATATAATTGGAGTTTTCTTGTTTAGCCATTTTCACCAAGGCCCCAAGAAGTAGCAAGGCTGCAATTCTGCAGTTATGTTCTCCGACCAAAGCATCATCACAGATTATATCTATCAATCGATCACCAGCCAGTTTGACTGTCTGCGTACTATGCGGCTTGCGTAGCCCAGGAATAAGAGCAGGAGCAGGAGCTTGATTGTTCCGACCGGCACGATACGTGTCGCCGTTGAGTCTATCTGTTTCGGGAATAGCTGGAATTTCAGTTTCTGACGTTCGTGTAAGATAGCGATAGCTGATACTGTAGAAAATTTCTTTCAAGGAACCGTTAGCACCGACGGCATTTATAGCTCTAAGCGACAAGTCGAACACATGGAAGAGCTTATCGCTTAGATTTTGTCCCAAGTCACCTTCCTTGAAAGTGTTCGAATCTAGATTCAAGCTGAACAAGAGTGCCTTGGTGAGTTTAGCTAGCTCTAACGCATCAGCTGCATTTTCTAGGCAGTTTTCCAGCCTAGGTAGAATGATTTGCAAAGTCTGCAATACAAAAACTATCTTGGCCGATTCGTCATATGGCATGGTCTCTACCATCACGAGTAATAATTGGACCCAAGATTGCAGCGCCTTGTGCCGAGCTGCTCTCAGTTCCTTTAATTTGTTATCGATAAAATAGTAGTTGAACATCATTTGGGCTTCGTTATTGAATGCAACTACGTCTTGAGGACTTTCAAGTCTCTTCAAAGCGGCGAGCTCAGATCTTCGTAAGGTGAGAAGCTCTTCGAGTTTCATCATGTTGAATAATGGAGGACAATCGGTATGGACCTCCTCACAGGCGCTGACATCAATATCTTTGAACCACGATAACGAGCCAAGGGCGATCGATTGGTTCAAAGGTATATCCATGAAGTCGAAGAGATCAAAAACGGAACAATTATCAATCTGTTGGCCTTCTTCCACAATTGTAGACCCAATTAGTGTGTTAAACATTCGCTCCTTCAGAGAAGGCAGATGGCTGAGTGCGATCTGGCGTAACTCAGCAGATGTGTATTGCAAGACGTTGGCGCGTTGGTTTAAAAAGTTTGAGAGGCAGGAGGCGGAAGTCGCGTCCAAAAATTCAGGATCTGCGAGATCTCGGCCATCCCACAGCAACCCTGGCGTAATCAAAGTTTGTCTGATAAACATTTCGAAAAATGAATTATTGGCCCGCATCTCTATCATAACAAGGCTCGATGAAATTGGCGAATGCCAAAGTTGTTTAAGTAGTCGCAAGCATTTATATCTTAGAGAGACAAGCCATGAAGAGATGTTTCCCTCACCCTCGAGAGATATATCATTAGCCAACCTTAATATCGAATGAAAGAGCGAAATCCGACGGCTGAAAAGGGAATCCACATCGACTTCTAAATGATCATCTCTGCACTGGAAGCCGAGAAGTAAATGAGCTATTGTAGTCTGGCTTGGACACGCCTCGAGACAGGCAATAAGGAAATCCAGTATTTGGACTTTGATGATATATGAATCGGACGTTTGACCTTGTGTCTCGTCAATACTTGCTTCAGTCTCTTGAAGGAGTGCGCGTGAAATAGCCTCGGCTGCATTATTTTCCTCTAGAGCAGCAATTGCTTTGTTGCGGTCAATCCTTCTGCTACCTGTTTTAGGAGCAGGGGCAAGCCGTGGCGAGGCAGAAAGCTTTTCGAGCAGTTTCAGAGATGCTATCACCAATTCAGGATTGCCGGAGCTACAGTATAAGCCCAAATCAGGTATGATACTTAAGTGGTTGAGTACACCGTCTTCAAAAGATGCGTACGCGGTGTTTGGAACTGGGGCGCGGCGATGGCTAGCCTGGTGCTTAATAAGGGGTCGA
Source organism: Botrytis porri (assembly GCF_014898465.1). Classification (NCBI taxonomy): domain Eukaryota; kingdom Fungi; phylum Ascomycota; class Leotiomycetes; order Helotiales; family Sclerotiniaceae; genus Botrytis; species Botrytis porri. Next base: position 1,408,740 of record NW_024066078.1, read on the forward strand.
ACGATATCTCGGTAAGTTGGTTGCAGATCCATAATCAAGGTGACTGCGCGTATCCCTTGGAGGAGACACATAATTGATGGTGAATCAGGAGCCGCACTGGCAACTTCGTTGACGTCTTGGTGAATTGCAGCAAATATTGCATCCATTACGCTGGAGTTGTACATCCACTCCATCACCCTAGAAAATGGATGTACTAAAACGTAGGTTTGTAGATCGGAAGTTTTTATAGCAGTATCAACTGAGATGTTGGAACGATTTGCAAATATCACGAGATCTTCATTGAAAGTCTCCAAGCAAGTTGTAATGAAAGTAAGACAAGTCAATTGTAGCAGTCTCAGCTGTACAGGGTCCATTATCTCACTCATTTTAGATCCAAACACTTGGCCAACAGCGAAATCGACATATGGATCTATTCCAGGCATACGATTGGAAGTTCCGAGAAGTTCGGGGAATGGTAAGCCATCTCGCAGGGCACTATCTTCTTCGTAAGGTAGGACAAGAGCATGGAGAAGTAGGATGAATGCATCTGGTTCTTCGAACCCTGTGCCAAACTTGCGGAGAATTGCGTCAGGTGCGTAGGACGGAGGAGCTGTATTTCTTTGTGTGCTGGGATTATGGACGTACCCCCCGGAGACCCAGATGTCAAGAGCTGTCCACAAGTACTCGGCCGCCGCTTTTGTTTTGTTGCTTAACAAAGAACGCAGTGCTGTGAAAGCACCAGCTCTAAATCTAGATGGTATCGAACTGGATGCAAGTTGGAAAAGCAGGTCTGTGAGCTGATACGATGGATGCTGCATCAAAAATTGTCTGGCGACCGCACTATGCGAGCAGAGTTGAGATATGAGGCGGAGATAAGACTCTAGCATAATATAAGATTCTGGCTCTAATTCTGCTTGGTCGTGATTTGGCTTCCCATGGCGATAAGCCTGAGCTTGTGGTACTGGTTGATCTCGAAGTTTATTGGTGAAAAATGTTAGTTCTTTGAATATTTGATTCCACGTGAGTGCATGAGCCCGTTTCATTTTTCCAGCTTGAGGGCTTTCGTCGAGCAGAAATTCGTGCGCAGCAGTTGCACACTCATCATCACCCGAAATGGCCTGGAGCATTTCACAAAATGCCGAGACCAGCGGGGTTGAAGCACGCCGCGAAGCCCAGTACATGAAACCGATTAACACACCATCTGGAACATCCCAAAATCCATCCAAAGCAGCTTTTGGGCGTCCATCAAAGGCATAAGAGATGACAATTATAAATCGCTCTAGATCTAGATCGTGCTCATGCTCATGACTGAGTTGACGTTGCTCGTCCTCATCTATCCTCAACTTCCTTAACACGTCTGGTAAGTTCGTTATGAAACTTTCGATAAACGTCTGTAGTTGCTCCATAAATTGATCTTCAAAGAAATCAGAGAAAGAGACCGAATCAGACAAAAGCTGGGGAGCTTTTCTCTGTAGCCATAAGCGAAATCCTTGACGTGACGGTTCTGTCCAGCTTGCGGCTTTGACATCAGCAGAAAGAGACAATAAGAAATCGAAAGCTCCATCTTTCAAAGCTTCGTTAAACTGTTGAGATCGCTGTTTGGCTTCTGATGTTTTCATTAGATTAGTTGGAAACACGAGGGATTCATACATCTGACTAACCTTCTTCAAGATTAATGCCATGTGGTAACCCATCATGGTGTTCCACATACCACCCACTATATTCCGCCAACCACCATGCTCGAAATGCGGCATGAGCATATGGCAATACCCATGCATTCTGGTCGGTTTTAACGTTGATCTTCTTGTCCAGCGCTCTTGCATCTTGTATCGTTGATCCACCTTCTGGAGAACCAAAGCGCCAAATATAAGCAGCTAGAGCTGGAAAATGATGCACTGTAATGATTTGTTAGTTGGGATTGTACTACTGTAAAACAGGAGACATCTTATAGTAGCTCTGGCCCTGATTCCAAAATTGAACAATGCTTACCCAAAACATTATCATACTTATCCGCTTTCTTCAAGACTCCAAGTAGTAGCTCAAAATCTTCCACGCTAGAACGATCTGCTTTCACCAAATAGAGTATAATGACGCCTAGTAACTCATGTTGTTTGATAAGACTGTGTCGCTGATACTCCATGATATCCAAAAGCTCTGGCTGTGATGGCTGTCCTAACACAGACGCACTACTAACTTTGTCCGAAATCTTTTGAAGCCACTGTCTGATATCACCCATGGCAGAAATACACTTTGAAATGAATGTTGGCGCATTTCTCGTTGTGTTCATAGTAGTGGTCGCAGTTGAAGGTTGACTACTGATCGTTTCTTGAATGATATGTTCTAGGAATATCTTCAGTTCCTGCTCCTGTTCCGAATTGCCTTCCAACTCAGCAATTTGTTGAAGCGTAAGGCGCAGGCAGTCCAACAGAAGCTTTCGTCGCTGATGAAAGCGTATTATAGAGCAGGACAAAGCTGAACGTCCAGTCGCATCGGCATCATCTCGTGCGTCGAAAAAGATTTGAGAAGCTTCGATTTCATCAAGGTTCAATTCATCTGCTAGTTGAAAGGTTCCCTGTTGGAAGTCCTCGTTAATCTCGTATATCTGCCCATCTCGCTCGAAGATTTCTATTATGGTTATATTAGTTTTGAGCTTTTTATATGGTTGTTCATGGCTATAGATAGTTACATACTCTGTGTGATACTCTGCCGACTTTGCTCATTTCGATTCTTCTGGTTCAGGAGGTTACGAAAAGCTGTAATATGAGCTTCGAGTTCAATAGCTAATCGGTCAAGGTTCGAAAGACGGGAGTTTGATAGTGCAAGAAGATCTGAATGCAAGGCCTGGATTTCATTCAAGCTACTACTGGGTTGCTCCGCCATGGGTGAGAAGGTTGCGCCGAGGCGTGGAACACAGGGAATCGATCTGGCATAGAACTCAAAAAAGTTCAAAAGGGTAGATTTGTATCCCTTTCATGGCAAGTTGTAATTGTTTCGTTGTCGCAGATGCTGTAAGCAGTAATTTGGGCTACCTGTTGTCACATAGAAAATTATTTGATAGAACAAACAAGCGACGTTAATTTTGAAGCTGTACAATAGGCCCCTGCACACGAAAAATCGCGTCGCGAAAGGTCAGAACTTGCACTGTAACCAAGACCAACCACCAAAATAAAATATAAAATAAAGTCGTTTAATAACTTACTGATGAAATTTCAAGATGTTCTAGTTCTTATGGTGTTGTCTACTTCTGCGAATATCAACATTGTGATGCTGCTCAATTTATAACACTACTTTGAATTGACATTTACTAAACCCTTGATGTATTTGGAGCTCCTCTCAGTTACTTTACATCACCGAGCTCGTCAGATTCCATATCCACAACAGTTGTGAGAGCTCCAAGCTAGGAATGCGTCGAAACCTGTGTCGTCGCAATTCATCTCAATATGTCTGCAGATATAACTTTAAGGCAGGTTATGGGTAATTATGATTCTCGATTGGCAGTCATCAACGCAAAAGTTAAATAGCACTCAGGGACCCTGGAGAGTAGAAAGGGAGATTTCACGAAGTCTTTGAAAGGTGAATCCATTTATTGCAAGCCATGAACCTACTTGGCAGATTCACAGATGTTGACTGCGAGACATAGATCTCAATGACATGTTTTATCCCCATAAGGCTGCTAATATGTAAGTCAGACATTCATTTGGTATTGAAGGCTTTGAGCTAACTTAGACATCAGCGGCCAGCATATCAATGGACAACTTCAAAACAAGACATACGACAAGTTATTCGAGATTTTATTCGGAATTGTTATTGAGGAGAAACGAAAATATCTAGGCAAGTCGAAAAGGCCAACAGTGAAAGTGTCGGTCACTAGGCTGGAACTATGTGCTAAGGCCATAAATTACATTGTGGCTGCTGGAGTACACAGGTTCGAGAAGACGACTGTCAACGCTCTGATTGAGCACATTCTTGATACGATCCCGATATCAGATAAAGATTATTGTCAGCCGATATTAACTGACTATCTCAGAGCACTGAGCTGTATGCTCGGGCAACCAGCAATTGTAGCAAGCCTCAAGAATCTTCGGGTCGAACTCATCGACTTTTCCGTCGTGGGTATCGAATTTTACCTCGGAGACACTGCTGAAACCCTATCACAGTCTAGCAATGGGGCTGGTCACCCATCACTGCCTAGGTCTTCCTCTGGGCTTGGAAGTATACCAAAGGTACAAAGTTCGGTATCTCAGCACAACGTAGAAGAACTTTGCCAAATCCTCTTCTCGCTTCTCTCTTCTACCAATAACCCTTCATTTCCAATTGTTGAGAGAGTGGCCGCCGTAATCATGCGCTTGCTGCAGTACCATATTTCGAGTGTAAGCAAGCTACATCAAGTAGCATTTTCAGTCCTTAATATCGTTTTATCATGTTTCGGTGAAGATCACACCTCATTTTCGTTTTCAATTGGCCGAGAGCTGCTTCCTTTGATATGCCGATTTTGGCAGGTTAAAGCACTGCACAAAGACGAAATGGTTAACTCTGTTCGAGATGAAATGCTGATTAGTTTGTACTACACTCATCTACACCTGGAGAGCAATATCATAAGCGATGAGGATGTCGAGCTGCATAGTGATTTGATTGATTTACTTGACGTCTTAAGAGCAGATTACTTTCGGCGAACAGACAATGATCAGCTTCAATTAGACGATTTGGAGATTTTAAACTTGACTTCCTGGAAAATAAGCTGCGATCCTTTTCGTCTACATTGCTTCCGACTGAAATCTCACAATAATCGTACGGCTGAGCGTAATTGGGCAAACCTACTCGCTCTGGCCGTCTTAGAACGATTGGTGAGAGTCAAAGAGCACGTGCTTCAAGTGAAACCCAAATCAGGAGGTGACTTAGATAACCATCCACGAAAACGTCAACGTGTCTCGCAATCGTCTGAAAGACTACTCGAACCTCTAAGGTCCGGCGATCAGAAAGTACTATTAGCCGGTTTGCAATTGATCCCATTCGTACTACAGAACTGCAAACTCCCAGCTTATTCTCTAGAAGAGTTACTGGATCAACTGAGCAATTTTGCTTTGGACAAGCGTGGTAACATTGCATCATGGGCATTACTTGGTATAGCAAGGTCAGTCGGTACCTTGTATCCTTGGACTTATTTTAACTGACCACAAAATCACAGTTGTACTTATCAGGTATGTGCTGCAGACGAATCATTAATAGACTGGAAACAGCACTGGCATAATGGAGCTAAAGCTCTCACTTTTGCGAGCACCTGTCGTGCTGCTGCTCTAGCACTCCATACAATTCATGCCAAATGCCTCTTAGACTATCGTGATATTGAAGACAGTGTGAACGCCATCATCACCACGGCTGACATAAGTGGCCCGCCAGTCCTCTGTGACTCGTCGATTTTCCTGATCAATCACTTGTTGCAAGTTAAAGTCAATGAAGCTCCTGGCACGAGCCTGGCTGCGTGCCAGCATGTAATCCGTTGGCTTTTCGGAAGATGGAATCCAGGTACGAAGTCTGCTGTGTTACATCAGATCAGAGCTGACACATATGAAGCTGATAGATTATTTATTGTTCAATACGGGAAACACTTACACCCTTTTAGCATCATCGCATTGATAAGAACAAGCCTTGGCCTACCGGGATTGCCTGATGAGTCAAATAGTCGCCAAATAGGAGGTGCGCTGTTTCAAGCGTGGCAACAACATTTAGATAAAGAAAAAGTTCTTCGTTATCTCTTACTACTTGATGTCGATGAACCCGTCGAAGCAGACTTCGCCTGCCAACACTGTCCGAAGTCTACGGCTGATGATGATGTTATCTTTCGGTTGGATAGTGCTCACTTTAGTTCTACCCAGAGAATGATACTCGAGTTCTTATCATCAAAGTGTAGCGAGCTTCTACTATCTTGGAGAGGCTTCAATACGGAACGTTCGCAGGTCTCAACTGATATGTATCGAGGTTCATTAAATACATGTATCACGAGTCTTCATTTACTACCGCATTTTGCCGATGCTAGTTCAGAGCAATTGTCTCTCCTAAGGGATGACCTCCAGGGCTTGAGCGATGAGTTATTGGAATACCTCAGACGATCAGATGCTAAAGACTTTTCCGCCACCAAAGACTTTGTCCATACTATCTTGCAAACAATCCAACCCCATCTACCTCCTTGCGATACTGCTCAATTCAAGCATGTCGCAGAACACAATTCTCAACTGCTGCAGTTTCTATCCCTTATCTCGGGATATATCAAGAGTCGCCGTTTAGCCGAGGAGTCAATTCCAGAGCGTGATGATGATCCCATGGATATCGATGATGAAATTTCTAGTCAGAGAAGTCATTCGTCAATGGAAGCACAAAAATTGAACATTCCTAGGCGATCCATGGCACTGGAAATGAGTTCTTCGTCCTTTCATATAGATACAATAGGCCGACTGACGTTGGCCGCCGACTTGTACGAGTCCTCTGAAAGCTGTGCGGTACCAAATTCTTTTATTGAAGAGCTGATCTCTATGAAGGATGAAGAACTACTCTCGTGTCGTCCACTTTTGCGCAACATGCTTGAGTCAGATCTCATTTTGAATGAGACAGATGCATATCGCATATTCGAGCGCGTGGGACAAATTCTTTCGTCAGATGATTTCCTTGCCAGCGAAGTTGCCATGTGCGCATGCTTGGACGTAATGATAGGACTTTTACCTTTCTGGTCAATGGAAGAGCAGAATTCTTTCATGAATCACGCTAAGCAATTGTATGATTGGTTTATATTGCGAATCCGGCGAAACGCCGATTCCACAATCGTGCAGCTAGGCATTGTTAATCTGCTATTACAACTGTTGCGAACAAACCAGAATTATGGGAATGCCCCTTCTCAGCCCTCACCGCGTACAAGTCTATTAGAGCTCCTCGAGAAAGGCAATACTGCTACTAAATTCTTCATTGGCGATCAGATTTCGACAATATTCGAACTCTTTACGCTGAAGGAGCATGACAAAATCTTTGTAGATGTGCTTGCACTTTTACCTTCTGCACCAGAATTGTGGGAAGGCATCGCGTTTCGACTCTACGTCCTGGCAAAACTAGCTTCCCGTTGGTCAACTCTTCTGCGAAGATGCATTTATCATATTTTCGAAATTCCGGGTAGAATTCCGGGTACTATTCGACATGCTACTCGGTGCTTGTCCGAGGTTGCTTCTGCGCTCGCAGTAGACTGTCCGCAGGAGCTCTTCGCATTATTTGCACCTCAAATACTCTATACTTGGCTCGAGGCAGAGGCGATAGAAGACATACCATACCAAATCTTTGGCTTCGACACTCTCAGCGACTTATTGATATCCGTTCAAGAAGAGGTTTCCGCCTTAATAATGATGCGGGGCGATGATACTCAACTAGAACATCTCGCTGAATTGTTGAAGATTCCTGTTGTGAAACTGCTTGAGAAATGTTTTGCCAAAGTCACGGCATACTGTATTGCTAACGAGATAAGCATACCACCTTCGAGCGGCAAGAAACATAAAGGTGAGCATCGGCTGAAAACCTACCTCGGTGAGGAATTGTACTTGGAATGCGTCAATCTGCATTTCACAGACATACTTGCAACCCTGTTTAATGTTATAGATCAAGAGCAACATGTGGAAAGATCATTTGCGAAGGAGGAGAGCTTAGGATATGCCGCAAAAATTATGGGAGAGATCAAATCTCTGAGCTCGTCTGAGATGATCTTACCTCCCAATCAGCAGCCTGCATTCAAGGCAAAGTACCTCTTCCACGAAATCAAACTCTTGTGCAAGAGGACAGTGCATGAGGCAGGCGATTTATACACCCCTAGCTTAGTAGCTTTCATCGCTAGAAGACTGTTGAGGACTATTCACCCTGCCCTTGGTTCACTGCATGCTTGCTCTGTGTTGCGAAAGCTTCGTGTTCTTATCTCGCTTGCCGGAAACGCTGTAACTCGAGGTTATCCTTTGGAAATGCTTCTTAGATCCATAAGACCCTTTCTCAAGGACCCTGAATGTGCTGATGATGCTATTGGGATTCTGCAATATCTGCTGATCCATGGCTCTGAGTATCTAAAGCTCTCCCCATCTTTTGTTGCAAGCATTACCCTTTCGATACTCGGATCTCTGCGCGTATTCATGCAGGAGCGTAGGTCTAGCACAACCCAGGAAAGTCAACACCAAGCGACAATGTCCAAAGCCCAAAAATTCCACCTCTGGGTTGGGATTTATGCTTCACGTTATGAATCTCCTGTTCTAGCGGGGTCTCTTAGTTCGAGTTTCAAAGCTCTCGTTGCCTCTGCCCAAGAGGTTCGAGCAATTGGAAATGCTGAAAGGGGAACAATAGAGAGTACACTACTAGATCGGCTACTAGAAGACGAAAAGAATGGAGGTGCGTTACTGACTCTGCCCGCTCGGAAGCTCGCACTCAGTATGCTATGCTCCGAGTTTGAATGCCCTGCCTCTTACCGGAGCGATATCTACGGTGAGGATGCAGCTGCTGAAGGAATGGCTGCTGTTGTATGGAAGTCCTGCAGAGGGAATGTTTCCAACAAACAATATACGTCTTGGGCTGCGCGGGTTCTCGGAAGAGCCTTTGCGGCTACTGGGCATGTGCACCAGGAGCTTTTGCAAGAATCCACATTGTCAAAAATTAAGGAACTAAAAACATCATCTAAAGTCAGTTCTTCGTCAAGAGCATGCATATTGAGTCTCTTACAATCGTTGATCTTGGGGGATAATGGTTCGACGGTGGGAATTACCGAAACGGCTTTACGTATCATTGTTACAACTTCAGACACGCAGATTTTGGAGATTGGCCGTCAAATTCTATCGCCCCCAGTATTTGAAGCGTCAGCGTGGAATCCTTATCCTGTTCCTCCATGTGAGATGGCAGGATCTACAGATGACAAGGATAGTTTAAGAAGACATCTCGAGGCAGATTGTATTCTTTCTCCTAATTGGTTAAGAGATTTCTCTATTGCATTGGTCAGAGCTGTCCCCAAAGACCCCATACTATGCGCCTTAGCACCAGTTCTTCGCAATGTGCCAGACTTTGCTAATCAAGCATTTCCGTTCATTCTTCACCTCGTGCTCTCTACAGATTCGCCTACACAAAAAAATAACCGTAATAAAATATCTAATGCATTTGCGGTGTGGTTCTCTAGAGGCCAATCCGTCGAAAGGAACAATCTAAAAGCTATAATCAATTCGATTTTGTACTTACGGACGCAACCTCTGCCTCACGAGAAGTCTTCAGCGGATCGTCTGCATTGGCTCGATCTTGACTTTCTCAAAGTCGCTACAGCCGCCATACATTGTGGAATGTTCAAAACTGCTTTAATATTTGTTGAAGAACACCATTTGATCCCTGTAAAATCGTCCCGACGGTCTTCAACGAATAAAGATAGCGGCGAGACCCCCGAGATACCCACAGACTTGCTTCTCGCAATTTTTGAGAACATTGATGATCCAGATCTATATTACGGGGTGCAGCAAACAGCCAGTTTAAGCACCATATTAGCGAGACTAGAATATGAGAAAGATGGGCCCAAAAGTCTTGCTTTCAGAGGTGCACAATATGACAGCCACGTTAAGCAGCGAGACCCCAGAGCTGCCCAGGATGCGCAATCTCTTGTTGGTGCATTAGACATGCTTAGCCTAAGTGGTCTTTCTCTCTCTCTGCTACAAGCACAACAGGGCTCTGGAATAGCTGGCACATCTTTAGATTCTATGTTTCGCACCGCACGTAAACTAGAACAATGGGATATCCCAGTTCCTACCAGCGATAATCACTCGGTCACTCTCTATAAAGCTTTCCAATCAGCTCATGTTGCTACAAATCGCGGATCTTTCATGAAAGTAATCAACGAAGGACTTGAGGGGACGATGGAACGACTCGTGCGAGATGACCTTAGCGCCAGTGCTCTTCACGAATCTCTTAGAACCCTAGCGGCTCTTTCCGAAATGGATGAAGTGCTTAGCTCCCGGGGATCCGAAGAGTTTGAAGAGATTCTGTCAAGGTTTCGGAATCGTTCCGAATGGATGAGGACGGGGAGGTAAAAATTTCTACACACTCTACCATAACCATAGCTAATACGAAGATAGGTTTGATGACATCAGTCAGTTGATTTCTTGCCGGGGGACAACTTTAAGCACCTTAAGCCAGCAACCGCGTCTTCGAGACATACTCAATCTCTCCTCCAAAGATACAAGACTAGTCGAGGTACATGTTGCCCTCATGGCTTCATCACTAAATCGTGATCACGGCGCCTTACAAGAATCCTTATCTCTGACAACTTCTTTGATTGATCTTATCAAACCGTGCCAGTCTCTTGGCTTAAACATTGAAGCTGCCGTTCATATGGAGACCGCAAATGCCTTGTGGGAGCAAGGCGAAATGACATCCTCGATAGGTATATTACGAGCTTTGGACAATGCATCCTTCCTGAAAGCGCAGACTATATCTGTTGGTCGTCCTGATCTCTTATCAAAGATTGGTCACCAAGTTTCTGAAGCCAGACTTGAGAAGCCTGATCGAATCATTGAGAGATACCTAAAGCCTGCCCTCAAGGACTTGAAAGGTTCCGATGGCTATGAAGCTGCGAAAGTTTTCCATCAATTTGCCGTATTTTGTGATCAACAACTGCAAGACCCTGATAGTTTGGAAGATTTGGAGCGAATGAAGAAGTTAAGCGAGATGAGATCTAATGATGTCGCTGACTACGAGGAACTTTTGAAGAATGCAACATCTTCAACAGAGAGACAAAGACATACAAGTTACCTCAAGAAAGCCAAGACGTGGCTCGGACTAGACGAGCGAGAATATCGCCGCCATTGCTCCAACCGAGACGAATTTCTACGCCAATGCCTGGAGAATTACCTTCTCTCATTAGCTGCTTCGGATAATCATGATAGTAATGCGCTGCGTTTCACCGCTCTGTGGCTTGAAAACTCTGCAGAGAACTTTGCCAATGAAGCTGTAGCCAAAGTTTTACCCAAGGTGCCCAGTCGAAAGTTTGCTACGCTTATGAACCAGCTCAGTTCTCGGTTGCTTGAAAATGACTCAAAGTTTCAGCAGCATCTCTTCGGTCTAGTTCTACGGATCTGTATGGATCATCCATACCACGGCATGTACCAAATATATGCTGGGTCCCACAGTCGGCCAAATACCAAGGATGAAGTAGCTATCTCGAGAAATAAGGCAACCCTCAAGGTTTCAGAGCAACTACAAAGAGCTGAGAGCTCGCGGGCAATTTGGGCTGCGCTGAATTATGTGATCCAGCCATATACTCAGCTTGCGGGCGAGAAAGATGATCAGAAGTACAAAACAGGCAAAAAGCTATCGATCAAAGATTCTCCCTGGGGTCTGAGACTCAACAACATTCTAAAGAAGTACCCAATACCTCCTCCGACAATACAAATAGATCTTCGTGCAGATAAAGATTATTCTAAAGTGCCAAAAATGGTCAAATTCGAGTCACAGATGAGTATAGCATCTGGAGTAAGTGCACCGAAAATCATCACTGCTGTGGCGGATAACGGAGCGCGATTTAAACAATTGGTAAGTTTCCAACACAGTAGATTTCGCTATTATGACTAAAGTATATCAGGTAAAAGGTGGCAATGATGATCTGCGCCAAGATGCCATCATGGAACAGGTATTTGCTCAAGTCAGTGAACTCTTAAAAACGAATAGAGCTACTCGACAAAGAAACCTCAGCATCAGAACCTACAAAGTCCTACCATTGACGTCCATAGCTGGTGTGATTGAATTTGTGCCAAACACAATTCCCTTGCATGAATATCTCATGCCAGCACATGAGCGCTTCAATCCAAAAGATCTGAAAGGGAATGCATGTCGTAAAGAGATTGGGGAAGTCCAAGGTCAACCAACGGAAGTACGAATCAAGAAATATAGATGGGTCATCGATCGCTTTCGTCCCGTTATGCATTACTTCTTTACAGAACACTTTAGCGATCCCGATGAATGGTTCACCAAGCGTTTAGCATACACTCGCAGCACAGCTGCTATATCTATTCTAGGTCACGTTCTCGGGTTGGGCGACAGGCATGGTCACAATATTCTTCTTGATTTTGAGAGCGGTGAAGTAGTACATATTGATCTTGGTGTGGCTTTCGAAATGGGTCGGGTCCTTCCGGTCCCCGAATTGGTACCTTTCCGTCTCACCCGCGATATTGTCGACGGAATGGGCATAACAGAAACTGAAGGTGTATTCAGGCGATGTTGTGAATTCACTCTTTCTGCTTTGCGTAAGGAAGTTTACAGTATCATGACTATTCTTGACGTTCTACGGTATGATCCATTGTACAGCTGGTCTATATCACCCGTGCGACTTGCAAAATTGCAGGTGGCGCAAAGTGTTGCGCCGGAACCTGGTATGGGACATGAGAGAGGTGGTGAAAGGTTAACTGTCAACCAACCGAGTGAAGCTGATAAAGCTCTGACCGTGGTCAACAAGAAATTGTCAAAAACTTTAAGTGTAGAAGCCACAGTCAATGATTTGATAAATCAAGCGAGGGATGAGAAAAATTTGGCAGTTTTGTATTCAGGTATTTTCTACCCCCCCTCCCCCCCCCCGCTCTTATCTCTCCCATATCTCCATCTAATATGCCGATATCATCTATTCATAACGAACGCTGATTAATATCTATATAGGTTGGGCTGCATACGCGTAGAGGGTAGCTAAGCTGTGTATCATATTTGCGGCAAATGCTCATAGTCTCGATTGCTTTATTAGCGGGCATAGCTTGGTGTTATAAATCAGCAAACCTTCCGATATAAGATCTGGGATTGATATTCATTATTTTAATGATTTATAATGAAAGCGGAAATAATAAACATCCATCTTTTGATTTGTGTGAAATTAGCGGATGGAAATTACCACTTTTAAGGTGCACTGTCAATCGTCTCACAAATAATTTGTATTCACTAGGATCTAATAAGGTCAAATGTAACGATGAAACAAGGTATCATTGACCCTTGAGGTCAGAATAGGGTGTCGTATTGCACTAACCAGGTATTACTAGGAAACTTCTACAATTGAATATCGAAGAGCCTTCTTTCGTTCCTGTTTCCCATAAATGCGCCCCTTCCGTTCAGCCATAATTCTCTTCCTCCCAAGATCCTAAGGTAATAGTCGGTCGACTGACTAGTCATTGGGATATTGCATGTGTTGCATATAGGTGTTTCGTCGCCGGTAAGCAGGATGGTTTTGCAACTGGAGCAATACCAAAGGGTCATGTTGTATTGGAGATACAAGTTGTTTTGATGTGATGCTTGTACGTATTTGTTCTTTGCGGAGATGCTTGTCGTAGGGTGTAAGTTTATGACTTTTATGTCTGGAAAGAAAATATCGAGCGAGCACTTCTTATGTACACATTTTGTGCACAGTCTGTACACTTTGTTCACTGGATTTTTAAATAGGAGCTTTGTGATTGGTTTCAGATATTACATTCAGATAGCCGCTCGTGTATCGTTCGGTTTGATTCCATTCGAGCAAGATACAGTCGGTACTCGAGATTCGTGACTTCGGATACGCATAACAGTACTGGCCATGTATTGGCCAGCCCTAGATACCCAAATTCACTCTTTCATATTCCACTTGCTTTTGTTGCATATCTTATACGAATCGGATAGGCTTTCTATTGGCTGGATCAAGACCTGCGTCTCAACCCGGACCCATATTTGCTTGTACATGTAATCTCGGTATTACTGAGGTCGGGGTAAGCATTTAATTGGTCTCATCAAGATATCTATATTCATTCTCAAATCTTGAACCTCTAAAGGATATTGATACTTCCATAGAACAGCTCTCTGCCTTGGCTTGGTTAGACGGCCTTTCTCATCAAATATTCCAGTATCTCGAGATGAGTATTAGTGCTAACAATTCAAAGAAAATCATCCCATTCACTTTGAATATTTTCTACGAGGTGCGCTGAACATATCTTGCGAGGAATTCTTACGCCCTATATACATTGTCAACCTAGGCAAATTCACATATTAACTTTAAAGGCATCATTGACTCCTACAATATGGTTCTCTTAGACTTTTATGAGATCTCTCCTCCTGGCTCGAGACAAATGAGATACCAAAAAAATACCCTTGCATCATAATCTTTCCTCTCGATTAGCTATTGGTTCGTACGGACCCGGTCGTTAAGCGTACGGACCCTATCATTACTTTGTGGGTATAGAACCATCAACCCTTTAAGCATAGCCTAAAAAATTCTCTACAATGCTTCTTCACATCCAATCATGGACCGTATTTTTCGGTACCGGGACGGAGATACACAAAGGCGGGTTTGGGAGACATTCATTGTCCGCTCCCGATGTCCGTCTGGCAAGGGCTTCTCAGCCCACATCTCTCGTGTAAGCGAGGAAAACAAAATTACCAAAGGGGGCGGAGTCTCATTGTCTCATTCCATGTGTCAGCCTTACGGATCCTTCTACTCCTTATACAATCGCTTTTTCTGCTATCTGCCTATCGAAGTCTCGAAGGTGACTGGACGCGAAATAAATCCATGTCTTTTCGCGAATGTGCATTGACCTATCGGATCTCGCTAAGTACGAAATTCATCTCACGTTGTTCCGAAAAGGGTAACCAGGAAGTTCGGACGCGTCAACGCTTGAGATGAGTGGGCTGTGTAGGGGTGGAATGGTACCTCGTTTAACACGAGGTATGCTATTGATATATGCATATTGACATGTTCTCTTGCATGGATCTGATCTTTGATTTAAGGCAGGTAGGTATCTGGAAAATGAATATCTTATCCTGCGTTCCCTTTTTTATTGTTATTTATCAGATTCTCCATGTTAGGTTATTTTTACTGTTCTGATTTCTTCAATCTTTGCTTTAATCGCTCGTTACTATCAGATATTTCTTACACTGTGGGATTTCGATATCGAAGTTAGATTTGAATATCCAGAGCTCTTCAGATCACCACATCTAAAAGAGTTACAGCCTTTCTTGTTTTGTCTCTCGCACCCGTAAATATTCTGTGTGAAGATGTCCAGCAAAGGTACGTGTCTCCACAGCAAAACAGGTTTTCAAAAACTCACATCCATCTCATAGATGCTAGTTATTACGACTATGACCCATCAAAAGGGGCCGCGATTGCTTTTGCCATACTATACACAGGCAGTTTCATATATACACTTTTCCAGTACATATGGCTCAAAAGTTGGTTCTGGTTATTCATGGTGCTAGCGGCAGCTAGTAAGTCTTCTACACCCTAGATAAAAGATTAGAAGTATGATGCTAATACCTAATAGTGGAATCTGTCGGGTACATAGGACGAGTGGTCTCGGTATATAACACAACTAATAGAAGTGAGTAAAGAAAAATGCTGTCAATATCTCATATGCTAACGAATCAGACGCATATATTGTCCAATTTGTTCTTATTTTTCTCGCGCCTGCGCTTATGGCTGCGTCTTGCTACATGGCAATGGTACGTCCTTGTCTCTCTCCGTCTTGTTCATCATACTGTCCTCCATAACACCACTCTAACATCATCCCAGGGCCGGGTAATCCTCCACGTTACTCCCTCCTCTTTCCGAAACATCAAGAACCTCTGGGTACCACCCCGCTGGATGACACCCATCTTCGTAACCTGCGACATTGTCGCCTTTTTAATCCAAGTATTTGGCGCCACTTCCGCTACCTCCAAAGATCCAAAAGTTGTTCAACGGGGTTACAATGTCATGAAAGTTGGTCTGGTTATCCAATTATTATGTTTTGGATTTTTCTTGATCGTTTCTCTAAGATTCCATTTCATCTCGAAGAAATTTGAAAGTTCATGGCCGGATAGACAGTGGAAGAAATTGTTGATGGCGATTAACATTGCCAGTGGGCTGATCTTTGTAAGTCTCCCAGCACAGTTTCCCTTATCATCTCGAGCGCGTCAGAATTCGAGTGCTAACATATGCTCAGGCTCGTTCGATATACAGAATGGTAGAATTCACAACGGGTTTCGATGGATATCTCTCGGTTCACGAATGGAATTTCTATGTCTTTGAGGCCGCTTTGATGCTTCCGGTCCTGGTTCTGTTTAATTTATATCATCCTGCGAAATTCTTGACGAATGTTGGTTGGAGACAACAGAGAGAAAAGTCCCACCTTCCACTGAGTGGATCTAGTTTGCAGGATCTGAGTTCAAGGAAGTGAGTGTTGATTAGGGATGAATGTTAATGGTTAAATGGGAATGAAAAGGTTGGGTGGATACATTAGAATGAATAGAGAGATTTAAAAGGAGGGTTTTGTTTCAGCGCAGTTTATAGAATTCATATGCCTGGTTGGGCATGTTATTGAGAACGATATTGAAGATTTTAGATCTGGCGTTTAACCTGTCAAATCTCTCACGGCCCTTTCACATAACTTTCGGGTTTGATTGGGCTGTTCAATGACGCCTATTAGTAGTCTAGGAGTGGGCGTTCGATGTCGGAAGATATTCAAATAAGCTTTGGAAGTAGGTTCGATCCATCAAATAATTAGTCTGCATATGCAGATAGACTTGATGAAACTTCTTAGACATTCCAATTTATTATGGTAATTCAATATTCGTTCATACACCACCATGAAATGCTATTAGTTCCTCTGTTGCGACGACATTCTCATGATAGGCCAACAAGCTCTCACTCCCTCAAACATCTTTGCTTGGTTTGGTGTATTCTCTAGTCAAGATTTGGACTCATCTAGCGGTGAAGTATCCGTATCCGCTGAATCTTAACTTTCTCAATTTTTATACCGATTTTTATGTGTGTTAAAAATTTGAAGCCAATATGCACCACTTGGATTTTCAAAAGTCATTTCACAATTCTGTATAATAAGACTACAAATCACCTACACAAGATTTGAAATTGATGGAAGTCCTCTTGGCTTGACGTGAGATGTATTTCATTTTTCATATCTGGTAGGTAAAACTTGTAAATAACTCCCAATACTCCACCCACGTGCCCCTATCCTACACTTGCCCAATCCTTTGACTGAGTTTCTAGTCTCTGGCCCCTTAATATTAGATTTGCAATAAGAACCATCTCCAATCTCCCTCCTCCCGTCTTGGCCTTCGTTCTATGACATCTTATCTATCGATCCAACTTCACCCCGTGGAATAAATTTTCCTTGATACGTGCGATCAATTCCCTCTCCCTGTAATCCTCTTCAATTGTCTTTCGACATTGCTTTCGTTTCTTTCCATAATTTGATCTGTCTGCTGTATAAGCTTCGTCCCATTCTTGAATAGATTTCTTGACTTGTTCCTTTTGATACTGAATAAGGATTTCGAGATTGGGGGATGAATCATGAAATACAGCTGATTCGAGTTTTTGAGGACAAACTATTGACGACAACCATGTTTTGAAAGGCTTGGGACAAGTATCAGCAAAGCCCTTGTGCCAAGCTTCTCCATGATCACCGAAGATGCGGTAAACTTGATATTCCCCCGCCTTATTCCATTTAAGTAAGCGATTGATGAGATCCTTTGGTGCTCCGAAACCCGTATTTAAACAGATATCAAAGTAGGCAGGGTGCCGATCAGCTTGATTCATTGCTGTTGACAGATTGACGTCGAATGCTAATCCGGTTTGATCGTATACGTTGACTCGTACATCGATTGGATTAGCTATTTGCTTCTTACGTTGTGCATTTTGAGTGGAGCTGAGAAACACCTGGGCCAGTTAATTTCTTATGCTGACCACTTCTGCAGCATATTCTTGGTCTCTATAATATTCCAACTTCCAGATTTCATTTTCTATTAATTGATAATCGCTTTCCAACTTCTGTAGTCTTGACTCCAACTTGCTCTCCATCTCGTTGACCGTCATGCTGTTCATATCGTAAGAGTCGCCATGATTCGTGAGTGTATTCTCCCTCAATTGATCTAAAAGAAGACTGTTCGTTTGATCTTGCGTCTTATCTTGATGAGCAGTGGAAGTCTGTCCCCCTGAACTATTGGGTGGTGCCTCAGCTGCATTTCCCTGCTATAATCATTGTTGGTATACTGCAATGTGGAACTGCAATACTTATTATGATATAGAGGCACGAACTTATTGTAGATTGGATAGACTCTGCAGATTTCTATGAAAATTGATACGATGTGGTCTCTGGATGATGGGTTGTCCTGATCTCAAGAGTGTTCGTCGAAACATCTTGATCAGGTGTAAATACTTGGCGGAGAGATGATGCCAGTATTGATGAGTTGCAAGTGTTTGTTCCAGGAGAATGGTCCGCTACTTGAGGTAGTGGGATATGTTGGTTACGATGATGGTAGATATAATATGTGTAGGGGATGAAGAGTCCTTATATAATAAATTTGGGAACGGGATCAAAGGCATTGACCCCAGATTTTCCGAAAAACGCTCGAGCCACTTGTAGGGCTGCAGATGTCACTGTATTAAAATACGCTAAGCAGGGGTACAGCAAATTACCCAGATATCTAAATGCAATTCCAATTAGATCACTGTTTAACAATGAATGTGGGCAACTTTGGTTGAAAATAGAATTGTTCAATTCAATAATAATGTCAAGCTTTGATGAATAATCTAGTGAGCTAATGAATGAGCCACCCTGCTTCACTGTTTTCCGCAATTCTAATTTAAGCTTTGCTTTTCTCAATTTATGCTTATACCTTCCAAGGTTTGTGTAGTAAGTAAGGGCTGTTAACCAAATCAACCCCAAAAAACGAAAGTCTGAAGCCCCCCTTCCTGAATATGTAATTCTCAAAGTCTCTCAAGCCCAAAAATTCACAAAAACTTTACAGACAATCAAAGGAGCAGAAAGCGAAAGCGAAAGAGATTCACTCTGTCCTTACTCGCATCATTCCCACCCATAATCTCGGGTTTCCATTCATATCTCTTCCCGCTTCTACTCAACAGACAGACACCGCAGATGGTTAGGTATCTGAGACTTGGGTATCCAGAAACCACTAGAGCAGGTAGACAGCTACTCGGATCGTCTGATTACTTACGTATCATCTACATCTAATCCATCAAACCATACCATGATTTACTTCTCGCACTAGATATCTAATCTTTGACAATCCTTCAAAACCACAACTTCCCCTATTCTAGCTGTCATTCTGGTCTTCGTGAGGCCGGCAAACCCCAGGAAGATCCTCGACTTCTAAGATTAGCCTTTCTTCCTCTTCATCGCGGCAAAAGGAACATCTCACAACGAACGTTCCCGGCATCCTCTCCTCTCCTCTACACTCCACCCCCTTACCCTTGCGAGATCCAAAAGCAGAAACAAAATTGAAATCAAAAAACATACAACAGTGGGGATTCGCTGGTGGTCACCCACCCAACTACTAATCCACCGATCTGAAGCTTGTGTATGGCAGAGCGGACGGGATGCCCAATTCTCTTCAGTCTATGGTCGTATGTGGCAGCTCAATCTCTAATTTGGAATATATTAGCAGCTCAGAATGTGTTAATGTGTGAGGCATGTCTGAAGCAAGTTCTTGGCAAACTGGAAATATACCTAGTATGTATAATAGATCTACGTGTTACGGGAGCTGCCTCTAGGATCACATAAAAGTGGCTAGAGATCTCTCGAAATGATTTAAATTAAACTTCAAATAGGAATTCAATAAGATTATAATTAGTTACAATTCTCATAATTATAATAATAAAACTAATGATTATTCTTAAGTATAAAGCTCTACATATAAAAAAACCCTATTCCTTATATAGACCTTCGTTCTCTACAATATTATGAGATTTTGTTCTGCTTGGATCCTTTGGATCTTATAGGTCTAAACATTTATTCTTCGATCCCCTAGATCCTCTAGGTCCATTACATGACCGTTTGGCCATGTGACGCGGTATGTTGGATACCGTCGTAACACTACGCTCATGAGGTTTTGAAGGACGAGAGAGAGTGAGGAGAGTTAAGGAGAAAGATTGAATACGTAAGTAGTTTTTCTAAGTAAGCGGAAACGGAGTTTATTTAGTAGTATGGAAAACCTGTTTAGAATTTCCTTCGGCCCCAATCGCTTAGGTATGAAAATACAGTACAGTAGAACTTGACTATACCGGAATAAAAAAATTGACCAATCAAATCCAATATAAAGAAGATTCTGATATAAAAAATAATAGTCTAAGTTTTTGTTACGATGGTCTGCCACAATAGACGTCACGTGACCCCGACGCTTAGGTAACCGGATCAGAGGGATCATTAGTGATCCAGTTGATCGGATCAGAGGGATCATTTGTGATCCGACTGAGCACAGAGAACGAAGGTCTATATAAAGGAATGGGTTTCATTACAGTGTAGAGCTTCGTGCTCAAGATCAATCATTAGTTTCATACTATAGTTACGAGAATTGCAACCAGTTACAACCTTATTGAATTCCTACTTGAAGTCTAGTCTAAACCACCTCGAGAGATCTCTAGCCACTTCCACGTGACCCTAGAGGCAGCTCCCGTAACAGTTTTCTAATCAAAATTTATATCCGATTTTAACTCTAAACCTTAATATTTTCCAAAAAATATTATATAATAATAATCTTTTAAGCTTACTTATTTAAAATATAGCTTATTCAGTTAAATTGATTACTAAAATTTATACTAAAATTTAATCAATTTAATCCAATATATTAGTTTTTATTGAAATTCTAATATTCCTATATAAATTAAAAAAAAATAGAAAAAAAGTCCAATATATTCAAGTTTTCGATATATCTTAATCTAATTTAATCAAGTTCTATTATATAGAAAAACTTAGTTATATCAGACTAGGATATACTAGAAACTTGAATATACCGGACTTTTTTTCCATCTTTTCCTAAATTTATATAGGAATATTGGAATTTTGATGAAAACTAGTATACCAGACTAAATTGACTAAATTCCGGTATAAATTTTAGTAATCAATTTAATGTTACGGGAGCTGCCTCTAGGGTCATGTGGAAATGTCTAGAAATCTTTCGAGGTGATTTAGACTAGATTTCAAATAGGAATTCAATAAGGTTGTAATTGTTGCAATTCTTGTAATTATAGTAATGAAACTAATGATTATTCTTGAGCACAAAGCTCTATATTCTAATAAAACTCATTTGTTATATAGACCTTCGTTATCTGAAGCCCCTGGGATCCGTATGCTCCTGGAGCCCGTAGCTCCCCAAGGCTCCCTCATGTGACACGCGAATGTGTCATGTGATGTCTGTCGTAACATTTAACTGAATAAGCTATATTTTAAATAAGTAAGCTTGAAAGATTATTATTACATAATATTTTCTTGAAAATATCAAAATTTAGAATTGAAATCGAATATAAATTTTAATTAAAAAGCTTAAACCACCATTTTTTATACCAGAATCTTCTTTATATCGGATTTCATTGGTCGAAAATTTCAGTCCAATATAATCAAGTTCTTCTGTATTATATTCATTTAAGCTCAAACTCGCGTATTTCTATTTTTATCCTTGGGGACGGCGACACGGACACCAAAACTTTATGGGTTCAGAATTAAATTTCAATGAAGTTGTAATTTAGGGACGAGGTGAATGTTTATCTCATCGTCTTCTATGATGATGTCAAATGATGAAGAAGATTCTTCAAACTATATTATAGTATGTGTATTGATAGAAAAAATGTACACAACGTTACGATATTTATCACCAATTTACAAATCCAAAAACTCATTAATGTTTCCTTATTAATTTTATATATATTCTATTTATTCTAAACTATATCAATTTCCATTACCTATCTAAATATGCCTCTTCCCTCAATACGCACTATAGCTCATCTGTCCACACATTCCATTCGAAACCGTAAAGGCACCAGCAGTACTTGCCGATGGCGAAGTATGAAATTTATTCGTGATGATGCTGTTAACCCCACAGGTTGCGCCTGGTGCAGCCAAATAACAAGCGCCACTCTTCAGATAGACGGAACCAGCGCAACCGCCTGCAGCGGTCTGACATGCTACGCAACAATCATACGCCGAGTTTGTCTTCAATGAAGAGAGGACATTCGTCAGGAATTGCACTTGTGTAACGGGTGCTCCGTTGACGGAGGAGATCATGTTGTTAGCGGCACAAGCGCCGTAGGTGGTAGGAGTTGCGCCGGAAACTTCACTGACGGTTTGGGTGGCTGTGAGGGTTGTTGTGGAAGTGGCTAAGATGATACTTGAGATGGTTGAATATTCGGTAGCGACGAGGGTGGCGGAACAATCCTCTTCCATAACACTTGTTGTTGTTGTTATAGTGGAGGTTGAAGTCTCTGTGATGTATGGAGTTGCAAGATTGGTAACCATTGCTGCTGTTTCGGTGATTGTGGTGATAGATCCAATGTTTAAGGTGGATGTACAGTCAACCGCTGCTGGGTAGGATGTGCTGTGAGCGAAGCTAGGTGCGGGGGCAGAGCTGATGGTTGAGTTTGCGCTTACGGGGGTGACGCTGGCTCCACCAGGGGGAATGACGCCAGTTGGTGCGTACATGGAAGGACTTGGGTCTTCAAGTGGTTTGATGTCGCTACTGATAGCTGTGCTCATATGCTCACTGATCGATGGTGCATATCCGGAGGCAGCAATTTGGCGAGATGGGGAGTTATGGTAATGATATCTAGACCAAGATTCAGATGGAGCAGACTCAGATGGAGCTAATCCAGCCACTCCTGTACTTGGGACCTCAGCTTCTGAAGCAGATTGAGACTCGGTGGTAGTTTTTGTGAGAGACTGCAAGGTGTTTGGCCATTGGTGGTTCCACTCGCCTGACTTTGTTACAGTATAGTACACATCGTTTGAATAAACGAGGGTAGATGTTACTGTCATTGTAACGGTGAGTGGTTCCTGGGAAGGCTGGGCCGGTCCACATTCACTACGCTTGGCTACACCAGGAACAGCCGAAGCGATGGGTGTAAAGCCATATGGAGCTGCGATGTAAACAGTTTCTGGACTTGCACTGATTGTGGTTGTAGCAGTATTAGTCTCTGTCTCAACAATAGCACTGGTGATAGAGGTTGTAGCGAGACAAGTTGATGTACTGTAAAATGTGTCGGTAACTTGAGGAACGATAGTTGTTTCGGTGGTGGTGGCGAATTCTCCAACAGTAAGAGTACTTGCTTGCAGGGTCAAGGACATGGAGGGAGTATAGGTGACTATACTTGTATCAATCCTGGTTGAAGTCTCTGTCTTGGAGGATGTAAGAATGTTGTATGGTGCCATTGAAGCAAATGAGGTGGTGCATGACAATTGATCATCAAGTGCTGAAGCTGGGTATGTTCCATTTGACAAAATGGTAGAAACGGCTGGAGTCGCAAGGACAACCAATGGAAGGAGCGTGGAAACCATTATGAAGATTATTTTGCTTGACTCGAAGAAATAAAAGAAGGATTCAAGAGTCTACGATATCGATTCAAGAAACCTTTGGGGGAACGGGAAACCACTGAAATAAGTACTTTTCGAAGGCCTACCTCCGTGTTGGAACATATCAGAAAAACACCTGCATTCGGATATGCCCGGGGATGATGGACCCCATGAAGACCTTCTCATAAAGTTTAAACCGCAGAGAAACAGTGTTGAAGTGAATGCTGCTGTCAATATCAATAGCTTGAACTGTGGAGTCCTGAGCCGTGGCGCTAGGCCTTAATCAGCAGCGTGTAGGTTTTCTTATCCAGATGAATGGAGAGAAAGAAGCCTCTGCGGCTGTGCATCTTCAGATAACCTTGGTAGAAATAAGGTACTGGTAGGGGTTCCCAGATCTACACACCCATGGTCAAAGTTTTGCTTCATTGGAGAAAGAGTCAGAAAGTGGGTATGGAGAAATTGAACCCCTGATCTAAGATCTTCAAGCAAAACAGATTCATGTCTCTAGATCTATTTGAGCTTAAACAGACTACTGTAGCATGAAGCTTGGCTACCCTTGGTATCAACGCAACTGAAGAGCTTTCCCACGCGCAGGATTAGATAATTGTGTGAGATTACTTGTGAGCAATCTAGATCTGAAAAGACTTCAAGGTCGATACTCTGCACGTACCACAATGGAACGATGAGATAGCAAAAATAGGTATCCAAACACACAAGCGAGCTAAAAGCAGATTGCTTTCGCTTCTTCCATCCAGTTCATCCCAAATATAGTAGACCTTGCAGACATGCAGTTGATAATATGCCGCTGACTATTTCTGAAGTAGGTAGCTAGTAAACAAACGCGAGAAAACCGTAGGAGAAATTCACATGATTGGATACCATGGAATAAAATTGGGCTCGCGGGCCGTGCCAGATCTTTCAAGCTGTTCCCATAATTTCCGAATAGCCAATCATGATCTTTGTTGTATGGAAATATCTCTATCAAAGTATAACTTTATAACTTTTGCAGAAAAGATGGAAAGTGTAAGGTCTACTGAATGAAGGCATTCAGACCATTGTACAATGATCCAGAAGGGAGGAATCGGTGAAGTAATTAAGCCCTGGTGTGTCAGATCTCTACCGGTACTAACCCTGACTGGGACTAGCTATTTGTGCTCTCAAAGCATCGTAGGAACCATCTCATCATAGAAACAATTCTATCAACAACATGTAGATATGTAGGTATATCTTCATTATCTTCAATCTATGGCTGTGTGTTTTGCATTTCGGATTATCTGGTGATACATACTGAATGGCTAACCATACGAATTAGAGCATTCTCAATGCCAATTAGAAAAAACAAGCAACGAACAAACCATCAAAAACTCCTAAGAAATTCTATATCCATCCCATCCCGTATGGAACTCTACATTCCAGATGTTCGATTATACCATCTCATCCCCTATTTCATTTTCCATCTCATACAGCAAGGAGTAGAATAAGCTTAACCCTCTGAATTTAAACCCTCATCCAATTCAGCCGAAACCACTTTTTAGAGTTTTCTCCCTGATTTTAGACTTCTGATCTCCCGGCGGCTCTCCAGAGTCCCAACCGAAGATACTTCGTACAATACAAATAAATACTTGAGAAAGAATAAAATCCCCAAACTTTGAAAGAAACTGAAACTTACACAGCGGGAATATGGACGTAGATATAAATATAAGATTTCGCAAAAGGTTGAAAGATTTATGGTAGAACATGGGTGTCCAAACGAATACTTTCTCGAACTTATTCGAAAATTCCAAATGTAAACACTTTTTACTACCTACCTAGCAAAAACGTTTTGAGAAATACGTTATAGTATAACTAGGTAGATCAATGGTGATACAAACCATTTACACATGATGTGAAATAGTGATTCATTGTTGAATGATAAATTAAAGTTCGGATCAACTCGAAAATTGGGAATAGCTTCATCTTCCCTACTTCGTTTATACCCCTTACCGCTTTTTGCCGATCTTTCAAACGGTTAATCGTCATAGATGTTCATCCCCTTTCAAAGTTAAGAGATGTATATTCTTTGTCCATTTCCTCACACAATTTCCTTACAGTTTTGCTACCCAAACTCTTGCTTTTTTTTTCACCTACTGTATAGTAAGTCAACTACCCCACTTTCCGACCACCCCCCTCTTTTCGACCACCTCAAAAACCACACCGCTTTGAGTAATTATAAAATTTATACTTTGAATAACTCAACAATGCTTTAATCAATTGATTTGAAATTTTGATATTATTATAATTGTGATATGAAGAATAGATATACCGAAGAAGATATCGCAGAGGCTCTTAGAGCGATTACAAATGGAGCAAGCATACGAAGAGCTAGCTTGGATTATGGTGTTCCACGTACCACACTTCACGATCGAATATATGGTGGAGTTTCGCATCAAAACGGCGCCCAAATACTTCAAAAGTTATCTCCAATTCAGGAGAATCGACTAGCAGAATGGATATTAGTACAGGAAGCTCTTGGTACTAGCCCTACACATCGTCAAATCAGAGAGATGGCAGAGCACCTCCTTATTGTACGAGGGGAGGATCCCTCACTTGGAAAGAAATGGATACATAGCTTTTTTTCGAAGGCATCCTAATATTGGAACTAAGAAGCAACATCAAATCGATTCTGCACGAGTTTCAGGTGCTACATCTGATATTATTAAGAAGTGGTTCCGGAACCTCGCAATCCCTGAAATCAAGGCTATTAAGCCGGCCAACAGATGGAATATGGATGAAGCAGGTATAATGGAGGGTCAGGGTCTTAATGGACTAGTAGTAGGAAGCACTGATCGAAGATTTATTCAAAAAAAGCAACCTGGATCTCGAATTTGGACCTCTTTTATAGAATGCATTTCAGCCAATGGAAAAAGCATTACTCCCCTTGTAATATATAAGGGAAAATCAGTTCAACAACAATGGTTTCCAACAGATTTGACTCTATTCAAGGGTTGGAACTTTACCGCTACAGAAAATGGATGGACTACAGATGCTACAGCTTTAGAATGGCTGAAAAAGATCTATATCCCTCAAACTACCCCTATTCAGCCGGAAAATTCAAGACTCCTCATTTTGGACGGACACGGAAGCCATGAAACTACAGCATTTATGTTAGAATGCTTTAATAACAACATATATCTCTTATTTCTCCCACCACATACGTCACACGTACTACAACCACTCGATTTATCTGTGTTCTCACCCCTAAAAAGTGCATATCGAATCGAACTTAATAAATTAAGTCTATTATCCGATTCCTCACCAATTGGAAAGCGCAATTTCCTTTCTTGCTATCAGAAGGCTAGAATAGAAGGTTTAACTATTCAAAATATCAAGTCTGGGTGGCAAGCTAGTGGTCTTTGGCCCAAAAATATGGCTAAACCTCTTATGAGTCGACTTTTGCTTGAAAATAGCAATAGAGAGGTTTTATCACTTAATCCTGAATCTGATGATGATCCTATTCTTCAATGGAATATATATTCATCGTTTATTCAATGGAAAACCCTCAAAAAGGAGCCGATATCAGAAAATATAGAGATATAATGATTCAAGAGAAGGAGATCGATTTGCCAACACGAAGATTACTATTTCGCAAGATTATAAAAGGATTCGATGCTAAGGATTATGAACCCTTAGAGGCAGAGAATAAGATTAGAAAGCTAGAATATCAATTAGATGAAGCATTACCTAGAAAAAGGCGAAAGGTTGTGGTATCTCCAAATTCGAAGTTCGCAGGGATTAGAGCTATAAGGCGTACACAAATTGAAGCTGGAGATCGTGAAGATGAGGTAGATGATAGCTCTAGTGCTATAGAAAGTGATTCTACAGGCGATTTCATTGAAGTTCAATAGTTATTGAGTTATTAAAGTTTTAAGTGTAGATAATATGAATTTTTTAGGTGGTCGGAAACAGGGGGTGGTCGGAAAGTGGGGTAGTTGACTTACCCATACATCTACCGCAGATTATAGTCTTTGGAGAAATTTGTCTCCTTCCCAATCTCGACGACGAGAGGTTAAGTACAATAGCTGTCATCGACAATAACAACTATTACATGCCAAAGACAACAATTGCAATTCACAATGAAAGGGATATCCAGCATGTATAAAAGCTCTGATTGTCAGCTCAATTTCCAGTACTAGTAGCTCGATCATTCATATTCAGATCTCGGGATCGAGCAGCAAAGTCCTCTATTTCTTTCGTCATCTTCGCATTAGCTGCCACTGTATCTCTCAACAGGAGAGTTAGCAAGTTCCATTATGTACAAATCACGGAAGAACTTTTCAGCCTAGTAACTGAATTAAGCTATGGGAGAGACTTAGAGTACTTGTAAGGCTATTCACTCGAACTGAGATCTCGTACCAAGTATTCAATAGTCCTCTAACAGTCTAGATCTCTAGGCCCAGCGCAGCTGGCATAGCTAAAGTATATAAATGGCAGTTTTATCCTCGGTCCTCGTCTGTCATACAAGTCTTATGAGGTTCAAAGCACCTGTCACTAAGAGACAACAAGTGAAGCCAGGGAGGACGCTTTCATGAATTCTGCACGGTGATTAAAGTTCCTATCTTCTAGTCGAATTGGGCGATTCCAGGGAACCATAATTTCGTGGACTGAAATGACGGTAAAAACGATATAGTGACATTTTTTAATGAATGTCGGAAATAAACTCACATATCATTGTTGATATGAGCTATTTGTTGTCATCATTAGATTTCTGTCATTCTCTGAAGGCTGACACAACGGCACTCCTATGATAATATAACCTTTTTCCTCTCTGCTCATGGTCACTCAAGAAAGATCAATAGGATAGAGAAAAGTGAGATAATAACGTACAGAGTATAGTTGTGATTGAGTTAGCCACTGCGTTGGAACTCCTGCTAGGTGGTTTGAATCAACTTGTATTTGTGTGCTAGGTGAAGTTGAAGTGTTTATAGATGAGAGATAATAGATATGCTCCGAACATGGGAGTGGTTAAATGATGGAGAAAAGTAGCCAATGTGCCTTCGGAAGTGGATGAATAGGAGTGAAAGCTGGAGACGCGTACACACACAGAGAGATAACAAGCACGTGTAGATTCATCTCCATGAACAACATTCCATGCAGTTATACTCAATCTAAATCCTATGGCATGAAACTAGTATTAGACTTGCCGATGCTTCTTAGCTGGATATTTCATATTGTTGCACTGTACTGCAGCGAGGACACAACTGCCAAACTTAGTTCTTATATCTTAGAGCTGGCTGGCGAGGCGGATGTCTACCACATACCACTATCAACATACACATATCTTTTCCACACAACATAAATGGTAACTACAGAACTACTTATATGGTTCCCCATTCAATACAGTACCCAGAAAGCAAAAAAAAAAAAAAAAGGAATGTTTCCTCTTCATTTCTACCAAATAAATAAGTCAAGCAAACTGTTTACTCATTAAAGTTTCCCATCACCTCCTTTCGTAACCGAAATTCTTGCTTCTAGTTTACAGACTCACGATCGATACCCAGTGCATGAACTAGCGATCCCTGAAATCTTGATGCGAACTTAAATTTTTTCATACTTACTCTCCTCATATCGATGTCAATATTGAATGGAAATTAACGGCCTTGGTGACCTGTGAGAGGAAGTAATACATGGATGGTACTTCATACCCAATTATCAAATGAAATTTCTACACAGGTAAGAAAAGAAAGGATAGCTAACCCCCTCCTCCAAAGTGTAAGGTCTAACTAAGTAGAAATCTAGCATAAAGCTCATCTACACCCCAAGGAAATTCCATCGCCATCTGGTATGGGAATCTGCATCCTAGACATTCAGCTGTAGCCCTACCATCTAATACTCTTTTGTTACTTTTATTGATTGCTATTCTCTGGGAGTATGTCTAAGATGAATGTATGTATCCTTAGGGTCCTATCCATATCTATATCCTCACCATAACCGCCTATCATGTGGCCGCCTCGAGCTAGGGCTAAAAATTGACCGTCAAATCAAGTTGCAATATCAATTCATATCTGTCAATCAGAAATTCTGTAGCAACTGATTAATTCAACACGATGTTTGTTTGTGCTTATATTGAGCCAAAGGTTGTATATGCTTTTGTAAACATTTAAACGAAAAGCAATTGTTTTTCTTTTCTTTCTAAACAACATATCCTCAAAAATACTCCTGTAGGAATTATCCACGTGGTACAAGGCAGATATTGGTCTATATTATTATTTAATCAATTTGATCAATTGATTAAATTATATATAGATAGTCAACTCTACAACTCCCTTGATGCTGTTTTTCGGTGCTTCAAAACATCTATCCACGAGAAAGTGTAACTTCCCTTCACGCCACCCTCAATTTTCAGTTCCCACTCCTTATTTCCAACTGTTGCGTCTTTGGCAAACTGTTTTACTTGTTTTTGAGTAATTTTGTTTCGATTTCCCTTTAATTTCAATTGATCATTTTTCCGCTCATCAACTTCGAAGTGCATTCGGTCATCCACCTCGCGAACGAACCGTGCAAGCTTGTTGAGGGTTTCTTGGGCCTCATTCCCTCTTGAGTCCTTTACATTCGGTACATCCTCAGAAGGCAACCTTTCGGATCGAGGAGTTGCTCTGGCTTGGGATCTAGACATTGTTTCAGTTGAAGGCTTGAGATGTTAAGATATTGAGGTCAGTTGAAGGCTTGAGATGTTGAGATATTGAGGTTGAAATTTGATATTTTGAAAGATATAGTTTGTATTTACGCAATTATAATAATGGATATTTGAGCTTTGAAATTAACCTGTGGTTTTAGGTATTTTAACAACGAGGAGTAGAAAGTTGATGTTCGTATTATAGAAGATTATGAAAGTAATCCAAGGTATTTATTGTAATTTCTAACATGAATCTCTATGCCTACGTTAAAAGTCTGCCTTGATAACCAACACGTGGATCCATCATGAAATAGGCTACAATCTATTGTTCAAAGAGGATGGACGGAGATGGTTGTGGTCGTTTGTTGTTAGGTAGACATGACCAAAAAAAAGACCAGTTTTATAACCACCACTTAGAGCATCAAACCCAAATGCATGGAGAACCCCTCCGTACTTCTCTCTCCCATCCATTCAGAGGGAGACCCAGATCTCTTCCTCATACACTCACTCACTCACCTATCAGCTTACCTTGAGATTCACAAGCGACGATGAAGATCGAATACCCTCCTTCCTAGCTACCCGGGCTCTCCATAAGCGAAAAAACAGGCGCAATTCGAGTACCCTTAGAAAAGACTTCATTAATTGGATTATAAAGTCATCTCAAATTAAACATCAATATCTGAAGGAACCAAACGAAGTTCGAGCTTTTTCCTTCATCAAAAATTAGGATTGTCTATATTTGATAATCTATTGACTAGAGATCCAATTATTGAAGTTGTTCTAAAGAGTACTCAATTTCCGCCCGTTTTTTTCGATTACATAGAGCCGGGCTCTACCATAAGTTTTGGGAATACCATCTGCATAAACAACCAACAACATAACCCATAATTGAACACCATGAAACAATCAAATAAATCCCTATTTAGAAAAAACTACATATCTTCAACCTCAACCGTGCAGCCTACTTCCCTTCCACCCCCAAATGTAACATAAAATCTACCTCTCATCTCACCATCTCTCTCCCCTCCTAATCAAATCCACCAAATCCCCAGCTAACAAACCCATCTATCTAATCTACCTCTCCGCAGTCGAAACATCAGGCAGAAATCAAGTACCCTCATACCCTTCCAAAGAACTCCCTAAATAAACTAAAACTCATACCAAAACAGATATTACAATTCAAAAAACTAAACAAAAATTCCAGTTTTCTTCACCTTAGCCATCAGGAATATATATATTCAATACCACATTACAAACATATCAAAATTAACAAAGTCCATGCAGATACATATCGAGTAGTATCAATTCCCACCTCTTATTTCTTTCGCTTATATAGCGTCAGCTCTACCCATAATCCAAGCCCTGACTATTACATAAATATATTGTTACACAAGCACCTAACTTTCACATTCAGCACATATTCAACTACTGAATTAAACAGCCCGTTTGGCTTAGCGGTAAAGCGCATCACTAGTAATGATGAGATCCTAGGTTCGATTCCTAGAACGGGCAATTGTGTGAGATGTTGCATTTGGTACTTTTTGATGTTTGGTGGATTGGAGATTTTTTTGCAGCTGTATTTTGTTGTTTTGGGGGGAGGCTTTTCTGTTCCGGGATGGAGTTGGGGAGAATTTTTTGAGGAAGGGGGAGGAGAATTGGTGGGGAAGGAGATGGGGAGAGGAGGGTGTGGATGGTGGTGGGTATTAAGTTGATTAGATATCTAGATACTCCGTAATCCATGGATAGATATGAATGAGATACCCAAGCACCACGCAAAAATGCAAAGATATAAAAAGTTCAGAAGTTCATAAACAGGTATACACATAAAACCATACGTTTCTCATGAAAAGGGTATCGAAACAGCCAAACTCAACCAAACCAGACTAAAACTAAACTATTCTGGTATCCACCCAACTTTCCTTCTTTCCTTCCCTTTGCTTTCCGCATCAAAATGGTATATTTCGCAATCAAAACAGAAAAAACATCACTCCTCTCCCACATTTTCTCTCCCAATGCCTTTAACCTCCATCTTCAGTCGTTGGATTTTATGTAGGTAGGTAGATGCTCGAGATGATCATCGAGTACCGATACTTCATGAATTCTTGGTATCCATCCGCGGTACCTGACCCATTATAAACCAAAAGAAATAGGAAGTCAATCCCCCCCCAACCGATCAAGAACCATAAGATACCATTCCCATCCCCCTTCACCCCCCCTCAAACCCCCGGACTCCCACTCCTCCCCCTCGCCCTCCCCGTCCACCTGGTCCTCTTCTCCCTACTCCAAAAAAGCACCATTCCCGCTACACTCCCCGCCCACAAAAGCGCATTTACCAAATCCACCCAGACTGCATTTTTCATCCTCTGTACCCCCGCATTCCCTTCCGCTTTCTCACCTATGTACATATTTCCAAAGAGACCGAAGAGGGCGATCCAGAGGATAAAAAGGATAGCGTCCCAAAGGAAGAGGACGGGGATGAGATTGAAGAGGGGGATGAGGTGCAGGAGGGAGGTGAGCGCGGAGAGGGTACCAGTTATTACGGCGTAGACCTGGGCGGGGTTAGTTAGTGGTCTGGGGATCTTCTTGGGGGAGGGGATGGGATGGAGGGGAAGATATACCCATTTCCCATCGGAATATTTATGCTGTTTATTCGCATTTGCGAGATCAGTTCCATATAATCCGATGACGGTGAGTGCTAATACGAATTGCAGAAATCGCCATAGAGCATGTGTCGTTCGTCCTATGCCGTATCCAAGCGGATTGATACGTTCGAGGATTGACATTTTTGGTTGTTTGTTTGTTTATCTATTCGTGTGTTGGTGTTGTGTTTTAAGTAGGAGTGGAAGTCGTTTGAAAAGTGGTAAGTACGTAGACGTCGTATCGATTGTGAGTTCGAAGGGATAGATGGAAGACTGGATAGAGGATATTCTTCTGATATCAAATCCTCGTATGACGTTTTTTGAAGGTATTCACAAATGATCCTGTCAAGAAAGGTGAATCCTTCTTTGCTATCCTCTGCTATTCTTTCCTTTAACCCGTAAATCCTTACACTGAAACCCCTCGTATCTTGTATATCCTCAAAGCGAAATCGAAATCAGATTCAGAATCAAAAGTAAAGAAACCAAGTCAATAATCACTTTCTCTTTCTCTCTTTCCTTCCTTCGTTACATTTAAAATATCTCCTCTCGAACCCCAATCGCGAAAGCAAGTTCCCTCAATTTCTTCCAAAATTCAAAAAATCTTTCTTATAGATATTCTCATCAAATTTTTAAATCAAATAAAGTATCATAATAAAAACAAACAAACAAATTCGCAATCCCTTCCTTCCTTCCATATATCAATCACCTCTATATTTAAGTACCTAGTAACCCAAACCGCAAACCGCAAACCACAACCAGCCAGCCAGCCATAATCTTGTTTTATATATACACTCCCAACTTCCAACATCAAATTCAGCACCTCCTCACCAATCATCAAAGAAAATGAATAATCCGACCTAAAAATCAACCGCGGCTGCCCTGTGTTGTCTTGTCCTGGCTTGTCCTGGCTTGTCCTATGACATCCTATGGTATCCTATCCTATCCTATGTATCCTATCCTGTTACATATTGTCACATACATCTACGAGACGAGACAAGACGAGGCCAGGCCTACCAAAGGTAGGTAGGTAGGGAATTGTATCTGTAACAACTAACAACTAGCAAATAATAGAATCCAATTATATCTCCCATCCTCATCCTCATCCTCATCCTCTCACCTCTCATCCTCCCACCTCTCATCCTCCCAAGATCTATTCTCCAAACCCCATTTTTTTGAATCGCGCAATCTTTTATTTTCTCGCGGATATCGTGAGTATATAATATATAATATCTATCTATCTACCATTATCCACCCACAACTATCCTCCCTCTCCTCCCGCCAAAAATACAAATTAAAAATCAAAAATCGATGACGAAATGTTCATTCATCCATTCATTAATTTGTTGGCTCCCGCAGCCCACACCACAGGCGGCTTACAGAGGTTGATGGAATAAGTCAATACTACGTTAGTCAAATTTACTAGATATTCAGTCATCCCGCTCAAATTTTCGAATTTCGAAGCTTTCCATTGGATTTTTCAACTTTTATGATTTGAAAGTTCCTATTAGTTTTAAATAGACTTACTAATAAATAATATATGACATTATAATGACTCATTACGTATATTTTAGTTTAAGACTAGCTTGAATTAAGCGATTGTTATTATATAAGAGATATAGAAATTCCTTAGCAATCTTTTCTTTCTCTAGCTTTCTTATTCTAATTATTTAATCTTTATCAATATTCTTTAGTATATGATTATAATATAATAAGAAAGCTTTTCTTTTTATTAACTTAATAATATTAAATATTAAAGAATTAGTTTAAAAGATAAAGTTATATCTATAGATTATAATTATAAATCCTAAATGATATTAAAACCTAGAGAAATATTTTTAAATCTAAATCGTCTAAGCTTTAATACTAATTACTAGTATGACTATTTTTTTATAGATGAGATATTGATTTTATATATTTATTAAAATTCAGATTTATAATAGTCTGAGAAGTATAGTTCTTTAAGGAATTATAATCTTTCTTTATTATAGTTAATATACTACTTTATAAGTAATTAATTTTTTTATAAGAGTTTATTTTATTTATTTATTAAGGTTTTATTATAATATAAATTCACTTTAAGTAACTTCATTTCCTTTTTTATTTATTATTTTAACTTGGAATATATTAATTATACAGTAATCTGTAATTATTATATTATAGTATAATTAGTTATATTAATAAAGAGTCTTATATCTTTTTTAAAAGAAGAGTTATTAATTCTTCTTTACTTCTTTATCTTATAAATATTAAATTCATTATTTCTATTTAGAATTAACAATATTATTATTTTGTTTTTATTATCTTTTCTAATATGTCTTATTATTATAATAAATAAATCTATTAGCGGTAATATCGATATACGATCTAAATAATTAAAAGTTAAAAAGAAGAGTATTTTTAAACCTCCTTTTTGTTACGACGGCATCCAACATACCGCATCACATGATCAGGAAGTCATGGGATTAGGGATTCCCATTGGATCCTATTGCTCCCATTTGGTGGGACATAATAGGATCAATAGAATAATAAAGAATGAAGGTTTATATAAGGGAATGGGTTTCATTATAATATAAAGCTTTATATTCAAGAACAATTATTAGTTTCATTATTATAATTATGAGAATTACAATTAATTACAATCTTATTGAATTCCTACTTAAAGTTTAATCTAAACTATCTTAAGAGAATTCTAAATACTTTTATATAATCTTAGAGATAGTTTCCATAATACTTTAAGTATTCTTTTTATTTCAAATATTAATTCAATATCAATCAACGATATAACATTTACTAATATATTCACAAATAGTTAGGTATAAGTATTTGACATTAATAATATCAAGATGATTAATTGTTACAACGGATTAGTAACAGGCTGTAGAATCACCAACGTATAGGCTATAATGGTACTATAAGCCTCGGTGATTCAGCTGCAGTATACCGGGGGACGCTAGGCACCCAGGAGAGCCTCAGGCACGTATATAGTATTAGTCATAGGATACCCTAGAAACATAGGACATAGTTCCCAGGACAATAGGTCCTAGGAAAGACAGAACACAGTAAGCAAGAAGGCTTCACTAGGATTAGTAATGTCCCAGGGGATTAGCCCCAGGACAAAAGAATAAGCTAGGACACCAAGAGTCACGGGATTAGTGTCCCGTGATGGACAGCTCAGGAACGACAGCGCTCCAGGAGCGCCCGGCTGTCCCAGCTGTCCAAGTAGGACGAAGATCTATATAAGGGAATGGGTTTCATTACAATGTAGAGCTTCGTGCTCAAGAATAATCATTAGTTTCATTACTATAGTTACGAGAATTGCAACCAGTTACAACCTTATTGAATTCCTACTTGAAGTCTAGTCTAAACCACCTCGAGAGATCTCTAGACACTTCCACGTGACCCTAGAGGCAGCTCCCGTAACATTAATGTTCTTAAGGAAATTATTATTAACAAAACATTTAAGATTACCTTACCAGATAAATACTAAGGAAGTTAATAGAAACTTGATATCTTTCTTTTACAATTTAAAATCTACTTTAAATTTAATAAAAACAAGTTTATTAAAAAGAAATTTAAGAGTATATAAACTATATTATATCTTAAAGAAGAAGTAAATAAGTAGATTCAATCATATTTACAAGACTATTTCGAGTATAACAATTAGGATTGTATATAATCTATTCAAACAATCTTTAATAGTTTTGAAGGATTTAAAATAAAGATTTATAAAATCTTTAGAAATTTTAATGAGTTAAAAATAACAAAAAATAAGATCTTCAATTTTAAGCAGATAGAATCAATATTGAAGTATACTATAGAATTTCGAAAATATACTAGAACAATTAGATAGAATGAAATCGTTATTATAAATCATTATTATAAAGGATTCAAATTAGAAGTCAGATTAGAGTTAAAAAGATTTGTTGAAAATATAAACTTGAACGATTTAATCTAGAACTCTATCGAATCAGATAATCGTCTTTATCAATATTAATAAAGTCAAAGATCATATAAACTCTAGGGAAATCAAAAGTAAAAGTGTTATTATAAGAATAAGAGAAGATTATGTTATAATTCATAAAGATATGGAGACTTTATAGAACTCAATGTTATATACTATAAAGATGAGAATAATAATTTGGAAAAGAAATGAAGATGAGAAAATAATTTATGCTTTGAATGTGGGAAAGTAGGGCATTGAATAGCAGAATATCGAAGTAAAAGAATAGGGGGTAAGAAGGGCAACTTTAAGAATAAGTTTGGCAAGGGTCAACTTAATACCATCTTCACGCCACAATTGTGTGCTGTTAGTATGACAAAGCTAGTCATACCACCACTAGCTTACAAAGAAGAGCTCGAAGAAGAAGGAGAGGTCGAAGGCCTTTTATGGGTAAATAAGGATCTACAGTTAGAAGAATCATAATCTATTCAGGGAATTGACCAATGGAATTATTATATATAGAAATTTAGAAATACAAACAAAGGAATTATAAACAAGGACCTTAATATAATAAACATTAAAAAAAACGAATTGTACAAGATTCGATATATTAATTAGTATTAAATCCTATGGTTTGAAATCATTATAAACACATTATTTATAAAAAGAATCAGTATTGATCACCTTTAATAGCCAAATAGAGGAGAGCTATAGGAAGTGTTTTATTATTATATATCTAAAAGAAATAAGAATCAGGTTTTATCTTTATATAGAAGAATAAAAGAAGAATATTAAATCCAGACTTAGACCATAATACCATCATCAATTATGAATACAATAATGAAAGTCACTTAAGAGAATTACTAATATACTCTATAAAAGGATTTACTTGATAATAAAACTAGATCAGGAATAAGCATTATTTATTTAAAAGAGAAAGAACCTTGATGTATAATATTTACTGATAAAATCATTCAGAATAGTAAGGATAATCAAATTACACTATAACTAAATGCTACAGAATAAATAGGATAAATATACTATAAGATTAAAATAAACGAACAAATATAATAAGCTATAATAGATTTAGGGGCTACAAGAAATTTTATTATATTAAAGGCTACCAAATACTTGGGAGTTTTATTTTAAAAGAAACAAAACCTTTATCAATTACAATTAGTTGATGAATAACTAATAGAATCTGATAGGAATGTTTTATAGGAGATACAATTAGTATGAATAAATATGACTCAATATTCGAAGGTTATATAGTTTGATGTTGTACTATTGAGCTAACAACAGATTATCTTAGGGATGCCATGGTTGAAGGTATACAATTCTAGAATAAATTGGTTACAAGAAACAATAATATTTGATCAGTATAAGAACAGTTATAACAATATGTTTAAGGTATTTGTAAGATATAATATACGCTAAGGAGAGTTGAACGTGAATAATATTAGCGATATAGGATACTCAGTTTAGGGTTCTTTATTAAGAGCAAAGGCCAGTACATTTTCTTTATAAATATAGAAGCCAATAATATAGCAGGAAATCACAATTAAAACAGAAGAGCTTATGATATTAGAACAGTATAAAACATATAAACATATATTCAAGAAATCAGGGATCCATAAGGCTTTGCTAGAATATAAGTTATAAGATCATAAGATAATATTAAAGGAAGGCAAGATGTCTATATACACCTCAATTTATTCAATATCAATCAATAAGTTGAAGACATTTAGGGAATATATTGATAACAATTTGACTAAAGAATGAATTAGAGAATTCATATTTTAAATGATAAGTCTAACTATATGAGTATTTAAGAAGGATAATACTAAGAGACTAGTTATGGACTATAGAAAGCTTAATATACTTATAAAGAAGGATTGATATTCACTTCTATTAGCTATAGAATTAAGAGATCGATTAAACGGAACTATAATATTTATTAAGATGGATCTATAAAACGAGTACTACTTAATTAGAATAAAGAAAGATAAAAAATGGAACATTGCTTTTAAAATAAGATATAGGCTATATAA
Source organism: Botrytis porri (assembly GCF_014898465.1). NCBI lineage: Eukaryota > Fungi > Ascomycota > Leotiomycetes > Helotiales > Sclerotiniaceae > Botrytis > Botrytis porri. The sequence goes on from NW_024066078.1 coordinate 1,447,340, forward strand.
GTATTAAGTTATATTATTCGGGCTAATTAATGTACTAGCTACTTTCATAAGACTTATAAATAATGTATTGTTATAATACTTAGATACTTATTATATATGCTACTTGGATAATATTTTAATATATTTAAATAATAAGGTTTAATATATTAAAGATGTTAATAATATTCTTGAAAACTTAGTTAAAGCTGATTTACTATGTAAACCAAGTAAATATGAATTCCATATTATAGAAACAAAGTTCCTGTTACGATGGTCTGCCACAATAGACGTCACGTGACCCCGACGCTTAGGTAACCGGATCAGAGGGATCATTAGTGATCCAGTTGATCGGATCAGAGGGATCATTTGTGATCCGACTGAGCACAGAGAACGAAGGTCTATATAAAGGAATGGGTTTCATTACAGTGTAGAGCTTCGTGCTCAAGAACAATCATTAGTTTCATTACTATAGTTACGAGAATTGCAACCAGTTACAACCTTATTGAATTCCTACTTGAAGTCTAGTCTAAACCACCTCGAGAGATCTCTAGACACTTCCACGTGACCCTAGAGGCAGCTCCCGTAACAGTTCCTAGGATTCATTATATTAAACTAAAGATTTAAGATAAATAAAGATAAGATTAAAATAATGTTTAAATGAAAGTAATCAATTATAATTAAAAAAGTATAATTCTTTTTAGAATTTGTTAACTTTTATTAAAGATTTATTAAGAGTTATTTAGGAATTATTATATTCTTGATTATATTAATCAGAAAAGATTAAAGAAGCTTTAAATGGATCATTAAGGTGTAGAAGTTATTCAAGATGTTCAAACAAATAATAGCCGAGGAGTCAATATTATTAATATTTAATCCTGAAAAATAAATCATAATAAAAACAAATTCTTTAGATTTCGTTATAAACATAGTTTTGAGTCAATCAGAACAAAATGAGAAATAGCAATTAATTACATTCTATTTTCGAAAATTATTATTAGTCGAATTGAACTATGAAATATATAATAAAGAATTACTAGTGATAGTTAATACATTTAAAGAATAGTAAGTTTATTTAAAAGGGTTAAAGTATTTAATATAAGTATATACAAATTATAAGAACTTGGTTTATTTTATTATAACAAAACAATTAAATAGATGATAGATTAGATAATTAGAAACTATAATCAATTACAATTTTAAAATTTTATATATTAAAGGATTAGAAAACACTAAAGTCGACATTCTTAGTTGAAAACTAGAATATCAAGAAAATAAGTTGTATAAATCATATACTATATTCAAGAAAGAAAGCGAATTATTAGTTTATAATATACTACAACTTATAGCTATATATATATTAAAAAACAATCATCTTAGGATCAAAATTCAATTATATTATAATAAAGATGCCATAGCTATATGTATATGTAAGATAATAGAATTAGGATTTATAATAGAAAATGAAATTATATACTTTTATAAGAAAGTATATATTTCGAATTAAATAACCAAGGAATTTATAATAAAACAATATAGATTATTGGCATACAAATATCAAGAAATTACAAGGACATTTGTAAGATTATGGGAAATCAATTACTTTTTACGAATGAGAATAATAATTAAAGAAATTGTTGGAAATTGTAATATTTGTATATGGAATAAGTCCTCTAGACATGCTTTATATGACCAGCTTCAGACCCTAGACATACCTTCTCAGCTATAAAAGTCCATTACATAAAACTTTGTAATCAAATTATCACTCTCGAAAGACTTTACTATAAAAGTTAAATATAATGTAATACTCAATATAATAGATAGACTAATGAAATTTGTATATATAATATTATTCAGGGAAATATGAGATATTGAGCAATTAGTATATATATTTCTCCGAATTATAGTAAGTATATATAAAGTATTAGATAAAATAATTTCGAATAGAGATAAGCTTTTCATCTCGAAATTCTGGATTACTTTATTAGCACTTATAAATATTAAAAAAAAGCTATCAACAACCTTTCATTCACAAACCAATAATCAAACAGAAAAGATTAATTAGACAATGAAAGTATATCTTAAATACTATATAAATTATCAACAGGATAATTAGGTAGAGCTATTACCTATGGCATAATTCATATATAATATATTGGAAATGGAAACCATAAAGATTATATTAGTATACATTAACTTTAGATTTAATTCTAAAGTATATTAAATATTAATACTATAGAAAGTTAATGCCGAATTAGTAATAATATAAGTCGAATAATTAAAGGATTTATAAAAACAGTTTACTTTCGATTTAAAATTCATATTATTTAGAATAATAATATACTATAATACAAAATGTAGTATAGAATCTATACTTAAAAAGGGGGATAAAGTTTATCTGCTATAACGAAATATTGAAACCAAGAGATTAAGCAATAAACTCAATCACAGAAAACTAGAATCATTCAAGATTGATAAGGTAATAGGAACCACCAATTATTAATTAAAACTATTAGACACAATAAATATCCACCTAATATTCCATATATCCTTGCTCGAACCAGTATTATTAGGAATGTCGAATATGTTATTAACGGAAATCGAATTAGTCAATTTGAACGCTATATATAATATCGAAATAATACTAGATTGTAAATACATCAAAGGTATAATTAAATATTTAATCAAATAATTAGATTATTTATATACTAAAAATTCATAAGAATCAAGAACAAATCTCAACTACTCTAAGAAGTTGAAGACATTTCATCAATAATATCCGGATCTGCCTAAAAGGAAGGAAAATCCATTAAAACCAGGATTGAAGGATTTAAGAAAGAAAAATCGAAAACAAAGGAATTATCGTTAGGATTAATAATAGAGATAGACACTAGTTCCTTCTCTTTCTTTATATATTCATTTTCTAATTGCTATTCCTCGGCCTCAAACTCTTCAAAAGCTTTAATAGTATGAAGATCATATTAAAGCATTTTATCAGTCTTTTCTTACAAAATACGCTTCTACTTTTGTAGCCGAGTAAGTCAAGCAGTTACTTTAGCCATAACATTCGTAGCCTTCTCCTCCTCAAACTCAAAACACTTTTTCTTAAAATTAATACAAAATCAATCATTTACAGAATGGTTATATATATTACAACGACCATTACCCACATTCTTTATACATTCACTATAACATATAGCATTTAAAAGTACTTAATACTTAAGGTTCTTCTCCAAATAGCGATTACACTTATAAGATATAATAATATCTTTATTTTTAAAACGAAAATAAATATTTTTATAATTAATAATAGATTTTGAAGAATAAATAATAAACATTATAACAAATAAAAAGAAAAGCATTACAGAATTAGTTAAATAAGGAAAATTTACTTTATAAACACTTAAGATAAGTACTAAACTAAGAAGGGAATAGTATTACAATAGCATTCAATATATCGTATTATATGATTAGAAAGTCATAGGATTAGGGATTCCCATTGGATTCCACTACTCCCATCTAATGAAATATAATAGGATTAATAGGACAATAAAGAATGAAGGTCTATATAAGAGAATAGGTTTCATTATAATATAAAACTTTATATTCAAGAATAATTATTAGTTTTATTATTATAGTTATAAGAATTGTAATCAATTATAACCTTATTGAATTCCTATTTGAAGTTTAGTTTAAACTACCTCGAGAGAACTTTAGACACTTCCACATGACCCTAGAGGCAGCTCCCGTAACACTTTTGAAATCTCTATTAAGGAGTATTTTATTCTTCATATGTTTTTGAAAAGGGATTAAGGATTATTCGATAGAATATAATCGGATTTATATATTCAAACTGATATGATTTATATACGAGGAGATTATATTATCGAATGAATTACTTGAAAAATATATTAACATTAATTATTTTTAATATTCTTATTTTAATAACTAATCATTATTTTTCAAAGAAGAAATAATGAAAAATCATGAGAAAAATGAAATATTTATAATATTTTTTTTTAATTTTTTTTTTTTTTTTAGATGGTGTTTGATAGCCGAATTAAAAATTGACCGGTAGTATTTATAGTATTTAAAATCAGAGTATGTGTAGTAAAATTAAATATAATATTCGAAATATTTTAAACATATTATCTAAATTTATTAGTAATTAATAATGACCGATGAAAAGATTCTAGAATAATCATCTAAACTTTTTTTTATAATATAATTTATTATCAAATTTGAAGATATTTTTCAATCTATCTAAATAGAATTATTTGAATAATATTAAAAGCTTAAGAAAGAAAGAACTATAACTATTTTATTATTAAATTTACAAATTAATATCTTAAATCTTTAAATAATATACGTTTATTGTTTATTAGCTTTTCGAATATTTAAAGATTATCATCTCATTTTTCGAATTCGAATTATTTTTTTCAAAAGATAGTATATAATATTTGTAGTATATGAAAAGCTACTCTTTTCGAGTATATATTATATGAAAATTTTATATAACAATAGATACTAGTATTTAACCGGTAGTTTTAAATATTATATATCAAATATAAAATTCATAATATTTAAAATACTACCCTTTAAATATTATATATACCGGAATTAATTCGACTATTAAACAGGTCCTTAGCTTGAAATTATTATATTTTATAGTATAAAACCCCTTTTTCCTTAATAATAACTCTAACAATAATTAATTTTTTAAATAAAGATTACATTTTTAAAACAATCGCAAAATCAGATTTTACATAAGAAATATTCGAACAATTCTATTGGCGAATAAAGAAAGTATATGATGACGTATAGTTAGACGAATTTTATATACAGTATAAAGTAAGTGATCCATTCGGTGATATGATCCGCTTGTATATGAACCACGTTAGCCCTTAATATATTCTTACAATAAACCCGGCCCTCAACTCCTGATGCTCTCGCATTCTAAAAATTCCATTCATATGAGCCCGCCCGCCTTGTGGAAAAAAAAAGTGGGATGGGGAATCACATCGCATCGCATCACATCACATCACATTCCATCTCATGATCCTCATCAAATCGTATCACGAATCACGATACCTATCACCTATGGACTTACAGAGTCCTCATCCATACTCCATCCATTATGAAAAGTTTTTGAGCATGGCGTTGTCCATGTAAATACAAGGAATCCGGATTCTGATGAGAGGGACCCGACGTGACGTGACGTGATTGAACATTGAACATTGAACATTGAAAATTAGATTGATTATTCCGGGGAGAGTAGATGGGTGTGCCCGATGATGCATGCCATTGCTATGCCCTATGCCCTATGAACTCACAAACTCACAAACGGAAAGTATAATTTGCGGGTTCAATTTTTCTTTGACTTTTTCTATATATTTGGTGGTGAGAGATGAGATGCGATTAGATATCTAATATGAGTGTGGAGAGGTACTAGGTAATAATAAACTCAATACCTACTACCACCTACTTCATCGAGTAATGAATGAAGATAGTTGGGCACAAAGTGGTATTGATTGTTTAATTGGGATTTACTTTGCTAGATTTACTATTTTGTACTCTACCTATACAAAGGGATTAATCATTTCCTTATCATTTGTCAATCAACCCTTACCTACCTAATCAATCTCTACCAATCTCTCTCCGCTCACTCAACCCCTTCATCTCAATCGGTAAAACATCCACCATAAAATAAAGCCCTATCAAAATCCCCAACTCCCCGAAAATCAAACAAAGTATCCATATTCGTACATGTCTGTATCCACAATGGATATTTCTCCACCTTCATCTTCGAATTTTCTGCCACTGAGAAATTTGAGATTAACAATCAATTTTTGTACGAGAAAAATAAAGGTGTGTTTGTTGTTCTCACATCTATCTTATCTATCAATCAATAATCAAGCGTTGGAATTCCAAAAATGAAGACCACCAAAAATATACATCGACGTCGGCATGATTCGAACATGCGCCCCCGAAAGGAATTGATTTCTAGTCAATCACGTTAACCACTCCGTCACGACGCCTGATTAGATTTCTTGAAGATCTGCGACGTTAGATGTGTCTTATTACCATTCATGTTCAGCTTTCCATATTCTTCTCCCAATTGTGCCCCCGGGTAGCTTCAATGTCTGAACGAAATTCAGTATTAAGACTATCGTCCTTGCCGTTTAACTTTTTTGGGTGTCATAGTTGGTGAAATTAGTTTCGTGTCAACCCACCATTTAGACTTGAAGTATCGATCTGCTTGGTAGGGAAAAATAAATTGATACTTCCGAATCGCGAATGAAGCACATGATGAATTTATGGTGAAAGTGATGACATTGCGAATTCTCGCTCACCAACAAATAGCAGGGATGTCCTTCTGACTTCAACATACTCATCAGTGGTCAGATATTGAAGATATTCACGATCATGTCATCAGACTGACTAAAAAGTAATCATTCGCTCATCTGGGTAGGCCAAATGACTTTTAATTCCAATTTAAAGGTTGGTGCTTGGACTTCATGACGGCGTTGAGAACTGCCGAGGAGTGTCAAAGACCTCAACCAAAGTATTACACATGTGCCCAATCTCAAATAATTTGACAGAGTCCAAGATGTGAAGAAGTAGTCAGGCTTATGGAGAAAGCGTTGGTTGTGTGGCGAACTTGCAGACAGTTTGAATGGAGACAAGCTCACTGAGAGTCAGTCCATTTCGGCACTCGCGGTTTGATGGTTATTGTGTGTGTACTTTCTTCAGGTTGATCATCTCCAGGATGTAAATGAAATACCAAAATTAAACCCGGCAGTCCAAATAGAAGCTTTCTCCATGAACATATCGGTACCCAAATTTGCAACGTTCACAATTAACAATGGAACCTCTCTCATGTTTCATGATGGAAATCAAGTGGTGATGGGACCCAAGCGCAGAAGGCGATGGCTCATGCTTTATCATAAATATGTTGTGTAGATGTAAATCTTTTGGATAATACCGTGAGACACCAGGCCTTGCGTATATCTGTGCCACGAAACCACGAGTCGGATCACGACACGAGAAGATACCACACTTTGAACTCAACGTTATAACTTGGCGAGGCTGCATGCTAATGCGAAAAATCACAAAGATCTTCTTCAGCCTTTCCGCAAGAGAAAGATGACTCCGGAAGAGAATGGATTGAATGAAGGTGTAAGGTTTTACCGTGAGACAAGGCGCCCAACCAAACCCAAAGAGCGGCAGATCAACAGGCTATCCATATTGGTAATGATTACAATCTCTTATCCTTCAAGTTTCACATATCCACTAAGATATGATTGGTAAACATTTTGAAGGGTTCAACTCCATGAGGTATGATATGTCATAGCCTCAACGCCATGAAAGTAGAAAAGAGAGCGACGTGGTGATTGCAATATCGATGTTGGCGAAACCTGAATATGGCAATAATCGACATTGATATGGTATCAAGTGTGGATCTTTCGGGAAGTAGGACTAGTTACGATGCGAGCGATGTACAACCACGCCCGCATGAAACTTTTCTCAAAGATGTTGGGCATCGTGATATGTTTGCCGAAAGTAGGGTCTTTGCATGATACATACTCTGTACATTACCGCCACAAGATGTACCGAGTCGAGACCCATAGTATTATGTGCCATCCGAGAAGGATGAGAGAGAGGGGAAAGGTGGCGACCTCACCTGTTGGTATCTACCTATGTGCTTTGTAGAAAATCAAAAACAACACAAGCCGCGTTGTGTTTTCAAGAAACGAAAGGAATTGCAAGTTGACCCACAGAATAAGTGGTTTGAAGGATTTGGATAGCGTCGTCTCGTCCAAGAGTACAGCCACGACTCACGAGTGACGATAGCGACCGAGGGTTTTTCTTCATACTTCCATACGTGGTGTGAAGTTAGAAGATCACTCATCAATCATGCAAACAAGGAAACGGGGAATACCGGATGGTGAGTCCAAAATCATTTATTGGCGGGCAAGATGTTTAAATTGAGAGACATGCTTGATACATTTTGAGTGAGGGGGGAGGAGAGGAAGAGGAAGAGGAGGGGATAATGTGAATGTGAATGATTACTTGAGTACGTAAAGGTAAGTTGGGGCACAAGATATGTTGTACTAGGTGTACCTAGTTTATCTCATGAGAAGGAGCATATACAGTTAGATTGTAATAAATATCCTTTATAATATCTTTTATAATCTCCTCTGTAATATATATCTACGATATATGGATTCATTACCTACTACATCGTACTCATATCAACAGTTAGAGTGGCTCGAGTGGGCAGGTATCCTCGGGATCATATCATTTTCCTCATGTGCACTGACATCATCGTCACCACCACCAAAAGTACGACCCACGCTGACCCATCTACCTATTACCTACCTCCCTGGGTGCTGAGGCCCTCTGCACCCAAAATCAACCGTTTGGGTTTCCATCATCCATCATCCATCATACACCAGCTCTTTCCACCCTTCATTCCACCCTTCATTCCACCTTCATTCCACCCTTGACCCTTTCTGCAGATCTTGCGGACATTCACCAGAAGGGAGATGATATGACTTTTTGAGAAGGGAAGAGAAAGAAAGAAAGAAAGAAGGGAAAGGGAAAGAAAATTTCACTTTGACAATGAAAAAAATAAATAAAATATTTTATTGCCTATATAGGGATACAAGATACAAGTACAAAGAGGGAAGGGGAAATTCATTCTTGTCTTTACTCTTCTCTCTATCAAGTAGACTTCACTTTGGTCTTGTACCAAACTTCACCTTCTCCTAAAGTAGACTGACTTCTTTCTTCTTTTATACTAAACCTCACTCTTCTTTCATACTAAACTTCACTCTTCTCTCATACTAAACTTCACTCTTCTTTCATACTAAACTTCACTCTTCTCTCATACTAAACTTCACTCTTCTCTCATACTAAACTTCACTCTTCTCTCATATCAAACTTCACTCTTCTCTCATATCAAACCATACCTCACTCGTACTGAACATAGCCAAAATCCATTCTTCATATCTACTACCTATCTTATCGTACATCCCTTGGATACTGACGTCTCCTCTCACAACACGGTCCAAGGAACAAAATCAACCACCAAGAATCATCTCAGTCCTTCATCACCACCACCCATTTCTCATATCAAAAACATTCCATCAATCAGATAAGGATAAAAGAAAAGAAAAGAGAAGAAAAGAAAAGAAAAAACAAACAAAACCTTCCCCATTTGATTTCGGCACTAAGATCCGAAACATAATCATATTGGGGCTTGCCGTTATTTCCTTTCCCCATAACACACACACTTTACCTTTTCTTGATTAGACCTTGGGATTTTCATAAGCATTCACGAACGGATACATGAAAAAAGAGGATCTACTCACTTACGACTTACGACATCTTACCTTTTCTCTTTTCCTTCCCCAACGTTGTGAAAACAAAAATAAAGCAAGAGACACAGTCAAGACGAGGCAGAAGAGAAAGGTAAAGTGTATTACATATATATATACAAGTACATATATATACAGGTACATACATATACATATACATGTACACACACATGTACACACACATACACATAACAGCCATATGGTCCATAGCACACAACGACGAATCCTCACACGCTGCACCAAAAAAAGATACGCAACACACAACACTTACGAAAATCCACGCCAATAACCATACCTAGACTATAACCCTTGGGAAACGCAAGAAAGTGGACAAGTTTGATTGACTTAGCACTCACTCAGTCACCACTTAGCTCTTAGCACATAGCACTTACCTCTTACCTCTTACCAAACCCATATTCGTACTCGAGCACTCGTCGGTACCGCCCCATCACTTGACTTGGAAGTCTCATCAAATCCACCAATGACCATCCAAGCAACTATTAAACTGACCCCAGTGTGATTACATTACCTTGCGCAAGTCCCTCCGTCTACATTTGAGTAGATCACGATTCACGATTCACGAATTAACTCAACGTACGATTCAAGGTATAGCTACTTGGGTGCATCGCGACCAGCTACACACCACACACATAACCAACTGACCCAAACGAAACGGACAAGCGATTCCTCCGCCAAGAACAAGAGACCATCTGCATTGCCCCAGGAAATTGAAATTCGAGCTAAATACCTACCTACCTCCGTATCTACCCTCCGTCCCTCCCTCCCTAGTTATATGAATGAATGTAAAGAGAGAATTACCCGCCGACCATTTGCCTATCCTGTTACCCAAAATGGCCAGTCATCGTTCCTATAAGACCTCGTCTTACTTTCCTACAAATGGGAGTAGAGATACTGCCCACCGTCCTCCCATCAAACCATCCTATTCATCTTCTTCTTCGGACGAGGACATTATTGCTTCTTTAAAAGGTCTTGCCATACAATCAAGGACCAAAGAAATTACCAGTACTAGTAATAGTAGTACAAACTCTCCACGTTGCGGTACTCCCGGCACACATGGTATGTTACGCTTCTACCTTTCAGCGCAAGCCCTTTCCCGCATTCTATCAAGCTGCCCCGCCACCACCTACAACTTATTAGTATAAAAGGGCCCAAGCTAACTCGTGATTTGTTAACTATAAAGTTGAAACGATATCTACTACATTCGATACTCCAAAGAAAAGCGATTCCATTCCAATTTCCTGCGGCCAATCTACAAGACGAACTCGAGTTTATACACCATTGACAGGTCGTGGAGAATTACCAGGGTAAGCATGATTTGATGGTCATACCTCCAGTTTCGGAATTGAGCATGAAAAGCATAGCAAGGACTATGCTAGGAAATGATTGTGGCATTGTTGTTCTGACAAAATGATTTATAGAGGATATTTTCCCGGATTTGCAGACGAAAACACAGAAACTCTCCAATCCACAATTCTACTATCAACTTCGCGTTCTAAACATTCACCCGAGATGCAGCCAATTACAATATCTTCCATGTCATCACCCATGGATTCACCAGCTTCTGATACCACCGTTCGTGGACCTCCGTCGATCGTCAACTCTCCTTTCACTCTACCGGAAACTTTAGTTATTCCCAAAGGAAAATACTATCCTTCCAACTACAAGCCATCACCAACATCTCCTCTCCCAAGCATCCCTACGGCAATTTTAAATGGAGGTCAGCTTCAACTTCCTCCGAAAAGTCAACGACAAAAATCTTCAAATCCACATCATCAAAGGAAATCCTCAGACGTTAAACGAAAACTACAAAAGTACCAAAAAGATATGATTGAACAAGCACGTATGGTACATGCTTCAGTAGTTTCTACTCCTGGTGAATCCGCATCGGGATCAAAGCCTATCAGTCCTAGATTACTTCCTCTAGGTAGTCCTGGTCCTATCACACCCTTTGAATTGGAAGAAAGTTCGGGGTATTTGATTGCCGGTCAAATGAGATCTGGTGGATTAGCTCAAGGTGAATTGATCGAGAATGAAGCAGTTGCAAGAATTATTCGAATGGAAGAAGAAAGACGAAGACGAGAGGGGCAAAGTTCACCAGCTGCTCGAGTTTGAAAGGAGTGTGGAGTTTTTGAACAGAACGGGTTGTTCGGCCACACGGTTTCTTCCGATATTTCTGGAGAACGATTAACTCCTTCGATCACGATTTACAAGATTATGCATCGGACATTTCGCATTGAGCCATTGCATCAAAATACCCCGCACATTTCATTCGGTTCCCCACACTTTACCACCAAATATTGATTGATACTTTGCATGAACTTCCCCCACAAAATATCATTTTACACATCAGCACGCACCGGATATCTCTTTTACACTTCCTGTTTCAACATTCATCACGCATCAAAGATACCTTTTCACTCTTCTTGTTTCGACATGTGTCACACGAATCACGAATTATTCACGGCCCCTTTTCCTTTGTCAATTTGATATCCAATACTGTTGTTACCGCATCTCATATGGTCAATCAATAAGAATTGACTAAAAGTCTACTCATTCTTTTTATCTTTGACCTAAATACCAAGTGCTGGTATATTAGCTTTATTTTCTTGCATTCTCTCGCGTTGGGGTTTAGGTTGTAGTTCTTTTCTTTTTCCCCTTTGGTTTAGTTTTGCATGGTGATAGAGGTTGGGATGGGATGGGTTGGTTAGGTTGGGGAGGAGGATTCTGGGTAGGGTTTGGCGTTGCTGGTCAAATTCAAATCTTACACGTGGGATCTCTCATTGGATCGGGGGATTTTATAGATTGGGGTTGGAATGAGGAGGATTGAGTTGAAGAAAATGCTAGATGTGTGTTGAGCGTCATCTTGCTTTGTGGGGGTTGGAGATGTTAGAGTATGGTTTGGCATGGGGTAGGATGGGATGGGATGGGATAGTATAGCAGAGGATGAAAAGACAGCTTGAGAATTCATTACATATTTTATATTCTGGAGGTTTTTGTGTATGTGTGAGGTTTACTTGCTTGTGTCTGTGTTTGAGTTTTTACATTTTCGAGAGTGATGGTGATGGTGATGGTGATGGTGATGGTGATAGTGATAGTATGCAGTGTGTAGGTAGGTAGGTAGGTTAACACTCGACCAGACTAAACTAGACCATAGGCGCCTCGATAATACGAGTATAGCAATGACTAATAAACAGACTTGATTACGAAATGGGAAAGGAGATAGGTAGGTAGGTAGGTAGCTACCTAGCTATCATGAGATTGAAATGTGGAGCTAATTAGAGCTAGAGTTGAAGAGGATATGGATATGGATATGGATATGGATATGAGATGAGATGAGATGAGATGAAGGGGAGGAGGGAGGAGGGAGGAGAGTAAAGAAATAGAGAAGTGGAGATGAGATGAGAGGCAGGGAGGCAGGGAGGATTGGTGAAAGGGAGTGAGTGAGTGGTTGTACGTAGAGGGGATTTAGGAGAATTCTGTGGAAATGATTGTAGGTATCTAAGTATAGATGATTGTTATTTGAGGTGCTGAGGTGCTGAGGGGGTTGTTTGGTTTGGTTTGGTTTGGTTTGGTGGTTGGGTTGTATGGATGTATGGATGTGTGGATGTGTGGATGTATGGATGTATGGATGTGTGGATGTGTGGATATTTAAGTATTTAGGTGTTTAAATGTTTGAATGTTTGAATGTTTAGGAGTGGGTATGAGGAGGTGTATAAAGTTGAGTATAAGAGTTTATAGGATTAGGATTAGGAAAACCACATGCACGCTTTTATCTTTTATATAAAATATAAAATATTCTCTCAAATTGAATTAAAAGTTAAACGATCATTATTATAATCTAAAATCTAAAAGTTAAGTAATTTGAATACGATAATTGAATATTTGAGATTAAAAAGCTTAAAAATTATAAAATATTAATATTAATATTAATATTAAAAATTTAAAAAGTTTATTAAAATTTAATTTAGATATTGATAAATTTAGGAATAGAAATAAGAAAATAGAGTTTTTTCTTTGAAGAATTATAAAATTTGATGTATAATAATATAAAAGATGAATAAAAATTTAAATATTTTATTAAAAACTTGAAATCATATTAATATTATATTTTTAATCATTATAAAAAATTATTTATTAAAAAGAATTAATAATATATTTTTCATTTTTTAAGTATGACGCTTTAAGTTTTTATTTTATAATACTGTTTTTTATTAGAAATTAATATTGATATTAGATTTAAAATATATTATTTATTAATAATATAATTAGATTAAGATTTATAATATAAATTGATAAAATAAAGTTTATTATAAAAAATAAGTATATATGAAATTAAGATATCATTTTAAAACTTCAATTTTTATATTATTTGAAAAAATACAATTTGATTAATCTCATTAGAAGAGAATCTTATTAATATTTCTTAGATTTATAAAAGATTGGAAATTTTAAGTTTCTTAAAAATCAAAAATATTATTATTTTTATTTTTATATTAATAAATTTTTTTGAAATGAAAATTAATAGTATTTCAAATTATAAAAAGCTTTATTCTTTGAAAAATTAATAAAATAATTTAACTATATAATTATATTTTTATTATGTATATATTATGAAATCTTAAATAAATCAAGATTTGTTTTTTAATTTTTTTAAAGATAGATAAAAATATTTATAGATTTCAATATTTAGTACAATCTTTTTAATCTTTTTATGTTATTCTATTTTTTGAAATCTAATTCGAGATTTTTTTTTTTAAGTTTATAAAATATTAAAAGTAATTAGAAATTTTAATAATTCATACTAAACTGAAATCTTAATATTTTTTCAGAATTATAATTTCTCTTATAATATCTTTATTATTAAAAAATCTTTTATTTCTATAAATAAATTCTATTATATTATTTATAAAAGAAATATATTTTAGAAATTATTATCTCCTTTGTTTAATTATTTAATTAATTCTTGATATATTTTAATGATATATTAACAAATGAAAATACATATCATTATTGATCTTTTAATATATACATAATTTTATTATATTAATTCTTGAATTTATAATGAATTTTTATTTTAATCTTAAAAAGCGTATATAAAGAAGAAACGTATACGTAGTAGGGATATCGATTAAAAGTGGAATTAGAAATTAGAAATTAGAAATTAGAAATTAGAAATTAGAAATTAGAAATTAGAAATTAGAAATTAGAAATTAGAAATTGAAAATTAGAAATTAGAAATTAGAAATTGAAAATTAGAAATTAGAAATAGAAATTGAGATTGTATTCTTTATCGAGGTGAAAGCTGTATAGATTAGTATTTACTAGTTTTTATATAGATGTAAATAGGTGGAGAGAAAGTATTTGTATACTTGTATATATATTAAGTACTAGGTCGTTGAGGGAATAAGAGATGGAGAGATAGAATATAGATAATGAGATTATATAAACTATGGATTTCATAAGAAAGGGAATAAGGGGGGGATGAACAAGAATTGAGATTTTATCTCGGATTGTTGATTGGTTTCTGTGGAGAGGGGGGATGTTAAGGTTGGGTAGATTGTAAGTTGTAAGAGGTAAGATTTTGGATTTTGGAATTGGATTTGGGATTATGTTGATGGATGTATAGAGAGAGGGTGTGTATTCGTGTATATAATAGATGTTAGATAACTACAGGATTAAGAAGTTAACGAATGAGATGCAGATATTGGGATTGTATAGAGTATGGATATATGTATTTGATGAGAGAGGAGAAAGGGGAGAGGGGAGGGGAAGAAGGGATATGGATATGGATATAAATATAAATAAGAATACGGCAATTTGAGGTTGGTGTTATTGGAATGTCGTATTTTAATTTCCTATTCGAAATTGAATTGGATACGGATGAGGATATGGACTTGGCTTTGAATATGAATATGAATATGACATGCCTCCCTATTCTATTTTCTCTCGAAATCTAATCCAATCAATCCAATCGAACCTCTCCTCTTGTAAATATCGGAAAATTTGCAAGTGATATTTATTAAGAAAACATTCCAAGATGACCAGATTCTGAGATGTACATATATCCATCTGTCTATCTACCCCTTTCCAAATTCTAGTGTCGATTTGTATGGGCATCTTTACTATAGATACCTAGGTATCGATACGGAGGTGGTATTGTACTCCTATATAAAATGATATATGATATTTCAGATGAGGATGAAGATGTTGATTTCTTTCAAATGACAAGGTGGTTTGAGGATCGAGATGTGAGATCTTTGTGTGATGGGGTTATTTCATCATGTTGCTAACTTAGCTCAGAGATATATTTATATCTCTCTCAGCTCTTAATTTGCGCCTTCCAATTTCACATCTTCCTTAGTACCCTCTTCTTTCTCCCCCTCTACTTTCTCCCCCTCCACCTTCCCCCCATTCCCATTCCCACCCCCCTCCCCTTTCTTCCCCACCCTCCCCTCAAAACTCAACACCGCCATCCCCAAAACCTTCCCCTCCATCTTCACCCTCTCCTTCGCGCCCTCCACCCCCGCAACAAACTCCCTAATTCTCTCAATGACCCCCTCCGCCTCCTCGACCGACGCCTTCCTCCCCTTCTTCTTCCCCGCCAAAATAACCTCCACCTTATTCCCCCTCTCCAAGAACTCCCTCATCTTCTGCAACCGGTGACCCAAATCATTTTTCTCAATCGCCCAATTCATCTCGATCGTTTTCGTGACCGCTCCCGGATTCTTACTCTTCTTCACCTCTTTTTTCTTCTGAAATAATTCCCGTTTATTCACAATCCGTGCGATCGGCGGGAGTTCTTCATCCGGATAGGCGATGATTTCTAACATGTGTGTTTTGAGATCTATAGAGCGGAGAATCTGCGCGGTGCACACAGGAGGATCGAGTTTCCCTTCGGCATTTTTGAGTCGCAGATAGGGGGCTGTAATTTCGGCATCCCGGGGTAGACGCTGTTCGGCGACGGCGGTGGAGGTGGGTTTGAAGACGCTGCGGGTTTGGATGCGGGGTTGGAGGAGGAAAGAGGAGGAGGAGGAAAATATGGGAGTGTTGCGTAGAAGAGATGTCGATGTCGATGTAGATGATTCAATTGGGAATCCCGAGAAGAATACTCGACGAAGAGCAGAAGCTGCATTGAAGACGCAGCGAGGATTCGTCATATTTGGTAAGTGTATAGATAGGCTATGAAACTGTGATAAAGCTTGAGAAAGCTTGTGTTCTACATCGTAGATGCCAGACAGACAAGAAGAATTTGTTATGATGCGTGATTATGTAAGCGAATTCATTCTGCATTGTCATATCACGGGAAACAAAATATTCTGTGTTTAGGAATGACTGTATAATAAATACAGCCTGCGCAGAATTACTTATTTAATGAGTTGCCTACTTAAGTAACTAGAAAGAAAAAGCATGTCATGATATTTAAAACACTCCTCCGACCTCTCCCCCCTCGCCTCCTCCATCCCTATCCCTCCCCCTCTCCCCTCCCAAACCATCTCATCACCCAGCGCATCTCCCTCCTCCCCCGCTCCACCAGTACCAGTACCAGTGCCACTGCCGGAAAAGTAGGAAGCGCACCCCCCAAATCCGCCTCGCACCCCCTACGCATCCTAACCTGGACCCTCAAATCACTCTTCATCTACCACCTCTTCCACACATACATCTATTCACTCGAGACGGGATCCGGGCCCTCGATGCTCCCCACCATCTCCGTATCCAACGATTGGTTTCTCATTTCACGTGCGTATCGACGCGGGCGCGGCGTCCAGGTGGGCGATATCGTGTCGTTTGAATCGGTGGTTGAGCCGGGGCAAAAGGCTTTCAAGAGAGTTTTGGGCTTGGAGGGGGATTGTGTGATGATGGGGACGCCGGGGAGTAGGGAGACTCAGATGATTAGAGTGAGTTTTTAAGGCTTAAAGGGGAGCGAGGGGATGAGTTGAAGGGAAGGCTAACGATTTATAGATTCCTGAGGGACATTGTTGGGTAGTGGGGGATAATTTAGAATGGTCAAGGGATTCGAGGATGTTTGGTCCGATACCTATGGCTTTGATCAAGGGGAAAATCATCGCTAGAGTACTACCATGGAGCGAAAGAAAATGGTTCGAGAATGATCTTCAACCAGTGGGAGATGGCCATTGAAACTTTGATATAGTCACCAACAAAAATCACCAAGTATTAAGAAGTTAAATAATCATGCCTGTCCAATAACATGTGAGAGTTCTGACTATTTTGAGCAATGACTTGATTTGGATATCATAATGTCCTATCTAATTACATGAATAACAACTAAAGTTCCATGTCGTTGTAATAAGTTGTTGAAGGGAGACGTCGTGAAAAGATATATTGTAATGACAGGAACCTCTGAAGGTCTGTCATGAAAACACAGGAATAAAAGTAGTGCAGCGCCCCCCATTCTGCCAATATGCTCGCTGCAAACTATTATGCCTTTGATTATACTCCTAACACCGTGCCCTACCCATAGCTAGATGCAAATAACAAAAAATCTTTTCTTGTGTAAAACGCTCAACCTTCGATATGGGAAGATTTCCCACCTTGTCCGAGTAGTTGTAATGATCTTTGAGCAAGTTGAATAACTTCTCCTTCCCCGTCTTCTTCGCCTTCGTCGTCGGATTCAATTTGTTTATCGGAGATAGTCTTAATCATTTGTACAATCTCTTCTGATTTTCCAATCAAGCTTATTAACTTTTTATCCTCAGATTCCAGTAGTTGTAACAATGTCCAGATTGCGATGTGTTGGAAAGTTGGATCTCCGCTAGCGAGAAAGCGTTTCAGATAACCGTGAATACCTCCGAATGGTTCTGTCCAGGCTTGAATGAAGATGGAGTAATCACCGACTATGATTAGTTAGCATTAAAAACTTCAAGCATGATCCCAATATTGAAACTTACCCTTGGACGACAAATTACCAAGAGCCGCAGCACTGTTGCCTTGGACTTCAATACTCGGGGAATCTGTCAACGGGATGAGGACATCGAATACACCTAGGTTGAGGAGTTGAGTCTTAAGATCGTCGCTTAAAGCCAATACAGCGATTGCAGCAGTCATTTCGGATTGAACACTCAGGGCGACCTCCAGAACAAGTTGTTTGCATTTTTGAACAGCTCCGGCTTGTAGAACAAGCTCCTTGTTTCGGTCAGAACTAGCAGCAAGGTTGCGAAGTGTCGATATAGCGTGGCATTGAATTTCTTCATTATCGGTAGAACCTAGTAGATCTACTAGTGGTTTTAGAAAGCCGGCATCA
Organism: Botrytis porri; assembly: GCF_014898465.1. NCBI lineage: Eukaryota > Fungi > Ascomycota > Leotiomycetes > Helotiales > Sclerotiniaceae > Botrytis > Botrytis porri. The sequence goes on from NW_024066078.1 coordinate 1,465,979, forward strand.
ATAATTGGAGATTCGTTTAATGGATGTATCGATATGTTGCGTATGCAAGCGACAGCAGAAAGTATTAATGGTAGATAAGAGGATTGTAAAAGTCGTAATAATGGAGCTAAACCGCGAGCGCGCACAATTTCTAATTGATACTTCTCATCAGAAGCAAGATTTCGTAAGGCCAAAGCTGCTTGGCACTGGACTTTAGGTGAGGAGGAATCCATCAGGTTCACAAGGGATTGTATGAGTCTATTCTCGTTCAAGGCGAGCTTCTTGCGGTTATTAGCATCAACAGCGATGTTACTCAAAGCTGTTGTACAGTAGTATTGTACATCTACATCAGAAGACGAGAGGAGTTGTACGAGTACGGGTATGGCACCAGCATTAACCAGCTGCTGTCGGTTCTCATCTAAATGATGTCAGTATTTGTAAATACTATACCGAGAAGGTAACTGCTTACCAGAATGTGTCATGTTCAATAAAGCGCCAGTAGCATTTCTCTGCACACGCATGTCTTTAGATTTAGCTAGACGAGTAAGAGGTCCCAATGCCCCTGATCGTGCGATCTTGGCCTTGTTATCCTCGTGTGTTGCCAAATTGGTGATACAACCGACCGCGTTACATTGCACCTCGACATTTGGGGACATCATCTGTCTGATGAGAGGCGTCAGCCCCCCAAGAAGTACGATTGCTACTTTGTTCTCCGCTACATCGTTTGTTAGCTGGACTCATATCACAGGGGAACATAACCTACTGTTAACTGCCAAATTTCCAAGAGCTGCGCTAGCCGCTCGTTGTACCTCGATATCGGGACTTTGCAGAAGGAAGAGTATCGGCTCGAGGGTGTCTCTGTCTACTTCACGAACATCTGGGAGGCGTCAGTAATAAATTCCCTGCACAAACGATAATCTAATCCCGTCCGCCCTGAAGCGCCGCCATTCAAGTAGTTGCATGCGAGGCGGACCGTTATTTAGACAGGTCGTGCAGTTTGCCCGAGTCCAACATTGTGTACTTGCATCCATCCAGGTATATAACAAAGACGTACCTCGTTCCGTTATCTCAGCAAATGTTAAACTAGCACTTCGCTGAAGGTCGACATTATCAGAAAATACCAAGGTACTCAGTGCTCGTAAAGGTTCCCCGGAGAAAAAGTCGGTCTCGCCGCGCTGGATGATCATTAGACATCGAATTTAACATTAGTCTAGGCTTTTCTTACATTCTCTAGGTATTGTAAAAGGTCTGCCACCGCCTCTCTTTCGCTTTCTGCTAGCACTGGCTCATACAAGCCATCTCGAGATTTACCTGCACCGTCCAAAGATAAGTAAATAGTTCCACAAGATATGGTTCTTTTTTCAACGCCTACCTCCGCAGCAAGAAGAGCAAACACCTCCCATTTCTTGATGTTGGTCCCGTAGGACTCGTGAATGTAGATTGTAGGGTCGGGATCAAATTGAATCTGTTGGAATGAAATGAAATGAGGGCGATGAATCGAACAAAGCGAAGCTATAGGAATGGGAAATGGCGTAAATTTGGATTTCGGATTATATTAATGGAAGGCTCGATGGCCATTCGTCGGGGAGTAGCGATGTAAATTAATGAATTGTTCTGGATGTTGATAAAAGGAAGGAATGTTTGAGGATTGAGGATTGATGAGTCGAGTTTGAGTTTGAGTTTGAGTTTGAGTTGAGTTGAGTTGAGATGAGTTGAGTTGAGCTGGGCGGGAAGCTTTTTGGTTTTCTAACACAGCACTGCTTCGGTCTTTCACTTTCCTTAGGTAATTGTGCACCACCACCGGCTTGTACACGCTACATGCTACAGAAGGCTACGCACGGACCACAAGCCAATCCAATGTAGTAGACTAGGACGGAAAGAGAAAAGGTCGAGGAATAATGATAAATGGATCCTTGTTCGAGTGTTGTTAGGTTACTTTTATTAGGTCGGTATGCGATTACTACTAGGTGAGAAGTTGACTTTATTAACCTTGGAACCTTTGAATGATGTATGTTTTGGAGAAATGAAGAATGAAGTGAGAAGTGAGGAGTGAGGAGTGAATTTTAAATTGTATTGCTATATAATAGAAAGGTCTCATGAACAATTAAACGACCCGTAGCTAGGCAGGTACGCCAACAACATTCACAGGAGCATGACAACCTCACCCTCCTCCCTTCATCCCAGAACCAACAAGAGGAGTGGTATCGGGCTATCTTGGTGTCGTATCGTATCTCGGTCAGCAGCATCAATCAACATGTACCGCTACATCTTGGATTTGGTAGATCCCCTGCGAATCTCCAGCCTCCTCTTCCCGCAACGAAAGAAAATGGAGCCTCGCGGCTAAAGGTGACTAAAGATATCCAATAGGTAGCATGGACGACATGCTCGGTAGGTTTATCTATGTCGCTATCGGTATAGATAGTTGGGTACGGAGCAGCGACGAGAAGAATTGAAAACTCTTCCATTGGAGAATGACCAAGTGTCTCAGATTTTCTATATAAAATCAAGTTAAGTGAACAAACATACTACGATCCCTAATTACCTAGTAATAAGTCATTATAGAGCCACTTTCACTCTTCACTCTTCACTCCTCACTCCTCACTCCTCACTCCTCACTCCTTATCCGATGATACCATATGGTCATGACTTCCTCTCTCCCCATCCTCGACATCTCATACTACCATTTCTTCTTTGGTCCCTGAACCTAGGTAGTGCGCTTATAAGGCTATCCTTTGAAATAAAGATCAGAATGTCAACACAACACCACCATGCACAAACAGCATAACATTCACGTCTGGACAACTCAATTGCCCAATATGAGAAAATCCATACTGAGTACACCAAACAACACTCATTATCCTTGGATAAACAACTCTTCGATTCAATGAAACCCTTTCCAAATCGACTTATCACGTATCCACATTCAATTCTGGTACACCACTCTACAAAGTATCCATTTACACCGATATTTTGCCCCAATAAAAAAAAAGATGCAAACGCATACACCCACTTGAAGCCTCACCAACATAACCAATGGATGCGACATGTTTAAATTCCAAAGCCGGGTACCGATACAGCAACAGCGAACTGTTTTATACCGACGTGTTTCCCTAGTGATGGTTCTAATTCTCAAAAATCAATGAGGTGGATGTACAGAGGAGTTTCACACCTTGACATCTTCCACCTCAGATTATGCAAGATACTGAAATCATCCTGTCATGAAGCAACTTGGAGATAGCCACCATTCTATTTATTTTCCGAGGCAGATGCAGGCTATTTTTTAGCCACAGAAACTCTCAAATTCGAGTTCATGCATGTAGGTCAAAGTACAGGGAAAGCAATTTCAACAAGCATTGGTCATCCTAGAAGAGTAAGATGAGGGAACGCTTGGGTATGTTGCTATTCAAACGGTCCCTTCATCATTCCAGAGGGGATCTTGGGAGGATTTATTCTAGAAGATTGTTCTAAAGCCACTCCAGAGCTTTAGAGTCTTAAGGTTTTCAATTGAACTACTTGGAGTTTGATGATTTACACTTGTGACTACGAATACTCGTCCCACCGAAGTATAGATAAGAGAGAGAGAGGCAAGCCCCGTCCCATCTTTGAGATAACCCAATCGATAGAACCATATCAAGTCAAGCTCACGCCTTGGGCGATGATTTTTTCTTTCTTGTGAAGAGATTTTCAACTACTTCGGTGTGAGGTATGAGTTGGCATCGTGAGAAAATGTCTTTGCATTTCAAAAATGGTGTAGTAAGTGGATACTCAAAGGACTAATCCGGGGAAGAGAACCGAGCCTTTCATGGGAATCCGAAAAGGGATCAGACCCAGAATGATAACCGAATGTGATGTACCGTATAGATTTTAAATTCTTGATATATATGTACCGAGGGATTCATGATGGGAAGATCGAACTGGTGCTTCCCCTCGAATGGTTTTATGCAACTGACAATTACAATCTTTGGCAAAACTCAGGTCATCTTTGGCGTCCTCTTACATGAAGGCTTGCTTCCATTCCATTGAGAAGAGCTAGACGCGCGCTGGGTATGTGAATACATTTTTAGCCATCTGGAGAGATGACGAAACACTCAAGGTTCCCCTCAATGGCGAATAGGAAGGAGGTTGACATCTACCTATCTAACATCTAAGTATAGGCAATGAAGGATGGATGAAATCATTGCTCTAATAACAAGTACACTGGCTTGGTATGTAATACTCGAGCAAGTATCTGGTGTGATGATGAAGAAGTAATTCTCGATATTCGCGCACACATAGTCGTTTTACCAATAAGTTCCAAGGTTAGGTAGGTTTGCTCGAATATATTGACTCGAAACAAGCAGACCAGGAAAGTTTATTAAGTGATGACGCTCCGCTGGGCCACTGCCGTGGAGGCCTTTTCGCACCGCTCTAGATGATCTTGATCGGTGAATACCTACATATCCACCTAGGTAGGTAGATAGATGTATTTCATCTCAATATCAACCTTCACACATTTCAAATATTACGGTAAACAAAGTAACACAATGATGCAGAAGCTGAAACAAGTCAAATTCTGGCTGATCACATATATAAAATTCCCCAGAAAATCTGCCCCACCTTCGTGACTTTTGTTCTAGCTTTCAAAGTTCAACCCACCATTTCCAAGCTTTGCGACTCAATATTATCCATCTTCTGACAGTACAACCATACAACCTTTCTCATGAATCATCCTTCAATTTAATTCTTATTGAATTTTCGGCCAACTTTATCTTTGTCCCTCCCCCCCAATATCAATGTGCTCCCCACGAATTGTCCCAAGCATAATCCATGTCTAATATGGCAGAAGAGATGCAGCCAGCGGCGCCCAATCCCGCAAACACCTTCACATCACAACCACCGGTTGTCGCTAGACATGATCACGAGTCGCGCATAGCTCAACCTTCAACATTCCTCCTTCCAAGAGTGAAGATCGCCGAGATGCAGCAAGAAAAGCCGCTGGAGGAAACGCCGCAGGAAAAGCCGATGAGTGCGCTCGACAAGGACCAGCAAAAGGGTCTGGTAAGATAATTCCCGTTATCGCTTGTTCCATCAGGGTGGTCATATAAAGTCATTCATAGGATACTCGTGGGGGTTTTGTACTTCGAGTATCACACGGGGCTGACATACTTGAATCAACAGAAATCGATTCGAGATTTCCTCAAGCGCCGCACAAGTTATGATGTTCTACCTCTATCCTTTCGACTTATCATTCTAAATACCGAGTTACTTGTCAAGAAGAGCTTGACTATTCTCCTGCAAAATGGTATAAAATCCTCCAGGCCATGTTAAATCGCATCTCGTCGCTAATCTCTGAACTTTATAGGTATCGTTTCAGCCCCGCTATGGGATTCGCACACCTCAACTTTTGCTGGTCTTCTTACGACTTCGGACTACATAAATGTCATCCAATACTATTGGCAGAATCCGGAGGCTCTCAATCAAATAGACCAATTCAAATTGAGTAGCTTAAGAGGTAGAGTCTACGACTAGGGTTGGTTGAGCGTTAGGCTGAATGAATCACAGATATTGAAAAGGCAATCGGCGTACTACCCTTGGAGACAGTATCAGTACATCCCGCGCGACCTCTTTATGACGCCTGTCGACAAATGTTACAAACCCGCGCCCGCCGTATTCCACTGGTTGATGTCGATGACGAAACCGGAAAAGAGATGGTGGTTAGTGTGATTACACAATACCGCATTCTAAAATTTATTAGTGTCAATGTCGATGAGACCGAGTTCTTGAAGAAAAGCGTTTCGGAACTCAAGCTGGGAACATATGGCGACTTACAAACCGCAAGTATGGATACCCCAGTGATCGACGTCATACACATGATGGTCAAACACAGCATTTCGAGTGTTCCTATTGTTGATAAAGATTCACGAGTCCTTAACCTTTTTGAGGCTGTTGATGTAATCACAATCATCAAAGGTGGAGTATATGATGGTTTGACGTTGACTGTAGGAGAGGCGTTGGCAAATAGAGCAGAAGATTTTGCAGGGATTTATACATGCAGCGAAGAAGACAGACTAAATTCGATCTTTGACACGATTCGAAAATCTAGAGTGCATCGCTTGATGGTTATAGATGAAGAGCAGCATTTGAAGGGAGTGATATCTTTATCCGATATTCTGCAGTATGTACTCCTACATGGAGAAGACGACGATTGAGCCCGTCCGATATTGGCAATGATACTACGAGGACGGATGGGCGTTGCATAGCGATTTGGCGTACAGGCACAAACCTGATCTCACTGGTCATAAAATGGCCACAAATAGATGTGATTGGGCGATTTATTCATCTTCGTTAATACCATTTTATCGACTGCGGACTAGGGATAACATGGCAAGTTTGGGGATTGGCTTGTGAATATTTTATGGATGATGGGCAGTAACGTACTTACGATTCAGGAAATTTATCTTTTTTATAATATTTTGATGAAATACTGTGCATTTCTAAGTAAATGAAAGCTAGGATAATACTTTTGTGGATTAAACAATCTGGAAATCAGGATCGACTTTGAACGAGCTTGTAAAGTGGTTCTCCGAGTAGGTATTCGGTGGTCTGGACTAGTGGACCAGATTTGAGCTATAAATATTTGAGATGCTAAACGAGTAGTTGTCCCAGATAGATTTGATCTTTCAACGGATTTCAATCTTTGGGTCATTTCGATTCTTTGATAGAATTCAAGAATTAAAAGCTTCTCGTTGAATTGCACCTTGAAAGATTGCATATCCTCGTAGTACTTCCTCGTTGGGATCCTCACTCAAGTTGGCCACCAAGTAATTGTAAGTCGCGATTTCTTCTTCTGTCGATGATGGAAAAATGCACCTACCTAGTAAAACGTTTTTCCTCATGCAAGAACAATCTTCCTGAAGGCCAAATCTGTAACTTTTATTGGTACCTTAAGAATGTTTAAGAATGTTTCTTAAAAAGACTTTTTTTAATACAAATGACAAGCAACAATTGTTGGTTGTTGATTGTCTAGGAGTTATCTAGACAATCAAAAATGCGACCTAATCGTCTCAATTCTAGAGCATCATCAGCTACATTATCCCTCAGACGACAGCAAAATGTCGCAACCTTATTCGTAGATGATTCTAGTATCGCTCAAAACTTACTACGAGGCCAAGTAATCCCTATCAGAAGAGCATCCATCAGAGCACTTCCATCGGACCCAAACATTTCATTAGCTTTAGCAGGGGATGGCCCTTCGATCGCCGGCGAGCCTTCAGACGTAGTGCAGCGACCAAGGATTCGACGCGGTCTTTGCAGCAGTAATACCTGGACTTCCTCGAGTGCAGGGGGCGAGTCTGAAAATGACGACTCGGATGATCGCACACCCTTCATAGAAGAATTCAATCGATTAGCGGATAAGGTATGCAAGTAGATTGTTGTCGCATGTCGAAGGAAGCTGATGATCCATAGCATGGCGTACGAAGATTTATTCCCAGTGAATACGAGGATCTTCCTGTAAGTTGGCCATTACGTCCAGTAGCCTCAAGTACTTACTTGCAGAATCAGTGTATCGAAGATGGACCTGACAAACACGGTAATTGGCTATCCAGAAAGCTCTTCAGACGGACGTCCTCATCTCAGACGCCCATTGTTAAATCCAAGAAAGTAGAACGACGAGATCTTAAGAAAATGCGAAGCATTAGCGATTCATTGCGGCTGAAGAGCAGAAAAGACTCACTCAAGGATAGAGATTTGGTAGAACTTGTTCGTTTGTGCGGATCAAGTCTGTTATACCTTCCAGCCGAATATGCTGCGAGCAGCTTAACTTTACCGACTTGCATTCGTGCTACAGCTCAATATTTGATACAGCATGGTATACTACGAATTACACTCCGCTCTACTATTTCTCATGCGCTAATTAATGTGCAGCTCCTACCACCCGCGGCGTATTTCGTATACCGGGTTCTCAACACACAATCGGCCTCATTATGAACATTATTGTTCGAAAGGAGACGAAGGGCATATTGCGGGAACAGTAAGATGTCCGACTTTACCAGACCATATAGACTGCGATGTGCATGACGTTGCATCTGCATTCAAGAGATTTCTCTCTGGTATCCCTGGTGGTATTTTGGGTTCACTTCCATTATTCGACGCCCTCGTCTCCATCCAAACACATCTTAGGGGTGATCCAGAAATGACACGAACAAAGCTTAGTAAGGTTCGAGCGAGACTGATTGCTTTGTCTATCTCGACTTTAAGGTCAACATATAGGCGGGAACTTATCTGTGCAGTTCTAGGTTTACTCTGTATGGTTGGCCGTGCAGCAGAGACAGCGCGAAGGGAAGACGACCGGGGCAGGCCTCTACCTACTTCAGATCTTATGGGCTATAAACCATTGGGGATTGTTTTTGGTCCCTTACTTGTGGGCGATCTACTGGACAACTACAATATTCGCTTGGCCAATGGCCACGGTAGTTTGGTTCTCACTCCTTTGAGTCCACCAAAAACTAAGAAGGAAAGGAAAAAACACAAAAGTGCAGAAGAGGGTGTTACTTTTAATAATCTAGTTGACAAAATCAAGGTTGCCGGCGAAATCATGGAAATGCTCATCACTCATTGGCGGGATGTAGTGCGCCACATGAAGAATCTAGAAGCCCTCACAGTCGTTGAGGGAAGCAAAATTATGGGTATTCGGGGGAGGAAACCGCCCATTTTACGTCCTTCGATGTCAGAGTCCTTCTCCTTACGGAGGCCTCCCGACTGGACATATGACAAACCCAATAGGAATGCTGACAGGAGTCAATCTCCAACTCCGCCACAGCGTAGAACCTCACCTCGTTCGTGTCCAAGGCATAGTAGTGGGGATACTACTGAACAGCAGGCCATTGAACAGCAGGTAATCGATGATCACGCCAGTCCCTTGAAATTGGATCCCCTTCCAGTCACAAAGCAACGGTCGCGCCAAAGATTATCGCCAGGAGAAGCTCTTAAGAACGCAAAATCTTCAAGTGCCCTTTCCACAGCTCTGGTAAAGGAGCATCCCGATGAAAATAATTTTGAAGATAGTAAGCTGAGTTTCAAGCAAACCCCACAAAGTGTTGGGCCATCTTCATCTACAAGAAATAGAAAAGAAAATAATCAAAAGAGTCCAGCTGTAGAATATACTACTGAACGCCGTGCCAAAGGCATTGTTCGAAGGCTCGAGAGCGATTCGATTGAAGCTGAGGACCTGTTACCTGTCAAAGATTCCAAGGACTTGGGACATGATAAGACATTGGACGCACAACCAAGCCTACTATCACTAGATACGCATTTGAAGAAGATAAAAACGACTAGCTCATCTTCTCCTTTACATGACAATAATCAAAAACACAAGCAGGTCTCTGGGCCAAGCCATCGTGATACCCCATCCAACAGAGAAAATCATATCAGATTTGCGCCAAGCACATCCCACGCCCAGGAAGCCAAAGATTCTCGAAGACGCCAAGGCTTCACAGGCTCTGATTACTCCAAGGGAAATAGCCCTAAGGATCCACTTTCTCAGGTCTCACATGAGGAAGACCTAGCATCCTTGGCTGTGCTGGGGCAGGCCCTGGAATCGCCTGTCGTATCGATAAAATCGGCAAAGTCGGTAAAGTATACCGAGAGACCTGATGACCCGATGAAACATGATTCAGGTATAGATTTTCATGAGAAAAGAGAGGCGGAGAGACCATTGAAGAAACCTAGCACGCCAAACTCTTTACGTCCTCAACTCTCTCGCCAGAAGGTTTCTGATACACCAAAATCCGCAAAGATTCATGGACACGATGACCGGTCTGGCATTAAGAGTAATGTTTCGCGAAAGACCGATTCTACCGCACCTGTCATTACAACATTAGTGGGGCCTAAGATTGTACAGGCGAAAGGAGGACCTTCTCATGAAACAGCTTCACCTGCTACCTTGTCAAAAGTAGCCTCGATCAGAGAAATGTTTCGAAAGCGGAAGTCCGACAGCCGATCATCAAAATCAACGGAAGATAACCACAAGAGTGAACCTTCTAGGCCAGTCACAGAGCATCACCCAGAACCCCATTCACGAAAAATTCCCACTCCTGAGCCTACTCGAACGCCGAAGAAGGTCAGTGTTAGGGCCATGGCAGAGAAATTTGATACAGTGAAGCCAACACCACCTCCTCTATCGTCATCAGCCCCAGTAAAATCTGCTATATCAGTACCTATAGCAACGTTCGACAATCGGAGAGGTGAGGGTGTTGTTTCGCCTTATACTATCAATCCGCCACCGTCGCCAACAAGATCAATTGCATCGTTTAAATCTGGAAAGTCTATTCGTTCTTTCCGTAATACGGGCTTAGCTCAGCGCTTTCAGCAAGCTCAAGAACAGTCATCGCCCACCAAAATGCAAGCTCCAAAGAGAGTCTTGAGAGATTTCTTACAAGACGCTATCCCACCACAAGTCATACTTGAGAATTCTCACGAAGACTCTGTAGCCTCGTCGAGACGTCCACTTTCTACTGCAAATTCTCTCACCATTCCACTGAAACCAGTGGGCCATCAACCACCTATGCCAGCTAGACAAGCTGGAATGGATGGCGCATATAGTAGTATTGGCAATTCTGATATTCTGTCTTTGACATCATCAGAATTTGAAGCTGCACATACTTTTCTACAATCACAATCGCAACTTGCTCACGATGCAACGCTTTTCAAGAATACTTTGGCTCGTGGTAACACCGTCTTACACTCGCAGATACGCAGTCTCCAACAACAGGTGTATGAGAAAACCGAACAGGTACGGCAGTTGCAACGACGATTTGAAATAAGATCCAGCTCTGATACCGAGCATATCAGCTTGACGGAACAATTGAGAGAATCGAGAGAGGAAGTAGAGATGTGGCGAAGAAGGGCTGAAGCGGCGGAGAGAAAGGTGGAGCTGATGGACATTATTAGAACTAGAAATGATTCGAGGATGGAAGAGCAGCGAGGACTCACCTATCAGGCTAAGGGTGTTCAAGCTGAAGATGACATTGTCTCACATGGAAGGGGATATAGTGTTGATGGTGGTACGAGGAAACTAATTTTGAGACGGAGGATGACTAGTGCGATGAGCTCAGAGGATAGCACTGGGAGCAATGGAACTGTTGTTAGAGAGAAAGGTGGAAGATATGAGGATGGAAGTGAGATTTGTATGGATGTTAACACTGATGGAGTTATACATAATGATTGGGCAAATCAGACACTTTCCATTATGGATGGTCTTGAAAGTTGGGAGGTTTGATGAGTTGGGTTTTTGCTTTGAAGTTTCCTTTTGGTAATTGACAGGACAAGCGATGAATTGAAAATGGAAAAGGAGCGATGGGTGATGCTACCAGAGGGACCCCGATTTTGATTTCTGCTTGTTTATATTGATATGTTCTTATTAGAATGAGAGAGACAATGAAATAGAATGTTTGGAGGAGAGTTATCAAATATTGTTCGGATGCGACTGAAATTGAAATATTCATTTGTTTTTATAGGTAGATATCAGACTGGAATAGCAAAATTCATGTTAGATACCTATGGGTACAGTATTCACTTGGAGTTTTGTAATGCTTGTTTCATTATTCATCTTTACCATTCACTGTTTAGTAGCTTAAAACTCAGTTCTCGCTTACTCGAACCCTTTAAATTTTCTTCCTTTCGTACAATTCCAAAAAATTGAGGTTGTAAGAGAATGATCCAGATCGATCTTTCGACGTCTTTGATTTCCTCACAACACAATAATACAACATCATATTGGCAAATAAACAAACATCTATGTGCTAGCGGCTACGACTTCTTTCGACAACTAGTTTCTTCGATTCATACTCTTTCGAGAACGCAGAGGCTTCCTTTTAATAAGACTATTTATAAATAAGGAAATTTGGTACACGATTTTGAGGAATTCTACAACTTTGTTGAAATCTGAGATTTCTGATCTCGTTGAGGGAAGTGATATTGGGGATATTTCTCATTTTCGAGGAAGGAAAAAGAGAATAGGAAAGGGGATTTGGGATTGTTACTGGGATCGATATCAACACGGTATCGAATTGAATTGTTTATCTTATTCTGATTTTTCTTGTGGTCGATCTGGGATCTTGAGATTTTACGGAGTGGAAGAGAAGATACGGGGACTTCGAGTAAGCGCCAGTGGTCGGTCGGATCTGAGGGATTTTTTAAGGGGATATAAAGACACAGATCGAATACGAGATGATGAAAAATACGATGGCGGTTAAGGGGGGGAAGGGCTCTTCTAAAAGCGTACGTGCGGTTGAGAGGGAGGGGGATGATAATGAGAATGATTTTTCGGAATTGGATAGGATGAGGGAGAGTAGAGATCGAGGAGTTGAGGAGAGAGAGAGATTGTATAGGGAGGAGATGAAGAAGAAGATGAAGAAAGAGGACGGGAATGTAAGAGATATCGAGAGGGAGGAGAAAGGGTGGGTTCTTTGGGAAAGATGGAGACTTAGTGTTTGGTTGGGTATGTGTTTCTTCTTTCCTTTTCTCGACTGTGGATTTATTTTATTTGACGGCAATGTGGAAATTCACTTCCACATTTCTTTTTTCTCCTTTAAATTTCAAAAACTTCATCCTGGAAATTTAACAAACAAAGCTAACCCATCACCCCACAGTCCTCTTCAATATCCTCTTCGCTATCCCCCTCGCATACCTCATTGCTAAATTCGCCATCCCCGCTCCCTGGCGCTGGACAGCTTTTATCCTCTCTCACCACGCCCTTCTCGCTTGTGCATATGAGTTTGCGATGGTTGTGCAAGAACGTAGGGTGGACATGGAGATTAGGGAGGAGAAGGAGGAGAGAGAGTTGCGGAAGTGGGATGAGGTGGTGGAGGTATTGGAGGGGGTTTTGGAGGAAAGTAGGAGGAATAGGAGGGTGGTGGTGGGGGTGGAGGGGGAGATTGGGGAGGTGGGGGGTGAGAATGAGGAGGGAGGTTCTGGGGAGGAGGAGGAGAGGAAGAGAGATTTTGATGTTAATGTAGCGAGAAAGGGGGTAGGAGAGAAGATTATGGAGTTGGAGGGGTGGGAGAAAAAGGAGGTGAGAATTGATAGGAACTTCTGAGCGTGTTGAAGAAGGAGAGACATGAGTTGCTGTATGAGACGACGTGTTCTTCGGTTGAGGACACGAAGAGTGTGTGGTTTGGAAAGTCGTGGAGGGAATTGTGTGGTGCGGAGGGGGTTTTGAGGGATTAGATTTTCGGATTTGAAGGGAGAGGATGGTTGGTAAGGGTGATTGGTGAGGGTGGGGAGTTTACTGAATTCGTGGATGGATGGATGGATGGGCAGGGAAATAGGGAAACAAAAAGTTCATGCTGAAGAATGAATGAGTGGATGTTATTTAATACCGACAAGACATCTCTACTACATGCAATACAGTAAGGAGAAAATACATAAGGGTAAAGTTCCGTAGACAACTCTTTAATCAAATGTGTTTCCTTAATACTTGTGAAACTTTTGCACATATATGAAGACTCCTGTTCCGGCAGGGTATCCATCCAGTAGTCCAAACTGCAATTCCACAACACAAGGATTTGAATATTTCGAAGCATTTAGAAATATGAAAATAGTTCAATGGATGTTCTAATCAAATTCAGTATCTCGGATAATTCGAATATTCGAGTGGATTTGGGAATTTGGAAATCTTTGTTGTTGGACTGCAATCTGGAACATTGGATATTCTAGTATTGAAGAGCGAGATCTTTTACTGCAGCCTGCCAATAGATTATGCACGGTACTTTGCAAATTTTTGTGATATGGCTAGATTGTAACTTTCGGATTTCGCGCTTGCTCTCAAATCAGCGTCGAAGTTCATGGATCAAACAAGTGTCAATCCTATTCATCCTCTATCGTAACACATCCATCTCACTTATCCAAGCCCAAACCCATCTGCATGACAAAATTTGGTGTCTGGATTATGTATGAAGGAATTCGATTGGACATAGATTATGTATTTTATATTTGTGGTTGGAATACTGATCGTAATATAGATTCGCGAAGCACATACAAGCAAAAACAATATTAAATTGCGATCACCGTATTGGGGATTTCCGCTGCATTGTCTGCCACACACGAATTCAACCCCAAGTGGTTTATGTACCTATCAAAGGCGACCAGTCTTCCTTCCTAACATAATCTGCCCAAGTGGCCAATTTGTAACCATCTGGGAGGTAGTACTAGTGTGTTAGTAAGAATTATCTCTGAGACAAGCCATAATCTTTACCTCTTCCGTCTGTACATGTCTCCCACTCTTTAAGATCGATTTTTTCGTACGGTAAGGCCTCAAAAAGTTCTGTGCTAGCAACGACAGTATCTGGGGGAAGCCCATAGCTCGAGAGTCGCTTTGCATGTTGCTGTGAAGATACTTGCTCGAATGTAGCTTTAATACCGAGGTCTGTGAGTGATTTTAGGTACCAAGGCTTCGAAACTAGCAAGAAAAACTTACCTTCAGCCCGTATCTTGAGATTTTCTTCTTCTGGAATAGGCTTTCCAAATAGCACAACTTGTCTTCCAAAGAATTTCTTCCCACCTCTCAAGACTTCTCCAATTGCTATCCCTGGGTCCTCAGCATCGGAACAAGGAACCCTAGTATGACCTGGATATGGCATAGAGAGCACAAATGATCCATCTGGTGTCTATTCATTTTTCTTTGTAAGTCATTCCATCGATGCAAAATCCAGAAGAAACGAAAACACACCTTATAAGGACCTAAGACCATTGAATTCTTGACCTAATTTTGAAAGTAGAATGCGACAAACACCTCTGTAGTTTTTTCCCACAAACTCGGATAATTCTCAGCCAAATCATGTCGAATTAGTGCTTTAGCATTATATGGTAAAATGTTCTGAAATTGATGTCCAGCTAATGTCCTTCCATCGGATAGACTACTCAATATATAATGTTCAAGGCGAGGAAGTTTGGACACAATCAATCCGATTAATAGTCTTGGCTTGAGCCACCTCAATATCAAGTGAGTTTTGTTCCCAGAAGTTAGTGATAGCAAATATGGCATGAGCTCCGGATAGAGCAGCCTTGATGGAGTCAGGAATATCATAATCGGCAGAGACAACTTCGGCACCACTTTTGGATAGAGCTTGAGCGGATGGCTTTGTAGAGTTACGGGTTACGGCCCGCACTCGGTAAGTATCAGAGAGATGCTTGAGGATGTAATGGGTTGTGGGGCCGCCCTTGAGTCACGACTGCACTGAACTTAAGGAGTATGTAAGAAATAATGTACTTGTGCACCAGTAGCCTCGAGAACAACTACGAGCTCTCTATCTGTCATTGTGAATTATATTCGAGAACATGAATTGTGTCAAACCTTTCGAGCTTTCTTGATATGCAGGCAAATGATGAAACAACTCCCCTCCTAGCCAGACTGTACTTTTTCTAATGTAATAGAGTACTTACGCCATGAAATGATTACTCATTCAAAATATGCCCGTTCGCGTAAGCCATTTTCAGCGTACAAAGAGCAGTCTAGTAAATGCAGCAAAACAAAGCATGACTTGCATGTGATCCTAGTCCTAGTGAAGATCACTTTCCGGATACTACTCCGTAGGTACTCATCCTATTACATAGACTGTTTGGATTCACAATGTTCGTATGAATGACTATGCGAGAGTAAGGATGAGACCAACCACATGTGCCATTGCACAAACGATTACTATACTCCTGAAGCACCTAGGTAGGGACTCTTTGTGAATGAAATCGACTCGGGTCCAAAGATCTGGAGAGAATGAAATCAAATTTGGGAGGTTCATAGGTGATATTAAATGTGTGTTGTTGTCTTGTTGGACTCCGTGCTTTCTGTGAAGCTCCGGTGGCTTGATGTGGCAGATGCTAGCGTATTCGGGTATGCTAGCACTATTATATTATAGCTAGCGTGATATCTTTCGGAGATCTTTCCCCACAAACACCGATCAATTTTCTAACCTTACTCTCACCTCATTTTCGATATCAGAACAACAAATACTGATGACCCAAGTGGAGATCAAGAGTGTAGGATTTCAAGAGAATACCTCAGCAAAAGCAATATACATTCTTTGAATAGAAGGAAGGCGTCTTTGACAACTCCGCGGAATATTCAATATTCCATCGTTTATCCAATTGAATGCAGCCAAATGTTGTCCTTTCTAAATGTTCAGTGTGTGATTAATCTTACAATATCACCTAACCCCGATACTTTGTCAGATTTTAGTCCGAAAAACATCTCCGAAACCCCATGAAGTCACATTATCTCCTGCAAATATTGCGCAGAGACGCGCCTAATTATCAAACCCTTGGGAACGTACGTACCTTGAAAGGGTGCTTCCAAGACTTTATCTGGTCCTATCAATATCAACAAGAATTGCGAAATTCTTCGGCTTGTTGGGCATTATGGCCGATCCAATGCATTCATGCTCCTTCTGCTTTCAAATCTGGCACGGAAGCATACCGTTCGGAATTGTACATTTCAAACAGGCTGGAAGCACCCTTGCCATGTCACAGTCTACTTATATAGTGGTATAAGTCTTTCGTACTCCCAAGTTTCATAATCTTCATTAACCTTGATCTTCTTAAGTTTGTCTACACTTTTCATCTCCATATATCGTGAAAGCTGTGACTCTACAATGTCGTCAAGTACAGCACCAGCTGTTCCCTCCACAATAGCCTCTTCAACCCCATCCATAGATGACAAGCCCCAAAGACTTGAACGATCAGAAGATGCCTTTACAACAGATTCAGAGAAAGGCCCAGTAACTACCAGGCCATCACCTGAGCCTGAACAAGTGATAACAGTCACTGGTTGGAAATGGATTGTCATTTGTGTCGGATTCTATGTCGCTACTTTCTTATACGGCTTGGATAATACTATCGCTGCCGATATTCAATCTGCTGTCCTTGGAACCTATGGTGATATTTCGAAGCTGTCTTGGCTGGGTACCGGTTTCCCATTGGGTTCCATTGCTACGATTCTTACCATGTTTGTATTCCTTATATGTAACCTGATTATGCAAAGACTAATTTTATTGCTAGTGGTAAAGCATATGGCACCTTCAATGTCAAGTGGACCCATGTCGTTTCAGTCGTTATTTTCATCGTCGGTAGTGCCGTGTGCGGTGCGGCGCCTAACATGAACGCACTTATTGTTGGAAGAGTCATTGCTGGTGTAGGAGGAGCTGGAATGTATCTTGGAACCTTGAACTTGGTCGCCATCAATACTACCATTACAGAACGTCCTCTCTATCTAGGAGGTGTTGGTATCACCTGGGGTCTCGGAACGATTCTTGGTCCTGTCATTGGAGGAGCCTTCGCAGATTCAGGAGCAACCTGGAGATGGGTCAGTACTCTATCTTGACATTAATCTACAGATACTAACTATTCACTCAGGCCTTCTGTATTAACTTAGTCATCTTTGCTATTGCTGTACCAGCTCTCCTTTTGATCCCATCATTCGACCCACAACCCGATCTTGATGTCCTTCACAAAGTCAAGCACGTCGATTGGATTGGAGCTTTGTTAAATGCCGGTCTCTTTACTTCATTCGTCGTCGCTCTTACCTTCGGTGGCGCCAACTGGCCTTGGAACGATGGACGCACCATTGCCACATTCGTCTCCTGTGGTGTCATTTTCATCCTTTTCGCAGTCCAGCAACAATTCTGTATTTTCACTACACCCGAAGATCGATTGTTCCCAGTACAATTCCTCAAATCACGAACCATGATTCTCCTATTCATTTGCACCGCGGCAGCAGGAACAGCACTCTTTGTCCCCATCTTCTACATCCCCCTCTTCTTCCAATTCTCCAAAGGAGATGATGGTATTCAAGCCGCTGTCAGACTCATGCCATTCATTGTCCTTTACATTGTAGTCGTCATGTCACAAGGAATACTTATGCCAAAGATTGGCTATTACTGGCCCTTCTTCGTCCTCTGGGGTATGTTTGCTCTCGCTGGAGGTGCCGCAATGACTACAGTTACCACCTCTACAAATGCAGGTTCTATATATGGCTGGAGTATCCTCATCGCCATCGGCTGCGGTATGATCACTCAAGCCTCCTACAGTATTGCTCCCGCTATCCTAGGCCGTGATGGTCGTGGCTAAGAAGTCCCTGCATCCATTGGATATATCAACGTAGCTCAAATCGGCGGTGTAGTCATCGGTCTCTCGGTCTCCGGTACAGTTTTCCAGAGCACAGCATTTAAAAATGTCAACAGCGCGTTTGCGGGCGAGGGCTTCTCAGCAGACCAAATCAGAAGCGCAATTGCCGGATCCCAAAGTGCGCTATTCCAAAGCGTGTCTCAAGAACTGAGAGACAAAGCCATTGAGGGAATCGTATAAGCAATTGATAAAACTTACTACTTGGTTGTAGCTGGTGCGGCATTGACATTACTACTGAGTTTCCTGTTGAAGAGGGAGAAGTTGTTCATGGAGATGGCTGTAGGTGGATAAATGATTTGATTCAACGAGGTTGCGAATTAAGTGTGCAAAGGGATGGGATATGCGAAGGGACATAAAATTAAACGGACTACATTGCATTGCTTGTCGTTATTGGGAGCAACCCAATACCACAAGTCTTTAGGACTGGCGTTTTAAAATACATATGGGGAAGGCAATGGGATTTATGCGTGCATTTTTAGGTTAGATTAAGATGAGACGTAATTATGAATGTGTAGAAGTCATTGATTTTCTGAGTATCTCGCTCGAATTTGGTTTGTGTTGCACTGTGAATCTATATATTGTATCTCTGGCTCAATCGGTACTGATAAATTCCAACCAGCAAAGTATCAATTCATTATAAAATACCATGCAAAGAGACGAGCGTAAACTTCAGCAGACGATTCGCTAAGATCAGCAAGTCCGAAATAGCTGGAGATGCCAGATAGGAAATCCAACCAATTCTCTCATCACACAAAAGCACACGAGCTACTTTCGAGTATGTGACTAACTCCCAGTGATTTATCACTCCAAAAAAATAGGAGTTCTGAATCTGTCAACTGACACCTGGGTAAGTCTAATGAATTTATATCATTATAGATAGTTTGGAAGAAAATCTGGAAAATCTCTATATCAATCTAGAAGAGGCGAGGATTTTTGTTGAAGCGAGAGTGAGAGTGAGAGGGAAAGGAAATAAAGTATTGGTTCATGTTCGATGTTTTGTTTTAAGAGTCGAGACGAGAAGAGGAGAAACAGGTTAGAATTCCTTCTCTTAGCTCAGATGTCCTTTTCGCCAATCTAGCTGACGATGGTCTTTGAGTCTGACAGATCAGCAAGACCCTCGACCTTTAAGATTGCATTCTCGCGTGACTCTTTCGAGATGTTGAGACTAGATCATGCTACTCAATAATTGAATTTAGACGCGTGGAGATTTTACAACCTCGTGTTCGTTCAGCCAAGATACCTAGCTAGGTAGATGTAGACTTGCGGCAATTCCGCCTGTAGCTTCTTTCACAAATTAAATAGTCTCAATCAAATTATACAAAAGCTATACTCAGCTTGAGTATCAAAGAGAACAAAATTGGCAGATATTACAAATATGATACATTTTTAGCTATCATAAATATCATCTCCTCAAAGACTTATACTTATCACTAGCATGACGTGCCTCCCAACCTCTAGCCTTCTGTTTCGGCTTGAGGGCTGGGATTCTCGTTCTCTTGAACTCAATATCCCATCCTTCGATTCCTGCTCTCTGCATAACTCCCTTGGTACCGTCATCCCATTCGCTTCTGAAAAGTCCCAATCCTATGGGTTGTACATCGTGTCTGTCTTTGAAACCTCTGAGGTTGAATCTATCACGTTGATATAGTTCTTTGAGTGCTGCTACATCCAGAACTTGTCCGGGCTTTTGCTCTAATACGAATATCGAGTATCGGTGATATGGTGATCCTTTTTGCGCAAATGGTGGCAGCCATGGTAAGATCAATTGGCTCTCTGGGTCTGCCCTGGATAGCGGTAACGAATCTTGTACCGGTGAAATTGGAATGTTGGCAGCAAGGTAATGACATCTCGTGTTGAAGTGATCATTCTCTACGTTCGGAACATCTGCATCCACAACCACGACACTAACGAGTCTCTCCCCTTTGTCGAAAACCTGGACCTTCAATCTAGCTGGGAATTCACTGACTCTGGAGTCCACATAATCGCCCGGTTGAACATTACGTGCTTGGAACGCGAGACGAACTTCGGCGGTAGGTTCGAAATGAGGAAGAAGATCAGGGACAATCGAGAATTGTTGTAAACGCTGGACAATTATTTTACGTTGATATTCACGCCATTTTCGATCTGCTAGGTAGCGGTAGATTGGTTTGTTCATATCACCTGAGGATTTTAGTAATGCGAAAGGGGAAGATACTCTGCAATTGTCATACCTTCACCATCTTCGAATCGCTTCTTGATCAGAGGATCATTGATATCTGCTTGGATCTTCAAATACTCCAAATACCTCTTTATACTTTCTATTCTGGTTTGCTTCTGCTTCTCACCCCCACTGACTGATTCATCCTGCGCCTCCAGGTTCTTGAGCCGTAATCTCTCCTTTGCGATCATCTCTAACTTTTCCTCTCTATCCGCTTGTAAGACCTTTCGAGCTTCCTGGAAACATTGATACGGCAATTGTTCGAAAGGAATATTGGCGGAAGTCTTCAGCGCCGCACGACGACGTCTTGATCCTATGGGCATAATGCCCTGCCTCATCAATTTCCTCTCATTTTCTGGCCTTACAACAGTTGCCGGGTCGAGACCAGAAGGCGCTGCTTCCTGAGCCGCAGCTTCTGCATTGAATGTCGTGGAGCTCGTAAATGTTCGTATTGATCTTGCAGTTAGATATAATGACGGAGTATTCTGTAGGCATCGTGCCATGGGCCTTACGGCCTTCTGACAAGGAGGCATGGTAATGTGGTGCTGATATGTGATGTTTCGACAAAATTATCGAACGCCATATCAAATATTGGCGGGACATGCCGAAGAATTGCCGAGGAAATTTAATTTTGGCCTAGCCTCGCCGAGAGTCATCGCATTCAACGACGACAGCGACCCTATAGGATTAAAGTCTCTCAAATATGGCGACGAAGGGACTTCAAAGCTTTACAAAAAGCTTGAATGCTTTTCGCACATCAATGAATAGTGCGAGGGACCCTCTTACAGTATGTTGTTTGCATTGGAGATCGAGAAATAAAGCACTGATTTTATTTTAGCAATGTCTAGCACCACAATTTACGAGGACAATGGCAACAGAGGCGCCATTGCCGTCCAGTATCTCTCAGGAATATGAACTCAGTATTCTTACAAAAACATCAGATGTCATATCTGACCCTTTTAGTAAATATCGTATGCCAAATATGTTAATCTATCTATTAACACCCCGCAGACCCCCCAGTCCTAACGACCATCTACAAATTCCCTACCATGGAACCCATCCGATTCGAATCATACCCAAGTAAACACCTCTATTTACCTCTCCGTCGAGATCTTCTCCACCGCGCTGTAGTGTTCGAAGGCGACAACACCCGTCAAGGAACTGCATCCTCTAAAACTCGCTTCGATGTCCATGGTTCTCATCGAAAGATTCGCCCGCAAAAGGGAACCGGTGGTGCTCGTCTTGGTTGGAGACAATCACCATTGATTGTTGGAGGAGGAAAATCATTCGGTCCTCATCCAAGAGATTTTGGAACAGATTTACCGAGAAAGATGTACGATATTGCGTGGCGGACGGCGTTGAGTTGGAGGTACAGAAAAGGACAATTGATTGTCTGTGAAGATGGAATGGAATTCGAGCACCCAAAGACTAGATATGCGAAAAGAGTTTTTGAACATTTGGGATGGGGGAAGAATAACGGAAGGACGTTGATTGTGACGGGTGGTTTCAGGAAGAACCTGTCCAGCGTTGTGAGCAAAAATGATGCGACGGTGTTGGATGTGAACGAAGTGGATGTTAAGGATTTGTTGGAATTGTCAAGGGTTGTGATAGAGAAGAGCGCATTGGATCAGATGTTGGAAGAGCATCAGAGTGATCTCGTGAAGAAGGTTAGGAGTGCTGCGTGATGAATGAGCCATGATAATATATTTGCTCTTCTCTTGTGTATAGAGTATTGTACAAAAATTGTAACAATTTCTAGATGAAAGCACAATACTTTGCTCGAAGGCGTACCCGTTGCTCAGGGCGCTGGTTTCTATCTCGCATGCTTCCTAATGCAATATCGTACGTTACACGGGGTATATGAGATTTGCCAACAAGCCAATCTTCCCAGTAAATGGAATGAACGCTTGAATTCTGACATGATCTTTGGAGCGGAGCCGCTCAAGTGAGCCTTCTTTCTTCCTTCGCCAAATTCAACATAACTTCCAATTCTACTATCAGCCTTTTTACACCTATCTACCATCCTATTCATGCACAGTAGACTTCTTTCTCTCACAGCTTTGGCGTAGAATCATACAGTTCTACTCATCTCTCTATCCGTTGTTGTTTTGCCGAGCAATATCTCATGACGGACTTATTCAGAATGGCCCAGAAAGTATCGAACCAGTCAACAGGTTCTGATTCTCAACTCTATAAGCTCTCATTCAGATGGCCATACCATGGGACACCTGGCGAAATGAAAGATATCGTTCATGCTTTTCCTTCATACTTCTGAACTTCTGAATTTCCGACCTGCATACTATTGAATTCCGCATAATTGCTCAACTAGCCTCATTCCTGGCTGACTTGAACATCATTCAACACTTACGACTCCGGCAGGGAAGAATGAAACTAAGTTATGAGATTTTGTTACCTAAAGGGGGGGTTTACGAAGCAGCTAATTTGAGTTATCTCGGACCCTGGACAGTACCAAGCTGGCTGGCGATATGTTCACAAATAGTTTCGTAAAATGACGATTAATGGTATCAGTTTCGGGGTGGCTTCTCAAGTGCTACACATTTGCATCACAAAATGGAACCAGATGGGCGGTTGCGCTTATCCGAAGATATATCGCATTTATGAGTGTAAATGTAAATGATGATCTCTATGCTCTTCCATCAAATAAACTCAAGGTGTCTAAACTCAACTAGCAACAGCGACCTTTGACTAATAGGGAATTCCATTGACTAATGTTAAGGCAAGCTGTTTTCTAAAATTCACTACGATTGTATGTGCTAATCATAATCACGTCTTGGTAAATCAATAAAGTTGACCTTGTATCCTAACGATATCATCACAAGGCAATAAAAGTGAATGGGGGTAGATGAAGAGGTGTCGAGGTGACGTGCGCTTTTATTCCTGATTATATCCTCAGAAGACAAGTGGGTGTTAGCTATACTACACGTAAGCTTTTTAACCCAATTTTTTCATAGAAGGCAAACTTGATTGACTTTCGGAGGAAACTATAACTCACAGCCTGCTTGTTTTGTATGGCGCAGAGGAAAAGATAATCCAACATTGAGCAGCAGATAATCTTCAAAAACATATAGCAAGGTAGTCTTGGAAAAGAAATAAGGGGTCAGGAAGAGGTTGAGGGACTGCAATATACCAAGTCAGTTTGTAGGGAAGATCATGACTCATAAATTCACAGCTTTTGTAAACTGATGTAGCTGTTACTTGACTGAAGAATTGATGTCCACATTAGTGCGGTGTGCATATAATGTTTGCATGAAACTAACAAGGTCAGTCAAACTGAGCAAACACAGTAGTTTTTGTTCTTTTTCAGACCCCAACAAACAGTACGCCTGGACTTGCATACAAGGGCAAATTCTTTCGTCACTAAGACGACCAACGAGAGACAATTAAGGAGCCCTAAATACCAGGAACTGTGGCTGAAACTGTGGAGGACCAGAAAGGGGCGGAGAGAAGAGCGATAGTAGAAGCGAAAAGGATGGCAGAAATCAAGGCAGAGAGAGACGCCGAGAAGGAAGCGGAAAAGCGCAACTGGTGTTGTTGTTGTGCCAACAAAATAAGGCACTAACTGTATTCCATTAATAGAGAGAAATGTGTTTGCGAATGGCGAGAGAAACCCGTGGTTGTTAATTCTCCGCTCCTTGTTTGAAATTCAATAGTCTGTTACCATGCAGATAATGGCTTCAATTGATTCCTTGCAAACTATCCTTTAAAATGCTCTGATTTGAACTATGGACTGCCAAAGATATGAATGATTCTTCTATTATGTTCTACCTCAGCACTACCATCTGATTGCGCTGTAAATACCTTCTGAACGCTCAAATTACTGCCGATAAATCCAAGAATTGAGCGATAAACATTCCGTACTCAATTTCTATTGTGCACTTCCAGAATGTAAATTGAGACCATCTGATATATCGTTACTGCAAAACGCACAAGATAGGTCTCTGGATGCGCTTTCTCAGCACTTCATGGAGATCCAGTCTATTGCTCAAATTGAAAGAAATCATCCGACAGCATTCTTCAAGGATACTCTCTTTGTTAATTCTTGCTCGGAAAGGCGGAAAATGTTGCAATAACACTCAAACTAAACCATTCCCACGGTTCTTGTCCTAGATCCAACCTTGAACGAAGGTACTAAACTTCTCGCTCCAAACATTAGTCTGTCCATAATATCAGAATTTTGTTTTGATGAGAAGCACACGTCTCAAATTCATTTCGATTCTCCCCATTCAAGCTCAAACTAAAATGAACAAGCATCCTCATTCGTAACTTATTATTCGACGGCATCGTCATCGTAAACTTCACAATCGGCAGACTAATATCAATCAATCACCAAGCTTATCTAGTATTTTCTCAGAGAGAATACGCTTCCATAGAATCTCAAAAACCCCAACAACAATTTTCGTTATATTTTCCGCTTACTTTCATTCGCTGATCTGACAGAGGGACATCGCATCATCCCATTTCCATCCAAGCTCAAACGCCACCCCCTCGTCAAACAAATCCAACCCCACATTCACCACTAGCCACCACTAGCCAGCCCAGCACATGGATCACATCACATGCCCACGTACCCTTCACGCGTTTAAGTGGATACCTTTATTTTCCCACCTTTCAGCCTCGTCTCGTAAACAATATCAAATCCAATATCATACATATCAAATCATATCAAACTTCATCTCCCAACCAAACCACATAATTCAAACCGCCGAACCGACCAAGTAAACCACCACGACTCCATCAAACCAAGATCCCACCATCTCACCATCCCACCCCCCCAACTCCACCCTCCCACCATGGCCGAAACACCCACCACCCCGCGCATCACCTCTCCCTACCTAAACTCCTTCACATCGCGCACCGTACGCATGGTAGGAAAAGTAACGCAGTTACGAGGGGAAGAGGCGACGATCGAGAGCGATGGGGCGGTGACTGTGATTCTTAATCGTGTACGCTCTATAATAATTCTTTCTCTTTTCTACCTCTTGGATCTCTATATCCCCATCTCCATATTAAATCTCAATCTCCCATGTTCCCATTCACATCACGGCCCATCTGTCCACTATCCTCCATCCATTCCTCCCCCCAAAAAACACCCAACTAACACACCCCAGGACTCCCACCTCCAAGTCGGAAACGCCATCGAGATCGTTGGCAAAGTAAATCAAGACCTCAGTGTCAAAGTGCTTAAAGCCACTGATTTTGGCACGAATTTCGGTATGCTCTCTTCCTCTTCTCCCCTTACTCCTCTCCCCAGAAGTTAGATCTTACATGACCTGAAAAACGAATTAATTCCTCACCCCTCAGATTTCGCAGCCATGAACGCCCTCGTCGATGCAAATCATCGGTATAAGGAAATTTGGTACAACGAGGGATAGGAAATTATCAATTGTTTGTTACCTTACTTGTGGATAGGGATGTTGGGGGAAAGGAAAGATACGAAATGACAATAATTTTGGAGTGAGATGGGATGGGACGGGACGCTCTTGCTATAGAGAAATGAGATGATGAGGCAGAGAGATGAATACGATGAGAGGATATGATATGAAATGGGATTATGCAGGGTAGAAGGAATAGAGAGAATGAGAAGTGATGCTACTTGTTAGAAAGAATTGAGGAGATCAAGGACGGGAAACAGATGAGTAGAGAGGCCGTTGTGATTTCAAATCCTGTTTAGAAAATACACATAGCAACAATACAACACATAAAGTCTACTTACTCAACGAGTTTCACAGAACTCATGCATATTTCACTAACATCACAAACTTCACATTCACAATTTTTACAATCACAGAGGTAAAGAAAGCCATGCATCTAATCATAAACTCTTCATCATTCTTATGTTCGCTAAACGTAGTACTAGAACATTTCAAGAAAACTCGTATCATCTCGCTAATATCAAAAAGAAAAGCTAAACTATACAGTCATGAAGTAATCCAACCAAATGCTTATTCCAAAATTCCCAAAATTTATCGTATGCTTCTAGCACAAACGATATGTCAAACAACGCCATGTTATTGAGAACGCATTCCCTTCATATGTATTCCCGTCCTTAATAATCCAAACACCCACTAATGCAATCCATCAATCATGAGAAAATACAAATCCGCTTTCTTATAATTTTTCGTAAGTGAAAGAGATCGACTAAGTCGTCTCATTCGTCATTGTTTCCTCCACTGGTTCCTGTTTGATTTCCGCGTCTCCTGCCTTTTCCTTTTCCGCCGCCTTTTCCTTTTCTGTTGGAGCAACATCGAAATTAAAATTACCCCAATCAAGAGGTCCTCCAGCCGAAGTATTATTGAATTCACTGAACATCCTTGGGGGTGAGGATGGCATTGGAACATCTGTCGAGAAGAAATCTTCATCATATTGTTGAAGATTGTAAGATCCATGGTCGAAATTAGGAAGATCAGGTAAAGTGTTAAAATCGAGGTGTTGAGAGGGAGAGTTGATGGGGTTATCAGACATTAGCTGGTTTAACTGAGCAGTAAATGGTGACTCGAAGATACCGTTGCCACGAGGAGTTCGACGACTTGATCCAGGAGTCTTACTTGGGGTTTTGAGAGGTGGCAAAAGATGACTGGGAGATTTTCCCGAGCGACCAGACCTAGTTACGCTCCTGGTGATGGGCCTGTGATTCGGGGTTGGTCGAGTGGGTGTTTTGAATGGATTTGGGCCAGGTGTTCTTTGGTCTGGTGTGGTTGGTCGTGCAAATTGCTCCTCAATCAATCTCATGAGTTCAGCGTCCTCTTCTAAATCAAATGGGACCGAACAGTTCTCTTTGTCCATGGTTCCAAGGGCTGCATCTTTACCGCCGTGGATATCAACAACAACCTGAACAACATTTGTTGTAACTTCGCCAAGGACTTTAGGTGATGAATCTTTGCGTGGAGAAGGAAACAAGAGTCTTCGGGTTGTGTCTGTTTCTGGCTCTTCTCCTATTTCGATATTATTTTGTATCCACCTAGCTGGACTAGACTGTAAAGCTCTCCTCAATGCTGCCGAAGCGGAATCTGAAGTCATGGCGTTCAGCTTCTTAGAAGGACGGAGACTATTTGCTCGGCGATCTCCATTTGGGCGGTCGTGGTCAGTAAGTATTTGATTGGCATAATCTAATCCGTCAAGGTCAATTGGAGACAAGCGGTCAGTGCCAAGAGGGGCCACGGGATGCTGATTCAACGCATCGGATGGGGGGAGATTGGTTTCTGATTGTGGGAAGTTTGCCTCTGATGTAGGCACCATCGCCGCTGCCTTAGTTTTAGATGGTCGCTTCTTCTTTGCATCCGGATCTTTACCCCATTTGGCTTCTGGACGTTGAGACTTATACTTTGACATCCATATACCACAAGCTGGAATAATTAGCGACACAATCTGTTAAAGGCTATGCATGACTTACGATTGCAAAGACTGAACGCCTTAAACTGTTTTTGATCTTCACCAGCAGCAAGGGCTTTTTTGATAAGGAGATATGAAGTAGGGTGACCCGTATCATCTCTTGTAAGAATATTGATGGCTGTAACTCTCCCAGGCTCCTCGGAGTATTCATGATAGCCTGGAGCACCTTGACATTCTTGTGACCATGCCCTACGCCAAGTTGGAGTTTCTATAGCGCCACAATTTTCACAGTACTGAGGCATCTGTCCATTTCTAAGGGCGTTCTCCAATTTTTGTCTGATAGAGGCTTTCTTAGCTTCTGTCTGGGTAGGTGCACTCGGAGCTTCGGTCATATAATGTGGGTTCTCGGACCAAGTCTGGGATCGCTGGAAAGTCGGCGGAGGGATAGGGTCACTTGCAGGAACAGTCTGAGGGACCATTGATCCGGTAGAAGCAGTCTGAGAAAAGTTTCTAGCTGCCGGACGAGGCTGTGGTGGTGGCGGCACTGCAGGGGCATGCATTTGTGGCGTTGGTAGTTGCGTGAATTCACTGGTTGGCGGAGTTGGTAGATGTAAGGTCGGTGGTGGTGGGTTCGCACTAGGAGCAGTTTGGGACTGGGAAGGTGGTCTAGAATTGGGACGAGTATTCGTCTGTAAGGGGGGTAGTGATTGCCCATCCTCGGACATGTTACTGTTCCGTCTAGATTTTGCTTGTGTTACTGTTGCCTTAGGTTTCGGCTTGGCTTGTTCACTGAGAAGCATTCTTTTTGGTAGTAATTCCATTGGACCTGGAGTTTCTTCTTGGATGTGAAATCCACCGTCAGCTTTTGAATTTCCTAGCTGTGTTTTGCGAGGACCTCGTCGCTTGGTGCTCTTCTTTACAACAACAATATCCTCTTCATCGATTGGGCGTGGTACTTCGTCATCTTCTCCGAAAAGGTCATCGAGATCGTCCATATTACCGCTCATGAAGCCGGAATCTAATCTAGGCATAGGTGGTAGTGAGGGGCTCGAAAGACAAGGAGGGCTAGATCTTATTGACGGTGTTACATTTCGAAGGACTGGTGGAGAGGATGCGATGTCTTGAGGTGTTATTCCTGGGCTGGCAATGTTGTCTGGGGAGGGATGGGCTGATTCAATGGAAAGCCTCAGACGATCCTCTGGGGGGAGGGAAGGTTCTAATTGTGAATAAGCTGGAGAGTGTGCTTGAGGCATCTCCAATTGAGGAATTGACCCCTGTCTGAGCCCACTTTGTGACTGTGGTCTGTGCTGATTAGATTGCTGATTGGCTGGTGGATGTGGCAATATTGGAACTGGTGTAGGTGCTCGAGGGATTTCCTGTAAGTGGTTGCCTACGGCTATGCCACCAGACGGTGCTAACGGTCTGAAAGCACGTATAGAGCCTGCAGTGCTTGCTGTAACTCGAAGCGAGTCAGATCCGGAACCAAATGCCGATTTGTTACTCCAGTCTGCTTGAGTAATCTTTGCCCTCTTCTTCGGAGCGGGTCCATCTTCTCCCTCTGTACCTTCTTCGTACCCAGAAGTGTTTCCCCCTGCCTCAGGACGGGAATTCTTTGGAGGGCGGCCACGTCTTCCCCTCTTGACAGTTGTCCTGGATGCGGGCCTAGCTATCTTCTGTTCTCTGGGAGCGATTGTTACTGGTTCCTCACGCACGGGTGCAGATGCTGGGGGTAAAGCTTGGTTGTAAGGATTTCTTGGTGGAAGGCTCGGACTGAGAAGCTGATTAACCGCTTCCATGGTGGTGCCTTTATTATTTGACATACTGGTCGGGGTTGACGTTCTATTCGACATTTGAGGCTGTGGGTTTTGCTGCGGCTGTTGTATTAGAGAGTTCCATTCGTTCTGATCATACATCGGTGTTGACATGTGTTGACTTGAGTTTCCCATGGTGTTTATATATTCCATTGGAGATATCGTTTGAGGAACCAAACGAAGTTTGACCTCCAAAGTTTCCTTCACTCCATTTGCAAATAAGCCCATAATATTTTTGCATACCCGTCCAGTAACAAGCTTCTGTGATTGATGTTGATTGTTCGGCATAGGAGGCGATTGTAAAGCTCTAGAAAGCATTCCTTGCCCTACCAAAGGACTATCGTCTTCAGAATAATCGTAGGCATAAACTGTGAAATCTCGTCCTGGTCGGGGTAGCAGTTCCGGGCTGCATTCAATAATTGCTTGTAAACATGTATATAGTTCGATTACTCCGATTGAATTCGTTTCGTCCATGGCAATAGATTGAATTTGAAGTACCTGTGGCCATCGTGCCAAGCAATTTGTTTTGCATCCATCATCGAAAGTATAGAGCACCTTGACTATTGAACCCCCCACTGTAAGCATTGTGATCAGATTCAAGCTTTATGGCAATGTACCTACGTCTCATCGGTCTAATCATCACTCCATTTTCACTGGAGTCATTGTGATTTGTTGGCGGCGGGGGAGGAGCTTGATATAGTTGATTTTGTAATTGAGGATTTCCCATTGGTACCCCAGCCGGAGACGACATTGTGAGCTTTCCTCTGCTTCAATACCTAGGCTCCTTAGGTATTGAATCGTTGTGGAAGTTGATCAAGACTGTTGAAAAGAGTATAAAGTCATCCATTAAAGGACGTGATGAAACGTGAGATTTTGGTGGCTAGGTAAATTTCGCGTCCAAACGTGTGTACCGCTACCGCTATTTACGCGTTGAGAAGTTTATGAAGTTGGCGCTAAGAAAACCGGTAAGTTGTAGATTGATCTTCGTTGTATGTAAAACAAAGGGATTTTCAATAAAGTCGGTATTTGTTGTCGATGGCTCAAAATTGTGCAGTCTGCTTAAGGAGAGAAGAAGTAATAATTAAGTAGGTAGGTAATTGTGAATATTTGACATAAGTTATGGGTATCTTTGAATGTATGTTCAATTGGTTCAATTGTACCGTATTGAGTACAAATTCAGTCTAGATGTCGCGAATAATTGAAGAACAAGCCAAGCAAGGATACCCTAACTACAATGCTGCTTCTTAATGCGAGGCTATTGCGAGGCTATTGACCAATGAATTCCAAGCGAGCCAGGTAAGCAGCAAGGCTACAGATATGAAAGTTAGAATTGCGTCAGTGGAACACTCGGCTCGCTCTGATGATGGATGATGGATGATGCAGGAAAAAGATGATGGAAAGGCACCACACATCAGCCAGAATAGAACACAAGTTATTCGAGTCAAAATTTCAAACTTTAATAAACCAGTGGGGGATTTCTGTATCTTTATATACTTTCGGCTATGGAGGAATCTTTTGATCTCCCGTCTAATCGAGAAATCAATGACTCAGCCCCTACTACTTGATCCGATAGGCTACCGTCATATGATGATATTCATCTAATATGATTTTGACATTTTGACTTCTTGTTCGCATTTCGTTTTTTTATGCGACAGCTAAAAAGTTATCACCATCATAAAATAATCTTGTGTTCGGCAATGTCTTGTATCCTTCCCACCATTGCACAAATACCCGTATCATACATTACAATCATGTACACAGCTTAACAAAAGCCCTCACTCTGACTTAATAGGACTTCAGATTTGATCTTGTTCCCATTCAAGAAATCCTTGCCCACTCTTTGTGGTTTTTCTTTCGATGATCTCCGTCACCACTTCCTTCACACCCTGTTTTCCTTCCGTTGCTTGAAGGAAGTGATTGACGACTTGGAACGCCGACTTTCCGCCTTGTCGCACAACCTTCTTAACTTCGCTTTCTCTTGGAACTCCAAATTGGAATGGATACTCATAATAATCCCGATCGCTTAGTAGTTTTATCCTTTGTGATCCTTCAACTTCAAAGAATGGGTTCGCAATTTTTTCCTCTGGGCTGATATCTTCCAAAGTTTTGGGTTTCCATTGAGGATTCTTATCTTTGCGAATAAGTAATGCATGTACGCCTTCCGTGAAATCATGATGACGCATAAATTTAGCGGCAATTTGGTATTCTCTTTGGAACGTCTCGGTAATCGACCAATCTTTGCCAATGCGCATTTGACGTAGTGCTACATGAACGCTCGTAGGTGATCTCTGGTGCAAGGTAGCAAGAGTCTTTTCAAGCCATGCTTGGAGTGGGTTTTCCAAGCCGGTTTTCTCCGCTTTAGCCTTCAAAATGTTAATCTCGGCCTTGATACTGGCAATGATTTCAGGAACGCTTGATTTACTGAAGTGGCGATCAATAGCCTTTCGCAATTCGCCACTAATAAGCATTGGTTCGTCATGAGGCAGTCCCGTGCAGTATTCCTCAATAGTGCTATTGATCAATTGTGCTCGCTGCGCCAAAGTTTCGAAATCCTTGAATCGTAATTCCGCCAAACGTTTCTCTAAAGCTGGTAAAGAAGTCGAATGAATGTAGTGTGTTGCGATTCCAGAATAAAATGCGTTGACGCCCTTCAATTTGTCACTAGTCAAGGCAAGGTATGTCCCAACAGACCCTGCCATCCTGGGTAGAAAGAATGAAGCTCCAACATCGGGGAAGAATCCAATTGTAGTTTCGGGCATAGCAAATAGCGTCCTTTCAGTGGCTATTCGAAATGGTGCGTGTATACTTAATCCAACCCCACCACCCATTGTAATACCGTCCATAAAAGCAACATAGGGTTTCTGATAAGTTGCAATAAGGTGATCGAGTTTGTATTCGAGAGCAAAGAAATCTGTTGATCGAGCTTGCCCTTCTTCGCCTTCTATATTGTCCTCGGCGAGCGCTACCACATCTCCACCAGCGCAGAAGGCCTCGGGTCCAGATCCTTTAATAATTATCACGTTTGCCATGTCTGATTTTGACCATTCTTGTAATCTCGGCACGATTTTTCGAATCATCGATCCATTGAGGGAATGTAACTTTTCGGGTCTGTTGAGCTCGATTGTCCTCACCCCATATAAAGAATTGAATAGAACATCTTCCTTCTCGTCACTTTCCAGCTCCTTGATGACTTCTGCCCGGGCGTATGAAGGGGTATCTGAGGCTGTCGCCATCTACGTTGAACATTAGCATTCACTTATAAACAATCAAAAAAGTGCCCCAAACCTGCGCTCTCCCCGCGAATGCAGGATTGATAACCTTAGCTCTCAAAGGCATAGTTGGAAACCTCGAGCCACAAGAGCGAACTGCCGCTCCAGCTCTACCGCCCAAATATGTTCCGAACATCAAGAAAGAAGGAATACACTGGACTTGAAATGATTGCGGAGAAAGATAAAGTTCTCAGAACCTCGGAAGTAAAGTCTCATCGGTTATTTTTGTCCCCGCGCAAAATCCAGCCGGGCAGATTTAAGGTTGTGCGCTAAGCTATTCTTGGAGCTCGCGACCGTGATGGGAATTTTTGGTGCCTGGAAACTTTGACGACGTACTTCGTAGATATTTGATTGAGTTGTTGATCAATTAATCTACTACATTAACATTTCAATCATGGCAGATGCAGCAAAGATACAGTAGGACTCCCATCCGTCTCTAAATTATGTCTTGCAAATACTGATTGCCTTCACAGAGAACTTCTCGCCAAGCCTCGCAATGAGCTCACGTACGTCCAGCACCTCCTTCCTAATCATCCCCCAAGCTTATCATACTAACCTTCATCAGCGAGTTCGAGGTTGCGCAAATCGAAGAGCATGAATTCACATCCGGTCCCCTCTCTCTTCTTCAAGCTGCTGTCCGTTCGCATGGACAGGTACTGATTTCCTGCCGTAACAATCGAAAATTACTTGCGCGCGTTAAGGCTTTCGATCGTCATTGCAATATGGTGTTGGAGAATGTTAAGGAGATGTGGACTGAGACTCCACGACTGAGCGGTGGTGGAAAGGGAAGACCAGTGAACAAGGATAGATTCATCAGTAAGATGTGAGTATTCTACACTTTTGTCACTTTGACCTCAGGCGGACGGTAAGATCAGGATCAAACGGGGAAATACAAAAGAGAGCAACGAAACAACCTACATGTCAGGCGATGGAGAGTATTGGGAGACTGACGCTAACATATATCGATTTTCTAGGTTCTTGAGAGGAGATTCCGTCATTCTAGTCCTCCTAAGCTGAACGGTCGACATTCGCAACTTACGATATATGGATGGATAGAAGAGGGGACCAGCTAAGGATCGATATCTGAATATTAGCAACACCGGATAGAATCTGTGGAGGAAACAAATGTAATAGCATAGGGCGTTGTCAATATCAACGCATACCAAATCAGCTTTTAGCTATGAATTCAAAAGACGCATGAGAAAGTTCATGCCAGATAGGGAACCGAATCTTATGGAGAATAGGAATGTTAGTCGAGGCGAAAACTCTCTTTAAATTTCAGATGGGTTATATTGCTGGTGACTTAATTTTGTGATGAGAATATCACGAGGAAGTTTTTTCAAGGTTAGTCTATTTGATTCTCTATTCTACTTGCTTTCCTCTATCAACATTATGATGAACAAATCACAGCTTTTTAACCCTTAACGGTATCTACATACCTTGAAGACCAAAAACAACAACTCTAATTTTTTCCTGAATGCTTTTGAAATCTTGCTACCCGTCACAAAACCATATGGCGCCAGAATCAAACTGACATTCTAAAGACCTACAGACCACTCTCAAGATTATAAGTTCCATAATACATGTGCAGTGATCGCTACATCACTAGCGAGGCAGAAACCTCTCCTTTGGCATTCTAAACAAACAGATACAGACGTTCGAGCTTTATTATTCACATACACTAAGCACTCCGTTGCTAACAAACAGTAAAGTTTTCTTCATTTCAAACCAATTCATAATCCGAATCTCCAAGCCCAGCAAGTCCCAAGAAGAATTCACTCAAACCCCATGCACCTGGATCCGGAACTTGTTCGAAGCCAGTACCGCCAATATACACAGTTCTTCCTAAACTAGCTTTCATTCCTTTTGTGCCCTCAGCGCCTTTCCTGGATGCTTCAGCTGCTTTCTTGATATCTCCCGTTTTCTTTAGTGTCTCAACAAATGGATATAAGGCATCTACTAAAGTGCGATCTCCAGGTTTCGCTGGTGTATATCTTGAGAGGGCTTCAGACGCAGAATGTAATGCCTTTGCCCAAACTTCTGGAGTTGCTTGTCCAGCAGAAGCATTTTCGCGAAGAGCAGCCAAAAGAGAGTTTAGGAAGATGGCATATAGAGCCCCAGAAGTGCCATCCATGGTATTTTCGACCACTTGAACAATTTTTGCAAGATCGACAACAGCATCACCGGATAGCTTCTCCTTCGAGATTGTTGATAACACGGCTGTAAAATTTGTTAGCTCGTAATGGATTCGCAAGATTGGCACACTTACATTCAGCTCCTCTCTTTAGACCAATACCGCAATCTCCATCCCCAACCACTGTGTCAAATCGAGTGACATCGGGTTCTGCTGCAATGATTCTCTCGAGTCCAGCGGTCAAAGCTGTCTTTGTTGCTTCTGGGTCTAATCTCAAACCACTGGGTTTAACCTCCTCTTCAGCACCAGCAGAGCCAGTTCTAGTTTCTGTAGATTTAGCCTCCCATGTTTCTTTTCTAATAGGAGCTGCCCATCCAGTGGCCTCAGTCGATGCGTCCAATAATTGTAACATACTGGGTCCACCGATGTTTGTGTTGACAACATTAAGAAGCGATATACTAAATCCAAGACCGTTCAAACTTGTCATATAAGTTCCGGCAAGGATTCTGACTGGCTTGATGTTATAGGACTTTTCGAGCTGACCTACGACTTCTGCCGTGATACCTCCCAGCTCTAGCACGCTAACACCACCAAGATTGTTGACTAGAAGAACGACTTCATTCGAGTTTACGTTCAAAAATGCTCGATCCTTGTCTTTCAAATCCAACAATTGTGTAAGCATTCTTTTGACAAGCTCGGGCAGATCAACCTTGGCCCTACCGCTACCAGGCTCATTGTGAATTCCCATTCCAATCTCGAGTTCCTCGTGAGCCAGGCTCTCCTCGGAATTTGGATTGGGAGGTGCTCGGCCGGGAACATGAACATGGTCTAGGGAAGCTCCCACACTGACGATATTGTCTGCTGTTAATTTTCCAACCTTATAGACGTTCTCCAAACTAGCACCCGTTGCTGCTAATGCTCCAGTGATCTTATGTACCAGTACTGTGCCTGCAATACCTCTTCTGCCAACTTTTCCAGCCTTCTCACGACCAACTCCCACATCGTCTCCAACTACCAACATCTCGACTTTCAAACCCGCAGCCTTCGCTTTCTCAACGGCCATACCGAAATTCAACACATCTCCTGTGTAATTCATGACCGTAACCAAGATTCCTTTCTCGGTATCAACTCTTGACATTACACATCTGCGAATTTGCTCGGCGCTCGGTGAGGCAAATATAGTACCTGCAACAGATGCTGCGAGCAATCCTTCCCCCACAAAGGCTCCGAAACTAGGCTCATGCCCACTACCTCCACCAGATATTATAGAGACTTGAGATTTGTGGCCTGGTCGTCTGTAGATGATTTTGTTTTCTTCGTCGAGAGCGACGGAGGGGTTTGTGAGGGTGAGAGCATGGAGAGCGGAGTTCACTAGAAGAGTGGGATCATGGATGAAATGTTTTGCTGCCATTGCTTATTATTGTAGTTGAGGATGGCAATTGAGGAGTGCTTGCCAGAAGTTGTTTGGATTGGAGCGGGATAGAAGAGGGAGTATAGAATAGCTATGAATTATGATGGAAAAGCTGTGAAGCACATGTAGGAAAGCTATCGAGTGAAGACTAAGCATATACAGCAGGAAACGGGAAGTAGAGATATAAGAAAAGCAAAGAAAAGCAAAGAATATCGTAGAGGGGCGAAAGAAGCTAGCCAAGACGGATTAAATATGCATATCTTTTCATCACACCACTGCAATCTTTAGATAAGTTGGCTCGTTGGACTCAAAGATCAACAATTGGAAGCGGGGCATTCGAGGAAATGCGGGGTAGAAAGTAAGGATCAGCGACAGGCACGTATCTTTCTCGTGGGGGACCCGAGCCGGCAAAACCGTGGGGGTTACCAAAATCTTTTTCCGAACCACTAAAGATCCTCAATTTCATAAGCTCTATTCAAGCTTCATCCACCACTGCCATCTCTTTTGACCTTATCGTTCCCGTTCACTCCGAGACAACAAACACACCGCAATGTCACAAATCTCACTCGTAGCCGTGCCAGGCCAACTTCTCGGTCCTAGTAGCGAACATCTCCCAGGTCCAGGCACACATATCCATTCCTCGAATCTTTACGCCTCGATCCTCGGACCCATCAAAACAGTAGCACCGCCCAAACCTAGCTATCCCCAGAAACGAGCCACGAAGATTACACCTGCGGCACCCGCACCTCTCTCTACTATCTCTATTGAAAGAGCTACGCTCACTGGAGACAAGGCGGAGATTTTACCTGAAGTAAATAGTACAGTTTTATGTCGCGTTACGAGAATTACTCCACGACAGGCAACAGTTGCGATATTAGTTGTGGGCGAAACAGTTTTGGAGGGCGAATGGCAGGGCTTGATTAGAGTGCAAGATGTGAGGGCTACGGAGAAGGATAAGGTCAAGATCTTTGAGAGTTTTAGACCAGGGGATATTGTGAGGGCTGTGGTGGTGAGTTTTCTTCATGGTTTGTGGAGTTCATTTAAGAGGACTATCTGCTAATGGTATAATGATGGCAGATTTCATTAGGTGATCAATCGAATTATTACCTCAGTACGGCGAAAAATGAGTTGGGAGTTATTATGGCGACGAGTGAGGCTGGTAATGCAATGTATCCGGTCAGTTGGAAGGAATATAAGGATCCGGAAACGGGAGCGAGTGAGAGTAGAAAAGTCGCGAAACCATTTTAGATGGTGGGAGAGGGGCAACAGGTCTTTTGACACCTGTTGTATGTATAAGCATAGCGTATGGCGTCGAGGCGTTCGTGGACATAAGGACATAATGATATACCAATTCACATAAGTTTATGAACTAGTATTTGCTATTCGCTGTATGGTGCTCATATTGTATCGGGCCAGGAAAATAGTACACAGGAACTTGCTAGGCAGTAAATAGGTGGGCGCAAAGAAGATATATATGTAGCTAGATTCACTTCCCATTTTTTGTTAGATTTTATTATTCATGTATATCCTCAAGTGAGATCAACATGAACGTTTCTATCATTATCTCTTGTGTAGTCCCTTACGCCCAGAATCTCATTGGACAGCCATAATCAAATGCACGTTGATTCAAGAGGAAGTCTACACCACAGGTTATCTCACGAATTTCATGTCGAACGAATTATCCGGATATTTCATACCGAAAATCTATATTCCGTGAACGACTTTATGTTTTCTTCTTTTGAGGAGTTGAGTTTTGTGCATATCCGACATCTGGAAAACTTACTTGCTATATCTGGATGTAGAGGCGCGGCAGGTTGCACTGTCGTATTTCTAGTCGTATTCATGTTTACATATCCGTGTTTTCATCTTCGTTCCTCAGTCTGGGGTCCTGCTATGTACATAATGGCTAGGGGGTGGTGCAGTGGTAACAGCCTCGGGGAGTCCGTTTTTAACAAAATCAGCTTGTGACTGGTTTTTCTGTTGAGCTCACGACCGCATTACTAGCAGATCGAGCGAGAATTTACGATTTTATTTTGTACTTCTTAGTGCGTAGGAGGGGTGCGAACTTTGAAGATCATACAGTCATAGGCTGAATTGTTGTTGGTTTAGAGGGGAAGGAAATGAATTGGGACGGAGATGGAGTGGTTTGGAGGGAGGCGAGGGAAGAGACGATGGGGTGATCGCGTATGTTGTTTTTGAGCTGTATGAGTGAAGTCTTTTGGCTTTTGGATTGAAGAGCTGTATGACAAGTAATTGTGTTATCATGATTGTAGATTCCCTTGTTTGGCAAAACGTCCCAAGTTTCCGAATGTGGCGTTTGCTGCCGAGTTAAAAATTCATGAGAATCGTCCGAAGGTGATGCGACATATAAAACGCCGATTATATCAACAAAGAAGAGTGGGCTAGATGAAGAAAAGACCATTACATTGAGATAGGCCTGTCAAGGAAGCACTTCATCTTGAAGTACATGAAGGAAGTGGAAGAAATTTAAAGGATTGGTAGATATGCAACAAAATTATTCCATGATGAAAAGTTCTGCTAGAGGGGAGGGTTTGTGCTCGTCGATCCATACCTTGCTTCCCCTGATTCATTGACCTATTCTACCTCTAAATTATCATCACATACAAGACGAAGTCTTCGGCCCAAAATAATCCCTTCGGCAAGTACTTTTTCGGACTGCGGTGCCCTGCATATCCATTGTCTCGAATACATCTAGATTTCCAAACCACTGTGTTTGTTAGGTTTCCGATGTGAGAGAATCGTTCTGACTTTATTTACGGATTGAAAAGAGAGGTCAGGACTTACTTGAGGTGGTTTAGCATTAGTAAGTTCTAAGGTGAAGAAAACGAGAAGAGTGCAGAGAATCAGACCGGTGTCAAAAGCGGCGGAACTTATGTAGTTCTCTTCACCAATTATCAGACTGTGTTCATGACAGAAACCCCTGATTCATATCACAACTCCTGAGCCCCCCAGATATAGCAGAGAGAAGACATACATAACCTTCCCACCATCCCCTCCACCATCCCCTCCACCTTCTCCTAATCCAATACTGGAACACGAATCCCACTAATCCCCAACACAAATACTTATATCCAGTAGCTGGAGGTATCAGCTGTAAACCTCCAAACATGACAGGGACAATGAGATATTTAAACAAAGAACGAGGGTTCGCTCGTCTTACAAAGTATGTCAAGATTGGAAGCAAAGCACCGATTAGGAAATAGCAGAGTGAAGGTTGATAGAGAGGTTCGGGGGAGGAAAAGATACGCGAGGGACCGATAACGCCCCAGATTATACTGGTGGTGAAGTATATTGAGGGTCCTGGACATGTATAGAAATCGTTTTGGGTGCGAGTACAGATTCTGAGATAGAGGTGTTGGGATTGTGTTTGTTATTTTGGGGGTTGGAGAAGAAGGAAGAGTATTGTAAGATGGAGCAAAATACCAACTCGAGAATATGAGAGATTACCCAATTCATTACGGCAATCTGAACGATTGAGGACCAGAAAGCAGCTACACACTCCGCGAAAAACATTGTTCTGGGTGTAACTTTGAAATAATGACCTAGTTTAAATCTTGTAGAAAGAACTAGGCTTGGGTCATTATTATGTAGCCTATAATACTTATTAACAATCAATTTTAATGGGATGCCGAATATGATTCTCACATCATACAATTCCCCAAAGGGAGATAGAAACTAATCATAAGCCTTGAATAGCATCAAAGCCACTGGACGACCAGGCAACATGTACCCAATGACAAACTCGGTAAAGACATTCAGTCCGATTTGGATATTGATCGTGGCGAATATGATACCAATAGGTAATGTCCAGATAACAGGAATAGCAACACAAACTATGAAAGCCCACCAAGGAAAATGTGTATCCCAGACGAAGATGACCACGAAAGGAAGTGCGAGTATGATGACTCCGAGAGTGATGTACCACCTGTGTGTGAGTTCATCAAAATTGTGGGATTTTGAAGTAAAATTGGGGAGGATAGCAATGATGAAAGAGCGAACTGCCAATCCGGTGCATCTTTATACTTCTTCGTGAGTTTCATGTGAATGTCATCATCTTGATCTCGAGCAAGTTTCCATTGTCTCGAAATGGTTTTGCCCTCGCATCTAGGTAGATTATTAACCTAATAGCTTCTCAAAATTCCCGCCTCGACTCGGGTTATCGATTAAAATTTAATAGACTCACAAAATTATATGAACAATAATACTACTAATAGCCGCAAAAGAGAATCCTACAGCAGCAAAGTTTAATCAACCCCATCAAAATTCCAGAAGCACATCAGAACAGATCCTACCGTAATTCAACGCAAACCCCCGTTGACAAAAACACCGGCGAGTATTTCCTGTACAAGCCCTCAATAAACCCATAGTTTGCAGTGAGAATTCGATTGACA
This sequence comes from Botrytis porri, assembly GCF_014898465.1. Lineage (NCBI taxonomy): Eukaryota > Fungi > Ascomycota > Leotiomycetes > Helotiales > Sclerotiniaceae > Botrytis > Botrytis porri. The sequence goes on from NW_024066078.1 coordinate 1,506,695, forward strand.
TTATATGGCTTCGCCATATTGTCATAGCTGTGCGAATCGCTGATGGAAAGATAATCCGCATATCACTTTCCTGTATTATGGACACCTAGTGAGCTGATGGCGAAGACAAAGAGACCGATCAGAGTATTAGCGATGGCATACCAGGGACTATGAGATACTGCAGATGCGATTTTATATCGCTTAAAAAGGAGTTTACGGTATCAATAGCGAATACAAATATCCACTCACAACAGTCCAACCAAACGTGATGTAAATTAATCCCAAGCCCGTCACCCCACCTAATAGTTGATTGACAACTGAGGTTTGCGGTGCAATCCAGCATGCAAATATACAGTATGATAGGCCTCGAAAGATCCAGCCAGGGAAGGAATACCATGTGAATGAACCTGGAGTATTGAATAAATATCTTCTATCTGCTGACTTCGACAGGAGATAAAAACATACCACTCATGATATACATAAACCATCTATATTTCGATATACTCCAACCATTTGTTTTTGCTGGGTCAGAGGGACTATGATTATGTAGACTACGATCCATATTCAGGGGGAAAAGTCAGCAAATATCCACAAATACAAATTCTTGTCCTCAAATAGTTATTTCTGCTTTTCTAACTTCTAATAACAAGGCATACTCTTACAAACCTCAAAGATCAGAAGAAAAACCATAACTCACGCATACGTCAACGCACAATCAACCAAAACACCTTGCCAAATTATCGCCGCAGGCCAAACCAACCACCTCCTACAAATACCCGCCAATCCAAACCCCAACGTTTGATTCGTAACCGCAAACAGGAGTTGAAATATCCATCTATTCAAGAATAAACATATCAGCCCTCCAATTCCCCATCCTCATTTGTCGATCTCATATGTTCCAACCCTTCAAAATAATCCACCCAACCCATTGGAACATGAAAGTAAAGGGAAAAAAGATATCCAAACCTCTGCCCATAAAACACCTGTCGCGCAATAAGTATATCAGTAGCATATGTCGACGCACCCGCATACCCCGCATTCGCCATCACAACCACAATCGCATGTTCCTTCATATTCCACTTCCCCTCTTTCAACTGAAAATTCCACATTCGAGCTCCGCAATCGGGGAGGCGAATCTTCCAGCTCCAGTCTGGCACGACGAGATCCCAGGCTTTGCCTAGGGGCCAGGTGACCAGTTGTACGCACTGTTCGGGATTCGCATCGGTATACTTACTTTTTGTTCACTGTAATGGGAATCCGGGGTTTCGATTAATGGAGAGAGGGGAAGTGATTAGGTGGTAAGAGAGGTTCTGTGAGGAATCCAAGCGGAAAAACTCACAACTCTAGTAATAGCAATACTCGGACTCCTCAAACTAAACAGACAATTCACTCCCCCTCCCACCGTCGTAAGCGCTGACCAAATACACCATGCTCTAGTCGTGTTACATGGAAGAGATTCCTCGTCTATCTTAATGCTTTGGCATTACATTTCACCTTTGATTTTAAACTCTAACATGCACTTCATGACCAAAATTTTGATTTTTTTCTTTCAAACCTATTTCTTTTAAGCTTAAGCATGGAGATAGAAATTTGAATAGATACCTACCTGTATTACGCACCGTGGCGCGAACTTGTGGATACGGCGAGTTCAAGGAAATATCAATAGGTATTTCCAAATCTTTCTCAGGATCGATATCTAGGGAAATAGACGTACGGGATGGGATTGATCAGATGAGGAATGAATCAGGAAGATTGGGATCAAGCGAGCGACGAGACGAGGAAAGAATAAGGGGAACCGGGAAACTAGTCGTGGCTGAGTGGGATTCTTGATCGTGAGATGACCCCTCATTTGGTGTCCAGCGTTCATCTACTTCATTTTCTAACTTTGAAATCTTGGCTTTCAAGCGTTTGCGTAAGAAACGAAAATGGCATACTGTCTATTCCAGCGCGAACATGAAAGGGGGCTCATAAATTCACGGTCTGCAAGATTCAACATGATGGAATTGTGTATTTTACTGTGTATCAACACTCCCAAACCAGGATTCCGTAGCACATGTCACGCAGCTACGAGAGAGAATGCAGGCCTTGACCAATATGTTCATGATGTTCTCCAAGCTGAGCTTGGCTTGCTATCCACTCTACTGTGAGCAGGGTACCATATCTGCATTTAACATCTGATTCAGTATATTGTCTTGGAGAAGGTATAACGTCACTAGAGTGGATGGAAGTTGTGCGATTTTTGTTATTGGAGAGTGCGCCATGAAGATCTTTACAGCCGAAATTATGAGACAGTGTGACGCGTTTGTTTTGAGAGAATTGCGTCGCTTGTTCGACGCATGATCACACCGGAGTAATGAGTGTTACTCCTGCACGTCATTTGTTATCAGATGGAAGTGCATGATCTCGGGAATCGAAGGATATGTATTTAGCCGTCATTCCAAGAATTGGGGGCCACGTTATACATAGACATTGAAGAATTTCTCATGATTTGAAACAATAAACTATTCTATGACGTCTGAAAAATTGTGAATGATTGCGCAAGCCTATTTAATAATGAAGAGGAGAAATTTCTAGAAAACCGGCACAGCCCAGTTTCTCCAATTCTCCTCTCAGCCTTGTAACTCTACGGAGAAGCAAGCTATCTCAGAAGTCCTAGATCGGCATTGCACCATCGCCCAGCACTTGAGCAGATGTTCTTAAGGCAAATATCTCACCCGCGTCGGCGAGATGGAAAAGTGAGGCGAACAATAAACATATATTGTGATCAATGCACGAATAATTTACAATCATCCTCTGAGAATCTCACGTCTTCGGGATTCCGGGTTTGGACCCGCCGAAGAACCCGTCTTGAATTCTTGGGTCTTACATACATACAATCCTCGTGAGTCTTTTCACGGACTTACTAATCTGCGTTTGGAGCCCGCAGATTATACCTCAAGTCGTGATATGATTCCTCAGTTCGTACGGCTTGATGTGTCGACAAAACCAGTTAATTCCGTTATTATACAATAGTTCACCGAATTTATTCCTGCCGTCCGAGGAGGATGCAGTCAGCTAATAATACATAGATGCCTTAATTGCCTCGCCAAGTGCCAATAGCAAGGCTACTACAACGCCACATTTCCAGGATTTTTTTACGAAAACGACCCCATTGATCTGGCCATCAGCAGGCCTAAGTTTTGATTAGGGTCTCGACAAGATTGATAACAACCATGATGGAATGATTTGACGTGGTGAGTAAGCTGTAGATGACAGGAATGAAGGATTGCCTGACTGATATGTTCTTATCATATGAGCCTCTAGTGCGAATTCCTATTGATATCGGTGGAGATTGTGAGATTGCACGGAGAGCGTCAACCGCTAAAATGTAACAATCATGAAATTGAGTAAGTTTGATAAGGCTTTAAGAAATGCAATGTAACTCGACGTCATCAAGAGAGCAAATGGACCCTGCAAAACCTATCCGTTACATTGTTGTTTCGCCTTGAAAACGACGATTTATCTAAAGTCCATTCGCCCGGAATCAACTATAGAACTCCCGGAAACCTTCCAGTGCAGGATATTTCTGTAATTTGAAGAAACGGGCCGTGATGGCCCCCTTGCAGCTGTTGTATTTGTATATCATTAAGCGACGGCTATATCTATGAAATAGTTCATGCAATACCGTTAAGATCTATGGATGCACGCAGCAAACTTGTGGCGTGGTCCGAAACGTGGGGCTTGAACTGTCCTTTTCATGACTATGTCTGCGCATGACGATAGACCTCACGATATAATTTGCTTGACATAGAATAAAATGAATACATTTTTAATATCGCTTTTAAAACTTAGAAGTAATGGCATCTCGGTCAGCAGTTGATTCATTATGCCGGGTCGATATCTCGATCAGCCTTATGCCTTTTTCTTACATCCAGTAGCGATCACTTGATCATCACTGAGATAGCCTTATCAAGTTGCTACCCCGCAGTCTCCACACCAATAAACACTGAAAGAGCCACGCGATGGTAGATCTAGCACAAGAATGGTCATGGGGCTCTTTTCACAACGATGCAGCCTTCTAGACTATACCGTGCGGCTTGCCATCGCAAGATTGTACTTCAATCTGATAAAGCAGAATAGGAAGGCAAAAGGCAAAAACGTAATCGACTTTTGGTATATTCGAGGCACACTCAAATGATAACAGGATTTTACAGCCATGCCTGAAGATTCTTGTGGAAGAAAACGTGAGACGCCCCGGCTTGACGCTAGCTTTGAACTTCTAGTCAGGTCTATTCCTGCGATGCAAGTAAGATTTTAGATTGTTACCTTCGTGTTCCTTCACTCTGTGGAGAACAATGAGAAAGACAATCTTAGAAGCAGCTCCCACTTTCAGTAAAGAGCTCAAGGTTTCAATTGGTGCGCTTCTTTTGCGGCAATAATTGGCGCGACAAGGCTGAACGTCCAAGTAAGCAAGCCTCCATCCGTTTAGGGATAGTCCTTCGAGAAGAAGGTCAGCCTAAGGGCTCTAGAGTTGTTCCATGGACTGTAGCATTGATTTTCTAGGTGTGCCTTCCTTCCAGGTGATAAATAGAGAGAGAAGAGAAGCTTTCGGAAAGCCTTCAAAATTATGACCATCTTTTATATCGACGAGGACTTATTATCCAAAGATTAAGCCGCACGCATCCATGGACCTTTCAAACATGAGTGCGTAAACACAAGTTCAAGGAAGGCTGGATCGATGAAACAGACGACGCCTTCCAAACTAGCCAACGGAATGCAATACTGCTTTCAAGTCAGATAAAAATGTACCCCGGTTAGAGAGATTCTGATAAAACGCCCATTTCCTTATTCTTGCTAAGAAATTCGGGGCGTCGTAAATTCCTAATGGTGGTGGTGGTCAGAGATATATTATCTAAATTGATACGTCGTAATCGCGCATTGTCAGTGACTTTTGAAGATACTTCTAATTGGCCAGAAGTATCGGTATACTTACCGCAATGACAAGATCGAAAATGCACTTAAGTTTGCCTAAGCCGTACCGCAATAAAGAGCCTGCTGATTAGGCTATTGAGCTATTTTATAGTGTACATGCACCATGTCATTTCGGGGCTAATAGATGAATAGGCTAGAATCCGTGGTGCCAACGCCCTCCAACAAAATCAAAGCAATAACCTATGAGTAAGAAAGTTAGAGGGGTCTAATGCAGCTCGAGTCGCGTTCGACAGTTATAATCACTGTCTACCACATAGAAGAAAGTTTTGGTCGAGAATGCTGTGGCACGCTTCTAACTTTAAATTGAGCCAATGTAGGTGTATGACAGATTTTGTAAGTAGGGTTACACTCGGTTAAGTATACATTACCCGAATCAGCCGAATCAACCGAAGTACCGAATTTGCCTCGTCGGTTGGTATTTCGGTCTGAATGTCGCATTTGGTATCCCGTGATTCGGGTTAGATTATTGCAAGGACGGCGTTGCTATGAATACCCTTGTATCGTCCTATATCCTTCGTAGATAAATTTGAAGCTCCTTTATTTGGGTTCTTGCTGCATAGGGTTGCTTGCTGAATGGATCAGTAAAGCAATTCTCCGGAGAGCATAAAATTTGTTCACAGCAACTCACTCAAAATGGTTTCACCAAATTTCAAAACCTATCAATATGTGCGTAATTCATCAATCGTAATTCTCATGTCTGCATTACAATTGAAATATGAGAAATCAGCCTTGATAGCCAGAGTCAAGAAGACTAAAAAGAAGAATCGAAGAAGGAAACAAACGTATGATATGTTTATTCTCATAGGAGAGTGAAGATGACCATATCAACATGCTTCGATATTTGGATCATGAATGAAACCAAATTCCCCATCCTGACACCAAATAAAAGACCATATATTATTTGGATGCCTGAAAGTTCGTACCACCACCGCCGTTCACAAAATTGTCCGCGAGGACCACTCTCTAGGCACTGATTTCTTCCTGATATCTCAGGAAGTGTGTGAAATGACTTCCCCTGAAGGAATCTGCACATCTCATCAGGCTCTATGTACTTCTGAAGTCACGTTGCTGTAGCACATACCAACAATTTGGTAGGGTACTATCATCATCAACCTTGTATGGTGTCCTCCCAGTACTTTAGCTTGCTTAGATTTTGACTGATATCCTTGCTTCTTCTGTGGCTCAATCTTTTGGAGATGTATCTGCCGCAGTCATCGTGGCCGACGACATGTCTTCTTCAGCGTCAAGATTAGTTTCTACGGTTGACCAAGTTTCTGTTCTTGGAAGGCTATCATTAGTAGTTGCTGAAGCAAAGGTCATGGATCGAGATTTTGAAAACTCCATCTCTGTATCACTATCCTGGACAGAAAATTCTGGCTTGGAACTATCGAAGGTGATCCATGGGCCAGCATCAGCAATGCGACAAGCTAACCACAGTATGCGTTCTTTTCTTTGCTCGAGCATAGATGCAAGCTCGTGATATTTCTCTTCTTCATCAGTTTTCTCATTGAGAAACCATTTTTCGGGGAAGTATTTTTCTGACCATAATAAACCGCGCATTCCGTAGTCTTCCGGGAAAGGCCGGACGTCGTCCTTCTCTGGTAGTGGAAACTTATCATCCTCAATACGGCTGAGGGACTTGTAAGATTTCAGTAACGTATTGAGCATGATTGCGAGAGATTGCCATGGAAACGCCGGTGCCAAAAGATCCATTGCACCCGAAAATTGAGACAGACGAAACAAGAAAACAAGAGAAACATGAATAAACGGAAGAACATTTGGATCGCCTATTCTTTGCAGTATGATCTCCAATGTAGAATAACTGAGGTTCTGTGCGTGTCTGAATGCTATCATAGAAGGAGAGGACTCGTCCCGAGACTCGTCCCGAGACTCGTCCATATCAACGTCGGCTTCTTTAGCTGAAGAAGGAGCAATAGCTATCATAAGAGGGTTTTCTTTAGACGCGAAACCTAACATTGCAACGTTATTGGAGATAGCAATGTGACAGCCTTGCTCCATGAACTTTTTGGTTACTCGACCAATTTGGCTATCAAGTAGCGCGAGGAACTCTTGTACTGCGGGTTCAAACCTCTCTATGGATCTGTTTGTGAATAAACGTCCATGGGCTCGGATGAACGCAGTATCTAGAGGCGGTAATCGATATTGGCCGTGCCCATTCTCGGTATGAAGGACAGGGTCGAAAAGTGTAAGTATCGATTCTCGTGCAGAGGTGAAGGGCACTACAACACACAAAGATTTTGCATAGTAATACAATTGTTGGAGAGCATTTGGGCGTGCTAAAATAGCAAGGTGGTGATATAGCCTACCAGTCGTCGGGGCTTTATCGGAAGCCTTTGCATACCAGTGACGTGCGACACCAGTCCAAACCTCTCTATCTCTGATATCGTCGTCCTCAATGGCCATTCTGTATCTTCCTAGATCTCCCAAGCACTCGATCCAAGTATCTTCGAAAGCTGGTACTGTTTCGTATAACAATGCCATCATCGAATATGCTAAATATATGAATGCAAGCATGTGGTCAAGCGAGGCAGGTAGCCGATGTCTGAGCAGTTCTAAAAAGGAATGGATACCGTGCCGCCACATTCTAGCAGGCATAGCATATTTTGATGCTAGTCTACGTAAAGCTGGACTTGCAGATGGGTGTTGAGAAGCCAGGAAAAAGTCATGATGCTCGTGAAGTAAAGTGCGATGCAACGCAATGAGGGCTTGCCACTGCTCATTATTAAGCCTTGGTTGCGTGGGAGGGTCACCCTGCACAAGCGTAGCTTGCTTATTATCAACCTCGATACATTTGGCTTCAACCATTACAAGTCCAGCATATATGCCTTTAACCTCTGCTACAAGCTGCTCTTGAGAAATGGGCCTTGTCTCTGGCTGAAGAATAATATTGTACTCTTCACTTTGAGATCTTGATTCAATTTCCGGCACTGTCCTATTGGGTAAGATTGCGGATGGGGTATTGGCCTGAACATGATGATGCTGTTGCTGCTGTTGTTGCTGTTGATGGTGGTTCATATGTGGTGCTGATCGAGATGTACTTTGAGGTGCAGATGGTTTCGCAGTTCTTCGATTCGCCGGTCTGTACGCTTGAGCTCGAGATCTTGAGGCTTGAATCGAGGCAATGTTGGAGGGATCAAAGGATGACCTCGTGAATGGGGAGTCTTGATCGGGAGTCCAGAGTTGTCCCTTTGTAGCCTGTCGTCGAGTCTCCGTGTCTTCTGCGGAAATTGGTCCAGAAGTCGGTCGAGCTAAAGATCTTCGCGGTGGGGGTGAACTTGAGTTTTCTCGGAATGGTGATGCTGAACCTGCCGATATACCATCTCCGACGGCAGCTCTTTTGCGTGGCTGATCTGTTGTGATTTCTTCATCCTCCATCGTATGAGCCTCATTTGATCCCAAGTTCAAAGCTTGAAGGCCAGAAAGCGCTCGAGTTGGTTGGGGTGAATTTAAGGGTCTTTTAGACTGTAAGTGTGGAGATGGTGCGTCTGCTTGAGCAGTAGACGCCTCATTATTTGAGGGTTTCCGAGATTGAGAGTCATCTTTTGTCGGTCTTTGTGCTTTAAGTCAGCCTTACTTTTCCTTTTGATTGGTAGCACACAGCCCTGCATGATGTCGCCCCCACGAATGTAATGGTCAGCGGATCTACTAACCTCTTCAATGCACTGTTACTCTCAAAAGATTTTCGAAATTGCTCCAATTCATCTTGATCTGATGGAATCTTATCCTGATGCTCTTTTTCTGCATGGTTCCATAAGTCTGTTTCGGAATGACATATCTTGCGCTCCGGACAATATATGCAGGCCCAGGATTTCGTTGTTTTGGTGTTTCTGCGCTGGTGTTGTATCCATAGATCGCTTACATCTGCTTTTGGTTTGTGCATTTCTGGATTCTTGTTAGTACCATATCGAGATTGATGCCGTCGAGACATGGTTAGAATCTGAGGGGGAGTTTGGGTTATTTCGACATGACATTGACATACCGGGCTGGATTCGGAGTTGGGCAACGGTCTGATAAGGGATTGGACATGTGCCTCGAATTTAAGGTTTCGATCGTGACAAATGCATACAGCAGCAGGAGTGAATCAATTGGAGATAGGACTCATTGAATGTTCAAAATGCATAGTAATAGAATAGAATCGAGTACGCTTCTTGATGAAGGAAAAGATATATAACCGTTCAACTGCATCCCATTGATACATATAGATGGAATTTGAGCCTCATGAGAAATACTGAGCAGGGCTGGTCCCTTTCCAGGCAATTTGCGAACCATCTACGGACTATTTGCGAACCACAGTTTTCGGTGAGTGTCTTCCCCACCAGAAGCTACTTGTGCTATTTCAACCTAACTTAAACCAGTCACCGAACTATTCGATATAGAGAACTATGTATCTACCTGGGTAAGGTTTAGGTATGTAACCCACAAAATTTGATATAGAATTATGAGCCCTGTGAATATGCAATACAACATCCAAAAGACCGACTACATAGAAACACCTAGGTATGATAGGTACGTATGTTCATTCTCGAAGTACAAGTAATCTGTCCTGGATTGATCCAATTTGCGATTTTGCTGCTGTTTGGCATGAATATCATTCCTTCATTACCTACCAAGGCTATTGCTACCCACCATGTGAACCGATTTGCTTAACCGGGACACAGTTTGTCTATCTTAGTGCATTCGGATCGTCAAGGCGCTAAAGGTAAGTAATCCCAATCGAGCTCACACATCTAAACAGCTTACAGCTTTCAACCTGTCCCCGAAATCCCTTCAGCCCCAGTCTTGAATATATCATCCTTTCTTCATAGGTAAGGCTAAGTCCCTTTCGGTGGCCATACTTAGGTTCGCCTCTGTCGTCCAAACCATTGACCTTGTAGGCTAAACTCCCATATACTCGAGTTGACATAAGACCTCTATGCTGGGTAGATAACTGCTCAAGGGCTCACTTCTCCTTCCTTCATCATCAGACCTTGCCTCTACACATTTCACATTTACATTCTCGCAATCTATTCATCATTTTACGACTTACTAGCATAGATGCAGTAAGACAATCCGCCAGCGAGTTACCTCGTGTACATACTGTAGCGAGGTGATCTAGTAAGATGCTCAGCACTGCAATTATCTTTTGACGCTACACGACTGCTGTCGGATTTCTCGTTTATGCCCCTTTCCAACAACATTATCTCACACCTTATTCTCAAGATTGGAACCAACTCGTTTGGATTTCAGACTAGTCATTCCTCACAGAAAAATAGTAATTGACTCACTTTGCCTAACGACCTACCGACCTACAGTTGGATTATCATAATCGAGAAGGATTCAGATGATTAGGAACGGGCGCATTGATGGCGGAGTCTGTTTCAACAAGCCCATCACAGCTTCTTTGTCAAGGTCATTTCTCCTATTGAAAACTACGCATTTAGCACTTTAGAAACGCAAGGGAATAGACCATGAATTTCGTAACACTGTTCAGGAATTTAGGCGCAATATGACACAATTTCGGGAAGAGCCTTTGCCGAGTCCTTACCTGGTGACTAGGTACATTACTCTAAGTCAAAAATTGATATATAAAGCGCTTACCAGGTGACCATTTTTTCTAAGACTTAAGCAACTTTAAAATTGTTGTTTTATCTGCCTTCAATCCTCCATTACATATGAGCCTCTGTGAGCAAGTGCAGCACAGATCGCTTAGAAAACAATGATCGAAGTTAGTGAATAAAGTTTGTTTTCACCGCTCTGAAAATTTGAGTCTTTGATGCCTCATTCTGCGCTGAAAATCCATCAAGGTAGATGTGGAAGTGTCGCAACTCGGTATCGTATTTTCAGACATCTTTGGTATGTCATGCCGAGATTAAGGTCAGCGTTGATGCTATGTTTCTTATTCGAGTGTTCAAGGGGTGCTCCTTGTCGCGAATTCCTAGACTATCGTGATTGTTTGTAAAATTGCTTCTTTTCCCGGGCGATATCAGATTACAGGGCGGGCTGAATCTCAGATCTAATCGAACAAGACTATCTCAGTTGATCAAGAGCCTTGTCGTGATTCATGCGCAGCTCACTCCCCATTTTTAGACACAGCAAAACGGGAGGTCCAGGATACGCGACCAAAGTGATTCTCTCGGATGCTGAGTTTTGTCGAGCTTCATAAGCTGCCTACGAAGATATTGAGGCTGGGTGAAAGACGCGAATACTTTGCATTTGCATATGTTCAGCCACCAACTTGCGCAAGTGTTTGACAAAGCCCCATTTGAGACGAAATCGTTTCATGATAGTGAAACTTAGAAGTGGGCTTAAGAATGCTAGGTACCTTAAAGATTGCCCTTCTTTCTTTGTCGCGACAAACGCGCAGGCCCGGCATGCACATTTATGCGCGTTAGTGCATTCGCACACCGCGCATCTGCGCTTACCCATCTTTATCAGATCTATATTTGTGGTACAATTATGATTTCCAATTTCTAACTGTCATTCGTATAACTGGCGCATCAAGTCAGTAATCACGGGAGCATGCTTCTTGCCATGATTCCGTTTGTAAGCTCCCCTAAGTTAAATCCGGTTCCTATTGGAGACTTTCCAGAGCATAAGCGATGTTTGCCTTATAGTAGGAAGGTGACTTTTGCTTTATAATATCGTGATGATGGCATGGTAAACATGACCTGTTTTTGCGGACTTGGGCGTACCGGATCAGCCCGGAGGAGGGGAGTCAGCCTTCTGTCTAGAACTGCGTGATAAATTCTTTATCTTTCGATTTCTTCCGCTCGCTTCCCGCTCCTGGGGAATTGACTCTCGTCTATGCTCGCTGCAATTTGAAAGCACCTTTGCGAAAATTAGTCGTTCAAGCGAAGTGAAATTTCCATTTTTGTGTGTCGCAGGCAAATGGTGAGTCGACCAAATTTCCCGCGCAACCGAATTACTAGTGTGGCTGGTGGCGACACACGGTGGCGACCAATTAGATCGCTTTCCAAAACAAGCGTTAATGAATAAGCCATTGAGTGAACATATCAATCCCTGCTGCTTTCGGTACACCCGACTGAGGCTGTGGGATGGCAAAGAGTTTTGGAGTACCAAACATTTGAAAAATTATCTGCAGAGTTATTTATTCTTTCCAATGAGATTAATTATGCGAAAATCCTGATATTGGCAAGCTCGGTTTTCCACTTCTACGCTGGTAATCAAGTTCCGCTGAGCTTGGGATGCGCGAGGCGTCGCCACTACACTGCTCCCCTGAGAAGAAGATTTTCAGCACACTGGCCTTCGAATCATATTGTAATTTGTAACGACTCTTCGATCTACGGATACGTCTCTGATTACCATGTTGCCCCTCGGTTAATGACTCTATGCTCCCTCTTGGTTTGTCATACTGCATCCCGATCAGCTAACTAATCGAAAGAAGTGGTCTTAATGTCTACAGCATGATTACTGCCCATGGAAAGCCCAAGGCAACACTCAACACGCAATCCCCTATCCTGCTAAGGTTTGTTCTAGACTAATCATGTTCTCAAGACTGGCTGGCTGTCGAATACCAATGCTTAGATTACTATATTACAGTCCCTGAGGATCAACGCTGAGAATGTCATCTTTGTTATTCTTCGGATGACTGCGACCCATTAAAGTGACTATCACCAACTTTTTCATCCAATATCGGCTTGCTTAGGGTATGGCAGAGAATCGTATTCGTTTCAAGCGCGATTAGTTATAGCCAATGTATCAATTCCCCAGACACGGTGAGTATCGGTTAGTGCATCATCGCACTGTCCAGACTTGCTAGAATCTATCTAGCTTGTTCGCCTTTGCGATACCGTCGCATCGAGATGCCTGTTGCGCGTCGAGGTGCCCTTTTCAGCTGAAAGAGATTGGAAACGAAGTAGGCAACAGCATAGCTTGGAACGGTGTAGGAGACCGAAGACCCTGAAACCATGTTTATAGGGCCTGCCGTCATCGTAAAATTGCCCTCGGTGTTACTTTCTTGGCCGATCTTTGAGCCTCCTAACGAATGGTCACCGGAAACTGCTGCTGACCTGGACTGGGAATTATAATGACTCATTCAGGCAAGCTGCTGAATATTCATCTCCCAGGGTCCACAACACGGAAGTCCCATATTAGTGTTTTCAATATGACTGTTGAAACGATGCCTTGTGTCGATAGCTTGTGGAGCCAGTAGACATTGTTTGGTTGCGTGGAGGATAGTAGAAAGATATGAAATGCATTCATCCGTATATGTGGCTAAGAATTTTCAAACCCATGCTTTGCGAGTCCTTCAAAAATCCAGGCTAGAAATCCTCTGGTCAGGAACAGGATCGCCCCTTGGAATATTGAATCCTTCTGGCTGGCATTTTAGATTAAGTCAAATTTGAGTCCACTCAGGAATTCACTCAACCATGCTCAATACTTGGTCGATGATTGAGTTTCGAGACTCTCGAGACTCATGCTCATGCTTTGTAACACCGCTGGTGGCCACGAACCGCCTGAGATTTTAAGTGATTGATTTGCTGCCCCGAATGCACAAAGTTCCCAACTCTACACCGTACGGAACATTGTGAAAAAATAGCATCACAATATTGGATCGCGTTGATACGGCTTCGATGACGTCTGCTGTTTTATTTTCACTGATGATATGTTCTTCTTGCTACAAGTTGATGCCCGAATTTGCCTCGCGTTGTGTTAAAACAGCTCTTCCGATATTGCATGCCTGTGACCGCGCCCAATATGATAAATGATAGAAAGGGTAGGTTCATGCCCCATTAAGCTGGAAATCAGCATAAAACTATCGGTTATACCACTGAAGGTATAGATTTTGGCAAGTCAAGAGCCTCCCCGTTGAACAAATCTTCGCGTTTGGATCTTCTCGAAAGAGGATATGCCCGCCATATAATGTTGCCATACATAAGCCTAACTATAACCCGCCATCATTCCATTATCCGGGACGCGGGGTTAAACACAGCATCATTTCGATCCTACCGCACCAGATTTTGGGTCCGTCTAGTGGCCAAAGTTCATACATCTTATGGCTCTGGAGTATAACATTAGCACAAAGGAGAACTGCACAACATGACATGTGTACTACAGTATGGCATTACACGCGCTTTGAACCAGAATGCTGAGTGCTAAACCACACTGGTTAAAGACTGCATTGTACCAGGTAAGACAGTGTCTCCTTAAACATACAAAAATTGAGACATGACACTCCAAAAAGCCACATGTAGCACCAAATTCTGCCTCTGAATATTTATCAAACTGAATTGCTATCACTGGTGTCATGCACAACCCGACAAATGTCGTACGGTATCAAGTTGGAGAAACATGTTGCAGAACGTTAAACCAGTCCGACATGTACAGCATTGGAGTTCAATGAACTTCAATGTTGTGCTTGTACGCATAAATTCAACGCAGTAGTTATCGATTGAAGATACAAGCCAAAGACAACATGAATGGAGATCGTGTGTGACATAGCGAGAACTCAAAGGTGGGGGTTTTCTCGTAATTCCAACCGCATGGGTTTGTTTGATATCGTGTTCGTACGCCTCGAGACGCCCAAAGAGACGCCCAAAAATGCTTCATCGATCACGTCGCTACCGAGGCTACGTCATTGGTGACAAGAAGACTCATATCATCACGTGATTTACACAACAACATTTTTTGTGTTCATGGTTTTTAGAAATTTACTCCAAAAGCAAAGTCTTACAAAGGCTTACTGATGTCCACATATTTACGCTTAGGGCCAATCATTTGTGTATTTGCGGACCTCCATGAAATCCTCTCATCTTTCCGAGCCTACTGTGGTACTTACTCAAGTTCCAACTCGTGATGGGATATCAACGACCTCACAGCAATCCAAAGCACTCCAGCGCAATTAATGCACGTGGCAGGATGGAATGAATACAACAGTTGTTCCAATAAAACATTATTTCTGCTTCTCATCATAGTTGGTGAGTTGTAAAATTAATTCACATTTCATTTCTTCTTCGATACATCCATGATTTGATATAGGGCACGAGACAAGGCTGTTAACTTGGAAGCTCGTTTCCCCTATTCTTGCCGTGAGTGGATTTAGAATCAATTTGCCCTTTGGCATAATCGTAATTCAATCTGTTCGATGATGTGATTCTGGTTTTGAGAACTCCGATGTTTACGGTTTTCCTTGGGATCATACAATGATGGCAGATATCGTTGGTATTTTTTAGGCCACAAAGGATGAGATTGAATTTCTACGTTCCGACACGAAGTGCCATACAATACATATTACGACTCCACAATGTTAGCTATATCAAATGTATTTACTAAGCTTCGTCGCACTCCAATATCTGCTGGACACTGGAGTGGCTATGAGATTCTCCACTCCTTCAGCTTTGGGCGTTGAGATGCTTACGTTGGGTACGTTGGGTACGATGGGGTACCCAAAGAGTTTCTGATTATGGAAAGTATCACGAATTGGATTGAGACTTGATGTTGAATGTTTCGAAGTTTTGGCATACGGCAATTAAGCTACGATATTATCGCTTGATAATTGGGGCATAGTCAACAATCAGCTCAGCATATTGATATAAGGTTAATAATTTTCCATTCAAATGTTTTGGCAAATTCGGTCAGATTATGCAATTATATTCCTGATGGTGTCGCTTTGAGCATGTCTTTCAATATTAGAGTATTAGGCATCTTCTTACGAACTTAGAATCCAGGTCTCCTTGAGACGGCCCCATCTAATTGTCTTGGGCACCTCCTCTCCGGAGTGTACTTTCGGGTACATCGATTCAATGATTTATACCCGAACTCTATGGCAGTCTATGATCTGTCCAGACTCTCATCGGGTGGTTGATTGCCTTTTTGTAAGAGTGTCCAGCGATTGGCGATTTTGCCCGAGGAGACCACAATAATTGACTCTTGGGCTGAAGCCAGCGAGGAGGGGTCTTGAAGTTGAAAGCTTTCTGAAATTTACCAACGCAATTTAGGTGCATGTATGCAGGCTTTCCTGTCCTATTTTTCATTGTGGCTCGCTGTTCCTGCATTGTTGTCTCGCCCAGTCTCTCACCGCTAGTCTGTGTCGCTTTTCATATCAATGACTTCTCCGTATTGGGTTTCGGTGTATAACCTAAAGTCATGCATTTTATATCGCCTTAAACATGGACGTGGAGACACTGGCTGTCGAATTTACACGTGCGACGATAGAACTGCACTACCCTCCGCCGTCGCAATGCTAGGCCAGGCTGTCCTGAGATGTGAACAGCCTGCAATTGATATCTGCATCGTCGGTGAGTTGGTAGGGCTTCGAGTAGCATATCATTACCGTCTCGAGGTTAACAATTGCTAGGTAGAGATCATAGGCTTCGGCCCGAGCCTCTCGAACTGAGGTATTTCAGGCTTCCGATATAATCTGAAGATTGCCTTGTCAGAAGTTGAAATAAGATAGTAATTGAATTATGACTTGATAGCAGGGCGTTCATAAGCCTCATCCTAAATCTATTCCGCATCACGAGCAAATGATTTGCACATGATCTACGCATGATCGATCATTTCAAATAAAGGTCAAGATCAAACATTTCATTGGGAACGCAATGCATTACAGGGCGCCAAATACCGGCCAGTTATTCCCGCAGTCTCATCCGAGGATGATTGTGGTTCAAGGCGAGGTTATTTGGAACAACCCCAGCCGAGCAAGGAGGAGTACCCGAGGTGAAATGAAGGGCGTCACCCAAAACGTTATAAAGTGATAAAAAGAAGTAGCATACAGCGAGGCAACCAATTTCGTTGTGCATGTGAAATTGCGCTTCGATTAAAGACGAGGTTGTTGAAAGGTACATGTGTTATCTTAACCCCTGCTGCATTTACCAATCCCAGTTGAAGTATAAATAGGATAAATAACTGCTTGAATTCTATGACTATATTTCAAGTAATAGGGCATTAAAGCTGCACGTTTTTCAAGCACATGATTCGTGGATAATGTTCTAAAGACTTTGGCATTGTTTGTGGCTAATGATTGGCTCCTATTCGCTTCGACAGAAAGCTGATTAGAGCCTTAGATTCAAGTGTGGTTCTGAACTCAGGTTCAATCGGCAAATCGCTGCCTCGTTATTCCAGGCCAGTAAACATTACCAAGTCGAACGTAAACAATACTATTGTACCAGCACACTAGTATCGTGTATGCTAGCGCAAAGTAGATAGTAGCATGACTTGTGCATATATCATGTTACACACCAGTAGTCCATTTCAAACCCAAATTTATTCTAAAAAGCGGGGTGTAGTTACAGACTTCTTTTTTTAATCACGCCGATTGGCATGGCTAAAAGATCAGGAAAAAGCAGACAGATAACACAACATCAACTTCTGGGATGGTGATGTGCAAACCATGCGAATCGGGTGAGCGCATGAATCGGCCCTCTTAAGCAGTCTGTATATACCCGATAAAAAGAATTTCGGTGAATTGATTCAGATCTTTTCGCATGAAAAGAGGCAGAGGTCTCGTGTCAAGATGGCCAGGCCGCTAACAGTTGCTATGTGGATGACTCTCAGCCCATCAAAATAACATTCTGGAAGGATCTAGTGGCGAGAAGTTTGGCTAGGTGATGCGTCCCTAGGCAGATCCTTACGCCTAGTCTTTCTGAGCCTCGACTGATAATAGATCTGGCCAAAAGCAAGTTATAACAATCATGAGCACTGATTGGCACACCAAGTCGACGTGTAGGCTTCAGGATACAATTGCTTCCTGCTCGGCTAGGAACTCATGATTATGAGGCTAGAAGCTGAATAGCTGGCTTTCGCAATGACATCATGATGCTATCCTCGATTCGATCTCTTCCCTTTTTCTCGTGCGCCGTCAGAGAGGGGCGTAGCCAGGCTCTTTCGCAGACGTTCTTGGAGTGCCTAAACGTTGTTGGCTTTCTCGCGCGTTATTGGCCGATATTGAGAAGCGCAGTATCTTTTGTACCCAGTAACAAATAGAACCAAAAGTTGTTTGATAAATCTATTGTTGCCATATTTTGGCCCAATGTGATGCAATAGAAGCAAATTTTTTTCGTGATCGGGATGAGATTTGACATTATGTTTAGCGAGGACTGGTGAATGTTCTTCTGGTCTGTTGAGTTGATCTCATGTTGGAGAGTGCTAACAAGGTAGATTTAAACAGGTATATAACCTATTCAATGCTGGCCTGATTTGTTTGGTCTCCATTGGCTGTATTTTCTAAAGCCTCAATTGAAGGTATCATGAGATGCTCTTGCTCAGATTGATACCTCGTCAGTATGGACCTTCCATCACTGTACCCCCGAGTTGCTGATTAATGATGAATATCGAGACTAATAAGTAACATTTGGACTGTAGAAAGGTACCATGAGACAAGAACTCATCACACTCTGAGTTGTAACAAGAGAACAGGACCATAATACCAGCATATGTGGGATCAAACAATTATGATATGCAAGATGGATAGAGATCTCGCGGTTGATACAGAAAAATCAGAAGAGATGAGACTAGAGATGAAAGTTAGAAGCAGTCTTAAAGGAGTAGCATACAATCTTACCCACAAAGACTTTACCTGGGTAGGCACGCTTCACATACTTCGCATAGAACGCGGGTTCATACGACTCAGCAATCGGCTCTAATGATTTTCAACTGCCACCAACTAATATTCAATCTGTATTCGACTGTAAATTCTGTGCTAGGGGCTTGGTAGGACGTGGAAGGCTGCGATTCAAATCAATCTTACGGTGGATTTGACTCCTGAGTCCAATAATCCAGCTAAAGTTGATCCTGATGTGATTACAGGCGATAATCTTGGGTATTGATCTAGAACTTGGTATGACTTGAACTACAAGAACTTAGTCGAACACTTGATCGTAACCTGGACAAGTAAATAAATGTTCAACGGAATGATTTCAGTAGTGAGGAGAAAGTTAATGACATCGGATGAATCATTCTTGACAAGGGCCCCGATGACTCCGAGGGAGTTAAGACGTAAATACTCGAAGGGTCGGAATTTAGAAGTCGTGTTGAGGAAGGGGGTAGTCCTGAATTTCCAAAATTCTCATCTCTTCCCCTTCATTAATCTTTGCTCCTCATTCATAGTATATATCTTGAGAGTCAAAACATACTTCAAGGAGCTTTTAGCTAAGTTGTTTTCGGCATAGGTTCGTTCATTTGTACTATTTTATTCCTCGCGAAACACCGTCTCTCAAGATTCGCGTGTACTATTTATAAGCGGAACAAAGAGTGGCTCGATAGTTTGTATAGCTTAGGCAGTATTATATCGCTCCAGAACACTGAGGATGCTCAGTGCTTGGAACCTCCAGTGATGCTTGAGTCGAGACGGTGGTTCATGGGATTCTTTCCAGTGCACGGAAAACTCCTACTTCAATATACTAGATAAGGTTGATATGGAGGGTCCATTATAAAGACTAGCAGTGAGTGATTCGAGTGCAGTCTGTGGGGTAAAAAGGTATCTGCCGTCTCGATGTTGAATAGAATCTGTTCTCGGAAGTGAAGCTTATTAGACGCTGATTGAGACCAAACAGGAATCTCGTTCAACATCAGAAAAGTATAATAATATGAGGGAAGGGGCTCGACTTTTGCGTTGTGAAGGAGAGATAAAGGAGGACCATTGAGCATCGAACATACGGAATATTACGAACAGCACATCCTTCTACCATGAGGCTAGGTTTGACTACCAGGCAAACATGAAGTCATGATTGTATGAGAAGATATTGTAGCAGTTTTCGTGTAGCATCAGCACTTGGGAAACGGCAGTGCTATGCTATCATGGTGTGTAGGACCATGGTGCTCGTTTATCTACCATAGAACTACAGTCTTGGGAGTTCGGCATAAGGTATCACAAATTTTCGGTGTTACGAATCTCAGGCTGTCGTTGGTAGATATTACATAGGTCGAATTTGATGTTGTGTCAAAGCTCAAATCAGTTGTTTGCTTTCAGAGCTCGTGGGACACCAAGCAAAGAGTTGGCGTATATCACCTGAATGAATTCGCTTACAATCAACTCCATCTTTTCAGGCATGTTATTCTCCTTCCCCAAAATGGCTGAAAGACGACCGTTTCTTTGTCTGATCAAGCGAAGAGTTGCACAAGCCTCATGACTAGACGAAAGTAGATGCAGAGAACAATACAACTGACTGTTGGAAGACCATGTGTATGAATCTCGTCCATATTTTATCTCCAAGTCCCACTTCACACACATGCCAAGTATACCTCTTCGCAGGATAGCCATCCAATTTACACCTTCGTCTGGTAGAAACTTACCACGGTGACCTTCCTACATACTATGCACATGAACGGCTTGCTTCAAGCCCTATACCACTCAGGTTATTGGGGGAAATCATATGTCCGTGCCCTGGTAAGTTTAATATAGTATATCTTTAAGCAAGTTCGTATAAGAAAGGCCTGATACCCGAATGTTTTCCTGCCGCAGTTGCTTCTTAGATGGCCAGCATACAAACTAAAAAGCACCATTTACAGTACATTGTATCCAATTCAGTAACAAAATGTGAAGGAGATATCCAGGTATCTACTTTAACAATTCAATTCACCATGTAAGCATTATAATTCCTTGTGACTGTATAGAGAACTTGAAGTCAAAATGAAAAACGATGCCGCAAACTACACGAGAACCTCAACGATCAAAATTACTACCATGGGCAAAAATGCCTAATTTTGTAAACATACTAAGATGACGATATTCCAAAGACTAAAATCTTTGATGAATATGCTCTGCGCTATAACACTCAAGGGTTCCCGTATATAATCAGACATAGTCCACTGTATCGATGTAATGACTATCATATTCATCAATCATGATGTCGGAAGCCAAAACCACTATGCCGAGATTCAAGATAACAATCAAAACATGATTCCATGGGACATAGACCTCGCTTACCTCTTGAGTAGAAGTGCAAGTATCTCATCAGCCTTCGCACATTCCCTCTCACCATCCATCACCTAAATACATCCAGTTCTCTCCATCTTGTCCCATCTCACACCAACTTTCCTAATGAAACGTCGTTCTAGAAAGCATAGGGATCTAAGAATAACTGAAATGACAACGGAGCTTGAAGGAATGAAATTTGCTTGATGATGCTGATTAGCTGGCTTACTAAATTGTACCAGTCTTGCTTTTCGTTTGGTGATGAAGATAATTGAAGATCAGGGAACTTCTCAAGTAGAGGCAAAAATGTGAGGGTGTGATTTTATCTTGTTGATATCAAAAACAGCATCAAATGAGAGCTCATGATTAGCGTATGAGTTAGGCGATTAGATAAATTGAGGAGGTTGCTACAGATGCACGTAGCGATAGTGTGTGCAAGAAAGGGGCTCAGTCACAGCTTCATGTTTAGCTCGGCCTTGCTCCTCTTGTGGGCTCTTAAAGAAAACGAGGTCATCTGCTCGAGATAGATGGTAAGAGACGGGGCTATCTTTGGAAGAATTTCTTGGCATACCAAAACTACTTGTCTTGTACCAAGGAATGGATAAATAGTCTCGGGGAAGCATCCCCCGAAAGCTCTCAGGTTGAGCGCCAAAAAGACTTCCACGGTCCGAACTACAATTTCTTCATTTTGTGTTTTGGACGAATACTAGAGTCATCTATGAGCGAATAGATTCCGAGGCTTGAAAGTTCATTTTGAGGGCTTGGATGTTGGGCGTAGAAATTTCTGTCGACCAAACCAGCGAATTGACTTTCTTAGAACAATCTTATTAGCTAGCTTAGTAGCTAGATCTATGAATTTTGAGACTACTCTTATCTGATAAAAAATGTGAGCTTCTTTGATACTATGCAATGATTGACTACGTAATTAGATGTCAATGACTTGACAATTGTGCTACAAGTTGAGCATTGTGATCTAAATCTAAATCTAAATCTAGACTCGGTTTTTAGCAATATTTATGTTCTAGCATTCAGTATTCTAATCTATAGACCAAGAAGATGAGATCAAATTTAAGCACAATGCAAGCGAAGAAGCCCCTAATTAGAAACTTGACTTTCATTTAAATCCCCCCCTACTATCATGAATTTGTTTGGGCAGAATTTGACAAAATTCGACGGTGATGAGAAAAGTTACTAACGGAGAACGTTGAAGATGAACTGAATTTTACGCATCGCTTTCGTCTATGGGGGTTCACGGAACTCAAAAGATTTGGCCATGGTTACTGTATCTGTATCGCAATTGTTCGACGTCATCTCATCTATCTTGGAATGTGAAGTCCTTTCTTGAGACAAACTCCTTTTGTAGTTCCATGAAATAAAGTAGTCTTCATAGGGAGGAACGAATAGAATAAGAGGGTATGGAAAGACCAAAGTGAACCGAGACTTTAATGGGATGAGAAGGAAGAATACTTTAAAGTGAGGAGCACAACATATCAACGAGAGGAGAAATTGAAAACTCTGTAGGCTGTGAGTGATCTTGAATGAATACTTTAGTGTCATGAAGTTATCCCAAACTAGTCTTATGTCCAATGTATCGTACCTAAGTAGGCGTTGGATATGTATACATTTCAGTATCAGCACTGACTTTCGAAGATCTCTATGAAACTCATGCCTATTTTTCAGCTCATGGTATGTATTGATGCAATGGGTTTCACTCTTGGGCATCTACCAACTTTCATTGTTTGACATCCTCATCACCCCAGTCCGACCAATGCCTAAGATGAGGTCGGTTAGCAGTGCTTGAAATAAAGTTTGGAAGAGAGTCCTTCTGGCATTTGAATGTCATCCGAAACGTTGAGTTCATCTGACATTCACTGTAATTGGTAGACACACCTTTGGCATCGGAGCATTTTAAAGAAGCTTTTTGAAAGTTGAAAGCCGTTGTATCTGAACTCAAAGTCTCGAAGCCGGTTTGATCGCGTACGTTCGTTCGCACTATCGTTGGATTCAATGTCCGATCCCAAAACGTCCAAACATTTACATTACTCGAAGCGAGTAGTTCGTAGATCTGGTCTCGAGCGGGACTGTGGATATTGAGTCAGCATGGATTGGGCTTTATCATCCCGTCGTTTGCTATAGCATGAATTTTTTGGCCACATTACTTCAATGCAATCCTCCAATCAAGAGGAACTTTTCCGTCACTACTTCGTGTTCGTTACGGTTTCAAGTTGCACAGCCTTTCTAAATTATGCATACAGTGACTTATCATTAACATAACTTTTGAGTATAAAATTTGGACGAACGTGAAATTAATAACTTGAGGCCCGAAAGATACCTTGTCGTCGAGGCAATCTATGGTTCCCTATGGTATCTGGTATAGCAAAACCTCTCTATAAGGGTCCCCTCTATAAGGATAACCTCTATTATCCTTAACATTTTTTGATCGGTTAGTTGGATAGCTCTCTATAAGGATATCTCCATGTGTTCTTAAAAAAGACTACAAAAACCGGTGTCCTTATAGAGAGATTTTGCTGTATCTCAAGTTCACGGCAAAGACCATCCCGTTTTGAAAAAAGAATAGTCAAAAATAGCCCATCCAAATTTCCGCTATCCTCGGCGCACGGTCTTGTATTGGATAGAGTTGTCTCCACTGCCCATCTCCACTGTACATCTCCACTGTCCATGTTTTTTGTGTCTTTGATGTCGTCCGATACCACTTCGGATGGGGACAACAAGCAAATATCTGGTAACTCTGGGCACCTAAACCTTATTTGCGTTGATTTTCCGGGGGTATTGAGACCCGCTACTATTTACCTTGATTCTTATAGAGATCCGAAGACTCTTCCGGGAGCACCTACAGTATATCGAGTGGAATATGTAGGTCTACAAACAAAACGTGGAGAGCACTTACTGTTCTTCATATCTCGGTAAGAGAAATGAACCAATGAAGGGGTAGAAAGTCAGAAAATGTGTTGCTCAGACCTCCATACGATTGCTCTCGGGACACATCTGATCGGAAAGAAATTGATATGGCGTCTCCCACAAACAGCCATTTATTCCATATTATATACTGGTGACACGATTCTACCGAAGATGATGCATAGAATAACTTGTACTAAACAATTTTCTGTTCTGACGGCGCTCTAAGCTTGTTTCATGTGAAAGTGTTCCCCACAACCTATCGGTATTTTTTTTTTATAGCCAAGCCATCATCGTTTCATGTGGTGGTACTTATGTACCAGCCTGCCAGGAGGTACTGAACTCGTGAAGAGGTTGTCAAAGGGGGTTGGATGTCACGAATTGACGTGGTCTTGTTGCGAAAAAAACCCTAGATTCGAATCTTTCTGTCTAGATATGGATACATGTGATGTTAAATTGTAGGGGATGTATACCCTTTCGGTGTTTGTGATGAATAAGAGTGGGAGTCTCGCCAGGAGTTTCTAAAAGTTTCCCTGTCGAGAATCTTACACTCGATGGAAAAGAATGTTACTCCGCAGATATCGAAAGATCCGGGTATATGCTCCCGAATCGTTCCTGCACTATAGGGTAGCTTGGTTTACTTTACCGGAATTGCATTTTCCTTTTTCTGCCCGACTCTGAAATAATCCCAGACTTCTCATCGCTGCCAGAAAAGCGATTTCTCATTCAGTAACGAGAGCCGTCAATGATCTGCCGCGAAACAACAAAGTTTCGATATGTATGAGCTTTGTAATTTGTATTTTCTCTTTTCGGGAGATATTCATTTGGAGTTATAACTAGATTTGAAGGACCAGTTTTTAAGAACAAGCTCAAAAAGATAGTTGTGATCCCAGTGATCCCAGTGATCCTAGTGGTTTCCAGTAGCCAATAAAGTCAATGTGCCCTGTACGGAGTACTACTTCGTAAGCGGTAAATACAGGGTCGGTCATGAAAAACATCCGACCTTTAGAACCCACCAAGCCCACTTACTACATTCTCTTTCAATGTCTGTCTGTGATATCACATATGGTCTAATGGCTAAGACTTTCTTTCTTTGAGAATGAAATAATCTTGACTGATCTCAGACTGAGTCTACGAAGTTGTGTTGTGTGATCTCGTCCCCTGTTCTGTATTGTAACCTCAAAATACATCCATTATATTAATAGCTTTCAAGTTAATTGATGGATGGGAAGGATAAGATTAATGTTGCATTGTCTCAGTAGATATCCAAGAACAGATACAAATCGTGAGAATGTTACGAATAGTTATGTCATTCAGTACAACTTGAGCCGCTTTGCATAGTATAAGCAAATCTTAATGGGTTGTAATGGCATCTGAACGAAATGATGGGAATCCTTTCTCGGATCCTGATCGATTACCTCATCTCATATCAATGAAACGGAAATTTGGATTTAGATCGTTTCAAGATGTTTATCTAATGTTTGTGTCTCGAGCTTTTGAAGTCATTGGATTGGTCGAGATGTCTAAATGATCTCCATGGCTCCATCAGAGGGGGCTGTGCAAAAACTGATGAAACACTGATCACAACTAATTGACTCCACGAACCCCGTTTTAATGACTTTCCCTTTTCCAAAAGACTAAAAGTTTATCGACCCCTAAAATGTTCTAAATGGCGCTCTCAACCCTAATTTGATCGGATCATGATTGTGATTTATCCAATGATCATGTCATCTGAGATCAGGAACCGCTGTAAGCATCTATTTGTGGGCCTAATCTGATTGTTCTAAGCCAAATCGAATACTACCTCATGGCTGCATCTCCAACCAAATTAATAAATGGACAGCTGCTTCCAGATACCCTGCATAAACGTAAAGTTCCGAATCGGGTGCTGAAGATACGTTGCATAACTTCTTCAATGTTCACCATCCAATCGTTCCTTTGCCGCTCGGCTGTGTGTTAGCATGTATTCAGGCGCATTTCCTGAGCGTTACAATTCTGCAACACCCTGAATGTATGTGTTGCTGTAGGACACCATGACTATGGAATATATGCGCTCAAGCTTCAGGCATACAATATTGACAATTTCAAAGAAAATCGAACTATCTAACCTCCAAATCGACCCAAAAGTAAGTAAGGCGGGATAATCTATGGATGTATACTATAAGAACATGTATTTCTTTTGTCCGAACTTTACATCTGATTGAATGTAAGCAATAAGCATTGACCTTGCGAATTCTGGGCATCATCACGATGCACGACTAAATACGAGGAAAAATAATCCCGTCTTGAAAAGTTGCCCCCTGACTAGGACAGTGTACCTGCAGTAGTTCGCATGGTCAAGTTTCACCTGTTCTTTTTCCGCATCTGCACCCCTCGATTAAGCAAGCATGGCCTTTTTACAGAGACCATCTTGGCCATCTTAACCAACTACATTTGTTTAAGCTAGGGAAGTTCAGACTCCACATCAAAAGTAAAGGACGAAATGGCGCGCGCATGCATGGGTCTGAAAGGATATGGCCTTGTCTAGTGTTAGCTTCTTCAAAGATTCTCCTCGTCTAAAGAATCCTTGATGATTGTGGGACAAGGTTCTCATCTAGCTTTCTGAGTGATTCAACACGGAAGACCCTAAGAAAGGGATCGAGGCTATGTGGAAAAGGTCATGGCCCAACCGTTTCTCAAGATATAACAGATCCTGAGAATCCTCATGTTAGATTCTTACTCCATTCATTACGATTATTCATTTATCCATTCTCTTATAATTATATCGCCCTTTGAGAGTTAAAGTCATTCACTTCTTTACTCTCTATCTCTTTTCTTCGGCATCAAAAAATCATTCGTTATTTTTGTTTATTTATTCTTTCGTTACATACCAACACTCGTTGATCAACTTATATAATAATGAAGACTCAAACCCTCGCCCTTGCGGCTTTGGCTACCGGCTTCCAGCTTGCTGCTGCCACCGGATGGGCAGACAAGTCTAGCTTTTCTTGTCCTTCAAACACCAACAATGAGTGCTCTTCAACTCAAAAGAGCGGATGGGATTTCAGCGACCTCACATCTGGATCTTTCAGCAACTATGACGCTTTCGCCTTCTCTGGATTCACATGCTCAAATTCTTTCGGCAAGCGTGATAACCCAAAGTTCCCAAAGAGAACTTCCGGAAAATGTATCTCTGGTACAGCTTCGTCAGACCATGGCTCATGCCCTCAGTTCTCCTGCGGTAGCTCATCCAAATCTGGCTCTTCTAAATCTGGATCTTCAGGCGATATCTCCGCTTTCTCCATCTCCACCGTTCACGTTACTACCGAGTTCGATTGTGATTTAGAATTTCATTATGGTATGGGTGATGGATCTACTTGCAAGCAAACCTCTCGTTGCTCAAGTGGAGGTTCCATCATCTCCAACTCTCAATGTGGTGGTGCCAAGAACGTCACCGTTGTTTACTCTTCCGCAAGTCAAACACATACTGCCGCTACTGGTAAGGCTTCTTGTAGTGTTGGTATTAGCTCTGTTGGATTCGACTGCAGCTCGGCATCTACCACTCAACACCCATCCACCACTGCTAGTGCTAAGACCTCTGTCAAGACTACTTCTGTCATGACAACCTCCAGCGAATCTTCCAAGCCCACTTCCGTTGAATCCTCCGAGACTACTTTGGCTTCCTCCAACAAGGTTACCTCAGTTAAGAGCACTCCCTCCGCCACCGGTACTTCATACACCCTTGTAGGAACTGGTTCTACCAAGTCTTCGATCATTGGGACTTCAGTTAAGCCAAGTTCAAGTGCCGAGACTAGTGTTGAGACTAGTATCAAGACTTCAGAAAAGCCAAGCTCTTCTGTTCACACCTACCCAGCCGGTACCGCTCCAGGAAGCTCTGTTTACACTTACCCAGCCGGTACCGCTCCAGGAGCCTCTGCCTCTTCTATTATTGGTACAGCAGTCACTGGATCTGGATCTTCATCTGTTGTTCAATTGACCACGTCTACCATCTACGCTACCTCTGTTTCTACTATCATTTCTTGCGCCGAAACTGTCACCGACTGCCCAGCTAGATCAACTGCTTTGACCACTGTTGTGTAAGTTCAAAATATCCGTCATATTCTAGTTTTATCTAATAAATTATATAGTATTGCTGTTTCTACTACCATCTGCCCAGTTACCGCCACTGAGGTTCCAGGTTCATCCGCTGCTGCTTCTTCAATCATCGGTACATCCGTTGTTTCCTCCCCAGGTGCCTCTTCCCCAGCTTCATCTGGTGCTTCTTCCATCATCGGCACATCCGTTATTTCTTCCCCAGCTGCTTCTTCCCCAGCTGCCTCCACTGCCCCATGTGTCTCTTCCAGTGCCCTTCTCTCTGGTCAAACTGCTTGCCCAGTTTCTTCCGGGTCCGCTCCATCTTCCTCCAAGGTTTCTTCCATTATCGGTACATCTGTTGGAACTGCCCCAGTTTCATCCCACGCAGCCACTAGCGCGACCAGCCTTGCTACAACTGCTTACACCACCGTTATTGTTCAAGAATCTACCACTATTTGTCCAGTAACATTAACTCACACCACTGGAGGAGTGACCAGCTTTGAGACTACCTCGACCACCTCTACTGTTCGCTCTTCATCCACAGTCGTTACTTCTAGTGTCATCACTGTCACTGCCCCAGCCAGTGCCGCTTCTTCAACTGTTCAAGGTGTCACATCTGTACCAGCTCCAAGTGCTACTAGCCTTGCTACAACCGCTTACACCACTGTCATTGTTCAAGAATCTACCACCATCTGCCCAGTAACTTTGACCCACACCACCGGAGGAGTTACCAGCTTCGAGACCACTTCGACTACCTCGACTGTCCGAGCTTCTTCTACTGTTGTCACTTCCAGTGTCATTACTGTTACTGCCCCAGCCAGCTCGGTTGAAGGTGTTACTACTACCGCTTCTGCCACTACTCCAACTGAAACCGCTGCATGCCCAGATGTCTTGCCTCAATGCTTGAACACCTGGATGTACTTGGTCGGTTGTGAGTCCAACACTGATTCAGACTGTTACTGCCCAGATACTGCATTCATCAACAGCGTCTTTGGATGTGTTTCTGCATATGGTATTTCCTCATCTGACATTGATGCTGCTCAAAAGTACCTCCAAGGTATCTGTGCTGCTCACGTCTCTACCAACCCAGCTATCGTCACTGCCGCTTCTACCGTCTATGTTCCAGCTGCTTCCACTGGCGTTGCCACTTCATCTGTTCGAGGTGTCGCTTCTACCCCAGTTACCACTGTTACTCTTAGCACCACTTTGGTTGTTCCATGCACTGAATCTACTGGTTCCCTCTCCGGATCAGTCATCCCATCTTCATCCACCACAACCACTATTTCCACCGCTATCACCGTCCCACAAGTCGCTTTCTCCACTGCCCCAGCAGTCGGGTCAGCAACTGCTAGCGTTGCTCTCATCCCAGGTACCGTTGCTGCTTCCCAAGCCGCTGGATACACCACCTCTGCTCCATCAAGCACCACCAAGGTTGTATCCGGTGTCGCAGGAGCTACCAACGTTCCACCTGCCGCTACCACTTCCGCTTCCGTTCCATTCACCGGCAGCGCCATCAAGAGCACTAGCAGCTTTGGAGGACTCCTCGCCGCTGCTCTCGTCGCAATCTTTGCTTTGTAAGCAAATGATTCAATCTCATTCACATATTTCATTTTTTGTTTAAGCACGATCATCAAAATCATGCATAGATAGCATCAAGTCCGGGAGGCGTTCAATTCGATACCAATTTCATTAGTTCACTCACACCTGATTTTCTGTTTGGAGGAAAAACATAATCAGCTTTGTTCCATCTTTATGGACGTTACGCCAGTCTGGCATGGTACACGGTACACACGAGGGTTGGGAGGGTATGCTGGATCGTCATATGATCATGAGTAATGGTTGGGGAATTGAAAAGAAAAGTGTTTGTTAACACTGTAATTATAGATTTTTCCTCGGAGAGAATATATAAAGGATTACCCTCTTGATTGTTTGTGTGTTTTGTGTGATGAAAATGCTTGTCTATGTGTGATGTGATTTGTTGTATATGAACTGTTCCGTATAAATTATGTATAGGGTGCTGATAAATAGAAAGAAAATGAGGATATTAACATTTCAATGACTTGAACGAATCTAATGATTCTCTACTCCTAAAACATCGATTAAATCCCATTTCAATTCAACTCTCTATTTTTCCTGTATAAACCTCATATAGGTACTTTCTGAATAATTCATCTTCCAGTTATATATGATATTTTAAAATATGTAAGTTAGGATTGAAATACCTCTCTGTATGTGATGTGACTCCATGTGAAAATCGTTCGACTTGATGAAGTTAACTCTTACTATAGGATGATAGGTCTTCACTCGTGCTCCAACACTTGACCTATCAGTTAGGTATTTGAGGGTATGATTTCCTGTAAATGACATCTAGCTCACCATAAATTTGTGTTTTGTAGATTATGTAGCCATTGTATCAAATGATTGTTGGCAAAGTAAAGCTATCTTAAGCCATCATACTGCCTTGAAGTAGCTCACCAAGAGCTTGTCAACAGTATTCCATATAAATTTGACAGATCGGATAGTAGACTATTATTCATAGATGCTAAATTTCATGAAAATCAAGGGACCTTCGCCTCGGATAGTACCGACCTAATAAGGGGTCATTCATTTGTCAAATTAGATTTACTAGCTAGACAAACATTTATGGTATGGATGTAATCTTGTGTTCCGCCTCACTTTAACAAATATCCATGCTGAGGCGCATTATATCATGATTATTCGTAAATCTCACTGTTTGCCACCAGAACGCCTGAAATATACATCCTATCTGAGCTTTTCTAACAGCCAAACTTCACATCCATCTTGTCTCCGCACTCCCTTTAATAAGGCCATCGAGCTCACTCGTAGTCCAACCACCATAAAAATCTCCAGGTTGTGGTATAACTTTCTCTCCATCCACACAACAATCCCATGGTCCAGCATAGAAACTCAAATAACCTTTCAATTCAGCATACTGAGGTGTGGGAGCTTCGTATGACCATATTCTGTTGGTTATTTCATGCTTTCGGGGCTCGGATGATTGTAGCTGCTTTTCAAAAGGACAAGAAGAGGCAGGAGAAGGAGAGAAAGGTGTAGGTAATGAGATCGAGTAGTATGTGGCCCAGCCTTTGTATTCACAAAAAGTGGATTTGTTGGTGGCGGTTAGAGGGAAGTTTGGAGATAGGGATGTGGCGGGGAGGTAGTATGCTGTTCGAATGTTAGGGTATGGATCGAGAGAGAAGACCGAGGCTAGAGCCATCATGAATGGAAAAGGGGTATTCACTGGGTGAATGATATGTTTCCAAAACCCAATATGCATCACTTGTTTCAGCAATAGTTTGACCTCGATATTTTACAATGAGATGGCGAGATGTTTTCTCAAGGAGAGGTGGACGTGGAAAGTTTTGAACGTTAAGCCTTGGTTTTGGAAGCATATTGATAGTAAATGCTTTGGTGAATCAATATATCGATCAATACAATTGAACTATATGATAACTTATTATTCTAGAAAGATATAAGATATCAACAATGGAGGGGTTTAGGTTTATGCATACCTACCTGGTACTAGTATCTACATCGTAAAGGATGACTAAGCAATCTAAGGCTAATAAGCCTAGCGCCCCCGCAATCGTCACACAAGTGCAAGATCCCAAGTTCGCAAGGCTAGGTAGAATTCCATCCATCTACTAATAAATATCCATTCAAATTCTGTCTATTGTCGTCGCCATACCAATACAAACACATTCTGCGACTTTTCAAGATCATATCTACCACTCAATATCATCATCATGTCAGGACTCGAGAAAGCCCTCTTCAATTTGAAGGTACGTCATTCTGCTTATCTTTCACTCTATATCGCACATCGATCGCACTTCAACGTCAACTGTTCTGCGCATACATGTAGCCTCAAACTAACTCAATTTTCAGTTCACCGCAAAACAAATCAACCGACAAGCCAACAAAGCTGGACAGGCGGAAAAGGCTGAGAAAGATAAACTTAAGAAGGTATATTCCGCCTTTCCATTTCACACATCTCCAGAAAATACAACTCGTTAACATCACTCTACAGGCAATCCAACAAGGCCATCCCGATATCGCAAAAATCAATGCCGAAAATGCTATCCGCAAACAAAATGAGAAATTGAATCTACTAAGGTTAGCCAGTAGAATTGATGCCGTGGCCAGTAGAGTACAGACGGCTGTTACCATGAGACAAGTCACCGGCAGTATGACGAATGTAGTAAGAGGGATGGATCAAGCTATGAAAGCTATGGATTTGGAAAAGGTCAGTCTCACTTCTATTGACTATCAGATCTCTGTACTTAACCCCACTTTTAACTTTAACTGATAAAATATAAACTCTATAGATCTCAGCAGTAATGGATCGATTCGAGACACAATTCGAAGATTTAGATGTAGCAACCGGTTATTACGAGAATGCAACTACATCGGCAACTGCAGTAGCAACTCCCCAAGAAGATGTTGATAGATTGATGAACCAAGTTGCGGATGAGGCTGGAATTGAGTTGAATCAAGAGATGAAGAGTCCGGAAGCGGCTACCCCAGTCAAATCGAATCCAACTGAAGTAGAAGAGGATGGATTGGGCGAAAGATTGAGGGCCTTGAGATCGTAGAGGCTTATAAAGGGGGAAAGATATTTGGGTATAGGCGTTGTGGATAAGAACAGAATAAAGAACGGCGAATAGGGTGTCCTGTTATTACTCGGGTTGTATTTATCTGTGGATTTTTTGAGCGTATTCACATTAGAATGCTTACAAGGAACTTGAGGATGTGGATCGGTGCCTGACTTTGGTAGGAAACCTTCAGCGATGTATATCTCCTACTCAATAATCCAAGCGGTGCACTTATATTAAGGTTATCAAATTACAAACGATTTGGGGAAGAAAGATGTTCGGCGATTTCAAATCTACTAAAAGCTTCAAGCGAAGCTCCTCTACGCTTTTCTTTTCATTATTCTGTTAGATGTCATTTATATGTCATTTTTATCTACTCGCTTCTTTCCCTTAAACCTTTTGTCCATTTCATAATTACTTTTATCATATCTTCGAATATTTTAACATTCGGGACAGATTGGTATGTTAATTTCATGTATTTGAGGATTTTACTTCTTGGTTCCTATCATGAATTTTAAGCGTGTCTTTCCCGGTTCTCGTAAATTTGGAATTCCTTATCCCTGGAAAGGTCACAAAAATAGGAACATCTCGTCATAGAATGGTAGTGAATATCCAGGTTTTCTTAGAGACTGTATGGAGATGTTTCCGGCATAGAGCCGAAGTAAGCATGTTCAGAACTCTTGATAAAGGATCAGATTACAGGTAATTTGTGGAAATTTTGACTTTGAGCATGCTATTGGGCTGTTAGCTGCCCATACTTTGGTCTTGTGAACTATTATCGGCTTATTACTTACAGAACTTTCCCGCGTAAGTTTCGGATCTTGACAATGAAGCTTAGTGTAAAACTCCTTCCAGCGGCTTCAGTACCAATCGTTCCATTTCTCTTGTCTTTACTTATCTTCTTGCTTTCATATATCTAATATAACGCATAATATCCCGAATGAACCGCGCGATGTATGCTATGCAAACATTATGAGCAATGACCAAGATCCAGAAAGTGAATGTTCACATTTGCTGGTAAGCCACCTTGCAATCTATGCGGATTTCAATACTCATATTTAACAGTTCGCACTTCAGCTATGCATGAAATATAGTGCAAAGAATACCTACCTACTTGCAGCATCCAATCTACGCCTGACAACTTATCAAGTTCCGGAATATACATTGAATACAACGCTCAGATCACAGTTATCAGCACACATACATAGATAACCATTCGACAAATTCTATGATGAAGCGAACTCTATTTCATATTTCTCTCCGTGTGAGATGGTATAAAACTATTTCTGGTATGTGATCTGCCACTTCTGACGTTTTGAATAGTTGAAAAGATACTATAATCAGGTGAATGTTAGATCTTATTACTACATGCGTACTACGGTTGGTGGAATTCACCAGATGGTTATTAGTTTCTGATACCGTAGATCTACATACAGACCAGATTTTGATATTGGTATTGTTCCGCAATTGCATGACTACATGTCAACATGGGAAAATACTTCCATTCATACAGATCCGGGATCAAGTAGATCGAGGTATAAATTGATGTGATGCACCAGGTCTCCAGGAACAGGAAGCGAAGAAAATGTGGAGGTATTTACTGAGGTGGTTTTCACATAGCACGTAGGATTCTAGACATCGATCCTTATGATGGGAACTCAATCTCGGTTTACAAAACTACGGAAGCAGCTCTGTCATGTTTGAAATGGAGGTCTATATCAGCTGACCAATTATGTTGCACATCTGTCTGATTTGCGATGTCTAAACATCGTGCTCAGAACCAGCAGTAGGGAGTGCCTGCATTGATTTTAATTTCCTGCCACCTGTGTAGCTTTGTCTCCACACTTGGAGGGACTGGTGTTGACGACTTTGCTCGCTTCACGCTTCTCATGATGATCTCCGCACATGAAGGAACCGGTATCGACAGCAGCACCGTCTGTGCTAACCTCGCGCTTATCTCGTGAGCTTCCATACTTGGAAAAGTTGGTGTTGACGACTTGGCTAGCTTTGGTAATAATCGGTTCGACTGTGCCTTGGGTACTTGGACAAAATACACTGACCCTAGTTAAAAATGTGAGCTTTCACTATATAGTGCACTTGATCACCTAGACTTCTCAGCGAGTCAACAACTCATCGTTTCAATTTTGATGCTAGGTACGATGTAGCTATTCTCGCTAGTGGGAGTCACAAAACCAGACGAATCGGGAAAGAGGTATCAGTTCCAGGGACTATTGAATATGTCATGTATGAACAGAATTTGCGCCCCTTCAATCGTAATACATGATTCGCCATCAAAATTGTGCATTGCGAATATCTTATCTTGTAGATTCAAGTACATTGCCTGGATATGTTACGACGTGCTTATTATGAGGATTATTAGAGAGACGAACCGGAGCCTGGGATATATAGTCCATAGATCTTGGGCTACAGTCTTGGTGAATCTCGGACATGGTTGTTTAGTCCAAGTTTATGTGCTATTCGGTATGATAGATCATTGTGCTGATAACTTGCGTCAGAAGGCGATTCTTTGTCCCTTGGTTCGTCTATATCAAGACTGAGAAACTCACTGGATATAGTTGATGAGTGATATAGACACTGCTGTTAGGACATATGTCTGGGATGAAAAACACCCAGCATACCTGTTCAGACTCCAGCTTTTATTCCTCCCCTCTTACAAAGTCGAACGAGTATTATCAGCTAATCTTTGGTTCTTCACAGACAATCTAAATGTTGTAATTTCACCACAGTGAAACACAGTAAGTCTTGACCACAAGTTATTCACAACAGAAACACATGGCATGGAATGAATGCCAAGATCCAAGAATTTGGAAAATTCGCCGGATGCTACTGACATATAAACAACCGCAGGCCTGAATATAATAGAGAGAGCCGAGATGAGAAGGGGAGGTTTCCTCATAGCGTATGACCAATGAATCGCGTAATGGACTTGGATTGTGAATCCGTCTACTATGTTATAGGCTTTAATGAAATTATATCAGCTTTGATTTCGACCAGATAATTGTTCAGAGTCCACATTGCTTGTGATTAGATGATTAGATGTTAGATGATTAGTGAATAATGATGATGCTAACTTAACTCCATATAACCTCCCGCCATAGACCTTTCAACTGAATAACGTCAAATACAAGAAATATACCACTCTATTTACAACCCTAAGACACGAGACCATATACAATCATTCGACACCAAACAATCAATAAAGCTCCAATCTTTTCAGGACGGTTGGGTAGCGAAGAAATGGATCAACATCAAACGAACAAGTGGGGCAGTCCCTCTCTTCTCCACTAACAGTAAACAGTCTCTATATATATCCAGCAACCTTTCTCACCTTTATCAAATACGGTGAGATGGCCGAGTTGGTCTAAGGCGCCAGGTTAAGGTGATTAATTCTTAACATATGATTGCTTGCAATCTCCTGGTCTAGTAATAGGCGTGGGTTCGAATCCCACTCTCATCAAATTATGTTTTTGCACTTTTTTGGTTGGAAGGAGAAGGGTTTTTCGCCTAGCGCGGGGTAATTCTATTTTTTGACCTACAACCAAAAATGATAACAAAAACGATTTGACTAATCTTTTGGCTCTAAAATTGTAAATTGGGAACTGAAGCTCTATTTGTATTCTGACATTTATTTTTATACAGATCGACAAATTACTGCCCTTTAGCGCTTCACTCACGTCCCCATCAGTCAACAACCAAACCACCACAAGAATGGTAAAAATTGGCAAAAAGGTAGATTTCAGCCAACGGGTTCAAACCGATGATACTCATCGTAACTCCCTACACAGGGCTCGAACCTGTAGCCTCAAGATTGAATCTTTAAGATACCGAAGTATCTTCTTGATAGAAGTCTTGCGCGCTACCATTGCGCCAGCAGGGAAATCTTATGATGTTGTATATTGAACATTCCTTAAATAAGTGTATAATACAATAAACTAGAAAGGTGGAGAAAAGAAGAGAAACACTCCAAAAGCACATAGTAAAACTCTAGGTTCTGGGTTAAGCTATTCGAGTTCTTGGAAAATTCTGATAAAAAAAATTAGACTACCGAGAAAATGAAGGGGTTGAGCCGAGATGACCCCACTATTTGTGATTTTTTTTGCCCCACCCAATCCACAAAGTGTATTGTTCTTTACTTCTGGTCATGAGATTTGAGAATATAATGCCAAAATGCGAGAGGTCAGACATACAAATAGGCCGGATGGTGTAGTTGGTTATCACGTGTCCTTAACAATTCACACCTGTTAAAATACGGACAAGGTCCTGGGATCGTGCCCCAGTCTGGTCAATCAGCATGTCGCAAGATAATTCTTTTGCCGTTTTCTGATATTTTGGCCGAGATTTTGATGCAGTCTGTCGTCGATCTTTTGCTACATTCATCTATACATCTCATCATGGTTGTATATTGCTGTCGACAAAAGCCAAAGTGCATTCGGCGTTGGTGAGGTCTGTGGGCCTTTATTTTCACTCATTCGTTCTGGGTTTGCTCGCCAGCTATAATCTAGCTTTGATTGAACATCTGAAAAGCACCCCTAACTTTGAATATTCTACCGGCGACATCATTTTCTTAAATTCACTGTTCAATGCTAGCGAATGCTACTAGTCTTCTACATACGAAATAGGAAGTGATGTGAGGATGGAAAGGTCGAATACTCGCTTTGACTTAGTTTCGGTGTCTGTAGCTGTTCGAAAATTTGGCCTACTTGGAACTAGAAGCTTCAAGTGTGTTGGTAGGAAGAATAAGAAATTTTTGGTCTCTGAGTCCCCGAAAATTCGGAGGCGTGTTGCTGTCTGGCGGGAAATGATTAGAGTAACTTGAGGGCCTGAGAGGTAGTATAGAGTGCCCTTATGTCGAGCTCCCACACTAGTTAAACCGAAGCTTGGTTGAATGTTTTTGTGGCTTTTTGAGTGTCTTTGTATCTTCCCCCTTGCCCGTCTCTTCTCTTTGATGGATGTCCGGAGAAGAATTTGCCCGACTGTCTGAATATCCTATATTAATGTATGAGGGAACTTCGCTGACAATGTCTTTAGACATTGTAGAGAGACTTAGCTAATTGGCCACTTGTAAATTGTGTAGTGGAAATACAAGTGCAGAATAGATATTATTTGAATAACAAGAAAGAAACACGCATATCGACAGAACTTGAGTCATTTTTAAGAGTAGAATATATTGAGATATCTCGGAATATGTACGTGGAGCCATGCCAAAATCTTCTGACGTCTAATTTGTAGATTGCCTCGAAGGCGAAGGGGAGTACGATCACTACTTACGACTCACCAAGAAATATAGGAAGTTCAAGCCGCTTCACATACCATATCTCACAAGAGTGTGAAGCCCAAGCGACCCATTTCAACTTCTGAAGCTATCTCATTTGACCAGACTAAAGTTGGTAAACAGGCCACGACCTATATTCTATATGAACATGTTTAACAAGTCCCTACCGAAACCTTCAATCCTGTTTGAAATCACTCATCTCCAAGTTCAATTATCGAGAGAGTCCATCTGATATACCGTACAGACATCCAGTACGCTAATAGTGCCGCAGATGGATTTTGGAACGCTTTCATTTGCATACGGAAATGCGAGAAAGTTGTTACACATGCAACAAAGACAGTTTGCTAGATTATTAGCTAGATACCTCACTGGGAAACGGTGAGATCTCGTCTGATAGCCTTCAAAACGAACAATTCCCAGAAACATTGAAGTGGAGGACAAGCCTTTAAGGGTCTGTCATCATACACCTCCCGAAGCTTGTTTTCTCCGTTTGCAAACCCCTAGTGCGCTTCATTAATGAGCACACCAAGCCCCACTGGAGCTTTCACCGAATTCGCCGAGGAGTTGCCTGGGTCATGAATACCGAATATCAAACATCCCGAAAGACTTGCGAGTCTCCAAAAACCAACGGCGGAGCAAGCAAATCCCCTACTATTAACAATTCAAACGAAACCTTTCTTCATCCCCGCCATTTTCTCTAAGCCTGAATACTCTGCAGAATTTTAGTGCGGGGCTACTGTTAGCTCCCGCTCCACAAGTAGGGGCGAATTCCGCTAGCTATTTTTGCAAGAATTCCTGGAAAAATACAGGAATTTTTTGGGATTGTGTCCTCGCTCAAGTGAAAGTCGAGCAGGCCCCCAAATCTGCCGCTCGGTCCATTGCAACATAACACGAAGATCTCTCATGCAATGCCGTATTATCCCTTTTAAAACACTGTCTGATGC
Source organism: Botrytis porri (assembly GCF_014898465.1). NCBI lineage: Eukaryota > Fungi > Ascomycota > Leotiomycetes > Helotiales > Sclerotiniaceae > Botrytis > Botrytis porri. Next base: position 1,545,359 of record NW_024066078.1, read on the forward strand.
ATCTAGTATGTCGGGGTTCCGCGGCATAACTGATTGTTTGTGTATTAGTTCAATATTGTCCCACAGCAACGTAGAAATTTGCATACTACGAAAGTGATGAACTGCAGAGTCAAAAGTCTATAACGTTGGTATCAAAAATTCAATGTTTGAACTCCTTGTGACATTGTAGCACTGCGTTTCCAAACATTGAAATGCATGAGAAGGCTGAAGGAGGATGAGGCTTACACGATCGACCTGGTTTTAATAGTCCCATGATTAGACATTCAGAAAAAAGCGTATTATGAAGAGGCACTTCTGTCCAACAAGGGTCGTGCAGGGATCCGTGGTGGAAAAGTAAGCTCAGATAATGTAATTAACCGTTGGAGCAGGACCATTGATTTGGGATTCTTCCAGCGACATAAGGGGCGAATATATTGCGATGATGGTTTGACAAAATGCGGGGTAACAAGCAAACGGTCTCGGGGTCCTCGCACAGCAAGACGACAGGAGCACTGCGTAGGCGGTGTGCAGTTATGGTATGTAGTGACCTCATCAACTTGATGAACTATTCGTTCGTAGATGGTAAACAACGTATCAAATGAGTGCCGATAGCACTTCATGGCGATTAAACAAAATCTTGGAATTCGGACTGAAAACAACAAACACACTCGTGGCCATCACAATATCTCTCCTACACCTCAAGAGCATATGCACTTCAATGCTCTGTGAAAAGGAAACTCGAGCCGAACGGCAGGTCTAGAAAAACGGATGTAATAACGGAAAGCTGGATAACAAATTCCGGATGCGCAGATAATGACCAGAAGGGTTTAGATGAGAGCCTATCGAACCCCGGAAAACATGCACAATTCTGCACAAGCGACTCTTCAAGGAAGGATTGTCATTGAAAGTGTTCGACCCCCTAACATAAATCCAAATATCAAGTTGATACTATGCTGCATTGATGTATGATTTGATAGTTAACTCTCATCGTCGATGAAAACCGTTCTTTCGTTCCTGAAATCTTGGAGGAGTAGGCCAGATATACATATTGAGTAAGGGATGACGTTAACATCGGTCGACACACGTCGGAGATTTTATACAATCTGGAAGCTCTCACTGCGTACCCTTGTACTCCCTGGGATCTTCAAAGCTTCTCGCTATTTCGAATTCACGCTGCTTTGATGCGATGTTACTCTTATTAGCAACTTCTTGATGTGATAACCATATACAGAATAAAGGTAATTGGTGGAACTCTGTACAATGTACACTTTCACACACTTTTTACATGTGGAAGCGGCAGTCAACGTCCGTAAGGGCTGTAAGGATAAAATGGTCCCTAATAAGCACCCGGAACGGTCAATGAAGGCTGATCCGGCTCGCTCCGTTCTATCAATAAGGGGATTTAGGTTACATAACTAAACGAATTAGGAATGAATTGGTTGGTTTAGAACAGCCACTCCAGTTCTTTTACACTTCTTCCTAGTTTATGTATGGGTGGTTTGTAAGTAATGCTTGGTTCAAGTTGGTTGGCTGGGTAAGTTTCGATGGAACATTGAGGAACGTGCATGAAAACTTTTGGAAAATCAGCTCATTATATGAAATTCTCGTCAGTTATGGCATTTGAGAAGTTACATTCTAACACATTTCGAGGTCGATAATGTTTCTAATCCAAGTAATATCCATTCATTCTCATCCAAAGAGAAGCCAAAGGCATGTGCCTTGGCCTCATAACTTCATACCTAGGGTATACAACCATATGAAGTACCCAATCAACTGTTTGCTCTTCTATGCAAACACACACAGAGTCATAGACACGGCTCCATTGTGGGATCTCGATGACATCCGGGGAGCTCTACGGAACTGGAAATATTCATACGGGATTGGGGTCCGGTAAGTAATGGATCGTATGCGTACATCTAATTCCGAAATATCTAAGCACCCCAACCATGAATTGCCCTATTTGTTGATTGAATCATTCTTGTGCTAGCTTAGGAGCTTGGGGAGCTTGATATTGATGCATAAATGCTGTTTCCCTATCGAATCATGTTGATGCTGTATGAAACCTTGGATGCATTTCTGTCTATTCTGGTACTACTATATGCTCAATACCAGGCTTGCCATTCTATTCCATTCTTTTTCATCTAATCACACAAAGTGTTCCTTTTATTTCCATCTAATTGCCTCTGCCCGTCCAATACATTAATTCTAGCAGTGCCCAGTTCTTTCTCTGTTGCTTCTCAAATTGTTTCTCACATCTTTCTACCTTCCAATGTTGCCGGAGTCCCCCGCCTATATTCAATGAGCAAGAATTAAGTCTGGATTCGGCTTCGATCTCCACAATTCACTCTAACATCACATCATACAAATCGTGATACTCGTATGATAACGAAGATGAACCGGTACTGAGGCTTGAGAGTTTGGAAACGTCTTCTTACCACATGGTCATTCCGAGAAATAGATACTTTTCAAATTTTATATCAAAATTGTGAGGATTCACCCCCCTCTACCATTCTATTTAAAGGTCCACACCCCAAATACAACCAACATTTCTACGCCACAACCAGATCATACAGATATCAAATTATCAATAAATCAAACACGCTATTCGAATTCAAGGAAATTCCTTCACATCGATCTTATTGTCAAATACCTTACTCACAATCACTTCCTTTGTCGGGCTTTGTATTAACAACCTCGGCATTCCCTCAACAATTTAGCCTCCTATACATTCTTTCAGAGCTCCAGTTCAACTATAATAACTATCAAGGTGTAAGCTTCGACTTACTTCAAAACAAAACTGGTATCATCAACCTCCCCAATGGCAAGTGTGATTTGCCAGAAGCCTGCCGTCGATTATTTTTCATTGTCACGGCAGCAAACTGAAGTAAGTAGAATACTACTATTACTTTTGAAAACAATAACAATATGAAGTGGATGATGGCTACGAAGCGAGCACTTCTTCAAGTTACCGGGGTCTTTCGGACATGTCATGTGGATAAACTCCACCTCCTGCAATTGCCTTCTATTCGTCTTCTTTTCTTCAACAATCACCCCACTGCAGCATTGACTGACAGCTAGTTCTTATAGCAGAGTACTTCCCCATTTTACTGGGATAGTGAGCCTGCCCTCGTTCACAACTCAGACTCTTGTGACTCCATTCTTCCATCACCAACCTCATCCGACCCAATCTTTTCCAAACCTTCTTACATACTCCCCAAAGAAGAACCATTCCCAAATACCAACCGCAAATCATCCACAGGTCAAGCATTTGACTTTGGTACCTTTGAAGATTGGATGCGTTGGGACGATCCAAGTGAAGCAGCCTTATCACCTACCTCAGATTTCTTCCCAGAACTCAAAATTGAGCCCCTCTCGCCTAATATGAGCGGTCTCGAGCTCTCCCGCAATCTTTCTAGTATCGACGAAGCAGCAGTATTCGGTGACGATAATTTAGTCGACTCGGGAGAACAACTTTTTCAACCTACACCAAGCAACCTCATGAATTCGCCGATGATCGATCTTCCATCTAGGGATGGTTTATACTCCACCCCTCTATCCTGGGCACGACCCCAAATGAACTCAAATATTAACCTCCGTCGTGCACAAACCATCCCCAATCTTCAACAGCAACCTATACTCTATAACCGTACTCTCACTCCTCAAGAAGAAATTCAACTTCGCGCTATTGCTATGCCTCAACAAACTCAAAGCACATCTGCATATCCCACTTCTCCTACCTCATCCAGAAGTTCGCCAGCGCATTCTCCAATGTCCAGACCCACACGTCAGTCAATGTCAAATACGAATCATTCTAATAACCTGAAACGTAAATCATCGGCTTGTTCTTCGGATTCGAATTCCGACGGTGAAGATGAGGTACCGGCCCGTCATCCACCCATCAAGAAGACCGCCCATAACATGATCGAGAAGCGATACCGAACGAACTTGAATGATAAGATTGCTCTACTAAGGGACAGTGTACCTAGTTTGAGAGTAATGACCAGAAAATGTTCGAGGGGACAAGAAGATGGCGATGAGCATGTTAATGGGGATGATGAGGAGGAAGATTTACAAGGTTTAACACCAGCACATAAATTAAATAAGGTATGTTCTTCCAGACGTCTAGCTTGATGAAACTTCGAATCTAACGAATATAACAGGCAACTGTATTATCTAAAGCAACAGAATACATCAACCACCTCGAAAAACGCAACAAATACCTTCAAAAAGAAAACGCAGCCCTCAAATCCCGCATTGAAGCTTTTGAAATGTTAGTCATGTCCAGTCAGTCCCAAAATGGGGCACCGCAACAAACCAACGGGATGCAAAGAGGAAGATATGGATCGTGAACGCTCTGTAGGGCTCGTAGATTATGAGTGCTACAAATTCTAAAAGTTGAAGTTGGAGGAGGTAATGGAAACTTGGGAGGAGCAAGAATTGTAAAAGAACAAATGGTGTTTGGAGCGGATTTTTTCGGGAAAAAATCGAATATTTTCATGATATTTTGGGACTGGCGTTATGGAACAATGATGGAAAGGGAATGGAAAGGAAATACAAGGAATGAATGGGTTTGGCGGAACAGCAGAAGGATACCCGGGAATTTCTACAAGATTTTCAGAACGTTCAGTACAGTTGTTTGTTCGCTGGAAATTTTGATGAAGAAAAATCAAAATAAAATCAAAATTAGATTCTCAAGCATATTTTCTCTCTCTGCATCTACAAATTTTGCGATTTGATATGCCTTATTCAAATGCTGATACTTTGTGCTCTTGTCATTAACTAACTCGAGTTGATACAACAATGAAGACTCTAGTGCTAGAAATAAGAATTTAGACATTTTACCATCTATCAGACCGAGCTCATTGTCTTGAGCACCTCATCATCTTTGAGCGTCCATTCTGAATCACGCTCTCCTTATCATCCTCTAAATTCCCTAGCAAAGCCGAGATACTCATCTCTCAAACTTTCTCGCTCCAAACACTTGAACGAACAGTATGAAAAAATACCCAAAAGCTCATCTAAAGATCATCACCCCCTTTCAAACACCTGACCACTATTCACAAACCCAATAATAACATCCATTCCTCCATGCCCCCACAAATACACAGACTGTCTACATCCCAGCATATCGTACTACCATCTACGACTCTACTAGTAGCTACCGACATACAAGACATCCATTCCTACCTCATCTCTGCCTAGCCCAAAAACTGGCCCGACCCACGCAGCAGTAGTTCGCAAATGCAAGTAATCCGTACATCAGCAATTCGATTACTTCATCTCCAACGCCACCCTTCCACCCATCACATCAGCAAGACAAGCACGCAAGAACGCAGGGCAAAAAGCCGAGAGCAAATACCGGCACTAAAACCGCGGAAGTAGCCAGCCACACAAATATCAAAAGTCAAATACCAAACACAAAAACCATCAACAAGACTAAAAGACCCACAACACCCACACCCATCCATCCCTCGGAAAACCACGGAACGAACCTCCCTCCTAAGGCCTAATAGCAGTAGCACCATAGGTAGATATCTTTCGGAGCCCTCTCATCCGAATCACGTTATTCACAATCCCAACCATCAGCTCTTCCCATTCCCATTCGTAAGACGGACTTCGCCTATGTTGATAAAAATTCAGGAGATACCTACCTAGGTACATTTTGTTCCAAGAACCGAAGTGGATTCTACATATACGAAGTGTGCAGTATGAAAAGGAGGCATAAATACTGGTACAGGTGAGGAATTGGTTCCGTTTGTTACATTGTTAAGGTTGTTGTAATATTAGATGAGATTTGATGCGATGCGATGCGATGCGATGAGACGTTGTATTTTATATCTTTCATCCATCCATTTCTATTGTGACGAAACGGCGACCTTGCGTGTGTCAATCATTCTGTTCAAGATATTTTCGGACCCGAAGTTTCTTGCTGGGTATATATGTGAGTATCTCCTGAGGATCATCTGATTCTCGAATCGACTTTCCAATTCGCACTCGGGAAACGAAAAACCAAAACCAAAATGCAAGTACATGCGCTAGGAGATGGATAGATATTTTGAATTTCTCAATTTTGTGACCCGAATTGACTTCATTAAGATGACTACCTAGTATATGCCACGTATGCATGATTATCTTTCTTTCGTTCTTTCTTAATTCCTTCCTATGATACCCATGAAACGTCCTTTATGTTAGCATTCCGACGAAGTTACAAACGCCCTGCATACCTTCCTTTCTCCCTTCATTCAATAATACAAGCCCTCTGAATCACACGATCATCATAGCTGAACAGTCAACCTTATGACCTCTTTTTCCCCTGTTTCGCCGTCATCTTTCTAAAGGCGTCTACACCACCCGCACCAATAGGCCTGGAAGATGGATCCAATCCTCTACTTGGATCGAAGTTACTTCTAGGAGCGATCGAATAACTGGTATTTGAAGTTTCCATTCTAGCTCTGTTGCTAATGACTTTTGGTGCGAGAAGACGTTGACGCTCAATGTCACGAGCCGTGAGTTGTATTCTTTGGGAGGAAGGCATTTGCGAAGATTGAGAGCCGGAAGGACGGATCGCAAGTTGTGCGGCTCTGAAGTGGATGTTAGTAGAAACAACATGTGTTGAATTGAATATACATACTGGAAATCATAATCCTTTGTCGCGACCTTACGCTTCTTATAATCGTCACTTCGCTTCAAAATTGGTCGTGACCATTCTCCCAATAATCTTTCGGCGATTCTCTTGATTTGAATTTCTGGCCTCTTGCTCTTTGTGTAATATAGAACGACCTTACCAATCCCACTGCTTAGAAGTGCTTCCTTCTCAATCGGTAAACGCGCTAGTGCTTGAAAGAGATCACGTTGAATATTGTATGCCGGAAGACTTCCATCATTTAGTGGTTCCAAGAAAAACTTGACGGACTGTAAGAAGTTGGTATCGGGGTCGACGATGGAATGTTGAATGGTGTTTCTGTTGAGAAGAGCGACGACTTCTGGTAACATTTCAAGCTTTCTAGTCGCGGGTAAATTGGCATCTCGAGCAGCATTATCGGCTTGACATGCTTCTTCCATTCGAAGCTTCAAAGCTGCAATTTCATCATCGAAAGCTTCCTCCAGATCCTGCCACAAAGTTAGATTCTATATTTTTCACGACAGAAAACATGTACATACCACTTCATCCTTCTTTCTTCTTCTCTTGTTTGGATTCTTAAGCGCAGCATCCATCGCCTTATCCAAAGCTCTACGTCTCCTCTCATCCGGCGTAAGATTTTCATCATTCTCTGGTTCTGGTGTTGCCTTTCTTCTCTCCTTGGTTCTGTCTCTATCCTTTCCTTCACCCTCAACTCTCTTGGGTTTTCTGATTCTCTTTCCATCAATCTCCATTCCATCAGGATCCTCATCCGAGTCTCTGCGCGGCCTCTTCTTTTTGTCTCGCTTTCCTTCCTTTGGTTTCTTTGCTTCACCTTCCGCACGCTTGCGCTTACTGGCCTTCAACGTCTTCGCAATATCCTCATCGATACCAACCATGGGTCTCTCATCCAAAGCAACTTTACTTGCATCGAAATCATCAAAATTGGCTTCATCGACATCAGAAAGATCTGATTCATTATCGGATCCAGCGCCGCCATCCTCTGCATTATCTAAATCATCCATGTCAAGATCTGGGTTGGCCATGGGAGGCTCTGGTGTATCTCGCTCTTGCGAAATGGGTCTGTTTGGATCTCCAGCATCGTTTCCAGCTTCTGGGAGGGGTGTAGTAGGTCTTGAATTGAGGTCGGAATCCGACATATTTGCAGTTTGTGAAAAAGGACAAAGGAAGCTTGTATTATTATCTATCGAATGTTGAACTGTTTCAAGATATTATCCGCGTGTCAATGGGAAGCCGTTTGCCGATATGGTATCGCTATCGAGTCGTAGTGGTTGTCGTAGAATTGGACAGATGCGAAGAAGTTATATGAATTGTTTCGTCGCAACTCGCGTTGTGCCAAGCTGAAGTTGTATATTAATTGAAGCTTTGTCAAATCCAGCTAGTGGATGTTAATAAGGTTAGTGTTGAATCGGAAAAATCTTGGTTGCCTCAGGAGCGACGATTCTTTGTTTACTTTGGGTTTTCTAAATGCCGTATCATCTCACATCCCCATATCTTGACGTTTGAGCTCCAAATTTTGCTATCAACGAGCAAAGAAATACAATGTGGAGTAATACTTCTAGAAGGACAGGTGAAGGTCCTATGGACTTTGAATGGCAAGAGAAAGGCGGTCCCATGGATCCAAAATCACCCTTTCTACAATTCAAATCTATGCAGCTTGATAACAGTGAGTATCTTCACTCTCGTACCATCGAACAAAAAGTAACATGTGTACTAACAAGGCAATTAGATTCTGCCAAACCAACCAATTATTTTCTAGCACAGAACTCTACACCAGCTGCAGCATTTCGAAATCCAGCATTCACAACACCCCGCAAACCATATAATTCAGATTTATACTCCGAAGCTTTGGGAATCGAATCTTCCCCCGGCGAAACTGCCGACGCAGAGGATACACCTGAGATACCTAAAACCACCAGTAAAACCATGACGGCTTTTTCATCAAATGCTTCTTCGCGCAAACCGCTATTTGGCAAATATGGCACGAATTACAAAGGAACCAGTCCCGGCGCTCGTAATGATTTGCGCAGAATGAAACTAGGAGGTCAACCTATAGCTAAAAAGCGAAAGCGTCAGCATCGGGATGAACGAGAAGATGAAACGATGGGGATAGTGCGACACCACAGAAAAGAATCAGCTTCGGAATCAGAGAGCGAGTCAGGAGACTCAAGACCAAATAGTCGATCGACTGAAGGAAGGCAAGCCGGCAACAAACCAGGCTGGTTCTCCTCCTTTCTATCCGGTATCGAGTCGCGACCCAATCTCCCTAACATTCTCTCCTACTACGCTCAATTAACGCTCAACACTTTCGTCGTCGGACTAATAATGTTCGGGGTTTACACTTTCTGGACTACAATCCGAAGCGACGTTGATCAAGCATCTCAAAAAGCCACCGCGGAAGTTCTACTCGAGATGACCAATTGCGCAAAACAGTACACAGAAAACAGATGTGAACCAAGCATGCGATTACCTGCTCTAGAAACCGTTTGTAACAACTGGGATGCCTGTATGTCTATGGATCCCAATGCCGTCGGAAGAGCTAGAATCAGTGCGAAAACATTCGCCGAGATTTTGGATAGTTTCATCCAACCTATCAGCTACAAAGCCATGGTATGTTCACTCCTCCATCCCCCGTCTCACTTCAATCCACAAACTAATAACACCCTCTAGATCTTCGTCGCCCTAATCTTCACCCTCTCCATCGCCGTCAACAACATGGCCTTTGGAATGTTCCGATCCAAACCCCCCATCTTCCACCCCGAACCTCAACCTCACCCTCAGCAACATCTCCCCCAACACCCCAACTATTTCGGACAACCAAATCCTTGGGGCATCCCCCAAACCCCCCAATCACATTTCGGTCCTTACGAACCCTGGCCCACCGGAGCAGGAACTGCTCAAAGAGCTCTATTCCAAAGAAGCACGTTTGGAAATAGAGAAAGAGACATGGAATTTAAAATGATTGAAAGGAGTCCGAGCAAAAATCGTGGGAGGAGCAAGGGGAGAAGTCCGAGTAAAGGGGATAGGAGATATTTGGAATAGTCTTTTACTTGGTTGGGTAATTAGGGGTAGCGAGATCGGATTTGGCTTGGGATAGTTATTTTCTTGATATTTTTGTGGTGGGTACCTAGGCAGGCTGAATGGAAAGCATAGGAAAAGAAAGGATAGGATAGGAAAGAGATCAGAATACATGGATGTATGGATGGACGTATGGATGGATAGGTGGATGGGTGGGAATGCATGAAGCAGGATCTTTATACCATCCTACCTAGATACCCACAAGATACCACAATACCAGCCAGCACAGGAATTAAGGGCTTAAGGAGTCCATGAATGAAATGAATTGAATTGAATTGATAGCGTATCGTATTATATTGTTTCACATTCTAACGTATATAATAAATGTGTGCGTATATGTATGTATACTATACCCAACACCCAGCAAGAAGTCATAAAGAAAATATCCAGTCTATCTACTCCCTGCCCTCTTGAGCTCGAATCGAATTACATATTTCAACGTTACGTATTGTAAAGCATACAATCACCGACAAGCCCTCACATCCAAGTAATCACATCCATCCATTCAAATCTAAATATATATAACCATCTATAAATCGCCCCATATATTTTTCTACCTACTCCTACTCCTACTGCCTACTACCTACCAACCAACCTACCCTCCCACCACCCAATAAGCTAAAATTTGCTCCCCTCTCCACTTTCCACTCTCAAATCGTCATCATCACTTATCAAGAGAGTAGGTAGTATCAAGACACGATAAATTTCTCCATCACATCTTGAAAATTTCCCTTTCTTTTCCATCTCTCCCAATGATCCATCCCTTCCTCTATTCCCAATCCGTACCATGCATACATATCATCCCATCGTCATTTTCCATCTCCGTCATCTCATCTCATATCTCATCTCACTACTCATTCAAACCACTATGTGAAGAAAAAAGTCGTGCTTCGTGATACCATACTACATGCATGACAAATGGTACCGCCCCATCCATCCCATCCACCCTAGACTTTAATTGCGCGAATCCAATCCCATAAGATGACCACCAACAGATGACCCATCACCCAACCCGCCCCAATCATCTGCGCCTGACTTTCATGAGAAAGGAATCCCTACACTCTATCATTCTGGAACCTCGCGAGTTCTTATCTCTTCCTGACTTCATATGCCCATCCCTCGATTCCTTCACCCTTGCTCCCTACTTCCAACCCTTCAATCTTCACCCCTTTCATACCGGCTGTATCTTCCAACCACGGAGCACCTGCCATCCCTCCAGCATTTGCCCTCTTCTCTGGTGTCAACTCCAACATCGGAGTCAAAAATTCCGCAATCCTCTTCGCTTCGTCTTCTTTGAAATGGTACTTTTCTTTCAAGACATCCGGTAAGGCCCAATGTCGTAATCGGTGAATATTTCGTAGTTCGCCCTTTCGATTAAATATTTCTTGTGACCATTTGCCAGATAAACAAAGAGATTTGGGGAAGGGCCCGAGAAGTTCGATTATTTGAGCAATGTGATCGTCATCTTTGCCATATTTGGTACCGGATTGAGGATCGAAAAGATAATCACCAGTAATAAGTTCGAAGACCTGATGGTTGCAAAATTAGCTATAGTGTTGGGAAAAGGGAAGTGCATCATCAATATACCATAGCAGCCATACTCCAAACATCTGTAGAAGCACCCCATTTGGAGCCCAATATAACTTCTGGTGATCGATATTGCCTTGTTTGAATATCATTTGTAAAGTGATGTCCCGTCCAGCAAGCATTTCCCAAATCGGCAATTTTGACTGATATTATATCGAACTGGGTTGCATCCTCTGCCTTCTTCTTTTCGCCCGAATTTTTGTCGAGTGATATGCCAGAGACCTTATCTGTAAGAATATCGCTAGAATCAAGTTAGGAGCGGTATGTGATGGCATGAAGGTAGTTACTTACGCAGTCTTTTCTCTTGTCCCGTGGTTCTCCTCATCTGCCTTTTCTTTTTGAGGTGAAGAATTGTTAGAACGACCTATTGCACCAACCATTAGAATACTGTCCATTGCCAGGGGTTTCCGATGGAGTATATTTACTATTATTTAGCATTTCATTTATACTTCCATGGGAACCTGGATTACTGCCAGGAAACCTCATCAAATCTGCTTGGTTGAAGCTGGCATTCAATGGACTTGGTAAAGGCTGACTTCCAGTGATAAGAGTTCGCCGTCTCCTTCGACCATTTCTGTTATCTTCCTTGTCCTTGCTCGTATCCTCCTTGACAAATGTTTTCACAATCTGTTCCACATCTCCAATTTCTATCAGGACGTTCTCGGGCTTCAAATCTGTATGTATAATGCCGCACTCCCTATGTAGATAATCTAGACCCAATAGAACCTGTTTTGTGATTTGCTTAACGAGAGGCATGGGAATTCCGCGGTGATTCCATCTTTTGATCAAACCCAAGAGATTTTCCCCCAGAACCTCGAAGACCATACAAACATGTGTGCCGTTTGGACCTTTGTGTTCAAAAGAATCCAATAAACTAACGACATGCTTTCGACCTGGGTGATCTGGCTTAGCACCAACAATCTTATTGAGTAATTTGATTTCGTCTATGGCCGTTTCCGTGTAATGCGCTGCAGATCGTACAACTTTCAACGCAACATGTTTCTGAGTGACGTTGTCTTTGGAAAGCCATACTGTTGAGAAATGACCCCATCCTAACTTGCGAACCACGGTGTATTTGCCATCTTGAAGTTTTTCACCGACTTGTACTGGGTGATAACCTCCTTTACAGTAATCTTCAGAGTCTTCTTCGTCTGCAGTGGTTTCTGCAGCGTCTTCTCTCGAGGAAGATGATGATGGATCGCGATTTGTTCCCGAAGCGGATCTATTTCCATCATCGATTCTCGTTAGCAAGTTTTGAAGCATTGAACTCATCATCTTGAATAAGTACAAGGAAAGTGCAGCATTTTTGCGCGACCTTGTTGGAGGGGAGGGTGGTTTATATTTTGAGGCGCTGCACCTTAAACACAGAAGGAGGGTTGGAAGGTCAGAAAGTGGGACATTTTTGGTGACTTACCCTGCACGGGCTTGAGCAGAAGCCATTTTGGAAGATTCAGAGTCTTGCTCGGTTGTGATGATTGGCTTTAATGAGTCTTTCTTTCTTTTTTTCATAGCATGCGCATTTGAATTTTTAGTTATCGATTCTTTCGCTTTGGCAATTGCAGAAGCCTTTATCCGATCTCCGTTCATTATTCGGTTGCGGGCTGGTGGTGGGTGGTGGTGGTGGTGGTGGTTAGATGGTGGGTTAGTGTGAATTTGGTGTGGAATTTGGCGTGGTATTGGTGTGTTGATGGGCGTGTATGGGTGAATTGTTTTGCAGTGGATTGATTGATTGATTGACTGATTGACTGATTTTGTTGATGGAGAAAGGGAAAGGATTCGGAGTGAGACTGGGTGTGGATGATAGATAGTCAAAGGGTATTGGTATTGGGATTTTAGTTAGATTGGTGGAGTTGTCTATGAGTGGATTGGAAGTGGAGGTAGGTGGTAGGTGGTAGGTGGTAGGTGGTAGGTGGTAGGTCAGAGGTCAGAGGTCAGAGGTCAGAGGTCAGAGGTAGGAGGTAGGAGGTAGGAAAAGTAGGTAGGAGGTGAAGAAGTTGATGGAATAGATGTAAGAGGTGTAGTAGTGGTAGTGGTGGTAGTAGTAGTAGTATTGATAGATATTGTAGACAACTAGTGATAGATAGATGGATAAGTAGGTAGATGTAAACTTTTTCCCATGTATGTAGCTAGCAGGCCGGTACTGGGTAATGTATTCCCAAAAGGTCTTGAATCCTTTTATTTACGGTGGTGGAGGAGATAGATGGTGGTGATGATAGCAGTAACAGTAGTAGTATGAAGTAAACAGTAGTCAATTTAAATTGATACTCGAGTAATAAGAGGAGGACAACCAGTAAGTGCCCAGGTGGATAGTCAAATTTTAACTTGCTTGCTTACTTACTTTACTTGCTTGCTTGCTTGCTCGACTTCCCGCCGAATTATGACGAATTGATAGGAGGGGGGCGCTTCGACCCAAAATAAATAAATAAAGTTAAGTCGTTTCCTGTCCTGTCCTGTCCTGTCTATCCATCCATGTACTTGTCCTGTATGTAGGTCCCTAAGGGAGGTATGTTCTTTTCCTAGGCGATTTGGATGCCCAGCGAGCCCAGATGGTTTGATGAATTGATATTCTCCAATGTTTGCCTCTTTAGCAAAATTGGAAAGATGGTTATAACTTATTATAGGTGGTCTGGTGGGTGACTGGGGAATCTAAACCTCAGATTAGATCTTTCCAGGCGATAATGTAGGTACTGTATAATATCATCTATACCTCCTATTGCATTGATGTGATTGATTATAGAGAGTAGGTCGGTAGCAATCTGCAACGGTCAAACAATAATGTAGCACAATCTAGGTATTTTCTTTGGGGTTCAAATATATATCGTAATGTTCGCGATAGTAAGAGGGGGAAGGCATAAGTTTAAAATATAGCCAAGTGAGATGATAATAAATGTCCGTTGACAAGAACAAAAACAAGAAACAAGAATTATTAGTCAATCATAAATATCCCAATTCCATCGATTCAAAATCCTTATACCGCCGGGTAAATATTGATATTTCGGTGAATCAATTTATGGAGAAAGATATCAAGTGTATGGATCAAGCTGAGGAGGATTATTGAGAAGAAGGCAGAAGGAAAGGAGAGAAGGATATAATACGGTGTAGTGGATTTTGACCGTGTAGTGAGTGTAGGCATGTATGGACCTAGTATGGATGGATTATATCATGATGAATAGAATTTAACAAATTAACAAATTCTATATAAGTTAATATTATACTCAAAAGATCTAATTGTAATACCTAAGAACACAAACTTATTATACCGAGTACCTACTGATACTCGAGTACTTCAGATCATGGGTAACGGTGCTAAATTAACCAAAACCTGTAAAGTGTCTAGAGTGTAACTAAAGAATCTAGATTGAACACGAAGGGAGACGTGGATAAATTCTGATATCATCGAATTACCTAGTACCACTGGTGTACCTAGAATCATTCCCTCCAACACCAAAGAAAGTATGGGGAGCGGCAATTCAACAACCTAATCTTTTCAGACTAAAGGGGGCTCGGGAACACCATTTTGGAGGGGAGAAGGAGAGGAGGGGTACATAATACCGTAACTAAAATTTCAATTTAGATGTCGATCTACCTACTAATCTAGATGATAACTTTCCTCGTGCCTGGATATCAATATCAACATGAATACACCTTCATCTCCTTTCCAATAGAGATACCAGTATCTCATTCTCTTTCTATTTCAAATTTCAACATAAAAACGAACATTCAAGTACAAAATACTTCAATTGAAATGTTACACCGCACTTCCATTAGTACTAGCGAGAATGTACCCCTCACACCTACTCCGTACACTCAACATCCACTCATCGCTCGTCCAATATCCAATATTATGGAATCCAAGTCGATCAAAATAATTTATCCCATCATACCATCTCTTCTCAACTTCCTCACTTGAATACTCACATCTATTAACATCCACTCTAGCCATAAACCCCATCGAAACATCCATCCTTACAAAGAAAACCCGCCATCGATGCTGTCACTGCATAGCATCCTTGTTCCATTTCTCCATCTATTCACAAGCCACACCAGTACCTTCACCCATTCCCGGAATCCTTCTCAATCCTTCCAATCCATCAATCATTTGACATATTGATCCCTCGAACAAACCGCTACACAATAACATAACAGAAAGATATCTTTCCATCACACCCTTCGGATCCCATTACTCCTAAAATCAAAGCCTTGCCCCTCAGTCTCACATCCGAAGAGGGGCAATCCAAGACATACCCAGCCCAGCCCTGTGCTGAAAAAATATCAAAAAAGCAAAGAAAACACATGACCACAAAAACAACCACCTCTTCCATGTCCTGTCCAGTCCAGAATGCGAAAACGTGCTGAAAAGCGTGGACTACAGCTTTTGCCGCATCGCATCGCATCGCATCATATCATATCATTTGGTAAGATGTTAGGTACGAAAGTACACCACTGACTTGCTGCTATCTACCGAGTAGGCGTGACCTGAAAATTTCACAATACCTATGTCATCTCTTCTTCATGGGAATATCCGTGTTTTTTGGCCTGTTCGGTATTGAATTCTAAATGTGTTGAGGTGGTTGAAAACTATGAGTGTGTTGCCATTCGAAATCAGAATCGCCAAATCAGTTCAAAGACACACGGATAAGGTACACCTTACATGTGAAAAGTCGCTCACGACCGAAAGATGATCTGAATAAGTAGAACTTCTCCAATAACTCAAGTCAGTTAAATGTGAGAAGTCTACAACACTTTATATACACCCAGATCCTTCAAGCAACAAATATCACAACCCAATCACAACCCAAATAGCTTATATCCACGGTTATTGTTCGGCCGGATATAACATACTGATATGTTGAAGTCTTCAAGCACTATCTGATCCAAGCTCACTTCATCTCAGTGTCATTGTCCCTGCACTCCCTCTTATAGGCACAAGCTAGATCGGTTCCGTGTATTAAAACGGGACCGACTTTATGCCGACGGCGCCAATTTGTTATCATCCCAATGCGGATTTAACAAATGTGCAGCAGGCAACAGAGATGTCTATTCGAGGATTGGGATATAGGGAGAGTATAAATACTTTCATGTTCAGCTTCTTCTACTTGTCAACTTTATAATCATTTCAATTCAACTTTGGATTATCGCTGTCGTTATCGTCATCGTCGCTCTTTGCAGCACTTAAATTGGCAATACAATAAACCACATCACAAGCATCCCCTTCATCAAAAATACCCACTCAAAATGTCACAACCCAAAGTCCTAATAGCAGGAGCCGGCCTCGGCGGTCTCTGTCTAGCTCAAGGTCTCAAAAAAGCCGGCATAGATTTCCACGTCTACGAGCGAGACCAAGCATCAGACTACCGATTGCAAGGCTATCGAATCCGGATTCACTCCGAAGGAACCGACGCTCTCCAACAATGTCTCCCCGATGACATCTACCAACTATTCGAAGACACCTGCGCCGAAATGCGTCTAGGACCCGGCTCCCAAGCCGATCCTCTAACCGGCGAAATCCTCCCTCCTCAACCCCCACAGTTTGGCAAAGGACCTCCTCCCATGTTTCGCAATGCTCGCACGGTTGATCGTCGCGTTTTCCGCGATGTTCTCCTAACGGGATTGGAAAATCACGTTTCCTTCGGAAAAGAATTCTCCCATTATACCACAAACAACAGCGACTCCATAACCATCACTTTTTCCGACACCACCTCCGCAACCGGTACTCTCCTCATCGGCGCCGATGGCGTTCACTCCCGCGTCAGGAAACAATTTCTTCCATCCCACATTCCCCTCGACACAGGCGGTCGTATCATCTATGGCAAAACACCTCTCTCCACCAGCCTCACAGACACATTCCCACCCGAACTGCTCAAAAGCATGTCTATCATCCGCGATCCGCACGGCCCCATCCCCACTATCACCCTCCTCGAACCCATCACTTTCAAACTCCCCATTTCATCCTCTCCTCCCCTTCCCATCGCCGTCCCCCAACCCTACATATACTGGGTAACCTCAACCCAAGAATCCGATCTGGCTCGCCTTCCCACCTCCACACACCCCCACTCTCTATCCCAAACCCTAACTTCCCACTTCCACCCTACCCTCCACCCCCTCTTCACCCACCAAATCCCCTCCCAAACCTCCCTCCTCCCCATCTCCACTCACCCCTCGCCCCTCCCCTCCTGGCCCAGCAACCCCACTCTCACCCTCCTCGGCGATGCCGCCCACGCTATGCCTCCGACCGGCGCCTCAGGTTGCGTTACCGCGCTGCGGGACGCCGGAAATCTCGTGCGATTGCTAGTGGAAAGGGGTGTGAAAGATGGAATCAAAATCTATGAAGAGGAGATGAGGGAATATGGAAGTGTGACGATTGAGAGGAGCTTGGAGGCTGCGGTGAAGATGTTTGGGTTCAAGTCGAGAGAGGAGTGGAGGAACGTGGAGTAGCTGGATTGGTTGATTGAGTATTTAGTATTTATAAGTGTGAGGGAGGTGTATTTGTGTATTTTGTATGATATGTATATCATGTATAACATGTATAGCATGTATAGCATGTATTTATGTATGCGTATAGTAGTTCTAGAAATACTATGAATACGAGGTACTACACTTATACAATGATATACAACATTGATTCGTTTCTTTCTTCCTTCCTGTCCTTATAATCATCTGAGAAACTCCTATTCTGGATATTCATCTCATCTCTCTTCATCTACTCCCATCACATCTCTCTTCATTTACTCTCATCACATCTCATCTCCCCAAACAAAAATATTCTCCCTTCTCTATTCTCTATTCTCCATTCTCCATTCTCCATTCTCCATTCCCCATTCTCCATTCCCCATTCTCACCACCCCACAACTAACCCACCCCTCAATTCCAACCCTACTTCCCTAACCCCCCTCTAATATACAAATCTTCATATAAAAATACCACCTCCTAGTCATAACGAAAACATAACTTCCTTCTACCAATCAATCAAACGTATCCCACCAAATCACCTCCAAGTCCCAATCGCCGCGATCCAATCTTCCTGATCCTTTCTATAATTCAATTCATTAGTAAACTATCCCTTAACTCCAAATAAACAATCCAAGAAACCAAGAGGAAAAGAAAGAAAGAAAGAAAGAAAGAAAAAAAAGGGGTCAAACATACTTGTCCAAATGAAATAACGATGCCAGAATCGTCTCGATCAAACTCGCCTGAATCTTTTTATTCTTCTCCAATAAAAACTTCAACAAAACCGACTTTGTGTATTTAATGTCTGTCTCTGTGGCACCAGCATCTTTCCTGCCGTTAGCCGGACTCTTTGATCTTCCTGAATCAATACTAGTTCTCGAAGAACCGTCGTTTAATCTGGATGTCTTCATCTGCAATAATTTGACTTCTTTTTGAAGTTTCTCATATCGTTGATTTGCGTCCTCGAGAAGTTTTCCAGTATCCGCCTTCTGTTTCTCGGCGGCACGAAGTTGTTTTTCGGTACTGTTTAAAGTATTTTGGAGTTCGCTCATTGCTAAGCGTGTCTCCTCAGCTTCCTGGGCTGACTTCTCGGCCAAACTTTCAAATTCATCACGGCGCCTCTTGAGCTCCTTTTGTGATTGCTCAAATTCATCTCGGTCATCAGTTGCTCGCTTGATATCTCGCTCGTAATCTCTGATCTTGGTCTTGAGCTCATCTACCTCTCGAGATCTGCGACGAGCATTGGTACTGGCTTCGTCTTCTGCTCGATCACGTTCTTCTCTCATTTCCCGAACCCTAGCTTCAGCTTTTCCTTTCTCCTCTTTCTCGACAGCCATGAGTCTACGAATAGTCTCACACTCTCGAACTCGGTCGTTGAGATTTCTTTGGGCGTCGCCAAGCTCTTCTTCGAGACTCTCTGCCTCTTCCCTCTTCTGCTTCAATTGTGCAATAAGCTCCGCTTCTTGACTTTTCAAGCTATCAAGCATCCCTTGCACATTCTTGTATTCGGAACCTCTTATTTCGACCACCTCACGAAGCTCTTTGTTTTCAGTAGATAGTTTTGAAACCTGTCCTTCGAGTTCTTGAACACGAGTACGTAACTTTCCGGTTTCTTCTTGGACCTTTGATAGTTCTCCCCTAGATTTTTCGCCTGAAGCTGCCAATTGAACCTTTGCGGCCTCAGACATTCGTAGATCACGACGTGCGGTGGAAACTTCATTCTCAGCTCGAAGTCGGCCATTCGTCTCTTGAACAACCTTCTCATTCAGAGATCGGATCTCATCGTCTTTCTCAGATGTTTGCTTCTTGAAGCTAGTAAGCTCGCCCTTCAAATCCTTCTCACGTGCTTCTAATCTTCTCAATTCAGAAGTACGGGCGTTCAACTCGTCCTTGGTACTCTTCAATGTTGCATTCTCAACGCGCAGAGTCTTCAATTCGGGTTGAGCACTCTCTAGGATTTGTTTCAAATCAGTAATCTCCTTATAACGTGATGTGGCCAATTGCTCAGAGGCACCAAGATCCTTTTTCATCGTACTGAACTTCGACTCTAATTCTTCACACTCGGATGTTTTGCTCTTGAGGTCTTCCTCCAACTTGACTAAAGTCTGTTTGTGGCTTTCGACTTCGGATCCTAAGCTGCCGATTTTTTCTTCAAAAGCAACCTTTTCTTCTTGTAATTTGGCTGAAGCGTCTTTGTGAGTTTCAATTTCGGACTTCAGGTTGGCTGAAGCTGTCTTGTGAGTTTCGATTTCAGATTCTAATCTTCCAACCTTTTCTTCAAGAGCAGCCTTTTCTTCTTGCAACTTGGTCAATTTTTCTTCAGCCTCAACGTTGGAATCAACCTGGGCCTGCAGCTTAGACTCTACTATGGCAAGCTGCTCCTTTAGAGCAGTTTTCTCTTTTTCAGTTTCGTCTGAAGCGATCTTCCCATTATCTTGACTCCGTATCTCAGCCTCTAGTTTGTTGGCTTTCTCCTCAAGGTCAGATTTCTCTGTCTGAAGTTCCTTAATTTTGTCCTTGGCGACTACACATTCTTGACCAATGAGAAGTAAATTATCTTGAAGATCTTCAATCTCCTCTCGGAGATCATCCTCTGTCTTACGTTTAACTTGTAATCTCTCTATTTGCTTATCGTTGTTAGCAAGCTGAGTTTTGAGTTGGTTGATTTCAGATTGCAAAAGCGCAGCAGTCCCAGGGACAGAAGTAGATTCTTGATTAGCAGAGGTAGTGGCAGGTTTCTTGGCCTTCTTCTTGGCCTTCTTCTTACTGGATGCAGAAGGTGCTGGTGTCGAGGCCATGGCTGACTCAGATGCAGGAGGGTCTTCATTTGCTGGAGATGCCTCCTCGTTTGCTTTCATAACTTCGATCTCATTTTCAAGCTCTTCAACGCGCTTAGTTTTGAGATCCCTTGATTTGGTAAGCTCTTCAATTTGTGCATCGAGGTCCTTCTTCTGTTGTTCAGCTTCTTTTCGGATATCAGATTGAGACTTCAACTCTTTCTTCTTGAATTCATTAAGTTGGTTGACTTGATTGTTGAGGACCTTAATTTGATTTTCAGCTTCTTTACGGGCATCCGACTCGGACTTGAGCTTTTTCTCTGCTTTGGAAATTTGGTCTTTGAGTTGCGATTGCAGAACTGAATAACTATCTGAGCTCAGCTTCTTTTGCTTTTCCAAAGTCTCCTCAAGTTTGGCTTTCTCGGTTTCCGCAGATTTCAATTTACTCAATCTTTCTGAATGCTCTTCCTTTTGAGTTTCCAAGGTCTTCTTGGCTTCGGCAAGCTGTTTTTCAGTGATTTGCAATTTGTCTATACTCTCCAAATGCTTTTTCTGTTCGATCTCTGAGGACTTCTTGGCTTCGGCAAGCTGTTTCTCGGTTGCTTGTACCTTGTCACTAAGTTTTTTATTCTCTCCCTCCTTGACATCTAGTTGTTCTTGGCGAGACTGGGCAAGATCGGTAGCCTTCTTAGCCTCCTTGATAGAATCATTCAACTCAAGTTTTACTTTTTCCAGATCCTCCGTTAACCCAGAAGCCAATTCTTTAGCAGCGGAAAGATCCTTTTCTGATGAAGATAATTTTGATTTCAAGTCGTCGATTTCTGCTGACTTAGCTTTGATCTCCGATTGCAATTTTGGCAGTTCATCGTCGTGCGAGAAAATTTCCTCTTTGGCATTCTTTTCTGGGGTTTCTGTGGAATCCGTAGTGGAACTTTCGTCAATAGTAGACGCGTTTCGAAGCGATGTGAGCTCGTCCCAAAGACTAATATTCTTCTTTCCAGACTCCAGGTACTTCCTTTTTTGATCATCGCGATCTGCAGTTACGCGTGCAAGTTCTTCCTTCACCAACCTGCCTTCTTCTTTCTGTGCATTGAGATATCCAGCCAACAAATCAGGTTCTTGAATGGAGCCGATAGGTGTATACTCCTTGAGGACTTTTTCGAAAGGTTCAATAAACTTATTACGAGCATGTGCAGTTCGATAAGAATCGAGGAGAACTATTATATGGCATTAATAATCGTAGACTGAAACCATATGAATGAAACACACTCTTATATTGGCCCTCAATCTTTTCCAGCTTTCGCAACTTCTTTTCAACTTCTATTGATGAGAGCTCAGCAGAAGCTCTTGGAGTGGCATTTGTTATCTTTTCACTGCCATTGGTCGCAGGAGAACTGCCGTCCAACGGCTTACTCGCATCTCCCGCCATTGTCCCAATTCGAGTTGAAGGTTCAGAATCGTCTTCAATGACAAAAGTAGATTCAAACTCTGCCGGATCTAGATCTCTGCCACCTATCTCATTGTCATCCTTTGGCCGCGGCTTTCGTGGCTTTCTTGAAGGAGATTCGTTGGCGGGTCGTCTCGAGGTTGAGGATGTAGAAGCAGATCTTTGAAGATTGGGATTGTTTGCGTTCAATCGTGCCTTTTCTTCTTCGATACGAGTATCTATTTGAGCTTTAAGTCTCTTTTGAATTCGTCAGCTAATTTATCTGCAAGGTTGCGATCCATATTTAAAGAGTGAACTTACCTGGAACATTCTTTCCACATGTGGTGGATTGAGGGAGTGGGAGTCTTTACTTTTTTTAGACTATTAATAAATTATTGTAAGGTTGTGTGAGAACTTTGGACACCAGTGAATTCGTGAAATATTAATGATCATAATCAGCAGTTTAGAAGGGAATGGGATTGTAAGAGAATTGAGTGAGAAAATGAAGATATAATAATGATAATAATAATAATACCTACTTGTCAACTTCTCAAACTACCTAGGTACATGAGAGACAGATGATAGTCGTAAAGGACAAAGCGAGAATCCTCATAGCCTTATAGCCTCATAGCCTCATAGCCTCATAGCACGTAGGTACAGTACTCAAGACTAAGACTGAGCCTCTTCTTACCCCGTATCTATACCC
This sequence comes from Botrytis porri, assembly GCF_014898465.1. NCBI lineage: Eukaryota > Fungi > Ascomycota > Leotiomycetes > Helotiales > Sclerotiniaceae > Botrytis > Botrytis porri. The sequence continues at coordinate 1,567,999 of NW_024066078.1, forward strand.
CTACCTGGTACGAAGTAGGTAAACCTAGATTTGGTGCCCAGGTATATATGGGCCAGAAACGTACCCCAATACGAAGACTTAGTCCGTAGTCCATCAACCCAAAGAGGTAATGATAATGCTTGTAATACTCTTTAGAGTCCTTGATAACTTGAGTAAGTTTGGTGTAATTTGGTGCCATGTCGAATGCTTCTAAAATGCTTCTAATGCCCGCAATAATTATCCACGAGTGCATGTTTATAAGGGGTGTCACGGCCCGAGGCTCGGCGGGCTCCATAACCACTCATAGTACGAAGTAGTAGTACTTCGTAGATGATCGTGTGAACCAAATTCATAATTCATCAAAACATTACCCCTTCAGATCCAGAGTAGTGTATGAAGTACAGAGTGCTATATAAATTCTATATATATATACATTACATACATACCTGCTGGGTAAGGTTATGTATAATAACTGGGCTAACTGGGCTAATTGGGCTAATTAGGTTTACCTCCATCCAATCACCGAAATTACTTTCTACTGGGAGTCAGCAGCTTGCTAGCTAGCTTATTAGTTACCAGAAGTGACGAAGCAAGTACCTTGGAAATTTATCCTCTCCCACCAAGCACACTCTTGTTCCTTTCATCTACGATTTACCTTCCTATTCCCTCCTATTGATATGAACTTCAATATGAGGTGACATACAACTCCTCTTAGTGTCATCAGATTCCGAAATCATACTTTAAAATGGTTTCACTTTGGCCCTGGAAGGTATGTGAAGCTTCCATTTAAAGTGATACGTTTAAGCCATTCACTAACCTGAATGTCATTCAAAGCGCGAGGATAATTCTCCTGCCTCCTTTGAAAAAACATTATCTGCTTTGGCAGAGAAGATTTCGAAATCACAATCACAGCTAGATTCTCGAAGACTCCGTGGCAGACGTGTGAAAGCATTATGGACATTATATTCAAGTTTTGCATATTTGGTGGTGTTCGTCATAGCACTTTTAGTGATCGGCTGGAAGGATTTGACAGTCTTGGAGTATACTGGGCTTGCGGGAAGCCCTTTGATGTTAGTATTGCCAAAGAAACATATCATCCTGCTTGTATATTGATATGGTCATTAGAATCTATCTCATTCGAAGTGGCATTACGAGATATTATGAATACAGGGTTGAATCTATCGCGCGTCGTCTGGAGGAACAACAAGCTGAGAGAACGAAAACCATCGACAAATTAAAGGCTGCCACGAAATATAACACCACACAAGAACTTCTAGAGAAATACGGTGGCGCTCCACCAAAACCTCCTGCACCGAAGAGAACTGCATCTGTGAAAAAGACTCCCAAGAATAAAGATGCGCAACCCCCACGAACAAGTATGGGCCCACCTGCGACAGCAAATATACCCCGCCCTAACCAAATTCCGAGTCAACCTTCTACCCCTCAGCCACTTGGTAGCAGGACCCCTCCTTCAATCATCGCTCCATCACCATCGCCTGTTGCTCCTCGGAGTGAGCCAGGCCCTGCCGAATTTGCACCAAATGCATTTTCGGGTCCAAACCAGTATGCACAAGGTCAATATGCACAGAGTGGAGAGTTCGTCGCTGAAGGACACTGGTACGATCGAGTATTAGATTTGTTGTTGGGCGAGGATGAGACACATCCAAAGAATCGTATGGCGTTGATATGCAAAAACTGTCGACTTGTCAATGGTCAAGCACCACCTGGTACAAAATCCTTGGCCGATTTAGGGAAATGGAGATGCTTTGGTTGTCGAACCTTGAATGGGGAAGAAGATGAAGCCGCAAAGGCCGTACAAGAAATGAAGGAAATAATCCAAGATAACAACGTAAAGAAAGAAATCCATTCTGAGCCTGAAGATAGAAGTACGGAGGACCCTGAAGACACACCTGAGAGTGAGGATATTGATCATGATGATATCAAGAATGAAGAGGATTCGGAAGACGAAAAGGTCGAGGTCAAACCAAAACGGGGACGGCCCAAATCAAACCGCAAAAAAGCCTAACTTGTGGCAATTGATCTTATTTCATTATGAGCTATCTATCGGCCATATCATATCCCTGATTCCCTTTTGTACTTTATCTATCAGATGGCAATTTGCCCGTCCCAAAAATCATTATCACGTTATTCTTAGCCGATTATTGCCATGATCATCGAGTTGTGATATCCATTATTCAGTTACTCTTGCTGAATCCTTTCCGAAACTATAAATAATCCTCTTCGCTTTTGTTCAATCTTCGCGAATTCTTCCCCTCTAGTTGGGAATCTTCCACTTCACTTGGAGAAGAGAATCCCTTGCGGTTGGCAAAGGAAGATTGATACTTCGGAGTATAAGGTGGAATTGTTGGCCCAAACTCCACATTATCTATCGCGGCATCCTCAGCCTCGGTCTCTCGTCTCTCCCTCTCCTCGTTCTCCCTAGACTTTCTCGCAATACGCTCTCGTAACTCTTGTTCCTTGGCTGTCAACGGAGCTTGGATTGCGAATGCATCACTTTCTAAACGCTGTGGTGTATAAATAGGAGCACGGTTCGCACCAGGTTGTTTCGTTACAAGCTTTTTGTTCTCCGCTCCACTGCGCCCGCCTTTCAATCCCATGTATTGTGCAACATTTCCCCATTCCATATATTTCGCGGCATTTCCCCACGGTTTCGACGATGCACTTACAGTACCATAACCAGGATCGAGAACAGTGCTAGAAACACTCTGTCGCGCAAAAGTACTTTCCGCCAATGTTGGTTCTAGGTATTCGCTGCCTTCTAGATCATTGGCTGACATTCTCATCGAACTGGATGCGCTTGAGGTAGGTAGAGTGGGCGGTTTGGAAGAAGCAACGATAGGAAAGACGGGTCTCGGTACGGGTCTCAAGACTGGTCTTGGATAATCAGAAGAATGAACAGAGACTTGCATTCGCTCCATACTCGGAGCTCGTCTCGATCTCTGACTTGATTTGTGTCTTTCAGTTCTGGAAGAAACCAATACGAAATCTTCCACCTCATCTGTCCTGGAAATTCGTCGTGGTTCTCGTAGGGGTTCTCGTGATGCACGTTGAGTGTGTGATCCACCTCGCGATTCTGGTTCTGGCGATCGTCGAAAATCAATAACGGAAACCTCCATCTTCTCCATGCTGGGCATTCGTCTGGATGTTCGACTTGCTGCTTGTCTAGGGATTTCCCCAGGAGCGTCTCGACAATCTTGCTCCGCTTCCAATTTGGATCTAGTCATTCTCTCACTTTCCTCCATAAACTTGCTGTGATAATTGCGAAACATGGCAGCTTTTGTGATTGAAGGTATGGTATCTCTATTGACTATATGCGGGTTTGATGGTAGTGGTAGTTCTCGATTAAAAGAGTTGAAGAATCGTATAATGTGCTAGATATAGGAAATTCGAGAAGGCGGAGTGGTTGTTGGAGGGCGCTTGTTGCTTGAGCTTCTCTTTTTGAGAGATATTGTACCGTATTGAGGGTTAGTACAGTATTTGTATTCTTCCTTCAATAATTTTATTCTCTCGATACAATGAATTGTTTAGAGAATTAATGGCTAGCGATCACAATCCAGTCCAATCCAATCAATACCAAAAAAGGTTGACTTGATAGTGCTATAGAATCTTTGAAAAAACACCAAAACGTCCTACTGACAGTTTAAATACTATCTGCAGTATATTTATAGAATCACGCAACTCTTTTTATTCTTGAATGCACGGTATATTAATTTAATATTTCTGGGGGTGTCTGTGACTGTAGTTGATGCAAGTGATGTGATTAATATAATCATTTTGAATAATTATCAATTTCTCATTCTTCTATTTTTGGGGGATCTCGAAGCGAGACTGGGAAAGGGGTGAATTGAATTGTTTAGATTGGATGCAAATATCAGGTAGATGGGATTTGGGAGAGTGTGACTGGGTGATTGGGTAAGTAGAGGTATTGAGGGGATTGGATCTGGCGGATATTTATGAGTGCTAAAGAGATCTGGGGGAGAGGTTTGGGAATGGTTTTGGTTTAGGTTAGTTTAGTTTAGATACCTAGGAATTGATGCTGAGATTTTGATATTTAGGAATATTCACATAACTTGGATCGAGTGAATAGAGGGTGAGGGAGGGGATATAAGGTGGAAAGTGAATTGAGTATCTCGAGTGGCATGGAAATGTGATTGATTCATGGGAGGATGATGTGCTATGCTATGCTGTAATTTTACTCATGGTTTGGTGATTGTGAAGATGAATGTTAAGGTGAGGGAGAGGTAGATGGGGACCCGTGGATGGGCTGGTACTGGAGGTCTTTGATTGAATGGCTGGGACGCTTGAGTGAGTGGGATGGTGAGGATGTGTGAGAGTGTGAATAAGAGGATCGATGTGTAGTTTATGGTTGTTGTTTGAGGGGTTGTAGTCCTACGATGGGCTGATGGAATGATGGAACGGTGAAATTCTAAGAAAAGTGAAGGACTCGTGGTGATTACTAGATGCATAGAGTCATTTCACTTTCATACAGAGATGTCATTAGAATGAATCTTTTGTCTTTCTAGTATTAGTGATGAACTAAGTAGACTATGAATTCTAGTTTCGGTTTTCGTTGCACATTTTATCTATGCTACTCATATACTCAAGCTCTCAAGAAAATTTGATGAGCAATTTCCCATGCAAGAATTACTTAAATAACAAAACTGCATTGCCTCTTTAATACTGCAAGTACTTATCTTTCTCTTTGACACTGGTGCAGGTAAACTGATGATCTTTACACAATAGCTTTTTAAAGATGTCTAGATTCTTCTCATTGTGCCTCGGAATACTTGCATCCCTCAAATGTACCACACATCGCCATCATCACACTCCACGAGAAGCTCTTCCTCATCCATCAAAATCGCTTATTCCAATCTCACTCTCTTTGTTTTTCTACGATTTACGCTTCCCTGCTTGTACTTCCTTCTTTTTCTTTTCCTTCTTTTCCTTAGCATACTGATCCATCTTTTCCTGAACTATCTTCTTACCCGGCGAGTTCGGATTCATGGATTTCTCTCGATTTCTCAATCCAGATTGTATAGTCGGTTTCATTACGATAGCCTCCATAGCTGCGTCATCCCGTTTGTTTTGTTCTTCCTTTGTTTCGTTTTCCTTATTCCTGCTGCCAGTGGGATTGCCGGAGCCGGAACTTCTGTTTGAGAACATGATTGAAGGATTGGGTATGTAGTATATCGCGTGGAATCTTGTAGTTTCGTATATAGTATAGATATCTGTGGGACGTTTATCGGTCAGCAATCCAGTATGCAAGACTCTCATAAATACCTCCTACTGAAGTTATGGAGACGTACATATTTTGGGCGGCCTAAACTTCAACCCCGGCGTTTCGAATCTTGACGTGATAAGTTCGTACGAATGGCCTATTTTACTCTTGGCGGCTATATTTAAGGCTTGTTGGGGCTCGACCGTTGGAGTTTTCTTGTATCTTACGTATGATTCATGGCACCGTGTATGAAACTTTTCTCGCATGTATGTTTGTTGCCCTCACATTATTTTCGCAAAGTCTTCATTACCTCTTCGAATCATTTTGTTCTGTTGGAAAACTCACTCTGATATTGCTAACATGTCTGCGTCCTTCCATACTCTATACTAAATTATGACCACTTTTTGTCCGCATGTAGGTTGATTTCCATCGCTGAATCCAGGTATCGTGTAAATTTTGCTATGACTTGCCATTACTCACCATATCCGTGTTCCTGTTGTGTTCCTATACAGTAAACTCTCCCATCAACTGACTTTCTCGTGCTTACGTATGTATGTCTTCATTCTTAGAATTTCTAACCAAGGTAGATGGTGGTGAAGGAAAAGTCCGCGGAAGTTTGCCATTAAAAAATCAGGATTTCGGCCATCGTCTTGACCGAATACTGTAGACCTCACCAACATTGATTTTCATTTGGTAGTGGAGAAATCTTACCGATTCTTTTTCTTTGACCCGAAATAATGGACCCAGATATGTTTTAATACTCTCACTGTAATTATGAAGTCGTTTTTTAGCCCCTTAGGAGTCCAAATAAATCCAAGCCACTAAATTCTTCGTTGTTTTTGCCTGTGTCCTTGCACTTTGTACTTCCATCTTCTTTGTATGCCGAAGTCACTTGTAACATGAAATCGTAGTATCCAGCGCCACGTTTATTATCTTAGTCTGCGAGATATCTTCGTAGGCACAAGTGCCACCGCTGCCCTCATTATTCGAATGTGTCCCTACTATTTAAGCCCTTGCTACTTTTGCGCTCTTGTATTATTGTACAATTGGAGTTTTCGCTGCTTTCGGAGACTTCGGAGGGGTTTCTTGTTGGACTCCGCTGGATTGTGTGCCGTGTATTCGTGCTTCGATCGAAGTATGATGATGCAGCTCACTTCGAGCTTCTATAAGAACAATCAGCAGTGCGAAGAGTTAGACAGCTTTGAGTTCTCACCTCGATTCTTACCTGCTCGAATCTTGCGGCATTTGGTAGACTTTTCACTGTTGTCGTTTCGAGTGCGGTTTCGCAAGATTATCGAGTAAGCTCTGCAAATGGCACATTATCAGCGTAACTCTTCGATTATATTCTAGCTGTGTTTTTAAAATTGGAGATTTTGCTTTCGATTTGAATTTGAATTTGAAGTTGTGTAAAATTTCCCGGCGCATCATGGTATATTTCGAATGCGCTGAATTACGAAGTAATTTATTTGGTCGGGAAAACAACTTACTCGCCTCAATTCTTTCAATTACGCTCAAAGACTTCACATTTTTGTAAAAGGAGTATACCAAGAGATTTTTCCTCAACCTTTAACAAAATGATTAATATTACATAAACGGTACAAAATTGCTGGTATGGCTCATTAGAAAATCTTGACAGTTCATTGATGGGCTCCTATTTTCACAGCCAGATATGGTCAGATTAAACAACTTTAACCATTTCATAACTATAAATATATATATTGAGAGTTCTTCTATTTGAAGAGACAAGGTTTGAATATGTTAAGTGTTGAAGTGATGTTGGTGGTTTGACCCTCGAGTTCTCGCTACCCCGTATCACGGGATCAAAAAACAAATAACAAAGCCAGGACAAAAGCTGTTTTTGAAGATTTTGACTTGTGCGTATTAACTTTTAATCGTTATGTGACTGTTTACTTGGAAATCTTAGAAAAATACTATGATAGTCTTTCACTCTCCAGTATCAAAAGAATCTCACCAACCTTGACAAGGTTTGGGATTTTGTAAAAGATTACTTCAATCTAGAGCACGCAAAATTCCAAGGAAACGTGTCAAGCTGTATAAATTCTGCAGCATGACTTGGCCATCTGTTAATAACAATTTGAGCTCTTATCCCAACTACTCTCAAATGGTAAGCCCCGATGTCTTTCCCCAGCCTCCAATAACATTACCTTTTAGAATAGATGATCCACCCTAGCACAGAACGAAGCTGGAAGAGCATGAAAGATGGAACAAAAATATTACCCATCAACAACAGCATACACTAGGTTGACTATGTGACTAAAATCTCTAGCTACAATAGTAATTTAAGGGCAAAGAATCCAGTATGACAGGCTGAAATATTCATTACTACCAAAGCTAGAGAGTCTAACCACAGAGTTAACCCGGCATATGTCATTGAGGATGGGCGAAGGAGCTGCTTTTAGTTGCAACTATACCTTTCATTTTGCATGTGATCTCTAGATTATGGGAAGCTCTAATGAGAAATTTTCTTTTCCCTTGAAGACCCCACCGGTATGTGTGAAATACACACTTTGAAGAAACTTATGATATAATACATCATAAGTATTTTGTGAATCACTTTTCACTTCTTCTTATCCGCTGGATGTTTTCAACTTTGAAGCGGTAATCCGCACAGATGAATAGAGCCACCGATAGATCATCTCATGCTCCTTTATGATTGTCCATCCCAATCAATTACTCAAATGATATACTCAAAGCTTACTTATTTTAACATCAATATGCACGCAGCCCTCGATCTTTCAGTCTCTTTGTCAATCAAAAATAACACCGCCCAAGCTAATTCAGACATAAAATCTAAGAGACGTACATTTTTATATATAAAGAGGCTATCAAAATATGAACAAAAGAGATGTGGCGTGTGATTGACTAACTCTCCATCAGCCTGTGCTTCTCCTCCTGTCCCAAGAGAGTTTCTCCAGATCATCACTGAAAGACCAAAAATTTAAACGCAACTATACAAAGAGATCTTAATCCTACAGTTCCATCAGAATGAGCACCCATTCTGCGGGAAATAAACATCAGCCGAAGAAGCAAAGCAGAAGTAGCTCCACTCTTTCCGCCTGGAAGCCCCTCTATACACCTCCTCTGTCCAGTCCCGTCACATGCCGCGATCCAGAAGTCCCACTTCTCTCGAACTTCCTCAATACCCCATCTATTCTCACCAATCCTCATGAAAATTGGCTCCACAGTTGAGAGCTAACCAGCTACGCTCTCTCAAAGAGAAAAGGTACAAAAACACAAAAATAATACAACGACAATTAGGAATACACTTGCTCACTGAGCCAGTGTGCATGTACATCCGTTATTGTGTATCATCATCAAGCTTACTAAAAGATATATCTCTAGGGTTGATTTGCGAAATCGTTTGTTGAGGACATGATCCAGAAAAGTTTAACATCTTAGTTAAGCACTTGGGAATCGGCATGGACTTTATTATTTATCAAGTCTTCACTCCTCTCTTTTATTCATCCTCTTCTCTCTTCTATTTCATAACAACGCTAATCATGTACGATCCAAAGGCTTAGATTCCAACATCGAGCTTCAAGATATATTAACAGTTTGATTTAATGTAACCCGCTATCAACATCCCATTCCAACTTATGCCAAAGTTATCCCAGAATCTACAAGCATGAATTCGATAGAACAGTAAGCTCCTCGCTCATTCGCCGACCAATTTGGACTAATGCTAATCGATCATCTTGTAGTAGAATATCTCACCGCTCATTATCTCTCGGAGTTTCCAAGCCAAGAGTAAAGAATTTCGCAAGCCTCGAATAAAAACCAACACACATCAAACCGAATACAAACAACAAGAGCGATGACATCCTCAAGATCTCCACAATTAATACAAAGAACCATATGAGACGTACCGAGCATACCTATATCGAGGAGGCAGCTAGCCGCGAGAAATAGCATCTTCACTTTAGAGGATAGGGCTACCACCAATCCTAATAAGACATCGACACTCAACTTCCCAGTCCTGGATATCTATTTCACCAACCTCTAATAAATCCAATCATAGCCAATCCTCACACAGCCTCACCCTTCCATACCCACCAGGAGCCAAGAAGAAGAACGCCTACAAACCTCACACAGCAAAACTCCCATCTATAAAACCCCCACCGTTTCCCTAGGCAGTTACTCGCCTAGATCCCAACATCAACACCAACACCAACAAAAGAAGGCAAAGGCTTAACCCAAACCAAACCAAACCATACGCCAAGAACCCTAGCCTCCTCCTCTACGCCTCCTTCAAATCCCCACTACCTATGATCTATCCAACTTGCTTACCACACTATATCCTATACCCAACATCTCACACATAGACACACAATAAAACCTACTCAACAAGTTGAAGTGCGAGCCGTGCATATTTTACAAGCAGTCGTGTCCCCATCAAATAGCACTACCTCCATCTTGAACTTAATCCCCCTTTCAAGAGAGGAGGCCACAACATGATTTCATCAAATCATCACTTGATCATTTCGTCACTGTATGCTCATCTAGTATCCACCATGCGGCCGTCTATTCCCCCTCTCTCCATCCCCTATTCCCTATTATCTATTCACCTCTTTCCCTTCTATCAGAACTACCAAGCCTTCCACCTCCCACCTCGCACTTCCTCCCGACAGAAATCTTCAAATCTTCAAATCTTCACATCCAAAATTCGATACCAAAACGCAAACAAATCACATCCTGATCCTAGTAAACAATAAGATAAATTCGGATACTTTCAATACTAGGTACCTCAACTACCAAACTAATATGATACAACACCACACTAATCTGACCACAACTACCTATCTATACTAAACTCTAATCTTTTCTATACAAATAAAGTAATGTTATCAGCCCTCCCAGAAGCGCTTTACTCTTCTATCCCCAGAGCCTCATAGAGACACCTATCCCCCATCCCCAATCCCAAGCAACCGAGTTCCCAAGCACCCACTGAATACATGAAATACCCACCAAAAGTATATACATAATCCTAATCCTAACCCCAAGCACTCAAACCCATAAGTCATGACCTCATTATCCCCATCTATTCCCAATACACATACAAGAACCCCAACCCCAATCCCAACCTGAAGCCCAAGCCCCCACCCTAAAGAAACACCGCCCCATCACCCATCCCACCATTTCCCCCACCCCCATCCTCCCCCATACTCCCTCCCGCAATCGTCCCCACACTAGCAATTCTCTTCCGTCTACTACTCAAAAACCTATCCACCATCTGTTTACTACCCACCTGCTGTTGCACCACCCCCAACCCATTCGAACCCACCACTCCACTTCCCTCCACCCCATAAACCTCATCTACTCCCCCTCCACCACCCACCCTCTCATTTTCCCTCCCCCCAGCTCTCACCCTCGATCTTCCCGTTCCACGTAAACTTCCATTCTGCTTCGCATTCGCACTCCCAAATTGTCTCTCCACCGCGGCCCCAATGCCCGTCCCCGGACTACTCTGCGGCGTAAAATCATACACCGGTCTCCCACTCCTCTTAACCAATTTCGCCGGACTAGTTGTAAAGCTACAATTTTGACTTGCACTCGTATCGAAACTCTTGACGCTTCTAATACTCTTACAACTTTTCATTGTCGCATCCGAGACATTTCTTTTATGTAGTACATTGCGCGTACTGGGGTTTTGTTTTTCTACACCATGATTAGGTGTTGTTGGTGCGCTTCTGAGAGTTGCAGACGAGAGCCGTTTGTGCAAGACGTTGCGAGCCTTCGGATTTGGATTCTGGGGGTGACTGACGGAATTTGGGGTTGCTGGTGCCTGTTGAGAGTTCGAGGTACTTTTCAGACTTGTCTTGCTTTGTGTTGGTCTTAGTGTCGATCTAAGAGGAAGTGGAGGTGGAAGTGGTGGTGCAGGAGGAATGTCGCGTGGTTTTGTGCTGTCAATGAGAGCATTTTCAGCCAAAGATGTCGTTGAGCGTTTTTTCAGAATCGGTTTCAAAAGAACTTGGGCTTTAAGATTCTGATGAATGAGACCGAGCGGTTGTTTACCAACAGGAAGTTTCTTCTGAGCGATATCCGTATCATCATCAGCCATCTGAGCTTTTTCTCTTCTGTGCGCAATGTGAAAGGAGTTCGACATCATAGGCGTGGGTGATAGTGATCGTTCGATGTTACTGACGCTCACTCGATCATTTCCAGATGGTCTTTCCAACTTTTCCACTTCAGAAGACATCCATTTTTGCCATTCAATCGAACCGCCAGAATTTTCACCTCTTTGTCTCTGATGAGTTGGACGATAGGTTGTGCTGTTGATAATTACAGCACCACCACCACCACCGCCGCCACCGTTGGGGGTTGAGCTATCGACAGGTAATGACGGCATTCGTACATTTGCGAGTGGCACCGACGTATCACTACTCATAGCCTCCGAAAGATTACGGCCAATACTTCGAGAGTAAACACTCTCGCTATAAACGTCATCATTTACGGGTGCCATGCTAACTTCGTTGTAAACGGCAGAATTGTCGCTTGCCGCCAAAGCGCGACGATAGGGACTTGTGTTTCCCGCTCTGTCAATTGCAAATGTCGTACCTCCAAAGAATGCAGACCTTGCCTCGCGGATGACTTTTGGTTTGGGAACTATAGGATCATCCCGCTGTGCGACTTGCTGCGGAGTGAGCCCTGAAGGGTCTTGCACAGGGTCATATGCGGCATCAATATCGGATAAGTGGCGTCTGTGTGCAGACTTTGAATTACGCTGGTGAACACGTTGATGAAATGAGTTGTCTTGATGAAATGAATTGACTTGGTGGAAGGAGTTGCCTTGACTAGATCCTGGGTGTGAGGAAAACACATCGTCTTGATTTTGAGGTTGTGTATTACATAATGGTAAATCTGCAGAGTTAAATTGATGCTCGGAGCCAATTGCCTGACCAAATAATTCTTCGCCGCTCGTGGTGGGTATTAGATCAACGTTGTTCGAATGGTATAGTTCAGGATGCTGATTTTGGCTCTGATTGCTTGAGTCACAATCAGGGGGGACCTGTCGAATCCATGGCTTATTAGGCTGTGGAAGAGTATTGGTAAAGGAGCTACTTCGTCTAGGCACTTTCTCAAGTCCGAGAGTATCGGTGCTAGCTTTCTTTGACTTTGCGAGTATTGCTTCTGGGCTATTCTCGTCGAGACGCTTCATCAAAGCAGAGCAGAGTCTGGCGCTATCAACACCTCCTGGTCGAATTGGTTGGATATGGCCAGGGCGATGAAAGGCAGGATAAGCGGGATGTTGATTCTTTACATTTGGGCGATGAAATGTTGCTTTAGAGATATGTGTACCTGATTCATTGATGATAGAAAGCCTTTGATCTCTGCTAGGCGGAGGACGCAGCCCTTGACTGGTGACAGTGTTGTTAGCTGTACTATTAGTCCAGCTTGTTACTCTGGACTTTTCATCACTATGATCACTTCGTAAGCTACGAATACTACCACTTTGTGATTTAAGTCTCTGACTTGAAGCAATAGCACGTAATGATGGGACTCTAGCTGCCACATGAGCAAATGCGGCCTCCTCGCGTCTAGGAATATCATCGAACGACTCATGATCTGATGATAATTTCCCACCGTATGCTCGGACGTGAGTTTCAATGGCGTCCACCTGTTGATTGGGGATAGCGATGGGCTCTTCTTTGCTGCGGCCAAAAACTTTCCAGAGTTTGCTTTTCAATCCTTGGGATACCTTGCGAGCTTTGGCTCTTAGGCCACCCTCTCTTATAGATTCGGCCGAATTATATGTCGCTGCAGACTTTCCGCTGCTACTTCGAACCGACCTTCTAAAAGGCTTTTCCTGTCGCTGTGCCTTCGACCTAAAAAGAAAAGACGGCTGCTCCCGAAGTCTTTGTTGATTAGCTTGAACAAAGAATCTATCCCTGGCCATTTGGACGGCATCGTCGTTTCTTTCGCGAGACGATGTAGATTTGAAGTAGTCCCGCCCCCCTCGGAGGAAACTCATTGACTTTGGAGCTCGCAATGGAGCATTGCTGCTCTCTAACGTCCGCGGAGTGGATGAACAATTGGTGCGGTCAGGGCTGCCATTGCTATAGAAGACGTTGGTTGGCGCCGATAAGGGGCTAAACATGGACTTTGACTTTCTGATTCGTCGATATGAAGATGGTGTCGAGGCTACATCATTCTCTTGTGTATAGTATTCGTCGTAATCTAAGTTAGTAACGTAATTATGAGCAGAGTAGTCTCGGACGGCTGATTTGCCAAGTGAAGCTTTGCCAATTGAAGAAGATCGACTCGGTGGACGATACGCTGCTGGGACCGGAGTATTCGTGGTCATCACAATAGGTCTCAAAGTAGCAGTACTTAGTTTCTGGTTCAATGCTGGGGGGTCCGCCCTTTTCCCTGTCGATTGGCGTCTCTTTACTGCATTTGGGCCTGCAAACCGAACACTCTGCTGCCGTTTGAGCCCTGGGTTATCAAGACTGGTAGAACTATTTTGTTGACTCGACCGCCATTGATTTTCTTGACTTGTAGTGTTGCTTCGTGAAAGTCCGTTCCTGTTTCCATAACTAGTGCCATTCCTTTCTTGGGCCCTATTGAAAGCATGCATTGCTGCAGCTTGAGCATGCATACGAGACTCTTCGGGGTCGACAAAATCGTGTTTTGGATGTGTTGATAATGTTGATTTGTTTCGACTAGGTCGACTAGAACTATTTCGACGGAGCATATCCTTTATGGAATGCTTACAAGGGGAGGTAATTTTGAATGAATCGAAATTAAATGCGTGATACAGCTATTACATGCATGCATGTATTAACCAAAAGTTGATTGAACCAAAAAATTGTGAATGCCGACTTTCAACAGAAGACAAGACACGATATATGAAAAGGAGAGATTGACTTGGCTATACGAGGGAAGGTAACGAGAGTTCTTTCCGTCAACGCTGGTTGAGGAAAGAGGCATGGACACAATGGACATTAGTGAATACATAAAATTATTCTCAATAAACAAGTTTTGGAAGTCACTATTCAGAAGTCACGAAAAAAGACATTATCATGAAAGGTATGCTATTAGTGGAAATAACGAGTTGATACAGTTTAATACAAATACTGGTCTAATTAGTCTTACGACGAGACCCCCTTAATGTGTTCCTATCCGCAAACGCAATGAAAATTCCAGTAATCAAAAGATGCATATAGAAACATCCATCCGGCTCCAACCCATGACCATCGTAAGAAACTCATAAGGAAATAGTGAAGGACAATGTCCATCAAGATCTATGCCAAAATATGTGGCGAGATGTCTCTAACTCTAAGAGCTGAACTCCTCAAAAAACTCGTTGATTTCCTCATCAACCATCTTTTGGATCTTCTTGGAAAGTTTCTCGGTCTTGGAAACCATGGACTCAGTGCCCTTGACTACGTTGCCAGAGAGAACGTTGAAGTCATTCTCGATGGCCTTCTCCAAGAGCTCAACGGTTGTTGGGACTTCCTTGGATGCCTTGGCAACGTATCCGCCAGCCTTAATGATGGAGCTGTAGTTGGAAGATCCACCACCGTTCCATGCAAGAACGTTCTTAGTGTTAGATGGAACGTCAGAAAGAGCACCCTCAGTAGCGATGGCGATGATGTTCTCCTTCAACTTCTTAGGGGTGATCTCAGCAACAGCGTAAGCAGAGTCGCTAGATGGTTGGAGGGAAAGGTAGTAGGCCAAGAGACCAGCGATATGGGGAGAGGCCATGGAAGTACCGGAGATGGTGTTGACGGCATACTTGCTACCAATCCAGGTTGAGAGAATGCTCAAACCAGGAGCAAAGATATCGTTGCAAGTACCATAGTTGGAGAAGTAGGCACGGGAATCGTCGAGAGCGGAAGCACCGACAGTGATGGCGTTCTCAGCAGCAGCTGGGGAGTAGTTGCAAGAATCGGCGTTGTCGTTACCGGCAGCGACTGCGAAGTGAATACCAGCATCAACGGCACCGTTAACGGCACGGTCAAGAGCTGGAGATTTGCCACCACCGAGAGACATGTTGGCAACAGAACCCTTGAAGCCCTTCTTTCCCTTCTTAGCCTTTTCGGCGTGGGCGTTGGCAGCCCATTCAACACCCTTTACGACATCTGCCATAGTACCGGAACCGTTTGATCTGAGAACCTTGACGGCGTAGACCTCGGCCTTCTTAGCAACACCATATTTATGACCTGCAACGGTACCGGAACAATGTGTTCCGTGTCCATTTCCATCCTCATCGGCATCGCCAGTTGGGATGGTCTTGCCCCAGTGTGCACGACCTTCGAAATCAACGTGTTCAGTGTTGGTTCCAGTGTCGATAACGTAAGCATCGACTCCCTCACCAGCATCAGCGGCATACAAGTATTTGTTGTATGTGCTGAAGGTCAGGGTATCTCTGTGGGAGATACGAGCCAAACCCCAAGGAGCGCTCTTCTCAACCTCGCCCGAAGGGTCTTCTAATGTGTGTACGACGGAATCCTTCTCAACATATTCGACCTGCAAGGGTAATCGTTAGCATGATTGTTACGTAAAAAGAATGCACCAAGAATGAACGATGATGCGCCATCACGTGCGGCCTTGTCGCTGTATGTGATTGAGCCTGCAACAATGTACTTGTGTGGGCTCCGTTGGACGTATCGGGATAAAGGGAATCATCAAGATAAGGATGCTTTTTATCCAATTGGAAACGAAATCCAAGGTAGAAAGCACGCAATTGATACTGCAATGATAAGAAGGATTGTACTTACATCAGGATGTCTGCGGACTTCCTCGATGACCGACTCATCAAAGTGACCGGAGTAACCCAAGAAGTCACTGCCAATGTTATATGTGTGCTTGAGACCCTCGAAGATATCGGTGGTAATTGGGAATTGTCCTCTCTTTCGGAGCTCGGTTCGTTGAGCTTCGCCGTTTGAGTGGATGTCTTGAACCCAGCTGTGGTGCTCACTGGCAGATGCCGCGGTAACGTGCTTCTTGAACACAACAATGTAGGAGGCTGGAACCTCTACAGAGTTTGCTGATGAAAGGAGAGGAGCAACGCCCTCGTGAATGGTTTCGGTACTGAAAGTTGGTGCCGCGGATACCAATAGCGGCAAGAGCGATACGCTGAAGATTCCACGCATGATGAATAGATGTGATGTATGAGAGAAGACAAAGAGTTTATATGAAGCTTGATTTAATATCGGGAAATGACAAGAGCTTTGAATGAAGAACAGTGATAATGCTGTCTTCGAGATAAAGAGTATTTATTGATGGGAAGAGAAGAAGATGATGAAAGATGAAGGATGGATGATGATGGAGGGCTTGAGAGGTGTTGAAGTACTACATGAACTGCGAAGCTCGGGGAAGCGACCAAGATGCACTAGGCAACTACGGGGGCGATGCTCGTTTGGATCTAAGCCACTTTGGGAATTAGCGTCTGAGTTTATCAGTGACGAATGGATCACGCAGACCGAACTGACGAAGCGATAAGGGAGGGAATTTTGGGGAGGCTTGTCGGGTTAGAACTTAGAAGGAACAGTACGAAGTATGGGTGTGGTATGGCCCGTATGGAGGTGGTGTGTGGGTACGGGTAAGAATTTAGAAAGCTATCTATCGCAGCTCTAATAATCCATTAGGGTGTGAGACAATCCGATCATGTAAACAGAAGACCCAATAATGAATTGTGGATTCTGGATCCTGGTTTCTCTGTTGTCTTACCTTCCAATGTAGGTACTGTTTCTCTCTTCCCTTTCCTTCTCCCCCGTACTTTGGACCTTTTGGACCGAAAGTTTACTATACGGACTAGGTCGATAGTCGATACGGATCTGCAGTATCGTGATCTATCGGTATCGTGATCTATTTATCTATCGTGTTATCGATGGTCGGTCGCAATGATCAAACAATGCCGTGCAACTCAAAATGCTGTGTTGTTGTGTGGATGGGAAATGTAATAACGGTGGCGCTTTATTACAAAGGTGTACCGGTATGCAGTCTCTACCATAGAATGAAGATCTCGGGAGGTGAATCATGTGATAGGACCGCGGCAATGATGTGTATGTATTTTATTTATGTATTGTATACCGTGTAGGATGAAGGATGCACGAGTAAGTCATTCAGTCCTATCCCTTGAATCACTCAGATAGGGAAGTTGCGATGATCCTGGTTTCATACCAACCTTGGAACTGTTGAGTTATCCAGCTTTTGGGAGCTTCCAAGCCCCATGTCTGTTGTTATTATGATGTTAGAGTTTAAGGCGACCAACAGCTTGCGAGTGAGCTCAGGGTCTTAACTACCCGGTCGTGAGCCAGTCATCTAGCAGCATCTAACCAGGTACGTACTTTATTTATACGCTGGCTGGGTCTCCACACCATCATTCAGGTACGAGAAACGTAGCGAAACTCGGGGTCAATCAATGAAATTCTACCAATACACTTACACCTTCGTACCTAGGAACCAAAAGAAACACGCGCCCATTATTCTCGAGCTATTCTTAACAATAAGGCGGTCGAGGCGGTGTCACACCCTACTTGTCAGTTTCATTCGGTGTGGCTTTCTCCGTGATATGAAAAGGCAAGAAGATATGAAGATATGAAGATATGATGATATGATGATATGATGATATGATTGTAGCAAAAAGTCTCAAATGCTACAGGAGAGCAATCCACCACCCATTCGGTATTATTCGGTGTGGCTTTCTTAATGATGTGATTGATCTTTATTTGATAGTTGTGTAGTACTAGGTAGTGTCGCTGTAAAGGAAATCCCACACGATCACATCGAAACGGTCAACCTCACACGAGACCACTCAAATGTACCTAGTAGGTATGCATTTCTAGTCATCGCATACCGGTACCTCTTAGCTTCCTAGCCTCCTATCTATTAATTTCAATCCTTCCTGTGTCTGGTCTTCTGAATTCACCCGTGAGACAATCCTCCGCATGATTTCTGTCACTATTTCTATCGATAAATTCAATATTGAGTCAGAAGCACTGAGCATGTGTCAGCGCACATTCCGGCTTCAGGCTGATTGTAAAGCCGACACGTGATCCCTGATTTTAGATTGTTGAGAGCTCATGGATAGCTCAAAAGCTCCAAAAGGGGTTTTGTTTTGGCAATGGCTTCCGGAATGGTTGACCAGGAATTGTTCCACGACCATAGATTTCGATGCAAACAGACAGATACAGATATATTTGAAATCCCAAAAGAAAAGAGAAGAATCGTTCACAGTTGATTTTTGTAGATTTCATTCTCACTTCAATCATGACTTACATACAATATCAATATTTAGGCATTAGTTTTAAGGCTACAACTTTTAGTTGGCTGGCCTTGCCATTGACGATGATTTTCATAAGGCTGACACCATGAATTGAGTGAATAGCAACAAATTTGGACCTGTCTACAATGAACTTATGGTAATTTGACAATTGAGAATATTTTCACTACATCTCACATTTCTTCACATTTCTACAAAGTGTCAAAATTGGGTTGATACTATTAACTCACTTTCGTGTATCCCCACCTCGCGTACCTGTATCAAACAAAGCCCAACTTCGATGCAAGTCAACCTTGATTGCAACTTATTAGATTCAAATCTTTCAAAAGGACGCAGGATTGAACGAAATCTTTAGAAACCGAGATAACTACAATAACTAATGCGGGGCAAGTAGAAGGATTGATCCCCTAAGCTGGATATAGGCGGGGTGGAACATGTCGACACGAGGCCGAAGACATCGCTCGTCGACTGCGGCATCAAATCCACCTGAAGCAACAAAAGCTACTGCAGAACTACAAGTCCTCCTAGATGGTCTATCTACAGGCCTCCAAAATCGTCTTGAGAATGCATATCCCGATCTGCCATCAATCGTTGAACAAGTTCAGAGTATTCGGGTGTTTCTCATAGCATCCTCGCAAACATCGCGATCAAAAGACGACTTTAGGCATCTCCATGGATACCAAATTCTATTGAGCACCCTTCGAGCGTTCTCGGGCTTCTACAATCCTTTCAAGAGGAATCAGCAAGATAAAATCCGACTCTTTGATCTTCTCGAAAACATATTGGGGGTGTTGGCACAAACATTTCGTGATCATCATGGGAATAGAAGATACTTCAAGCGCCGGGTAGAAGGAGGAGGATGGGCTGCTTTAGAGCAAATAATAGCTAGTATTGGTATTGGTGGTAGTGAGTCTGATATATGGACCGAAGCTCAGCTGTTTGGGCGGCTTCTTGCATTCGCTTTGGACGACAAGAGATTTGAGACTTTGTGTCAAATTGCTGCTGAACATCATCCCTCAAGAATCGAGTCGAATGATCTCGTAACATCCGAAGATGTCAAAGACACAGTAATCGCACCCCAAGATCCGGAACGCGAGTCTGAAAACATCAAGAGCGATGAAGAAATTCTCGAGTTGGTGGAGACTCGTTTACAAGCCATCTTGCGCGAGAGTTCGTTGCTACATCATGCAGATATTGTTCCGGTTATCATAGACTTCTGGAAGACCATACCTCGAGTTTCCAACGCTCCGGTAAATCCAGCTGCATTGGTTGTTATCCTAACGTTGTCCAAAATTTCTTCAATCTCAAATCACAGTTTGCTGGCTTTGCATTCGACGGGAGTACTATCTACTCTGCTTCCGCTTGCTTTCGATTCTGATTCTTCCCTTGCTACCACCGAGAGACAGACCGTCGAAAATTTGTGCGGTTCTTTGATGTCACTCGGTATAAGCTCCTTAAATGATGCCCAATATCTAGTCTCTAGCCAGTCTCCTATTGCCAGCGAATTCTTGCTTCGCACGATGAAGAAATCTCACACCCCTGCGTATATCCAATTTGACCTTTCTTTAAATGGCTTTGCTTCAATAGAACTTCCCACGCTAGCAAGATCTTTTCCGCCACCATCAACGGTGGGAGGTTATACCTTCACAGCCTGGATTTTCGTGGATAAATTTGATCCAAATGCTCATACAACTATCTTCGGAGCCTATGATGAGACTCAAACCTGTTTTCTACTGGCGTATCTTGAGCAGGATACTCACAATTTCATTTTACAAACATCTATTTCCTCGTCGCGACCTAGTGTTAGATTCAAATCGACAACGTTTCAAGAACGCCGTTGGTATCATATTGCAATAGTTCATCGACGTCCTAGAACAATGACTTCGAGTAAAGCAATTCTTTATGTCGATGGGGAATTCGCAGAGCAAGTCAAATGTCAATATCCGGCTCCTCCACCACCTACAAATGCTAGCACAGAAAGTTTCGCGTCCTTTACCTCAACCATTGCGAAGGCACACCCAGTTCAAGCCTTCCTTGGAACTCCACAAGATCTTTCTACTCGTCTCGGGCGAGGCGTCGTCTTTTCTCGTTGGTCTTTAGCTTCAGCACATCTCATCGAGGATGTGATTAGCGACGATTTAGTGGCTGTCTACTATCGCTTAGGGCCACGATATAATGGAAATTTTCAGGATTGTATGGGTTCTTTCCAAACGTATGAGGCATCTGCGGCTTTGGGAATGCGTCAGGAGCTCATGCACCCCGGAAAGGAAGATAATTCGGACATTCTCAAAGCTATACGTGGAAAGGCCAGTATATTAGTACCGGAGTCTCGCATTATACTAAGCATTCTGCCTACTGCTATTCTCGGAGAGGAAGACCGAATTAAAGGACCGGAATCTCAACTTCTAAGGGGGCTAAATCGAACGGCTTCAAATAACCTATTCCAGTTGACACACAATAATGGTACCTCTGTAGCTATCAATGGATCCACGCCTGCCATCAATGATGCCTTGATTAGAGCCCATGGCACTGCGATCTTGACAGGTGAGCCAGTAGTCATTGTTCCCCAAGCTCTGGACGATGCAATGTGGAGGCTTGGAGGCTTTACAGCAATTGGGTTGAAGTTGGTCGAAGCCGCCAATACAAAAGAAAGTATCGTTCGGGCTGTCGAAAATCTATTTGAGAGTATAAACGCAAGCTGGCGAAACAGCGAGGCTATGGAGCGAGAAAACGGCTATGCAATATTAGGTGCCCTTCTTCGTGGCAAGATGGGTGCCGGAACTGTTATTGCGACGAGGACAGGTAATTCAGACATCTCGAATATGAGCGAAGATGATCGTAATAAACTTGGTTTCCAATTGCTGAGCTTGGTACTGGATTTTGTTGGCTATAGCCATGAAACACCCGAGGAATCATTTATAATTAACCCTCTTGCATACCGTATCTTACTCGTCGACTTTGACATGTGGCGGAAGACAACTTCACTCACCCAAAGGTTATATTATAAACAATTCATTACGTTTGGTGTCAACAGCAAGTACCATGAATTCAATTCCCGCCGCTTATTTCGAATGCGTAAGTCTACTATACACACTCGAAATTGATTACTTTAGCTAATTGTCCGCAGGGATTGTGAAACGATTTCTAGATGCTCTGAAGGCCGAATTGTTCCCCGCGGATGTGTTTCCTTCTTTTATGGAAGCACTCACCAGTTTAGTGAAATGTAATATGACGGCGGAAGTCTTTCGTTCTCTTGCTCTTTTCATCACCTATGCATATCACAAGCCCACGAGTTCTGCTTCGAGAACTCCCAAAAATCCCGGATCAACGCTTCCAACGCGATCCGGTACAATATCAAGGGGACCAAGAAGACCAACTATTAGCACTGTTTTCGATGTGAATGAAATAGCTTCGCCGACAATGACTAAGAGACAGCTTGGAAATTCAGTACTCGGAATGTATACTGAGCTTTTGTGTGAGGAAGGCACCACTTCAAACATTCGAAAGTTTGCTAGAACTGTGACGAACAAGGTATTTATTCCAAGTTTGTACTACTCATTGAGATTTATGTTAACATTATTAGTGGCTTTTACATCTCTTAACAGAGGATGACCCACAGGTTGTGGTTCTTGGTTCGAAGATACTAGCCCGTCTTTTAGTGGTCCATGGCTCTAACTATGCGTTGAAATTCTCGAGTAAAACCGGAGGCTTTACCATCATGCGTCATAGATTGAAGAGGTGGTGGGATATCCCAACATTATGGCCCATCTGTTTTGGTATTCTATTTGGACACGACGTCGCGAATATTGATTTCGATCAGCCATTTGAGTTATACAATCTTCTGAACACATTTGGCACAGGCAAGATTGTGTATCCTAATGTGCTGCCCGTAATTATGACGATGATGCAGCATGGCTTGAAGGATGTCTTACGGAACCAAGATGACCCTGACTCGCCACTTCACGAAAAGGGTAATGGGAGAGATCAGGATTCACCAACAGATACGCTTAAACCCCCAACTCGACATAGATCAATGTCTCTTACGAAAGAGCTTGAATCTCGACGTAAGTCTGTTGCTGGTTTTCTTACGGGATCTTGTACTAACTATGGAACAGAATCTCAGCAGCCTAAAAGAGAACGATTGGCAGAGCAAGTTGTTACCCTACACACAATCATCCGGTTTCTCGCAGACTTGCATAGCAAATCTCAAGACTTTAGGGATTTTGCCTTATCTTCAGACTACGTCAGATATCTGCTTGCCGTTTTATTCCCCGTAGTTGTTAGTTCAGATTCTGTTAGTCCGGAGACGGAACTGAACTCTCGTGATTCTGCATTGACGTTCGAAGGGGACGATGTCATCATAAGACCGGTGTCTCGCGTATCAGCTATGCCTACACCTATTGTCCGTACATCAACAGTAGAGACTCTCCTTCCACCTAGTCCTACAACTCTCAAAGCAAAACCTCTTCGTCGGGGATCCTCATTCGTTTTGTTAACATCTCGCCCCTCGGAGTACAGTCCGTCTTCTGCTAGACTTAGTTTGATCATGTCGCCCAAGAAAAGGATCGCCGCACGAAAAGTTAGTAACGCAATAGTTGAAGGCATGCTAGAACTAGTTGTCAACGTCTTCATTGACCAAGTCATGGCCCGTAAAGAGTTTCCTGGATTTGGATTGTTTCTCAAAGTTCCTCCTGGGTTCCAAGAACACCAGGCGTACTTTGAATCATACCTGCTACGTAACATGATATCTCAGCTCGGGACTACTGTTCAGTTGGACCAAAAGTCATTATGGGAGCCTAGAGTCATCCAGAACATGGCTCGTTTTGTTCTCCATATTGGTGAAGCTGTATTCGAAGGCTGGTTTCTTGGCGGAGCTGAAACACTATTGGACTTTGCAGGAACAATACTAGAATACTTGGAGCGACCCGAAGTGTCCAAGATCAAAAGTGTCCGCCTTTGTAGTCAAGCCATTGCTTCGATTAAAAGTGTTTTCCTTCGAGTCGTTCTACTACGTTTGTCTGAGCTTGACGTGCCAGAAGCTCCCGAGTCGGAAGCATTAGCATTTATGGATAAGCTGCTCTATTGGCAAACTGTAGTTCTGTCTGCCGATGTAACTGAAGATAACTTCTTGAAACTCATCTGTTACCAACTTTATGTCAAATTGGTTGATAATAAAGAAAGTATACGCTTGGCGGCTGCCAATCTTTGGCGCATATTGCTTGTTCAAAAGCCGGAAGAAACATCTAACATGCTACGTCATGCTATGCCTGGCCAATACAAGCATCTAGATTCGGGGTTTAAGAAGCTTACCGAGTTAGATAATGAGACTTTTGCGGAATGGGTTGATAGCTACAGAGCTGAACTTGATGCTCTGTTCTTTGGTGCAATGTCTCGTGCTTGGGAAGACTTTGTTAACGCGGAAAATGAAAAGAACGAAGATACTCTTAAAATCCGCGTTACCAAACGACGCGAGAAGCTCAAGCAGTGGCACGCAGATGATCTTAATGATGAAGATATATTGTTTCGTCATGATCTCGCATCAAGTCTATGGATGAAAAACATCTATGCATCTGAACATCTCAAGCACCAAAGAGCACAACAAGATCAACAAGACAATTTTAGTTTCCTTGTTTCCACCTTTTCGAAGATGGATCGAGAACTCCATAGACCCTGTGCTGTATTTGATCGCGGAATTCCCTCGAAGTGGAAATTGGACAGGACCGAGGGTCGTAATCGCATGCGCCTTCGTATGCTACCAGATCGCGCTGCTCCAAATTATGATTATAAACCCAAGAGACGTCCCACTGAGACAAACCCAAATGATGTGTTACAGGTTAACACTAAAGTTGGAGGCCTCGCCCCATCTCAGCACATGGATTCAACACCGAGGTCTGCAGTGTCACCACCTAGGGAATTTGATGGCCAAAATGGATCTGAGAGGAACACTGAGAATCCATCAGACGAAACGTCAAATGAAAATCCGGATAATGTTGTTCAAGAAGAAGATTTTGAGCTTGTTGATGATCCTAATGAGGCTGGCGATGGCGATGATGGCTTTGAGGACAAAAATAGAAAGGTCATGCGTAGTCTTCAGAGAGGAGATTCAGTTCAACACGTCTTCAATATCTCTAGAATTATTGGACTCGAAGCAGTTGAGGGCCTGTTGATTCTAGGCAAGGATTCCCTGTATCTGATTGATAATGTCTTTCAAAGATCTGACGGAGAAATCGTGAATGTTGCGATGGCTCCTAAAGAGGAACGTGATCATTATCTACAAATGATTGCTGGTCACAAGGCAAGCGAAAAAACAACGCAACCTCTCAGAACCGATCAAGAATCGAGGAGTTGGAAGTGGAGCGATGTTATTAGTATTTCTAAACGTCGCTTCTTATTTCGAGATGTTGCTGTGGAAGTCTTCTTCACAGATGGTCGTAGCTACTTGCTTACAGCTATCTCGGCCACTCTCAGAGATGATCTATTTTCAAAGCTTTCTTCAAAAGCTCCACATACTAATGGCAGCTCTGGTTTACCAAATCCAGAGGATGGCTGGCGCCTCGAGGCTCTCAAGGTATCAGACGATACACCAACTACTTTTGGCTCCAAGTTTGGTAACATTTTCAACTCTTCTGCTTGGAATCCAGCAATGCGACGATGGGCGAAAGGAGAAATATCAAATTTTCACTATTTGATGCTCGTCAATACAATGGCTGGTCGTACGTTTAACGATCTTACACAATATCCTGTCTTCCCTTGGGTTCTGGCCGATTATACTAGTGAAGAGCTAGATCTCAACAATCCTGCTTCATTCCGAGACCTATCAAAGCCGATGGGTGCGCAGCACAACTCCCGTCAAGCGGACTTTATTGAAAGGTATAAAACATTTGCGGAAATGGATAACACTACTCCCGCCTTTCATTATGGTACACATTACTCATCAGCCATGATTGTTACTTCGTATTTGATCAGACTTCAACCTTTTGTTCAATCATACTTGCTACTTCAAGGTGGTAATTTTGATCATCCTGATCGATTGTTCTATTCAATCGCGAAAGCTTGGGATTCTGCATCCAGGAACAACATGTCTGATGTGAGAGAGCTCATACCGGAATTTTTCTACCTCCCAGAATTTCTTACGAATAACAATGGATACAATTTTGGCTTGCGACAAGGGGACGGTGGGGGCATAGATACTGTTGACCTTCCACCGTGGGCTAAGGGCGATCCTAAAATATTCATTGCTAAACATCGCGAGGCTTTAGAAAGCCCATATGTGAGTAAGAATTTACACCAGTGGATTGATCTTGTCTTTGGTTGCAAGCAACGCGGAGAAGCCGCTATAGAAAGTGTGAACGTATTCCACCATCTTTCATATCACGGTGCAAAGAATCTTGATACTATTGAAGATCCAGTCGAAAGGCTAGCTACGATTGGAATCATTCATAATTTTGGTCAAACACCTCATCAAGTATTTTCTAAACCTCATCAATCTCGAGAAGATATGCGTCAAAAAACGAAGAGACTGGATACTTCAGCGGAATCTCTGACACGACTACCATTTCCATTGATAGAAAGTCACGAACGTGTCGCGTCACTCACTTACTCTGCTAAGTTGGATCGACTTCTGTGTTCTACGGCATTCCGTCTAAATCTTCCTCCAAGTTATGATAAATACCTAGAGTGGGGCTTCGCCGATAACAGCGTCCGGTTTTACTTCAATGACTCCAAAAAGCTTGCTGGACTTTTTGAGAACCTTCATCAAGGCCAATTATCTACCGTCATTTTTGCCTCTTCGCAAACACTCATCACAGCTGGTGAAGATTGTGTCATTTCCGCCCATACAATCATAACATCCTCGTCAAAAACCGTTGACCTCCAACCTCGCTCTTCTCTCTTCGGACACAAAACTCCCGTGACTACTCTCGCAGTCAGTAAATCCTTCAGCACTATGCTCAGCGCATCATCCGATGGTGTTGTCCTTCTCTGGGATCTTAATCGCTTAGAATTTGTTCGCAAACTTACTCATGGTCGTGCTGTCGAATGCGCACGTATTAATGATGTAACTGGTGATATCATGTTATGTCGCGGTCAAAAGGTTGCTCTCTATACCTTGAACGGTGAAGCACTACTCGAGCAAAATGTTTGTACAGATCTAGGACATGATGATTATGTACATAGTTGTGCATTTTACGAAGGTACTGGGAATGAATGGTTGGAGAGTACATTATTATTTACGGGACATAAAAGAGGAATAGCGTGTATATGGCGTAAAATTGTGGGTAAGCAAAGTGGGAGATGGGAACTAGAATTGGTGAAGAGATTAGATCATGTGGATGAAGTAAGGAGAGATGCTAGTGCCAATAGATCGACAGGGCCGCATGGGAGGAGAACAACGATCAATGGAAATGTGGAGGCGGGTATTACTTGTGTGGTACCCATGGAGAAAGGAGTTTATACTGGGGATGAAGAGGGAAGAGTGGTAAGTTTTGACTTTTCTTCTTTCTCTTGATTTTGTAGGGGTGGAAGCTAATCATGATATCAATAGTATGAATGGACATTAGTCCAACGCGAACGATAGACTAGCAAGGACTACACGGAGCAAGATACACAGTCAAGTATAGAATTGATTATATCACGATAGTCCATACATAGAACAGAGGTGAGGGAGGTACTAGGGTATTCAAATCTTTACTGCCTAGAATAAAAGAACAAAAGATGACATGAGGATTGCGAGGCGTAGGGCGTTTGTTTTCCTTTCTTGCTCCTGGGTCCCTGTATTTGCAAAAATGTAATTACAATCAGTACAAATAAACCTCTTGTTTATAGTAGCTCTAGGTTCAACTCCTAGATTTTTGATGGGCGGTGATG
The DNA here is from genome assembly GCF_014898465.1 of Botrytis porri. NCBI lineage: Eukaryota > Fungi > Ascomycota > Leotiomycetes > Helotiales > Sclerotiniaceae > Botrytis > Botrytis porri. The sequence goes on from NW_024066078.1 coordinate 1,595,331, forward strand.
GGTGGAGTGTTTAGCATTTGTTCGCATTGTTTTATGAGGCGATTGTAGTGGGAGATGCGACGAGAGGGGGAAGGGGGAAATTTATGTATGTAGCGGTTGCTTCTTTGTGTGGTACCCAAGGAGATAGATAGATATCCAAAATTATGAATCAGAGTATCAAAATTGCTAGTTTTTTTTTTGTTCTTTAAATTTGATGCTTATTTCATTATGTACTAGAGTACTGACTTATCAATTCCTTTCCATGATGGCTCAACTCCGGCTCGTATCTATAATACCCCACTCATCTACGCCACCTACCCCGCTAAAATCTTCAATACGAGTAGAAAGATGGCAAAACCAAAATAGCATCCTCACCCAGATAGATGGTTAAATAAAACATATCCATCTATCCATCTTTCTGAAAAGGGAATAAAGAAGAAAAATTGTCAAAAGATAAATTTCCGAATCCGGGAATCGAACCCGGGGCTACTCGGTTCTGGATGAGATCCATGAAAGCGAGTTATGTTAACCCCTACACTAATTCGGATGAAATCGTTCGTGTGATTTGTTGAAGGAGGAATATTGATCAGGAGATATAAATTAAGACCAAAGTGAGAAATGTGAGGAGCGGGATTTGGGGCTTGCTTCGGTGGATGGGGGTGCTATGGATGGGTTTGGATGAGGTTTTTAGATGTTGATAACGATGTTGTATTGTTGTGTTCTTGTTTTAACTTTAAGAGGATTGTTAGGTATTTTGGGTTGGATGGAGGGTGGCGGTATATTGATGGTATTATTAGGGATTTGGATACCTGGATTGTGTTTATTACTGTACATAAGAATATAAGAATCTAATCTCAAAGAGTTGAAATAGAGTGATAGCGATAGGATTATATGGAGATCGGGTTCGTATTTTTGGGGTTCGTTATCTATGAAATGGGTTGAGCAATGAGTATATAGGTTTGTTGAACAAAATCGCTTAGGGGATACACAATTCGATGCTGCCATCGCAATCGGGATGTATTGAGAGCCGATGAGGATCTGTTAACTTTCTGCCTACAAGACGGAAAGTCTTGAAAAACAATATGAGCATCACTATAGCAAAAAAGCACAGAATCGATGAGAAAATGTGAATCATCAATCATTAATTCGTTATCTAAAATTTTCAGATCCCAATATTGTCCATTCATCACCCTTTCACATCCAATCGTTTGGATCTCGATTTTTGAACGAAAAATTCACAGTTATCTCTTTACAAATAACTGCTATCAACCCACCATTCGTCCAAATAAGCACTTCCCAAAACAGTAGTGATTGGGACAGCTTTGCTGATGGAGGAACTGAAGGTTGCTCTTGGTCCTTCGGATTCAATGGAACCAGGTCCAGTGTTGCCATATCTACTGAAGTTAGCAATTTTCTATATGAAATAAGATGGATGACCTACTCTCCAAAAACAACATGCTCAGTATTAGCGGTAGTGCCACTCCAAACACTCCACCCAGCAGCGTTGATGTTGTTTCCCAAGTAAGAATTTTGGAAAACGACCCTGGCATAATTTTGCCATGGACGTCCTAAGTAATTGTTGTAGGTGGTGACGCTGGAATTGATGTTTTGAATGTTCGAGTTGTTGATCACATACCAAGATGGGTTACTGTCAGAGGCACGTCCGGATGCGGTGATGGATCCGGCGGCGATGGTGCGGATATCGTTGTTCTCGAACCAGGCTTGAGCGGTTTGACCGAAGATAAAGTCGATGGCACCAACGACGAGACATTTGGCGTATAGTTGAGTTCCGGTGTTGGCGAGGATGGTATCTTGGTATCCGATAAATTGAGTGGCATAATATCCTTGGTTTGTGGTGTCTATGAATGGCGTGGATTAGTAAATGTTTCTTATAAAAGTCTTTAGGAATTCAAAGTTGAAAATGATAGACGGTAATTTCTCGTAGAGAGGAACACTTTAGGTTGGACTGGGTGAAGAACATATTGAACCAATGAACTTACGGGCAGAGATAGCAAGATTTTGACCGTTGGTATTGATATGTCCAAATGTGTTTTGAATAATAAGATTGTAGACCTTAGTGTTCTTGTTCCATTGACGTAAAGTAGCAGTCAAATCATCCGAGGTGGTATCTTTGAGTGCAAGGTTGTAAGTCAAAGTGACTTGGTTACCAGCATAGGTGCTTGCATCTGTAGTATACCCCTGGATAGTGAGGTTGGATTTGAGGGCTGGAACATATACTTGTTCGGTATAGATTCCAGGGTAGATGAAGAGATATTGAGGTGTGGTGGTAGTGGTGGAAAGGGCATTCACTCCATTTTGAAATGTTTTGTATGATCCTGATGTTTTGCCGGTTGCGTCGACAATAACAGCACCTGGTGGTGCAGAGGTCCTGGAGACCGCTCGTGCCTCTAGAGGAGCGGCAGAGACTGCTCCTAGAAGAGTGGCCGCAAAGGATAGGATTGGAATTGAGAAATGCATGATAATCGATGTATGCAAAGGAAGCAGTTGTTGGTGAGAATGATTTTTTCCTGAGAAAACCTTGGTGTTATATACTTGATACTTCAAGCTATTTCATCTATGATTGGTGCAAGAAAATTGATGAAGTTGTCACATGCACCACCAAAGGTAGTGAGTATTTTTCCGTGATGTATATTGATGACTTGGTTGGATAGATGACAGGATAGGTGAAAGCATGCAAGAGCAATTGAGGGCTTCCTCTAGATTGTGACATGGGCGTGGCCAGACTTGAAGCCAAGAGTCCAAGACCTTGTCTTCCCGAGCTTGACAAACTTGAAAGTTAGACACGAGTGACTGCAGCACCGCTGTGACAACAGGCAGGCGGTGCTCGGAGCTGCGCATCTCATCAAGCATGAAGTGGAGCGCAAAAGGTATCGGAGTTAAATCCCTATCTTTGGGACAGGACCCTGATAGATCTTCTGCAATGCAGATTACATGATAATCCGCTAGCAACTTTGCATGGTAAGACGCCGCGGAAGCTATGAACGTCGATATGTATGCCAAGTCAACATGTATTCATCTTCGCCTGCATGGAAAATGTGCTTCTCGTATTCTTCATCTGATTTCGTTTCCAAGGAACATGTGGGTCAATGGCATGTTCTAAAGAGATGGCTTCATCGTGTAAAGTATTGCACCATTTTTGTCTCATTGCCTAAGCTTGCAAGAGTTGGCTTGGTTGATAGGGACATATTTACTTGTTCAGTGGACGAACGATGGATTTAAAACAAAAATTTAACCATATCATTATACTTTTGTAATATTAAAGATCTAAATGCTGCCTAGAGGAAAAGTGGTTGAAGAAAAGAGACTAACAATTTAGCCGGCACCGAGCCTCAAAAAGCGTGAAGTCTTGCCTCGGCTCCTCCCGAAGATCTAAGGTTATCATCAGCAATATCACGATTTTCCTTCAAAGTTTCACGTACAACCTTTGTCCTGTAACAACGCTGGCGAATTGCGGCTGATGCTGAAAGATACTCAGTGGGTTTAGACACACCGGAGTACATCCAAGAGAGGAAAACGATAAATTTGGAAATTCAATGGATTTCGTTAAATCGAGTCATAGTCATTGAACATACCCACTTAGATTATAGTACTATGTATAAAGTTTACGTAAAAGACCTTTTTACACTAAAATTCATCTTATTCAAGATATAATAAAAGATTACTTTTATCTTATATTAATATACAAACTTCAATATTAATAAATATTTAGAAAAATATATTAGAAAAATATATTAGAAAAATAAATATGTCATTTTTAAGTATTCTAATTTTTATTTAATTAAGCTTTGAATTTAAAATTCTTTAGAAATTACAAAATGCCTTTAATATAATATAAATTTTAAAGATATGGATTTTTTAAAGAAATATTCAATATATCAAGATTAATATTTAATTGAAAGTAGATCTTTTTAAATCCTTTACTTTTAATATAATTAGGTATAACTTTTTAGAAATCTTTTAATATTATAATATTTTTCATTCGATAATTTCTTTAATAGTTTATAAAAGATACAAAATTTAGAAGAGATATATTAATAAAAAAATTATTTACAATTATTTATTTCTAATTTTATTTAAAGAATCAATTTCGTGTGATTTTTATTGAGATTACTATACATGGGTCCAGCTCGAGTTGTTAGTACCCACAAGGCTTACGAATGTACATTGAACATGCTACATTTGCTATCACATTCATTGTGCACATCCGATGTGTGATAATCAGGCACGAGACCCGATTCGTCCCAGTGGACAGCAGGATCTCGTCTAAGGTTATTTCCGGAGGCTCCTCCTTTTAGCAACATTCGATCCCACATTTTTGAGAAATCCTTCGTTACCCACGTGTTTGGATATCAATTGAGCCAATCTCGACTTTCAATCATTACCTAGACCACATTTGAATAAGTCACCATATCGTTGATGAGCGATTGTCTGCGTGGAACGAGACATCACCATCTATTGTCTGGAGCTATGACAGATTAGTACTCTGTCCTGATACCTTTGCTACGACGATATCTTGTTTATCGTAAGCACTCCTTCCAACCCGTATCGTATGCCCATGGGTGCAAGAGTCTGCCATACATAATCTTCATACCGTCCACTAGCCTAGCGACATCGGTGGACAACCAGGTGTCGAAGTGCCCACTGAAAAAAGGAACCCCCACAGAATTTGCTCTACAGCTCTTTGTGATTCATCGTCTTCGTTGATTCTTCGCTTATCCATTCTGTAGTGAGATAAGCAGCCATCAAATACTGACAGAGCCTTTCTCTTTCAGGCTTCAGCTCCGTTTCTCACATCTCTGTCTAAGTGGGCTTTTTTTTAATCAATATCAATATCACAAAACTAGTGCATACCTCTGCCATCCTCCACGAAATCTCAAAATCTGACATCTAGTTTTCCCCTCTTTGCAAGATCAAGATGGCCACGATACTCTCGATTTCTTGGCGCCAATACATTACCGACATCCCTACATCTTGTACAACCCTGTATCTTGCACACTTTTATTTATTGAATTAAAAATCGATTGTAAATTCAAAAATCATTATAATAATTTCAAAATTAATGTATAGAAGTTTCAAGAGTATCGTAAGGCAAAACTGAATTTTTGAGAGATTTAAAATATAAAACAAAATTTTAATCAATTTAAATAATATTATTATAAAATATTAAAAATATAATAAAAAACTATATTAGAATTTATTTATAAAACTAAAAGTTAGTTTTTCAAATTCTTTTATATTAATATTTTAAGAAAAAAGTTTAAACATTTAAAAAAAACATAAAGAATTAAGTTTTAAATAAGATTTTAAAAGTATATTTAATTTTTTAAAAAAAATAAAAAAGATTTAAAAATTGTTTTTAAAATATATTTACCTTTCTTTTTATAAAAAGAAAAAGAAAAATTATAATTCAAATTAGATTTGTTAAGATTAATCTTTAACTATTATAAAAGAATATAATATAAGAATAATAAAATCATTTTAAAAATAATAAATAATATAAAAATCAATATTAAATCTATTATAAATTAATGAATAAGAAAATAACAATTTTGAAAATACCGTTTATTTTTTTAAACTTCAAAATTATATAGATTTCTTTTTGAAAAGAAATATATAATAAACTTATTTTTAAAAGAATTTTATTTAGGAAAATATCTTTAATTTTTTTAAAATTTCTAAGAATTCTAAATTCAAAATTCATTTTTAATTTAATGTTATAAAATTTTATATTTGATATTGATATAAAAAATAATAGTGTATTTCAAAAATTATATTAAAAAACAAATTATTTGAAAAATTTTTATTGTAATAATATTATTATAATATCTAATTATAAGCGATTTTTAACAAATAATTATAAGTATATATAATTCATAAAATATATTCTTTTATATTTTTTTAATTCAAATTAATATATAAATATTATTATAAAACCAACTTTCTATTCAAATATTATAAAATACTTAATTTATAATCAATTTCAATTTAAAAAAAGATAATTTATAAATTTTATTATAATAATTTAAGATATTTTGGAATCTTTGATATAAAAGCTTACTTTTTTTAATTTTCTATATAAAAATAAATAAAAAATTTAAATTATTAAAAAAAAGAATAATTCTTTTTATTTATATTATTGAATAAATCAATATATAATATTTTAATATTAATATTTTTATATTGAAATTATATTACACTTTTTAGATATTCTCAATATTTCAATTTTTGTTTTGAATAAAAATAATATAATCATATCTTAATAAAAAGTTTTAATAAAATATAATGATTGATCAATTATTAATTGAATTTAATACATCCTTTTGAAAAGAAATAAAGATGTGCAAAATGCAGGGTTATGCAAGATGTAGGGATATCGGTTTCCTCAGATAGAAAATTCCTAAGCACCGATGTCCACCTTATCGTTGAAGAATTCTGGGCAGTCAATCCCACTCGGTAACTTGGGTGTTGAACCTAGTTGCCTTGTGGATATCAACCATATCAAACACAGGAAACATGTTAAGATAAACATAGTAGTAGTAGTAAATTCATAATCGATTCGATCTATATAGCTATACTAAAACCATACAATACACCTATATCTGTATCTAATTAAATAAAGTAAATAGAAAAAAGATATAAAAATCTATCCCTCTTTAATATCCCATTAAATTGTTTATATTATGTATTTATTCTATCTAATATTTATAGCTTATAATACCTATACTTTCGAAGACAATATTGTTACAATTGCTTTATTTCTATTCTATAAGTTAATAATATATAATCTATTTTTATTTAGTATAATAGTATAGGCCCCTTTTTTCCTTTTTTGTAATATAACGATTTTTATTATTGTTAATATTATTATCATTATAATAATATAACCTTATAATTACTTACCTTTATTTTATAGTAATTATATTTCTTTATTTGCTTTTTATCTTCTTTATTCTTTTCCTTTTTATTTATTTTATTTAATCTTTTATTTATTATTTGTTTTATTCTTTATAATAGAATATAAATCTCTTTATATTCTTTCAAATATTTTATTGTCCTTTATTCTATGTTTATCTTATTATTTCTTTATTCTTATTAATTCAAATTTTAATTTATTATTTTCGAAATAGTATCCTTTCAAAATGTCTTTTAAGAAAAGAATAAATACTTAAAGACTCCCTTTCCGCTTTTGTTCTACTGTGCGCTCATTTCATGGCTGTTGTGTCAAATGTCTATATCAACTCACTTATAATCCCGCCATGATCTGTGTTCGTGCTAAGATAAACATATAGCAACGTTAAATTATGCTATTTAAGAGGAGTTTATATAGAGAGTCTTTACTAAGAGTCTGAGAATGGATGTTCTCCGAACACCACCCCCCATTCTTCATTGCCAATATTGCCACCAAACTTTGATCCATAATTCACATCGAATATTGAGCTCAAGTATGAAGTATAACCCATCAGCAAAACCAGCTTGGTCAGAGAGTTTGATCAGTTTGATACGGGGAGGGCTCTCTGTACCACGACTGTAAAAGTAGTGAAAGGGTGTCAAGTCGACTCAGAAAGCCACAAAGAATTCATGGATCTACCAAAGAAGTAGCTTTTACCTCGTGTCTGTCAAAATGACTCGGGAAATAGAAATTAACAGTAGGAGGCCTTGAATCATGAAAGTCTTTGCTGGTGCTAGGGTTTTCATACACACATATCATTTCTAAGGCTTCATTATTATTCACACATTCACATATATCTGATATGATGTTATTTCTTAAATCCTTCTAAAGTCGTGGACATTTAGTGGATTAGAAGTGCTTCCATACAAGTAAACTATTTTAGACATTCAGTACATGTGAACTTTTCAAGCTTTCCCAACGCAAGATATCCACTTCACACAGCTCTCATCTAAACCCTAAACTACATGCTACTAGCCGGCTACAAATCCAGGTGCCCCAAAGTCCTTAGAGTACGCAAGCATCTTCCTAGTGGCCAGATCAAATCAATCAATCTACACAGTATCTTCCACTATCCAAAATCTACACTCTCATTTTCCCTACTTATATAATACCTCCCTCAAAGGTTTCCACCTGTTCTTCTCATACTCCTAAAACAAAACCATCTTTTCAAAGCACGTCCACATGCAAAGCCCATTCAATATCCTCCAATATCCTCCAATATCTCGCACCCCCCTAGGACATTTCTCTGCATCTTCATTGCTATTCATTGTTGCCATTCCCGACCGCCTAATCTCATTATATTCCACATATTCCATTCCCTTTATGCCTCAATCCTCACTTGTATTCACCTCTAGCACCAAGAACAATAAATTTAAATCCTTCAGGATTTATACCAATTTCTTCCTCTACTCCCGCCATTATCTCCCATCATTGGGATTTCCCTTCACGCCACCACCATTATCATAATAGCATATTTCCCCAAGCCAAAAGTCAAAATCACACACCTAGCCATCTCAGGCTACTCTTGTCCTAATTCCCAAGATCTATAATCTAGTAACCCAGAAAGAAACAAAATGGTCCCCTCAACCTCTTCACCATATATCCCCCCCATACGAAAGCGTATCCGTATGGCATCAAGAAATCTCATCACAGTCGTATGGAATATCATCCATTCTACGCCTCTCTCTTTATTCTACACACCGAATCTTGCACCCTTCATGCCTCTTCATACTCCCATCTCCATACTCACCCCTACCCAAACCTTCCTAAGCCCTCCCCCCCTCTAAGAAATATAGCCATCATAGCAATCTGCCTCCTCTATCGTAAACCAAGAACAACTCAAACATACAAACAATCCGATGCCCATCCATCACCAAGCCCAAAAATCCACATTTCAAACATTCCCCAAACCTCATCTCAATATCCATCCCCCCCCCTCCACAAAACAGAAGCATCATCCAACATCCATCTCGCACTCAACCAATCCTCCTAATTTTCTAACTTCAGTCTTCAAGTACCTGCATACACTATAAGCAGATAAAGAATAAACAGAAAGTTCCTCGTCTCCTAGTATCGTGTGTCAAAGAGAATATTGCGACGCATATATCATAATAGTGTACGAGATCAATGTAGAGATGAAACTTGCATACATATACGTACAATTTAGATGGATTGAATTAGCTACAGAGAACGGTGGAGATAGAGAAAGAGAAGGGAGTCAAGTAAGTTGCCAGTGGAAAGAGAGAGGAACATGGGTGCCCAGACTGGATTTTCAACCTTTCTCTGAAATTATTGGCGAGTCTGAAGGCAACCCGATTTACTAATTTGTACTTTACTGAATCAGTGTAGCAAGCATTGTGAACTTCAATTCAACTCTCCAAAGCATTGTGTGAATGAAATCGAGTTATGATATGTTATGGAAGATACTGAAGCATTCAAGGGCAATAGACGATCGCTTGATATATTCATACAATTGGCATGTTGCAATAAAAAAAAGTCACTAGTTGCTCATTATCCGACCCTTTGCCTCCCTTAAAACCCCGCATGCATTTTCCTGCAATCTTATCAATCTTGCCATATAAACTCCCAAGAAACCTCTCCCTAAATTCACCTCCGATTATCATAATTGTGGCAAGGTCATTAAGAGAAGCCGAGACCACATTTTCAATTCAATTGAATTGCTTTCTTTCATTTCGTTGGTTATTCCTTATCTTCCCTGACAACGTCTTCGTAAACTGGGGGTGGACCTTGGTGTTGAATGAGACCTTTTTCTTCTTCAATGCCTTCTTCAACACCAGCATCTTCTTGCCGAACCTTGGTGTATTGGCTTTGAGATCCTCGACGGAACAACAGACGCCACATGAAGATAACGACATGGCCAACGACCATACCAACAAGACTGGCAGTGATTCCTGCAACGATACCAATGATGACTGGAATGAATACGTGCAGGACAACACCTCGCAAGAATCTGGCGACGCCATGGTGTTTGTGAGAGAATCGATGAGGTCTACCATGACCACCATGACCTCTGTGGCCGTCGTGTCCTCCATGATGACCGTAAGGACGTGGACGTCCATGACCTTGAGGTCTGTTGTTGTGAGAAGTGGGTTGGGCTTGGCCACCGCAGCCTTTTTTGAGAGCTGAGAGCTTATCGGCCATAATTGCTCTCCATTTGCAAAGCACAGTCGTGCATTCTTGTCCATCATCGATTGAGTTAGAAAGATGGCTCTTTGGTGGTGATTGTACAACTTGTGCATCGCCGATCATCAACTTTCCACTTGGTGTTGTAAGAATCTTGAGTTCGATGTTATTAACGGTATCCACGAATGTGTTTCCGACTTCGAGAATCTCAAGGGTTGCCATGACTAGATCAATCTGATCTTGTTTAGAATATGATATTGGCTTATGGATGCGTAAAGCATAGCCTAGGTTGGGTTCTGCGGCTTCAACCCATTTGTTCTCAGTTGTCTTGATCATTTGTGGAGCTGAAAAACGTTCGAGACTGGAGTCCATATCGATGGGATATAATTGGAGTCCATTAAGAAGTACACGATCGAGACCATTGTCGTGCGAGACGGAGAAATTGAACATGAGTCTATTCAACCCCTTCAAACCGTGTCGACGTCCCTGTGCATCAAAAGTCTGGAGGGCGATTGGACAACCAGGACAGTCGACAGCCAAGATTCTGCCGTCTGCCTCGATAGCAGCATCGAAAGGTAAAGAATCTATGGCATTGCTGGCAGATTCCGAAATGGCTGGAGGTAATAGAAATGCTTGACTAAGGGTTGCAAGAGCAGCCCCCGCTCCGAGTGTGATAAATCGCATAGTGATGTGGATCGATAGATTGGGAATATCGTGGGGTAATGTTGTGTTGCTTGTGGTGAAAGGAAATATATATCGTCCAAAGCGGTAGACCTGCTACTCTATGATGAGGTACTGTAGAATATTCTTGTAATCAGAATATGTCAGATTTTGCGAGATAATGTGAATGAGGGAGTGAGTGAGTGAGTGAGTGAGTGAAGAATAGGTAGTTTATTGTGTTGATGGTGAAAAGATGAAGAGAAGTTATGGTTTCATGTGAAGCCTAAGCGTCTCAAAGGGACGACAGTGAAAGGAAGCAGCGAGGTTCCACTGGTGGGCACAGCCTCCATAAATGTCACTACTGACTAGGTAGGTACCTTATTAATAGGTATCGTAGGTACACTGAGCACGGGGTTTTAGCGTAAAGAAAGGTTGGTTTCGGCATTTGCTCTTTGCGTTACACGTGATGTGGCTGGTGGATTTGTGGCTGTCGATAAGGCATGATTATATAATCGTTATCCGCAATCTCAGCAATCTCAAGCGAGTTATCAGAACAAATAAATTACCGACTCGCCGATTCTTTCTTGCAATTTAAAATGGAATCCCACGATGCATGAATCCCAAGATGTGATTGACTACATTTGGGTCTTGTACTATTGAAATGTACGATTGGGGGTATGTACCTCGTACTTGTCACATACGCACATACAAGCAATCAATCAATCAATCAAATCACAGCGAGGGAAGTATTGATTCTGGACTCGTTGGTGATTTCTCTGGCAAGTATTGAAGCCTCAACAATCACATCTCACGATGTATCCCCTCTTGAACCTTTTTACTTCCCTCCTTTTGCCACTATTTTCTCCATATCTTTTCCTCATTCTGGGGTCTGGGCATTGAGCTTCTTCTGTTTCCCTTACTTTCGGTGTAGCAACACTCAGACCGAATCGATTCAGCAATGGGCGACCCCCACTGAAATACCAACTGTATCCATTGTGAGTGGAGAGATTTGGGGAGCTGCACTGTCAGATGATGTCAACAACCCTTGGTACATACTCGTAGTGGGTAGCTATCATTTCTGTTTTCACTCTACGTCAAGTACCAAGGACCTTCTTAAACTAAGTGCCAATCTTCCTGGAAATACTTTTCACTACGTACAAGAGCATTCACTGTCCATTCAACCTTTTCATTCCTCAATTGACCTTGAACGAACATTGTTGAATATTGTGAATATATTGCCCTTTTTCATAACTTCGTTCAATTATCTCAACAGATCAGATTTCCCGTGTCAGAGACTATCTAGCCTGGTCGCCATCTTTTGGATCTTTTCTTAGTGCGTGTATACTTATATACTAACAAACATATCAACGATGTTCCGATCACAACTTCTGAGACATACAGCTCGTGCTGCCAGAGCTTCCACAAAGGCAGCTTCATCTCGCACATTACCAGCTCTATCCTCAAGACCAATTCACAGCACAGCTTTTCTTCGGGAGAAGCTTGACGATCCACCCCACGAAGGTTCTTTTGCACGAACCGATTCCTCTGTACATGTCGAATATCCAGAAGAGCATGAATTACCATCCAGTAAGCCAGTACAAGGCAGAGGTGGACTCCACTTCAAGCGTACACTTGCATCTTTCTCTCTAGAAGGAAGGGTCGGTGTCGTTACTGGAGGTGCCAGAGGCTTGGGACTTGTCATGAGTCAAGCCATGGTTATTAGCGGTGCTGATATTGCAATCGTTGATATGAATAGTAAGTAACATCTACAAATGTGAAGATGATATTGTGCTAATAATACAACAGAGGAGGAAGCCGAAAAGCAAGCAGGAGAACTTGTTGCTTCATTCAAGAGAGAGAACCCAGGAGCAGAAAAGTAAGCAGAGAATTATTACGCCAACCTTGTAACCAAAGGCTTACACATCATCTTAGGGTTCCAAAGGTTACTGCTCATTACGCAGATGTCTCTTCTCAAGAATCTGTCGATGCTGCTATTGCCGAAATTATTTCCCAGCACGGCAAAATCGACAACTTAGTAACTTCAGCCGGTTTCACTGAGAATTTTGAGGCCATTAACTACCCAATCGATCGAGTACGGAAACTCTGGGGTGTTAACGTGGATGGAACATACCTGTTCGCAATTGCGGTTGCAAAACATTTACTCGAGCGTAAGGCTCCAGGAAGCATGGTGTTTATTGGCAGTATGTCCGGTGCCATTGTCAATGTTCCACAACCTCAAGCGCCGTACAACGCAGCCAAGGCTGCTGTCCGACATCTCGCTTCATCCTTGGCTGTCGAATGGGCTCACGCTGGCATCCGAGTCAACTGCATCTCCCCTGGATATATGCTGACTGCATTGTAAGCTTTGAACCCCAGAAAGACCCCGTGGGGGTTTGATTTTTTCTTTCATGCAAGCCAGTGCTAATTACGGAAACAATAGAACCAAAAAGATTTTGGATGAAAACCCAGAATTGAAGAAGCAATGGACTTCCCTTATTCCCCAGGGTAAGATGGGTCAGCCCGAAGATCTTATGGGCGCCGTCACTTTCCTCTCGTCAGATGCATCTAACTACGTTACTGGAGGTAAGAACATTTTTCTCCGCAAAACCCTTTTGAGTCAACTTGCTGACAACATCCCAGCCGATTTACGAGTAGATGGAGGTTACACTCTCACATAATTGATCCTTGTTCTTCAACGGGTCATCGAGTGTGTTGAAAGCGCCTTTTCTTATGTTCACAAAAGCATTAGATCTTCGAACCCGAGTCATATAGGTGTAAATGGCTTACCGCATCCTTCCCCTTCCTTACTCGGCTTAATGTAGTATGACGAACTTTATGAAATTTTCTCTAAACAGCAGACTTCACCTTGACATTCAGTGTGATGTTATTTTACGTATCCTACCTGCATACCCATTCGTCACCCGTGCAACCTACTGAAATATCACAAGATCATCTATCCATTCATCTATGTCTATATGATTTCTGCAACCATCCCTTACGATATCACGTCTAAACCCCCACCCAAGATTCCTTCTTCCCCTTTTCACAGTGCATACAGTGCGGTCTACAACATCACACTACATTACACAGCAGCAAAAAAACATTATCCGAATGAACTCGTGACTTTTTAGACCCTTGAAGATCGGGGAAGGGTTTCTCATGGGTCGATGCTGCACGGAATGGTTTGGGTGTTTTACATTTGGCCGAGTTTTGGGGGGTGGAATGGATGAGATGTGATGGGATGATTGAATCAATGGATGAATGAATGAAGGATTCAATAGGTACACTATGTGCCGAAATAGATGTTGCAAACTCGAAGGACAATTGGGTGGTTATCTAGGTGCCTAGGTAGGTACATGAATAGTCAGCTGGGGATTGATCGGAGGATTGAGAATGATAAGTGAAGAGTGCTGAGTATTGAAGATTGAATATTGAATATGATAATTTTGTGTTGAATCGTGAGAAATAGGTATGTAGATGAGCTGAGATATCTAAGTACGTACCTAGGAGGTATCCTTTAACTCCGAGTTTGGGGGTTACAATTTACAGTTGCAGCTTACAGTTACAATTACGATATAGTGCCTTTGCATTGAAAGATACCAATTTATTGATTCTTCGCTGGCCTGGCCTAACATTCTTGTTATTGTTATTGTTACTCATGAGCTTCTATCGGCATTTCAAAAATCAAAATACCTACCTAGTATTGGAATATGTACCTATGTTGATTCTACTCCGTTGAGTACCTACCAGGTAGGCATGTACAGAGTAGAAAACAAAATTTGTCGAGTCCGATGATACACACACCATACAGACTTACAGACACATATACAAAGTTGCTCCATTCAGATATTGTTAACGATAGTGTTGTTGAATATCCATTATTGATTGGTTCGATATCGATAGGATACCAATTCCTTGTATTTCTTTGGCTGGTTGGTAGAAAGCTTACTTACGAGCCTGTTATTGTATCTGTCATCTGTCATCTGCTATCGGCGAGAGCAGAGTAGAGCAAGCAGAAAGAAAAAACTCAAAGCCATCTATTCATCCATCCATCCATCCATCCATCACCAACCCATAATTTCCATTGAAAAAGAAACATGAGGCTCACCAAGAGAAATAGACACAGATACAGACATCCCATGTTCACACTCACATCCACCTTCCCATCCACATCCCCATTCATCTGCTCGTAGCACTACCTCGCTACCTAGGTAGACTGACAAACCACACCACACCACACCCAGGTCCCATGGAGATGAGAAGATTGGATTGCTGCCCAATCCCTAACATTAAATGATTATTATCCCGACATCTATCCTTCAAAGTTCTTTTCCCCTCCCAAACCCGCAAGGTGTACCTGGGCCCAGAGGCCAGGACGAGAAAAAATAGGTTAATATGTTTTGAGGCTTGCGTTGTTCTGCGCCGAAGAAGAGCGAGCACCTACCCTTTCATCACATCGGGGCGAAATGTTTGGGGAGGGACATCAGATAGACTCGCCAAAAATCAAGCCCCTTTCGAAGAAAAGAATATCTTTTAATAATTAAATGGGAATACGGCTGAATACGGAAGTATAATTCTGATATAACAGGATTCGAAAAAACAATTAATCATACGCTCGCAAATATCTATAGTTATAGAATTCATATCAAAATATCAATAAAATGATTTAATATACAATTTCGAAAAGGGGGTAAGCTTCTGGCATCCCCAGCAATTGTTCGTCCAGATGGCGCCACCCACGCAGAAAAGCCCAGCGAAAAAAGAAGAACGAAGACGGGAAACACGTTTCTAGAAGCATTTCAGTGAGTAGTAGGAAGGAAGCTAGAAGGTTGGAAGGAACAATCTGCGTTTTCTCGGGTCAGAATACATGAGACATGGCTCCATGAGTGGAGTATAGAAACTGAAAGGGCGTGCGTGGGTGAGAAAAAGGGCCAGGGGCGGCTCGGCGGCATTGCTATGGATGGATGGTTTTTCCCCTGAGTTTGGCAAACTTTGGTTTTTGTTTTGTTGGATTTTGAGTCGTGTCATATGATCACGGACGGTATAGGACTTTGTCGTTGGGTGCTGTTCTCCTGAGACAGTGATTTGGTTGATTGGAATTGGGAATATGGGGCACGTTTTCTGCTGGCCTCGAGATAAACACGCGGGATGGGTGGTTGGATGAGAGAGATCCTATCTTCCGCCTTGCTCAAGAGTAATTAATGAATGAATGAATGAATGCATGAAGCTTGAGGCTCGAGGCTCGAGTCAATTCCCAATAATGGTTTGATAGGCAGTTTATCCTGCCAAAGTTGCTTAAGTATGGTACTAGTTCATTACTCCATTGCTGTTCATTGTAATATATCGTCCTGTAAGTCATGTGGTGTGGAGAAGTACCGGGTGGGGTCCAAAATCCGGGGGATTGGTAACTTTGGTCTGGATACCTAGGTATTCAATTGTCTAAATGCAATATAAAAAACCTTGTAAGGATATACAGAGTAGCCATGGCTCCAATCGAAACTCCCTATGGTTGATGAAAAGGCTCGCACTGGATCACAAGTTTCTTTCGTTTGTTGGGATTGCAAGTTCTGATTGTTACTCTAGATTACCAGTCTGGATTCCTGGATTTCGAGAGAGTAACACAATATCATCCCCCATCTTCAGACCAGTAACAATGAACGTCACACAACGTTTCCTTATATTGAGGCGGAGAGGTATAAAGAGGTCAGATGTTCATAACGGTCCCGTACTTGGATATCGGAAAGGGTTCCGCGACGTTTTTAAGCATTGCAGATATGTAAAGCTGGACAAAAGCTACCTATTACCTTGGAGATATAGACTAGGAAGGTAGGTAACTTTTTCTGTTGTGCTGATGAGGACTGAGAGATTCTGTTGTCGCATGGAGAATGCGTGTTTTTGTTGGGATTATTTCCTCGGGTGGAAGGATTGGCCTTGTCTGTTTCGTTCCCTTTCCCTCTTTTGCCTTAACTTTGGCTTGTCTCAAGCTTGTTTGCTGGCCTTTGAAAACAAGCAATGACTCTTTCGTGATCAGTGATTCTATGTGTTTTCCCACAGTAAGACGAATACTAGAATCCTGCGACAGCGGTGAGTCCGAATAGTCGCATAGGTCGGTAAGATTGAGTAGCAGTACGCTATGAAGTGTGCCAGCCCAACCGTAAGACTTATAAGAGATGTACCATGAGTATAATACCAATGCGAGTTTGACAACGCGAGAACTATGAGTCGTGCCGCAGATTATTACTGCCGGGGCGGTGTCAAGGCTAGAAACCGGCCTCGCGTTGTATTCCATTCATTTTGCCTTGCCTCGTGCCTTTATGCATGTCGCAAAGCCCCTGAATATAGTTTGAGCTAGGTAGCAACAATTTATTTGCCGATTTCGAGTTCCAACATGGTCACCATCGGCTTATTCGATGTGGAATATACGGAACACGGAGTCTGAACTCCGTAGAAGCAGGGACTGGGCCGCGTTTCTTGCACGACGATGATGCGAATGTTCTACATTGAGAATTTGAGACAAGAGATGAAGCTATTCTCAGGTCAATCTTATCTCATCTCATCTCACCACGTCTAATTTCCCTGCATTGATCTTCCGATGGACAGGTAGTACTATAAGATTAGGTATGTGTAACATGTCAATGCTTTTCAGCAGTGTAAGGGTAGAAAAGGCATACAGTGCAACTTCATATTTTGCGTCGGATGGCTAGATGCTCCTCACGCAAGTCATAAGTCATGAGTTGTAGCAATTGCCACTCAACACGGCATTCTTTGTATTGTTTGTGACACTAGGATTGGATAGAGATTCTCGGGCCCATCAAATGTTTTTTCCAAGTACATACATACCTTAGTCGCCAAAGTAAGTCAAGAAGATGGAACGGCCTTCCAATCCTTGTTGTAATGTCCACGCATACTTCGTACAAATGAAGTGAGATTCTTAGATGCTCGAAAGCATTCTAATATCTGTCCGCTTCCTACCTAGGTAGGTATAGCGCAGTCCTGTTATGTTAGATACGTACGCACGAAATAGTTCTTGTGACAATCGAACATCCTTGGCAAAAGAAAGGAGCAGACATGAGTGGTACCGGCAGCGAAGGAATTTGCATCCTGGGAAAGAGGCAAACGGTTTTCATTTACACCTTCCCTCCCTTGCCCTACTTTTCTTATTCCTTCTTTTTGCAATATCTCACCAACCCCACAGTATTATATAAACGAATCACGATATCAATGATAGCCGTATCTCTCCAAGAGAAGGAAAAGAAGAGATAATGGCCGAGTAGAATGTGATACCTAGGCGAGAACCCTGGCTTAAGCTCTCTACTAAGCACCAGCACCGGCTACTCCCATAAGGTTTCCACAGTTTTAATTTGATTCAAAGTTAATAATATCCCATGAAGAATAATCCAAACTCATTGTTGTTCTTGTGAGTGCTGTTGTCGGAGTAGGATACTGTAGTTCAAATATTGACGGAAGCGAAGGAATGAGAGAGAGAGAGAGAGAGAGAGAGAGAGAGAGAGAGCGAGACGAAGTTCATTACATAAATGATTGATGAATGCTTATCACATTACCTAGGTACTGACTATTCTCTACGGACTCGAGAAGTCTTCCGATGGATTGCTTCGTACAGTAGTGTACCGTTTTGTACATACATGATGTAAAAGCCAACGCAAAAAAGTCTCAGAGTCTCCAATAGTAACAACAGTCGCCTTGTTATATCCACTTTATATGATCTACCAGGCTCAATTCCCTTTCATCCATGTCCATAATTGTATATCCATATCCATATTCACACCCACACCCACACTCATCTTTTGTCCGTCAACCTGGCACCAGGTCCATCAAATCGTATCCATCCAGATCACACATACAGGGCGAGAGAGAGACGCTACCTCAAGTAGGTTATTTCTTCCAAATTAAAAAGAAAAGATTTACAAAACTTGATTTGTTATTACTTTATTCTTATGGTTCCCCGAGTCTAATTGCCGATCAATCAATCCGTCTCATAATTCATCATATACATTCGACTAATTACAGTAAAATCCTACCTCTCTCCTACTGATATCTAGCTACTCGAGTCACTGTGTGCTGAGTACATACTGTACTGTATAGTCTGTACATCGTACTGTCTTCGTTCTCAACGGAGATTCAAACCCCCAACCCTCATCCTAGGTATATATCTGCTGGTCGGTTCTTACCTATTCTATCTGGACTGTGCTTGCTGTGCTTGCTGTGCTGTGCTGTGCTGTACGGAAGCAAAGAAGCAAGTACCCCGTGCACGTTATACGTTATTCTGTTCCGACTGACTGGAGCCAAAAATGAAAACAATCATCACAAGAACAATAATAAGAACGATTCATTGCATTTCATAACAAGACCCCTTTGCACCTACATGTCTACATACATACCCCCCTCATCAGCCTCCCTCCTACCAGATTCCTACTAGGGACCCTACCTTACCAGCCCAGCCTACCCAATGGAAAATTGGAGAATTTGATCTTTTCAACTGGAACCTCTCTTCCCTCGAATGAAAAGGTTAGCCTTCACCATTTGACGACAACCGCTACAGGTACTTATCTACTTGCCTACTTGCCTACTTGCCTTACCCACCGACTCACCTACCTAACACAAGTCAATGGTTTCGTTCTCGGATACTCCATATCGTATTATCTCTCAAAGCATCAATATCCCTTCACATGACATTTCTTTCTCATCGACTTTGAGATAGCATATTATATATTCCAAATAGTATTCGCTGGTGTGAACTCGAAATCGAACTCCCTACCGACCTACCTATCTCCTCCTCCTCATCACATCAACTCAAATCCACACAAATTTACAAATTCACATATTCAACAAATTCTCATTCCTCGGATCCTTTCCGAACCAATAACTTTTTTTTCCTATCATTTTAATCAACTTCCCCCCCTTGGTACGTACAAAAATGATACCTGCCCAAGTACACACAACCCAAACCTTAAGTTATTAGCCATCTTCTATTCTTTCTGCTTTGTTACTCCCTCGGGCTCGGAGTCTCAATCAGAAGCTTAGTGTAAAAAAAAAATACTTCTAGAATTTCTATTTTGGAATTTCATAACCTAAAATCTCATACTATCTTCACTATCTTTCTTAGCTTCACTAGCTTTTTTCTCTCTCATCGGCCATATCCTGGATCTCTTCCTTACAACCTTGTCTTTCTACAGATTCACTCGTCACCGATCTCCCGTCCCTTTCAATACCCGGCCAATACTTAATATTCACCAAATTTTAATTCTTTACTTTAGTTTTCAGCTTTCTTAGCTGTTCATAAAGCGCCTTTCTCTTTCACGGTGACGCAGCAACTTCTGGGTAGGCTAGCTGCCTGCCTTAGAAGAGCTGCAGTCATTTTACAACTTTAGGTTCTGGCGACGTGAAGAAGAAGATGGCTTTGATATTGCCCAAGGGCATTGTGGTCAATTCTCCTCAGATTGGAAGCACCATTGAGAGAATCAAGAATGATCCTTTGGATCTTGCAGACATTGCCAGATTTTGGAAAGGTACCTTACATATCTCGATTAAAAAGTAAAGCATCAAGCTTATTGTCTTCTAGTCTATACCACAACAAAACGAAGACTTCTCGACCCTACAGCTGAGCGTCTGGAGAATTATTGGTGGCGAATCTGGGGGAGTCGAAGTCGAGAGTTGGATGCTTCAACTGTTGCTCGACTCTTCGTACATATCTCAGAGGGTGACACTTTTGTGCCACTCAGAGGACCAGCCAATCGTTATGAAAATGAAAAGCCAATGGTATGCAAATCTATTGATGAACCGTGGAGCCCTATACTGAATTTTGTACTATCAGAATAATGTAGCCTGTATTGGAAAGACTGCCTCGACTACTTCTGTTGCTCGTGTTCGCAACGACAGCCGATCAAGTACAACGCTGACATCAGTCACCCGGACACCTGCTCCTATGCCGCCTCCAATATTAAAAAAGACTCGAGGTCCTTCTGCAAACGGTCCTCGACCGACTGCACGATTCATATCCCCGCCAGCTTCAGAAGACGAGTCTGGTAGCACAAGCACAAACAAGAACGTTGTACAATCACCTTCGCCAATCCTTGAGCATACGGCTACTGTCGAGGAGAAGATCGAGAAGGAGAAGATTGACAGAAAGTTAATGCCTGCACCGGCAAGTAAGAAATTTGTTGCTTCGGCTTCCAAGAAGAAGAGACCAATTGTTGTCAGGCGACAGAGTTCGCAAACTTCACAGTCTTCAAATGATAGCTCGGCGAGGGTTGCAGGTGGACAAGGACAACAGAATAGAACTATGGGAAGGCTGCCGACGTTATCCGTACTGCCAGTCAGAAATCAGAACACGCAAGAAAACGTTGCACCGCGAACCACAACCTCGCCGACCAAGCGGAATCCCTCCAGATCGGCCGCTCCAACTGTGGGAGGTTCGCGCAAACTTGCAAGCACTCGTGAGGAGAGTATTGAGATTGCGCCCACTCAGCCTGAGCCTTCCAACAACCTTCAGGCACTAGCAAGCAACCAAGTTTCAGTACCTCAAGTCAGTGAGGCTGAGTTCAAGGTACAAAGAATGCTTCACGACAATGTTAAAACAGTCAGCATGTTACCACCTGAAACTTCAAGTCCGGATTCTCCGGCATCGACCACGTCTAAGGATTCGAGCAATGGTAAACCCCCTGGATATAGGAAAGCGAGTGGGAAAAATCTTTTGCAATGCCAGTCTAAAGGCATGGTCAGCTCGGCGCCAACATTGACTGATGCAATTGGTCACCTCGATCTAGGAAATGGTAACCAACTTGCAGCAGTACCCGCGTCGCCAGAAAGACCAAGCAAAGGCAAAGCTCGAGCTCTGATGAAAGATCTCTTTACCAAGAAATCATCTTCACAAGCGGCTCCTTCTAGTCCTATATCGGGAAGCTTAGCATCAAGCCCTTCAGGACCCTTGAGTAAAAGCAAGTCGCAACTTTCGCTTCTGCTCGAACGAGATCAAGCTAGGAGTTTGGAACCTAGGACATTACCGAAACATGAGCGGAAACAGTCCATGAATTAATTTGCGTGCGATATACGAGAGATTAACGCATAGTTTGTACATATATATGATCGATTGGGAGGAGCATAATATGCACGATTAACAAAAGTGTTTCCAAGGCGCATCGTTTCTATCACTGCATCAGAGGCGCGTTTCTGGAACAGGATTGCTATTGGTGTCATGGATATTGGGAGTTAATAGGTTGCACATCTGGCTACGGAGTTTTTGGGAATGATTGCATCTGGGAATGGAGCTTTTGAAATATCTCTAGAAGGCCTTATTATCATGATTAGCGAGGAAGATCAGCACCCCCATGATATACATGCAATACAAGTAATTGATAAGGGCTGGCTGGTAAGCTTGTGCATGGTTGTAAAAAAAAAAAAAAATGTAAAAAAAAGGTAAAGCGTAAATCATCTGGACACGAACTATCTAATCATATTATGTATTAATATCCTGACGTACATGATGAGTATCTGTACTTGAAGTTTCTATTTCCATGTACTCCTTACTAACATAGTAAGTATCAATTGTACAAATTAACTCGACTGCAGGTTGTGCATATCCGATTGGTAGAACGGATAAAAGCACCGAGTTTCCCCCCTGGAGATCTCCTGGCTTCAGAATTTTTTATATTGCGAATATATGCACAGCGTCGAATATAATAATTTGGATGAACAAATAAATCATTGGTTGTTACACGATGCGTAACACCATTGTGTACTGTATGCATATAAAGAGAGAGACTTCACTCTTATATTTTAGATGTTCATCGGTCTTCCCAAAAGTATTAGATTAGATTTACCGTTATTCGGCCCATGTCGCAAATCATGTACGGAAAGACGCTTGGGGAATTAATTAACCTTAAGTCCCGAAAGTCACTAAAGTTAAAGCATTTTGATGTGTGGATTGAGGTTAAAATGTTTACTTTAAAATCCACTTCACTCCACAAAATCTCTTCATTTTTGTGATGAGGAAATCAAGTTTTCTTTACTTGTGTAAGGGATTATGGACTGGATGCCTGGGAGCATGGCTAAATTCGGGATTGGGGATAAGGGATTTGTCTCTATTCGTCCGTACAAGGTATGGATGAGTGGGGGTGAGTTGGATGGATCATGGAGGCTCGTCACTGTGGATAGGGTGTTCAAGGGGTTTTTTGTTACGAAGCTTTTTGTTCTTTTTTATATGGTTTGGGATGGGTTGGTGAGATGATGGTGGGCTGGTTTTGAATGAAATTTTTGGGTCGTTCTTTCATATGCTTGCCTGGCTCGCTCTGGCCATAGGCGAGGAATGCAAGTATCCATACAGATATGGAGTGGTTATAACTTCTCAGTGTAAGCCCGCCACCAAAGGCTGCTCGGAAAGGGTAAAGAAACTAGCTACTTGTGGAGTATGTATCTCTGCGGCGCAAGAATTGGATCTCGGGTAGTGAATGGAATTTGACGTGAATGTTACATTGGCATTCCCCCTTACCTTTCCTTACTCATCGGCTTATCCTGTACCTTAAATTTTCTCTGTGACGTTGTGCATTCCTTTCATCTTCATGTGTGGAAAGAATCGGTATCAAGATGGCGATTTTTAACGATCTGGCCATAGCGACTACGCGACGTCCTTATCCGTTTGTCCTCGGGCTTCTCCTCACGCTCCTCGTCTTCCTCTACACCACTGGACCACAGAAGTTCTCTCCGGCGCCGCCTCCACGGATATATACCCCCACTGTCGGTCATGGATCTGATGCGCAACGGGACTCGGAGTATATCAGTGGACGATTTTGATTCGACGGGACGTGGAATTACACGAGAGATTATCGGAATTTGTTCTTGACGCAGGAGCAATGCGATGTCGCGTTCCCGGGACTGTTTGAGGAGGTGGAGAGACCGGTTAAGCTGAGAATGAACAAGAAGGTGATGAGGAAGGAATTGGATGACACGCCGGCGTTGAATGGGTTTATCCGGGCGATGATTTATGATCAGCAGGTTTGTGTTTTTGGTTTCTTCTCTCTCGACAGTTTTGGAGATAGTGAAAGGAGAGTTTGATGAGATGGATAGATATAAACTAACAAAAACACAGTTATACATAATCGACACCTACGGCAAAATCTACTCCCGCGGCATCGCCACCCTCCATGCTCTCCACCGCGCAATGCTCACCTCCCCCGAACCCCTCCCTAACATCGAATTTACCATGAACGTAGACGACAAGATGGAAGGACATCCCCAATGGCTCTACGCACGACAAGCCAAAAATCAAGAAACATGGCTCATGCCCGAATACGGGTTCTGGTCATGGCCCGAGACAAAAATCGGTAGCTACGGGGAAATGCAAATGAAAGCCATCCTGACCGAGAGCGAGTGGCCCTGGAGTCGGAAGATCGACAAACTATTATGGCGCGGCGCGACGATGAATCTGGAGGTGCGCCAGAAATTTATTAATGTGACGGAGGGCAAGGCGTGGGCGGATGTCAAGACGCTGGATTGGCATAATGAGGGGAGTATGAAGAATGATTTGAAGAGTATGGATGAACATTGTCAATACAAGTTTCTGGCGCACACGGAAGGAAACTCGTATTCTGCGCGGCTGAAGTATCTCCGGAATTGTCGCTCGGTGATTGTGGCGCATGAATTGGAGTGGATGGAATTTTTCCATCCGTTGATGAAGAAGGAGGGGCCGGAACAGAATTACATAGAGGTGGATAGGGAGTTTAGGGGGTTGGAAAAGAAGATGGGGGAGTTGATGGAGGGGAAGGATCGCAAGGAGATAGAGGAGATTGCGGAGAGGAGCGTGAGGGTTTTTAGAGAGAGGTATCTTACGCCGGCGGCGGAAACGTGTTATTGGAGACGTTTGATTAGGGGCTGGAAAGAGGTGATGGGGTTTGAGGTGGAGTTTTTTAACGTGACGAAGGGGGAGAAGAAGTGGAGGGGGGTGCCGGTGGAATCTTTTATGTTGGAGAGGAGGTTGGAGTGGGATCCTTATTAGTTTTGGGGTTTGGGTTTGAGTGAGGGGAGAAAGGGGAAATGAGGAGTAAGGTGCATATGCATATGCATGATATTTAATATTTTGTATTCATTGGATTTATGGTATTGGTTGTGATTATTGGGTTTGTGATAGATAAGACTCTTTGGAATGAGAATATGTGAATGTTTAACACAATATTCTTCAGGTTATCATCATATAATGAGACGCAAATGAAGATCTGGATAGAAACAATATAGAAAGAAACTTACGGAAGCAATAAAGTTACATAACACGTGCATATGCTCGGTTCAATTCAAAATTTGTTCTGTACATTGATGGAATGATATATTTGCTCAAGAATTATCAGCTTGTGCAATTATCAGCTCGTGAACCCCCGCATCGTCTAATATCATAAATCAACTACTGCACCTGCGCATGTAAAACGGACCGCCAGACCTAATATTATATCATTCGATAGCTACAGTACCTATGCAATATACAGAGACACTCTATCAATACCATTATCCATAACTCGACCTCCGAACATAAACAAGTAACCGCAAACCCCAGGTAATATCATGACCACACATTACAATACCTACTTAGGTACCTCCACACATACACACATCACATAAACCAGATAGACACGAGAAGCCAATAAAAACAACAAACAAGCTACGAGAAAAAAAGTGCTATACTGTAACGTATCGTCTACGATCTCATCCCCATCCCATCTCTTCTCATCGCATCTTATCATGTGCATAGAATTTTATAGGGTTTTCTTGGCTGGACACCAAGATGTTTTCATCTCTTGTAGATTGTTTAGGTATGATAGAGAGTACTTGGATAGAAATCAAGTTTTGTTAACGCGAGCCCGCGCTAGTAAGACTGCTTAGATGTTGGGTTGTGGATGGATGTTTGGCTAGCGAATTGAAGAATGAGATGAGATGATTAGGCTAATGTTGCATGCCGTCACATCCTGAAGAACCCAATATCGGGAACCCTAACCCTATTTTTTGATACCGCATTATAACGTGCAAAAAAATTGTATGACGTATGATTGACAAAAAGCATGAGTGGAAAGTTTATGCAGATGCAGAACTCAATCGCATTTAAAACGAAGTCCTCCGAGGAGATACTTCCAGGACAATGAGACTGACTCACAACTGTAGCTGTGATATACATCCGATTTTCCGAGCAGGACGATCATTTGGCAGTGAGAGATACCCTGTCCAGCGCAAGCATCAGCAACCCCATCATCTCGGCGAAAAATGCACAGAAACCGAATTGAAACCCTGACGAGTCGATTGAGCGAAGAAAAAATCACATCCCATACACAGCTCAAAACGATGTGGAAGCTAAGACTAGTATGTGACACGACTTGTACAGTGCATTTGACATGTCCGGATGTGGTTCGTTTGGGATGGGAAAGCGACCGGAAACCGAGTAACTATACCCCAAGGGCCGAATTTCAAGGCTCCTATCCTTACACAACTTTTGGGGAAGGGTGAGGTGATGTTGAGCTGAAGAGGGCTGGATGTTCGATTAAATGAGGCGAAGGTGCATGTGCATGACGAAATAGACGAGGAATTGCTAGATGCGTGATGTGGTGGTGTGGGATAGTATAGAGGAGTAGATAGGGGATGAATATCGATCGTATGGATGGAAAATTTTACGAGAAGGTGGGCAGAGAAATCTGCCTAATGCTCCTTTCTGTTGATAAAAGAAAGACTCTGGTATAGGATTAGATGATCAGAGGAATATTCTCCTTGAAATCTAATCCGTAAGGCGTTTCGATTGAAGAATCCATCCATCCATACACCATCATATCACGGGAATGGGAATGTTCTATTCCTATCCACCTCCATCTTCTCTTCATTGCCTATACTTAGCATTCGACCTCCAGCGATCCTCCAAAAATAAAAATTGAAGAATAGAATAGAACAGAACAAAAACACAACGTGGCGTCCAGGTTTCCTCGCCATGATGTGATCCATCGTTAGGGCTGTGCATGTTACCCAGGAAAAAAGAAGTTCCCACCAGGGTTCCAAAAAAATCAGGGTCCTACGGTATACACACGTTCCCGGGACCCCCGTACCTGAAAAGTGCATTTGCATCGCATCTGATAAATTGGTTGATAAGTACCAACCTGGTAGTTGTTTGAATCTCGGGTGTTACAATCGAGGTATGAATGGATGAATGAATGGAAGGGATGAATGGAAGGATGAATGGAAGGATGAATGGATGGATAATGAATCGAGAAGTCGGTCGGTATCGATTGGCATGAGAGAGCTCATGGATGATTAATCGTACGTAGAAAGTTAAAGTTGGGTAAGGTTTGAGTCAAGAGAGGACAAACGAAATAAGGGTCGCATCATGGGTAGATGTTTAATTTTTGTGTTTAATTTCTTTTGAGGACATCGTTTTTTCTAGTGTGCTTTCTAATTCAATGGGTTGGTGTTGAGGAAATGGGTAGGTAGGTGGCGTCGACTATCTCTTTTCATCGAATTCTTTATTTATTTGAATGGAGATACTGAGTGATTGACTAACGACTGACTGACTGACTGACTGACTGACTGACTGACTGTATTTAACATTATTATATTTGCTGTATTTCTCACTCCTCTCTTCCTTTTATATCTCCTTACTCCTTTTTGCTGCTCGCTCTCCTATTTATCCATAGACACAACATCGAAAGTAGCATCTTTCTCCTATATCTATATATCTATTCAATATTACAAACTTTCACTCCACAGCCGAAATATAAGAGAATCTTATTTTTACATAAATGCAAACCTACCTACCTACTTATCTACCTATCTACCTATCTACCCACCTACCTACCTATTTATCTATCTATCTATCTACCAGGCATACCGGTATACACCCGCCCGGGAGGAAGAATAGATGATCCGGATAAATTAGCAGCTACCTACTGCAATCAACTGCACCACCCCCAAAAATATCACATAACACATAAACCACCAGGCAACCCAAGACTCAGCCAGACGAAACGGTACGGATTTTGGTGCCTCATAAACGATTCGACTCGATCCTCTTGATATATCTTTATTACCTATCAAATACATACAATACATACAATATATACATATATATAACTTCACCAATTTTCCCTTTTCACTTCCTTCCACTTCGCTTCGCTGTTAATTTTGATCACTTGGTCTTGGGGTCCACCAGTGGTCTTACGAAAAAAAGAATACGTATCTACAAAGAATCTTTTACATACCTACCTAGGTATATCCTACCTGCATATTATACATCCATCCATCCCAACCTTCCATATATCCATATACATAAAACCCTCCGAGTCCGAGGTATTAAGAGGGAAAAGGGCGAAGATTTCCATTACACCACTCACCAGGCTTGACCATTCTTACTCGATCAAACCCTTCCCTACCTACGGAACGGAAACAACCTGGAAAGATTTAACCGCGGAAATTTATTGGCCCATCCCAATCTGTGAGGGGGAATTCAATAAGCAGAACCCTCGCCCACGCAACGCGTCAAACGAATCCAAACGAATCCAAACGATCCTCTCCCTCACATCAACGTTCAACGTCCAACTTGCATATATATTACTTTAAGCCATCAACAAGTGCTGTTGAGCTTATTGACCCTTTTTTTTGAATAATTCTTCCTATTGTTATTTATTATTATTACCATTTTTCCCAACCCGTTTTGGTTTTCTGTACTAGACTTGGAGAAACGTTACGTTACGCCTCGATTTTATTTGATCTACATATATATTTAAATATATTTTTTCTGATTGTATTTTGGGGGGGTACTGGACGTTACTAGATCTCTTTACACCTTTTTGCTTTTATCTCGAGGTGAAAAGTGGTAGAAAAGGATTTTTTTGTGTATGCGATATTGTTTTTATTTATTAAGAGGGGAGAAGTGAAAATCACTAGATCTTGGTTCGGACGTCTAGTGTGAATTTTTTGATATCTTGGGATTATTTTGTACAGACGTGGATACGTGTGATAGTTGTCTATCTGTCTATCTATCACTATCTGTATAGATATATATCAAGAGAGATCGGAGGAGGAAAGACAATTATCAGATTTTAATTCAAGATGGCGACGAGGAATTCACAGTAAGTTTTTTTCTTCCTTTCTTTCTTCCTTTTCTTCTTCTACCTTTCTCTTTTTGCTTTCTATCTTTTTTTTGGAGGTTTGGCGTCGGTGGTTGGTGCATGCATGGAACGCACGGAGGTATGAATCAGGGGTAAAGTTTTAATATTGGGGAGGGGACTCGGAAAAGATAGCTGGCTGATATGGTGATTGGTGATTTTTAGGAGAACTTATCACATTGTGGTTTTGGGTGCTGGTGAGTTAAGTTATCTTTTCCCCTTGTTTTCCCTTCCTCTGTATTTAATTGTTCCATTCAAGAGAATGTTCGATTAGATAGAGAGAGAGAGAGAGAGATGTTTCAATTGAAGATAGAATGTTGATGGCTAATTATTTTTCTTCGTCTGCAAAGGTGGTGTTGGCAAGAGTTGCCTAACCGGTAAGGATCATTTTTACTTATTTGCCGAGACCGTGACCCACTCTCCTCCGGGAACTTTGAGTTGAGTTTGGGGGGGTGGAAATTTGGAAAGGTCGAAGTGGAGAGGCACGTGAAAGGAACGAGAGATGGAGATTCGAGAATTATCAGGAAGGGGATTATCGAAATACGCAGTGAAAATAACTGATGTGTGATTGGTGTTCTATTAGCACAATTTGTTCAGAATATTTGGATCGAAAGTTATGATCCAACGATTGAGGATTCGTACCGCAAGGTTATCGAGGTTGATGTGAGTATTATGAGATTTCTCCTCCGTCTTGGCATGGAGGTGGAGACACATGATCATGATGCTAACGCGGTCTTCTGATTTGATAGGGACGACAATGCATGTTGGAGATGTGAGTTTATCTTATCCTCTCACGGGGTCAAGAAGATGATACTGATATGGAGAAATATAGATTAGATACTGCGGGTACGGAACAATTCAGTAAGTTCTTCTCCTCATCTTTCTTATCACATGATACATATACATATACACGTCCGTAAACTAACACCCTTTCAGCCGCTATGAGGTACATACCAAGCAATCCTGATCTTATTTCTCTCTTCCACTCCTCCCTTTGCAAACCCCCACTCACACATACTCTCCAGAGAACTCTACATGAAAACTGGACAAGGATTCCTTCTCGTCTTCAGTATCACATCGCAAAGCTCCCTTAACGAACTCAGCGAACTCCGCGAAACCATCATACGCATAAAAGATGATGAAAATGTCCCGATAGTGATTGTGGGGAATAAAAGTGATCTGGAACAAGATCGGGTGGTTAGTCGACAGGCGGCTTTTAATGTTAGTCAAAGTTGGGGAAATGCGCCGTATTATGAGACGAGTGCTAGGAGGAGGGGTGAGTCTTTTTCTTCTTTCCTTCTTTTTTGCCTTTGTTGGGATGACTTTGTTTCGAGGGTGAAGAATGAAGAGTGAAGGGTCAAAGATGTGAATGGGAACACGAGAAAAATTGATGGATAGAAGTTAGCGAGAAAACCCATACTAATGGAAATCAAAAATAGCAAATGTAGATGAAGTCTTCATCGATCTCTGCAGGCAAATCATCCGTCGAGATAACAATCGATCAACACCAGAATTTGACGATGAAGTCAATTCGCCGGTGGAGAAAAGACATCATCGGATGAGACGGTTGGGGAGATGTGTGATATTATGATTTATCTTGATGGAATGGGCGTCGATGGGTGGGTGTGGTAATTTGTGGATTGGCGTGTCTGGGATGGAGGCAATTTGTTGGGGGGAAGGGTGCTGTATGATGGGATTGTATTTATGTATGTATGAGTGGATATAGAAAGGATGGGAGGACGTAGGGATTCCGAATGATTGAGGGGGTGGAAATTCTTGTGACAGGAGAGGGAGGAGAAACGTGGAAGGAGAAAAGTAAATTCTTTTTTGATGTATAGATTCTTGAAATAGAGATGAGATGTTGTTGAGATAATGAGAAGAAAGATCTTGATGATTGTTTTTTGATCTGCGCTTTCTCTTTCGCGTGGACGTTTGCTTGACTTTTGGAAGAATGAGAAAATGGGAACTGGGAATCCAAGGTTGAGACGGAAAGAAAGAGGAAGGAGAGGGAATAATGAAGAAAGCATCTAGATTTCAAATCTTTGATAGATGCAAAGAAATCGTATAAGTGTCTTTTTTTTCCTTTCGCAGCTTAGAACTAACTCGGATGTATTACTACAAGATTCATTCTGCAAAGATCAATAGCGATTCTTCGTGTAGATATTCACCTGGGAGTTCTAGTTCTGGATGGAGGAAAGGAGTCGAGCAAAGAAAGAAAGAGGGTTTTTGCCCGGCTGCAGGATATCTGGATATGGGGTAGAAGAGAGAAGAGAGAAGAGAGAAGAGAGAAGAGAGAGAAGAGAGAAGAGAGGAAGAGAGAAGAGAGAAGAGAGAAGAGAGAAGAGAGAAGAGAGGAAGGAGGAGGGGGGGTCAGATATCATACTGGGTGTGAATGAATCGATATCGAAAACAAGTGTACAGTTGAAGGAGAGGGGAAGTGTTTGTGTGTATGTATGTATATTGTGAGTGGTATCGATAATGCTATTCATTCCGACGAAGAAGTTGGAACTCGAGGAAAGTTAATACTCAATGAGAGAAAGTCGGTTTAGGGATCAAGAATCGATATAAGAGAAGAGAAGAGAAGAGAAGAGAAGACACGATGAGATGGGATAAGATGGGATAAGACAAGATAAGACAAGACGAGATTGTTGATATTTTCTATGTTCTATAGTGTCAGTGTATATTATGGGAATGGATGGGTGAACTATTTTGGGAGAGAGGGGAGAGAGGGAGAGAGGGAGAGAGGGAGAGAGGGAGAGAGGGAGAGAGGAGAGAGGGAGAGAGGGAGAGAGGGAGAGAGGGAGTTGAGGTTGAGCTCTGGATGTGAAGGCTTGAGTATGGGGGAGTAGGAGGGAGGAGAGGGTAGATATTATGGATATGGATCGTATCCAGTCCAGTCTAGACTCAGACCCACTATATCGATTTCAAACCCCCTCCCCATCCCTCTGTACTGCTAAAAAGATATATCGAAGCACAGTATCGCTGTCATGGTATTTTAATACATACATACATTTCATACATAACATACATATGTCTTCAACTTCGCAGACTAGATATGATTCGAATCATAAGGTATATATGTATGTATGTTTAAATGTATGTATACACGTATGTCCCTTCGCTTCGGAACCGGGGGGGGCAGAGATGGATGGTATGGGGGATCATATAATCAGAGTTTAGAGTTTGGAGTTTGGAGAGAAATAAAAGGAAAAATAAAAGGATCCCGTTATTAAAATATATTAATGATATGTATTCAACATTGGAGGAAACATTCTATACCTATACATTCAAGTCCACCTAACACTCCTGCTGCTAGGCAACTCATCCACATCATCCATCCCCAAACTAAATCGTCATACCTCAAAACTACAATACAAATCTTGAGATGCTGTATATCTTATCTGCCCACAACTACATAAAAATCAAAATGCACTTCTCCATTCCCATACATGTATATACTCACACTGTACCCATACTACAGCAATCCCACTAGTATCAAAACACCATACTCCATACTCTTCGAACAATAATATATATCAAAGAGCTATATATATATCTATAACTACTCGAGTATCGAATTCAACATCACAAATTCGAACCTCTGATTATCTACGAAGTATTTGGAAGATAATGTGATATGATATTGAGTAGCCCTACTCAGCTATCCAACTCCTCACAAGTCAATGCGCGAACAAAACCACCAAGTACACTACCGTATAAACTCGATAAACTGAGATTCTATTTAACCGTATTTAGCCTAGCATATACGCCACACGTTACAAAATAAAATAAAAGAGATATTCTTAAATATTTTCCATAAATTATTATTAAATCAATAATCAATATTTCGCTTTAGAAATATGTTTAAGCTAAAGGGAGTTTTCAATTTTGATTATATAAAGTCTATAGTATATCAAGGGTTTCATATATATAAAACATATAAATCGTTTAGTACTTTTATTTTAACAAGTCCGATTGGGGGGATCAGTAATATACTAGACTATATGCGGTTAAGTAGAATCTCAGTTTGTCGAGTTTATACGGTACTGCCTGCGACTGCGACACTTCGGTCTCCACTTTCAGAGTCTGGAACGGTGAATGGAACTTTTCGGAAAGATACCTACCTACTGGTACAGTATTGTGTTTGACTTCGTCTTCATGTATAGCCCTAAAACTTTGAGATCACTCCATATATAAAAAAACCACCGTTGAAAGAAAATACAAAACATACCTATCTGAAAAGACTCTGAAGAGAGAAGAAATGAAAGAAAATGCAATTGTAAATTGTAACCCAAAAGCAGGTCTCTACCTAATTGAGATGGATTCACCACCCGAATATAAGCCGGAGCAATTCTATCTATTGCCCAGCTCCCCACTGAAACAAAAATTGCTTTACTCAAACTCTCGAGCTTTATCTCTGCTCTGCTGCCTCGAACTCATCTTCAAAAGAGACGTGAGAAAAAACCAAAGGGAAATGCAACTGCCGTGAATCGAACACGAACCTCCACCTTGGAAGGGTGGAATCCTAACCATTGGACCACAGAAGCTAGGGGTGAAATCAAGTCTTTTGCTTGATTTGATGTCAATATCGTGTGTGTTTGAATCTATAAATAAATGTACAGAATCTGGAAAATTCAGACAAAGAATTACTCAATCATTTGTTGTGATTGGTCTATTGACTCGAGCTGCGGGTGTACACCCCAACGAAGCGAGTAACTAGGCTAATTTTATGATCGAGGAGTCTTTGTAAATGGTGTTCGAAGAGGATTTTGGGCCAATGGTAAAATAGTCGCGATGAAGATAGATGGATGAAATGGATGTATATGATTCATAGATTTACATGAGATGATTTTTGGGAAATATTTGGAGGACGATTGTGAAAGGAAATATTGTCAATCTACTCGTTATTGCAAATGATAAGAAAGATGAGGTGTTTGCGAAAGGCGAGTAAATAAACCATTCGAAGCTATTCGATCATTTCCAATATCAAATTTTCACTTGAGCATTGTAGGTTCTAGTTTTGCGATCGAGGTGAGCACTAGACTATGTCAATGCTTTCGTTTTAAGAAGTTGGGATTGCAGTGACCAACAGCTGTCTGTAAGATATGGTGATGTGCAGGTCCTCATCTCACAATAATGATGCATCTGTAGCTACCGATTGAAGGGTTTGTCTCAGTTCCAGGTTTCGTCAGATGGTAACATCTTCTGAAAGTAAAATGTCTGAAAAGCCACTGATATGATTGACCGTGTAGTGCATGGAATTCTGGATCTCACTAATTCTCCGAGATATATTTGAACATCGATTCAATATACGAAGCAGGGGAGGACGAGATGGAAGAAGCCTACCAATCATGTTGACCACATCATGTCTCGCAATCCCAAATTCTATTCCCGGGAGTGAGTTTCTGAAGAGCAAGAAGAAGTTCGAAAGCCTTCACTCAGGGGAAGAGTGAATGAACATCCGGAGGGAAGCTTTCGTCAGCCGCACCTGACACCAATGACGATAAGCTGATGCAGAGAATACCCCTCATGTTACCATCCCACTCGAGCCGATGGCCACTGTAATTTCTTTAGCTTTCGTACCTATCTCAGAAAAGAGTCAGCTCGTCAATGCACTCCAGTACAGATGCTGGAAAAAGAGATAGCAGATGTAGGTACGACGGTACGTACCCGGGTACCCAAATATTGTTTGTTCATACAGTAAGTGATCCAGCCGTTTGATCACTGTAAGAAGATTGATCTTGGCCAAAGTAATATTCGAAAGTCTAGACTAGACCAACACGACCATATAAGTGAACAGTTTCAACATCTTCGTCAGATCAATCTATCTATCAATCTGTCAATTAACACATCAGCAGATAAGTTTACGACCAAAATGATAGATTCCAGATTCCAGATTGGCGGAATAATGTGAATCCTTCATGGCCATTCATAATCATCTTGTCGACCCAACCAATTTGTCTGTAACTATCCCCCCTGTTCTCTGTGTCTTCTCAAGCCTTGTGTTACATAGCATCCACGGTCCACCATCGTAGTCAAAACAAAAGGATATCACAAACCAAGAAATTCAATGAGTGGCAAGGAGGGGTACATGTTCCGGTTGACAATCCTTGAACTTTGAAGCATTTTGAAAAGGTTTAAGTAGAAATGGGTGAAGCTTGCATCTGCAGGGTTTTGGGTGTGATGTGGGACCAACATCTTTTTTTTTCGAGCATTCGAGCTTTTAATTGAGTCGGCCGTCAAAAGGTTCCAAGAGTCAAAGCTCCCTCGGTCCCTCGCTCCCTTATTATCATTTGTGTCTTCCCCCACACTATATCATAGTTCCATGATCCTGATTCCTCACATCTTTTCCATATCCAGTTTTTGGCCCCAATGAAACTTAAGAGAATTGTTCCGTAGCCTCCGTTAGACTTTTGGTAGAGATGAGAATTAAACGGTCCGCATATTGGAACGTGCGAGATAGATGGATGATTCATTGTTGAATGGCTCGGATGGATATGGATGAATGTGATATTATCATAACTATCAATATCTTTCTATCTGTGTCTGAATTTCACACGCCATCTTCTTTCTTTTCTTACCTTCTCTTCTCTTTTGTTTTTCTGTTCGAGTTCGACTTCGGGTTTGAGATGCAAGGTTCGTCTTATAACATCAAAAATATATTTCATATCAAACGTTTAATCTTCCTACCCTGAGAAACTCGGCTCCAAATCAAACGAAGAACGAATATACTTTTTAACTCCTGAGACACTTCCACGGGTCGCGACTCTATGCATTCGAATACCCTGAGAACGTTAACTCTTGAATTGCATTCCCCCGGTCTTTGAGAGCCAATCAACCTGTCAACAATGCTAAAGCGTTTATCGAGAATCTGTTTGGTGTGACGGTAACAAACAACTTCTCCCTCCTGTTATCACTCGTGGCATCCTGGCTTAAGTCGAGCTCATCCCCAGAAAATCATTAAATGCACGTTGCCTATACCTGCAAAGAAGGGTTGGATCAGCAACATTTGTGAGACACGAGACCAACATATCATTGCGACAAATGGTTTGGACAAGCTTCCAACAAACGAGATCCCATATTCATTTGAGAGCGAGACTAGTCTGGGTATTTCAATATCTCAAATGTCCAGCATAGGATCGAATTTTGATTCTGCTAATATGTGTGTCTAGTATTGTAATCTCCGGACTGCTCAAGATGGAATACTCCCACACTAAAAACAATAGAAACATCGATCGAAAAAATAATAGTCGAAAGGGTATCACAAAGGAAGAGATGAATGGCGGATCTCTTGATTATCCGAATTGGAACGAATCGGAGAAGAAACCAACTTTTTTTCTATCACGTTTCCGAGAATCGACTAGCTTCACAACCTCGAGATATCATTATTGACGATCATTGGAGATTTCAAAGATGTGTGTTGCCCTGCTTCAAGGGTCCAAGGATGTTAAGGATATTTTGAAAAGGCTCGTAAAATTACTGGATGATGAGTGGAAGAAGAAAAAGGGTTAAAGGGTTATGGGTGTGTACATCAGAAGTAGGTAGGTATCCGACCGGCTCTCTATTTGTTCCTTTCCTTGAACGGTAATCGGAATGATCTGATTTGATTTGACTTGATTTCCTACAACCCTACCAATACAGAAAGAGAATCAACAGAAACATCGAGGAGATGATAAAGATTTGATGATAATCAATCTCTGCATTGACCAACAATCTAGAGCTCTCACAAGTTTCCCCATATTCCAAACGAGTGAGCATGAGAATCGGACAATCAGGAACATGGAACATGGAAGACTTGGTCATCTATTTCTTACCACCTCATCCTCGAAGAGAATAGATGGGAAAAAGGAGACGAGGAGACAGGGAGGAGACGAGGAAAATAATAAGGTATGATCGGGTAGGAATGGAAGACCAGCATTTATTGTAGAGCTTTGAATGCTAGATAGATAGGTAGGTAGGTAGGTAGGTAGGTAGGTAGGTAGGTTAGCTATATGCTATTTCATTCATTCATGTTTGTTCTCAGAGACCCCAGATACTTAACTCGCGAATATAATATACCCAGATTGAACAGCCTATGAGAGACGTTACCAGAGATTCATCATTAGGTATCGATTATAATAACCCAGGATTTATTTTATATATTTCACCTCACTTGCATCCATTTCCACAGCTAGTGCATCTACATCTACAAATACGCCATCCGCCTGCCAATTCCCATCCCATCCCGCATTTTCCAATATGAAATTGCTACTTTGTCTTGTCCAGGTAATCACTTTGCCAGACTAAGCTTATTATTTCTGTTTGTTTCCCCTGACGATGAACAGCAGCTCACCTCTGAATTTGTATTTATTGATCTTATTGTGATTTTTTTCTTACGAGGGGGTGGGGTGCTCACTTCTGCTTACCCTACCTATCTATCTACCAGACCTAGTAGATCTTCCTCCATATTTGTTTTCACATCTGTCTCTCCCCTAGTAGCAGACTTGGTGCGTGTGTGTGTTCAAAGAAATCCCGCTATCTGCATGCTGCACGAACTAAATTAGCTTCAGTGTATCTTATCGAGTATAAACCAATAGAAGTTCTTATAGATCCTTCCTTCTCCACATAATCTTCCTAGAATCCCCCAAAGTAATCACCTAGAAACTCCCCTCCCCCTCCCCCCAAATTTCGATGATTGAATAGACCGACCACCTACCTCCAACCTCTGTTTCCCATACATCACATCACCTCACCTTGTCTTCCTCACCTTCCTCACCTTCCTCACCTTACCTTCACTCACTACCAACAAAAGTCACGAGGAAGAAAAGACAGAGAAAAAAAGAGACAATTCCAATCCTCCAGCCATTTCTTCATTCCAGTTTCAAACAAGACGACTTTCGACGCCAACCTCCTCCATACTTCTTGTAATTTCATCGAGTCGCACATAATTCTTACCCATCAATTCTTCGTGTCCATCCATTCTTTGATTGTGAAAGTCGAAAAAGGCTACCCGCCAACTTTCTCTATCAATCCATCGCAATATTATCTCATCATTCTTACATAGTACCTTACCTACTTTATACAGTACTTCGATGCCAACCTTTACAATCAAATCATCCACAATTGGAAACTATCGTCTGATTCAAATCTCAAGATACATCTTCTCGAATTAATATAAACGTTGTTCCAAAGTCCATTCTAATACACGCGCGCGAAAGGATAGACAGATTTCCTTGGGATAGTGGAAACCTACCTAAACTTCCTCGTTCGGTCGGCACATCGCACGGTCATCATTCATCGTCAGGTACCGCATATTTGACAAGTCAACTCGTACGAATCTTATTCCAATAGAAAGAAAGATTTCCAACACTTAAATCATTACAATTACGATATTTGTACAAAGAGCAACGAGATCACACAAACAAGGTCCTTCCAAGGTTCTTACCACACTTCTCACTCTTATCATCATCTATTGCGCAAAAACTTATCAAGCCGCAATACTACACACACTCACACCTCACACCTCACACTTTACTTTCATCCCACACTTCACTCACATACACACAACCAAGAGTTCCAACCAACCCATTTGCGCGACTGCTTCCTTATCGTGACGATTACCACTCCACTCTAATCTTATTTCGATAATCAACCTTCTCACCCGCATCCGCCCCCTACCACTTTCTTACCCGAACACCACATAACCTTCGAGCGCGTCAACCAGCACTACGGTCGCAAGAGTATCCAAGCCTTTTGTGATCTTCCCACACGTTCAAAACATATCATTCTGCAGAGAAAGAGCTGAAACAACAATCCAATAATTATCAGATTTCGTTTTCGGCCCATCTTCTTTATTTGCGACACCTCGAGTTTCTAAGCAATTACAACGCTCGACATTTCAATCACAAAACCACAACTTAACACGATTTCATCACCAGAGAATGCCATGAACGCCCAGGTGTTTGTCCCACAAGGCCAGGCCTTTCGTCAATCCAATAACAACCAACAAACATATCAATCCTTATCGATGACTACAATGAATGCCTTTGCATTAGATACTTCGTCGCAACATACTCCACAATCGAATGGTGGCGCATCATTTACATCGGGACCGTGTTCCGTTTTAATTCGACGTTTACCATTGAATACCACTGAAGATGCGCTACGATCAATGGTAGTATGGTCTAAGGAGTTTACTGAAGCTGAAGTATTGTCTCCAGAGAAATCTGATGATGCAGGATTCCGAGCTGCTATTCTCCACTTCATGTCCCATGCGGGCGCACTCGAGGCTAAAAACATGCTTGATGGAAAACCAAACATTGCAAACGATGCGAACATGGTGGTGGAAATATTTTATGGAAGTCCCACTACCACTCGTCGATATACTGTCGATACAAACACAAACGCTGGACCATCTAGCTCCACTTCCTCCACGGCTTCTTCAGCGGGTCCGACCCCTCGACAATCTTCAAGATTCAACAATTCCTTCACATCTACACAAAGAGTTTCACCTACGAACAACAGTGGAAACTATGCAAACAATGAATTGCCAAATCCCGAGTCGAGTGCTCGCTATCAAAATTTGTTCTCTCCGCAATCTCCTATTGGAAATCATCTCAATGACCGCCCCCGCATTACAGGCAAATCATTGATTAATAATGATTCAGGTGAAGATGACGAGACAGGCGAACTTCTCAAAGATCCAGTGGCTTATGCTGAAAATGGAGCCGCATCTATTCAAACTCGACGCCCGACTAACCCTTCCATTCCCATCACCGCTCGTATGGCAAGCTTATCTTTGGCGACGAACAATGCTGGAGGTCCAGCTTCTATGTCGTCTTACGCATCCCAGCAGACCATGCCAAACATGACAAATGCGAGCACCATGTCACCGGTATCACAACCGCCTCAACACTACCAACTTGGAAGTCAGCACTATCACCGCCATAATTTCCCACCAGTCAATCCTGCCGACCAAAATCCTCCATGCAATACTTTGTACGTTGGTAATCTTCCAATCGATACTTCAGAAGATGAGCTTAAAGCCCTGTTCTCGAAGCAGCGTGGATACAAGCGCCTTTGTTTCCGGACCAAGCAGAATGGTCCAATGTGTTTTGTGGAATTCGAGGACACTTCTTTTGCGACGAAAGCTCTCCATGAATTATACGGCCATCCTTTGCACAACAGCATCAAGGGTGGGATTCGTCTGAGCTTTTCGAAGAATCCTCTTGGTGTTCGATCTGGACCAGGAATGGTATCGCCAGGTCCTGCAAATGTATCAGGCGGCATGCATGGTATGAACGGCGTTATGATGGGCGGCTTGGGGGGATCTTTCAGCACTGCGAATGGACGTCCTCCAGGTCTTTCCGCACCACCTGGTTTGGGACCAGGTAGAATGGGTTATGCTGGTGCGATGAGTTCTGGCGTTATGGGTGGTAATCAATATGCTTCTAATACTTCATTCGGGGGACCAAACAATTGGAATGGTCAAGATTTCACGTCAGCCATGGCTGCTGGTGGCCCAACACCAATTATGAACGGTTCTAATGGCGGGTTCCCCCCTGCCTATATGATGGGACGATAGACGATGGGAATCAATGCATGTGCCGAGAGTTACAGGTATAACAATGTAGTTGGTCATTTGTGGGAGTTTTGTTTGCTGCGATTAATTATTTGCACCTATCAAGTATGGTAGAGTGATGTCTTCGATTTTATCTTGTACTAGGGTTCATCAACTAGGAGTCCAACGGTGCTGCATCAGGTTGCATTTTACATTTTTGTAGCGGGGTGTTCACGATCATAAGATTCCCCATCGCGTTGTTGCAATTGTGGGAGTTGCAGCAGAAGCTGGCAAGGGGAGGGACGCATTTGGCATGGTATTTCTTTTTTTTTAACGGACTTTCTTTATGATCCCTTGTGTTTTTGCAGTCATTTTTCGCATTTGGCGTACTTTTGCGATTTCAAGGGCGCAAGCTGGCTGGCCTGCGAGAGTTGGTACTTATTAGCTCATGATTTGAGTACAATTACCATCAGTCTGGGTAAACGGATGGATTTCATGCATAGCAAGTAAAAGAGGGGATGGAAAAGGCGTCGGAACATTTCGTCAATTCATCTGGGCATCTACATGAAAAGAACTTACCATGTAATGGATGGCACATCAAAATTCAAGGCTATTTGTTTAGCTTGGCATATTCTCACAGTAATGGGCGTTCTGGCATTCGGGGAGAGGATTTCATTGTTGCTTCTTTAGAGTCCGGTTCACAACAAATTTGATCTTGAAAATGGCATCGGGAATAACGCCAAAGATTTCTACGAGCAATCCTTACATTTTTGTCATTGTATGGTTAGCTTTTGAATTAGCATATTTTATTATTAGTTTAAACATTTTTGGGGCTTCCCTGTGTGAAACAAGTATTTATTTAATGAAAATATAAGACGAGACGAGGGTACCGAATTATTAACCAAATTATCTTGGGGGTGAGCTCAGTAGCTACAGGGTCCTAAAGTTTACGGTCGGCTTTAATTTATACCTCATGTACCTCGGACTGAAGCCAAGAACGATTGCAGGGTGCCTACATTTGATTTTGTTCATGTGATACGAATGGAATAATGGAACCTACCGGCGCTAACCACATTCTCGCTTAAATTTTTCCTGTGCTCAAGCTCTTGTTCAATTCAAATTTAATTTTTTTTTCCAACAGACAACAAGAATACACAAAGACACAATTGTCCTCCACCACAAACCGTGGTAGGAGGACTCTTCCATCAATGGTAAGCTTCTTCAACTTTCACTCTCCCTCTGCAATCATTCTATGATGAACATCGTGTCGCCCCTATCTTACCAATGAGCTTATGCTCCCGTGGTGATTAACCTGTCTTAACCAAACGGACTTTCTGAAAATTATTGCACAACTCTTCTTGTATTTGAGACTTCGTCATGAATACCGGATGCTAATTAATTTGCAGATTAGGAAGTTGACTTATACACTTACGCCATCAATTGACGGGTGCGCCAACATCGGTTTGTTTTTGCTACCAACGTTTTCACGACCCCACCATACGATGATATATCAATTGTACGTTATACCCTATCTTACTCAATAACGGGTTCAACCAAAGTACAGTGATGAACAAAACATGTACTATCAAATACAGATCAACAATGACGAATAAACTGGTTCGATTACCTGATGGTACTTTGGTTGAACTCTTCTTCATTACCAATTGACACAGGTCCTTGAATATTATACTAATATTGGGATTCACAGAACTTCTAGCACAAATTTCCACTTCAACTTTCGACATACTAATCAGGTAAATAGAAAACTTTCTCTTGTTCTGATTGAAATGGATAATCATCCATTTGTCGATGATGCAAAAAACATTCCATGCTAAATCCGATAGACTTGTGTCTAATGCGGAAGACAACGTAGACTTTTCATCTTTCACCTGAGGCACTTTTGCAATCAGCATACTTTATGTGGTTTTATCTGCAACTCATATGCTAATATGTTGAATAGAGAACTAGCTTTCAAATTTTCCGTCGTCCCTTTTGTCGTTACCGATGGCACGAAAACAAATGAATGTTTGGAGTAGGGAGTTGGAGGTTGGAGGGTGAACATGGCGCATGGAGTACCAGTTTCTCAGGATGGCTGGCAGATGCAATGCTTTGTAGTTTAAGCCTTCAGGCATAAGACACCATAATTTAATTTTCTGTCCAAAATTTTGTTTTCTTCGAACCTGGCAAGCAAATGTGAAAGTGTCATACCAATCATTATTGTTTCAATGACTCTGGAATCGATGTCCTGCAAAGGTCTGCCAACAGGATCTCGGGTGCAATGCTAGCTTGAAGTTCTTGATTTATAGTGGTACATCATTGCTTTAGTTTCCTGACCTCAAGCCTGGACTTGAATGAATTGACTTATGCTAGCCATGTAGACGGTGCAATGCAAGTCATTCGAGGCATTCTATACATTTATTCAGCAACCTTGGATACGTCATTCTACATCCATTTCCTCATTACATCCAGGCTTTGACTGATTGAACCTCTTCTAGCAAAGGAGGCAGCAAAGACCAGCGTTGTATTTGTCATTACCTAAGTAGTGAAGTAGTTTTCTGGGAGGAATGTTGGTTGGCTTGCTCTCTTGCTTGCTTGCTTGCTCGCTCTCTTACTCTATCACTTCACGCAATTATGTCTTTCTTTCTTTAGTAGTAAATGTGGAGATGTACAGCTACAGCCTACAGTCAAGCGTCGCAAATACGTCTGATACCATGTAATTTGGATTTTGTGGGGTATCTTTTGAGTCTATTTTGAATAGGTGCAATAATAGGTTGTCTATGTGTGAGTTTGACGCAAAGAGAAGGAGTGGTGCTTAATCGAGTGTGAGGAAATTGCTGGGGAGATTGGGGTTGAGGTTGTGGTGATGTGGTGATGGATATTTGATATCTGATTTAGACCTGAAGAAGAAGAAAAAGTCTTTCTTGTTTTTTTGGGGGGGGGGGGGGGGGGGGTTTCTCTTGGAATCTATAGATTTAGATGTAAGCTCTTGATGCTTTGCTTTGAGGCTTTGCTCTATTACCTTTTGTTCGGGTTTAGATGTTGCTTGGTACTTCTTGGGATATACTAATATGTTTAATGTATTTAATATGTATTCTTTAATGGGAATAAGGATAATCCGTATCTGGAGGAGTATGTAGATGCTGGCTTGCTTTGATTGATGTTGTCTTTGGTGTGCAGAGGGACGGCGAGGAGGGTTTGGGGTTTGGAGATGGGGAGGGGATGAGGATGGAGATGGGGATGGAGATGAGATGAGGATGGAGATGGGGATGGGATGAGGATGAGGATGAGGATGGGAACAGAGATCAGAATAATATAGTTTATTAGAGGTTTACCTCCTTAATATTCTTACTCTTCGTAAGGATCATAGTATAGTATATATAGAAAAAAGTTGACTTACTTAACTGAAACCGATTCAAGCGTTTTGATTGATTTAAAATCGATATACTTTTTATAATGATTTTAAATAGATATTTTTTAATAAAAGCTGTTAAGAAATAACTTGAATCATATTATTGAAGTTTGTTTTAATTTAGAAAAAATAGAAAAAAGTAGTAATTATATAGAATGAACTAAAAGTTTTTAAATTATATATTTTTTATAATATGAATTTTAATATTAAGGTTTATATAGAGAACTAAAGATTTATTCTATTAATAACTTGAGAATTTATATAATTAATTTTCGTATTATTAATAAGAGATTTTATTATTCTTATTAAAGTTATTTAGTATTTTAAAATAGTATTTTATATTTTCTTAATCATATAGTATATTAATATAAATTATCTCTTTGATATTAATTTGAAGCGATATAAACTAATATTAATATTTGTTTTTATTATTAGATTTACTATTTATTATACTAAGAGTCTTAAAATAGTCGTAGATTAAGTTATAAATTATACGATTTAAATAGAATTATATAATAGAAAACATATAGAGGAAGAACTATCAGATTGAATTAAGTATAATACGTATTTTCTTTAAAAGCTATATATAATGAAGTTGATTATACATATTAATCGTTTTGATTACCTAATACGGCTAATGCCCTTAGTGTGCTTTCTATGGTGGTTGTAGTTGGAGAATTTTGGAGTGAAGTTGTCTTAGAGGTTCGATGAGCTTTTTAGAAAGGAGGGATCTATTACAAAGTAATGAATAATTAGAAGAATATTTTTCAAGGAAAGCTTAAGTGTTAACCATGTTATATCACCTTCGTAGCTCACACTGCTTGACAACTCCTGAACCCTTCTATCGTGAATTATTTTGACAGGAACGAGGAACCGGAACGGGAATTCGGCAACATGTATGTACCCGGCTTTCTCCGTTCACTAAACTGGAAAAAGACATCCATAGATAGAGTCTGATAG
Organism: Botrytis porri; assembly: GCF_014898465.1. Classification (NCBI taxonomy): domain Eukaryota; kingdom Fungi; phylum Ascomycota; class Leotiomycetes; order Helotiales; family Sclerotiniaceae; genus Botrytis; species Botrytis porri. The sequence continues at coordinate 1,640,132 of NW_024066078.1, forward strand.
ACATTCGTTCCAACACTATTTAATCAGTATCGACTGGTAGATGAGAGAGTTCTACTAGTCAGATCAACACCACTGGCCAACGTAAATATATAAACAGATATTGAAGATTGTATGGTAACATCTATTATTAGAGGCTAAACTTAGATGTTCTGTATTTTTGTGGCTATATATACTTCGTACATCGTTTAATTTAGGCATTTCGACACTTCTAAAATATTTCGAACCATTTTAGGTTGAATTTTTACGGACTTTCAGCAAACTTTTTTCTTCCAAAGTCCGATTGATAGTACGAAATGATCAAATTTTTAATTCCCTCAATGTCTTACTTTTCCATTTGCAATCTCAAATCAATACTCCACTCGCTTATGTACTAGGTAGGTACTCCGAACTGAGTGAATTTCTTCTCAAATAGGAAATGTTACTGATCTGGAGAGAAGGACATAAAGTATGCGTTGTCAGTGTGTTGGCCTTGTGACAGAAAAAATGTGTGCCTGATTATTACCTGCACTACTAAATGACTTGTTCATTAACCTTATAGTGACTCTTTCTTTTTAGTCATCTCTACATTCTTCTATCCTCGACGGAGTATCTCTACTTGCATCGTTATCTCTATTTTTACTTCACTTCCATCACCATCACCATCGCCACCACCATCGCCATCGCCATCGCCATCGCTATCACCATCGCCACCACCATCGCCAACACTATCACTATCACCCATCATCACCCATCATCACCGTCGCACATCACCCATCACCCATCATCACCGTCGCACATCACCATCACCAACACCATCGCCATCACTATCACTATCACCATCACCCTCACCATTACCCATCATCACCGTCGCACATCACCATCACCATCACCATCGCCACCACCATCACCAACACTATCGCCACCACCATCGCCAACACTATCACTATCACCCATCGTCACCCATCATCACCGTCGCACATCACCATCACCAACACCATCGCCACCACCACCACCATCGCCATCACTATCACTATCACCATCACCCATCACCATCGCACAACGCCATCATACAGCACTGACATTCTATCCCCATCCCTCGACCCCTCCGTCTCTATCTCTATCGCACAATATCCATTACAAATCAAACTTTCTCGTATAGTGTATTGTATACAAAAGTTGTATTTTTCAGCACCTGTTGCTTAGAACAGCCCTTTTAGTGGTAGTCTTTTCAGCAGCACTTGTTGCTTAGAACAGCCCTTTTAGTGGTAGTCTTTTCAACAGCACTTGTTGCTTAGAACAGCCCTTCTAGTGGTAGTCTTTTCAATACCTATTGCTTAGAACCGCCCTTTTAGTGGTAGTCTTTTCAGCAGCACTTGTTGCTTAGAACAGCCCTTCTAGTGGTAGTCTTTTCAATACCTATTGTTTAGAACAGCCCTTTTAGTGGTAGTCTTTTCAGCAGCACTTGTTGCTTAGAACAGCCCTTCTAGTGGTAGTCTTTTCAATACCTGTTGCTTAGAACAGCCCTTTTAGTGGTAGTCTTTTCAGCAGCACTTGTTGCTTAGAACAGCCCTTCTAGTGGTAGTCTTTTCAATACCTATTGCTTAGAACAGCCCTTTTAGTGGTAGTCTTTTCAGCAGCACTTGTTGCTTAGAACAGCCCTTCTAGTGGTAGTCTTTTCAATACCTGTTGTTTAGAACAGCCCTTTTAGTGGTAGTCTTTTCAGCAGCACTTGTTGCTTAGAACAGCCCTTCTAGTGGTAGTCTTTTCAACGCCTGTTGTTTACAACTCCAACTCCAACACAACTTATATCAGGTTTTGTGAACCACTTCTATCCTTCATTTTATTCAAGAGTCAAGGCTGCTCTATAGCCTGGGCGGGTTGGGAATCACACCTAAAGTGTGGGCTAATATTGTTTTTTATTATGTTTATCGCTAAATATAGTCATAGGAGCAAATTATGTCGAATTCAACCGAGATTTTGATTGAGAAACTCGAACTTAAGCTTATCCTTCGCGAAAGAGTGTTTATAAAATGGGAAGATGAATCGGGTACACCTCGTACACTAGGTTCTCGTTTGAGGTGTAATGGGCAGAATCTCAACTTTTTTATAGCCATATACTATGATAAAGAAGGGCATCTTCATATTCACTTTTCTCTTGAAGTGTCTATTATGCTTGGAAGCAATAAGCAGAAAACAGAGATCTTATTGGTTGTTCAACTTCCTCCTCATACCAACTTCTCGGATACTACTAAGCCTCGTTTGATATCAAGTATCGGAAATTTATCTCACCTCGATGCTTCCGCCATTCATGATGCCGAAATCAGCGATTCAATGCATGTTATTGGTCTACAATTCGATCTAATTGCAAAGGGGTTTATTATTACAAAGAGGAAGAATACTAGAACTATTAAACCTCGAAATCATATCTCAAAAGAATTGATCTATGGGTTTGAATCTCTATCTGATACGAAAACCTTCACTGTATATATCAAGCCAAATGATTATGCATTGGTGGGTCTGGAAGAAGTTCGTAATCGCTTAAGCAATACTCCTATCAACATACACAAAACCAATATGAAGGAAATATACATTGAACAAACGCCTGAATTGGTGGAATGGAGTAGACTTGGTCCAATATCACTACTACCACCAGACACTAAGAACCCTCATCTGCTCACGGAAGTGCAGGCTCCCCGGTCACTATCAACCTTCGAACAGGAAACATCATCGGTCAATATTATCGGAGCAACAACTGTAGAAACACTACCTCAAATTCTACCTCGTCATAACTCGACAATGGTGCATGCCAATGTCTCTCATGACTGTGAGGAACTGCTGGATATTCCAGTGAATTTGGATGACGTCGAAAACGATCCGAGATATATCGAAATCAACTTCGATGTGGATTCGGACGAGGAACAGCTCGCTAAAGCACAGCTTGCTAACTTAGACTCTTGGGGATCAAATCAGCAATTTGATTATAATTCCAAGATATCGCAAGCTCTCAACTTGAGATTGTTGAAATGGATACAAACAACAATGCGAATAAACTCGAATGTTTACGAACACAAGCATTTAACTACCAAGTTGTCAATTCTTGGTAATTGTGTTCGTAAATCAGATACTAGTTTATTTAATGCTACTCTGTTTTGGTGCTCTGCAATGTTTTTCTACGACCCGCTTGATTCGGACCCCGATAACACTCTTGGATTATGGAAGGAAACAAATTCGTGGTTTATTTCAGATATAGCAAACCTGATTCGATGGGCTAATGGAATCCATCATGATATCGAAATAAACGTGGTGTTATTGAAGCATTTTATAAGGCTAGGGGATGTTGCTCGTGTTACTGCTCTGGATAGTAGATGTAACAAAGACAAGTATTATGATCAGAAAGGAGTCTGTACTACTTGTGTGTTAACAGAGTTTAATAATCTGGGCAATAGTAATAGCAAAGAGAATAACAAATCTGTTTGTCGAAAACGGAAAGGCTTAGGAGCTCATAGCACTGCTGCTTCTAAGCTAATCAAAATGTAATTTATTCAATACCAGTCAGTGTGTGCTCTTTCTATCTTCTTATCTTCTCATCTTAATGCACCACAACTTTATCAGCTCACTTCATCCTTCAACGAATTCTCCTCTATTTCTTGTTACTCATCCATAACTCCAATTTGTTTACACTCTGGGGTCTTTCAATTTCCGGTTGTGCCCCTTCGACCTCCACCTTAGTTTTATCTGAGGCTTTAGACTCGCGTGTGCTCTCTATCATCCCGATCCCACTTCCCCCTATACAATCTGTTAAAAAGGGTGGCTATACACATTCCAATATTTGTATAAGCTATAGCAATATTACAATAATTAATGAGGTTAATAAAAAGGCAACTATGTATAATTAAAAGTATCCATTTTATATATCAAGATAACTTATTCAATTTCTAGTTCGGATTTAACATTGTATTGAAAGCTTTTTTCGGTATCTTTCGAATAAGGGATGATTTGTAAGCTACCCAGGTTACTCTAGAATGCACATAGGGTACCTTAGCAGGGGCTATGCTTCTATTCGAATACAATGATTGCTGAGTGTATTTTTAATATGACTATGGAAGTAAACACTATATATATTTCAAGCCGAGTACTATGTACCAGACTTGACTAATCCAGGAAATGAAATGATCAGAAAGATTATATATTATTAGATATCGACGACGCTACTTTTCCCTGTTTGAATAAATACCTTTGGAAGGACATTCGGAATGGAGTTGCTGATCTTCTTGAAGAATATGCCTCTAATTATCTATTACTTCATAACAGATTTCTCTTCTTTGAAAAACTTATCGAATCTTCAAGACATTTTTATTCAAAAATTCCAGAGCAAATCGATCATTGTTGGACTTCTTCAAGGTATTATATATCGTATATTACCATTTGATTTGCTTGCCTTCCTGAGCTTTAGTTATTTTTATTATGAATGCCCTACACAAATCATTCAAAGCTTCATTTACTCGGTGTTGTTGAAATTGATTGCGATTCGGAAAAAATTATAATCTTGAAGTGATAAGTCGAATTAGAGCTCATCTTTATTGTAAAGTATGCCGACTTAGGATCAACAGGTGTTGCAAAAGTTTAAAACTCTAGACCATTAGTTCTATAGAATTTGGGAGATCTTTGTATGACCGCCTACCAAAACTCGTTTAATATGTTGATCAAGTCTTCGTTTGAAGCGACGTCAATGTTGTGTGGATCTGGGTTGATACGATAAACCAACGTAAATAGATAGGGCAGGTTTCATTGATTATAAAGAAAGATGGGTTTACACATTTAAAAAGAAATAGATACGATTTGCAGGAAGCTGTAAATACAGTGAATAAATCTTCTAACGCTTGGGGTTAATACCAATATCATACTCCATAACCACGTATTTTCAATCTCACACCACAATTCCAAGTCAAAACTCCGCAGATGAACAAAAACTCATTATCGTAATTACAAAAATATCTATCAGTATACTAGTATTTGATTCCCAAACTCGCTTCTTGAAATCTCAGAGTCTTCTTTCTTCTGCTCTTCGTCTTCCATAATAGGTGTAGGTATTCATTTCATTCCGTTCCAATCTCGTTTATCTCCAGATTAGACCTGACGCCTTCAAGCTCCTAGTGTTAAAACAACGTGGAAGTCTGATATATTGATGATTAGAATTTTCGTCTTCCTGATCCGTCTCCTCTATAATCCAAGCGAAACCCCAGATCTCTCTTACATTTTAGCTCGCAACCTTAATCCTGACTCGTACTAAAGTAGTACTCATCCCACAACCACAGATAATCTTCGACAACACCCCCAATGAAACTTGGCAAACGGTTACTTGTTCTGTGCAAGAATCCCTTCGTAATATTCTCATAGAAAGCACCTCGTAAGGCCCACCATCCCATTGCCCATCCTCGCTTATTCCACTGTTCTTTCTCAAGAGGAGTGGTTCTGTAATTCTCGCTGCGGAGTTGACGTGCAGCATATTCAATGCTGAGACCTATAGCCCAAGGTTTCCAGGACTTAGGATTCTTGCGGTAATGAGAGAGAGCGATGGCATAGATGACGGGTTGAAGAATGTGCATATATTCTGCATATTGAGAAGGGAGAGTAAGGGGGTTAAGAAGCGAGATTGGCGCTTTGATATCATCGGCGACGAGAACTTTGGAAAGGAGATAGTTTGAGATATCGCTTGGATTTGGGAGATTTGGAAGTGTTAAGCCTGTTCTCTTTAATTTGTATTCTTTTCCCTCGCGATTCTTGCGGAGTTTCTCTTCTTCTCGCATAGCTGCCGTATCGTCGGTATCGAGCCAAGGGGGTATTTCATCGGTTTCCGTAAGTGATTCCTCGGGTATGATATCACGTTCGGGAAGAGGTGGTGTAACAAGTGGTCGTCCTTTGGTGATTCTCAAAAGTAGCAGTTTACAAACCGCTTTGATAAATTCAAGGAATACTACCACTCTCCATCTCATTTTCTCTCCTTTCCTCTTGGCCATCATCTCCCATAATAACTCGGTATATTGTATCATACTCAGTAACATGGCAATTCTTCTATACATCCGATTGCCCTTGACCCAATATTTGGTATATCGATTGTGCGCATTTTGTCTGGGCATACCGGGGAGTTTGGATAGGGCGCGAGAGAGAAGGGTATCATGGTAAAGTGAAAGTAACTGAATGGAAGAATGTAGAGATTCGGATGCGAGTTCGGCATCACGAAATCGGCCGGGTATTATGTATGTTAGAGAGCGCAAAGCGGATTCGATTTGGGTAACGGAAGATTGATTTTTGAGGATGAAGTCAGAATAGAGGTGTAGCGCGTTAGGGACCTTCTCCCGCACACTTTTTAGGGAGTCCATGATTGAGATCTATTCATGAGATAAGATGATCGTTGTGACTGAAGAGATTCTGTGGAGAGAATGAAGATGAAACGCGCTTGTTGGTTGTGAGTGAAGGTTGGATTTGGATATGCCGTCGCAAAGGGGGGTTGGAGCTTAATTTCGATCCTCAGCCTCGGCCCCAGATTTGGACACGCACGTGAATTTTAGTGGTGGGTCGGCAATAAGTTAGCTTCCGCGTTCCATTGCATTAATCCCTGTATATCAAAATTGATAAGGCGAAGCGCGAGGGCAAATCTTGAGATGTATAGCCATAGGTACTGACGAAGTACTAATAAAGTAGAGAAGTGTGTTAGATTTTCCCCTGCGGTTTCTCTTGAGGAGAATTCCGTAATACATCATGCCCAAACGTCGAAGATCGAGTACGTCTCAAAATGATCTACCAATAACGAAGAAACATTGCCTCCCACCTAACAAACGCGATCACATCTCTCATCTTTCCTCGGAGCTCCTCATCCGTATCCTTCATCATCTACCAATTGAGACTCTCCTATCCTGCCACTCTGTTTCTCAACACTTCTATACTCTTACTCACGATTCTCAACTATGGAAATCGTTATACTATTCTCGATTTGTGTTACCACGCGCATTGCGTATCCCGGGGATTAAGAGCCGGGAGAAATCGAACAAAGAAAGAAGTACGGGAGAACTGAGAGAAGAAGGGAGTAGGAATAAATCTGAGAATGAAGAAAGGTTTCGGTTCAGTTCGAGAAGGAGTAGATGGTTAGATGAGGAAGGGTTGAGAAGTAGAGGTGATGGGAGAGAAACCAATTGGAAGAGGCAGTATAAACTAAGGCATAATTGGGCAAGGGGTGCATGTGAGGTTGAAGAGATTGAAATTGCAGAGAGAGGAAATGTACCGAATGTATTGGTGAGGTTAGCAGGAGGAGTGGTAATTACGGTTGGTGAGAATGAGGGTTTGAAGGCTTGGGGTCTTAAGGAGAGGGAATTGATTACGACATGTGGATTAGAGGGGATACCTACGTGCTTAGCCGTCGATGAACAAGATGGAGAGAAAGGAAGATTTGGGATTGTGGTAGGGTTTGAAGACGGAGGTTGGGGAACCTGGGTACTCGATGTGGAAAATAAGATGTTTGTGAAAAAATACAGGCATCCACCGAGCAGTAATGGGATGTTAAGTGCTATAGCCTATGCATATCCATACATATTGAGCATCACAGAAAGGCAGCTTCTTTCTTTCTATACGCTTAATCCTACCGGATCGATACAACAGTCCGAAGACGAGGACGAGAGCAACAATAAACAAGGGAACGTGGATAAATTAATCCGTCCACATCTCTTGACATCTCTCAAATCGCATTCTTCATGGCCGCCACTATCCCTATCCATCCGTCTCACGCCATCCACTATCATCGCCTCAATAGTTTACACCCTCCCAACCTACCTAAGCGGCCACACCATCTCAATTCAAGAACTTCACTTCACTCTCTCCTCGCTCGAGCTCCCAACCCTAAAAAACTCCCGTCTAACCTCCTCTTTCCCCCCTGGCTTTCAACCGCTAACTTCCTCTGCCCCACGCGCTTCTCTACCCCGTCCAACATCTCTCTCTTACGCACACCCCTATATCCTGGCCACACATCCCGATAATACCCTTTCTCTCTACCTCTGCACTAGTACACACACCTCGCTTACTCTTTCTTCTCCCCAGAAATTATTCGGACATACAAGCTCGATTAGTTTCGCAAGTATTACTAGTAGGGGTAAGGCAGTGAGTGTTAGTGAAAGGGGAGGAGAGTTGAGGGTTTGGGAATTGGAACCGGGTATGTTTAGGAAGGGAGAGGGGTCAAGGGTAGAAAGGAGTGTGAGGGTTGGCGAGGGGAAAGAAAGGGTCAATGGCGATGGAGGTGGAGAAGGGGAAGGGAGAAAAATGAATGATACCGAGAAGAGGAAGATGAAAGAAGATCTAGAAAAGAAAATCTGGGTTGGTTTTGATGAGGAAATGGTCATAGTACTGAAATCGAGCGAGGAGGAATCTGGTTGTGAGTGGGAGTGCGACGAAGAGGAACCGAGTCCTGGGCAATTACTTAACAGTGCGCATGATGAGAACGGATTGGCTGCGAGAGAAGCCAATAGACCTGGGTTGGGGAATGGGGGTATACAGCAGCGATTGGTCATATATGATTTTACATAGTGTTATACATATATATAAGGACATTGGGGATCTGAAGTGGAAATGTGGTCATCATACACTACTCATTAACATATGTAGAAGTGACCTTTCTATACATCTCCATGTATGGAAAGAGGGAGGGTATCAATTATTTCTCCCTGCACCTCTCGAGATTTGAATATGTTGAGACAAGGCGAGTCTGTTCACTCGATGGACATCAGGCAATACTTGGCAGGCATCAAAACTAAGGCTTCTCAAAAGTTTTAAGGTTTTTGACTAGAGGTTACGCATGTAGAAGTCTACCTTCTATATTATTGCCAAGTGGAATAGGCCATGCTAGTTCCATTTGATCATCATGAACGCGTACGATTACTAAATGTACACCCAATTTAGATCCAAAGAGCATGGCCAGCTGCAAATTACATACATAGAAAGTGGAAAGATGTCGTCATGGGATACTCATAGTCGCCCCGCATCTTAGATGTACTGTAGCCTAGTAGGCTACCATGAGTAATATCGAGAGATTATACGTAAATACTTGGAAGGGTTAGACTAGGCTCTAGCTACGCAAGGCTGGGAGTTTAATACACTAGCTAATTGTATCACTGGAAATGGAAATCAAATGGACAAGGATGATCGAATGAGAAGTGGTATCCTTTCTTTGAGATGGGACAGAGAAAGACAAAGAAAAATGATGGGAAACGATGGATGGGATTAAAGAGTCTTTGTTTTGTGCTTTCTTATGAGAGGGATAGACATTCTTTATTCTTTCATTCATATTCTCGTCCCCTGAATGACATTGTACTTTCCGAATTGAGTTTCTCCTCTGAGAATCTGGCAAAATGCGATGCTTGATATTATTCTACTCACCCTCTATCAGAAGGGGAGAGAGGTCTACAGATACGAGCATCTTGATCTTTCCGGACGAAACATTATCAATGGTCATCTTGCACTCTAGAAGTTTCCTGAGTTTAATCGAACCCAGAATTTGAACAATGGGGAGGCATAACTGAATCTATCGGTTTCCGATGGTTCTGTCGCTACATCCACTACATTCTCATATGACCTTCGATCTAGTTTCAGATACTTGCCAGAATGTATCTTCAATAGCTACCCATGTTGTTTCATAAATTCAGATGGATTATACAATAAAGAGAGAGAGAATATCCATTCTGTCAAGTAGAATGATGAACAACTCCCTCCCATAAAATCTCACAATCTCAGAACAACTTCTCAACAGTACCTTCCTTGAAGGTATATACAACCCCTCTAATGACCCTATTCACCCTTTCTCTTCATTCCTTACACACACATCACATCACACCACACTACACTTACACACACACACACACACACACACACAAACGAACAACCCAACCAAAAATGTGCAAATCCATCAAAACCGTTTCCCGCTGCAGCCACCCCAGTTACTGGGTCGACAGATGCAAGCACGCTCGCCGCTCCAACATCCAACCCACCACTTGTCCTTACTACCATCAGGACATCGTTCGCAAGAACGATTTGTGCGGGGGATGCAAGGAGAATGAGAAGAAGACGAGGAGATAGGAGGTTAGGAGGTTAGAGAAGATGAGGAGAGGCAAATACAATGGTAATTTCTTCCATTTTTCTTTTGTTATAGTAGTCCTACGATTTTTGCTTTGAGGATTCGGTATAGATGGGATTTAGAGGGGGAAAGAGAAGGAGTATGAGGAGGAGAGGCACATACAATGGTAATTTCTTCCGGGTTCCTTTTGTTGTTGTAGTTTTACGATGCGGTTCTTGCTCGCAGAGGTAAGTTTTTTGAATTAAACGATTTTTTGAGTATTTTGTAATTTCGATGGACTTTTGGTGATTTGATTTGATTTAATTTGACTTGACTTGATTATAACATATCGGTATATATATGAATATAAACAGAATTTCTAGAATAGGTATGCTATGATGTGAACTTGGAATTATATACATATTCTCTCTCCTCGTACCCCCTATTCCCTTCTAATAACAGCTTCTGAACTTTCATAGACTCTGTTTGGTATGGAGTTCTTACTCGAGCTGTGAGGAGAAATATGATGCTTTGAATGAGCATAAGAAGCAATATTTGTGTTACAACTGGAACACCAAATCAGTGTTTGGTTTAGATATACATTGGGAATAGGAAATTGGGATATGCATTCAGACTTCTGATGATAAAGATAGATATACCTACCTAGATTAACGATACTCACTATTATACAAGCGGCAAAACACAGAAATTCCACTCTGGAGGATCTATTTGATCCGACTTCATAGGTAGCAGTAACCTATAAATACTTAGGTAACAAAACTCATAGACACTTCTCATTTTGTGAATTTCTCATTTTGTAGATACAGAATGTTTGTAGTATCTATCTATCTCTATAGGTAGGTAGGTAATATGAGAAGATAGATTGAATCACATCATACTACCGCTCCTAAAATAGAGAGAATCATTTTTAAACGCCCGCGTGCTGCGTCTCTACAATTAAATACCAGCTAGATGAATCAATAGAGAAATGAAAATTCAATCAATCAATCATGATATCCTATCTCCCCTTCTCATACCTACACATATTTTTTCTTCTCTCAATCAAGTGACGAGAAAGAAATCGAGAAAAACTAACCAACTACCTAACATGTTGACCGCTCCCTTCCTCCTCTCTTAATTACTTACAAGTTATTAGGTACAAAACATTAACAATCCAAAATCCATTCGTTAGCTAAAAAAAAAAAAAAAAGACACATCCATTTTTCCCTTTCCTTTCCATTCCATTCCATTCCCAATCCAATTTCCCATTCCTTCCAACTTTTCTCATCTATCTACTACCCATGAAACTTATCGAGGTGCATTTTTCGATTTTGGGGGGAATTTATAAAATTTACCCCTCTATTGTTCTTATCGATAAGCGTGGCTAGGCTCGGCTGGGATGGGCTGGCTGTCAGTTTTGGTTTGGTGGGCGTTTACGGCGGGGAGTGTGATGGGGGAGGCTTCTCATTTTATTTTGATTTTTGAGGGTTTGGGGGGAGTTGACAGGTTTGATGGTTGGTTGTTTGGTTGTTGAGATGGGGGGATGGATATTGAAATGTGTAGATAGATAGGTAGGTAGGTAGGTGTTTAGAGTGAGATGGTATAATGATGTAATTGATATCTACAGGTGTTTTAGAGATGATAGTAGATATTGTGTATTTCAAGGGGCACTGGGGGTACATGTGATCTTTTTGTAGAGGCTGATGTGGGTTTAGATGGGGGTGGTTTTCAGCTTGGTGTGGGATGGTGTGGTATAATATACTATGCTATGATACCTATGACGACGAGTTTACGAAGTACGAGGCGAGATACGAAATTGGGAGGGTATGGGATGGGGTGTGAAGATGTGAAGATTGAATTTCGACGTCATGATAGATTATGATTATGGTTATATAGGAGGGAGGTAAGTTCAGAGTTCAGATGGGTAGATCATAGATAGTGTGGTCGTAAAAAGAGAAGGCTATAAAATGAAATGGGATGGCGATATAATCTACACAGTCCAGTCCGTACCTCAATCGATGAATAGTAATCTTACCTACCTATGCAAAGCTGATATATGCATGCCATGTATACTAGATCTACTGGACGTGCATGGGAAGAGATGTCGTGTTTATGCTTCTACTTCTGTGCAGGTTGCAGCGGGCGAACTAAGAAATGGATGGAGGAAGTGGGATGTGCAACTGGGTGAATGGGCAATGTATGCACGGAGATGCTTTTGTGATGGTTTGGGTTGTGTTTGGTGTTTGGGTTGTTTCATTTAGATGCGTCGAGAGGTGCATGTTTCAGTGCTTTTCGGATGGGTTCGGGGATGGGAAAGAGGGGTTGGGGGGTACGGGATGGGAGGACGGGGAATACGAAGGTGAGGGAGGAGAGATGGGAGAGATGGGAGAGATGGGAGAGATGGGAGAGATGGGAGAGATGGGAGAGATGGGAGAGATGGGAGAGATGGGAGAGATGGGAGAGATGGGAGAGATGGGAGAGATGGGAGAGATGGGACAGATGGGACAGAGATTGGGGGATTGGATTGGGAAGATTAGGAAGGTTGGTTGAGATGTGCTATGTGCTATGTGCTATGTTAGAAGGGGTGAGGTGATCTTGGTGATGAGGTGATGACTTTGTATCATATGATCGGGGCGATAGAAATGGGATGGTGGGGTGGTGAGACAAGATGGGATCGTAATGTTTGCATGTGATGATAGGGATGATGGTCTCTGCGCTTGTTCAAAGATATTAGCAAGAACAGATTTGAATCTCTTCTTGATTCATGAATTGAAGAGAGATAATTGGAGGGGCAGATGACCTTTTTATTGGTGAAGAAGGGGGGGGAGGATGGGGATTTAAACCTTGTATGGTAGATTCAAAGGGACGGATGATCACTTCATGAGAACCTTCTTCCTCTATCTAACTCATGATTCGTACCTAGCTAGTCTCGAGTACATCTCTATCTATAGTCAAGCTTATCCAAATCGCTCTAAGCTCTCTGAAGTCTCAAACCAAAGTTAATGAGAAGAGCACGCAAGTAAGGGGGTGTGTAGATAAACGATTCATGATAGATTCAAACTGCATGCACGAGACGAATAGCACAACATTCTCCACCCCAGAGCGAAGAAGCGCGCATTTATCACCAATGAAGCGAAGCAATGCTACTCAAGCACGGTAGGGAAAGTACTGTGTTGTACACCACAAGTGATTAAGTTCCTGTAGAAGAGTGGGGTACGTCATGATGATTTGGAGATGGGACATGACACCAGAGAGATGCCAATTGCGAAAGTCCAGTTGTTTTACGAAGGACTCTTGTGTGCATCATTGGGCTTTCGGATATGGAGAGAAAGGAGGGTTAGGTAGATGTAGGTCGATGGCTAGTCCGACATGATTGGGAATGGGGTGGAAACACGTGTACGAACGATGGTCAAAGGATGAACTCACTAGTTGGTTCGGGTGCTTGGAAAGTGCTGTAAGGTTGAAACACGTTGAAGAAGGGAAATGAGGGAGGCTTGTGGGATAAAGTCGAATAGGATAGAAGAGGAGGGGGAGAGACATTTGTCAGAACTCAATTGCAAATTGGGTTGCGGATGATGTGGAGTTACGGAGTATGGTTGTAATGAAACTGGAGATGATTATGCTGGTTGAGTTGTGAAAGGAAAGGAAGGGGAAGGGAAAGGGAAAGGGAAAGGGAAAGGGAAAGGGAGGCGAAGGAAAGCAACGGAAAGCAAAGCAACGCAACGGAAGGCAAGGCGAGGCAAGGCAAGACAAAACATATATCTATCATAGTTCTAGAACGGGATAAAGTCAATTGAGGCGAAGTAAGATATAGTGGAGAGGAGGTGAGTACTGAAGAGGTCATTGGCGACCATGAGGATAGATAGACGAGACACATTCAAAATTGCATGAATGGAATCAAGACTTTTGGACACCCTGATTTCAAAGGATGTTGGATGGATGGATGGGATGTCTTGGACCAATTGAGAGAGAAAATAAGCTGATGATGGAGTCAAATTGATACGTTTACGGATGATAAGAATGAATTGGATTATGATTGAGACAATTGTTTCCAATTGAGATCAATTGAGTTGTTGTTTACGAGAAATCTGATTTCTTCATGATGGATGGATGGATGGATGGATGGATGAATGAATGAATGAATGAATGAAGTGAAGCCTCATGTAAGATATGATAGAGTATCGGCTTTCCCCACATGCATCTTCATCAAGCATCTTCACCATGGTCCATGGGCAAACACACGCAAGCAAGAGGCAGCATTAGCATTAGCAGCAGCAGCAGCAGCAGCAGCATCTATGCATTATTTTGGTCAATTCCCACTTATGCAATCATGCCTTTTCATTTCTCTTCTACTACCAAATATTTGCCCCATGAAGATAAATTTCCAATATTTTATTTTCCAATTCTGCTGCATTTCCCTGATACATTTCCTTAGTGCATTCAGATGTCAGCCTGACCTGTTGACTAAACCTAACATAGTATAATGTATCATATCACCAGCCAATTAATTAACCAATGAATTAATTATCCCACCAAGCTAAACCCAACCATGAACTTCTTCCAAGTTGTTCCCTCATGGTGAGTCACATCTTCTGTTACACATCTTCCTTCACTTCTTTCGCCTCTTTCATTCGACCAACCCATCCATATTGACCAACCACACGTTTCAATTGTCTTTTTTCTCGCAACCCAACTCATCTGAAAAGTCTGCCACAGTCTCCATCATCCATGAACGGAAAGAAAAAGAGGGCTCAGTTCTCAATTGGCGTGTCCGAAGCATTAAGATATGGGTAGATGATCTCATTGAGTCGAATGAGAGTTTGAGTTATCAATTGATTGATTTGTATCCATCACAATGAGACAATTGAGTGGTGAGTATAAGAGTGAGTGCGTGTGAGTATGAGGGATGGATGCTATGAGCACCTAGGGATGATGATGAGGGTGAGTACAGTAATTGAAATCAATCTTTTATCTCGTCCCCCCCTTCTATTAGGTTCTCACCGACCGAAGCAAAGCAAAGCAAAGCAAGCCTCGAAAAAATAGTTACTCCATATCTCACTCAACAGCTATTTTGATTTGGATTTTGATTTTGCCTTCCAATATATCTACCTGGCTGACGAATGGTTGGAACATTATATCAGCATATCATGATATGATTGGTCAATTGATGAATGATAGTATCCTTCTGGTAACTTCTACCTGAACAAGAGAAAAAGGCAAGCAGCAGAAATGTATCTAGCTATTTAGCCATTTAGCTATCTAGCACTCTAGCTCTTTAGCACCGACGAAATCTGATACTATTGAAAAGAGGACGCATGTACCTACTTCTCACTATACCACCGCTTCCCGGGACTGCCCGCCTCCTTCACTAGTACACGCAGACACAGCTACCATCACTCTAAACAAAAACAGAGAATCCCAGGTAGGTGATCAAAAAGAAAAGAAAGAAGAAAAAAAAAAAGAATCAGGCAATACAAACAAAGATCAAGACCCATTGGCACCAATCAGGACTATTCACATCAGTCTAAGAAACATTCAAGTCTAACCGCTGCCTGACCTGACCAAGAAGCAAATTCACTCTAAAACAGCATTCACACATACCTAGGTACCTCCTTTTTTTTATCATTATTTTATTATTATATTATCTCTTGTCTCTGTCCCCGCCGTTACCAGATTTTTTATTGATTTTTATTGAAATTAGAATTGGAATTGGAATTGGAATTAGAACTAGAATTCGAATTCTATTTCTATTTTCATTGTTATTATTATATTATTATCCTCATCAACATCACCATTTTTCTTATTTTATTATTTACTACTTTTATCAAGACAACCCAAAACTTGATAATCATCACACCCAAGAACTAGGATAACACCCTACATACCTTTGACAAAGTACCATCTTCCAATTGCGCTTATTAGTGCATGACCAGTTGAATTGATCACCTCGTGGCAGCCTACGAACCGTCCGCTGCGTATTTTGGAATGACTGGTTAGAGTCATCCGCCTCCATCCATATTCATACACACTCCATACACACTACGCACACACTTTATACATCTTCTCACACCTCCCTCCTTTTTTCTCACTCAATAAGAAGTACCATACTATACCAGGCGCCAGACTTATTATACTTATTGTTCATCTCCCACCTTCTCTCTCTCTCTGTCTCTCTCTCTCTCTCGCACATGCAATTCGTTTCCTCCCGTTGCTTGCTTCTTCTTATTTAACATCTCATCATCAAGCATACATCCCTACCTCAACTCAACTCAAATCATTGCCATCTACTTTGCATCTGATTCACAATTGATTGCATTCCTCTCTACATTCACCAACAACAATAACGTAATACCCCGCCATACCTCAATTGAAATCCCATCTTCAATAAGCAAGAGGCCGATCACACTTTGCATTGAATTGGGATCAATCACAAAGAACTTTCCAGCCTAATCCTCAGCTGACCAACACTACGCAACACTTACTTATACACAGCCTTCTTGACAATATCTACGATATATCTGTCTCAATCCCCCGACCTTTTTCTGTAGTTCAAAAATCATCTCGACGGATTTAAAGAAGCGGGATATCCGATTCCTATTTGCTTGCTAGACCGAGAGTGGCGCGGGGCAACGAACAAACGATTATGGATGACAAAACATTCACCTCGATCCGGCAACCTTCTACTACCTTCGATTTTAGACACTCACCAATTACTACAAAACCATTCATCAATTCAACAACCTCTACTCCTACACACTCAACTCAATCCATCAAACCAATTCGTGCAGCATCTTCTCGCCCCATGAGTATGGAACTCAAGAATAAGCTTGATATCGCCAGTACGCTTATGTCACCTCCAGAACCACTTCCTCTCGATAACTTTACACATTCGTGCCTGCCATTCACAATGGATTCAAAGATGCGCAAATTACATTCAATCGTCGGTGCGACGTTTCCCATATCGCCACCTGTGTCTCCAGAGACCAAGGCTAGGTCACCAGAAGAGCCTGCTGGTTCACAAGCAATTACCGATCCAATTCTATATCCACTTTCCGACAATCACAGCACATCTGCCACTCAACCATCCCTCTTCGCAGATAATGACGATCCTCTGGTTACACACCGTGTAGTCGATGGGCATGTTGCAGCCAGGAAAGCTAGCATGTTCCGAGAAGCCTCCCCTCCACGCCGCGATGAGTACGAGCTCGCTCTCGAATTTAAATCACAAGTTGTTAAGATCATGTCAAAGGATCCGGCTCTTTGGTTACGACGGGAGATGGTTTATCTGAGGAGAGATCGAGAGTTACAATCCGGTGCAAGACGATGGACAAATATTGCTCCTGCAGTGGGAAGAAGCACAAGAGTTCTAGGCAACACTGCTACAAGAGTCACAAAGACAGTACGCCCTCCTCGACCTACCCAGACACCTCGAGGTGTACGTACAGTATCCTCGACAACTCCTGGTCCCGATGTCAAGCGAGTTGCTCGGGAAGATAAGGATTTTGAGAATCTTCCCGATTACTGTCCACCAATCACTAGCCTTCCCAATAAACCCAATTCATTGAAAGTGGATTGGAAGGGAGCCCCAATTGATTTACGCAGCGACCCAAACGTTCATCTTCTCCATCCGGACGAGGTCTCTCTTGCGGCCAATCTTCGTCTTGATTGTGCAACTTATCTTACCTCCAAACGTCGAATCTTTATGAAACGAATTGAAGCATTGAGAGTCGGAAAAGAGTTCAGAAAGACAGACGCTCAACAGGCATGTAAGATTGATGTCAACAAGGCTAGCAAACTTTGGCAAGCATTTGACAAGGTTGGCTGGCTCAATCCATCATGGGTCAAGAAGTATGCCTAGAGCGATGACTCTTGTCGGCTGATCAATTTTTTTGCCACTCAACACTATCACCTACCACTATGATTCTACTGGTATTCATACCACTATACGAGCCACGATTACGACCTCTGCCTGCCTTTTTTATCCATGAAATATTTATCTTTTTTAACTGCATTGCGACGGTCATTCGCTTACACTGAGACTCAGTTTTTCTTGACATCGCAGTTTGACAAGCATATGGTACTTGGTTCATTTGTTTTCTTTCTATTTTTCTGCCTGGTGCATATCATACATACATATCAACATCATATTATCTTGCATCGGGCTGCTTTGATACCCAAGAGAGCCTGCCCAGCTCCTCTCTCACGATAGCTTTTTTCTTGTTTCATCTCTTTTGTTATTTATGGCAGGGGAATATTATATTCCAGCGTGTCTCATTTCTTGCTAATTATTCTTTGACTTTAAAGTCTGGATACATACATCTTCAACACTGTGGATGAATTTTTTCATTTCTTTTTCATTTTTAGAAAGGATGGATTAGTTTGTTCTATGGAATATGGTTGACCTCCTGCATGGAGGGAACACCATTGGGCGTTTTGATTGACATATGAGTGGTATCAACTCTACTCGTGGACCATGGATGGTCTGGTTGTGGGGGTATGGCATGGCATGGCATGGCATGGATGGGGCTTGTTTGAGGACTGGTTGGTTGCATTGGGTATGGGGTGGGCGGATTTTTTCTACGTGCGTACAGATTGGATTGGACTGGAAGATTTGTGAGCGAGAGGAACACAACAATGAGTGCACAGTGTGGTCTGTCATGGCATGTCATTAGATTGAATAGTTGTGGCCTTTGAAAACTCGAGAATTATCTTGTATGAGAATGGATGGATGGATGAATGGATGGATCAATGAAAGTTGGAGATGGATGAATACATACAGATATAGAGTGTCAAAGTGCGTAATTAGTACGTTGTGGGTTGGAAAGTTAGATAGTCTCTCTTCCATGATAATTCTGGCATTGATATATTTTAAGCATCTTTGACGATTGTGTGTGAGTTTGGATGTTGGATGTTGGATGTTTTTGTGATCTTTCTTTGATTGAATGGGTGGATGGAGGGGAGTGCATGTTGCCAACGTGTTTGTATTATCCGTATTGTTTGGTTGCTTAATAGTGAATCAATCGTTAATGCATGTACTCGAGTAGTTTGAGTTACCTACCTACCTACCTACCTACGTATGCGTAGATACGTACTAAGAACATATAGATAGATATGACATCCCATCCCATCTATCTCAGCCAATCTATAAAAGCTATACAATACAAAGTATGTAGTACATGATACATAATACATAGCACGGAGCTAGCTACCCAGGTACCCAGCTACCCAGCTAGCTACTCAGTTAGCTAACCGATAAACGATAAACGATAGATGATAAATGATAATTTACTCCCCCCCCCCTTTTTGTATGCATTACTCACAAGCGAGATGTGCTGGTTGTTATTACGATGGGTACTGCTATTGCTGCTGCGATGAGTATTGTGGTGAGGATACTGGTATTGCGATGAGGATACTCTGAAGCCTAGACCCTGGATCTTGGAGTGATTTTCATGATTTTCATGGGTTTTTGCGGGTTTAACGGGTGTGTTGGATATACTTTGTGATTTTGAACTTTGGTTTCCTTTTCTTTTTCTTTTTCTTCGAGGGTTTGAGGTTTTGAGGTTTAGTTTTATTTTTGATATCTACTTTTGATATCTATTTGTTTAATATGTAATATGTAATATGTAAACCTGGATGGATTGAGGAAGAGAGTGAGAGAGAGAGAGGATTTCACGATTCTTTTACCATGGAATATGATGTCATGATGTGATATGATATGAGATATCTATCCGATTCTATCATTGATATCTGCATAGTACTGTAGCATGTCAAGAATTTTGGTTCGGTTTGTCGCTTATTGTGACAGATGGATGGATGGATAGATGAATGATGCGCGGAAAGAAACTTCGTTTCTACGAAATTAAGAGGGCTCTAGATAAGATGCTTGTTTGACGGGGAGTGAGTGATGCTCTCATTTTTATGATATATACTATCTTATCACATTTTCTAGTATCAAACTGTATAGTAGTAGGTAGGTATTCAGAGAAACTTTTATTCTTAGAATCATTAAATCGTATCCTATCTTATCCTATTCTATCATCCTATTCATCTCGTCAAGAAATTCTTTTATTAATATTACCCCGGATTTTCAAGCACAATCAAGCCATTCCCTGTCCAGAATTAAGTAGACCCTCTCTCTTCGCCTCATTAATAGCCTTTAACTTTGCTGTTCCTACACCCGCAACACCAGCCTGTTGGTCCTTGCCCAACCACGGTTTGACTGCATCACCCAACATACTTCCGGAAAGGAAATAGACGAACAATCCGAGAATAATCAATACAAATGCAATTGGATACAAATAGTAGATGGTGTATCCGAAAACGTTGATACCAATGACCACACCCCAGAAATTGGCTGTGAGAAGCGAGATATCAAAGAATGCCGCAGATGCCATTCGTAGAATAATAGGAGCGAGGGTATAGAAAAGTGTAAGAGCGAGTGTATAACCAACAATATAACCTCCGACTTGGCCGTCCCAGACGGCGGTCTGGAAAGAGTGACGATCAAATATGGCAGCTGTGATACCGTTGATGATAATACCAAAGAGTCCAAGCATGCCTAAAACTTCATACATTGGACGTTTGGAAACGAACCATTCTTCAAAAACGTTTGAGAGACCATAGAGGGTAGCGCCGGCTAATGCAAACAGATCGCCCTTCAACATGGTAGGTGGGTTGCCTCCATTGGTACCAGTGATATGATCAGATGCAAGAAGAATACCCATACCACCACAGCAAACGAGAATGGAAATGACTTGGAGCCACTTGTATCGAACACCGAGGAAAAGGAACGAGACGATTACAACGCAAACGATGGACCAAAAGTTGATGAGTTGAGCGCTGAGGACATTAGCTGTAGGATGTTAATAATTTTGTAATATGAATTGTTGAGAAAATAGGAATACGTACTCCATCGGTAAGCCAACACAGTGAAATAATTTCCCTCAACATCCATGAAAGATAAGATGATATACTTCCAGCCATCTACCCAGAGAAGCTTGAAATAATCTCTCCATCCATACTTGTAGATGGTGTAAGTCGTGTAGATGGCGCACAACACAATGTAGTTGAAGAGAGTCTGGAAAGCTGGGATCGAAGTTCCCTTATTCGCAAGGAGTGTAGTGAATGTATTGGTAGCCGTGATACAAAGGGAGAGAATTTGTCTGTGAAACGAATAGGTTAGAATTGAAATAATGTGCTGAAATTGATTGGCATAATATAAGACGTAACAAGTCCTTTTCAGGGCAATGGTGTTAGTTGTCTCATGGCTTGGTCTCCCAAGCTCTGAAGTAGCAAATACTTTAAAGTTGCAAAACATCATATGGACTCGTTGCCATCTTATGTCAACACGGCGCGAAAGCAGAAAAACTTACCCAAGAATTAAGATAATCCAAAAGTCTCTTGTAAGCAAATAAGCCCACCACTTTTTATTTTTGGTCTCCAAGTTTTCAATGGCATGTTCCAAAATCTCTCCATCGACTTGATTTCCTGCGGCTCTATCGCTAGCCATATCAGAGCTTCCACTGCCCTCAGCGCCATCGCTGGATTTTATATGCCTGTCTCCTTCCAAAGCATTGACATTGGCCTCTACTCCGGTACTTTTCCCACCGTCTCCCATTTTGGAACTCATATTGTATTTCCCGAATCTTTCTCTATGGAATTCCAATTGATCCTGGCCCTCGTCTTGATATTCAGAGTTGACGTCTAGGTCTGAGTCTGAATGGAAGGTGTCTTCTAAGAGTCCGATTGTCGATTGTAGATCCACGATTAGTGCCGAAAAGGGTTTCCAGTACTTGGTTTGACGAAAGGTGGTAATTTGGGTAGTAATGACGTTTGCCGAACGAGGGGTCGTTTACTAAGTTATAGTCGGCTTATCGTAAAGTCGATTTCCCCAATGTGCAAATTGATTAATAAGTCTTTCTACTCCTCCACCGTTGTAAATTGTGAGCGCAAAGACTTCAAGTCGCTCACTGTGATAATTATCTTATCTGGTTCATTGACCGATATCGTATACAGATGAGATTCAGTGAAGAGCAAAAGAAGAAGAAGAAGAGAATCAGTGATGGGAATTCAGATTACTTTAACTTTTTTGATAAGCCTCCATTTATCAAATAGTGGGGCATGAGGTGCATAGTGGATCCATCCGACGAGCAGAGTTCGTTAAGGGAAAGTTTGTGATTGGATTAATGTAAGAACCAGGATCTCGTCCGAAGCTAAGGGCGGGACAATGTGAGCTTAGACTGGGGCCGGACAACCCCGATGAAGAAAAATGAAGAGTTTTTTGGTAGTAAAATTGGATCAGTGGATTGGATGAGTGAGTTTGTGAATACATTGAGAAGTGGCAGGACGACGTGGACGGTGAAGAATATCTGACACATGGGAATTGAGAAGTACGTGGGATATCTAGTCTCCAGAAATATGATATGTACGCCACTTTTTACAGCTCCACAAACGCCATCAAGCCATGTTTCGTCTCATTCGTGATATACACTTGGGCTTTTCGAATATGTGCATGTGCAGTATCTCACTCAACCCAAGAACTCCTTCAGTGGCCCGCCGACATGTTCTACATCCAATAAGAATGTATCATGTCCAAATTGGCTCACGTCTTCTCCAAGCTCAACATGACTTACTTTGGTATTCCCTGCCTTTCTCAGCGTGTCGGCAATCTCTCTTTGCTGCCATGCAGGAAACAAGATATCGCTAGAAATGCCCATAACTAGAGTAGGATGATCTTTCATGGCTTTCATCCCAGATACCAAGTCCGCAGGGGGACCTGAAGATGGCTCAATGGGTGTATTGATATCTGTTGTCCCATTTGCTTCTGGTTGTTCCTGGTATGGGCTATCTGGAAGAGTAAGGCTGCATGCGAGAGAAGATTCAGAACCAGCCCCATTTCCCTTACGGGCTAAATTATCTGCCCTTCGTGATGAAGCCGCCAGCTGATTTGTCGCTCCGAGGTCAAAGAGGTCCATAGCTTTGCTGACATATAGAAGACTATTTGCATCATACTCCAAACAAAATTTCTCGCCTGCATGATCTAGATACGTCTCGATAAGGAAGTCTGGACACAAGGCAGGTTGCTTGCTTGAATCGGCTCTTCGTCGACCAAATCTTAACTCCCATTCAGGTCCTGAACGGTATGTTACAGTTGCAATTTCACGCGCAAGTTTCATGCCTGCGTGAGGGGGAATATGATCGTAGTAAAATCCCCGATTCCAATTCTTGTCCATCATCAACACTTGCCGTTGAGTATGGCGCATTGCAATGCTGTAAGGATGGCTTCGGGCACATCCAGAAATACTGGCCACTCGACCAACTCGTTCAGGAAACAGAACACCAGCAGCCAATGACTGCATACCACCCATACTCGAACCAACACTCGCATATAGTTTTTTGACACCTAATCCATCGAGTAATCGAAACTGTGCCCGCACCATATCCTCCATGGTAAGAATTGGAAATCTCGTCGCATATCGTTTTCCGTCTGCTGGGTCAATTGTCGATGGTCCTGTCGAACCATAACACCCCCCAATAACATTCGTGCATATGATATGATACTTGTTCGTATCAAGGCTTTTATCCGGACCTATAAACTTTTCCCACCACCCTGGCTTAGGATTCGCTTCTGTTGAATGTGCATGTGAAGATGCAGACAATCCAGTGTGCAGTAAAATGACGTTCGACTTGTCTGCGTTCATTTCACCCCATGATTCATAAGCAATGTCGAATTCTCGCAATACTCCCCCCCAGTCAAGCAATAAAGGATCATCGCAGTGAAATTTAAGTGTCACTCCGCTAGTATAAGATGGTTCTGGGCCACTTGAAAGGGATCGAGCTTCTAAGGTCGCAGACTTGGTTTCGAGAGCATCTAGACAAGGGAATGCCATGGCCGGATTAGAAGCCTCTGCCAATGACGCCGGAGTAGCATTTCGTGAGCTAGATCCATGGCAGGATCTAGAGATATTTTGTGAGGATGTTTGGAGAGGGGTGATAGCTTGAAAAGCCAATTGTCTTGTCCAAAGTCTTGGAGCAGCTTTCGTACCCCTCACACCTGTTCTCGCAGTCGTGATAAGACTCCTGGCAGCATTCATCTTTGATGGTTCGAAGATTAAGAAGAAATCATTGTTTCACTGAAGTTTGAGAAATCAACTTACACTTTAGAATTAATATGCAATTTTGTTTTGTCAGCGGATTCGGTCAAAACAAAAGCAGCCACCACTGGCTTACAATGCAGCTTCTAGATAGCACTATTATCTCTTTCAGCCAATTGCGTGCTAGAACGTGACATTTAGCTGGGTACATAGAAGGCTGAAGCCTTGCTTGTTTTTCCCATTCTAGCTATCTTGTAACCTTACGCTAATGCTGGGACCCATGAAGTGGGCACGTCATGGAGGCAAGATCAATGAAACCCGTGGACATCCTTGGACGTTCATTTGTGGCACAGCTGAACCGGCACAATGACAACCTGCTACCTACAAACACATGCTTCAATTTGGGAAATATTTCTACAATACCATCTCCAACATAATGTCAGGAACAGACCAAAACAAAGAATCAGAGCTACCCCTCAGCATGCAGTTTTATGACTCGGAAAGATATCAGCCATCCTTAGAAGATGTGCTCACGGTTAAAAACATCCTCTTCACTCTACGCCCGGAATCCCCGCTACCTCTAGAGCTCATCGATGCCATAATAGACTTATCCGAATATTGGCCTCATACAACAACCAAAGGGTTTTTCTTTCCCGGTCAGGAAGACGGTGACCAGAGCCTCAACATCAGTAGACGAGAAGTCACCATCAGAGCCGGTGGTCCGTTAGAAAATAAGTTCCTTTTACGGACCCTTCCCATCGGCTATCTCCCATCTCCAGGAAACATTAAAGTTTCTTCACTCGAAATACATTCAGAAGATCAATGGAAGTTTTCCAAACAGATACCCAAATTCTTGCCAAAAGATCGAGAAATTCCACAAGATGCCACAGAGGAAGTCCTCACCAAGTGGGCGGAGAGATCACAAATTCGTGGGGAACACCCTTGCAAGAAAATCGTATTTCATCTCAGAAGTCACGATCAAGGATGGGGAGGTGTACGTACAGATAAAGGAACATACAGAGGATCATACACGTGGTTTGACGTCGGTCTGGAAAGAACATATGCCACGAGGAAAGGTAATTCATCATGTTTCTTCCAGGCTCATACCAATAACATATCCAATCTTCAAGATCTAACAGCTATCAAACCAGCAGAACACATCCCTGAAAGTCCCTCTTTCCGTCTCTCCAGCTCTGACTCGGACACACAAGAATCGACGAGTGAGATCAAATGCAGTACACAAACAATCTTCCCCGACGTTCAAATTAATCCAAGCTATGATCGTGAAAACGACGCAAACCCGGCCACAAAATACCCACACATGTTTATACATACACTTAACCCCCATAACAAGATCCTCCAGAAAAACAAAACCGCAACAAAGGGTTTTGAGGATCACAAGATAACATGGAGATTCAATGATGATATACATCCAGAAAGTCCCGAAGCAGACGAACTAGAAGCGCAAGGTAGAGGACGAGAAACTGCTAATGGTGAATTCGTTCGTAACCTGGAAATTGGTGATGTGGTAACGCTTTGGGCGAAAGCGAGGTTTCCAGGTTGGGCCAATACTGTGGAGGATGTGAGTATGGATGTTTATTATGCGGTTTAAGTGTTTTAAATCTACGTGGTGATTCGGTGTTATCCAGGGATCAATATGCAGAGATTTAGAATCGTTTGGAGAAGCTTCACCTTCTGTTGTCGAGGTGCTATTGAAGAGAAAACTGAGAAAGGTGATGAGTCGTTGCCGGAGATCGATGTGAATATTGGCATGGGGAAGAGGCGCGTCGATGATTACATTGTTCGGACGGCTCTGAAAATTTATGAGCAGCGGGCTGCTTGCTCATGATAGATGGTAGGGTAGGGTCAAATTGATATACGAGGGGTGGAGTGATGAATTAGCTTAATGGTACCATGATACCAACCACACACAAAGAAGTTTACATTATTAGAAGAGTTGTCTCCAACTTCAGTATCCGGCCGTATATGGTGATAACACTTGGTGCGATATGCCTTGGGAAACACATCAGCACCCGTTCAATACCAATTGTCGATGTCAACCTATTTTGGAATGATTCATATCTATCTTAAACCCTCTGTAAAAAAAAAAATACACTTAACAGTTTACGATGAAATTTCATTTATGCATGTCCTATACACTTTTAATTTTATCATACAAGTAGTCCCCGCATCCATTTTAAGTACATCACTGAATCTTCTTTCCACTAGTTGTCAACTTCAATGGTACAGGCTTGCTCCATAACCAAAGAGCAACGAATACAACCCATCCTGTAACTGTGGCGCCAATTCCGGCAATCCATGGCCAGGCATTGCTGATTGCCCAACTTCTGGTATATTCATCATGGGCAAAGTGTCTTACTGTGACGGTGTTCTTTTCCTCGATACTGGTGAAGAATGGTCGCTTGTAGTTGACCTTGAAGTTAAAGATACCGTGTTGGTCTGGAAGCTTGAAGCTTGTGGTATATGTTTGAGACTCGGAAGTGCTAGTTGATGGCTTAAGCACAAGACGATGGAATGGTGAAAGCATAGAGAACTCGAGCTGGAGGGAGTCTCCAGTTGGTGGGATAAATGGAACCCATTTGTCCCATGAATACTCAGAAAGCTCGATTTCGTATGTCTATTAAATTGTAAGCTAGGTTTCAATAAATGTCAATTGCGTTACGTACCACATCGTTCTTAATTCTGTAGATCTTTGGATTGGTGTCATTGCTCTTGACACCATTCTCATGAAGGTAATGCTTGATGCTTCCAACCTTAAGAACTCCAATTTCTTTGAAGGTCCAGCCGGTAACCTCTTTTGAGAATTCTTGATTGGCAGTTTTGGTCTCCTTGGCGTCAGATCCAACACCTCCCATTCCAATGCTACGCTTGACCTTAGCATCAAACCATGTGTCCTCAAGGATCTCTGATGATCCAATGACTGTGAATCTAGCAGAGTTTCTAGCTTGCATGGTGGTAATGAGTGATAATTGTTGTCCAACGGCAAATGGATCTTCTACACCCTCGATATCCTCCTTAGAGTTGTAAGAGTATGCGGTTCTTGGAGCTCGGAGAAGTGGAGTCAATAATGGACTGGTGTTTCCCAATGTCTGTCCAACACCTCTTGGGAAAGCAATGACTTCCCCGCCTTTGCCATCTCCACGGAAGTAGTTCTTAACATCTGGTCTGACAGCGTCAGGTCGTGGCAGAAGAACAACGTCGTGCTTCTCTTCAGCACTTAATGTATCATAGTTAAAGTGATCAACAACAAGAGAATTGCGGTCTGTTGGAAGGTGGATGTCGAGCTCCAAGAGTAATGAGACAAGGGCAGTGGGGGTAGGGTGAGATGATGAGAGTGTTAATAAGATATTTCCGCCCTTGTTGATGAATTCGAGAAGGAGCTTTGGTGTCAAAGCTGGTCCCAGACCTGCTACGTATTAATTGGGCTCATTCTAGTGATGTAGGACTCGTACCTTTCGACTTGGATGGCAAGATGAGTAGATGGTCGAAGGAACGCTCTCCCAATTCAAAAAGTCCCAATTTCTCGTTTTTCGGCGACTCGTATGTTAATTTATATCCTCGTGCTATTTTCGCAGATGATTTAGTAAAATGAACCTCACAATTGTAAATTTACTACCACGAATAGCTACAACATACCTTCAAGATCTCCAAAGTATTTCGAGTATTTCGACTTCTCAGACAATTCCTCCAATACAACTAATAATTTGTTTCCGCCAGCACTCAAAGCTGAGACGGCACTGAGCAAGCCCAGCAACAGAAAAGAAAGAATCCACCTCATTTTTGTTGTGGTTGACTTCAATATTCTTTCTTTCCAAATTGTGAATTGCGCGGCTTGGAAGCTTTAGGAAACGTATGCAATGCCAAGAGTTTCCCACGGCGACAGGGATTCTGATTAGTGTCTGATAACTACACGTGATGCTGGTATAAATTCGCGACATCAACGTCGAACTTCCAGCCTCGAGTGATTTCAAACCTCGCGGAAGAAAACAGCAATAAGAAATTCTTGTAAGTTGTCCAAGAGGCCATTTAGTTGCTAGGAATCTGCTAACAATCATAGTCAAAATGTCGTCCACAATACCACGATTCTTCTCTCAGCCTTTTCGCTACATGCGATGGGCAGCCATTGAAAAGCCCGCTATCTTCTTCTCCATAGCCGTCGGAAGCATTGGACCAATTCTCGTTCTCACAGTACCAAAGATTCGTCACAGACTCGGGGATGGACCAAGACCGCAGATTCCTTTGACATACCCAAGTACGTTGATACACAAATTGGGGTTAAAAGCCAGTGATGTTTGCAACTGCTAATGAATGTGTTTCGCGCAGTGCCTTCTGGACCAAGAAAACCTTTGAGTGGCTACGATGACGAGTAAAGTTTTATGGGGTCAGGGAGGTTGTCGGACGAAACAATTGTGTTTGTACATAGGAATGGCGTCAATGAATCGAGGGAATATCTTTACCAATGATATCGAAGCGATACACTACCAAATTGATACGATGATCGAGCCCGGCTTGATGCGACTTCAGCTGGAAAAGTTGAGGTAGGGTATCGTATTTGCATTCCAAGTGGAAGACGAAAGATTGATATTTTACCCCGGCCTCGAAAAAATGATCGCATTTCTCTTTTGGCTATGGACGACTCGAAGCTTTCTATCAAGAGCCTAGTAACAGAATCTTAGGTATAATGTACCATCCACTGGCTATCGACGTGAAGAACATCACAACTCTTTGCAAGTGCTGTCCTCCAAACCATTACTCCGTATTGTCATTCTTGATATTTACAATGTCTATCATTTTGTTACTTGCACCGCGCCCACCAGTCAGCATGAATTCTCTGGCTGTCTATGAAACTAAAAGTAAAATGATTGCGTCGAATTGTTAAAAGAACGTCCGAAAGGAAAGTGGAGTACATCAATATCCCCTACATAATCAATCAAATATTCCAAAAAAATGCATGGCTGGAAAAACTTCATGATCATTCTAATTTCACACAACTTTGCATACATACAACAAATAGTGTCAGCCAGTCCTCCGTGTCTTGTGCTTCCAACTAAATGAATAAAAATCAATCATCATGATTCTTCTTTTCCTCCCCAAAGAACCAACCAGCCAGCCAATCGATTTTGCTTATTTGGAGGGCAAAATTAAACAAGTTGAAAAAAAAGACTTTGATCAGATAGGCAAAACCTCAAACTCCTAGATAGAATTTATGAATTTATGAATTTGTGCGCTCCCTCGTAAGGGATTCCCTCGTCAGGCTGCGACTTGGAGTTCTCACTGGTCCCAACACCTCGATTTTCAAAGGGTATAAGTGTTGTAATCAACAGAATGTAAGGTCAGCGAAATTTTGCTAACTGACAATGGGCCGCTTAATTTAGTAGAGCGGCAATTCACTTCTGATCTGACAGACCACTCATGAACAGGATTGAATACTCACGTTCACTTTCTTCCTCCATCCCTTATTATTGCTGCTTCCAAGAAGATTAGAAAATTCTGAGGTTTTGAAGAAGTACAATCTAATTGATACCATTCTGGTATCCCTCCTTCTCAATTTGTGAGTGCCCTCGTGAGGGTTCCCCTTTGAGGGTGTCCTGAAGTTTATATCATTGGTCTCAATACACACTCTTATCATCGAGTTGACAATATTGTAATAGACAAAGCCAGAGTACCTAACCACCAAATCACGAAATTGATCCAAAGGTCAAGGAGACTTTGTTAACTGACAGAACTCACCTTATTTCGTATCATATACGTAGAAGTGTAGTACATTCACTTGTATCGATCTAGTCAAAATTCGCTTGCGCGAGGCCCACTCACAAACAGTAGTGAATCTTCATATCGAACCCCACCACTTTCCGAAAAGTCTTACTTGGTTTTGTCAAGGAAGCAAAACCTACAAGCCTCCCCCTATATCACACTTCTTGTGGAAGCACAACTCGAGAGGGGGCTATCCTTGGCCCAGAAGAGAAGGTTTTCACTCTCTCGATCCTGTCATTGACAAAGCCGGATTCCCTAAACAAACCACCAAGCCATGAGCCCAAAGGTCGGAGAGACTTTGCTAACTGATGTGTCGTCGCTTATTTCACATCATATGGTCATCTCCCTCGATCTGACCTCACAACACGCAGTCTAACTAATAATATATCAAAGAAAGATAACGAAAGAAAGTGCGAAATCTTCACGGGAGGTCTGTCGTTAACGGAGAAGCAAAACCTAACTCCCCACGGCGGCGCGTGAGGCCGGAAACCATAGGTCCCAACCACATCAATTTTCACTTAAGTGATGTAATTATCAGAGCCGGTGTCCTAATAATTGAGACGTGATCTCATATAGCCTGGCAGACTTTGTTAAGTGATATGAGATCGTTAAGTCAGACTATATAGTAGAGTTTCAATTAATCTTTATCTTGATGTGAATGATGACCATTATCCGCACTTGAGTCTGCAAATCTATTTCTACGATCGGGGCTATCTGGTTGGAATTGGTAATCATCTTTTCGGCTCCCAAGTCGTATACTGGGTATCTAGCAACGAGCCCGCGGTGAGATAAAGTTATCATTGTGGGTTGTACTCAGAGCGGACTTATCGGTTCTTGAGTTACTAGGATATGTTCTCAAATATTTTGCGCCCCAAATGTTTCTATATCATAAGTTCATACGTTACTAAAAGCCCAATTTCGAGACATCAGCGCTCGTTGACTTTCCCTGCATCATCTCCGCCATTACTTTGCCAGTACCCAAGCTCATGCTAATACCCCAAGGTCCATGTCCTGCAGCAAGCCAGATTCCTCCAACTTTATCATTCCTGGTACTCATTCCACCCAACTTATCATCAGACACCTTCGCCAAAATGGGCGTTCCCCTTTTCGTAACCGGCCGGAAGCAAAAACCTTTTCTAATGACTTCCATTTCAAAGCTTTCGTCAAGACCAAACATTCTTCTCGCAGTTTTCTCTAATATCTGTATAGCATCTTCTTGAAACTTGGACTCTGTTGCAAGTTTTGGTAATGGTTCAGTAGAAGAATTCAGACCTGCGACATAGATCTCGCCACCCTTCCTTGAAAACACTTCAGGACAATAACCTTCCTCATCACTAGCAAATATAGCTTGACATTCTTTCTCTTCTAGCTCCTCGTTCCAATTCGGTGTTCTCACCACTAAAGAATGACCAGCTAAACTAGTGATCGGTAATTTCAACGTTGATTCTGGGAATAAGGTAGAGAATACCTCAGGTGACCAGCATCCTGCTGCTATCAGAATTTTCGTACACGGAATGTCTGATTCAATGTTTGTGGAGGTGTTCAAGATACGTATACTAGATATTTCGGATCTCATATCTTGGTGAACGGACAATGCCTTCGCAGGGTGATGAAGTTGTACACCGCGCTCAAGACAGCTAGCAAGGAGGAACTGACACAACTTGAGGGGGTCACTTGATATGTTAGTGTGATTCTGTCAGTGGGATTTCCTTTGGGATAAACTTACACTTGAGCTGTACTCCCGTCTTTACTAAGAGGTTCCATTTCATCACCCTCATTCTTTTTGAACCACTTAGGCCACTCTCCTGTAAAACCTGTCGCATCCTTCACACCCACCTCATCATTGCCACTAGCAGTCTTAGCTCTACTCCCGCCACTCTTAACCAATCATCTCCTCTAACTCCCTTCTTGCCGCTCTTTCTCGCGTTCTCCGCAGCAATGTGACTCACATAATTCATGCTTCTACTCACACTATATCCCCATTTCTCAGCACCAGCATTTCTCTCGGCAAGTTTTTTATGTTCGTCGAAGCTCAAGAGCCCCAAGCTAGACGATTCATCACAAAACCAATCGCGAGACAGAAAACCAGCTGCATAGCCTGAAGCGGATGAGAAGAGTGTGGGAGATGGGTCTACAAGTTGAATGGTGGAGGGGTCTTGGGAGAGAGAGAGATAGTATGCGGTTGAGAGACCGATTATACCGGAGCCGAGGATTACAGTGTTGGACATTGTGAGTATCCTGGGAGGAAATCTGACAAATCAATATACACACGAAATTTGAACTTAGCAAATCATATAAAATAGATAGATGTTAAGTAGGTGCTCCAATGCTGCATGTCGACGACGCTCTTCCGTCCTGCCCCGCAATCGGCATGACGTAATGGTTCAATGACAGTGAAGCATTCTGCTAGATATATGTAGATTGATGAGTGTTGGCAACAGTGGAATAGATATGTCAGCGGATAAGTATGCGTAAAATCGTCTTAGGTAACCACAAATAGTTGAACTTTTTCTTATCTCAAACTTCCCATATGCATGAGTGGGTGAGCAGTGTTGAAACTCCAAAATTAGTAAACAGAAGATCTCAATTGCCCCACCACAGGACATCACCGCTTTTCTCACCACTCATACACCCATACAATCATCACACCATACCATTTGAAGAACGAACTATAAAATCATCAATACACGAAACAGGAAAATGGTACCCAGAACAGTTCTTCTCACAGGTGCAAGTCGGGGAATTGGCCTTGCAATTGCCCAGAAACTTCTGAGGGAAAAACATAATGTGGTACTTGTAGCTAGGACTGCAGGACCCATGGAGGAGTTGAAGAAGCAGTATCCGGAACAGGTGGAAGTTGTTGTAGGGGATTTGAGTGATTTCAAGGTGGGTGTTGAGGATGTTTAGTGTTGGAGATTTTCTGGATTTGAACGGTCCTGAGCTGATCATTGTACTCTAGTGAGGGCATGGTTGAAAGAGCAGCGGCAATAAGTTGTCTGCTTTGTCAACTTCTAGTGATGTTTTGACTGCAGTGTTCCTTGATTGAGAATATATCACAGATATATTGTACCTACCCGTTCCATTATTTCGTTTTCTTCCTATAATCCATTTTGGAGACTCAAGAGCCTACAACTAACCAAGTCCTTCATTACCAGGTAGGGCCACAAGCCGTCGAAACCACGATCAAACGCTTCTCCAAACTCGACAGTCTAATAGTCAACCACGGAACGCTATCCCCAGTAAAACGTATAGCGGACAGTACCCCCGAAGAATGGCGAGGTCTATTCGACATCAATTTCTTCAGCGCGCTAGCATTCGTTCGTCTCCTTCTCCTTCTCCTCTCCCTTCCATGCTCCAAATCTAACCATACTCTAGATAACCCCTTCAATTCCTCATCTGCGCAACACCCGGGGCACCATCTTGCTCACCTCTTCCGGTGCAGCTGCTTCATCCTACAGTACCTGGGGCCCCTACGGTTCCTCCAAAGCAGCTCTCAATCATCTTGCTCAGACCCTTTCAGTTGAAGAACCACTAATTACCAGTCTTGCCATCAGGCCTGGAGTTGTGGATACAGAGATGCAAAAGGAGGTACGGGGTCATAGTACCAGCGGCGTGATGGATAAGAAAGATGCCGAGAAATTCATTGGTTTACATGAAGGGGGAAAATTGTTGAAAGCAGAGCAGCCAGGTGGTGTTATGGCTGGATTGGCTAGTGATGAAAAACTGAGAGATGAGGGGCTAAATGGGAGGTTTTTGAGGTGAGTTGTTCTAATCTCGATGTTCGAAATATAGCTGGGAACTGATGCGATTGAAATAGTTGGGATGATCAATTGTTGCAGAGATATCGAGAGTAGGTTCCGAGTCACATGCGATGGAAGGCGTAGATGGAAAAGGAAAGGATGAAGCATAAGTATAGAATAGCTTTTCTCTTCTCATGAAAAGACGAGAGCAGGATACATGAACACAGACCAATCATAGTTCATCAGCAAACACGACCTTCACTTTTGATGAAAGGAACCAGCCAATTACCAATTGTCGTTTCATTTGAAAAAGCTTTGTTGCATATCTGAAATAATTAATTATCGTGATTTTATTGACTCCAATCGAAAGTCACAAAATGCGACCTTTCTTCTCGACCTCAGTTAGAGTAGTATATCTTTCTCTCCAACATATCACCTTATCTTTACAAGAAGCATGCCACGAACTGCCTGAATCAAATCCATCGATATGGAACAGATGTATATGTTTACATCTAGCCAGCCCTACGGGTATCATGCAAAAAGGCACCTACTCTTCCTCATTCAACTACGGCTCCCTTCTCTCCTCCCCACCATCCATTATCGTCTGCTTTAAACATTGACTTGGCGAATGCCAGGATAGAGTCTCTGGCTCATTGTGTCTTCTATGCAATTCTGAAAAGGCAGAGTTTACACTCACTCAAGACGAAGCTCCTGGTTTAGGATTACCCTGCGCGCTCCCGCCTCGCTTCATTAACCCGGCAAAGAAAGATGCTAATGCTTCGTTTTGGACTTTGCCTTCCGTAGATGGATCAGTACGAGTGCCTGGTGCTGCCGACTCTGGTGAAGAATATGCTTGTCGGTCCTGCGCCTGATTAGTTTTGCCCAAAGTCGCCAGGTAAGGAAAAGCACTTACCCGTAATCTTTGCAACATGTCATCGGCATCAACCTGAATACCGCCCATATTAAACTGTACTGGGCCAATGTGCTCACTAACTCTTCCTTCATCCGATGCTTTCTCATCGCCATTCCCATATTCACTAGACACCTTGCGGCCATTAACCAAACGACTGCTATCTACACTCGAGACATCTGGCCCCTGGCTAATTGTATGTAGTATTTCGACTTGAGAAGCCAGGAAACTCTGAGCATCAAGACTAGACACTTCCAACTTAAGACCTTGTGATTCTGCAGACGTGGCTTGAAGGGCATCGAGACTGGGATCTCGAATGACTTCTTCGTATGCTGATACCGCACTTTCAGGTACTGGCAACGGTGGTTGTGAGTGTGTACTACTATCATCACTAGATGAATCTTCTTCGATGTCAAGTGACCAGCCTTTGTTCACTTCCTCTACATTGAAACCTTCGCGCAGAACTCGGATTTTACCCCAAGAGTCCCAATTTGGCGGCACAACTACCTTGTCGCGATCAATAAGATTGTGTCTGATAGGTTGTCTTTTGAGAAGAGAATGTATGCCGAGAGAGGAGTGTATTAAGCCTTGCAGAGGACTAATAACCCCTGGTGTTGTGTATATGAGGGATGCCCCATCTGATATAGTTAGCATGTGTTTGATTGTTAAAGATATATAACCTACGCTTGAGGAGGATTGTGCGCAAATACTGTAGAACGTAATCAAACTCATCTTCCCTCCAAGACCGTTCCTTCTCCAGCGTTTCGATTTTGTCAGACTAGACACCTGTTAATATAGCACATATGCGCCTGCACAAATGAACCTACGTTTTGACAAACCACGCACAGTGGTAAACCCAGAGCCTCTTCCCACTCTCCAGGACCCAACGGCAAGCTAACATCCCCCTCAGTAGCAGTGCTCCCTCCGCCATCTAAGGTACTTCCACCACGCCCTCTATCCCTCCAGCTAATCATTACTTCTTCCATTTTCTCCTTACAATCTTCATCCAGAGATATCAATAACGGCCGCAGAAGACGTATCCAGTCCCGCAGTTCTCTCAGCCAGAACCATGGTTGCGACCAGTCTAGTAATATGACAATAAGAGTGTTTGGGATTGTTTGTGGTGTGAGAAGTGGTTGCATCAGAGGTGTGAAAGAGGGCGAAGGGTCGGCGAGTAAGTATAAGGACAATCGAGCCAAAATATCTAGATAGAGTCAGGTTCTCATCAATGTAGTCAACTGCGCCAAATGAAGCATACCTTCATGATCCGCATCCAAAACATCATGATATGTGTATCCCAAAGCAAAGTTGTTTGCAATAGGAGGTTGTTTGCTACTTTGTCTATCCTGAGATTTCCTGGTCTCATCCACCGACAGAGCCTCTAGAAATTCTTTCTGTGAATCCGCGGTTCCTCCTATTTCATATTAGTATATCACCTCTTCAGCACATTCGGGATGCTGCTGCAGTACCTAGCACAAGAATATTCTTCTCTGGTAATCGTTTTCCACTTGCGACTCCATCCAACATAGACGACCACATATCCTTTTTCTCCTCATCATCCGTTGATGTCGTAGCTTGCGTATACGTCGACGCCCTGTTGTTTGCCATATCCGCTGTTCTGGAGGTTTATTTACTTCCTTTCCCCTGTATTACACTCGTAACCATGCAGTTTGTAGGTCAATCTTTGAAGCCTGAGTAAGTGTCGTTGGTTTCCCCCGGCCCAAAAATTTCCCATCCAATATATGGGAGGTAAGTAATCAATGAATTCCGTATTTATCGCATTGGCTATTCTAG
This sequence comes from Botrytis porri, assembly GCF_014898465.1. NCBI lineage: Eukaryota > Fungi > Ascomycota > Leotiomycetes > Helotiales > Sclerotiniaceae > Botrytis > Botrytis porri. The sequence goes on from NW_024066078.1 coordinate 1,676,516, forward strand.
ACTTCATCAAGTTCTGTGTTTTGGGGAAGCTTCATAAAGTTGTGAACGTGAATCAATGCAGTGGAACACGCGAGGCAGGGGCCCGAATTTATTATTTTGCAGCCTTGTCCTTGCTTCTTCCGCCTCACCTACCTGGTGCATTCGTTACAACTCATTACTCTACACATAACAATATGAATAGCATTCGTCAGATTCAAGAGCTTAACAGACGTGAATTGGAGAATGAAGTGTAAGTAGGCAGTTATTTTAACTTTGTTGCCAAACTAAATATTCTCTAGTTCTCCATCCGCCTCGTGGCATACGGATTATCGCGACACAGCTTACATCTATATAGGCGGCCTTCCTTTTGAGCTTTCCGAAGGCGACATCCTGACTATATTCTCACAATATGGCGAGCCTACATATATCAATTTAATACGGGACAAAGAAACTGGAAAATCTAAAGGGTTTGCGTTCTTGAAATATGAGGATCAGAGGAGTACGGATTTAGCTGTTGACAATTTAGGAGGAGCGGTGATTGCGGGCAGGACGCTTAAAGTGGACCATACGAGGTATAAGAAGAAGGAGGGAGGAGAAGATACTGGAATGGATCTGAATGGGGAGCTGGATGCAGAAGGAGATGAGAGGCGGAAGAGGAGAAGGACTGATGGAGAGAGTGAGGATAGCGAAGACGAAGAAGTACAGAGACCAATGCTCAAAGAGGAGAGGGAGTTAGCGCTGCTTATCAGGGACCATGACGAGGACGATCCGATGAAAGCATTCTTAATCGAGGAGAAGAAGGAAGAAGTCGCAAAAGCACTGGCAAAGGCGAAAGGAGGAAGCAAACCTGAGAGGTCTGAAAAGAGCAGAAAGCATAAACATCACCATAGATCTAGGCGGATCAAGGATGAAGAAAATTTGGATGATGGTCATCGATCTCGGCATAGGTCTCATGGCCATGATAGAGACCGGGATCGAGATCGCGAGTCTAGGAGAAGATCCCCAGACGATGATAGAAAAGAAAGGAGGCCACGGCGAGAAATATCACCAACGGAGGATGAGAGTGAGAAATTCAGCTCTCGATCACGGAGAGATAAAGAAGAAGATCCGCCAAGGCGTCGCGATTCTGAACGAGATGTTAGGCACAAGGATAGGGCCAGTGAGCGACGAGGGAAAAGAGATGATTCAAGGGGGTACGAACATGATAGACGGAGGCACTAGTAATGCAGTGTAAGAGAACCTTAGCATTGGCTCGTCAGAGATTCTATGACCTAGTTGATGCAATATGCAAGTTCTTATGCATGAATATCCCTGAATAGCCCCAAATACACGCTCAATGCTCATCCATATATAATGCAACCTAATTAACTCCAATCATGAGGGTATTTGGCTCCTCGCCGTGTCGTGTCATACATGCATGAAAAGTGACTGGTATCTATTCGACTCTCATGATTCTCTTCCAGCCATCCCGTATACAGTAACGCTTGCCGTCTTCACCTTCGGCAATGATAAATTTCTCCCATCGGCTGTCAGTGCCTGCTCCAACGACAATTAGGCTCTCATCACTCGTCCATCCGATGACACCTTTCGAGGCTTTGGGTCCAGCGTCACTCGCTGTTAGTGGGTTAGAAGATGCAGACAAAGGCTCCTCGCCAATTGAAAATGTGGCAGTTGCAAAAGAATATATGTCCGAGAATAATCGGGGCATCAAAGGTAGTTTCCCTAGAATTCCCCACTTGTTTCTTGCATCGGAATCTGGAGTCGTCGGACTACTGCTACCACCGCCACCAAGGGATGTGAGCCGTCGATGACTTGTCGCCGATTCTGATCGTGGAGGTTTCGAGGGATGTGGAATATCAAAAACGTGAAGCGTAGCTTTATCTGATGTAACAGCAAGGAGCTGTCCTGACGGGGAAATGGAAATGGAAAAAATGTCGGCGTGATCAACACCTCGTCTGAGTTCAGCTATCTTTGCACAATTGGTGGTTGCAAATACTCTAACCAGTGTACCCTATATTGACATGAGCTTCGGAATTTAAAGATAATAACATGAATAATGATCAAAGGCTTACAGTTTCGCTAGCAGTTGCAATGATCTCATCATCACGGCTTAAAGCTAGAGCTCGAAGAGCTCCCGTATGAGCAGGTATAATGCTGACATTTCCACTGTTGAGTTCGACCACTTGTACTTGCCCGGCTGTTCTGCCGGGAAATATCAAGATGCTGGCACTCAAGCAACAAAGTCCATAAAGATTGCTTGCAGTTTCATAGGCCTGATATAGTGTAGGGTTGCTTTGGAAATGATAAACACGAATGCTGTTTAGAAGGGCAACTACTATATGAGTCCTCGTGATTCGAACTCCTCTGACAGAAGTAAGAACCGATACTTGTGCGGCAATCTTTGCTTTTAAATCATCCCAAATGATTACCTACAGGAACGTTAGGCCAAACATGAATTAATCCTCCCCACTCGAATCTACTCGCCTTATTCTGAGCGAACTTTGGTTGTTTTCCACCACCAACTAGAGCAATGTAGTTGGTATTCCCAAGCATCTGTGCTGTTCCAACCCCGCCATTGAAGTCTACCTCTGTGGTCAGTACCGGTCGGTTGAGAGATTGTGGCTTGAGATATACCTCTGGCAACTCGTTGTTGACATGCTTCTGTGTTGAACACTATAATTGATAGTTAGAAAGTTCCTCAAGAACCGTCTTTTGAGACGCACCACGAAATCCTGTGTCGAGTCCAATAGCAAAACAGCTAGCATCGTGGTTAAAGGAAGCTGATAAGGCTGTGGGATTCCTTGAGTCCTCTATCAAGGGCCTGGTATTCATCTTCGATAGCGATAACGTGCTCCAATGTTATTTCTCCCAATGATTTCCAAAGAAATGATGTACAAAAACGATGTGAAATTTGTCATCAACTTTTTGAGGTGTTCACTACTCTTGGGATTCGATATTTTGGATTATGAGATGGCTTGCGACAACTACGATATTCTCGATATAAACCATCAAAAGTAGGTATTGTCCTGCGCGGTACTGTATTATATGCTGCTGTGTGTGTGTGGATATGATTGCGCTATTTCAGCGGGCTAGGCATACTCTGCACAGTAGCAGGCTGTCAAATACCTGCAATTTCCATCTACCTATGCAAGATATTAGGTACTGTAACGTGGGTGTCCGCCGTTCGTAATTGTAATTAATGACAAGACTAGGGGACCCTTCTCAGCGTTGTCCCGAGCCTAGTGGGTAGATTTAATAAATGTTTTCCAACTTGTTGAACCATCAATTAAGGGTATCAATCATGACAGATCTGTTTCAGGGCCTAGGATTTTTGGGGTTTAACTCCCAACGCTAATCACGTACAGTACAGTACAGTGCAGGAAAAGTGAATGTATAGAAATGTCCCTTCAATTCGACTGGATGTGAGGTTTGTCGTTGTTATTGAGGATATTGATAAGAAGAACTCAACCATATCATGATTATGTTTCATCCCCCAAGATAAACTGTGACACCCCAGAAAATTGCTTCTCTCAGCCTCGCACTGAGTTGCACAAGCTCTATCACCCGCTGCTTAATTAGGTAAAGCGTTATATTTCGCTAATTTATTCCCCTGACCTGAAGAAGCAACGACTTGTCGACCGATAGTTTACGAGAGAGTGAATATCCGCGACTTCGATTTCCAAAGTTCAACAGAGCGAAAGCACTTTATTTTCTTCCATCAATTCTTCCTCTTCAATCAACCTTTCCCCTTTCAATTTACAAGCCAGTTCAATCGTTTTTCCTCGTGGCTTAAGCCTCGTAATAATAAGACAATCATGTCGTCCCCTTTGAATGCTGTATGTTTATCCCTATCAATATCTTTTTTTGCTCCATGTCCAAAGTCTGGATAATCTGACCGCAACTTCCCCAATAGTTCTCATCTGGGGTTTGTTCTCGCATTTCGAAGTTTGATCAATACTAACTCAGCGATTTCCCTAGATCAAGATGCGAAGAAAGAAGAATGTCAAGAAGGGTATCCAGTTCTGTTTGATGGTCTGCGGTGCATCAGGCACAGGTACGATAGCACACTGCACACTTGGATATCAGGGGTGGTATTAACTGGATCTCACAGGACGAACCACTTTCGTGAATACTTTATGCGGCAAAAAGGTGCTCTCTGGCAAGGATGCCGACGATGCGACAAATGCTCATGTCGAGGAAGGTGTCAAGATTAAGCCAACCACAGTTGGTAAGCAACATTTGGACCTATAAATTCTATCTAAATCGAACATTGACTGACACTCTTGCAGAGCTGGAATTAGATGAAGAAGGAACCCGTATTTCACTCACGATTGTCGACACACCTGGCTTTGGAGACCAAATCGACAATGAGGCAAGGTAGGAGAGACAATGCACAACATGAACGATTTCAGCTGACAGATGCGAAGTTTTGGAGAGATCGTTGGCTATCTTGAGAGACAATACGACGATATTTTGGCAGAAGAATCCCGTATCAAGCGTAATCCTCGTTTCCGCGACAATCGTATTCATGCATTACTTTATTTCATCACCCCTACCGGCCACGGGTATGTCACATCTCAATCTTCACCTCCCAATTTCAAGCTAACGTACTTTACAGCCTTCGCGAATTAGATATCGAGCTTATGAAGCGTCTCTCTCCTAGAGTTAATGTTATTCCAGTTATCGGAAAGGCCGATTCCTTGACACCTGCTGAACTTGCAGAGTCAAAAAAGCTTGTCATGGAGGATATCGAGCACTATAGAATTCCTGTCTACAACTTCCCTTACGATATCGAGGAGGACGACGAGGATACAGTTGAGGAGAATGCTGAGCTTCGTGGTTTGATGCCATTCGCCATCGTAGGATCAGAGGATGTTGTTGAGATTGGTGGACGTCAAGTTCGGGCAAGACAATATCCATGGGGTGTTGTAGAGGTTGATAACCCAAGACATTCCGACTTCCTTGCCATTCGAAGCGCCCTTCTACACAGTCATCTAGCAGATTTGAAGGAAATAACCCACGATTTTCTGTATGAAAACTACCGTACTGAGAAGCTTAGCAAGAGTGTTGAAGGTGGTAGTGGAGGGTATGTTTTATTCATTCTAATCATGATTGATCAATGCTAATAGCTCTATAGTGATGCTTCTATGAACCCTGAGGACCTGGCATCTCAATCTGTCCGCCTAAAGGAAGAGCAACTCCGCCGCGAGGAGGAGAAGCTCAGAGAGATTGAGATCAAGGTGCAACGAGAGATTGAGGCGAAGAGACAAGAGTTATTGGCTCGTGAGAGTCAATTGAAGGAGATCGAGGCTAGAATGCAACGCGAGCAAACTGCTCATCTTGAAGCAACCAACGGAACGCATACGTCAGCGGAGGCTGAAGCTTAATGGTGATGATGATGTACAGGGGAAATGTGTTTATGCGTAAAAACATGGATGGATGACTGGTGGCGATGGAGAAGTCTTTCGATTGCTGCATACGCTTTCGTTCGGATTTCTGGGGCTGTGGATTTTCTTTTTGCAGGTCGTTGACGGCGCTGCATTTATTCTGGCTCCTCAAAAAGCTAATACCGTAGTTTCTTATTGCCTTCTAATGTGCAGCTAAATCGATATTTATTTCTTATTAGGTCAATAATTCTTGAAAACAACAAAGCTATCTTGGTATACATGATATTTTCAGTGATGTGCCTTTTGTCTTATGTTTGAGTATGGCGAATATCACGCGTGCAAAAGTTGAATGTCGTAAATTGACATGTTGATTCACCACCAAAAACTTGACAGACATTTTTAATTACACTGCAACAACAATTATTTTCATGTTTCAATTACCTTGGTAGCTATATAAATCACGCACAATTTTCCTTTGAGGAGGCGGCGCTAATGATACAGTTACACCCCGTCATCATATGACATTACATACATTACGTTAGGCTTCCTCGGCACTTTAACTATTGCCTCTCCGCAGTGCCTCATCTAGACTCAATCATTTCAACATCACTATTCAACCTTTCAACCCTATTATCGCAGTGCATCGCACATCATCAACAAACAAATTTTCGAGACACCAATAAACTATGGCGTCGAACACAAAATATACTCGCGCTTCCCAGCGAGACTCGCTCGATGATCCCGCACATTATTCGCAAGCCCCTCCATCTTATGCTGAACCTTCCACATCTGCGGATAATGATGCTCTCCTAGGAGGACCAAGAAGCAGCGAGGACAACATTCCGGATGACTTCAAGGTATACAAAAGACCTACGGCGTAACATTCGCAACATATAATCTAACAAAGGTGTAGTTTGGAGGTTCTGTCGCTGAAGCAACTATTGAGATCCGCATGCAGGTATGAAGAGCTGGTTTATCAATAATCAGACTGTCTAATTTCTAACATTCCTTTTAGTTTGTCCGAAAAGTCTACTCTATCCTGTTAGTATTGCGCAACTCTACCAACATGATTTCGTTGTGCTAATCTTCTTGTCAGCTCTGTACAACTCATTGCCACAGCCGCTCTAAGCTCCGTCTCCTTCTTCAGCGAATCCTACAAAACCTGGATTCAGTCAAACACTTGGATGTTATGGACTTCGGTACGTTAGATTCTTCTAGCAACACTTGGACGATGCTGATATTTGTAGATGTTTGGCGCAATTGGTTTCATGCTCTTGACCTACTGGAAGCGCAAGTCATATCCAACCAACTTGTTGTTTCTTGGAGGATTCACAGCGCTCGAGGCATACTCGATATCGGTCATCGTATCGACATTTGATTCTCGCATTGTTCTTCAAGCCGTCTTACTTACTGCCGGAATATTTGTTGCGCTGACACTCTTCGCCTGCCAAACCAAATATGATTTTACGTCATGGATGCCTTATCTCTTTGGTGGACTTTGGGCATTGATTCTCTTCGGATTCATGGCCATGTTCTTCCCAAACAACAGTACGGTTGATTTGATTTATTCTGGTATCGCCGCTCTTATCTTCTCCGGCTACATTCTCGTTGACACCCAGCTCATTATGAGACATTATCACGTGGAGGAGGAGATTGCAGCAGCTATCAGTCTTTACCTTGACATCATCAACCTGTTTTTGGCCATTCTCCGAATCCTTAACAGCCAACAAAATAACTAGAAAGAATGCTATGGTCAGATAGTGGCATCGGGAAATGATCGAAGCAGGATGCCAGCTTGCTTTTATACTACAACTTTCAATGGACCAAACATTATTATGGGGTTATGGGTTAATTTGAAAACTAGTACTATTAGGATGAGGTTCCTGTGGGGTTTTGGGATCTTTCTGGGGGTGGTTTATTTGTTTCGATAGCTCTTTCCCCTTTACATGAAGCAAACTCATATCCAATGTTATATTGTCAGTTTACATGCAGGAATTCCTTTCTACCATTTATTTCTGGTTGAAGATGTCTAGGTACGACAGGTCTGATCTTGATGGATCGCCCCCTCCTATTCGGGTCTAACTAATACCGAAGGGGTAATGAAACATCTCATCCCGAAAAAACCTCCTCAACGAAAAAGTGATTGTGTTGTGTGCAGTGCGCACATACTGGTGCGGTACGATACTTGCATGATGTATCCCTTGTAACGTCTAGAAGACAGCCCTCTACACTGAGACCTCCTTGAGTCAATTGACAAACTAAACTATTGATTAACTAGATAGCTTGGCTTCGTCAATACCGGCTGTGAGCTAATCAAACCCTGAGCACTAAGTGCATATTTGGGGAGAGGGTGAGAGGGTCTCCCGACTCCCGTAGAGTATATTCCCCGAAGAAAAAAGTGGTCGTTGAAGTCAGATAGAACTCAAGATAACCACTCGAGCCAGTCCAATGTTGATCGTGGGCCGTTGTTTGGTTTACTTATTAACCCCTTTGGAAACATGAGGGTGGGGAAAAAAGAGGATCCAAAGGTGCATATTCTCTTCCTTTCCTCTCCTTCCTCGTTCAACCAAGGCTTTTCCCCCCTCCCGAGTACCCTCCTTAAGAGTATCTGAGTTACTTGAGAGATGATAGAACATCTTAGATACACCACATAAATTTATCTGTGAATACCTAGGTACTTCGTAGTATCCTTCATTGAGATATTGTCTCCTCTTAAGTCTTGAGTCTTCGAAGTTCACAACTTCACACATCAACAAATGCATTCTATTCGAATCTGACCCACCCGCACAATGACAGTATCATTAATTTGATTCGTCGATCGGACCGCCTTTTTTTCTGAAATGTAAAACGAACCCCTTCTTTTTACTACTGTGACGCTGCAGCCACTCACTCAAATTGGATGATTGGATCCAAACCGAACCCACCTGTTGCTGCAAATCGCTCGTCAAAAAAAACAACCCCCCCCAAGTACAACAACTCGCTGAGCACAGTTGATTATTCACTTCTTTCACCGCCTTCTTCTTTGCTCACTGCCAGATAATTCAAAACTGTCCCATCCATCTTTCAATTATATACTCTCTCCAACCCACATTCGTTTTGACTCGAATCCGGACTGGTTGTACTCTCCTATAACATCATACGAGAAGTCAAATATTCTATGATATATTCACTCATTTAATATTTCGGGTTTCAAAGGACAATTGGGAGAGAAATATATGTATTCCTCACTCAATTGAACCTCAACAATTGTTTAACCACCAATTCAAAATTTACCTTTCTCTCTCTCTACTTTCATCAAGTCGCCATGAACTCTACTTCTCCAATCGACACGATTGAAGATGGCACAAATGAAGCTGCGTCAGAGTGGGCACACCACAAAGGAGACTCTGTTATTCCTATAGAGAAGAAACTCGACAATTCAACAGAATATCCAGCTCGCCCAATTATGGGCAAAAAAAAGGCCAGAAGGAAAGATGATAGTCCTCTGGATATCATTTGCAGATTTGTTGTGAACCATCAAACTGGTAACTTTCTGTACTCTATTTTTTTCCTAGGATCTTTTGTTAATGTTGAGCCTTAGGACTATCTGTCAATCTATTGATGCTCCTTTCCTTAACGCATATGTGCTTTCCAAGAGCCCGCAGACATACTCGCAAATTCTTCGAACTTTCCTACTACAATCCAGAATCTGGCGAGTATTGCGCCGGTTGGGATGATGCTTGGTTAGTGTCCTATTGGATTGTTATCTTTACAGGACTTCGCGCTGCTTTCATGGATTATATATTGAGACCATTGGCAAGAAAGGGTGGGGTGAAGAATCCGAGGGATGAGACGAGATTTGCTGAGCAGACTTGGCTCATGATCTATTATTCTGTGTTCTGGACACTGGGAATGGTTAGTTAGAGTATGAAACTCTTTGAAGACTTCTTCGCTAATACATGGATAGTATATATACGTCAACTCAGACTACTGGTGGAATTTGAGCGAGCTGTGGACCAATTGGCCTAATCGAGAAATTGGTGGACTTCGAAAGTGGTATATCCTCGTCCAATATGCCTTCTGGCTTCAGCAGATTATTGTCATCAATATCGAGGCACGTCGAAAGGATCATTGGCAAATGTTTACTCACCACATCGTTACAACTGCGTTGATTTTCACAAGTTATGGCTATCATCAAACGAAAGTTGCAAATGTAATTCTTTGTTTGATGGACGTAGTAGACCTTTTCTTTCCAGTAAGCACACCTCCTTTACCCCCTTTACTGCACAAGAGCTAGCACTAATCTTCCATAGGTTGCAAAATGTCTCAAGTATCTCGGATACGATAAATTATGTGATCTTATGTTCGGACTCTTCATGCTCTCTTGGGTAACGGCCCGCCATGTTTTCTATCTTATCATCTGCTATTCGGTTTGGGCGGATATCCCAAGGGTGATCAATTATGGCTGTTACCAGGGTAAAAACGGGTCTATCTCAGGTCCTTTCCCGCCTCCTGATCGCTTTGGACACCTCTTCAAGCCATTTCAAGATCCGGTCGGAGTTGTTTGTTGGAATAACAACATAAAATGGGGCTTTCTTAGTGCCTTGCTTTTCCTTCAAGGTATCACACTAATGTGGTTCTGGATGATTGTTCAAGTTGCTATCAAAGTCGTCAGAGGTGGCCAAGCAGACGATACACGAAGTGACAACGAAGACGAAGATGAGGAAGACATTGATTTGGATGAGGAGCCCTTTCCCGAGGAAGTTCCCTTGTTGGAAAAGGAGCCATATGAGGAAGAAGTCGGCGTTGAAGAATTGAACCTGGAGAAAAGAACATCGAGAAATAGTCGATATAAGAAAACTACGAGCAGTGCTAGTGGCGTCAGCATCCCGGGACACAGCGATAGAAAGGAATTGCTGGGCAGGATTGGTTGTGACAAAGGCGTTTAGAAAATATGCTGGGGTTCAGATACATGGATTTTCCTGCTCCCGATGTATGGATGACAGGAGGGTGAAAAACTGGGGAGTGAGGAAGACCCCTCGCGAGAATTAGCGAGGAATGCCATTTTTCTTGCTTCTTATTCGTGGTATATGGCACGGGATTTCTTATTTTTACACAGATATCGGGAGATACCGACTGGTTTTTGGAGAGTTATGATGATAAAACATACCCGTTTCTTATTTTATGAAAAGTTGAATGAAGGAAAGGATATTTTCCAATCGAATTTCCATTTCAAGGAGTTGCATATCATTCGAACTTTTTTAATGATGATCTCGTTTTGGTAGTGGTGAAGGGAGGGACTCTTGTATCTATGTGTTCATGTATGTGGATTAGATGTGAATGAAAAGATTATGCCCAGTTTCAGACAGAGCTTTGGGTGCATTTGGTTGAATAAGACACCGATGGTTAGACGTGACTTTGAGGGCAATATTTCTGATGTCTGATGGGAGAAGAAATAGATGTATCAGTGTGAATTATAAAAATTAGTTGCACGAAGGACGCGAATATCGAGTTGGTAGTTGGAGTGAATTCAGGTAAAGTTAACAAAGGCATGAGATATAAGACAGAGAGGGGAAAATTGAGGAGCTGTTGGGAATTGCATCTATCTACACAAGAGAGGATGGGGTTCGACTTCTATTCTTAGTTCCTTGGTCTGCCCCCTCTTAAGCTGTTAACGCATTCAGAATGACGACTTCTTCTTGACTAAGAGAAGAACCGATATTAGGTGTATTAATCATCCTTAGATGTGCTTTCATACCACCTACCCATGATAATAAATATCAAACCAAACTCTCTTTACTACCAACCCAATCAAAACCCGACGCATTCGGACTTTTAGACAGATAGGTAATCTTCAAATAGATCCCGGATGACCGGTACTTTGAGCGGGGCCGTGGCTGCAGAAAGGAAAAAAGCATGGCGAACATGGTCTTTTTTTTAGTGTAGTGTGTATACCGAGTCCGAGGTTTACGAAGAGTAGACGTGTACTCTATATAAAGTATTTTTTGAAAGGGCTCGGGAGCGAAATGTTCCATGCGTGTGGAGAAGGGCTGATTGAAGGAGCTTGAGAGGAGTGAGTGTCTGGGCTATGACAGGACAATGTCAGGGCAAGCTTGTTAAGGCAGGTCCCACCGTATTGGTGGTGGGTTTGTGTATAACTTTAACTTTAACAATAATACATCATACATATATTTCTGGCATTTCTCTTTAACAATCTTTTTATTTTCTTCTTTCCAAGTTCTTGTTTCTACTGCGTAGAAGAGTGGATTTTCGATAACGGGTAGCTTCTTCATTAGGTGAATCTGGCAGCGACATCAGGACAGCTTAAATTGAGACATTGAGGGACAATTCAACATATTTTCGGAATGGCGGCGCCGGTAGATCCAGCGACGAGAAAGAAGGTGTTGAAAGTGGTCTTCTTTTCGCTGTTATTAGATTTGGTGCGTCTACACAATGGGCAGATTCAATCGCGAAAGATAGCAAATAGCTAACACACCCATTTTAGATCTCGTATGATAGACTTTCCACTTGAAACAAGTAGACATGAGGATAGCGAACTAACGCGCTACTTGGGCAGATTCACATTCATATTACCTCTATTTCCAAAGCTGCTGGAATTCTATAGGAAGTACGTTTTTGCAATTTCCCAAGTACCCGGACAGATATCTAATATGGAAACAGTCTTGAGGCGCCAACTGCCTTTTCCTCTTCATCCAAGTCTCCTACACTTCTCGCACATATTCTCACATATCTCAATACATACAAAGCATCATTCGCGAAACCAATTGATTCTCGATATGATATTGTATTGCTTGGTGGAGCTCTTGGGAGTTTATTCTCGTGCGCAAATATAACCTCGCTACTCATTTCGACCCAGCTTTGCTAATGCCCTACATCACAGCCTTCTCCAAGCTCTCGCGTCCCCCATAATCGGTACTCTCTCAGATAAATATGGTCGTCGCACGGCGCTCCTCGCCAGCATGGCTGGCAACATCCTCAGTGTCCTCCTCTGGGTATGCGCCACCGATTTCCGTACCTTTCTCCTCTCGCGCGTCGTAGGCGGACTCTCAGAAGGCAATGTTCAACTCGCAATTGCAATCGCCACAGATATATCAGACGAGAAACAGCGCGGAGCAACCATGGCATTGGTGGGAATATGTTTTAGCATAAGCTTTACTTTTGGACCTGCATTGGGTGCTTGGCTCAGTACAATTAGTACTGTACAGGCAAATCCTTTTGCTACTGCGGCTGGATTCTCTCTGTTTTTGATTGTGACGGAAACAATCTATTTGTATATGTGTTTGCCAGAGACATTACCTAGTAAGGTTGCGCAGGCTAAGTTGAATGGGGAGCCGGCCGCTACGAATGGGGTTACCAAACCAGCTGGTTCTTCGACTGAGAAGACGCAAGCTAGAATGGTATCCTCGAGTACTGATGGGGTAAAGAAGCAGGGACGAACGAATTCCCACTTCCTACTCAACCTTACTCACCTTTCATTCATTCTGTTCTTCTCCGGCATGGAATTCTCCCTGCCTTTTATGACATACGATCTCTTTGGCTATACGTCCGCACTCAATGGCCGTCTCCTAGGATATATGGGACTTGTAGCATCTCTTCTTCAAGGAGGAGTAACCCGACGTCTTCCTCCTCTTCTTTCCGTTCGCATAGGTGTAGTCTCATGTCTTGGCGCGCTATTTCTCCTCGCACGCATCAACACCGTTGCGGGTCTCTATTTAGCCACTACTCTCCTGGCCATCACAACCGCAACAGTTGTCACGGGTCTCAATGCACTCAGTTCATTCGAAGCAGGCGAGGATGAAAGGGGTGGAAAATTGGGAAATCTAAGAAGTTGGGGACAACTTGGGAGAGGGCTAGGACCATTGTTATTCACGAGTGTCTATTGGTGGGCTGGCAGAGAAGTGGCATATAGTATCGGGGGTGTAGGGCTTATGGGGGTGGCATTATTAGTTGCTTTTGGGTTGGAGACTCCGGGAGGAGAGAAAGGGAAGAAGATTGGGGATGTTAAAGGGGATGTGGGGGAGTTGTAGATCGGGGTATAATTCTCGATGTTTGATACTGTATTGTTTGTTGTAAGAGTTTTGGTTTTTTATTTGATGAGCTTTTGGCTGGGACTCGTTTCGGAAAATTTGTCATTTTCGACCTGAAGGACATGCATTCGATGGATTCGATGGTGGGTTGCTACGAATCGTCAAGTATATCCAGGTTTGGATAATTGAAGGGGAAAGAAACAGATATGTAAATTAGAGATATCCTTTGGTGCATTGCATCTATATTGAATTTTTTGCAAACATCATAGAGAATGAAAGATTGGAAATGTTTTCCAAATTCCAATGGATGCATTAATAACAGACTATCAAACAAACGAGTAAGAAAGGACAGGAGTAAAGAATGAGGGGGGTATTGGGCGAAGAAGATATTTGAAGGGAATACTAGGTACTTATGCAAATGCGCATCACATCATATCACAAAACCCCCCAAACAAGTCATTAAACAACTTTTTAATAACTTACTCCAGTGCAGACACACACGTTTTTGTTATCTATGCGGAACCTACTAGGTACCCAACTATCTGAGTCTCTAGACTATAGCTACCTACCTAGCTACCCAGGTAGATGGGGATGAACTTTCAAAAATGCAAAGCTCACACACTACTCGGTACCTCCTGCCTACCTAGCGAGAAGTGCGCGAAACCAACTACTGTGATTCGGAATCTTAAGAGGGGGGCGGGGGGGAATCGCTTCAGTAAGCTTTACGTTTGTTTATCAACTGGAACGAATCCATTTTTCTTCGTCGGGAATCCAATCCTGGTGAGCTTTATACATTTGCACCATAAAACCATCAGGAAACCTCAGTCTGGCGTTATTATTTTGCTCTCTAGTGAGTACCTAGGTAGGTAAGATTGTATATATTATGCATCTCATATGTAGGTGTATATGTATGTGCTCGAGTAGATATGCCATATGTACCTCGCTTGCCCTATAGTCAGAAATTAAGAAGCCCCCTCCCCTCCATCTACACCAGATCCTATTTCCAATCCAAACGCCCGTTCCTTCCTATAAGTGGATGCCATCATTCTTATCTCATCTCGTCTCTTCTTAAGTCTTCTTTCTATATACAGATACATCGGGATTCGAGATCATTCAATCCCTCATGCCGATGAATGGATTAGTCTACTCTCCCTTATACATTATTTCCAACAATCATATATCCATTATCCAATCTCCTCTCTCATCAATCCACGCTAAGCAGCCCCACTCCCCTTCTTCTCCGACTTTCTTCTCAATACTCCCCCAAACCCTCTCATACTTCCCCCACTCTCTTTCCCCGTATCATTCGCACTCGCGTTACTATCTCCCCTACTCCTCGCTCCATCACTAATATAAACATCCTCTTTACTCCTACTCCCTTCTCCTAGCCCTGATACGATACCCCCTACAGCACGTCCTACGCCTAGACTAATACCACTTCCACCTATACTTCCTGGCCTACTTTTATTTCCTCTTGTGTCGAAAGAAATGTTGCTGCCGATAGAAACACTGCGTAAAGGCTTCCTGAAGCGGGCGGGAGTGGATTGGGAATGCATTTGTGGGGAGGGTGTTGTGATAGGGATACGGGAGCTTGGTTGGGAAGAGTGTGAATGAGAGGGGGGTGTAGAAGGTATTCCTTCTCCGCCTTCAGGAGGTTGCTGAGGTTTAGGTTCAAGGGTATGATGCGAGCTGTCGAATTGGGGAAAGGGAGTATTAGATGCATTAGCGCCAACAGGCGAAGTTTCGGTCGAGTCGTCATCGTGTACATACGAGTTCCTGGAACGGAGCTTAACACGTTTTCGTACACTATTATGGTTGTATGTGCTTTCGGGTGTATTGAGATCGGCTGATGATTCGTCGCCAGGCTGTATCGTGGTAATTGCATCTGCATCGACATAGGTTCCACTTCCGAAGGATTGACTTCCACTGTCTTCTTCACTGAGGTAATTCAACGGTCTGGAGTTCATGATCCCAATGCGCATTGAGTTGGCACGGGCGCGATTATAGTGTTCATACTCCTCTTTTGAGTGTTCTGCGTTGTAGAAGGATTCCAAGGCATCGAAAACATGCGGGAAGACTAGAGTGTTAACTTCCCGAGCCCATAGGAAATCGAGATGCTCATAGTGGGAGATTTCAATGTGAGTTGTCTGAGGCGGGAGCTCTTTTCGCATTACGTTTATGTCGACTAGTGAGTCGCTGCCGCCATACAGCAATACAATTGGTGTTTTGATGTTGCGAGTTGGAAACTTGGCGACTTTGGTGTATTTGTTTATGCCACCTAAAACAGGTTGAGGCTCGTCATCGTACATTTGGAATGATTTCGTGCGGATAATTTGGAACCAGTGAACAACTGCTTTGGTGCTAGTGAAAGAATATAGATGATGGTACGCTGCCAATTTTTGTGATGTGGACATATTTTTGGCGTGCCAGCCGAAGAGAAATTTCAACCCCATATCAATGAGACGCACGAAGATCGGAGGGTAGAGTATAGATTGCCACATCGTAGCCGACGATAAAATGGAGCGACGACCAAAAAGAAGAAATAGAACCTGAGGTGATGCTTTTACAAGGGCATCCACTATACCGTTCGAAAGACCAGCGGGAGACATAGCAGGCGCAAGCGCAATGAATACATTGATCTGATCATTGAGCTTCGGGTGGACAGCCAAAGTCGCAAAAGCTTGGGCAGTTCCTTGAGAGAATCCAATATACGATAAAGATGGCGCAGAGGTTGTGTCAAGAATGTATTGGATAGTGTCAGGGATATCATAAAAGGCAAATTCATCCATGGAAAAGTCCCAGAAAGCTGTGTCTGTCGGTGAATGGTGGATGGACTTCTTGGAGTATTTGTTTCCACGATTGTTTCCAAGCTACAAATCTTTAGTCTCTCATGTGTGCATAAATTGACATGGGCCCAACTTACCCAAACATCATAACCTCTTTCCACCAGGGTAAAAGCTAAGCATCTCTCCTTATCAGTCAAACAAACCCAGACCTCGCTATTCATGAGCAAGCCATGGTGTAAATATACAACAGGCTTTTTAACGCTACCAGGTCCACTATTGACCTTTGTATTTTCTTCTCCTTTCTTCCAACCGAGTCGATGGGCGCATAGCAAATAGCCATCTTTGGTTTGTATAACATGCTCTTCGGCATAATAACCAGCTAATTCGCAGAGATCTACGAAATCTGAAGCATTTCGAATGGAGGTGGATATATCTGAGTCTGTCAGTCCTTCTCGTTCAGATTCTACTGAAAGACTGCTCCAACCTTGCTTTCGTGTCTCTGATTTCTTAGCTGCTGCAGATGTGAATCGATTAAAAAGGCGCCTCGAAGCTCGATAACATAATTTTATAATCGTCGAAGCTGTGCCACTGTTAGATAATCCCTCCAATGATGGCAAGTAGTGGGGCGGAACATACGAAGTGCCAATGTGAGTATTCTAATTATTGCTTCTAACCCAACAAGAAAGAACGAGCTTATCAATGCCAAATATTCGCTCCTGTATGATTGATCAGCGATTGCTACATATGACAATTAAGCAGAAAACTTACGGGCAGAGCCGTCCGAGAAATGGAAGATACATTGTGTTGGGTATCATCTGTCGAGGACTTTGTTTGCGCGGTGAGATAGTCTTATACAAACTGAGGAGGCGACCTTGACCGCAAAACAGATAACAAGCTTGATATATGCAGCTAATTGCCCTAGAAGATCTAGAATATAAGGGTCTGCAAAGAAACGGTATTAATTAAGCTAGGTTATTGACGTGGACAGAGCTCTAAAGATGCAAAGATGTAAAAGTGCATACACGTAGAGTCCAATCGTTGAGACCTTCATTGATGTCACATCCACTTGCACATGCTAAATCGCATGTCGCCTTCACTTCATTCACGCCTCGAGTGTTAAACCAAAAGTTGGTTGGTTGAGGATGATTGTTCAATTTAGACCTATCAAAGAAAAAAAATAGGGAGAGATGGACAAATACACTGCCAATTATCTCGAATTATTGAAGTTCAACATGGACGATAAAACAACAACAACAACAACAATTGTTGTCCCTGAATGTTTTATTTACTTGCGCGTTAGAAAATCTGGGGAGCGCGGGAGAGCGGGTAATCCACGGGGTTTGTAGCTTCCGCCCAAGAACTTTTGAAAGTGGCACTTTAATGGTTTGTTTGTGCCCATGAAATGTCATGTCATGACATAACCTACATGCTGCAAATTGAAGCTCTTTTAACAAAAGTTTCATACTCTTTTCTGTACACGGTTTACTAGACTGGAAGTATTTTGATCACAAATCTACACAAAGAGGACTAATCCAGTATGCCGAGTTCTTGTCAAGATATCCGTTCGCATCTTCCTTTCCTCCCTTCAATGCCTCGCTAAATTTTCGCAGGAGCTGCACTAGCACAATGTCTCCAAGAGTCAGACTGTGTCATGATTTATCGCAATAAGCCTTCCGATTGTCTGCGAGCTCCTCTCCTCGAAACCATGCCCACCAAGTGTCAACAATTGAAGACAGGCTACGGTGAATGCAAACGAGGCTTAGTCGATATGCGCAAACGATTCAGAGGCAATCAACCAATTTCTGTGAGCAAGGAGATTGAAGGAGGGGGAGAGAGAAACACCGGTGGACATATGCTCTATGCTGGAAAGCCAGCTTTTGAAAGCGGAGTCAAGGAGACAAGCGGAAACGAGCCCGAAGAGAAGGATTGGAGGCAGTTGGAGAACGAGAAGTACAGAAAGGAGTAGAAGAAATAAATGACTACTGCCAGGAAGAGGTATTGGGGTATCATGCTTTATATCTGTTTAAATTGGGGTTCTGTATTGCATTGGGAGGCGTTCAGGCAATGTATATCAAGAACATTACGCGATCAAGGTTGATTATCATAACGAAATTGCACGGAAAATCCACTCAAGCCACAAAAGTCACTCACGATAATACACCAGTCTCCGGGATAGGGACCTCATTGCGGTCAACTGTTGGTTCGTCATGCTATTATTGGTTTTTCCTTTCGTGGAGTGAAGCGGGATTTATGGTTGATAGGTTCTCTCAACCGGTAAATCGGATCCAAACTTCTATGGCTACACAGCCTTTGTTGCTTACTTTCGGTGTGACTCACGGATAACAGATATTGAGAAACCCGAAAGAACATGCGTTCGAGTCGGGTTTATCGACCGTGAAATTTTTTGGCTTCATCCACACCGGTCACAACTTTTCGAGGGAGTCAACTGGCACTTGACTGTATGCTGCATGAGTGCGAGCATGTACTCTTTGTTTGCATCTGTAGTACAGTCGCATTCGCCACCCTTTCTCAAAATCTGCAATCTTATATCACGCTGCAAGTTCGGCAAGAGCGGCCCAATGTCGGATTTTAAAACTGAACATTTGAAGCACGACGAGATACCTATCGAAAGAAGTTTTTCGGCCATTGGCATTGCAGTAGAACTTTAGTTGAAGGACATCTGATTTATATTATCCTTTTCTCGGACCTTCTGGTATTGGTATCTGCCATTTCCCTGCCATCGGCCCATGAGTAGCTCTACTTTACCCATCCATCCTACACTCCAACGCCATAAATCAACTTCGCAGAGACGACATTCATGTTGCTGCGAAATATTCAACCCATAAATATACAAAATTCGAAATAACTGTAGTCAATTCGTCATTCAAGCCCACCAAGGTTAAATTGGTTCAAAGTACCACCCCCACCCACCCATCCTCCTACCAGCTTACTACTCGACAACTTTTCACTCTGTGCCTGCTCATAACGACTCAGTAGATCTTGATACATATCACCAAGGTTATGTAACTCGGTACTGAGCATCTTCACCTGGTCTTCGAGTCGCTGTCGCTCGTTTGCTTGACGTTTCCGAAAATTTCTCTGAGACACGCGATTTTGTACAAGCCGACGCTACAGTTTGTCAGGTGAAATGAGCCTAAAAATCAGGAGAGTGTTCATACCATCTTTTGTGCGGGTGTCTTTTCTTTTACTGAATCTGTTGAGTCATGCGATGTCTCTCGTGTGCGACTACCTTGGGATTTGGGTTTTCGTTCACGAGAAGCTCGATTGTGGCCTCGTTTCTATATTTCGTCCGTCAGTTTAGGAAGCAAGAAGTCTCTTTGACCTAAGGCATTATTATAAAAACTCACCAATTCGCTTGATAGCTCATTGATCATCTCGTTCCTTTCCAATCCATAATTCCTACTCTTCTTTGTCGAAATGCTTTGTTCCAATTCTGGCACCATAGACACATCAATGGTATCGAGGTATGGACTCGGATACGGCGGTATAGTATATATACTCTCCGTCTGTGGGATCGTACAGGTTGTCTGTTCGTTATGTGAACACCTTGCTACAATGGGTCTAAAGAATGAACGTACGTATGGAAAGCCAGATCCGAATGCTTCGGTATTCAAGTCACACGGTGCGTCTTGATCAAATGCCAAAGAGGGAGGCGAAGGAGGCGAATACCAGATTGGAGTAGAAATTGCCATTGAATGTTAGTCGTATGATTAGCCTGTATAAATATTTTTGTGTGAGTTTGAAGTTTGTTAGGATGCTTGTTGTTGTGATTGAGGTTTGTCTACGTTTTAAAGTCTCGAAGGACTCGAAAGTATATATAATCAGTAATCAAAAATGAGTCCAGTAGCTTACAAAAGCTTCAACCGCCGCCTGTTCCCGAGTCTCTAGGCAGCGGCAGTAGAGTGTTGCGCAGCTTAGATTGGTAGCCTTTCAATAGGCTATATCGATCACACACACCATACACACCATGCAAAAATCCAGCTTACATATCCGATCGGCAACACAAAACACCGGTAGAACAATCGATGGAAAGTTCTTAATTATGGTCCGCCTTTTCAAGGGTCGAAACAGGGTCTGACATCATCTTTTACTGCTATTTCAGACGGTGAGTGGAAAGCCACACAGGTGCAGATAATATCACTCATCTGCGGAAAATCAAACTACTTTGGGATGTGGTGGACGCCTTTCAACATACATGCATGAGATGACGAGGCTTTACCGTATTCGGCGCATGCACTTTGAACCTGGGGATCCACGTGTATGGGCCGTCTTTTGCTCACTGCATTTAAGCTTGATATTCTTTCCGCTCGTTATCTGCAGAGTCAGCGAGAAGATAAGGATGTTATTGGATACCGAATCGAGTTTCTTCATCGGGCGTCTTGCGTAGGTGGAAAAGCCGCATGCATTCGGCCTTTCCGCGTCGCTCAGAGATGATTACAAAGACGGATTTACGAGGACCGGGTTTAGAGCTTTACATCCAGAGGATCTGCATTCTTTGATGCCGGTTAGGTGAACTGGATGGAAGCGTTCCTTCTAATCATTCCGTGGTGGAAGCGGGCGATAAGTCTTTTGTAATCATAGGGTGTCGTGCGGTTGAGAAGGGTCTGGGACGGACTATATACATTATTGTAAGTGACAAATCAAAAAGATACTTCGCGCCATTCCGCGCTGCTGCTTAAATGTATCTTCTCGTGTATATCGGCTTTACAAAAAATCATAGTGGATGAACTGAGACTAGCTTCCAGCTCCCTGTGATCGGTCCCTAAATAAGTAGCTAACGTGCTTTTCACTATCTTCTAGGTCTCAACTCTAGAATCTTATACCTCTATCATCGCATTCGCTATATGACACGCTCTGCAATGACGTTCGACTGGAAAGCGTTCTCCACGAAGAATAACTCGAGCTAAAGTTTATTTAGCTCGTCTCCAGTCTGTACTCGTGTCTAGTAATGCGTGTTTGCAGGCACGAGGAAATTGTCCTTGTTGTTGTGGAACGCTGCGGGATCAGAATGATGCCGTTTGGAGATATATCAGGGAAGCCAGATGGAAACACTTGTGGATGCTGGTGCCGAGAGGGTCTAGGGGTCGTGGACTCGAATTGTCAGGCGAAAGCCAGTTCATTCCTGTGAAAGATGAGCGGATGCCGGAGCTGAAATTGGACCATTGTTTTGCGGATTCTATTTTAGGAGCTGCTTCTTTGATCGTTTCAGTGGCTTTATCGAGACTATCGACCATTCTTATGAAGTCTGTACAAAGAGCGTTTCGAGAATACATTTTGGTAATTTCGTATTTGGTTGTCGAGTATCTCAGTGTGTTTGTGTTCGTTTCTGTCAGGTGTTCATCATATCGAGAGTACCTGGTGTACATTGGTCTGCTGACTTGTATATCGTCTCTACACAAGTCAAGGCCGAAAGATGAAGTAATAGCAGTAATTAGCGCTAACTGATAATAGTTATGCGAGTGCAACAACAACTTTCAACAGCAAGCTGCAATGGTCTAGACTTAGAAACGGCAACAAGACCTCCTCCTACATCTAGCCATCCGGTCCGATATATTCATATGATTACCAAAGTCTTAAGGGAGTCCAGAAAGTAATCTACTCGGACTATAAAGACATAAAAATGAGCAGTAGGTTCAGAAAACCCACCCCATGACTTGTGAAGCTTGCAACAGATCCAGTACTTCTGTCGGAAAGAGCTTGTACGGGATCATTAAGTCTCTTATTTCCCACGCGCAGACCCTCCGTATTATGTTTTCTGGCGATACCTGGTTCTGTTGGGCATGAAGTTGGACTATATGGTGGATATCGAATCCCTCGATGATGTGAATTGGTTCAGACTGAAGCCAAGATACTTTTGAAAATAGCTATCCGACTCGAAGAAAATTTGTTCCTGCAGTCTCTCGATCCATACGTGATGCCGTTATCCAGCAGTCTTCTCTTGTTATCATTTACTCCAATAGGCATAAAGAGCCTTTTCATGAGGGAAGCGAAGCTGAAAAGCTTACAGTAATGAAGTAGCTTTTGGACATCCGACCCCTCGCCAAGTCGTAATCTTGAGATTGGATCTACATCCGCAATTCCAATTCTACTCAATAAAACAATTGCCTCGCTTTTTTTGGAAGCCGATTGGGCAAGCTTTGAGGGTTTCAAGATCACTTTGAGTCTTTGCTCTAGAGAGTTCTATCCGTGACGCTTCACGAGCGGCGGATGTCTTAGCGTCTTCATTCCCAACATCAGAGCCAGAGAACCCTTTCTAGTTTCAACACTTGACCCAAGAATTCATTACGTTGCAGTAATTTACGCTTCGAGGCCTTAGACTTCAATATATGTGACTCCCTCTTTCAAGGCTCTCTAGCCTTCTTGACCCTTTGCAACTTTTTCTCGCGCCAAAACTCGCGTATAACATGACTACGAGCTTCGGTTCTGGGGCTTTAGCTATTACCCACTTGGATGAATGGGAAGTCTCCTACTTTGCTAGAGCTTAGTTTGCTTTCACCTGAAGCCACAGTTTTTAAAATATGAGTGTGAGGTAAGGATTTTGCTTCAGGTGTGATTGGCATTGTATATCTTGAGTATATAAATCAGTAAACCCAGCGTATTGTCAGAACTTAGCATTGAGAATTCTCCATTGGTAAGTACTTTTCCACGCGCCTGCGAATATTTCACTATCGCCATCTAAAGACATCGGTGACAAACTCCTAGACACGATTGCTCAGTGTGAGTCAGACTCGAGGACCTTTATTCTGGTCCTATGAACAGGCGTCGGAAGAGATGAAAACGATATTCAGTCACGTCTGATGTAACTTGTTGTGAAAAGTCTCCTGTCACGATTAGGAGATCTAGTAAACTCACATATAATCCAAATTATCGAGGTTCTTCTTTTTCTATCGTGTGAAATTCTACAGGCTTCAACCTGATTCAGTCGACTTGAGCGAACTATTGTTCATCTTCATTCTACAAACACTTCATTGACTCACCGCAAATGTCTCTGGAGGAAGGAATAAGCTGTCGCCCAATACGGAAAACTAACATCGTTTAGATAGATCAGCCGGCTTCGACTGAAAAGCTCAGTATCCAACATTAGCTTCGTCCCCAGCTTAGTTCCTATACATGAAACGCAGCTCAATCACATGTATTCGGATATGTGTTAGTACAAATTTCCGCTATTTATCTTTTATATCTAGGAATTTTGCACTGCATCCAAGACCCATTTCACTCCATCTACAACCATATCTGGCTGAGTTACCAGAATGAAGTGACCACTCTTATCAGCAAAGACAAGTTTTCCCCTTGTAGAAAGTTTCAAATGTTCCTTCATAAGCCCCTCACTCTTCTCATCAGCAATTTCGATCAGGTTCCTAACATAGCTCCTCTGATCCTCAGTTCCATTTCCCTTCTCAACACCCGCCTTGTACAACCCACTCCAATCCCTGCTCCTCAGACCCCCAATTACATAAACCGGCTTATCTCCAAGCAGCGGCTGCTTCTTCCGCAATTCTTTCTTCAGCAAAGTCTCAAAACTCGGGACGTATTCATCATCCTCTTTCTTTGCCTGTAGCAAGTATTTCTCTGTTCCTCCTTCGCCTTCGAATGCATCCCATTCTTCCGGGGTGAACTTATGCTCCGATCTGATACCAACACTAGAAAAGAAATCAACGCCTTCGGAAATCGCTTGGAGATTTGCATCATTAGGATTCAGTACCTGTAGTGCGGTCTCGTGATTCGCATCGACAAATATAACACCAGCGATATGAGGGCCATTTCCTGTAAGGGCAATGAATTCGTTTATGAGTACACCGGCCCAAGAATGTCCAACGAGAATCAGAGGGTTGGAGATAAAAGCTTTCTTAATTAGATAAGATAGTTCTAAAGCAATATTCTCGGCTGTGGGCGCGAGAGGTGAGAGCTCGGAATTGCCATAACCGGAACGGTCGTAATTGTAGCTGCGTAACGAGGGAGGAAGTAGCCGTGTCACAGCCGCCCATATGCGACTGGTGCTTTCTACGCCTGCTATGAATAACACAACGGGAACTTTGGAGCTGCTGGGTTCTGAGCCGTGGGTGTAGAGGGCGAGAGAGTGAGTGCCGATGTTGATAAGAGTGGGGGTTGAGGAAGACATTACGAGATTATTGGCGATGAGGTTCAAATTTCCAATGGGGTGTGATAAATGATGATCCTCTTCAAACATTCGAATCACTGCATTCATACATATACTTCATCCCTATTAATGCTTTGTCAACTCTCTTAGTCAGGCCGGTCATCTTCCTGAGCGTAAGCGAAGCTCGGACATGATCATGATCAACGACCGCTAAGCTTCTATACATCTGATTGAGGATTTCTACAGAGATCTCCAGGGGAATAGAAGTCTTTACGCAAAAGTACCTTGAAAGCACGTCACAAGTATTAAATGTAAAGGCTGAATGGCGTGAATCTACAGCCATGTAAGCGCTAGCCGATTGCCAATTCCAATATCTCACGCTTAACTATATTTGATTCTTTGAGCCGAGATCCGAGAGTACTAATAGAAAAGCATTTTCTTATCTATCCCGAGCCTGTAAGTAGCACTATTTTCAGGGTAGTGGCTCGAAAACAGTATGCTTATCAGCTATTTAAGGGGAAACCCTAGCTTTCTGCTACCCATATAGTTTAGACTCGGAACTGTTAGCCACTTCGGGTAAACTACAGCATACCCCTGAGCCTGCAATCGGTACCGGTAACTCGGAACGATATCCAACAAAACCGCCCAACATCTCGACTGCCAAGCCCGTCTCATTCTCATTCCTGCTTGCTTTATCGGTCTTGCTTGAGTTCGTCTCGTAAAAATATTTCTTAGTCATGAACACTTCTAGCGTTTGTGTGGCAGATGCTGATGCGCTTTTTGATCCTCAGGTCGATCCATGTCGTAGACAATTCGACTTCACGTTACTTTTCGAGCAGCAGAGTGTTTTTACCATTGAGCCATCTGCAATTTTTGTCTTACTGCTTTCTTTGAGAATACCGAAACTCTATCGGGAGAAAAGAAAAACATTGCCAAATTCACTTTGGGGGTTTAAATTGGTGTATTTTCCCCATTCATTATTGCTGTACGCGTGACGCTGACAACGATAGATTGTGATATCAGTCATTTTGTGTCTTCAAATTGCACTTTTAGCATCATGGATAGTTTCTCAGGGTCAACAGACACCCGTATTTATTCCAGCAACTGTCCTGTCGGTAGTTGTCACGATTGGTCTCGCGGCATTATCGACCCTGGAGAACAATCGATCTATACGTCCCTCATTAGTAATATGCACCTATCTTCTCCTTTCCACGATATTGGATTTAGCTCAGGCAAGAACTCTTTGGTTGCAACATGGAAACACAGCATTGTCGACATTATTCACATGAAGTGTGCTAGCCAAAGCATTTCTACTATGTCTCGAAGCATTCGAGACAAGATCTTTTCTCAAAGATCCTTACAATAGATACCCTCCTGAAGCTTTGGCAGAAGTTATAAATACGAGTCTTTTCTGGTGGCTTAATACACTTATCCAAAATGGTCACAGGAACTTACTCAGTCTTGGTGATCTCTTTGACACCGATGAAGCCTTGTCATCTTCTTCCCTAGAGACAAAGATGCAAACTGCATGGCGAAATCAATCGTCCAATAGAAAATATTCCCTCCTCTTCGGTATTCTCACTCGTACTCGCGGGATCGAGCTATGATGAAGTTTGGTACAATGCCGTGCTTAAAGCTTGTGTGCTTCATCATGATATTGCTACGTTTCCGGATGGCGAGGAAAAAATGATCGGTAGTGATGGGGCTACTTTGAGTGGTGGACAGAAACAGAGATTGGTGAGTTGATGTACTGTTTACTCGAAGCAAGTCGCCTACTTCCTATGTGAAAGCTAATCGTGACCAGGCACTGGCACGCGCATTATATTCCAGAAAAGAGTTACTTTTGATCGATGATGTTTTCAGTGGACTAGATTACAAGACAAGTAAGGCTGTATTCCGCAAGATTTTTGGTCCAGAAGGACTATGCAAGTTGCATAACATGACTGTGGTTCTTGCCACACGCGCGGGTAAGGGCAAACTAAAACTCAAGTAAGACCAGACCGCAAACAAAATGAAATGAGCTGACGAGATTTAGTCGAACATCTGCAATCTGCCGACAACGTTATTGTGCCTCTAACCATGGCACCATTCTCGAACAGGGAAACTTTCGAAAACTGCGAGGAAATAATGATAGCTATGTCAAAGACTTGATATTGCATGAAAATCCAGACGAGAAATCAGCCGAAGACTCAATCACAGGAACCACGAACAAACCACAAATCAAACCAGAATCATCCGAACCCAACGACATAAATCGTCAAGCTGGCGATTTCAGTGTCTACTTCTACTTCGGTAAATCCGTAGGCTGTATCTATTTCTGTCTCTTCATCGGAACCGTACTTTCATACACATTATCTAGCGAATTCCAAGCTGTTCTCCTAGAACTATGGTCCAAATCAGAGATTCATCATTCAAGTATCTATACAAATCTATACATGGGTTTGTACGCCATGCTATCCATATTAGCCTTATGTGGAATCGGTGGATTGCTATGCGTCACATTGTTATTCGCAGGTCCATATGCATCTATCAATCTTCACCGCGTACTTTTGCATACCGTCATGAACGCGCCGTATTCCTGGTTTCCCGCAATTGATAGCGGGGTCACGCTGAATAGGTATGAAACTTCATAATCTAATACTATTACTAGGTAATACCAACTAACACTCTATAGATCCAGTCAAGATATGAGTTTAATCGACATGGAGCTGCTGATCGGAATCGTCGACACATTTGCCGGTTTCTTCATGGCACTCGCTCAAGCAATACTTATCGCCACTGGCGCCAAATACATCGAGTCATTCTCCCATTCATAATCGGAACTCTAGATATTCTCCAGAAAGTATATTTAAAAACATCGAGACAACTGCGATTATTAGATCTAGAATCTAAATCACCGCTCTACTCACATTTTACTCACATTTTACAGAAACACTCAGCGGACTCGCGACGATCCGCGCTTTTGGATGGCAAATCCATTCCGCGGAGAAGAATCGAGGACGTCTAGTTCTCTCCAAAAACCTTACTATTTACTATACTGTATACAGAGATGGCTGAATCTGGTTTTGGATCTCATCATTGCTGGTATTGCTATTCTTCTCATCACTTTTGCAACACAGATGCGCGGGACGACCAGTGCAGGGACTCTCGGTATCGCTTTAGTGAATATTCTACAGTTCAACTCGACGTTGAGTTTTCTGATTAGAAAATGAACGCAGCTAGAAACTGCTATTGGTGCTGTAGCTAGAGTCAAGAGTTTTGAAGCGAATACTTTGTCGGCGAATGGTTCTTTGGAAGTTAATCTACCGCCGCCTGAATGACCTGTTAAGGGTAAAGTCGAGTTCAAAGATGTGACGCTTCTTATGGGTAAGAGCCTAACCGGGAAGTATAAAGAAGCCACTAATAGTATTAACAGTATCGACGAACCTGCTGTGCGGGGTAACTCATTTTGTATCGAGGGTGGCACGAAGCTAGGTATAGTTGGACGGACTGGATCGTGAGTCTAGCCTCCCATTCTCAAAGTTTAAAGATCTAACATATCTCTCCATAGTGAGAAATCATCTCTCACATTAGCACTCTTCCGCATGCTTGAGTTAAAAACAGGAGATATCCTCATCGATGATATCTCCATATCTACTCTCCGCCGTGATTCAGTACGCCGTTCCTTCATCACCATTCCCCAAGAACCTTACTTTCTATCTGGTACTGTCGGCTTTAATGCCGATCCATTTCATTCTCGAGACACCAAAGCAATCCAGACTGCGCTTGTTCGTGTTGGACTATGGGACATAGTATGCGATAACGGAGGTTTAGAAGCACCTATGAATGCAACGCCTCTTAGTCAAGGCCAACAGCAACTTTTCTGCATCGCGAGAGCATTAATTAGGAAAATGGCGTTGGGAAATAAGGATCATGGAATTCTGGTGCTCGATGAGGTGACGAGCAATGTTGATTCTGCTAGTGAAGAAATCATGTTGAGGATTTTGGATGATGAGTTTAAGGGCTGGACAGTACTTGCTGTCGCTCATAGATTGGGAACGATTAGGAGGTACGATAGAGTTCTGGTTCTTGATAAGGGGAGTGTGGTGGAGGATGGAGCGCCGGAGGATTTGATCCGAAAAGAGGCAGGGCTATTTAAGGAACTATGGGAGAATGGATTTGGGAGACAGAGTACAGTGTAGTGTGCTGAGTAGAGCTATGTTTCTTTCTCTGCCTTTGTTGTTTCTTTTACTTGAATTAGCTTCATTTTATCATACCATTAAACCTATCCGTAATGTGGCATACACTCGTACCCATACCGGAAGCTTTCACCACACCCAATACAATTTGAAGTGAAAACTCTTCAATGTGCACACTAGAATCAATCTATCGACGATTCAACTGGCCCCCATTACATGTAGCACACTCAGTTCCCCATTTGATCCCCATCGCATCCAGTCAATGTCGTGTTCTGGACTACCATCACATGTTGACCTCTTCTGACAATCATAACTCTATCCAGAGACACAGCGTCGCCGATTTATTTTTGAAATGGAAGAGGATAATAAGAATATTGGTTATCAAGACATTGATATCATGATAAAGAATACGAGGCTGTCCACCGGTCCATCATCGGCTAACCTTACCCTTTTCCATATTTAGTCCGAGATCCGAGTCATAAATTCTCCTTTCTCTTCCTGAGGCTGAGTCAAGTGTTTCTCTTTATCAAAGAAACATCATGACGACGCGGCGTCTCCGTTGATAAAAATAAAAATATCATTATCTTGTAATGCGAAATATATCTTCAATTTCTCTTTGTACACCCATTAACCACGGCGTCAACAGTGTTGTCCATTTTCAATTTCTATGCTTTCATGCACATCTCTTCTATTAACAAAGGGATTCCCTACACACTTTCTTTCCTAAGCGTGAAAGAAATGGGATGGAGATGCCGCAGTGGAGTCCTCTCCATCCACACATCGTAGTGACCTTCGAGTACCAGAAATCGCAATCAAAATCTCATTTCGTGAACGTTAGGCCCCAGCAGAAATCCTGGTATCCGGACACGGGTTTCTAGGACTTGAAGGGCATGGAGCCTGTAGGGCCAATATTCTTAACCCCTCCAAGATTCCCTGGAGTTCTAGAACGATTGGGATAACAAGAACAATATTGGTTTGTGCTAAGGTTGCGTGGATCCGGGAACATTGATTAGTAAGTACTTTTACGGTATTATGACTATGAGAGTGAGAATCATATTGATTGAGGTAAATAAAATGATAAACATCTGATGGTAGATGGAGTTGAACT
The DNA here is from genome assembly GCF_014898465.1 of Botrytis porri. Taxonomy (NCBI): domain Eukaryota; kingdom Fungi; phylum Ascomycota; class Leotiomycetes; order Helotiales; family Sclerotiniaceae; genus Botrytis; species Botrytis porri. The sequence goes on from NW_024066078.1 coordinate 1,706,100, forward strand.
TGATGGGGTAACTTGGATGGAGATTTGCTTGTTGAGAGTTTCCACTACTGTATCGGTAGTACCGTTTTTTATTATGCTATGATAATAATTCTGGGTACCGATGAATGCCCACTCACTGTGTGCTCCGTATACTACGCGGCTACGACAGATTTGATTTTGATTTCGATTTTGATTTCGATTCAGAATACGATTCCACGAAAAGAAGTCGAGCACGGTGAAGAATGAAGAATGAAGCATCAAAATTGATGATTAGTAAATAGTAATCTAACGGCGGTGAACACAAAATGATGCCGCGGATTACGACCCCGTACAAACGGATATTCTCCCAAGGTAACATTAGCAAGCATGTCCATAGAAAGAGAGCCACGACTCTCCTCTCCAATCTTAATCCTCCCCATCCATGATCTAATCCCGACAACGGAAAATGGCAATCGGCCTCGTGCACGCAGTAATGCAACAATAATGCAAACACGGCAGCGACGATCGGCGGAGCGCACTGTGTCTAGCGACGTACGAAGGAAGTACTGCAATGAAGATCTGATAGCTATCGTAAAACAGGTAATCTCTCATCCCTATGAATGGTGTATCAAAAAAAACTCCGAGCTATCTGATCAATGCTTTTTCTTCTCCTCTTGCTTCTTTTCCCCGTCTTCTCCTTTATGCCAAGCTTTGCGATCAAACATGTTAAAAGGAAAGACGAACCCTCCTTGTTACTGTTTGGGGGTGTTGACCAATTGATTCTCCTTGTTACGTTTTGTAGATAGGTACTCTGTAGTAGGTAAATGAGTAGGTGTAGTTGGACAATAATTTCTAAATCATCATACATACAACCTGTGAGGCATACCTAGGTAATTTCTATACGAATCAGACAAAAGTTCTTATTTTCCCAATAATCAATATACTGCCCCTGGTTCTCCCTGGTGATATACCGGCATTATATACCTCCTACCTATCAGCTTACCAGACTTTCGACGCTTGTGAGTAAAAATGCTCGGCTAATGGATAATTGTCAGTTCCTGATTATGGTGAGGAGATCTAATGCAGGTACAAGATTCACAAGCTTGCCGAGAAAATCGAAATGCCAATAAGAATGGGGAGATGCTCTAGACCTTGCTGTTCCTCTTACCAAAGAAATATGATGAACGTATGATAAGGGTCGTTGAAAGGGTTTCTAGACCTCCGTCCAAGAACCTTGGAACCTTTGGAATTCCTTAATTTTGAGATTATCAATAACTATAGATTTTGGAGCATGTGTGTATGTATATATGTATATATGTAAGTATGGTATGGACGTTACATCTGCATTTCTTCAGAGCCGAGCTGAGCTAGCAAGCAATACTATCGCTTTTGTTTGCCTGCTAGCTAGCCGTTCAATCAAGTAAAACCGAAACGAAACAAGAACGCAACCAGCAGCGAGGTTTGCAACATGTCCTCCTCATCCATGTCAACCCCAGACTTCTCCCTCTTGCAATCTTGACATGCACCAACAGTCAGGGAGCGAAATTCATGCGAGACCCTGTTGGAAATCTTGTTGGTCCCACACGGTCGTTTCATTAATCAATACGAGATGAACTGCCGCATGCTCGGTGGCATCTGGACTTCTCGATATGACATCACGTCTGCGGGTGGAGGTTTAATACATATTCTTGTGAGATGTGCGGTTCCGTGGACGGGAGGAATGAGATATTCGTGTGTGGTTATGAACCTGTCGTTTGGTTATGGGCTTAAATACCTCATACAATGTGAAGTTGGATGAATCGGGAATTTACAGTAGGGGATGAATAACCTCAACGGCGACTTGATGATTTGATTAATTAAATGCTTCACAACCATAATTTCTTAGTACGCCCTTCCTCCATAGATCTAGGCTGCCCATCTATCGATTGATCTCTCAATCTGTAAAGGAATGCCTACTAGATCATTACCCAGCCAAGGCACCTCACCTGTCCATCAACAATCCAACACCCGACCCTACTAAGGCTCACCCACCGACCACGGTGATCTCCACCAAACCCTTCAACCCAACCTTTTTGATCCTCCAGGAACAATCTCCCTAGTAAATATACATCACATCACATCGAGGCCGTGTTTCGGGTTTCACGATGAAAGATTTCCAGCAAACCCAGTCAGATTTCATCCTTTTCCTTTCTTCGCCTCCTGCGTTTCGTGATTCTCCTTACTGTACGTACATAGCCAACTACTGCATCCCTCCCCAGAATATACTCCTCCCATCCAACTTATCGAATTCCACGCGAAAGTAATAACTAAGGTGAAAATCGAAAAACCATCAAATGATCATCGCATTGGTAATCTTTTCAATATCGTGCAAACGTTCCATCGACAAATCGGTATGAAATGAAATATCTCTCCAGGAATAGTTGTACAAAACTGTTTCAACTGAAACATTATACACAGCACCATTCTCTCCCTCGTACATCTCATGATACATACAAGAGCGTCAAATTCCCCGGTCGTCGTGTTATGTATGAATGAGATTGGTTTCGAGAGAGACAATAGCGTTTTATTTCAAAGAAAATAGATTGTAATCTTACGATTCGTATCTATCCAATTTTGAATCATCACCTCCAGCTCTCATACGAATGTGCTTTGAGGTACCTACTCATCGAGAAATCGATGCTTGAATCAGAAATTAAATGATAATATTAAGATTTTTTAATGCTGCTTCTTCTTCTTCTTCATCATCATCATCATTTTACATTTCTATTTCAAATCTCCATACTCAAATCATAATTTTATTCGCATCAATATCATTTCACACCACATCTCTTCACAAACTGACCGTTGTCTACCCATCCACCCACGAAAAAACCCCAGCACCACCCCCTCCCAAACCCAAAGTACGTACCGTCCTTAGTCCCAGCTGTCCGAGGTGAAGCAAGCAAAGGCTTCTATAAAGTGTTTCACTCAAAGTGCCCACTGACAGCGGATACCCCTACCACTAGTCCTCTCGAGCCATCCAGAAATTCCCTGGGTAGTGTCCGCATCTTCATCTCGCCGCCGCATGATTCGTTTGCCAACATCCGTGAGCGCAAAGATCCAATCACCGCGCGCGAAACCCCTTCCCCCTGCAGAAGTACTCTCCTCTCTTCAAATCCGTCTCCGAGTGTTTGCGTCTAAGCCATCCTGGTTTATTCTGGGTTCATCTTATTTCTTTCGCGCTTTGCTTTTCGGGGCAGAGTACTTGTGATAGGTAATTTGGGACAATACTTACTTAGAGAAAGGGAAGAAAGAAAGAGCGTTATTCAGTCATCAAGTCTTCATATTAAAGAAAGAAATAAGAACACGCTAGCACACGACGTGGAAATCCTCAAGGTAAGTGAACTTGACACAAGTGAAGATTTTGGTATCTTAGATACGCTATCTTCGGTCTATCCCGTACGCTATCCAATTGACAAGAGAGCTCTTTGACGACGAAGATGGGTGTTTTCTGGTCGTAAATAATGCACTTTGTGTTGTTTCTTTCTGTGTTTCTATTCTGAGGAAGAAAGAATGGATTTAATGTCATTGTCTAGTTTCTATTATCGTATCCCATTCGCGTCTTGGTACCTGAATGACGAGTTTCGAGGAACGATTGAATAAAGGGAATACTTTGCCGATAGAGAAGAAAAGAAGAGAAGTGTGATATCTCGATATAACTTCAAAGAGGTTCATCAACATTATCCATCAGTACGCAGACTACGGAAATTACCCTTGATTATTTAATATCCATCCAATTCCCCCTTCAATCTTTTAAACCTTCATTCACCAGAATACTATCTACATTCAATCGTTTATTTTAACATTCATTACCCTTTTTAGTTATTTTGATTAGAAAATATCCTTGTTAAACATCATCATCCAATCCTTCTACTTTCCACCAGAAACCCTGGACCAAAGCACTTTCACAGGACCCACTAAATCTTATTAGCACCGCTCCACACCAAACCAACCCCAGTCTCACCCATCCATCAAACTTTACTCCTTTGAAATAAAACCACCTTCTTTTCCACCCTTCTGGATTTCGTCCTTTTTACCCACCACCACCACCACATTTACATTCCTTACAACCAGTCTTTCGAGGCACTTACACTCATTCGAGCAGCTTGAAATTCTTCGAAAGAATATATCCTCACGAGTACAGCAGTGCTGCCAATCTTTTAACGCAAATTTCATAAAGAAACTCCCGGTCCAAGCACTCTCTTTCACTTTCTCGAAGAAAGCAACGGAAATTTCACAAGCCCTCTCAACACAAGGAAATTGAAACCCCACATCACCATCAACATCAATCAAAAATGCGTTCTTCAATCGCTCTCGCTTCCCTCTGCGCTGCCTTTGCAGCTGCTTCCCCGCTCGTCAAGAAGGGTCTTGAGATCACCCCTCCCGCTCAAGTCGTCGAGACACACGTTGATGTCGTCACAAACGTGGTCATGGTCACTGTTACTGGAGAGCCAGTCATCGTCACCGCTGGAGCCGAATCTACCCCCGCTCCCGTTATCGTGACTGTCTCTGCCCCAGCTCAATCTAGACCTCACAGATACTCTCAAGCCGCCCCTGCCCCGGCACCAACTACAACTTCCCAAGCTGTCGTTGTCGTCACTGAAACCCAAGCCCCAACTTCCCAAGCTGCCGCCGCCGTTGCTACCACTGAAGCTGCTGCCGCCAAGGTTGTCGAAGTCACCACAAGCTCCGCCGCCCCTGTTGTAGCTGCTACTGAAGCTGCCTCCGCCACCAATGCTCTCACCCCGACTTGTGTCACTGCACACAACAATGCTCGTGCTAGTCATAAAGCTAGCGCCATGACCTGGAATCAAACCCTTGCTGACTACGCCGCTCAAGAGGGTAGCTGTACCAAATTCGCCCATGACTTGTAAGTTTGCTTGCTCTCTCACATATCCAAATATAATGCTAACACAAAACAGGACCGCTGGTGGTGGTGGATATGGACAAAACATCGCTGTTTCCGGAAACTCCGACGCAACTGCTTTTACTACTGAAGCTGCCCTCGCCGATCACATCAAGCAATGGTATGAAGAGGAATCTCTCTTCGGATCCTTATACGGTGTTGCCAGCCCATCTGAGGCCGCTGGTGACTTCTTGCATTTCACTCAAATAGTCTGGCAAGGATCTCACCAAGTTGGATGTGCCGTGCAGACTTGCGGTACTGACAACTCCATCTACCCAGGCATGTACATCTGGTACAGCGTCTGCAATTACTACCCAGCAGGAAACGTCCTTGGTGAATTCGCCACCAACGTTCTCGCTTAAATGATATCATGCCCATTTGCACATAAAGGAGTTCTTGGCGTTTAAGCTCTGTAGCTTAACTTACCTTTCATGTATGAACTTCTATCGAGAGGAGGCTTTTGTTGCCGGCTCTGGGCCGCAACTCCACACCTCCGATACGCATCTAACGACATCATATAAAAAATGGACAGAAATGGATGGATCTCGCGTCTTCCCTGGGTGTTCGACGACCTTCTTGACTTTATGCGTTGCGCCTTTAGATATCCCTTGATAGACTTGGGTTCCTAATTGCTTCAAGTTATTTCGCACGTATCAGCATTCTTCTGCTCATCATTCAGTTCTTGTACATAGTTGAACTTAAACAGGTCCTTGAGATCCTTTTTCCAAAACTTCATTAGCTCCTGATTGTACCTGTGATTGTGCTTTGACTACGATTTGATTGTGATTTGCCATTCCTCTGAGGCATGCCAAGGTGTAAGATGACTGATGGATTTCCTTCAGATCAATGAGGAATCTCGTTAATCTTCACACGCGTTCTTGGGCGTTGATCCGACCTAGTTCAAACGGATCTACAACGATGTGACGATAGATGCATGGTTGAAGTGAGGTGTGATTGAGATTTGGACGGGATGAATAAAGCTTGGCGACAATGAGTCAGTATTCGGTAGTGGCAGCCGCGGGATAAAACGGTCCGTGCCTATATCTGAGCTAATCAAGAGGTAATGGCATACTGACGATAAGGCGATACGCCTAGAAATGTCTCGACTTTTTTCCGTCTTCACACAATTCTAGGTACATGAAGTTAGTTAGGTATCTTTCCGAATTCCAGTAGTGTGTGAACTCTTCTTTCAATGCTTTGATTATCTTTAGACATCTATTTGAGTGTAAGATATCTTAGATTGTATCTGATATTCGTCTGAAACAAAGTCGTCCTTCGAAACCGACAGTTGTGCTATTTGATCAGGATAACGAGGCAGCCGTTAGTAACCTTGAGAATCAACTCGACAACACAGACAGCTCAACTCCACTTCTCGTGCACGCGAATTTCACCTTCCCATTTGAGATCGAATATACAGATTACGGTCCACTTCAAGACCATTAACCTTTTATATTCAAAGATAGACATTTGAGTTCAGAGCATGATGAGTTCAAACATGCGTGGAGTGGGGGAGGCGCAAGGCATAGGACAGGCTTTGAAGGGTATGTTGGGAAAAGCCCCTACGACGGTACCGGAACAGAAGAATGATAAAGTGCAGCTGGTCAACAGAGCCAGTGAAAGCAAGAGTCCATATGTTCGCGCTCATTCTGCGAATCCGGTCGCATGGCAGCTTTGGGGAGATGAAGCAATTGAATTGGCGCGTCGGGAAAATAAATTGTTGTTTGTGAGCATTGGTTACAGCTCCTGTCATTGTAAGTTCTCCCTCCTTTGAAACTCGCCAAATGTACGATCAAGGGCTCATGACATGGGACAAAGGGTGCCATATAATGGAGCGCGAGTCATTCGAAAACGAAGAAGTAGCTGCGAGATTGAATAGCTCATTTATACCCATCAAAGTCGATCGCGAAGAACGTCCGGATATTGATAGGATTTATATGAACTTTGTGCAAGCCACGACTGGGTCTGGAGGATGGCCACTGAATGTCTTTCTGACACCGAGTTTGGAGCCAGTGTTTGGAGGCACATATTGGCGGGGACCGAGTAAGACGACGGATTTCGAAGACCAGGTCGACTTTTTGGGAATTCTGGATAAATTGAGTACAGTTTGGTCAGAACAAGAATCGCGATGTAGACAGGATTCGGCACAAAGTTTGCAACAATTGAAGGATTTCGCTAATGAGGGTACCTTGGGTAACAGACTTGGGGAGGGTGTGGACAACATTGATCTCGAATTACTGGAAGAAGTCACTGAACATTTCGCTAGTAGCTATGATCAGGCGAATGGAGGATTTGGGTCAGCTCCGAAGTTTCCTACCCCTTCGAAAATTGCCTTCTTGCTCCGTTTGGGCCAATTCCCACAAGCTGTAATTGATATTGTTGGGTTTCCTGATTGCCAAAACGCCCAGGAAATCGCTATTACAACTCTTCGCAAAATGGCTCGTGGTGGAATTCATGATCATATTGGAAATGGCTTCGCTAGATATTCTGCCACTGCCGATTGGTCTCTTCCCCACTTCGAAAAAATGCTTTACGATAATGCACAGCTTCTACATCTCTATTTGGATGGCTTCCTTTTATCACGAGACCCGGAGTTTCTAGGAGTCGCATACGATATCGCGAATTATTTGACGACCACTATTTCGCACTCGAAGGGAGGATTTTATTCAAGCGAGGATGCCGATAGTTATTATAAAAATGGTGATTCCGAGAAACGAGAAGGCGCCTATTATGTTTGGACTAAACGAGAATTTGAAAATATTCTTGGCAGCGAACGTGGATTGATACTGTCAGCTTTCTTCAATGTTACTAGTCATGGTAATGTAGCGCAGGAAAATGATCCACATGACGAATTCATGGACCAGAACGTATTGGCCATTTCAAGCACTCCGTCTGCATTAGCAAGTCAATTTGGCATCAAGGAGGCTGAAATTATAAAAGTTATCAAGGAAGGCAAAGCGCAATTAAGAAGACGTCGAGAATCTGACCGGGTAAAGCCGGCTATGGATGATAAAATTGTTGTCAGCTGGAATGGTATTGCGATAGGGGCTTTGGCTAGATTATCCTCCGTTATCAACGGTTTTGATCCTGTCAAGGCTCAAGAGTACCTAAATGCAGCCCTCAAGGCAGCTGCATTTATCAAGGAAAATCTTTATGACGATAAAGCTAAGATTCTCTACCGGATTTGGCGTGAGGGACGAGGTGATACTCAAGGATTTGCGGATGATTATGCATTTTTGATTGAAGGACTTATCGATTTATATGAAACTACTTTTGACGAAAAGTGGCTTCAATGGGCCGATGAACTTCAACGTAAGTAATTCTTCTTCCAATTGACACATATTGATACTAATGATAATCGATAGAATCACAAATAAATCTTTTCTACGACGGGAATGGTACAGGTGCATTCTTTTCAACTACCGCCTCTGCTCCAGACGTGATCCTTCGTCTCAAAGATGCCATGGATTCTTCCGAACCTTCTACAAATGGCACCTCTTCCTCAAATTTGTATCGCCTATCTTCAATTTTCAACGATGAATCTTACGCCAAAAAAGCGAAAGAAACTGTGAAAAGTTTTGAATCCGAAATGTTACAGTATCCGTGGTTGTTCCCTAGTTTTATGCCGGCAATTGTAGCTAGTCACTTGGGTGTTAAAAGTGTGGTGATTCATGACGCAGCTGGTGATACTTCAGGGGGAAGATGGGTTCAAGAATTTGAAAAGAAACCCCGAGGTTCTTTGGGATCGATTATTCGATTGAATTCTTCGGAGGGAAATGGACAGTGGTTGAGAGACCGAAATCCATTGTTGAAGGATGCGGGGAAGAGTGATAAGACTAAGATACTCGTCTGCGAAAATGGGGTATGTAAAGAAGAGGAAGAGCCTATCTTTGTGGATTCAGGCGTCAAGATGGAGGAAAGTCCCTTGGAAAATGTTGGGTTTCGAATGACCGGTTTAAAAGAATCATTACCGGGCTCGGGAGAAAATTTAAATAAGAGTCAAGGGGAAACAGTCCCAAAGGAAAATCTACAGCAAGCAGATCTGGTGGCTAAAATTAGCGTCGCGGATAAAGGAATGGAAAATTAGGTATATGTGAAAAGGAAAATGTGTGCTTAGCTATCATGGCGTCTTTGTTGATAGGGGTTTTAGCGGAGTTTCAAAGATGTGTGGTAGGGTATGGTGTAGCGTGTATACATTGATTTGGATTTCGCTTACTTGCTTGCTTGATTTGATTACTTGTTTGTTTGTTTGTTTGTTTGTGGATGTTCTCCCTGTTTGCTCTTGGTGATGTGACGTGAAGTGAAGTGGTACTTGATGGGTAGTGTAGTTTTCCAATTGAGATGCGAAATGGTGGTAGCTTGCTGGCCTTTTTTGGAATTAATTATCAGAATTCAGAATTGTGGAGGCCCGAGGGGCGAATCTTCATTCGGTCTTAAGCATTGAGATGTGTACTCCAGAATAGGTATGAGTCCGAATTACAATGCTAGAATAGAAGCGGGGAGGGCATCCGAGAGGGAATAAGGGGAATATGTGTAAGTAATCACCTAGGTGATGAGGATGATCCAGCGCTCTTTAATGGTTTGTGGACATCGATTCGATCACGGCGGTCGCTTTGTGGTTTGGGGGTGTGGGTACTTGATGTCTATGTAGTCGAGGTCATCTTGATTCTTGTATGGTTGTTGAATATTTGCAGGATAGCAAGGATGTATTGTTCACGTTGTTCTAGACTCTGGGTTATTGATATACTCTTCTTTTCTTTCTCCATCTCTCTTTTTTGGGGTCGGCTTTCTTTTTGCTCTACTAGAGAGTGTGAGAGAGATAGTCAGAGGGAGGGAGTGGGAGGGAGAGAGAGAGGGGGGGGTGGGAGAGGGAGAGAATAGACCCCGTTTTGTAATATTGAGAAGCGTACTTATTATGTGATCCAAAAGACTTTTCGCAGAAGTCTTTGTGTAGGGGGTTTGAAATGCTTGTGAGGATATTGGTCTATGGAATTGGATATTAGATACATGATATCAGATTTTCTTATAGTCTGTGAATTTTCAGTAAATTCGTGTAATTAGATACTTCTCTGATACTACAATCTTCTTCTTCAGTCACAGGTGTAAACTTGCACCTATTCATAACACAACAAGATAGGTATTTTCAATGTTTTATTGTGGTCAAAACAGAAAATCCTAATGTACATATAACCCTATCGAATCACACGACATTTAAATATTCAGTCCAAAAATATCTCACGTTCCCAGCGTCTCTTATACTCACAACATCTAACAAAATCTAAAAGCTCAAAATTGCATCATAAACCCCCCTCCCCCCCTCACTCACATAAATAGAAAAGTTCGCAATACACCCATCCCAAACTAGCTCTTATTTTCTAGACCGAAATTCCATCCATCCAACTCCTCGCTATTAATCATCCTATCCTCCCTAACCCTATTTTCACAAAACCAAGAATACCAAATATATATGTGTCCAATAAGAGTAAGCTCGCAAGAAACCAGACTCAACATGCATGTTGACCCAGCGAATCAGAAGAAGAAGATGGTGTTTCGAAATGACCCGCACGAGTACCCGGATCCATATTCTCAATCTCCGCAGAACGGTTATTTGTATTCTTATTTTCCGCTTCGCAATCTTTTCTTTCCTCGTCCGTCAGTCCAGCTGTCGCGGAATCGATTTTGCAAAAGGGGATTAGGATACACAGTGCGATACTTGCGCATGTGACCTCGAACCAAAATACGGCTCTGTAACTATCTCGCAAAGTTCCGCTTTTATTCTGCACCACGTTTGCTATGATTTCGGACAGACCTAGGCATACCGCGATGGAGAATTGCATTATGGAATTGATCAGGGCGCCTGCTAGACCCTGTTGAGAGGAAGGTAGAGAAGTAGTGATGAAGATTGTGGTGACGTTGAATGTTATGTCTATGCCAAAAGTTGCACAGGTCATTGCGGTGAATACCCATGCCCAGAATGTTGCATGTATGGGAGCGAGTGCGAATAGTAAGGGGGCAATGATCCAGCATATACCAGAGAATATAATCAGAGCTGTGCCGGGGATGAGATGGAGTATGAAGCCGCCGAATGTCCCGATAAGACATCCGCCAATAGCGAGCGGGATGAACCATGCAACCAGTTGCAGGCTCGAAGCACCTAGTATGTTGGTGCAGTAGAATGTGGCATAAAGAAGAAAGACTCCAAGACTTCCGTATGTGAAAAATAACGCGATGAATAGAGGTTTCATGTTCGGGACGGCAAAGAGTGAATATGGTAGGAGTGGATAACTTGCAACATATCGCTCGACATACATCGCGATTGCGAAAAGAACTATCCCTGACACAAATGTAATAATGATATATGGGGTCTTGAATCCGTGCGGCGCATAAGCGCTATCCGTTATGGCGAATACGAAAAGTATGAAACTGGCTGCTAGAAGCCCTGATCCAAGCCAATCCATCTTAAGGTCATCGCGCTTATCGTTTTCGGATGGAATGCAAAGCATTGCAGAAGCGACACTTATGAAGGACAAAACAGCCCCCACCCAGAAGAACCTATAACGAGTTAATCTAATCCATTAAACAGACATGATTGTACATACCATGCCCATTTAGCATATTCGGCGGTCAGCCCAGCAAAGAAAATGCCGATGAAGAATCCAGCGGCCCCACATGCACCATATATACCTAAGAAGCGGTCAGATATGTATTGGTTTTATCAAGGGGTACTCACTGAAAACGAGATTCTTCCTTGGTCCTGGTCGATATGTTCGACCTAGTAACATCATCCCGGATGGCATAAATGCAGCTGGCCCCAAACCCTGCAAAGCCCGGCATATATCAAGCATATATTGATCTTTCGAGAATCCAGCAATCAAAGACCAGAGCGTGAGCCATGCGAGACCAGCGATATAAACTCGTCTTCCCCCGTATATATCTGCCAGTCTACCGAAGGGTAGCATTACGGATGAAACCATCAGAGAATAAGCTGCTGCTGGCCATGTTGATGAGGACATTGGGATATTGAGATCTTTCATAAGACAGGGAACAATGACGGCAAATCCGCTGACGAAATACTCCTGCACGAAAGGCGTAAGAACGTAACCATTTCTCCCTATTTGATTTTAACATACCGAAAGAACTTGAGAAACACAAGTGGAAAATCTGAGACATCTCATACATCAGCGCTGAAAAGGGACAGTCAGAGTCGAGACACTATCTTCTTATCGGTGGATTTTGACCCTTCAGGTCGTTTGAGAGAAACCCCATTTGAAAGATCAACATCACCCGAAAGATTCAAATGGAACAAATGGAACACAGCAATTCTACATGATAGAAGAGTAAGATAACGTACACAAAACCGATTTCAGTCCATACTGTCTTGAACTGAGGCGGTCTTTGGCGACCTAAGCGCTCGATATCAGATTTTGCTAAATTCGACATGAGAAATATACAAACAGGTCACCGAGCAAAGTACGAGGGGACTATTCTACTTGTACTTTCAAAGTAGGTAGGGTCAAGCAAATTTATTTGGACGAAGAGTCCAATCAGCGATTATAGCGAGCACTCTTGCGCACTCTCGCACATTGTTGGATGGCGGTCCACATATTTCCAATATGCCGTTCAAGCACCCCTCCAAATCCCTCAGGATATTTGCATACTCGACCAGATGGCTGGTATTAGAGAATGTCCGTAAAGCGGATGCAGCGCCTATTCCACACTTGTCGGCGAGACTTCCCCGATCCTTGCCAGCAGATAGTTCAGAAGACACGACCAATAATATGTTTGCACATGCTAGCATGTGCTTTGATGGAGTACTCGGTCATTCTAGACGTAGAAGGACTTGAACTTTAACTGCTGATTTTGAGCTCAGATAGGCAAGATGGAGAAATGCTTGTTGTGATGAATTGTTGAATGATTGGAAGAGATCATTCTGCTAACGAAGATGACGGGGGAGTGGAGAAGGTCCACGAATAAGCACTAAGCTAGCTCAGCCGTTGCCATTTTTACTATATTAACGAAGAACGCCAAATGATAGAAAAGCGGCAAGCCGGCGGTAGAAAAGGGTTAAACGCCCGTCGGCAGTCACTATCTATATGAGTAAGCCGGTTAGCCAATCAACCCATCTTGAACTCATCTCAAACCTGTTAAGCTATCCCAGCGGTCCTTGGATTTTCATCTATAATACTTCCACCAACCTTCTCTTCCATGACAATACAAACAATGAATGAGGTTTCGAGTGTGAACCCAAGAGAAAACACCATTTGAAGCCACGAGGACATGATCGAGCCTGGCTATTGCCAGATCAGCATGCTATGAGAAGCTCGAGCCATTAAGAATCCCACGTATGGAGCACATGGTATTCCTCCGTGGCATCTCCGTATTTATGCAGAATCAGTTTCATACCAAGTGGCGCAAAACAGCCTCTACTTTCAGCTATTTTTGTTCGAGACTGACACTCAAACGGCTGTGCAACCTCAAGGAAGATGCAAAAGTTGGGACGCAAAAGCTTGCTTTTCAGAATATTATGGTATCTGCTGCCCAGGCAAAATAAAATGCCCGAATATATGCACCCGGAAAGATCGCTGGCATTCAAAAAGTGCCGTTATAGAATGAAATATATCAAACAAGTATGTATGCGTGGATACACGTGCCTTCACTCCCGAAATAGTTTCTGGAACAACTCGTCCGAAACCATTACCTACATTGGACAGAACATTCGGCATCGACCTGTTCGCCACAATATTTGACGGGGAAGAGTGGACCGAAGAATACCCTTGACACGCACCTACTGTTGTGGCGGTGAAATGAGCGTTTTCGGTCTCCATCTGCTGCTTGGCTAGACGACAAGTGTCGTGCTGAGATGCCTCAACGGTATTTGAATCTTGAAACCACCCGATCTGTTCCACGCAATGTAAATCAGACACTGCGGCTGAATTTCCAGGCTGCATGTACATCAACGCATAAAATAATGCTGCATCCAGAAACTCTGTGCTGTTCTTTCCTTGGCATCCGACCTCTTGAATTTGAGTTCACTTGATAATACACTTCTCCGCTGCCTCATCCGCTTCACCCCCTCCATAGTACCATTCTTGAGCCTGGGCTTGATTCTTCAACTCCATTTCAAATCCGGAACACATTTTCCCCACTATTCTGAGACCTCGCCTCAGTACAGAACTGGTCTCTTGTAACACTAGGTCGTGTGACCTCTTCAAAGTTTCTTGGTGTTCCCATATTCCCTATCGTGTCTTCAATGGTTGCATTTCTCCATAATAGTAAAGATACAACAGAATCTCTGAGTCTACGTTCTTCTCAAGCACGAAGAACACAGAGACGATGGCAAGACCATGCTCCAACTATTCTAGTGTGTTGAGATTGTCATCGTAACATCTCTCTACTAGCTAGCAATTAAGCTGAGCACGCCAACAAATGTAACAACAAACGAGGAAAATGGCAGACTAAATTCTTACCTCTATCTCTGCTATTTTTGCCCTACAATGACTCTTGGCGATCATAATAAGATATCAGGCTCCCTTTAACGTCTTGAAGCCCTTTAATTATTCTTCTATCTACCCTAGAGTCATGCTAGGCGTTGTTGTCGCTATCACTCCACGCTATACTATCCAAATAATCTCCTCAGATGTATACTTATCGCCCATAGACAAGTTAGAATGCGCTACAAACAGCCGCACGGAAAGCAGGGTAAGCAGAAATAATTTATTTCAGCAGTCTAAAAGTTCTGGATGCACCAGAGCCATGGGAATCGTTGTAAGTAGAAATGATCTGCTTCATCATACTTCAACCACTTGCCATACTAGCTAGCTACAATACTGATAAGGTATAAGCCATCTTGCTCTTATTGAGGACATCGTCCAGCCAGCTTCACGAATTAATCTTAAATTCAAATTTAGAAAATCTCTCTAGATTTCTCCATAGCCAAGTAGCCAATAATAACAGACAATTGAATAGAAGATAAAATAAGATGTAGGATTCTTTGCTCGTGAAACTTCCTCGATGAAAATAGCTTGCGCTAAGGTCTAGATGACGGCAATCCATAGCTCTCCACCACAGTTTAGATTCCGATTGGACTCTATTTCCCAGATGATTCAACATACCAAATAGACATATCATATGTCCTAAATCTCCCCGTAATAAAATAACTTCTTCATTCATTTTCAGAAGATGCAGAAGCTCATATTTGCTGATTCCCTGGGACAAACAATTTGGGTTTAAAACACCGGAGACACGTACGTATATTTGCAAGTTGCAACCCCAACTACGCAAAGCATACTCAAATACTCAACATAAACATCTCAAAACCTATCTCTCCCACTCTACTTCGCCCACCAGTCCCCCAACTCTACGTATACAAATCCAAATCAATCTCATGATCCATCTCCTCCCCCTGCCCCTCCATCTGCTTATCCATCCCCACAAACCCCACATTCATATTCTTCACCTCCTTCTCCACCACCTGTTCCACCTTCATCAACACATACCAATACCCCTCTTTCATATGCTCCTCACATCTCGCATTCCGACTCAAAATCATCACATCCTGTTTCCTCTCCACTCCGTCCTCATCATCCAACGCCCCCGCCTTACTTAAAACATCCACCTCACTCCCCTCAGCAAAAATCCCTTCCGTCTCATCGCGCGGCTCGTACGCGAGGAAGTATCGATGCACTTCTGTGCAAGTTGTTAAAGAGAGATGAGAGAAGCGGTAATAGGTAGTGCATGCTGGGAGTTTAGCCACAGAAGGAGGGAAATAGAGGGTAGCGAGGGAGTCGACGAGGAAAGTGTAGAAGCGTTGGAGATCGGGGGGGAAAGAGGAGGAGAGGGGAAGGGGTTTCCGACAGCAGAAATAGGGTTCGCTAGGTAAGGGAGAGATGATTGTTGTGGAGGAGGGTGCCGCGGTGCGCGTGTTGGGTGGGGGAGAGGGTTTTTGGTAAGCGCCTGCGGAGGGGGGCTTGGGGGTAGAACAGGGCGTGTGTTTGGGGGTTCCTTTGGGAGTGCTTTTTGGAGTGCTCTTTTGGGGTTGGGGTTTGGAAATCCCTCCTTTTGGGGGTGCTTTGGTGATTTTGGATGATTTGAGAGTTGCTTTTGTGGGTTTTAGAATTTCGACATCGACGTCCGCGATGTCTTCTTCGGCTTCTTTACTGGGTTTGAATGTATCATCTCGATCAACTTTTTTCTGGCCCGCTCGTGGCATATTTGCTCCTGGTTGCTTATTTCTGGGTTTGATTGAGAAGTTGAGTATCGTGGTGTACGGAAGAAAATAAAAGTAGATGCTTTTCTTCGAAGATTAAAAAGACCGAAGAATAGTATAAGCTTCGAAATTCTTTGTTGTGTTGTAACTCACTCTAAGACGCATTTCGATTCTCTTTGTTGGTGTAGTCGTCAGTACTTGAAGTTTCCACATTAATGTCTCATGCTGATTCCTTTGTTCTGAAAACTAAACTGATTCAGAATAATGCTAGTAGAATCTTATAAAACTGTTTCATTTCTTTATGTATGGATGAAATCTCAAGCCTCTTCATCGGATAAAGAAATATTTGATAGACATAGCATCACTGTAGAATTCGAATTAATTATTAAGCCCTTGAGATTTGTACATACTACGAAACTCCAATTGTATACAAGAAGCAAAAGTTTATCTCTATCAAATTCTCAATACTCACAAGCATCCCAAAATGCCTTTGCCAAATTCTCTTTCCCAACGCCCCCCTATCCCCACTCCAAGCGAGGGCACCAAAAACACCACCTCGTCAACCCCCAAACTCGACGAAAAAGCAGACGACAAATCTCCTCCTGCCCCAATACCCTCAACCGATCCCGATCGCCGCTTCTCCTCTATCTCCCCCACCACTCTAATCCCCACAAGTACCACTCCCCCCCCAAACCTCACCGCAGAAGCCCTCCTCGCACTAACCTCCCAACCCCTCAGTCACGGCGCAGCCTGGAGCTCTGCTCCTACCCCACGAGCACGATTCCTCCCACAAGCCACCGAAGTAATCTACACCTGCTCTTATGGTGGTGAAGTCTACCCCCAAACTGCTCGCCAAATAGCTAGGGCTAAATGCTGGATATCGAGGCGCAAAAATAGGGAAAACTTCAAGAGAATTGAAGCAAAGGAAGAGCATTTGGCGCAGCAGAGAGAAAGAGAACGATGGTTTAAGCCGGCGAAGAAAATTGAGTACTTGGACGAGGAGGGTGTAAAGCCCTGGGCTATTTTTGAGAAGAAAAAGTGGCATCGATATTGAGTTAGGATACTGGGCGGATCGAGATACATTCTCTTTCTAGGGAGCGAGTGGAAATTAGATAGAAATGAATGAGATTGGAAGATTTCCTTACACTTCGTGTTCACAATATCTTCTCTAGTACCTTTTCGGATTTCAGAGACTGGTCTCGTTGAAGAATTCATAGTTTTTGAAATTAAATATACAATTTGCCATCGTACATAAATTTGACATTCCAGATGGAACACATGATTGAGTGACTATACGTGAAGTGATACAAATATCAAGAACTTGATTTACCAGATTGCAGTATGAGCCGGTGCAAATATCGTTGTGTATAGGTGGCCATGTATATATCCGTGAAGACCCGAACCACCGTTATGAAAATGTGAAAATATCAGCAAGTTTCGCTTGACAACATCTCTGATAGCTTGTAAGAGTTTGGCTGCATTGGATGAAAATAGTAGAATGAAACAGAAAAGGTTGGAAAAGAAAGGAGCGTTGAAGAAATCAACATCCTCGATGTAGATATTACATTCTTCCCTATGCAACAAGATTATGTCTCTATAACTACACCATTTTCTTGAAGTTCTGAAAATGACATCGCTTTCTAATGGTATACCCGACAAATTGTTAGTCAATACCAAAGAATGCACTATCAAATTGACCATGCTCCATTTCGCCTATTTCTCCTCCAACATTTCCATCGTCATCATTTTCAAAGAATAAATCATCAAATACACTCTCGTCGGCTCCGACCATATTATCGAGGTTTGAGTCCATGTCCATGTTATTGTCATTGTTATTATTGTTGTCATTCGTATCACCGCGAGCAGCCATGTTCAGGATATCATCCATTATATCTCCTTTAGAAGTTGTCGTAGTGATGTTTGCGCTATTATGATTATTATTATTATTATTAGAAGCCTCGTTAGAAGGTTGTAAATCGTTCATGTTAAAGTCTTGGGGGTTGCTCCCAAATGTGGAGAGGTCAAACTCGGTATTTTGTGTGTGGTTATTATCTTGACTTTGAGTATTGGTGGCTGCGTCTAGCATTGAAAAATCCATACTTTCGAAGTTGAGAGCTGCGGAATCTGCATTGGCAGCGCTGTCTGGATTATCGAAAAGAGAATCGATTGAAGAATCTTGTCCGCCTCCTGTGGCCGTTTCAGGGGCGTCTGTGGAAGCGGGAAGCGTAGTGTTTATTCCAAGGCCAATTGGTTGGGATTTGTTGTCGTTTGTACTGGGCGGAGATGAAGTCGTGGGTTCTTTCGTCTCTTCCTCATCTCTAATTTCTCTTGCCATTTCATTTTTGATTGGGGTTTCCTCTTCCTTCGCAATTGTTGGCATGGGATCGTTGTCTTGGATCGTCTCTTGCTTTGTTGCTGAAGGTATATCTTCGTATGAGATATGCGGAGGTGGTGTGGGCTCATGTACGACGGGGTTCTCTATGTTTTGGGCAGGGGGGTTCTCTGCCGCAATTCGTTTCGATCGCAATTCCTCTAAATCTCGACCCAGAACTGATTTTGCCCGTATCTGTAGTCTCGAGTCAGTGCTGCACAACTAGAGATTCAAGCATTCAGTCCACTTACAATCTCAGCTTCAAGATCATCCAAAGCTCGGTGGAAATTGTCGGTTATAGATGGAATAGTCGAGTGTAGTCTGATGGCCGAGATGGCCATGGATTTTCCTCCCTCAGCACCTGTGGCACGAAGAGCTTTGCCAGTTTCTATAAGCTGAAAAATATGTTAGATTATGATTCAATGATCGAAAGCCCAGTACATACAATCGCATTGATCTGGATTTGCAGGATCTCCAAAGGAGTTTTGGGTTGTTGTGCTTGAGCCATGGTCAAGAGAGAGTTAGTGTGCTAGCAGGTGGTGTGAAGGTCGGGAGAAGAGTTTTCTAAGAACAAGATTGAATCTATCATAGAGGAAAAAAGAGTCAACCTTCCTGTCCAGAAAAAATACCTGCGTGGTGAATATTGGTAGACTTTTAGATTCCATTTACAATGATGGTTTCATCATACATCGTAGTACCGATGAAAGTCATTGGAGGCTCGGCGAACATTCTTCCGCTGATATCCACTTTAAAGAGCACTGTACCAAGCTTACATAACATTATAAGGCTCATTTTGAGCTTTGCACGGTTTACTAATCAATTGATGCTCAATCATAGCTTTTTGACATACGCCTTGTTCCTGTCGTTCAGCAGGTACGGACCTGTGTAGAGAATAGTTTAAATGAAAATCAAGCATATGCCAATCAGTCAGCCTATCTACATACGCATACACCATTAAGCCAGAATATAGTTGAGTCATGTCTTTCCTTGATGCAATTATCGATGCCTCACCGCATGCAAAGACGTTCAAAAGGCTTGTGCAAACCTACCAACCAGGAGTGATCTTCAAAGTAGGATGGTACAACTGGAGGGGTAAAGCAGCAAAAGAAATGATGGATGAGTAGGTATCATGTGAAGATTTATTGCCCTCAGACCCTGCTGTTGCGATAGGAATGTATTCAATCAATGCAGGTGATATCTCGCTATTGGTTTCATGTTGGAACAGCATGGAGCTATTGACGAAGGTGTTGCTCACAAACCCATGCTGACCTTTTCAATGCTTTTGAGGCGTTAAATCACACCTCCGTGATAAGTAAGGCAATTTCACTCTCACATATTACCAATCATCCAATAGAAGCAAAGAATAGATAGAGGTTAGGTCGTCTTTCGCTCTATAGGAAGTAGCCGAGACAAATCCAAAAGCATTCTTAAACCAAGGTGCTGTACCTGATGAACCTGACAATGACCTTTAAGAGAAATTCCATAGTTGCTTTGTACCTAAAATACTTAATTGGTTAGTTACTCGAATCTGTTAGATGGTCTTTTTAATAATACAACTTCTTATCCGTCTCTACGTAGCTTGTCGGAACTATCAAGAAAATGGGTTATCCGTCGAAACTAGAGCTGTCGGGACGTAAACTTTGGTTAAACCCCTCTGATGAGATTGCAAGATAAGCTTCGATTCCATGTCTGTGTGGTGCTCACTGCGCAATGCTCATGCCTGGGGCCGCACGGAAGTTTAACTTCAAGAAAGATGGGATGATCTGTCCACAAGACGTTGACTAATACCATGTGCCTTGATATCCCTTCCCGTCGGTATAGCATCATCTACTTCCTTGTAGTAACTTTCTCGGACCGCTCCAGCGGGCAGCATTTGAACAGAGTAATGATTCCGTTCCGTGTGTGCTGTGCAACGGGGGGTCTTGCTGGTAGTTTACATACAGACAGTTCATGCACAATATCCTGGCTGTAGGTGATGGCCAATGAAGATTGAAGCCAGGGAGGTAGGAGACGTGTATCTAACAGCCAATCAAAAGATTCCCGTGAATTGATTTGGGGAAAAAGTCGAATGAAGTAATTGTAGAAAGAATCAAGATTTTGGGTAAAAGATGTACGATGTAGAAACAGCCAAGATATTTATAGAAACAGATGTTGTGGAAGTGAATCTATGTCCTGTAGGTAGCTGACTGTACTATGTACCTATATGATAGATGTCCTCAAGGAATTGAGTTCGTATCCTAGCTAGGGAGCTAGAGTAGGTATAGTTCACCAATCGATTGTGAATGATATGTCTGTAAAAATCCGAACCCGCACTATTCATACATACTCACGACATATACTCAATAAAAATAAATACCGTAGCAAGTATATTCCTTATTGACATGTATCTACCTCTCATACTTCAATGGAATCTTGATAGAACTCCAAGCCAAGAACTATTGAGCAGCTGGAGGACTCAATGATACCCATGAGAAGAAATCATGGACGATAATATCCCATCCAACCCCACCATTCAAAATATCCGGAAGAATTTCTAAAGGCGAACCTCTTGATTGAATCAATTGAATTTATCCCAAAGAGTTCACTTGCATTAAAAGGAAGGAATCTCCGTACATAAGCGAAAGAAGCAGACGGAAATTAGCTGTTGAGCAATCAATCACATCAGTACCTAGTAGATAGGTCCTCATATAGGTTATATATCATTGAGCGAGAGAGGAGAGAGAAGATACAAATCTGTCGGCCGAGTGAACCCACAGGAATGAATGGTAGGTAGTAATAAGTACAAACAAAGTATGTGAATATGGATGAACCAAGTTGTCAATGTTATTAGTTTACCTAGTATATCCATGGATTATTATAAGTTAGTATATAACCATACCCAGTCTCGAGACAGTCACAGTTATCCCAAGAGTGAATTGATGATAATCCACAACCTCAGGTACCTACATGTCATCCCTAGTAATATTGAATCTCTTTGGCTTACCCGGACCCTATCTTGTACCTAGTAGCCTTGTCTATTAGTTAGCGTAGAAACTAACAGAAAGAAAGAAGAGCTACAACCTACCGTTTTTACCAGAAAAAGGACCCTCCTCCATTCATCTTGCAGTAAAAGTAATTTGCGCCGAACTTCTACTTTCACCTCCCCCCTCCCCGCCCCAGCTTCTCTTCGTTCAACATCTTTTTTCCTACTGTGTGCAAGAAAAATCATTTGCAGCGTCGTCTCTTTCCATCTCTCCTTTTCAATCTACTGTCAATACAAGGCGTTTGGATCTTCGAGTGGTGTTTGTCTCCTCTCTATTCCTCTCGTCTTTTTTCACGGTCGTGATTGATTAATTTCTTACATATTCATACCTCTCCCAATCTATCATCATCGTCTCATCCTCTTTATTTCTCACTCGGTATTCTGGGATTTGGTCGCAGGAAACCCCTCCTTTATCAATCTCTTACTCTCTGCTACTTCTGCATCGTCTTAAGCTTCATCTTAAACTTCCTCTGTTCACTTGAATTCCAAAGTCCAATTATTCATTCACACAACAAGTGATTAACAACTTGTTGCTTATTTAACTTTCCCATCGATCTATTTCGCAAGTCATCTATCGAATTTTCGAGTCTCACGCGCTTCTTATCGTCAAGTTACACAAGAACATAAATCAGCGCACCTTCGCAACTCAACTTTTTTCGTTCCTTGTATCTTCGATCTCTTTACGATCCTCTCCACGCAATTTCCTACTTTCGATTTCTAAGTCTATCTACTTCCGAGCAAGTTTTTCAAAGAAACCACTTCAAGTACCATCTTTGATCATATTTTACAATGGCAGACAACGGTGCTCCAGGTAGTGCTCAGCTCCCACCACCACCGCAGACTTCTGCTGGTGCGCCAGGCTATGAGAATGGCCACAATAGCCAGGGCAATCCCTCGCATATGCCACCGCCACCACTTCCACCAGTTATCATTCCGCAAAACACAAATCCAATCCCAACTGCTATTACCTCTCCTATGGGCGAGAATGGTGGGGTAATGTCGCCAGACAGCGCCGGTGGATTTGTTCGCCGAGCTGCACCAGAACCAAACAAGCGCGCATTATATGTTGGGGGCCTTGACCCAAGAGTCACTGAAGAAATACTCCGTCAAATTTTTGAGACAACTGGTCATGTTCAAAATGTCAAAATCATTCCTGACAAGAATGTAGGTGCTGTCAGTATCAATCCTTTTCCTTACCGTCATATCCCAAAGATTCGAGCCCTCGGAGCCTACGAAACTTCTTACTAGTGTTTAACAGTTTCAACTCTTTCCTTTTCCATACATTGCACTTGAGTATAAACATCATGCTAATCGAGGTTCAGTCAAAGGGATTCAACTATGGTTTCGTCGAATACGATGATCCTGGAGCAGCTGAGAGAGCCATGCAAACTTTGAATGGAAGACGTGTCCACCAGGCTGTAAGTATCGTTCTATCGGTCCTTCAAGCAGCAAGCTAATTTCATACAGGAAATTCGAGTAAACTGGGCTTACCAATCGAACACATCAAACAAGGAAGATACATCAAACCACTTCCACATCTTTGTTGGAGATCTCTCAAATGAAGTGAATGATGAGGTTCTATTACAGGCTTTCTCTGCCTTTGGATCTGTGTCCGAGGCACGTGTTATGTGGGATATGAAGACAGGAAGATCTAGGGGCTATGGCTTTGCTGCTTTCCGTGAACGTCAGGATGCCGAGAAGGCACTAAGCTCTATGGACGGTGAATGGCTGGGATCCCGAGCTATTCGTTGCAACTGGGCCAACCAGAAGGGCCAGCCATCTATCTCGCAGCAACAAGCCATGTCTGCCATGGGCATGACTCCTACCACGCCTTTTGGTCATCATCACTTCCCAACCCATGGTGTTCAGAGCTATGATATGATTGTTCAACAAACTCCTCAATGGCAAACCACTTGCTATGTTGGAAACTTGACACCGTACACAACACAACAAGATCTTGTCCCATTGTTCCAGAATTTTGGATATGTAGTCGAGACTCGTTTCCAAGCCGATCGAGGCTTTGCTTTTGTAAAGATGGACTCTCATGAGAATGCCGCACTCGCCATTTGTCAACTGAGTGGATACAATGTCAATGGTCGTCCTCTCAAGTGTAGTGTAAGTTTGATTTTTCCCTTTATACCTTTTCTATGCTAACGATTCTCCAGTGGGGCAAGGATAAGGCACCTACCTCAGCAGGTTTCGATGGCTCTCAGCAAAGCTACAGCCCTCAAGCCGGACCAACTCCTGGTGGATTCCCAGGTACACCCAACGCTTATTTCCCACAATACGGTGGAATGCCTCCGCAAGCTGGACCTCAATCAGCTGGACCCATGGCTAATCAGCAGTCTCCCGGCCAGTTCGCTGGTCAACAAGGAGGATATGGTGGTCCTCCAGCTCAATCTCCAGCACAATACAGCAACCAACCCATGGGATATGGTGGCCCTGCCAGTGCTGGAGGATATGGTCGTGGTGCTCAACCAACACCAACCGCGCAGTGGAGTGCACCTGCTACGCAAAGTTACGGAAACGGCTTTGGTGGTTACCAAGGCTAATTTTCTATACGACCGCACGCATTTATGACCTCTTTTGGAGCAACTATTTTCAGGTGTATTTTGCTTTGTCAAGTTCTTATGGTCTTAAGGGGAGCCGGGATATTAAATTTTGGTGGCATAATCTCATTTCCGCATCTGTGCTTTGGTCTCTTATTTGACGGCTAGGCCGAGCAGCATTGAAGTTGCATAGGGCGCTCTATTTCAAGATAATTTTCTTTTGATCCGTAGTTTTCCTATGTTCCCTAGTGTTGGAAAGGTGATTGTTACGTCCATCAAAAAAGTTGTTTTCTTCTCTTTTAGGTTATCTTTGCCTTTGGATTATTTTTCTGCATTTGATTTGTGGTCTCTCGTTCTTCGCCTTTTCTCCTCATGAGTCCACGAATCTACTATAGCGACTACCCCGTTTATATTGTGCCATGACGCTTCTTCTTTTGGGTCAACATTGTCATTATCGATATGGCTGGCAGTTACATAAAATATGTTATACGAAAGATTGCAATGAAAATGATAGGATTGACCTAAGATTTTCAGCAGAATCGAAGGATTTGGTTGGCAGTTAGGAAGCCAAAATGGGATGAGGGCACTGTAGGGTTAGAAACATTCACAGCTACCCATAAAAAGTAATGCTGTCAAACATCAGCAATGAACACTCTAGACTTTCTCTACTCTATATTTCTGATGGTGGAATAGGAAGAGATTGATTTGTGACTCGATAGATAGATCAATAGATCAGTGAAGAGGCCCCAAGGTTGGAATGATCCACCAGGGGGGGTATCATGGTATCTGGATCTTGTAAGGCTGAGATTTGAAAACATTGTATGAGAAAGTTCACATGGGTAGGTGAGATATGATGGTCAAGCAAACTACCTACCTAGTAGGCACTAATACCTAAATAATAGATGAAGAGACGAAGAGATGAATTAAGGAAATTCCTATCTATTAGAGAACCTGGCCCAATGAATGGTTCCTGGCTAATATAAGGTTAAGATCGTTTGATACTAATAAACTCAATAAATTTGAACTATCAAAAATACACACAATTATGGTAAATGCCCCATAAAATTCCCTTACATAAGTCAATGTGGGGTAACCTAAATTGATTGATTTGATACGACGCGGTCCTTCCCAAACACGATTTCCCGTGACGCGAGGAAATGGCAAAACAATTTTCAATTGTTCCATTCCTCACTTACCTATAGCTAGCACCGTACTATATTCACTTATCTACAACGGGAAGAGGTGAGACCAAATGCATTGCCAATAATTCGCACCTTCCTCAAACGATTTTATGCCATTTGGCCGCACCATTCCTCCAGCACTTTCTTCACTTACTAGAAGTCTTTTCGCGCAACGCTGGAGAGCGCATCCTCATTCAACAATCTACAACACCAATGCACCAACTCGAGGAGCTTCATACTCTTCTATCGCAAACGCGATGTTAAAACGAGCGGTCAAAGCCAAGGCCACAGAGCCTCCACCTCCAAATTCCAAAAACGATGCAAAAAAGGCAGCAATTACATCAAATAATTTGACACGAAATGGAAATATTCAAGAGTCATTGAAACCTAAACCTTCGCAGGCAATTGGTGGATTCGTACAACCTCTGAGGCCAGCTTCAGCAAATGGCAAGTCGTTACCCAAGGACAGCCAATCGACCGTGGTATCAAGTGTCGGCGGCTCTCGCATGAGTTCGCTATTCAGTAGGGATGACGCATTTCAAGACACCCAGAATAGCAGCTATGATCTCGGGGAACTCGTGGACGAATTCAGCGAGGACGATGATATAGATTTCGATTACAGTTATACTTTGCCTACGCAACCTCTGTCTACTAATGCTTCCATGGCAGCACCTCCAAAGCCTACCTTTCCAACAATACCCTCGTCCCCATATGCCGACCGATTCAATGCGCAACGTGTCCCAAGTAGTAGCGCGCAGACTTGGTCATCTTCGCCACCTGCAAATAAAGGAACGCCGCCTGGAGCTCTAAAACGAAGAGAGCGAGAGCGAGAACAATTGGCGGCAAAGTATGCCATAGTCGTTGAAGATGACGAGGCACCAAAATCGAAACGGCGAACATTACCATGGATGCAGCAGAATTCAGAACAAGATGAGGTATCACATAAACAAGAACAAGCCGAAGAATCAAGTTCCGAAGGGGTTGGCTCATCTGCTACCCCGGTTTGTCTCAAATGTAAAAAGACCGGTCATTATGTCAACAACTGCCCAACCAATGGAAAGGGAAAGCCAAGTGAGTGGGATTTCAGCCCTCTGCCACATGACAAGAAAGACAAGCATATGCCGTGGAACTCCACCGCAACTAAGATTGCAGAGGAGAGGAGAGCGGTCAAGGAAATGCGAAAGAGAAAAATCGACAAGGCTGAAAAGGCCGCAGCGGAGACCCATGGGCGTACTAAGACTGCTAAATTGGCCCCGGTACATTTGACAGACGAGCAAACTCGGGTCAAGGACCTTGTTGTAGATCAGGGCAAGAGTGTCTTTTTTACTGGTTCTGCGGGTACTGGAAAATCCGTTTTGATGAGATCAATCATCGCTGCTTTGAAAAAGAAGTATGTCCGCGAGGGTGACCGAGTTGCTGTCACAGCTTCTACAGGCTTAGCTGCCTGTAATATCGGGGGCGTGACATTGCACAGTTTTGGGGGTATTGGACTGGGTAAGGAGGATGTACCTACTCTTATAAAGAAAATAAAGAAAAACAACAAAGCTAAGCTTCGATGGATGAGAACTAAGGTTTTAGTCATTGATGAGATCTCTATGGTTGATGGCGATTTGTTCGATAAATTAGAAGAGATTGCCAGAGGAATGCGTAACAATGGTCGACCGTTTGGAGGCATACAACTTGTGATTACAGGAGATTTCTTCCAACTACCTCCTGTTCCAGACTACAACCAAAAAAGTCGAGGCGTCAAATTCGCATTTGACGCTGCTACCTGGGGAACTGCAATTCATCATACAATTGGTTTAACAGAAGTGTTTCGTCAGAAGGATCCTGGTAGGTTGGATCTATTATATCTACTCAATCAAGCTAACATTCTATAGTGTTTGCAAATATGTTAAACGAGATGCGGCTGGGGAAGGTCTCTCAAGACACTATAAAAGCTTTCGTTGAAATGAAACGCGCTATAAATTATGAAGACGACTTGACAGCTACAGAATTGTGCGTATAAGTGCAGTATCAACCCTTTTCATTACTAACTGTCGTTAGATTCCCAACCCGAAATGAGGTCGAGAATTCGAACACATTCAGACTGCGAAATCTACATGGCAAGGCGTACAGGTTTGATGCTGTCGACTCTGGGTCGATTACCGATGAAGGGATGAGGGAGAAACTTCTTTCCAACATGATGGCTCCAAAATCGATTGAGCTGAAGAAGGGAGCTCAAGTCATGCTAATCAAAAATATGGATGATGGTCTAGTAAACGGATCACTTGGAAAAGTTGTCGCTTTTATGAGTGAAAAGTCGTTCGAGATCTACGATGCCAACCCAGATATACTCAACGAAAAAGAACTTTCCGATGCCGAAGAAGAAAACAACCGTCAATCGGATCTCGCAAAGTTCAAACAAACTAACAAGGAGCTACCTATCACTGGCGTCTCCAATCATGGAAGGCTGTTTCCACTGGTACGATTTTCCATTCCAGACGGAACTGTTAGAGACCTTCTTGTTCAGCCAGAGGATTGGAAGATCGAGCTGCCCAACGGAGAGGTTCAGGCGCAGCGCAGCCAGTTACCTCTTATTCTTGCATGGGCACTTTCCATCCACAAAGCACAAGGGCAAACACTGGAGCGTGTCAAGATTGACTTGAAGAGGGTGTTCGAGAACGGTCAAGCTTATGTTGCGTTGAGTCGGGCAACAAGCCAAGCGGGCTTGGAGGTTCAGAATTTTGATCCAAACAAAGTTATGGCTCATCCAAGGGTTGCAGAATTTTACAACAGCTTATATAGCGTCAACAAAGCTTTGGCACACCCAAGAGTTGCCAAAGCAGATCTACCAAGGATACCAACGAAACCCATCAAGCCTTTGCAAGACGATAATTTCTTCGACGAGGACGAGGAAGAGATGGCACGCCAGTTCAGAAGTGGCGGACGTCTATGAGAATCATGATGGTAGATCTTGGGGTGTTGCAGGAGTCACTGGAATTTGCTTAGATTTACTCGATTGGGCTGTGAAGGTTATATGGTAGGCGATCTATGAATAGGGTTTGAACCCGCCAAAACGGGATTGACTTTGCACGGCGCCATTGCTAAGTATGGGATGAAGGGACGAGTACGAGTTATACCCCTCCATCTTCATGTGTATTAAATTTACTTCCGAACAAATCACAAGGACTTCTTGTAAAATAACCAATACAAATCGAATCACCACCATCACCTATGCAACATTTACACTGTGAAGAATGCTCAAGATTTTAATATCGAAAATGTTCTCTCATGTTGTATTACCTACCTAGTACTCACCTATTCTCTATGCTCTACGCCACTATATTGATGGCATGATTGATTGCCCAGTAAGTTCGTTTCGTCTTGTAGGATCTACACCAAGACCTTCCTAAGAAACCTTGAAATTCACCCCGCGCTACCTATCTGTCTATCGATAAGGCGGCGGGGATGATACCTTGAGGCGGCGATTATTATCACTAGCTCTAAAACCCGATATAGTTTTTGGTCTCACCTCGCGCCTCGCTATCACTTACCCTTGTAAACTCCCAACCATCAGAAAGAAAAATTAACAAAGTTGTCAAGTTTGTCAAGTTTGTTTCACGAGAAACACTTTGAGAAACACTTTCTCTTATACCCATTGCACCCATTTCGAATCATTATTCCACCAATAATTCTCTCCATCTTCATTCATTGAGAGCTATTTACCCAAAACTACGCGCTTATACCACCCTCCATCTCTTACTGCATATCGCGAAACCTTCCTCAGCCAGTGGTGAACTGCCAAAGAAACGAAACCCAACATGTCGAACCAATTTATTGGGCTTACCATGTTGGTGACGTTGAGTTCTCCGCCTGGTGCACAATTGCGAGGTATCGTCAGTAGTATTGAACCGGGTAAAAGCTTGACTTTACGAGAAGGTTGGTGCTCACATAACGTTGGCAAACAAATTAATTGCATTAGCTAACACGAAGTTTCTCACAGTTACATGCCCATCTAATGGCAAATATGTCCCTGAGTTTACAATCAATGCGGCAGAAATTACGGAATTGATTGAGGCTCGGAATGAAAATGTCAAGCCGCCCTCTCCGGTCATACAACAGAAGCCAGCGGTTGTACCTGCGTCTGTTGCGAAAAAGTTCGAGGACCCGGCGATTCTGAGCATGGGAAGGAGACCGGGATCGGTAGCTTCTCCTGCAGCATCGGTTCAATCGCATTTCCAATTGGAGAGTGCTTCGATGGAACGCGATGGTTCAGCGCGAACTGTTATTGGTCGTGAGAATAGGCGCAAAGAACAGAATACTTCATCTACCTTACCCGATAGTTTGACAAGTCAGGAAATGCACGATCAGGCGGAGCTGGAGCATGAAGAAGCGGAGATGGAAGAACTCGATACAGAACTAGCTGGATTGTCGGTGGAGCCGGCTTTGGCCAAATCAGGTAGACAGCGAACTCGCAGGAGAAAGAATCAAGGAAAGAAGCCTGTAGAGCGTGTCTTCCAGGAGCCAATCGTTGGCCCTTCGAAAAATGCCCCCGGATCAAAAGGTTGGAGACAAACTCCTTTGCTAGAACCGGTCACTTCATTTCAACCATTTGCAACCTTGAAGAAGTCTCAGAGGAGGGGTAATAGAAATATGGATGAGAATGGATGGGCTACTGAAGAAGCAACCGACGTGCAAGAGATGGGTGATTTTGATTTTGCTGGTAGTTTGGCAAAATTTGACAAGAAATCTGTTTTCAACCAAATGCAGGCAGAGGATGCTATAGCAGAATCAGATCGCCTAGTTGGACACAATCGCTTACCCAAGGCAAAACCAGGAACGTACGGTGGAAAGAATCTTCATCCTACCGAGAATGTTTTGGATTCGCCCAACGGTGCGACAAAGGCTCCCGAACTTTGGAAGAGTGACGCTGATGATACCGACATTCAAGAAATAAGTAGTCAAAGAGGTTCAGGGAGTGGTAGAAATTCTCGTGCACGAAGACCAGAGAGTAAAATAGGCAACCACCACAGACCTATTTCGCGGAAAGGAAGTACTGTTCCAAGCTCCCAGCCATCACGGAATATCTCAGTCGCACCGTCAAAGCCTATGTTATATCTTGTTCCTTCAGATCGTCGATGTGAACCTATCTCGGCGCTTCAGATGCTTAATCTGGAAAATATTGCAGATGCTGAACTTGGCCTCACCGAAGATATGATGACTGAGAATGCAGGTCGTGGTATTGCTGAAGTTGGATTGTCGGCTGTGAACACTGGAGGTCGTGGCTTGACCCAAGGCAAGAAGTCTTCAATTCCAACGGTTATAGTCTTCGCCGGTAACAATAAGAGTGGACTCCGAGCTGTAGCAGCAGGTCGACATCTCCGAAATCACGGTCTTAACGTTGTGCTTTGCGTCCTCGGTCTTGAACGTGATTCTGAACTTTTAGTTGGGCTTAGATCTCAAATCAAAGTTTTCCGCAGTTTTGGTGGTAAAGTTTTTACAAAGACTGAACTTCTTGATTTCATTAAAACATCAGGCGCACCTATCGATCTCATTATAGATGGTCTTCTTGGTCTCACAATGTCGTTCGAAGAATTACGAACAGGTGATCAGGCTGCAGCTTACGAACTCATTGAATGGGCCAACCGAAGTAAAGCATCGGTTCTTGCCATTGATGTTCCTACGGGCATTGATCCCACGAGTGGAAAGGTCAGTGTAATTGATGGACGAAAATTATACATTCACGCGAGATATGTTGTTGCAATGGGAGCACCTAAGAAGGGTTTGTTAGAAGCAATGAGTATGGGTAAGGGAGTTGGTGATGAGGAGAAAGCAGGATTGGGAATTACAAGTGCAAACGCGAAAGCCAGTGGGGAATGGCAACTATTCGTTGCGGATATTGGACTTGGAATGGCAGTTTGGAAGAAAGCTGGTACGAGAGTCAGAAGAGGAGTGGAGTTTGAGGGCAGTTGGGTGTTGGGAATGAGATTTCAAAGTGGTGCTGTAGTTGCATAAATCTCGCGTCGAGTTTGAGATTGAGGTTCATTACTTAGTAAGCTAATTATTACATGGTGTGCGTGGATGGGATAGGATGGGATCAAAAGCATATATTTGGAGTGGAAGTGGAATGGGATTAATAGCATTGCAATGGCGTTCTAGTTGTTGCATATTTCTAGCAGGGGTTTGCTGCTTGGCTAACTGGCTGGTTGGCTTTGGGAGATCAGAAGATGGAAATGAATGAAATGAAATGACAAGGTAGTAATAACTTACTTGGTCTTAGATGAGATGATGATATTATGGAAGAGGGGAAATGGGGATTAGATATAGATAGGGTATCAATATCAATATCTTTGTTTTATCGGTGCAATACATGTGTTATTTTGGTCCTTTCGTTTTGTTTTCGGACTACTAGTAGTGGAAGTTTATCTTTCTGCTACGTGAGATTGATACGCATTAGTTCTGCGATACATATACTGCGATGCAAAGTGAAGGTGTTGAGTTCGTGAGGGATTTGGGTGGTTAGATTGGATTGAGTGGTTTGTATAAATGTTCCGTGTGGAAAGTTCTCATCGAGCTTTAGTTTGGTAAATGCCCCGAACTGCGTTCTGAGTGGAACAACGTACGAAGATGTTGGAGTTGGAGTTAATATATGTGTGTCAGCCAACAGTGAAATACCAACATGCTGGTTTGCAATTAGTACATAGACCTAACTCCCGTTTCATTCACCCATTAATTCATTCATTCACGAAAAGACACTCTTCCCCATCTCTCTTCTCAAACCCCCAAACAATCTTTCCCCAAAACACCCAAAAAAACCTTCCGCAAATATCCCATCCATCCCACCATGTCCTTCTCCTCCATGTTCACCCAATATTTCCTCCCCTCCCCCCTCTTCACTGAAAAGACGTCCCCTCCCAAAAAGGCAAAGTCCTCGTCACCGGCGGCAACCAAGGCGTCGGCTTCGAGCTCATCAAAATGCTCCATCCCACCAACGCCACCATCTACATGGCGAGTCGCTCTTCCTCATCCGGTGCATCCGCCATCTCCGAAGTCACCGCGAGCGATCCCTCCAAAGCGGAAAATCCCATCTTCCTCCCTCTCGACCTCATGGATTTCCACAGCATTCGCGCCGCGGCTGAAACGTTTCAAAAGCGCGAGGATAAACTTGATGTTCTGTGGAATAATGCGGGGATAGGAGGATTACCTACGGGCTCGAAAATGAAACAGGGGATTGAGGGACATATGGGGGTTAATGTGGTGGGGACGTTTTTATTTACGCGCTTGCTGCTGGGGTGTTTGAAGAGGGCGACGAGGGAATGTGAGAAGGATGGGGTGAGGATTGTGTGGATGACGAGTTGGATGGCGGAGGGGAGGAGTCCGGATGGTGGGGTTTGTATGAGGGATTTGGAGAGGGGGGGTACGGGAATGAGTTTGTGGATTATGCGGTTTCGACGGCGGCGGGGAGGAGGTGGGGAGGAGAGGGGATCTTAAGTATATGTTTTTTTGTTCTTTCTCATCATCTCATATAAGATTAATTTCCCCACCTCCTCTTCCATCCCTCCTCCCCCCATCCCTTTCCCCATCCCTCTCCCCCAAACTAACACCCCTCCCTCCCCCCTCAGCTCATCCAAACCCCTGGTAATCTTCAAACCCAAGCCTACCGCACGCTCGCCCCCACCACCAAATTCTCCATCAATCTACTTCTGCACCCCGCCAAACTCGGTGCCGACACTAAACTTTTCGCCGGACTCAGTCCTTCACTAACTTCGGCATATCAAGGCGCGTTTATTGTTCCCTGGGGACGCGTGCAGTCGCGCAATCAGCGCGAGGATATCTATGCTGCGTTGGAGGAGGGGAGGGGAGGGGAAGGAAGTGGTGGGAGTGGTGTGAGAGAGTTATTGGGGAGGGGGGTGTAGGGATGTGAGGGATTTTTCTGAAGAGGGGGTGAGGTGGTGGGGGGGATTGTAGGTATGGTATGGTATGGTATGGTATGGTATGAAGAATGAGAATGAGAATCGAGTTCTTGGGTTATAGGTTGGGGTTTACATCTATCTATCCACTCAACACAATGACAATCATCAATCTTCCAATCATCAATCTTCCAATCATACATTCAACACAACACAACACAATACAACACAATGCAATGCTCACAACCTAACTCAGCTTCCGACTTAATTTGATTTCAATCCACACCACATCATAGCACTCACTCACTCACTAATTAACCCCCATCAATCTGGCTTTATATACATACTGATTATTCATCGCTACGGAGGTATTAAGCTTAATCCCATGATCCTATAATCCAATCGGTCTAATTCAATTAGTCCATTCCAATCCAATGCAATTCGATGCAATTCAATCTAATCCCACACAATGCAATTCCGCACAACGCAACAAAATCTCATCCTTTTACCCATATAATACATCAACCCAGCCTAATCCAAATCCATTCTAATCTCTCTATCTATGTACATCACCACCCCCTCTTCGCGCGAGCGAGCTATTCTTAGGATTTCTGTTTTCGCCTCCTCTTACTCTTACTCTATTAACCATCGTATTCCTATGATCTAGTTTCCTGGATACCTACCTACAAGCATAAATCTCAACGTCAAGTAACCCAATCCCATCCAACCCATCTTAAACCCAACCCATCCATCCATCCATCAATCAGCAACCCAAACCTCCACCCGCCCATCACGACGCACTCGCCCAAATACTATGATTAACTCTCGCGGGCAACTTCCTCCCCTTCAACCTCTGATCAATAAGCCACAGACCGACTACAAATTCATCTCTCTCCAACCTGCCATATCTTCTTTCCTTATCACGTCCCCAATATCCCTTCCCATGAACCAATTCCCAAACCTCCTCCAACACATCTCCACCCAATCTACTCCTCTCCCACAGATCCTTCACCACGATTCCCGGTACCGTATCCACCGCGCTTTCAATTTCCACCATTTCCCCACGATGATCTATCGTGTGTGGAAAAAGACCTTTATTACTAGCCCAGAGAGCTTCATATCTTTTTCTTTCTTTCTCCGTAATTTCATCTCTCCATCTCTTTCGGTTTCCCTCATCATGTTTATTCGGATGTTTCTTAACCAAATGCTTCTTAGCCCTTCTCCGTTCCCCCTCTCCCTCTTCTTCCCTCAATTCTTTCTCCGTTTTCGGTTTCCGCATGGTAGTTTTCATGGTCGGAACTCCATTTGCTGATAAAGTGCTCTGAGGAGGTGTGGGTGTTCTTGAATGCTCGGAATGGAAAAGTTTCTTGAGTCGTCGAGGGGGAGGAGGAGCTGGAGGTTGAATCACTCCGGAGGATATAGAAGGAGTGGAAGCACGTGATGAAGCAAGATATCCGGCCACCATAGCATCGGAAAGGGTTTCGGCAGTCATGCTCGGGGCGTAATTGGACGACTGAAGTCGTTTTTGCTCTGCTATTTTTGCACGCAGGGAGGGAGATTTAGGTTTAGGTTGAGAAGATGCGGATACAAAGGAATCGTCTGAGGATCCATCATCGTCCGCATCGTTATTGTAGGATTGCCTAGACACTGGTGGTCTAGACAGCGGTGTGGGTTTGGAGGATCTACGTGGAGTTTTTGTGGTAGAAGACCGCCTTGGTGATTGAGTGGAAGATTCCAAGACTGGTTCGGTTCTGTCGGCTGTTGTCAATATAGGAGATTGCATTGAACGTGGCTGAGGCGCATGCATGGGAAGGTGTGTTGATTGGTCCTCCGATGCAGAAAGATTAGCAGGTTTGCGTCGTGGGGGTGGTAAAGATGGCTTCTGCGTTGATGTCTTTGAGGATGATTCGATAGACTCCGGAGTATGAGAGGATGTAGGTCGAATAGATTGTAGCGAGGGTTTTACTGACGGTTTCACAGGCAGTGGTCCATGAGAAGAAACTGGCCGGGTGAGTTTTTGTATTGAAGGTTTTGTAGAAAGTTTAGGTGTTGGGCCATGAGAAGAAGCAGGTCGAGTATTGTGTATGACAGGCTTCCGCACTGGAGGTTTCGGAGTTGGTTTTGGACCTTCGGAACCAGTCGTGTGGGAAGAAACGGATGGAGGCTGTACGTCAGAGTTCGAGGTAGGTTTCGAGAGCTCAGACACTGAAGCTTGCGTAGAAGAAGGCCGTGGATGTACCACAGGCTTCGACTTCGACTTCACTTGCTCAGAAATAGTGGCTTGCTCGGGAGCAATTCGAGGTCTTACTAAAGATTCCGAAGCATGAGAAGAAACCGGTCTGGCCAGCCCTGCCGGTTTCAAAACAGGTACAGGCGCATGACTCGAAGCCGGTCTTTCCTGATGCTGTCTATTCACCATCTCATTTCCTCTATTACTCACAATTCCTCCTCCCTTCTTCACTCCCTTATCCGGTCGCTCCCACATCTCCACCAAATTAGACGTAGGAGGGATACTCGATAAATCCACCCTCCTATCCATACTATCAATTGAACTCGCATAACTCTGTCTTCTACTCGGCAATGGACTTGCCTGTTTCCCCATTCCCACTCCCATCCCATAATTTTGCCCTGCATGATTTGGACTACTGTCCCTACTTCTCTTTGCCGCCAAATTAGCCGCCATAAATGCCGCCGAATTATTTTTCGCCTTCAGACTGGTTTCCGATGTACCCGAAAATGGAGGTAATAAATGCCCATTCGGTCTTTGGTTTCGTTTTTGAGGGATTCTCTGTCCTCCCTGATACTCCAGTCCCCCATTAACACTCCCCCCATCCGTTTCACTCTCCCCTGTCCTTTCCCTCCCTACTTTTTGATATCCATATATCTGCTGCCCACCTCCCGTCCCCGCATCCATGACCGAAACCTTAGACGGACTTCTCGCTATCCCTCCTCCATTATTCGGGGACACTCCCCCTCCAACCCTCACCTTCGTAGCAGCCGCCAATGCCCCATCCTTTCCCCCCAAACCATTACCCCCCAATTGTGTTTTCCCCGCAAACTTATTCGGCACCGCCGGCGTCGTCTTGCCCTTCGCATTCGAGAAAGCCAGCGCCGCACCCGTCAACGCCGCATTCTGCACTGCGCCTGTTCCTCTCCCCGTTCCCGTTTCTATTCCCGCTCCTCCTGTATTTATATTTCGAAGCGAATTTGTACTCGGATTATGGTTTCTATTGATCCTCTGCGGAGAAGATGTCGTCGTACTCGAATTTGAATGCAAAGTTGAATCCGATGCCGATGCCGATGCTGATGCTGATGCTGATGCAAAATCCCTAGGGGCAGATGTCGCTGCGGTATCAGAGTGTGAATTCTTCGCACCCGTGGTTTCCGGCCGAGTAATCCTTCCCGGAGTCGTACTACCCGTCCTGCCATCTAAATTCGCGTCTGCCATTGTAGCCATTGTACCAGTAACTGCGAACTCTCCACTGATCTCCTCTCCTATCATATGCAATGCAATGCTAGAATGCATCCTTCATTCGTAAAGCCCGCGACGCAAAAAATTGATGTTTCGAGATCATTGGGACGGATACTGATGCAATGTATTTCGCGGCTCCAGTTTCGTGAATGTTACAATCTGGCAATTTAGATAAGTAGGTAAGTAGGTGGGAATAGGTATGTAAGGCACTCGTATCGATGCCGACCATACGTATTGTAATATTCGCAGTATAGTGGAGTCCTTTGATGATCCCGTCATAAGATCATTGCTTATGAAACCGAATATTCCATCAATTCCATCAATTCCACAGCCATCAGAACCTGACAATCAATTTTAAATATTTATCAATCTTCCTGTAAAAAAAACCTAACAAAGCGAATACAAAAATCCTCCTCATAATCAAATAATCAATCACAGTCGCAATAAACCTTATGCACCCTAATAGGAGATCTAGGTATTAAACTTTCATCCATCCACGTTTGCAGCCATCCGTCCAGCTAATTATTGGTTCCAGGTAGTAACGCTAGGCATGGCCCGCAGCTCAGAGTCTCAGACGCATTGTAGTAGCATGAAAGCATCCCCTAAGCTCAGTAACCAAGCCTAAAAATAGATTAACAATGGCAGGCAGGTTGAAAGAAATAATTCCTTCCATTCCTCACCAATCCAGCCCTATGAAAAAAAAAGAAAACAATTATATCTAAACAATAACAACAATCCATCAAAACTACTTGAAGATATACTGAATCCATCCATTTGTCATTTTTGTAATGATTTTATATTTGATTGGTTGTTAAGTTCACTCTGATGTACATCTCACCTAATCTTCTTCTATATACTACTGGTCCGTATATCTGATTACCGATGTATCCATGATTTGATATAGATGAAGCATTTCATTAGATACAGCATCTTCAGAATCCAAGAATGATTTTCATTCCAAGTTTTTAGGCCCGTCACAATCAAATGGATTTCTGGAACGATAGTATCACTTCTACCATGCTTTCCTTCACGCACGCACGCACGCACGCATGCATGCATCCATTCATTCATTCATTCGCCATGATTCTCATATTTGAGCTGGCATGGTTATTACGAAAGAACCCAAGAAGTATTGTTTGTATCTTCGATTTCTCTGCATATTCTTATATTCTATTTCCTCCCATTCCACCAGGGTAAGTATTGGAGAATTCCAGCCAGTATAATGTCAACCTCATGCCAATGCCCTAACCATCCATCCACCCATCCACCCATCCATCCCTCATCTGAAACCCCAATCCATATATAACTCCAATGTAAGAAAAAGAAAAAGAAAAAAGCCCTCCCCCCAGTCGTAGTGAACGAGCCGTTTCTAAAAGAAAACTCCTTTAAACCGCTCACTCGCTATCGTTGTCGCTATCACAGGCCAATGCATGAAAAGTTCAAATCCCAAACTCCTCCAATGTATTCATAAAATAATCAGTCGTAAAATAAAAGTTATTCATCCGCCACCGCTAATTAACACTCGCATTTGTATTTCGTAATTGGTATGCAGAACCATGCCTTCGGACCCTAGGTGCATAACAAGTTTCATTCTCGCATGTGGCATGAGATAATAGCGGTGGGTCCTTGTCTTTTGGACCTGCATTTCTGCCCGCACAACTAGATTTCGAGAATTCCCATATTCTCATCACTAGGGTTATTAACCTGTCCAAAAAGAAACATCAGACCACTCCGACTTTACCCGCCATCTCGATTCCATTTTTTCTTCCTTTGTGTAAAAGATCTGCTTGAACTGGCTTTCTTCACGATGCCATGTCATACAGGTACTGGAGAATCTTCAACTCCAGTCCATACACATGACATTCGAAAGTCATCTGCAACCGTCGATCTGACAGTCCTTCCCGTCCAGGGAAATTTCAAACCAAAAGCTGCTATTCGATTGTTTGATCAGGTATGTAATATAATGGATAGAAGCCAGTCAATCACAATGCCAAGTGAATTTTTCTAGTCGGAATTCCTCTACCGACTGATGAAATTTTCAATCGAAAGCAAAACACCCAAGATTTCATGTGTCATCGTGCGAACAGCCTATTATCGTGCTCCAGGGTAAAAGTGGGTAAATTGAATAAACTGACGGGGATACACCTGCCCATAGACCGATCGGGGGAATCCGAACATGTGGGACTAGTGTGGGTCGGAACTCGGTATATGAAAAGAGGTGTGTCCGGTATTGGAAGCGTAAGGACCGCTTGGGATCCGTCCGTCGGAACCCATGAATCATTGAATTCGAACCAGTCCAGTGCCACTGAAATAATAAAGTCTTGAGAAGCGAAATCTTGTCCAAGAAGGTGTCGCATGAATTGTGCCAGGTAGATGTGCGATGATATGAATATCTAATTTTGCTTAATAAGTAGTTGCAGTCCATCGAAGAGGAACTCCATCATTTCCAATTTCGTAAGGTTTGCTGGATGCTTGTCTGGGTGGTAGAGCCCATCTTGCTCTTCCTGGTTTGCGGTCGTCCAACTTCCCATTTTTTCTCATGGCCATCTCCATAACTGCAATTCGAATGAAATCACTGTTCTCCCTCATGTCGCGTTGACGTGCAACAGGGCCGGTCGCGACCTCGGCAAAGGCTTCCTCGGAATTCCCTTGTCTGCGCCTATTGAGTCCAGTTGGTGGAGTATCTTTTGATGACTTGGAAACCTTGTATGTTTGCATTTGAATAGATGCTGTGCATTGTGTAGCACTCATTGTTTGGGTAAGAGATGTTGGCACATGAGCATCCGTGGGAGCATTTGTTGTGGGGTTGAGATACCGACGTAGTGCTGGAGTGGGTGCATCAGCCAGCAGAGGTGGCATCCTTTCATCCGTAAATGGGACCTTCGGGTCAATTGACATGATAGATCTTGTAAGAAAATCATCAGGCGTAATCATAGGTGTTGTGAGACTCGAAAATGATTTTGCCGCAGACCTTAAAGCACGCAGTGATGCAGTTAAATTTGATTTAAAGGCGGACTTGCGGCGTGGGGGTTCGACGCCAGTAGTATTTTGTTGATCTTTGGGTGAATCGGATGGTCTTTGAAAGACTCTAAAGTCAAGCTCTTCAACGTCGACATCTGATAAAGGATGGTCGTGCAGAGTGTCCTTGCCCGCAAATGTTGGCTGGTACCTCCTGGTCGGTAGAGATCTTCTCCCTCTTGAACTCGGTGTTAATATTGAACCTGGTGGGGTTGATGCATCACTAAGGGAAGCATCATCCAAAGATGGTACAGACTCGCTCGATGTAGTTCTGCTTGATATGACGGATCCTGGACCATTCTCCGAGCTGTAACAATCGGTCGAATCGGTTTCTTCTGGAGGGCTCAACAATAATTCCATGGGACTCATACCAAATGTTATACTTAGTTCTTTCTCCGATACAGCAGTGTGTTTTAATATGGCATCTACTGTGAGTCTTTGTCTCGATGTACCATGTGTGCGAGCATTCCGACTTGATCTGGGAGGCGGAATGGCTGTAATCGCCAATAAGGCAGCGACCGAGGGAGGAATAGCATCCGGCGAATGGGCATCGTAGGGGCGACGACTCGATCGCACAGAATGATTCTTGGTAGCTTGACGACGATCCTTCCTTGGCTCGAATCTTAAACCATTTTTGAAACTATCGTGGTGGCTTCTTGTAGGTATTACCACTGGCGAAGAGGTAAAAGTGATCGTAGCCTCAGTACCGAAAGTTGACTTTGGCATGATATCTGATCTTTGTTCATAACTGATATGGGAATTTGAGTTGGTAGAAGAAGAAGCCGGAGTTGAAGTCGAAGGTTTCGATTTCGGCTTTTGTGTTGTGAATAATGAGAATGAGGTAGGCATCTTGTTGCTCGCGTGCCCTGAGAGTTACCGCATAAACCAGTTGTGTGTAATTATTACTTGATAGAAACCAAATCTGTCGGGGATTTGAATAATACGTTCAACGAGATTCGTTCTTGGAAAAGCAGAAAGGATTTTGAATGGAAAACAGCTTATAAAATCTTATCGGAAGAGATATCGAGTTGTTTTGCATAATTTCCCAATGGACAATACTGAAAGTCAATGATCGCAGTACTCGGATTGTACAGTGATTCAAGAGCTTAGCATGGTATGGTTGCCGGATAACGGGGGGAGATGAATGTTGATATGATAACACCCAGGGAAATGTTACTACTATATAGTAGTTCTATGGTCGATTTGATAGAAGCAGGAGTGTATTGAATTCAACCTTTTGATCTAAAAAGGTGTATTGGGATGACCACACGGGGAAATGAGAAGGAGATAGGAAGAGGAATGCAGATGTGTGTTTATTAAGCATAAATCAATCGAGAGCGAGTTCAGCTGATTTGAAGTGAATCACTAGATACTTAGGTAGGTACTAAGTACTTTAAAATGAAGGCTAATAAGATACCGGTAGTTCGTAAGTTTGTAACTTGGTAGGAATGACTTTGAGGAAGGGGCCGATACGATAGCCTTATTAAAAGATAAGCTAGGAAGGAGAGAAGGCAGGAAGGCAGGAAGAGAAGGGAGGAGGAGATAAGCGATGATAATAATAATGATGATGAATCTACTTGGCTCCTTTGAGATTCCTAGTGCGTACGAAGTAGATTTGACTTGACTGACTGTTTGACCGAGACTGAGACTGGTTTTGACTGACTGACTGACTGATTGATTGATTGATTGATTGACTGGAGACTTTATTGACAATTGGTATCAGCTTGCAAAGGGAGGGAAACCTGGAGTAATAAACTATCCTCTTG
This sequence comes from Botrytis porri, assembly GCF_014898465.1. Lineage (NCBI taxonomy): Eukaryota > Fungi > Ascomycota > Leotiomycetes > Helotiales > Sclerotiniaceae > Botrytis > Botrytis porri. The sequence continues at coordinate 1,747,477 of NW_024066078.1, forward strand.
TGTTTACTATCTAATGGTCACTAGTATGCAGATCGGATAAGCTTTGGGGCATTGAGAATCGATCCAGTGCGAAAGTACGTCAATTGTTGTCAATGGATCTACCCAATTCAAGGCTTGGAGTCAATCAAAGCTAAGAAGATTGGACCGACCAGATTAGATTAGAAAGTTAAGTCATGGAAAGACATATATATACTCGAGTAAGAGCTTTGGACGTTGCCTTTTCTTGTTGTCTTCTCCAATAATGATAAAGGGAGAGGAAAGGAAAGGAAGATCTCATCTGTTTGTCTGATTATGAATGAAGCAATGGATTATCAACATATGGCTTGTGCTGTGCTGTACTGTGCTGCTGTGCTGTATTGTATTGTATTGTCTTGTTTTGTCTTATATTGTCTGTATTGTCTGTATTGTCTGTATTGTCTGTATTGTCTGTATTGTCTGTATTGTCTGTATTATCTATATTGTCTGTATTGTCTTGTATTGTATTGTATTGTACAGTACTTGCACACTTCCCTCTAGACTTCCTCACTTATTACTGTATTCGATTCTCTTCCGTATCACATAATAATTCGGATAATATGCAAAAGCGACCCTGATCCATTCTTTTTCTACCCATCTTTTTCATACATCCTTGATCGCCTTGAGGAACTTCCTTCGAGAAGGCTTACAAAGGGACTATAGTCTGTAGCTCATTACTTGCCAGGGTCAAGGCAAAAGGATGATGATGCTGTTTTTATTTGGGTATGTGGAGAATCAAGATAAAATCTGTATCAGCTGGATCTGTATCCGTCACAGCGTGTTCGCATTCATACACTTCTTTTTCCTAATATGGTGATTTTTCTTCAACGGTTATGGAGTTCTGTAATCTGCCAATTTATTAAACTTTCCTACATTCGCCTAAGAATTCAAGCAGCATCATGGATCATCATATCATTCAGAATCACATGATTGATTTGTATCATTGTTTTTCCTTGCGTGCGTGTCGTTGGTCGAGTTGATCGTCCTCGTCTTACGGTGATGAGACGACCTTCTCTCTGGATAATCTTCTTCTTCGTTGGCTCAGCTCAACTTGGTTGGTACCTAATATGTTACCTACGAGTCTGCGAGCCTGCTTCCTCGCTACTCCTATACATCGGTACGCACGACGAGGTATGTGATACTAACTGCATCATCATTATTATTCATGAACGCGACCGGAAGTCCGGATACACAACTTGGAGGTGGATGTGTGCATATGGATATGGATATGGATATGGATATGAATCTATTCAATCTCAATCTCAATCAAATCTCAGCCTGTAACCGCTTTGGAGATGTTCATTCACCCTGTTGTATCTGTGTTCGTACCCAAGCCATTTATTGTCCTATCATTTGATTTCCCATGACTGTACTACCGTACAGAATACGCAGAAAAGAGGAGGAGTCAATCTCGCCCTATATCCACCTTCCTGTTGTATGAGCTGAAATGGAATTGAATGCTGTGTTCCCTCAACAACTAATAAATTGCCGGATGGATACCTACCTGGGAACATCATGTACATTGATACATTGGTATACGGAGTATTGGTAACTGACATTGGTGCATCTTGGGACCTTGGGATCTTGGGCGTTTGACCTTTTTTTTTTTCTTTCGTTCAATGTGGTCCTGTGGGTCATGAAATCCTTCATGCTTCATCAAATGCCATCTCTCTGCATTTTGATTGTTTCCTTCCCTATCACAAGAAAACTCTTTGGCCACGTCAGTCAACTGATCCGCTCTGTTGATTTTTTTCGGATCTTTTATTTGTTTCATCATTTTCATGGTTAGGTTGTCGCGCCTGTTGGGCGTGGAGTTTTTTTACTGTCTGCACGATATAATTACCCGAAATTGAAATTCAACAAAAGGTCAATCATCAATCAAACATTTCCGACCAGAGGTCCTTTTTTCTTGATAGGTTTTATGTTTTTTTTGTTTGTTTTTGGGGGGGGGGGGGGGGAGATATGGTCTGATTTTGGAAAGATATCTTTCCTTGCCCTTGTTTGTATTTGATTGAAAATTTTAAAGCAGCTTCCAAGGTTGTGCAGTTACATGATCATATCATAGTTAAGAAAGTCATAATTAACCCTTGTAGTCCCAAGGATAAAGATGCTGATTTTCCGGCATCCTGTACGGGGAAACTTTAGATTCTCCACATCTCATACAAATTCGACTGAGGAATCAGGATAGGCTCAGGAGTCAGAACTCACAAATACAATCCTGTCGCATGCTTTTCATTTCCTACAAGATACAAACCCACAAACCCACAAACATGCAAACATGCAAAAACCAAGGGTCTTTTGAAAAAGGCTTAAGTTGGGATCAGCAGAGCTTTCTGACTCACTTCCCCATGCATTACCCTTGAAGAACTCCGAGCAATCCAAGCAATCAAAAATGTTCTGCTTACAACAAATTGCATGTCAGACTTTTACACTTTTTCCCCACGATATCACATTCATACTTCCCGTCCCAAAACGCCAAACAGCTGAAGAGGCTCCTGCAAGTGTATGCTTAGGGAATCCTGTTATCAACAAGATATGATAGGATAGAAAATGTCCAGGACGATCCACTTTCCAGGTACCAAGGAAGTTCGAACTTCCTCATTTGTTCTCGAAGAAGCATGACATGCTCAAAATTATCTTCGCATCTCGCCTCGTCGGCACTGTTATGTGCAAATCGACGATCGTTGCATTTCTGCCCAGGTGTGATGGTCAAATATGCCCAGAAGAACGTGATAGCTCATTTTCTGGGTCGCACCAGAAACCTCTCTGGTTACATTCCGCAGTCCGCATCTCCAATCTCTATACAGGATCAAGAAGGGATGGCAATTGGCAGATAAGACATTTCACGATCGTGTCGGTACTGACATGCCAAGATTCTCGCATTGCTTATCTCGTGGATCGGCTAGGACCGACATAGTGCGAGAATCTGGGGTTTGAAAAGGTCCTCGTGAACTGGTCGGCTTACCACTTGAAGAAATGGGGGCTGGTTGTAATGATTAGGCTATGTGCAGTTTCGTACCACCAAACAGAGTTGTGTGAAGGTTGGGGCTTAGAGCAGGCAGGTGAACAATTGGCATTGAAGAATATCCTCGTGATGATATTTCACGTGATATACGAGGTCTTTGGGATGAGCTCTCATGTCTTTATTCAAAAGTCTTGATCCATCTCCCGATCTTGTTCATACCTAGATGTAAGATCTCAAGGTATGTTAGATACCACGAGGATAGTAATACAAAAATCGTAGCATGGGTTAGCAATAATATAACTACTGAATAATTCGAACAATTCCATCTCAGATCTACAGACTCTACTCAAAGAGCCGGAGAATTCGTTGTAAAGGGCACCGCGTATAAGTATCTAAATCCTTGCTCTTCCCTTACTCTTCAAAAGGACATATGTAATCATGTCTATAGAATGAGATGTGAAAGAAATATTCAACTTCTAGAGGAGTGCTTTCCAATGTGGATATGCCTGCTAGGCATACAGTATCGGCTGAAAGATTCAAGGAATTGTGGAGGTAGATACTGTCGTGTTTTTGAGTTTTAAGTTTGAACTTATTGGGAGGTTCTTGGACATGGTAGCTAGCTGGCTCGATTGAGAAGACTACTTTTTCTTCTGAGAGGATATAAAGGCTAGTAAATAGTATTGTATGAGAGGATGTATACATTTCTACACTCTATACTCTATCGTATGCAACACCCTCTCCAAATTTTCCTTCTCTCATCTCTACGATGAGCACGCCCGAGTAGAATTAATCCCATACGTCGCATTTGCACTTGGCGAAAAATCCATCAAAAGCTGCACCATATAGCACCCCGCCCCCAAATCCACCGCCGTCTCAAACCCACGACTTCGCGCAATCCCCTTGAGCGTATACGTAGTATCATTATCAGCACTCCCACTATAGATATTCCACCCCGCGACATGCGTCGCGCCATTCCAACTCATGTACGCGGTTCCGTTCTGCAAAACTAGAAGCTGCGGCGCGGTCTTGGGCTCACCGTACCAAGATGCTTTTTGGGCCTGGTAAGTGGCGACCTCGTTGTCGGCACCGAAAGTGGCTTGCCACTTGAAGGCTGTTTGGTTGAGGCCTGGTCCGGCTTGCCATTCTCGGAGAATGGGGAGTTGGCCGTAGGACATGAAGCGGCTGGTGGCGTTTTGATGGTTGGGGAGGTAGTGGGAGGAGCTCCAGGAGTCGCTGAAGAGGGAGGTGGATTCGTTGTAGGTGTTTAGGGAGAGGGGGCTGTAGGTTTTGCTCGCGGGGTGTTCGAGGTAAAACTCGTGGCGGACGGGTGGGTGCGGTGTTTTGAGCATTTCCCCCGGTGGTACCGGCGTAGTCGTGGTTGCCAAAGTTGGAGAACATGGTGAAGTTTTCTTCGAAATCGGGGACGCGAGTGTGGTATTGCCAGCTCTGTGATTGAGACGAATTAGTGGGTGGTTGAGTAAAAGTAAGTGAGTTTGGACTTACAAAGGTAGCTTCTTCTGGGACAGCACCAAAATCTCTACCATAGATACCATTGTAATTCCACCATAAATATCATTGTAGTTCCACACAATATCACCACTCGATCGATCAATCGCAAAAACATCCTAAGTATGTCTTCCATTGACTAAAAGCTTATCCGTACCGTCGGGAGAAACAGAATTATTATAAACATAATCCCACGCAACGCTTTCATAAGCCGCCATATCCGTCAACGGCAACTGCGACGCATTCAAAGGAATATGATCTAGCGCGCTCCATTTCCAAATCGACTCCGAAGTCGCGATATCAATCTCATGAATCTGAACATCGAGATATCCATCAGCAGAACCATTCACAGAGCTCAAATCCATCTGCGTAAGATTGTACACCGTCGCTAACAACGTCCCCCACGGCGTCAAATACTGTTCATTAAAATCGATATCGCAATCATGCGGCACGTCCTCTTAAACTCGGATCCCCAAATTAGGACACACAACCGCAACAGGCTCATAATGTTAATCGAGAATCGTCAGGTTTCCATACCCGATACTCGCATTTTGACCCTCCAACACATAGCCATTCCAATACGTCAAGTAATCCGATCCATTCAGCGACTAGGGCTGCATATTGGAATACTATACCGGGCCCAATGGATCGGAATTCGGTCCCTGCCATATGAAATCGCCCCGGCGGGACATGAGGAGGGGCGTGGTATCTTTTGTTGCATTTGCCCTGGCGAAATTCACGGGGGTGAGCGCGATGGAGCCGGGCTCTAGGGATTCGGCGTTCCAGAGGATTTCGAAAACAGGGGGGTGTGCGTCGGGGAGGGGTTGGTAGATGTGCCATGGTCAGGTGGCATCGTCGGTTGAGTTATCGAAGAGAATGGATGGGCGACTGGTTAGGGGAGGGATGGGTGCAGGTGCATTGTTGTAGGTTGCTGATGTGAGGGAGAAGATGGCGAGGATGGAAAAAGTAGCGAGGGCCATGATGTTTGGGAGATGAGACGGGCTAGGGGACTTGGCGTCCTGGGGAGGTTATATACTCTTATGTGTGGGTGTAAGTTGCCGGGGCTTCTCGAGGAGGGGGACTTGAACGCGTAGGTGTAATCTGGATTAGTTGAGATGGATATACCTCTCTTTCATGCGGGCTTTACCCATAAACATGGGTGCTTATGCTTTGCTTGGAGTCAGATCGTAATATAGTATATCCTACCAACAAACCAACCTCTCACCGAAACCCAACTCGGGAGAAACCTCTTCCATCCAATGATTTTCCTCACTCCCTACAGTAATCCACACGCTTCGCATTTATCTCCATCATCCATAATTCATTTTCCCTCTCAACAATATCCAGATACTTTTATAGCTTACAGATTCCGGAACTGAAATACCGCGGTATCCTTCTCAATTTTAACATCAGAGATTATCCAGGATTTTCCTAAATCTTACTAGCACCAACTCAAACTCAAGTATTTCCGTTTACTTCAAGCTGGATTGGCGTTTTTTTGATTGGCATCATATTAATGTATATAATGTTTGTCTACATACAAAGAAGTTCGTCGCGACCGAATAGATACTTGATGCGATGAATATTGATTGATGGTCGTGGGCGAGGTGGACTTGTGGACCCGCTAATTCTCTCGCGTATTTGTCTCGTTTCGTTTCGTTTCGTTTCGAGGAGATGTATGTACCGTGTTGATGCCGGTAGTGAAAGCTTGTAGGAATGTATACGGATACGGATATATATATTTTCCACTTGTTTGTAAGCTTTTTAGAGGGTTTAGAGTTCGGAGTTATATTTGGGGGGGGGGGGGGTTCGGAGATTGTAGTTGGGATTTTAAGACGTCGTGTTGGATTCGGGTGGTAGAGGGATGGGTGGATGCTTCAGTGGCGAAGGAAGGGAAGTAAGCTTTGGGTTAAAGGGGAGAAGGGCTGGGATTCTTTTGGAGATGATGTGAAGTGCTTGCTCATTCCGTTTTTTTGTCTTTTTTTTTTTTAATTACACACACTTTATCTGTTGATGTTTAGATTGATTGTAATAGGATATATATTTTATGCATTCACAAATACACCTTAATGGCATCGACGACTTAATTCGGGATTTCATCATAGATATCAGTTTATTTCTTCCATGTCATGCTGTGAAGTTTTGAACGATATATATACCTTGGTATATACGACACTCTTTTCCTGGAAAAATAAACATACCGCAGCCGAATTCACATAACGTATAACGTCTCCATGTGTTTTGTAAAGCACATTAACAGACACGGACACTGAAGGGTATCGAGTTGCAAAAATTTATATTTTACTTTGTATTTTTAATATAATGTAGACAATAGAATAATGATTTTACTCATCTCTCTCTCAATGGAAAGGCACACTTACACTGCACGCATCTATGAAACCGAACTGCGAGGTGTTTTCACGAGAATGATGAGGTGAATGCACTTCCTAGGAACCGGTAAAGTACGAAGGATCGCGATGAGATCTGGTATTATATTGAACCTAACAGGATTCGATCCTTGAATACCGTCGCCGAAGAAAAAGAAGAAGATCGAGTGTTTGACGCATGCATAGTAAAAAAATCATTTTCATCCTCAGGAACCTTTGTATTATATTGCATTAGCAGCCCGCCATGATCTCATTCAGCTACGAAGTGAGAACTTTGATTTTGAAGTGAATGTGATGGAAATAGATATGAGATATCTGATCTTGGTATTTGGAATAACTTCCCAAGAATACTAGTCTAGAAAGCTTAACTCGACGTAACTATACTGCTCCTTCCTCAGGATACAGATACAAATGTCTTAGTTTAGAAATAGTACAGCAAGTATCCATTTAACTCTATCACTAGGTAGTCTTCTTGAATCTTTCATTCAACCGTGAGTTCCGACACGTATTTTGTACACCTGTAGATTAACCCATATTTTTTGTGCCACATTGAGAAGAATTTTTCAATCAAGTGTATGACAAAGTAGCAGGTTGCAAGCTCATACTAATAAGAAGAGCAGATACGGATATTGAGTCGAGAAGCTGTACTGTGCTTCTGATAGGGATCATAGTGAGTGGTATAGCCATTTCATGAGTACCGGTTGGCACCCAAGGCCTAGGACTATATCTATGTACAGAAGGCCATGCGCAAAGTACGACAAAGTTCACGTGACAACCTGTCAATTTCGCGCTTAGCTAGGCAACCGTAAGCTTTTGAGTATCGAAAAGGTCTTCTTAAGCATCAGCTTTCAATCACTTCAGATTCAATTATTCTCAACATCATGAATCATGTCTTCCAGTCAACAAAACAGAAACAAAAAGCCTGACGCTGAGGCTATAGCTGATGATGAACGTCAATATGCTCATAGCACCATTAGTAAAGAGGAGCTTAACGACAAGTAAGTCGAACAATTCAATTCAATCTAGATATGATCAAAATCTAATAGAAAATAAGATATCCAAATCGTCCTCATAATCATGGAAAAACATTAGCATTCCATGAATTGTTTCAATCACTCTTCGATCCTCTTGAAGCCAACAAGAATAAAAAGCCAGGTCCAGCGACTGCGCGCAAAAAATTAGGACCACATGGACCTAACAATCTTTCTCCTAATGAAATACGAAGAAACATTATCATCCGATTTATGTCGCGATGGCGCGACCAAGTAGGCGATGATTTCTTTCCCGCTTTACGCTTGATCATCCCGGAGAAAGATCGCGATAGAGCTATGTATGGACTAAAAGAAGCTTCGCTTGCCAAACTCATTATCAAGCTTTTGAATCTGTCTAAAGATTCGGATGATGGGTATAATCTTATGAATTGGAAACTTCCGGCGCGAGGTCCTCCGAGTGCCAATTCGGGGGATTTTCCGGGTAGGTGTTATGAGGTTTTTAGCAAAGAGACCAATGAGACAGAAGGTGGGAAATATGAGTATTGGGGAAGTTAATGAGATGCTTGACAAACTTGCTTTGGCGCAAAAAGAAGGAAATCAATTGCCGATTTTTCGGGAATTTTATCAGAGGATGAATCCGGCTGAGTTGGTTTGGTTAATTCGAATGATCCTTCGACAGATGAAAATTGGAGCTTCGGAAAAGACGTTTCTTAATGTAAGTCGGTGTCAAATGCTTCTATTATTTTACTAATTTATTTTCTATAGCTTTGGCATCCAGATGGAGAGGCGCTTTTTAATGTCTCTTCTAGTCTCCGTAGAGTTTGTTGGGAACTCACAGATCCTAATGTTACTTTAAAAGCTGACGAGACAGGTGTCGAATTGGGATCGTGCTTTCAACCTCAACTTGCACAATTTATGGCACCTTCATTTGATAAAATGGTTGAAAAAATGTGTCCTCAAGATACCAAGGGCAAGAATAACGAGATTGAATTTTGGATTGAAGAGAAATTAGACGGCGAAAGAATCCAAATGCACATGGAAGAAAATGATGATGTGCCAGGAGGTCGCCGATTCACATGGTGGTCTCGAAAAGGCAAAGATTATACATATCTCTATGGAAATAGCTTCGAAGACGATAATGCAGCACTAACAAGACATATGAAAAAGGCTTTCGATCCAAGAGTAACAAGTATTATATTAGATGGAGAGATGATCACATGGGATCCCATTACGAATAAGATAGTGGCATTTGGTACTTTGAAGACAGCCGCGATATCAGGAGGGAAAGATCCATTCTCGGCTACAGCTGCTAGGCCAGTATTCAAAGTCTTCGACTGCTTGTACTTGAATGGTGATAATATCACAAAACACACTTTGAGGGATAGGCGAAACGCATTGGAGGCAGCGGTTCACAACGTTGAAGGACGAATTGAAAAACATGATTTCAAGCCCGCCAAATCAGCTTCTGAAATTGATCCTGCTTTGCGGAAAATCGTGGCTGAGGGCTCTGAAGGACTGGTTTTGAAGAATCCACGCTCAATGTATCGACTAAACAGTCGAAATGATGATTGGATGAAAGTCAAGCCTGAATACATGACTGGATTTGGAGAATCTTTGGATTGTATAATCATTGGTGGATATTATGGATCAGGTCATCGGGGAGGAAATTTATCATCATTCCTATGCGGTTTGCGTGTTAACGAGAAACAAATCAAAACTGGTATGATTGCTCCCCTTTCTCCAATCGACAAACAAAAACTAAATCACAGAACAGGAGCAAATCCCATGAAATGTTTTTCTTTCTTCAGAGTTGGCGGTGGATTTAATGCAGATGACTATGCCGCTATCCGTCATCAAACCGACGGAAAATGGCACAAATGGGACATCAAATCCCCACCTACAGAATTCATAGAACTAGCCGGCTCTCATCAAGAGAAAGAACGACCAGATGTATGGATCAAAGCAGATGATTCCATCGTTGTAGAAGTCAAAGCTGCATCAGTAGGCATATCCGACTCTTTCCGCACGAATTACACATTACGATTTCCGCGTTTCAAGCGGTTACGTCCAGATAAAGATTGGAAGAGTGCACTTTCAATTGAAGAATTCATGGAGCTAAAAGCTAAAGTTGAGGAGGGGAAAGAAGACGAATTCAAAGTCGATAAGAAGAAAAGAAGTTCGAAGCGAGTCAAGAGAGAACATATTATCGCCGGCACAGAAAATGTCGGGAAAACAGAATACGTGGGGCCAAACACGGATGTATTTAAAGGACTCAGTTTCTGCGTGTTAAGCGAGATGATTCATCCTTATAAGAAATCTAAAGTGGAAATTGAAAAAATCATCAAGGAAAATGGTGGAAATATCTTTCAATCTCCTACCGCAAAAGAAGACATAATCGTCATAGCCGATAAACGCGTTGTTAAAGTCGCCGCTCTGATGAACGCCAAGAAAACTAGTATCGTAAAACCACAATGGGTGTTACACGCCGTTACGCAAAGAGAATCAGATGCCACACAGGGGAGAACATCTCGATTTATAATCCCCTTCGAGATGATGCACATGCTATACTGCAGGGACGAAGACAAAGAGGAAATCGAGGCAAACTCAGATGAACACGGTGATCCATATTACCGGGACGTGGGACCTTTGGAATACCAAGGAATCATAGAAAACATAGCTAGAGTCGAAGATAAAACTCCCACGCAATATCTACAAGATATGCTGGTGAAACAAGGCATCGATATGACGGAATTCAAGGGGAGTATGTTTTGGGGCTGCAAGGCAATTTTTGTAGTTGGGGAATTAATGACGTTCGATATGGATATGGATGTGCGGATCGAATTTGAACATTTCCGGATTGCGAGCGGGAAGATTGTAGAGGGAGAGGAAGTCGATGTCGATATCGATATCAAAAGAAAAGTTATGGAAGAAGGCATTACGCATATTTTCTTTTCAGACGATAAACAAGAGCGGCGACTAGGGGAAATAAAAAAAGAACTTGGTGCTTGCTCACCGTTTCTTCTGAGCTGGAGATGGATTCGTGATTCTTGGAAAAATGAGAAGAAAGTGGATGAGGGCCCGTATTTGGTTTAAGTGGTTTGTGGATTGGTTTGATATGAGTTAGGGGTTGGTGGGATTTTTGATTGGGGGGGGGGGTTATTTATATCTGGAGTTGGGAAAAGTCGAAGAAGATACCGGGATTTGGATTTGAATTTGGATTCGGGAATGCTAATAGGGGGTCTTGCGTTCATTGCATACTAAACGAATTATTGGACTGTTAAAGTATAATGAATATCATGAATACATCATCATATAATTTATACAACCCATCCCATCCCATTCTATTCTATTCCATCAAAATTTGAAACTGAGAAAATAGTATTATTGAAAATATCTCAATATTTAGTGCACTATAATATTATCCGTACTCGAAAAATCGATCAAGTATCTACTATAACATCAAACATCCAAGTTCACATCTACCACATATGTAATCTTACAACGGACATCAGGATTCAGGAGTACAAGACAAGACGGGATCAAAAGGAGATACTGCATATAACATATAAAGATCGCAATTTCGCAAAGGGGAAGTACAGACGTACAAAAAAAGAAAGGGAGAGCGGATATTAAGGTCAGAAGAATACACATCCACATATCCCCCCCTCCCTTTTCTGAGGAGAAGCTCTCCGGAATACCTACTTACCTGTTTATCTACCCCAGTAATAAGCGAGGGAATCAAAGCAAGCCCATATATCCTATTTCAAAAAGAGAACGGCAAAGAGAGCTCAGGAGAATATCATACCTAGGTACATAATGGATATGATCTTACAGATATACATAGTGCATACATATGCATAATACTGACACGCGAGACATTCATATAGGTATCGAAAAGCAAGCCTCCCCAATACGAGGGAAAAAAACCCTCGAATACTTCAGTTGTACTCTACATTCACATTCACATTCGCATTCACACTAAACCCATCTCCAAACGAACGTTCATGTGATGTCTCGTTTCATATTTGATATTTAACTACATGACAAGACCTCTGTATTCATATCCACTCATCTCATAGAATATGTGTGAATCATGGAAAAACGCCTGATACATCCCCCAGTCCCAACCATCCATCCAAGCCAAGGCCATTCCACTCATCTCTCACTTATCCATCCCTTCCTTTTACTCCTACATATCCCCTCCCAGACCGATTACAAAAAGAGAATGTTGCTGAAAAGAAAGCACAAGATGGTATGTTGGAAAGACAAAATCAGTAGAAGAGAAAAAATAGGCCGTTCCAATCATACACGAAGCATGATAGTCGTACCAGAAAAATATCCTATGCTTGCCTGAAAGAAAAAAAAGTACAAGAAATGAAATCTGTCTAGGCCAATTGAAACCGTTAACGACAAGAAAGTAAAGACTTATAATCCAATTGAAGAAACCCAGGAACGCCGACCGCCTTTTGTGCTTAACACGTGTTGTTCGCTTAAAAAGCATCTTCATCAGTCCAATTAGCTTCACTTCCAGAAACAATTCGTGTGCACAATCGATCGTTACTAAGAACTTGCCCAGCAGGTCCTTTGTAAAGTGAATATCCCTTTTTCTTCATCATACTACTATTTATAGTAGCACTGCCACGAAATGGGGGAGCTTCATCATCTGGAGTATATCGGTTTGCTCTGGCGGCTCGAAGTTTCGCAAAATAATCTTCATTCGAGTCTTCTTCTGGTTCAGTCTCAGATACATCTCCATAAGTTTCCCAGTTCTCAGAGCCAGAGCCAGTATTTGCAGAGCTAGATGTAGTAGAAAGTTGACGACTGCTAGAAGGTGGCGCAGATCCATAAGTTAACGATTGGCCGAAATTTGATCGCATTGATGCTCTCAAGTCCTGATACGACTGAGGTCTTTCCTTAGCTTTTGGTGGTGGTGCTTCGAAAACATCATCGGGAGAGACTGGTCGGACGCTACCAGTTGAAGAATTGAAGCTCTCATCACGATGATAGTATACTTGAGTTGGAGGAGCCGAAGGTGGTGGTTCAAATAGCTCACGCATCTTTGGGGGTGGAGCTCTTGCCGGTGGTGGACCCATCTTGCCTCGGATAGTGCTAGTCGCTTGTCTTGATTCAGGACGCATAGATCCAGTTCGTCGATCGCGCTCTGGAGAGTTGGGAAGCTTAAGACTTGACAAAGGTATACGATTTGGGAGCCTAGAAGGTGACTTTATACCACTCGCTGCGGATACTGAAGCGGAAGATTGGTGTCTCTTGATTGTTCCTCCTGCGGTGGGTGTCTTGGCACCAGATCTATTTGGTGGAGCAGGTCTTGGTGCGCTGTTGGAACGACCCAATGTTCCAGCTTTGACAACAGTTTTTGGAGGGGGCTTCATGGTACTTGGAGGTGGTCCTGCTGGTGTTTTTGAACGTGGTCCTGGAGCAGGTTTGGCCTCAGAAACCTCCAATTCATCAAGGTATCGTTCACCGTGTACCATAAAAGGACGACCATATTCTTCCTCCCATTCCTCTAGAACAGTTCTCAATTTTGCTGCAATCTTTGGTAAGTCTTTAGCGATTCTCTTTCTCATCTTTTCCTCACGCAATAAACGTGTTGGGTCACGCTTTTCGCCCTTTTGGCCACGCATCATCAAACGACTTGCATCTTGTGACGATGCTTGAAGATCATCTCTGTCTTTGACAAGTGATCGATGTTCCTCGATGAGAGCTAAAGTGGGTGCGCGTTGTTCTTTAAGGACCTCAAGACGGCCAATTTCCTGTTCGTGAGCCTCCAAAAGAGCATCACTGTACACATCTGAAAATGCGGGAGTGAACTCGAGCATCTCTTCCTCAGAAAAGAACAGACCATCCCACAGCTCTTGTAATTTGTATCGGGCATCCTCAACAAATAGATGTAGATTTTGTCTCTTGAGCTCATTCAATCTTGATAATTCATCTTCGAATTCGTTGATCTGTCGTAGGCCAAATCCTCGGTTGCCATTCAAAAATCGTTTCTGTTCAAACTCATCGATGCCAAGCTTTGCCCACAAAGCCTCGACGGTAGTACGTAGATCTCTCAAGCGCTTCTCTCGACTCTTCTTCTCATCTACCAATTTGCTTTGCTTCATGCGCAATCTGGAGATATCATCTTCGTGTAAACCAAGTTGCTCTGGCGCATCGCGATAGTATTTAACAATTGCGCTGTCGGTCTGAGCCTGTGGCGTGCCAAGTTCAGCCCATAGTTGAATGATGTTCTCCGCAGTAGCCTTGACTAATGCGACACGGCGGGTATACTCTTCGTAAACGCGGGTGAATTCATCGTCGAGATCGCTTACATAGTTATTTGAAAGATCGAATGTGGGAGGAATACTCGCGTTCAACGATGTGGGTGGAAGTTCGATTTTAATGAAAGATGGCTCTAAGTGGGATGAGTATGACTCGAGAGCTTGAACAAGTTCTACGATGTGTCAGTACAGCCTAGTGTCAAATCGAAGGAAAACTCAAAACTTACTCTTGACTTGTTCAAATCTCTCTCTATGTATCTTTGATATGTGAAGATGTTTTTCTTTTAATCCTTGTAGACATTGCATCAAGGGATAAGTAATTTGGAGATCCTCATCTTCGGGTTCATATTCATGGTGGTCTTTATCATCATCGAGGGAAGCTTCCATCTGCTTGATTGTTGTAATAATACGGCGAGCTTCTTCTGTCAAGTCATTTTTCTCGTCCGCGACCAATCGAACTTGGTTGTGTAAGGTCTCGGAGAGGGCAGCGAATAACTAAAAATGTTAGGTTTCACTACTTTCTTCTTTCCAAGCCAAGTAAACACCACATACCTCTGATTCTCGACTCTCTCGTTCCCGCGACGGAACACCAATTTCATCGAACAAGCCATGAAGTTGATCTATGATCGTCGAGACCTGCGACGATAAGTAGCTAGTATCCATTTTGTAATGCAAGCCACTCCTATGCGAAGGTACCTTACTTCGGCGGGGGAAGCAGCTTCAATAAAAAGAGATGGCTGGAAGCCCCTGATTGAAGAAAGGAGAAGTTCAATTATGAGGTAAAATGGATGATTGTGGGTTGTGGACCGTGGAGAGAATTCCTGTCTCGTAGAAGTGGAGAGGGAGGGAGGAACTGTATTGAGAGTGGAGAATTCGAATTGGAAACAATTGAACAATGCTCAGCTCCTCAATATGATGATCCCTCTTTCTACCGGTATTCTTGTTGCGACCACGAAACCAACCAAATCTTGAGGAATTTCCCTGTTCAATTCTCATTACCAGGTTAAAAGATTTCTTGTGGGTGTACACTTCTTTCTTATGTGTACCTGGTTGTGCTTTGAATGAAAGTTGAGTGGTTCGTTGGTCTGGAAGATCGAGAAATGATTCGCATGGAAGAAATGAAAATAGTTTGGTAGAACCGGGAAGTTTATATTTACGCTTAGTAAAATTGAGGCTGGATAATTGTTGCTAGAGGGATAAAAGGGATAGTGTCATCAAAATAAACATTAAATTAGCAAATACGGTATATAATTGGTTGGAATACAGAAATTAACAAATATAATTAGATAAGCAAGGATTTATTCCTTAGCGCAGATGGCTAAAAAAAGACCCCCCGCCTTTTTAGAGGCCGTGTGCGATTATGGTTTAACCAAGGAAAGAGATCGAGCTTACCACAGTAGGTCGGGTGAATACTTCTAATACGCCATCTGAGTACCGAGCATAGCTCACAAGGCTGCAATACAGTGGGAAATTAAGTTAACATTCCTTAAATAATCCAAGCTCTCCAACCTCCACCCTACATCATCAGGACAATAGATCACTGGAAACATTGTCACCCGGCTGCCCTTAAGCCTTCTCAATCATCATAACCAACTTCGACAAAGGACCAATACTTACGACTGAAACTCCTTCCAAGGGGACGTTATCCATCAATCATGGATACCGCTTTCAAGACCTGGGGTAAGTAAAGTTCTATCTAGCCTTGAAGCTCTCTTCATCTATGCCATTGCCATTGCCATTGCACCTGCCCTCCCCTCCCCCACCATGCACCTATCACGCTACCTAATTCCTGAAACTGACCTCATCAATCATAGAGCTTGACAACAATGTCCAACTCGTGGACCCCAACCGCGACGCCCTCTACACCTACGACCCGGAGGAACAAAAGGCTATTCAGGATGCTAAGCCCTGGAAAACCGATCCTCACCATTTCAAAAACGTCCGGATCTCCGCTGTTGCCCTCTTAAAAATGGTCATGCACGCTCGATCAGGTGGTTCTATCGAAGTGATGGGTCTGATGCAAGGAAAGATCGCAGGCGATACTATCATTGTTACGGATGCATTCCGTCTACCCGTCGAGGGAACAGAGACTCGAGTCAATGCCCAGGACGAGGCAAACGAATACATGGTTGAGTATCTACAACACTGTAGAGATCAGGGCAAATTGGAGAATGCGGTGGGGTGGTATCATAGTCATCCAGGCTATGGATGTTGGTTGAGTGGTATTGATGTTGGAACACAAGCCACGCAACAGATGTTTTCGGATCCCTTCCTGGCTGTGGTTATTGATCCCGATCGCACCATCTCTGCTGGAAAAGTCGAAATCGGGGCTTTCAGAACTTATCCCGAAAATTACAAGCCCACGGATGCAGGATCTGGTGATGGATATCAAACCATCCCCCTGGCGAAGATTGAGGATTTTGGTGCGCACAGCAGCAGATACTACTCTTTAGAAGTCTCACATTTCAAGAGTTCATTAGATTCACATCTTCTGGAATTATTGTGGAACAAATATTGGGTTCAAACATTGAGTCAAAGTCCTTTGTTTACCAACCGCGAATACAGCAGCAAGCAGATGCTTGATTTGAGCTCTAAGATTCGACAAGCCAGTTCTGGTATTAGTCGCAATGGAAGAACAACTGCCGGATCATCGTTGAGTAGGGGAATGGATCAACAATTGGTGAAGGTTGTCAAGGACAGTAGCAAGATTGCCGGGGAAGAGATGACAGGCCTGAAGGCTGGTGAGGTCAAAGCGCAGCTTTTCAACGGGTTAGGCGCGGCGCCAAAGACTGCAGCTGATCCTGCTGCTCCACTTGTCCCAGCTGTTCCAGCAGCGGAATAATGGATTTAGGACACATGATATTTGGTAAGCTCTTGTGAGCATTGCTCTGGCGCATGGGTTTGTGATGGCGTTTTAAGGTCTAAAATATACACCGGCCACAGTAGTTTAGAGTGGGGAGAAATGAAGTTATGATTCACGGCATCGATATGATCTATACATTTCCCACCACAAATTCTATTTGATTTTTTTGCCAACACTCGTGACTAGTCATCCTCGATATGTTTATACTTTCAATTGTTCGGTCTTCGGTATACTATCATTTATCAACAATCTACTATTTTAATTCTACACAACTTCAGCTTTCTCAAGCGTCCTCAGACGATCCTCCATAATCTTTTTTGCAGCCCCTAATCGTCTAAGGGACTCCTCCCTCCCCAAAATCGCCATAATATCCGCCGTATCCGGTCCACTCTGACCTCCCGCAATCGCCCACCTAAGATACGCATGCACGAGTTTCATCCAACTCTTCTTGATAACTTTTTGGGCATCTTCGGTGTATGGTTTTCCGCTAGCAGTGAATTCAGCAGTGCTCAACATGGTTCCTTGATCGACGACAAGGTTAGTAAAACCTTTTAGTTCAGGGGCATTCCAATTTTCAGGGGAAATGGAGGATAAAGCGTCGAAGGAATTGGTGAAGTCGGAGGGGACAGGGTAAATTACCCCCTCGGGAGCGGAGTGGAGCTTGTGGGGCGGGGTTCTAGATTCAAGATCGAGAGTTGTGGGGGCTGCGAAAAAGTATTTATGGTTGGAGTAGAAGGTTTCGGGGAGTGTGTAGTTTTGAATTCCAGCGCTGATTATAGCGAGGATGTAGTTCTCCTTTGCGGCATCGTTGTTCTCACAGTTGTAGAAGATTAATTCTTCAAATTCTGGAAGAATTTTCATACGATTGAGGATTGGCTTTGCAGCTAATTCTATGAGATCTTGAGAAGGCGGGATAGGTTCATCTGATCGTCGTAATTCCTTATATCTTGCGGCGTGTTTTCTTTGTATGAAGTTAAGCTTTTCAAATGTTACCACAGAGTCACCTCTGGTATATTTCATGCTTGCCTATATTGAATTAGTGGATTGTCATTTTGTATTGGAAAGGAGAAATGTATACATTGTCTATAAGTTCCTGCATACCCATTACATCGTAGGATCGATCGTGTGACCATCCAAGAAGAGCGACAAAGTTTGTTATAGTTTCTGGAAAATACCCTGCATCTCGATAGGTTTTGATATCAATAGCACCATCTCGTTTGCTAAGCTTCTTTCGCTCTTTATTCAAAAGGAGGCCAACATGTGCAAAGGTGGGCGGCTCCCACCCAAACGCTTTATACATAGCGACATGCATATGAGTTGACGGGATCCATTCCTTGAAGCTAGGATTAGCCAGCATCCGTCACGAGAATAGAAGTTACGTACCGATCCTCGAACAACATGTGTGATCTTCATGAAATGATCGTCCACAACGTTTGCCAAATGATAGGTTGGAAATCCATCCGATTTTACCATGATTGGATCCTGAAATTCCTTAAATTCCGATTGAGGGCTACGAGTCAAGGTCGGTCTGATTTTACCGTAAACTACATCCTGGAAGCCTGGCCATTGTTCTGGAACTTTCATTCTGATCACGTGAGATTCTCCCCTCGATGCCTTCTCGTCAGATTGATCCTTTGGAATGTGTCTGCAAGTTCCATCATAGGCCTGTGGGAGGCCCTTGCTACTCTGATAAACCCGTAGTTCGTGTAGTCTTTTGGATGAGCAGAAACATCTGTAGCCTAAGTCTGCCTCGACGAGTGTTTGAGCATGTTCCCAATACATCGCTTTTCGTTCTGACTGTTGATATCAGTATTACATTCTGATGTCAATGAGAAAGCATCAACGTACCTGCCTGTATGGGGCAAATGGTCCACCAACTTTCGGACCTGATAACTCTTAGTAAACTCATTCTAAGATTTCAATATCAAGCTAAGATACCTTCATCCCATTGGATACCAGCCCATTCTAGATCTCGGTACAGACGCTCTTCGGCCCCAGGAACAGTTCTATCCTTTTTAATTTAGTGTGATCCTATTGGCAAAGACTTTCTATAATTGGCCTACCGTATCCGTGTCTTCAATCCGTAAAAGAAATTGACCACCAGTAGCCTTTGCGAGCAGAAAATTGAAGAGTGCTGTTCTCATAGAACCCAAATGCAGATTTCCGGTAGGGGATGGGGCAAACCGAGTTCTGACAGGGCCGCCAGCACGAAGTTTGGTTGAGGCTACCGACAGAGGATACTGATTTGTTTGGTTGGAGGCATATCTCTTACATATGGAACAAACATTGTTTTTCCAAAATCTCTGACCAGTATTCCTTGTCACTGGCAGAGAGAGAAACCTCATCTCCAAATTGATTATACTGTGACAATAGTACTTTTAGAAATAAAAGGTAAATCTTGGAGAGTTCAATTCGATATTTGATGGTAGCATGGCACAGCAAAAAGTTTTTGTAATTGATTGGAGGACAGGAAAATATCATCAGCCACAAACTCTCAGCCACATGGGCCGAGGCCTCAGTGGCTCGAGCTTCTTACAGTTGGAAGGCGCTAAGATAAAAATATTAGAAAAGCCGTCTTCATCATAATCTCTTCAGCCTTACCACTTTCATTTTCATTCTTCGTACAAATTTTATTTGCTATTTTGCACATAACATTTGTATCTGCTAATTAGGTGTTTGTTTTTCTCGTTTGTCTAAAAGCGTAGAAAGACAACCAATTCTGAAATCACAAAATCCTACGACTCGCTGAACTATCAAAGTTCCCCGCCATCAATCATTAAGAAATTTCAATATGGCCACCAACGGCGCATCAGGGGAGACAGATCTCTATGGTGAGTTGATCAAATGAAGCCATTGACTTCAAAATACTAATATGCATAACACAGCCATCCTAGGTATAAGCAAAGATGCTACAAAGTCTGAGATTAAGAAAGCATACCACAAAGTATGCTATACCCCGCACCTAGTATGGAGATCTTTCATTGACTTTTATAGGCAGCGCTACAGCATCATCCCGACAAGGTAGCAGAGGACCAAAGAGAGGAAGCGGATGAGAAGTTCAAGACAGTGAGCCAGGCCTATGAAATTCTTTATGATGAGGAGAAGAGGGAAATGTACGATGTTCATGGTATGGCTGCATTTGATGGAAGTCGACCTGGTATGGGAGCAGGCGGAGTCGATTTGGATGACATCTTGGCGCAAATGTTCGGTGGAGGTATGGGTGGCATGGGAGGTGTGCCACCTGGATTTGGGGGACCTGGAGGCCCACGAAAACCACGAAGGGGAGCAGACGAAGAGCAACCATACAAAATCACCCTCGAGGACCTGTACAAGGGAAAGACAGTGAAGTTCACGAGCAAGAAAAACGTAATTTGCAGCCATTGCAAAGGCAGTGGAGGAAAGGAGAAGGCCAAGCCAGAAACCTGTGGCAGGTGTAAGGGTAGCGGTGTCACCGTTGGCCTTAGAAGCGTTGGACCAGGACTTGTCACCCAAGAAAGAGTTACGTGCGACACTTGTTCAGGAGCTGGTACAAACTATAGGGAGAAGGACAAGTGTAAGAAGTGCAAAGGAAAGCGTACCACCAAGGAACAAAAGTCATTGGAATTATATATACCCAGAGGTGCTAGAGACGGAGAGCGAATTGTTTTAGAGGGTGAGGCTGATCAGGTACCTGATCAAACGCCCGGCGACATCGTCTTCATTCTTGACGAAGAAGATCACGAAATTTTCCAGCGAGCTGGCGATGATCTTTCTGCGGAGCTCAACATCACTTTAGCTGAAGCCCTTACAGGGTTTTCAAGAGTGGTCTTGAAACATTTAGACGGACGTGGTATCTCGATAAATCATCCTCAAGGAAAGGTATTGGAGCCTGGGCAAATCTTGAAGATAGAGGGCGAAGGTATGCCTTTGAAGAGAAGTGACTCTAAGGGTGATTTGTACTTGATTGTGAAGATCGAGTTTCCTCAAAATGGTTGGACAGAAGATGCGGCTACATTCTCCACTCTGCAATCAATCTTGCCTAAACCTGAGCCACCAATCACGGCTGATGAAGTTGATGAGGTGGAATACGATTCAGATGCCGACATTGAAGATGTAAGTACCATTGATTAACTCTCACTTGCTTTACATGCTAACTTGCAAACTAGTTCGGTGCAAATTCTGGAGATCCTCGTGCTGGTGGCGAGTGGGAAGATGATGATGAAGACGATGAAGGAGGTGCTCAGTGTGCTACCCAGTAAACCTTTGGACATAGACTAGTATTATGCGCGTCATGAGATTCGAGTTACTAACCGATAGCGCATTCTGGGCTGGATCACTTGGGATATAGAGCGGTAAATGGGACTGCGATATAAGACGTCGTGGAAGGCATGGCGTTCCCGGATTTGTTCCAGCAAACATCGTAATGAATTTCCAATAATCAAGCGCCGTATTTCCGCATTATTACTCAAAAATTGCATTTTCTAGAATAGAAATGGTATACTGCTTCGAAGAAATGCTGTCTGCTTCCATTTTGTAGCATGCATCCATTCTGTCATTTGTCGAAGTAATGCAGGATTGTTGATATCTAGATCCGATTGAGTATTCCATCTTGGATTTTAGACATGACAAATTCCGAATAATTTAGAATTCGAATGGCCATATTCCTAAGTAGGTACCTACACTTATTAAATACCATTTATTATCGTTGGGAGCTCTCTGCGCAAATTGTCGTAATCTCCACGTGATCAGCATGGAAGCCCTAAGATTTTGATGCCTCAGGTGATAAAGTTCGCTTAAGTTTCTGTGGGCTTTAAACTATGAGACTACCAAAAAAGATTTCGCTGGAGATTGTATCAACCAACGACAAACAATCGACAACCCGACGACAAGGTGTGTATTGCTATTACTATGTCTCCTGGCGAGATGCAATTACCTCAAATCTGTTATGCTGACGATTCTCTAGATGGTTTCCGCTAAGAAGCACGTTCCTATCGTCAAGAAGCGTACGTTTAATCCCATTATCGATCCTCGACATTCAACTTGCATAGTCTGGAACCGATGAAGAGTTATGGCCGGCACTGAGTTTTGCGAACGAAAAGGACTGGACAGGTTTTCGAAGAATGGTTGATTGACAATTTTGTTACAGGCACCAAGCGTTTCCACAGACATCAGAGCGATACCTACAAATGTGTCGACGCAAGCTGGAGAAAGCCTAAGGGTATTGATAACCGTGTCCGAAGACGTTTCAAGGGACAAATGGTTATGCCATCGGTACGTGGAATTGATAGGGGCTGTGGTTGAAATGATACTTGCGAACAATATTGCTTGGGATTCGAGAGCATTCAATGCACAGCAGGGGTTTCAATTGAGCAGGGCTGATGAGGATATAGATTGGTTTCGGTTCCAACAAGAAGACCCGCCACATGATGCCATCCGGACACAAGGCTTTCCTCGTCAACAACACATCCGACGTCGAGCTTCTCCTTATGCACAACAAGACCTTCGCCGCAGAGTAGGTTCAAACGATCCTAGGACGAATTCAAATCTGGTACTAACAAACTCTTAGGATCTCCCACGCCGTTTCATCGAGAAAGAGAGTTGAGATTGTTGCACGTGCTAAGGCACTCGGTGTTAAGGTTACCAACGCCAAGGCCAGAGTTACTACTGAGGTTTAAGCGGATGGGTTTGTTTGGGCATTTTGCATTGGGATGGGAATGCTTGTTAGCACAAGCAAAGGGCTTTGCAGAATTATAGCAAAAGCTCTTTGAAAAATGAAGATCCTTAAGCAAATCTCTGACCATCACACGAAGCGCTACATGTGATGATTATTCTCCCATCGGATATCCTATACGCTACTTATGATCTCCACGATGTTCCGATCTCGCTCTCCAAAAATCCGAATACGTGAAGGTTCGGAAAATATTTTCATGGCGTTCGCGGGCGGTCTGTTTACCAAAAGTTGCATTGGGAGGTGGCCACTCCGAATTGTTCAAGGAATTTTAGGGCCAAACCAGTTCACAGCGCTTTTGGGAACATTATAGACACGAATTCAAATGGGGCCTCTCCCTTCACGTTCAAAACCCTACACCTTCAACCAGTCTGAATACTCTATTGTGCTCCATGCCATTTTCTCATTTCCTATCTGTCTCCCAGTCTCAGTCATCATCCTCTTATGCCCCCAAAGCATACCAACCTAATCATGAATCACAGTGAATTCGCACCTCTACATCCAACATCCTCCATTCTTCCCTATTTACAATCTGCTTACTCGTGTGAATTGTACGTGTTTTATCTTTAATCACGAATAGGACATTGGGTCTATCTCACCACAGTCATGAATACAACTAATCTGGGGGAATTGCCAGAGACTTCCTTACTCCTATGCCAAGTGTGCTTTTTGGAAAATCTAGAACTATATGGCTACTTTGTTAGGATAACCATCCAGCAATTCTTCGCATCTGCTTTCCTACTGTTCTGACTCTTGTCGTACTTAAACTCCCAATTCATTAACATCACTAAAGGTCCCTATGCAGGTTCCCTATTAGCCTCCCTTGCACATTGATTCGACAATTAGGGTCAATAGGTGAAAATATAAATTCACTCACTAGCCCCGATTACCAAACTATCGTTACAATAAACCAACCACTTCGTGCAGTTGCCCCAAAAAAGTCATGTTCAGTCTTTTCAAATAGACCCAATGACGCCACATTTTTGCTCGTCTAGATCGCTCTTGTCGTCTTACACCGCTGTACCCCGCTTCTACTTTTCATTCTGCGAAAGAAAACAAGTGTTCTCAATGCATGCATAGATATTCCTTGGGCGGATTGTCGATATTGCAGTATTCCGGTTGCCGATAGGAAGGCGATTGATGAGAGAAATATTAGCGTCGTAGTCATTAGAGGCTAGGTACAAGTCGAAGAAGCGGGTAGAAAGGTTGCCGAACATCTCGGCGTATTGGGTGTTGAAGATGTCCAAAGTGAGGCCTGGCGAAGGGCTAGAGCCAAATTCATCGGCATTGTTTCCGGTCAGGAAAGTGATATCAGAGTGAGCATTCAAGGCTAATGATTAACCGTAGTTGTTGGCAAGGACATAACCATCGATGACAGGACGCCAAATAGGGGGCTCCATGAAAGAAGTCACATTGTCGAAAGCGGTGCCGACGAGAACGGTGTCAGAGTCTAAGTTGTATTCCAGAGGAGTTTCCATACTGATGTTGCGTAATTCAGCAATTGTGGTAACATTTGAGGTTGGTAGAAAGTCTACACCAGCTGCTTCTGCTGCGTCCTTGTCCCGGTGACTAGTGGCCACAGTGTATGTCTCGGGGTCATGAACACCTCGGGCACCACTTTCGGGGATACATCCAACAATCATCCCCATCGGTCAATGGGCTGTACATCATGTCCAAAGCACTAGCAGATCCGGCAGACTGACCACCAACAGTTATGTGATCTGGATCACCACCAAAAGCTGCGATTTCCGAACGGAGGAATGTCAAAGCTTGGATCTGATCCAAGAGACCGTAGTTACCAGACGTGTCACGCGTCTGTCCAATGCCCAGATACCACATCAAATTCTCATGCATGAGGCTTCTCTCTTAGTTTCCCCCGTTTGAACGAGCCTGGTGGACTTCGGTGAAGGAGGTGAGGGTCGACTATGTTATCAATGGTCGGCAGTTGAAAGATATGAAATTCAACATACAATAGCAGCTAGTTTGTTCCATTTGTGATAGAGAATTTCTCCCGGCGAAGGTCCAGTTTAGTAGGAAGAGCTTTCATCAGAAAATCTTTCCATGCCCGATGTCATCAAGAGCTGGACGCAGAGCCTCTCCATCTCAACAATCGTGTAAACAGCACCATGCAATTCTTGTGCGCGTCAACGAGAGTGACTCCCGCTGATTTCTAAGCAAAAACATGCGTTTTTCAAGATGTAACTTGCGCTAAGCAACCATTCGTATACAAATGAGATGAAGATCTTCATGAAGGGGATATCGGGACCGACAGCTCATCGGCTGACGGATGAATAGTTCCACCCTTCTCTGAGAAGTCTGATGTTGGACCAATTGTACTTATACTTTTGCACAGTCTATCTGATTGATTAGACCATTCCTTCTTAAGTTTCGCTTATTCATTCACTTTTTCGTCTTCCTCGAGTGCTTTGTTTTGATAATGCGTATTTCCTCGTCTGCTCTCGCTCCTTTAAGAGCGACAGTCGTTGCAGCACAAAATGCTACTGTCTCTTCCTCAATACCACAAGCTACCTTGGAATACTGTACCGTTCAAGCTGCTGCTGCAAATCTCTCGGCTGGTATCTATAAATGCCAAAACGTTTGATTTGCTGCTCCCCAATGGCCACCAGTTGAGACTGAGGTGAACGATGGTACACTTGCCACATCAAATGTTGCATGCACGACCGCTGAGGATTGCTTGTTCATGGACATCTATGTACCAGCCAATGCTAAGGGAAAGGAGCTTCCTGTTTTGTAGTGGACTTATGAGTAAGTGATGTTCCATACTTGTGCTACTTCAGTATACACTGATGAATACTAACGAAAGATTTATCCAGAGCTGGAGCACACAAATCTCACACTGCGCCCGAAGGTCTCTATGATCTCAGCAAAGACTTCATCTTTGTCACCTACAACTACCGAGATGGCATTGCCGGTGTTGCTAACGGACCAACCTCCACTCACGAAGGAGGCGCCACTAATGCTGCCGTTCGTGATACAGAATATGCCTACAAATAGACTCGCAAGTACATCAGTGTTTTTGGAGGTGATCCAGATAATATCGTTGCTTTAGCTTTCTCGGCTGGTTTCCTCGCAAACGCTTGATCAGATCTTCCGTTTTGGAGGCAACGCTGAGCAGCTATTTGCTCGCGCGTACCTCAATTTGCCAGGCAAAGTCCCTGGTTCTGGTCACCAGCAAGTCGAGGCCTTTTGGCAAAATATCTCGACTACTGTCGGTTGTAATGGTTGTGGTTTAGATTGCATGCGTACAGTACAGTCAATTACACAGCTTTCAACGCCGCCGTCACCGATGTTATATCTTTATACTCATACACATTACAACTCGAGTCGATGGTGATATCATTAGTGATACTTGTAGATTTTGCCATCGAATATTTTCTCCTTTTGATTTTTGATTTAAAATTGACAAATTGCTAACTGATTTTGTTTTCTAATAACAGACGAAGCGGAATTCTACGCTGGTCACTACAATTGGACCGGACCATTGGTCATCACCCACGAGCTTCACGAGAAGAATAGCGACGTTACAAGCGGTATCAATAGCACCGCTGATGTTGCCGACAAAATACGCATGTACTTCCTCGTCATCACTGACACTATCATCAACGAAATCCTCGCTCTCTATCCCAAAAGTGACTACACCTCTCCCGGACTTCGCTTCTCAGACATAGAGCAAAGCTTCGAATTGACCTCGCACAACTTGGCTTTGACCCCCGGTCTTTACAACCAGACTTGGAATGCAATGGCTACATTAGGCCCAGCTACTCACAGTACTGATTACCGGTATAACACTTACACTCTCTCGGGAGATATTCAGACCAATCCAGTCAATGCCACTACAGCGCGGATTATGCAAAGTGTCTTTTGTCTTTTGCATTGACTGGTAATCCTAATACCCTTTGGCCAAATGTCAAAATGGAATGGCCTTTATATAACACCAGTACCGATGGTGTGGAAATTGTTTTCAATACAAGTATGTACTTGCAAGCGGATTCTTTAGTCAACGTCAAACCTCGATTCTGAAGTAAGGCTTTGTGGTACTAGGATCTTGGCTGTTTGCTTGAAGTTTATAGTGTAGATAGATGACAGATTAAAGACACAATTTGGAGGATTCCATTTTTAATTGTCTATCGTCATCATTGGCTACCGACGGCAGTCTTGATTGTTGAGCTTCAAACTTTAGACAATTATATACTATAAAACAATCACTGGAAAATGCTTTCCCTCCATTTTCTAAATCAGTGCTTCAAATTATTCGAACTCTTTTCTGTTGCTCTAAGCATCTGAAACCTTCTACTTATCACGAAGCAAATAGACAGAGAAGACAACAACTTGTATGTAACAAAATATATGCCTAATCCCGAGAAAATTTTCAACTGCCCGAAGGAACTCCTTCGAAACAATGGTAGTACAAAAAGTTTTCAGTTCGTAGTGATTGTCTTCGTAAGCTAAACAAATATAGAATGAGAGTTGTGATTTTATCGCCCCAATGATTTCTATCGCCGAGAAGAGTCTACAGAGTGTAAAAGTCACCTGGCCTAGGAAATCGAGCGAGATAATGGGGAAAAGGCTATTGAGCTATTTTAGTACAAGTGTGGGTTTTGTAGCATTCATCTTGGATATGATAACTTCCATTCTAGTCCACTAAGCAATACCTCAATTCGTACTTACTTACATCATTACTCAAGACGTATATAATAACTTGCGTACTACACAAATGATACCGAACATATGCTCGTTCAAAATGGACATCACCATGGCTTTCTTTGGAATTTAGATATAGATGCACATACAAGTAGATCTAGGCTCTTAAAAATGCTTACTAACCAACCAAACGAAATGGAACTTTGAAAGGAAGGAAGGAAGGACTAAATAATACGTCGAGATATCTTCTCATGAAGAGTTTTGTTGCACATCTACATCTCTCATTTACAAGGCCTACCCTGACAAGCGTGTAAAGTGGACAGTTGTAAGCGTACCTAGTACTTGATTTTACTAGGTTTACTTCAGTAATAGTAGGTAGATCGTGTGTTCTCGATGATAGGTAATTCATGTCTATCCACTACTATTGGAATAGGAATTCTGCACATAAACCAGCACAGAATCTACTATCTTTGCTATCGATACTATTCAAACTTTGATAGGTATCTTCTTCCTGTCGAATAGACAGGGGGAGTTTTTTTTCAATTTACTGAACATGAGGATTAAAAGCTATACTGCACTTTTCTCACAGCCACAACCTCCTGCAATGGTACAATATCCCCGCTCAAGAGTATCACTTTGAATGAAAGAAGATTATGAATAAGCTAACCAGGAACATGACAATATCTGTGGAAGCCCTAGAAATGTGTATACTAACCCTATAACGAGCTTAAAAGAAGAAGCCGGCTCTGAAGGTTGAGTTGGTCAACTACATTTTATGCCTCAAGAGACGTTGAGCAAAAGTATGAATAGAATTCTTTCATTGATGTTTTGATTGATTTAAGGAAAGTTCTAACAATTGCATACATTCCTTCAAGCATCAAAATATCATGTTGTTGGAGCTATTCTAAGGACAAGGTATCTTGAATCATCGTTGAAGATACTAAGGCTACGAACTAAAGTACAGCGTGGCTGCTCGCTAGCTTCTTCAAAACTTGCTACTTCCAACTTTAGTACATTGAATGATAGCTCTAGTGCAATGTACCAGATAAAACGCAAAATGACATCTGTACTTAATAGGTTTCCCTCAATTTTCCTTTCATTCTTCCCTTACTTACACCCACAGATATATTATTATAACAATATTTGCTTTCAAGGTCTCGACCATATATCAATACGCTTCTTGCCATATATACCTATATCTAAAGCCATATCGAACATACACACGCGCGTAGGTTTGTAGCACGACCGTATAGCACATCTAAATCGTGGGTAAATGATACAAGCCATATGCATTGTGAGATTGTAACAGTCAGCTCTAATGAACTTTTCAATAGCACCGTTATCACCCGACTCAAACTCCGAACCAGCAAGCTTTGTTATTCGTCAACATGAAGAAACTTTTTACTAGCCATAAATTCTCCAATATGTGGAACAACTTCAAAGCAAAGAAGAAGTCCCCTGAAGAAAAAGAGCCTTTCGAAGCGATAAAATTTGAGACGACCCCCGTACATGGCATGTATAAAATCGACGAAACTGGAAGAAGATTTCTCGTTGCCATCCGACCAATAAGCGACGGGAGAGACAGTGAAGGTATATTTCAAGTCGCTTCTACCAGTGCTTCTCCCAAGACTTCCTCCGATGAACCCTCTTCCACAAATAATGAGGCTAGCGAAAGCCTCCCGGCCGAACAAGTCGCTGCAGGCTACAGCTACCTTCGCGATCAACTTGAGGTACAATACAGTGATATTTTAAATCGTTGGATGTTTAAGGATGAGCTAGAAAAGCGATATATCCGACCCGTCGAATACGACGGACAAGCGGTCCACATGTTCCGCCTTGACAACCCCGCCATCTATGTTGTCGTTATGAATGAAAAGTTGGGAAAACATGGGGCACCGTCCTTAAGGCCCAAGACACCTAAAAATCATAAGGGTATCAATGAAGACCTCTGGTGCCGCAACTATCTTAACGGCGCCTTCAGAAAGATGGAAGATGACGAGGCGGCAAAGGCACGACAGGAAATGGCGGAGAAGGGACATGACGCTTGGTGTGAGACGGGGAATCAACCTTATTTGAAGATCCAGAGATATCTGCAAAGCACTATTACTTTTACTACACCTTTTGCAAATTGATTTGAATGGTATATATTGGGAGTGGATATTTAACGTTATTTGAGCGTCTCATGGAAGCAGAGATATCCTTTTCTTTCTGCCAACTGGGCATAAAGACATTTTATTGCATATTACGGCTGCACTCGCAGATGTACCAATTCGAAATCAATTTGACGACATCAATGTCATCTCTTGCAACTAATACACGAACACGAATCCACCTGATCATCGAACTTCAGATGAACAATCAGAAGGCTTCTAGGCGCCCCTAATTGTTGACAGCCAAGTTTCATCTTGAATCCGAGAACCAGCTTTATTATTCTCAAACAAACACCAGACGGAATGGAACCTTCAGATGAACTTTACCAACTGCGCCGAAACATCAGAAAATATGAAGGAATAGGATTCATGATGAGATACAATCGTTCCGAAACGTCCACTCAATTCAGAACGTCTCGATAAACTTCCGATGTCAAAGTTATAGTCGTACCCACAAAAGAAACCATTCAACCAACAAAAATGTAGCATTGATGTTTGGTGCTCAGATTGAACGGAAGATACTTGCGTAAGCTTCCCGAGTTGATTTTTCATACGAGGTTTTCGACATTAACAGATATTTGGAACATTTCAGCCCTCATCTCTTACCAAAGAACGATACTCGTGGATGCCATCCCATCCTAGATTGTCAGGATTATATCAATCAACAATGGCATGGCCGAAGCATGAAGATGTACCTATTATTAGGGGTTTTGCCGGCATCAACAGGGATAAAGAATGCCGTTAACATGGTTACCATGAGGATCTCCATCGCGCCTACAGTATGTATTACTTTACTGGTACAGCCTGCGCCTTGCTGAAATTAAACTCCTATAATGCTGGATATAAATTTCATTATGCAAGGCCTGTCCGATATCTATTGACCCCTCTTCAATTAAAATACAAAGTCGACTACTTTCGTCGCAGTCGCACAGTCGAAAAACAGAGTTTACATTCACCGGTTTAGAGTTGTACACAACAACACCTGATACTCATCACGTTAAATCACGGAAGTCACACAGCTACCTCATCAATACATTGTCTTATGATCATACTACAACACACGACGAGCTCATGTCGGCAACTATAACTTTAACGATGGCGCAGACGTCGGGCATTGAGTCTGCATGTCCTAATTGTGGAATGGCTCTACCGCACAACAGTTCGCAGATTGCAGCTGATGCGCAGAAAGAGATTGAGGAATTACAAGCTCAAGTAAAGTTACTGACAGACAAAGCGACCGCTGCAGGTAGGCTTCTCCTTATAAACCGTTGATCTTCCGGTGCTAACAATATTGCCAGTGGATAAATGGGCAGACTACGAAGACGAAATCCAATCACTTAAAAGGGCGAACTACCAGCAAACTCCAGAACCTCAGCGCGCAACAACACCAACACAAGGGCACACTGAAGACCGACTTGGAAGCCCGAGTCGTTTCTCATATCTGCCTGTCCAAAATCGACTTTCTTCTCTACTATCTCGCAAGTCCACACCGAATCTACAAGCTCAGCAACCGCCAACACCGCCAACCCCTTCTACAACAGAGTTAGTAGCTGCGTTGACGAGGGAGCAAGGGTTACGGCAGGCTGCGGAGGGCAAATTAAATGAATCCAGCGTCGAGCTGGAAGAACTGACGGCACAGCTTTTTACACAAGCCAATGAAATGGTTGCTACGGAACGAAAGGCCAGGGCGAAACTCGAAGAGCGAGTCGAAATTTTGGAACGAAGGGATGGAGAAAAGAGAAAACGACTGGAGAGGCTTGAAGGCGCAGTTCAAAGGATTGAAAGAGTCAGGGGTCTTTTGGCACCGGGACGAAGAGAAGAGAAAACACGACGATACGACTAAATGCATTAGGATAAGACAACGCGGAGCACAGATTATGGAAAAGGGGCTACGGAGCTATGTGCGTATACGTCAGAAAGTCGCAGTTTCGAGTCATGAAAAATCATCCCAAGAGAAAGAACAATTTATAAGCCCCGAGATATCTTCGGCAGCAATGACGGCACAGATATCAAGGTCTCAATACCTTTCCCAACCAGCGAAGTTCCCTCCTACCGAGCCACGGCCACAAAATAGTCATCCTTCTCGCCCAAGGCTTCGCGATGTATACAGACCAGTGCATTTAGCTGAGGCCTCGGAAATGGAAATTTGGCTAATAGATCTATGGAAAGACTTCCTGCTCGAACCTACACCTTACCTGGTTTTGTCTGCTACTCTCTACTTGGGCCTCTTTATAATATTATTGCAGTATTATCCGACCATCTTGAATATTGCCTACTTTCTTATTCAGCTTATACCTTGGGATGACGATTTTGGAGCACCGGGCTATCAATTCTGAGTATACCTTGAAATGCATTTGTTTGGAGCGTGTTAGATATGATACCCTACTTGTATATATTTTTTCTATAGTTTTTTAATACCTGCCTGGTGGAGGTAGATTAGTATCCACCATTAATGTTAATTATCTTCACATCAACATATATCACAATTGCAATCACGTCTAACAATTATCAGATTATAGAAGGCGAAGCTGGTGGTATCTCATTCAACTTGAGGGAATCTCATCGCTATGTAACGCCAGCAAATCTTGAGTAAGCAACTCAACTACCCATTTTAAGCACCTTACTTTCCAATGGTCAAAAATAGTCTATCACCCACATCTCCCAAACCTGGTTTAATCATGCCCTTCTCATTAACCTCCTCATCTACACCCGCACACCAGATCTCCGTTCCCTCGGGCCACTCTCTAGCTGCGTTTTGCAAGCCCGGCAATGCAGCCAACACACTCAATACGATGATTCTCTTAACACCCCATTCTCTCAATGTACGAATGGCAGCAGCACAGGTTCCTCCTGTAGCAATGACGGGATCGAGCAGAATTGCAAGCTCGGAAGCGGAGGTGTTGGGGGTGTTGGAGGGAGATGATGCGGCGGGTGCGTGGTAGGGAAGATTGTTGTAATATTCGACGGGCTCAAGAGTGGTGGGTTCACGGAAGAGTCCAAGATGATGGATTGGGGTTGGGGAGGGGAGGAGTGTTTGGAGTGCTTCGACCATAGAAAGACCGGAACGGAGAATGGGGATTAGGGAAATGGAGGCGGGTGTTATGGTGGTGGTTGTATAGGTGTATCCGAGGGGTGTTTTGGCCTGGTGTAGTTTGTTAGTTGGGTTGCGGGGGTGAGATTGAGAAATGATGGGGAGGGAAGATAGAGAGGGGGAATGAATGAACGAATGAATGAATGAACGAATGAATGAATGAACGAATGAATGAATGAATGAATGAATGAATGCATAAACATACAGTTGGACCTTTGGAAACGGTAATTCCAGCGGCTGTAGCTTCACATCCTATTATCAATGAGATTTCATTAACAAGAGCTTTGGTTTCGCGAGTATTAGCCTCGCTGGATCTCAATTGTGAGAGTTTGGCTTGGAGACATGGATGAGTGGAGATGTGAACGTTAGGTGGGATTGATTCATTCATTTTGGAAGCTTCGCACTATTATTGTTCAAACTGTGACTGTGAAGATGTTGTGAATACTTTTGTGATGTTGATCAAATACACAAAGTCAATGATAGAAGTGAAGTGAAGCTTTATATTCCTTTGTTGTAGAAGAGTGGACGTTGATGACTGCTTGCTGTGTGCAAGCTACGGAGTACGGGAGTATGTGTTATGTATTCACACCTGCCTGCAGCTAGAGGCCGAGCCCAACCGCCCACATTTTATCAGTGGAACGCGGACCTTATCAGTCGAATCGCAAACGGGCGGTCCCCGGGTGGGATCTCCTATCAATCTAACTTTAAAAAGACGGCAACTTACTAGGTGACGTCGGAATTTCCCCTTCAACAATGGGATTTGGATAATATCAACAGAAGTGTCACGGCCTTGGTGTATAATTGGATAATGCCAATGGGGAATGCAGGTACCAAAGATACTGGAAATGAGTCTTACGACATCAAGGCCATTTCCACCCACTCGAAGTCAATAGACAGACCATCGCAAGATCGACGCGTGCGGGAGGCGCAAGATGCGGGATATGATTCACCAAAGGGTTATTCTCGACTCGATCAAGGCACTGCGCCGGCGCCGAGACAAAACACGGATGGAAACCATTTGAGACAAAGTCAACCTCTAGGATATGCGAATAGCGGAGAGCAAAATGCACGCCGTCGACCTTCTAAAACCGATAGCGATTATGATATTCCAGATGATTATGCCAATCTAGATGAACTTGCCACACCATCGCTGGTGGAAAATCCTCATGACGTTCCGACATATCAACATAAATCTTTAGAGGAGGCTAAAGATGAAGAGCAAGGATACGAACAGGGGCGTAGAAGACAGGAACAGCGTAAACGAGATAGTATTGCTAGAGGAGAAAGACCACCGGAAGAGGAGAAGAAAAGTACCAGTCCCCCAAAGGTCTCAAAATTCGCGACACAGTTATATACCATATCGTATCTAATATTATTTTCAATATTTGGAACATTGGCTAGACTAGGTCTCCAAGCCATTACCTTCTACCCCGGAGCCCCCATTATTTTCAGCGAGCTATGGGCAAATGTCGGCGGAAGTTTATTCATGGGGTTTCTAGGTGAAGACAGGATGTTATTTAGGGAAGAATGGGGAACCGCTACCTACCACCACAAAATTCAAGAATGGAAAGCCAAAGTTAAAGATGAAGAAAATGCAGGCTCACTAGCTGTAGAACAACATCCCGATTTACAGGCCGCCAAAAAAGCACATGCTGCAACGAAAAAGACCATTCCTTTGTATATAGGTCTGGCAACAGGCTTTTGTGGTAGTTTTACATCCTTTTCATCGTTTATTCGAGATACTTTCTTGGCGCTTTCAGATGATTTGCCGAGTCCCCTGAACCATCCTCAGGATTATAGTCCGATTATGGCTAGTACAACGAGTACCGTGAGTCGAAATGGAGGATACTCTTTCATGGCGACATTAGCTGTTATCATTACGACTGTCTCATTATGTTTGGCAGCGTTATTTTTCGGCACTCATCTTGCTATATTCCTAGAACCATATACACCGAGTTTATCATTTCATAAGTCTCGCAAGTATCTAGATCCTTTTGCGGTATTCTTAGCATGGGGTTGTTGGCTGGGTGCTATATTTCTGGCTATCTTTCCACCGGATAGAAATGATCCACCGCCTGAGATATGGCGAGGTCGCGCGGTTTTTGCCCTGATATTCGCACCTATAGGTTGTCTAGCCCGTTTCTACGTCTCTCTTTACTTAAATGGCAAAATCTCTTCATTTCCACTGGGAACATTTGCAGTCAATATGTTTGGGACGGCAATGATGGGTATGGTGTATGATTTACAACATGTACCTTTGGGAGGTGTAATTGGATGCCAGGTTTTACAGGGGATAGAAGATGGGTTTTGTGGATGCTTGACCACGGTTAGTACGTGGGTAGTGGAGTTGAGCTCGTTAAGGAGGAGCCATGGTTATAGATATGGGTTGGCGAGTGTAATTGGGGGATTGGCCTTGATGGTGGTAATTATGGGGAGTTTTAGGTGGACGCACGGGTTTGAGGGGTTGGTGTGCACGCATTAGAAATTTTAGCTGGACTGTATAGAGGTATTAGTAAGATAATGTTTGTGGTTCATCTAGAGTAGAATTTGTTTCACTAGTCGGATAGTTGTGTACAGTTCAATATGCGCTAGGACGTGTATATAACGTGATTCGGGCGAGGTTTGGACAGTATATGAAGTTGTAGCAAAATGCCCTCATTGCATAGCTAATAAGTACCTATCTGAAACTTCCGAGGAATACCTTCAAGAATCAACTTTCATACTGCCACTTTTTTGTGTATCTTAAGAACATTTCTCGGCACGCCGGATGGGTACTCATGCTAGTTTATTCCAAATATTGATGAATTTTAGTGTCATCCAAATTGCCTTTTATCAGAGCATTAATTTCATTGATATTCGCAATACAGAATGCGATATTCGTCACATCTATCAAATCTTTGTCTTTGAATCTTTAGTCCTAGTACGAACATTCGATATAATAATCCATCTAGGTTAAACGGAATGTTTAGTATCCAGATTGCCCTCCATCTTGCACCACTTCCTGCCTTCTTTAAAACCTCTATAATGCCGAAGAATAAGAAATACTATATATAACTCATGGGCCAATTTCACGGAAAGAGCCGTAGTATATATAGTATTCGAATAAGTGGAGAAACCCAAATAGTTTTGCGAGACACGAGGAAGTCGAGAAATGGACATTCACTAAAACGATTAGACATATCAATGGGCGAGACCTTATGAAGCTCGAGTATATACGTAAAGTATGGGGAAATTTGATTCATGAATGTTTTACCTGAACGGCTGGCTGAGATGTGGCTGCTCGCTGTATCAATTGGCTGGCCAAGGATGGTTTGAATCCTCTTTTTTAAGTTAGCACGGCCGCCGTTGTTTGTGATGAATATGCCACGCTTGGTTATGTAGAGGTTCTTGCTTTACGAGGTTGGCGAGATATGGAAGTGGCCGTTTAGGGTGTCCCGTGGGGCGTTTCTTGTTTTCTTGATTGACTTATTGCGTGTGTTATGTGATATGGTGGAGGGAAGTTGGAGAAGCAGCCCATATATATCTTGACTTCGTGGTGAAGATGCTGTAAGATCTATATAAGATGATACATTCTTACACTTTCATTCTTCGTCAAATGCAGTGGAAGAGAAGCAGAGTTTACCCCCAGCATTGACAGTTGCATATCCAACTCTTTCAAATGTTTTCACAACAGCTTATAGATGATCACGTCATCATGTCAATCATCGGCAACCTACCTCCCATATCCCTCATGATCTTCACAGCCCTTGTTATGTTGACCTACCTCCTCTTAAACTTCCTCTGCTCCGTCTGTGATCCCCTCGAACCTCCCATGGCCGCAACACGCATTCCATACATCGGTCACATCCTTGGATTCGCACGACAAAAATTCAACTATTATGTTGATCTCAGCCAGACAACAGGCCTCCCAATTCTTACCATACGTGTTCCAGGCGCCAAAATGTACATTGTGAATACAACCGAATTAATCCAGGCTGTCCAAAAACTACCCAAAAAACTTGCATTTCCGCCTATTTCGGCAAAATTCGCAAATCGACTTTGTGGAGTGAGTAGGAAAGCGAGGGATGTATTGGCGGTGAATGTTAATGGAGATGGAGGGGATTGGGGATTGAATATGGAGGCGACACATGTGATGAAGAGGGCGACGGCGCCGGGACCAGGCTTGGATGGTATGAATAGGGTTATGATTGGGATTGTTGCGGAGAGTTTGGATGGGTTGATTGGGGAGGGAAGGGAGAATGTGGAGATTGGACTTCACATGTGGTTGAGGGGTTTGATTACGATGGCGACGACGGAATCGGTTTATGGACCGAGAAATCCTTATAGGGATGTGAAGGTTCAGAAGAGCTTTTGGTATTTCTCTTTGGTGGCTTGTGTGCAGGTTTTGAAGACTAATCATTGCGTTAGGGAGGTGGAGAGTCAGATGATGAGATTGTTAATCGGAATACTACCTTCTGTTTTCGCTCGCAAAGGTATCGCAGCACGAAGAAGAGTCACAAAAGCTTTCGAATCTTATTACGCAGGAAGTGATTTCAAAGATGCTTCTCTGCTTGCGCAAGCTCGTTTAGAGGTCAATATGAAGCATGGCATTCCAATGAAAGATGTCGCTAGATATGAAACAGTCATCGGAGTTGCTATTATTGTCAATACCGCACCTGCTCTATTTTGGTTAATATTCTTCATCTATTCGAACCCTGAACTCCTGGAAGAAATTCGGGGTGAGATTGAGGCAATTGTGGAAACAAGCTTCAATGAAGACGGAAGTTCGACACGAAGTCTCGATATCACGAATGTGAAGAAAAAATGTCATCTTCTCTTATCGACTTTTCAAGAAACTCTTCGTCATCGATCTGCCGGGACTTCTGTCCGCATAGTCATGGAGGATACGTTGCTAGACGACAAGTGGCTATTAAAGAAAAACTCCATCATCCAAATGCCCGGTCGAGTAATCCATATGGATTCCAAAATCTGGGGACCAGACGTTGCAGATTTCAATCCTCGACGATTTCTCAAAGGCAAAAATATCAAGCGTCCTAACCCAGCCGCACTTCGTACATTTGGTGGTGGGACTACTTTATGTCCCGGTCGTCACTTCGCTACGAATGAAATATTGGCTATCGTTTCGATGTTTGTCATGCGGTTTGATATGAGACCAGTGGAAGAGCACTGGAGATTGCCAAAATCTGATAATACGAATGTGACTACTGTGATATTAGAACCGGATACGGATATTGATGTGATCGTATCTCAAAGGGAAGAGGTTGGAGATGGAAAGTGGAAGTTTAAGTTGTCGGACTCTAAGATCATAGCTTCGGTGGTTGTTGAGGATCGCGTTGATTCGTAATATGCTGCACTAAGTATTGCTACTCGTGCGAATTGCCAATCATTGCTTGTTTTTATGGCGTCATTACTTTGCATGGGTACTTATACTTTCTGGGGGAAATAAGCATCTAAGTAAATCGTGTATTCAATGGCATTTCTAGTGTCTTAAACTGTTTACTCCCATGTTTGAATCTTCTTGAAACTCTTTGCTTCGACATTATTAGCTTTGATCAAAGCCAACAGAACGTGGAGGACTTTGACCGTAATTTTACATCTAATTCCTGGAATCTCCATTTATTGTAACGAATTCATGCGTGATATCACACGTCCAATAAACAGCTTCCTCTCCCTTTCCAACCCCATCATCCCTCAAATCCACCACCACTTCCACGTCCTCTTTTTCCATAAGCTCTTTAACCTTCAACTCATCAACCTCCATCAGCTTTCCCCGCTTCACAAAATTCAATTCCTCAGCACCGTCAACCGGCACAAAACTTACAGATGTCAATTCGCGGTTGATGATCCCCTTGCCAGCAAACTCCGTATCCATCAATGAGTAACCCAAAGCAGCTAAGACGCCTATAGGATTTGGATCTTTGCCATAGACCCCCATTTTGAAAAGGACAGAACGCGCGATAACGGATGCAATATGTTTTCCTGCTAGGTAGGTCGGCGCGCCTCGTACTCGTATTGTAATAAATTTAGTTGCGCCTTCTCCATCCCTTACTACCAGCTTTGCGAGATCAGCCATGAACTCAGTGAGGATCTTTTGGAAGCCGATGAAGTCTTCGGATTGAGATGCCGCCAATGTATCAAAGTCGATTGGAGAATGTGTAGGTGCAGCCGCACCATTGGCGAACATAGTGACCATATCATTCGTGCTTGTATCTCCTTCAATAGAGATACAATTATAACTCTTATCAGCTGCCGTAATTAAGAGTTGTTGAAGAGCAGGAGGTGTAAAGGGTGCATCAGTACAGATTATACCAAGTGTGGTAGCCATGTTTGGATGGATCATTCCGGCGCCTTTAGTGATGCCCGCGAGAGAGAATTTGGTGTTTGGTAAAGATGGGAGAGTGAAGGTGCGTGATGAGAGTTTAGGGAAGGTGTCAGTTGTACAGATGCCCCTGGCGGCTTGTAGCCAGTGATTATGAGTGGTACCCATATTCTGATGGAGTTTTGGGAAGCCTTGGATGATGTCATCAATAGGGAGTCTGTACAAAATTAGTGAGTGAAGAATGACCGTGTGAGAAAGCTTACCGCTGGCCACCCATACCTAAGTCCAAGTGATTCAGTCAGTTCATTGTTCTCATGCATAAAAAGGAATTGAAGGACCCAAGTATTCTATAACATTCACCACCCAGGGCAATGAAGGTGAGCAATCCTCTAGAACAGCAACTTGCCTGTATGCATGACCATTACCGGGTCTTTCCCCTTGCCGTTCTCCTCACCCAAAACCATTCCCGCCTCCTCACTCATCCTTCTCGAATCCTCTAGCCCTTTCTCACCCGTAAGTAGGTTTGCACACCACGAGTTCGCTACTACACCCCTCATTCCCCTTCCCCTACTTTTCTTTATTAACTCCCTAGTAACCAGTACACTGGGAGCTGGAAATTCATTCTTTGTAAGAACAGCTGCTCCACATGTCTCCCATTGCTCCTCGCTTGTCACTAAAATCAAGTCTGGCTGGGATAAGCCAGACGGTTTGATCCCGACATTTGTACTACCGACTAAAAAACCTTTGGGGTAGGTGCCAGATGTTGGAACGAAACGCTGTTTGGAAGCAGGAATGGGGGAATTTCCAAATGAGTCAAATTTGGTAAACGAGCGGTATTGGATATTGACCTGCAGAGGCTTCTTGCGGAAACACGTGGTGACAATGTGAGAAACTCGATACATGATTTTAGCCGTAACTGAAATGAAAATATATTATACTTGTGAGTCCAAGGACAAAAGGTACCTAGGTAAGGTAGTAGACAGTTTGATGATTTCTCTGACTCCCATCCCAAGTACTGGTAGCCGAGATCCACTAAGATCGTGTGATAAGCCACATCTTATTATATCTCAAAATAATTCCTGGGAATTCTGCTTTCATAGATCGAAAGAATTCCATAAATACCTACCTATCTGAAAACAGACAAACGTATCTCACGGTCGTGAATTAGAGGTGTCTGATTGTAATAGAGCATTTTGTACGCTTTTGACTGACAACAATTATACAGAAACATATTGCAGTGAATTCAATGAATGTCCGGCCGCAGAGCGAATCATCGAGTAGGCCTCTCATAGCCAATCAATTTTGTGCGAAATATGTGTGGCTATAGAAGGTTAACGTCGACAAAGTAACGCTTGGTACCTCAGCAAGCTCAGCAAGTAGCATATCAAACTCGAGGAAACCGGCTAGATACTCTAATTGAGCTCGTCAGGTAGTTAACCCATTGTTTGGGGAGCTTATTCTACATAAGAGACTTCATTATGCATGCAGTCGGTCAATCAGGTACGTACCTGATACGACTTCACTGTGTACTGCTTGCCCGGGGGTAAAAGTTGTCAGTAGCACTAAGGTATCTCGCAATAAAGTCGGTTATGATGTGGTTGGTCATTGACATTGAAGCACCTCCCTTATCCGGTAAAGTGGGACTGACGTTATACCATAAAAGGCAACTCAAAAACGAAATCCCCTGTCCTGTCCGAGCCTGGTGGCCCCCCCATTGTCCCAAGCTCTTTCCAAGCACATCTCCGCACGGATTCAGTATCTCGAATACACAACAATTCGCCTATTTTTTAATCATTGTCAAGTGCGAAAGATACACCAAGCTTTGAGTAGTGGGCCGGATAACGATTAGACCCCTAGGGCTCTCAAGCTATGTTTGGTTTATTAGTCAGGTACAGCCCCAACCATCTTTTGTGGTTATCTTCGGCTTCATAGACTACACGCATTTCTTTCACAATTCATTTATCATACGCGATTGTTATCGGTTGTTATCCTCCCAAGAAATGGGGATCTACGAAACTATATCAAATCATGGGCCTTGTCGTATGCATGTCTTCCAGATAAGGTAGGTGACACCGGCAAGTTTGGCCTCCTGAAAAAAAAGTTGTATGAATACTTGAGGTGAATCCATGACAATGTTTACTTCCAACCCTTTCCCTCTCTTCTTTTGCTTGTCATT
This sequence comes from Botrytis porri, assembly GCF_014898465.1. Classification (NCBI taxonomy): domain Eukaryota; kingdom Fungi; phylum Ascomycota; class Leotiomycetes; order Helotiales; family Sclerotiniaceae; genus Botrytis; species Botrytis porri. The sequence continues at coordinate 1,788,588 of NW_024066078.1, forward strand.
CTTCTACGTCTTTGGACTCGAGTTTCTCCAAGTCCTCAGTATCCGTCATGAAGTGGTCAATCGTATCCGCGATCTCTTTGCTGGCTGCATCTGCAGCTGCTGAGCACCCATTTCTTCGCAAAGGGAAGTTGGTCCCACCGGTTGAAGCGGAAGACGAATTTCCTGTTTCCATCAATGCAGCTGGTGTGAATACTACAGGTTCTGCGTTCTTCACCCAGCTTTTAGATCATGACAATCCTTCCAAAGGAACATTCCAACAAAAGTTTTGGTGGAACTCCGAGTTTTGGGCTGGACCAGGATCTCCAGTAAGGGTACCACGACTGTCAATAATTGTCCTCTAACTGACAATTGTAGATCGTTTTCTTCACTCCCGGTGAAATTGCTGCCGCAAACTATGGTGGCTATTTGACTAACATCACCATTACCGGACGTTTTGCGCAGGAAGTTAAGGGTGCCGTTGTTATGGTTGAGCGTATGTATTTTCCACTTTCAGATTGGAAGATATGCTGACTGTTCTAAAGATCGTTTCTGGGGCGAATCTTCTCCATATGATAATCTCACAACAACTAACCTACAACTCCTCACTCTAAAACAAGCTATTGCGGATTTCGTTTACTTTGCCAAGACAGTCGACCTTCCATTCGACTCAAACCATAGCAGTAATGCAGCTTCTGCGCCTTGGATCAATTCAGGTGGTAGTTATAGCGGTGCGCTCTCTGCTTGGACCGAAGCAACAAGCCCTGGCACATTCTGGGCATACCATGCATCCAGTGCTCCAGTGCAAGCTATTGACAACTATTGGCAATACTTCTACCCCATTCAAGATGGCATGCCAAAGAACTGCAGCAAAGACGTTTCTTTAGTCATTGACTATATGGACAACGTCTTGACCCATGGTAACAAAAGTGCAGTAACTGCACTGAAGACTAAATTTGGCTTGGAGTCTGTTAAACATAACGACGACTTCATGGCTGTTCTCGAAAATGGTCCCTGGTTGTGGCAGTCAAACAGTTTCTCTACAAACTATTCAGACTTCTACCAATTCTGTGACGCAATTGAGGTGAGTCACCTCTTATCCGAATGGTAGATTATGTCCTAACCCAATAATAATAATAGAACGTCACCGCCGGAGCTGCTGTCACTCCAGATGCGAACGGTGTTGGTCTTACGACTGCATTGGAAGGTTATGCAAAATGGACCAAGAGTTATATACCGGGCTGTAAGTATCTGATTGCCAATCAAAGTATTGGGGTACTAACCAAAAGCGAATAGACTGTAAAGGCTTTGGCTACGCTGCCAATGACACATCTTGTTTCAATACATATGATTTCAACAACTTGATGTTCAGAGACTACACTGTCGGAAATAAGGTTGATAGAAAATGGAACTGGATGCTTTGCAACGAGCCATTTGGCTATTGGCAAGAGTATGTATTGCAGAATTGACATTGTATTGCTAAGGCTAACAATTTTGGCAGTGGAGCACCCAACAACAGACCTACACTTGTTTCCCGTCTCATCGATGCGAAATACTGGCAACGACAATGTGATTTGTTCTTCCCAACGGAGGGCAACTACACATATGCCAGTGCTAAGGGTGCAACTGTGGATCGAGTCAACAGATACACTAAAGGATGGGACCTCGAGAACACCACTCGTCTTATTTGGACAAATGGGTACGTGGCTTTGCCCAACTTGCTAATCACCTGCTGATATATCAATAGTCAATATGACCCATGGAGAACATCCGGTGTCAGCTCTCAATTCAGACCCGGTGGCGAATTGAAGTCTACTGCGAAACATCCAGTACAAATCATTCCTGGCGGATTCCATTGTTCAGATCTCCGATTGAAGAACGGTCAAGTCAATGCTGGCGTCCAAAAAGTTATTGATAATGAAGTGGCACAAATAGTGGCATGGACAGCAGAGTACTACAATCAAAATTCGACTCGCCCGTCGTATGGAGGAGGACATAGACGAGGATATTAGTATGGCAGTAATCTACAACTAGGTGTACGAAAGAAATCTACCTGATTGAGTAATGAGTAATGAAGATATTCATCAACCTTGCAGCTTCTGTGAAAGAAATAGACTGGACGTCAAACATGATTCTCAAGATATCAATTGAACTTTGAATACCTAGTGACAATTCGTAGACGTGAACAAACGACCTCGTCCTTAACGTCAAAACGGGCGGGGTTTTCTAGGACGACCCGGGCGTATGTAACTAGTCCCTTATCGCTTATCGTTAGCCACTTCTGAGCACCACTGCAAAAGCAAGCTGTCCTTCCTCTCTTTTAGAAATCAAACCAACTTCTGAAAATCAGGTATTTGAATCCCAAGAACTCCTTCAAAGCTAGGAGTTTTCTTTCAATCACACAAATACTTACATCTTTTACCAGTAAAGAATCATCAAAATGGTTCTCTTAAAAAGTCTCGTGTTCGCTGGCCTTGCCACAGTTGCAACTGCCTCATCTGCCGTCATCGATCTCATTCCTTCAAACTTCGATCAATTTGCCTTCGAGGGCAAGCCAGCTTTGATTGAATTCTTTGCACCATGGTGCGGACATTGTAAGACCCTTGCACCAGTTTACGAACAGCTTGCTTCGGACTTTGCATTTGCAAAGGATAAGGTCACAATTGCGAAAGTCGATGCGGATGCAGAGAAGAGCTTGGGCAAAAAATTCGGTGTTCAAGGTTTCCCAACCATCAAATACTTCGATGGAAAGAGCAAAACCCCTGAGGATTACAATGGAGGTAGAGATATCGATAGCTTAACAGAGTTCATCACCACGAAGACTGGTGTTAAGCCAAAGAAGGCGAAGGCTGCCCCAAGTGCCGTCGAGATGTTGAATGATAAGTCATTCAAGGAGCAAATTGGCAGTGACAAGGATGTCATTGTTGCTTTCACTGCACCATGGTGTGGCCGTAAGTCTATCCAGTATCTGTGTTGACAATTACAATGACTTGCTAACTTTTTTTTTTGTTTCAGACTGCAAGACTTTGGCACCAGTTTGGGAGAAGGTTGCTTCAGATTTCGCCAATGAACCCAATGTCGTTATTGCCAAGGTCGATGCCGAAGCAGAAAACTCCAAAGCAACAGCCAAGGACCAAGGTGTTACTTCTTACCCCACCATCAAGTTCTTCCCCAAGGGAAGCACTGAAGCCGAAGCATACTCTGGTGGACGTTCAGAGGAGGATATTGTCGAATTCATGAACAGCAAGGCCGGTACACACCGTGCTGTTGGTGGTGGACTTGATGCCACTGCTGGTACTATCGAGGCTTTGGATGCTCTCGTAACCAAATTTACTGGTGGTTCAAGCATTGCTGAAATCGCCGCAGAAGCTACCAAAGCTGCTCAAGAATACAAGGAGGGTGCTCAATCCAAGTACGCCGAGTACTACGTTAAGGTCTTCGACAAGTTGAGCAAGAGTGATAACTACGCCGCAAAGGAGCTCGCTAGGTTGGATGGTATCATCAAGAAGGGAGGTTTGGCACCAGAGAAGTTGGATGAGTTTACAACCAAGACTAACATCTTGAGAAAATTCATCGAGAAGGCAACCGGAAAGTCTGAATTGTAGAAAGTTTAAGTTGTTCAATGTAAAAGGGGGTAAACGAGTTGATCTTATCACTAAAAGTTTGTTTTGGACTATTCTCGGGAGACGTAGTTAACTGTATGCGAATGAACACTTTATGAATCATGTACTTTTGAATAACTACCTTGGTATCTCGTCCCATGCCCTCCCTTTCAACGCCCGTTTGTACAATTGTAATCAAACTTCCGTATGTAAATCCACCCACGTTTGATACCACTGCAATCTATATATCCCCTCATCTATCGGCTCCAAAATTTAATCAAGAATATGGTAATGTTATTGTGCCCTGCAGATTACATCTTCGTAGGACTGCCTCGGCCATCCCCCTTCGGATCCATATTACTTTGGAGTGTAGCCTCGAGATTATCTAGACGTCGCGACATCTCATCCACTATTCACATTTAATCAGTCGTTGTACTCCATCACAACCCCAAAAGTATTTGTGAGAAGCAGAGTGTTGCGCTGGAAAAGAAAGGAGAAACATACTCTTTGCGAAAATCTCGCTCGAAACACCAGCGAATTTATTCGAGAGAGAATTTAAAAGTTCATCTACAACGAGAGAAAGCTCAGCGGTGGCTGAGGCATCGGTTGCTGCCTTTGGATAGGGTTGATAGTTAGTTACGAGTATGGAAGAGCTTGAGGTTAGGGCGCTGCTACGGATAGAATAGTGGTGTTTACTGACAGATGTGGTGGAGATGGTGGACATGCGATTTGGGTTTGGGGATTTAATATCGTTTGTTGCCATGATGATTGTGGGATAGTTGGTATAATTTTGTAGATAGATCAAAAGACGTTACTTTGGTCCAGAATTTGAGGTAGAGACAGTGTAATGTTTTGTTTTTGGGTGAGGAAAAGAAATTACAATTATTCTCAAGGTGCATGAATACAAAGGTTTCATCAGCATGTGAGAGTGGTCAGTGAAGATCGGTATTTAAGAGGGGAATGTGCCCGATGATGCCTCATTATAATGATTGATCGTACAAGATATCAAATTCACCAAAACTAATCATTTCTCGAACTTTGCAGATGCAAAATGTCTTCTCATCTTTCTCATGGATGAATAGAATATGGAATGCTCCCACACAATAACAAGAACAAAAGGCTAAACAATCCGCGAATATGCCATCCCAACGCGGCGATGTCTCTCTGTTGTTCTTCGTCATCATGGTTCTATGGTGGATCGCGTCCAATGACACCGGACTTCCATCCAACCTCGGGGATTCACAAAACACTGCAGAGGAGCAGTTGGCACACAATAGGCATGTGTTTGGAGTGTTAAATACAACAAGTTATGGGGATTTCGCACCAGAGAAATTGGACGATCCAAGCTATCTGAACTTGACCGGGTTTACGGCAGAGGATGGATATAAATGGGAGAGACTGAGTGCGTTTAGGGAGAGGAGTGATGAACTGAGGAAATGGGCGAGAGGGGTGCAGGACGGATCGGAATTTGATAGGGAGGGCGGCCGGGGATTGGAAGGCAGGATTTATACCAATGTGACCGGAGTGGTGAGGGGGAATTGGGCCAGGTACATGAGTGGTTTGGTAGATGGGAAGGAGAGGAGGGGCGGATTAAATTTAAGTGTTATTGCGCCGGGGGTCGCTTGGGCCCTTACAGACGAGGAGCTGTGGACAAGGAATGTGACGGGGAGGGAGGGCAAAGTTATGTTAAGGTTGGATGAGGCTGCGGTAGAGGAGATGATTGTACAGGTGACTAAGGAGCATGTCACTAATGGCGAAAGTTCGAGGGAAGCAAAGATTGAGAAAAGAGACATAACTGATGGGATTGAGAGAGTCGATCTTGGAATTGGCGCAAATCCGGGTACAGATATACTTGTGAGGGAGATTGCGGCCACATTAACAGTTCAAGATGAGAGTAGCAGTGGAGATGGACATGAAATGAGGATGCATGGTGTACATTGGCCAAATGAAGGGGGGATTCTTCTAACAACTACCAGTGATAAGTTCGCAGGAGCTTTTGGTCTTCCCCATTTTGCCACCGATGAGGACCATTTCACAAGTAGTGCGGAGATTATGAGAAAGATCTGTCATCGCAGACTACAAAAGCTTGAGGAATCTGCGAAAGAAAATCCGAAAAGTCTTCTTGAACCAAATTCGGGCCAAATCGATGGGTTACCAACACCTCATTGCGAATACATCTTGTTTGCTCAAGTATTACCTTTGAAGTTAAATGGCCTCGAATATGATGACAGATCACCTAATGCACACAATTTTGTCCAAGAACTGGAAAATGAACTTCGATTCCCAAATGGTGCTCCTATTCCCCAGGCGCCGAAATTACAACTATCTGCAATAATCTTCTCGCCGGATTGTGGATTTATGCTCGAATCGAAAGGTCCGCCAGAGTTCGCTCCTGTAGATGGAGAACACCTTATTGGTTTGAAGCAAGAGGTTTGGTTACAAACTATTCGTTCATGGTTAATGGTATTTGCAGCGGTAGCTCTCGGACAGGCATTGATTCTGAAGGATCAATGTAAAGAGGCTTCTACACCATCAACTGTGGGCCGTGTTAGCATCCATACTGTTGCTATGATGCTTTTAGCAGATGGATTATTGTTTTTTACAATGTCACTGGCGAGCGCTACATTATCTAGTATATTTCCATCTGCGTTATTGACATCATTTGCCGGCTTGATGTCTGTGGCACTTGGAGTTCGCTTTATCGTAAACATTTATGGAGTTCAAGAGCCTGAACGATTGGAACAAGAAAGAGCGCAAGCGGCGGCTTTGGCAGAATTGCAAGCTAGAAATCCACCTGCAGCTGTGCGACCAGCACCGATTATCACAGCAGCGGGTGTAGATACCTTACCCTTGCCTATCGCCTCTTCAACGCAGGCTCCACCTCGAAATACATCTCAAAATGTACCCATCATAGTCCCCTCGGATCAAGACGTTGACGCAGAGATAGCTGAAAATGTCAACGCGACATTCGCAGTACCTCGTCCAACGGGAACTCCAGCTACCGTTCAACAATCGAGAGTAACCTCCGACATAACTCCCTACTATGGCCAGTTTATTCTCCTCCTGACCGTGATACTTCTCCTTTCCATCATGTCCACCACCTGGCCTGTCCCTATCCGCACAGCATATGTCTACCTTTGCTCCTTCACTTACATGTCTCTCTGGATTCCCCAGATGAAACGCAACATCACTCGTAATTGCCGTAAAGCACTTCTTTGGCGTTTCGTCATAGTACAGAGTTTGCTAAGGTTATCTCCTTTTGCTTATTTTTTCCTCTATGAGGATAATTTTCTCTTTAGTGAGAGTAGCTGGACGGCAATGATGGTTTTAACGGGATGGGTTTGGTGCCAGCTTGTGGTACTGTACAGTCAAGAGGTTCTTGGTCCCAGATGGGCAATTCCAAAACGATTTGGATGGTACAAGGAGGGCTGGGACTATCATCCAGTACTGCGAGAAGATAATGTTGAGTCTGGAGGTCTACCTATTGGTCTTGTGAAAGTCCCGTTGGGTTCTCCTACCACTCCAGGATTTGAAGAAACAGATATGAGTGCGGATGAGAGGGATAATAGTAGAGCGGGAATTAGAACAGTGGATTGCGCGATATGTATGCAGATTCTTGAGGTTCCAGTTGTGGGGATAGGAGAAGAGGAGGGTGCGAAGGGCGTGTTGGGGGCGTGGGATAGGAGGAGTTATATGGTAACGCCTTGTAGACATGTTTTTCATACCCAGTGTTTGGTGGGTTGGATGAAGTATCGTTTGCAATGTCCGATTTGTAGGGAAGGCTTGCCACCTTTATGAGGTACATAGGGACGTTTCTTCGATTGAAGATTGAACAATGGATAAGTCGAAATGAATTAGACGGGAAACAAAAAGTACAGAAGCGTACATATTGGATAAGATAAGGCGCACGTTACATAGTGAGATAACAGGCTGCCATTAAAACCACTTTATTATCACAGCTTATCAGGCTGGGTTGCAGATTTTCAATTTCAGCAGGTCTAAGGACGTCTCGCCAAACGGCGACGAGATCAACTTGACAGCGCTTTGGATTTGTTGAACAGATTAGGGCTCGCGCTAAGACAAAACTTGGTAGGCTATCTGAAACAAACTGAATGCTAGGTACTTCGATACAACAACCACAATGCTTTTCACTTTTCACTTGATATTGATATGGCACATGTTGGCTGGACCGCCGCCGAGTGGCGTGGAAATGAGTCCGGTATCACATCGGTTCAATCACCATTTGATGCATAGACTGGGACACTTCTCAATTCTCAAGACTTATCATAAATTTTAATCTTCAATTGTTCGATGTTAGAATCCATGTTTTGATTATTCCATCTTTAATGAATCATTCCTAATTCTCAAGATATCCAAACTAAAACTTTTAGAGATATTGTTAAGTTGATTTTTACATTGTCCCGTCATTTCATACACCCACTGGTGAATCCTTATAGCTGTCGAAATTGGAAAGTTTGGTTCCTGGATTCCTTGCGTCTTGTATGCCCAGTGGCCATCGGCATCTTGAATCTTTGTATTACACTAGCTCTGGTCCTACATAACCATTCACGGCAGTTTGATAGTGATCCCATCGGAATTGCTTGCCACATATGCGTGATACACAATGCACTATCCATGACACACTGCTTTATACGCATCAAATTATGTGCAGTGTAGATCGTGGTAAAGCGCGAAGGCTTACAGTCTTGAAATTTTACTATTCTTGAAGGGAAAGGGTTTCTAGTTTCTTCGATCGATCTCTACAAAGATCAGTTTAAACCTCATCTCCATTCCACTCCCTACTGTCCACAGTCAAAGTCTTGACATGAAAGATGGCGGCCGCATTCACACTCAACGAAGCATCGCTTGATAGAGATTCTGTGACCAAGGCTCAATTTGAAACTATCGTGCGAAAGCTACTACAAGAAATATCATACAAACCTCTCGTAATGCATCAAGATGTAGATATGGAGAGTTTCGTTCTCGAACAATTACTGGATGTAGCGCGTGATCAGCATCTCGACCTACAGAAGCTCCCACAAATTGCCAAACTCAGCGTGCAAACTGTACACCTGATCTATCCATGGCACAAGAAGGAGCTGCTAAAGCTTATAGCCATATATACTGGTTACTTCTACGTCATCGAGATTACGTCCAGGAGCTCCTGTCCAAATTGCGAGCATTTCGTCGGAATCTTCTGGCTGTAATATTTAACGGGCCCGTCTTGGATGGCTTAACAAAGGTTTTGACCCAAATTGTAGCCCATTACGGGTCTTTCGCGTCGGATTTCATATACAGCGGTACTTTCGAGTTCATCGCTATGGTCGTATATGAGTGTGATATTGGGGAGAAACTTCAAAGGAGAGAGATACTCGGAGAGAACGCCATCTAGCAGAAATTCTACTCTATGATCACTATCAAACCAATCATGGGTTCTATACCAACTTCTGATTTTGATATTATCGTATTCGACTTGGGGGAAGTACTGAGTAGGATACCTCCTCAAGTACGTGAAGCGACAGAAAAAACTTCCATACCGACCCTCAGACGCTTGACTTCAACATCTGCCTGGATGCGTTACGAATGTGGTGAGTTTGATGAAACGCAGTCCTACGAGATGCTAGGAAAGAAATTCGAACTCTCACCATGTGCAATCGCTAAAGTCATCTCTGAAGCTCGGGATATCTTCGAATGCGGCATAGCGATTATTTCCTGGATTCAAAAACTAATAGAAGAGACGCATGGTTCGCTGAAACTCATAGCTATATGGAGAGTCCCAATCCCAGAGTATACCATTCTGTATAAACGATGGGGAGATGAGTTATTTTCAATGTTCGATGAAATTTTCACTTCTTCCGCCATCGGAGTTCGTCAGTCAGACTTAGGACTCTATCGACACGTCCTTAAAGCTATTGGAAGGAACCCCCCAAAAAACAATCCTCAAAGATAATGACATGCAAAATCTAGTCACCGCGTGCTCATTGGGTATGCACACTATTCCCTACAAAACTCTACCCGCGCTTTCCAGAACAATAAAAGATATTCTCTATGATCCATTGATTCGGGGAGATATCTTCCTAAATCGCAATGCGAAAACCTTACCTCTCCCTCCCTTATTCGTAGCGAACCGTGTTAATTTTCCTTTTTGCCTGTTCGATAATACACCACATTATTGCGGTGTTTGTTCATTATTTTTAGTAAAAATCACATGATATCATGCATCAAAAACGAGAACAACTCTACCCACGTAGGTACTCACTTAGCTCATGAATAAAATACAGGCAGGTAACATATCTTTCAACATAACAAGAACATAAACCTATTTCTATGTATCTAATATACGATCTACAAAAATAGATAAACTCGTATACCTCACTCCAAAAATTCCTCACCACCTTCCGCACTAAACTCCACAATCCCCCTATCTCTTCAACGTCTTCTGTTTCTCCGCATCCCTAACCAATTTCTCGCCCTCAACCCTCAATCCCTTCCTCTTCCTCACCCCGTCCATATATTTCTTCGCCACATTCTCCTTATCCGCCAACTCTCCCAAATCCTCCAAATCATCCTCCGTAAATGGTGTCCAGAAAGGATCTTCATCTAATACCTCGTAGCCTTGGAATATGAGCTGCGGACTTGCTGCTCCAGATGTTCTCTTGCGAATTTCGTCTGAGAAACCAAAGGAGAGGGCGACGGGAAGAAGTGATACGATGGTAAAGAAGGGGGTACCCTCTTTGAGGGATTCGGAGAGAATGTGTCCGCGACGACGTGTGAGCACGTCGTAGACGCGACCGAGGACTTCGGCTATTGCTTGTGTTAGTCTATCTGATTTACTTCCAAAGTCTTGATTGATCTATGATTTGTAGGAATAACTTACTGCTAGCCTGGATTTCACAAGAGTACATGGCAAGCATGAGTCTTGGAGACCAATCCAAGAAACCTTGTTTGATGGCTTGTTGAACCGTTTTGATCACTTCACCAGTCAATCTACCAAAGTTATCACGGGTAGATGATTCTTCATCGGTGGAAGGAGCAATGGTAACCTCTTCGAGGAAAACAGCGATACCTTGAATAGGTTCATTGCATAGGGGCCCTTGGGCAGTGGCGAGTTGGAAAGCATAACTAATTTTGTCGGAAAAGGAACGGGCTTGGAGAGCCTGGGTTTGAGTTGCTGATTCTTGAGAATCGGTAGCGGTGTCTTCACGGAGGCTTTGAAATGTTAGTATAATCTACATCATGAGAGTTGATTGGACTTACAATTTTCCAAGGATCCCTTCTGCCGTGGAATCAATCAGAAGATTAGGCCCAGCTCTTCGTGGCCCGAACGCAGTAATCTGATCTACTGCTGAAGCCCATATATCCTTTTGACCTTTTACCCCTTCGAAAGTCTTTTGAAGTTCTTCTTTGAACTCATTTAATGACAAAACTTTCTCACCACCCAATACTTCATCGACCTCTTCCTGCTCGGCTGACTCTTGTGTAGAGTCACCACCGGTTTTCTTACTCTTCTCCTCTGCTTGACGATCGGAATAAAGTCTCTTTATGGCACCAGCATTCTTGCCTAAAAATTCGGTGACCTCAACTGGAAGAGGTCTTACACGTAACCTGATTGTTATCTGCTTTGATGTAGTTGACAATACAACGGTACCTCTTCCTAGCTCCTTGTCTGCCGGAGGTTTCATATCTTCGGCTTTGACAATAGTTTCTCGATAAGGCACAATCGGTTCTCCTGCTTGAATATCACACCCAGCGAATCTTTCACGAAGATCAGTCAAACAACGCTCTAAATGTAATTCTCCTGCTGTGAGTAGAACATGTTCACCACTTGCGAATTGTTCGTACTCAGCACAAGGGTCACTCTGAACGAGTAACTTAAGACCTCGGATCATCTTATCGAGATCTCCAGGCCAAGCTGGCTCTAAAGCGACACGAACGATAGGTTGGGAGCCCATGTTAACTCCTGCGAGATTGACACTACCCTCCAATTGACTGCAAAGGGTTCCGGATTTGAGGATATGACCTTCGAGACCACCAATACCAAATACAACACCTGCTGGAACGGAAGTAAGTGGCTCTAATCCACGACCCATCAATAAGTATAAAGCAGTGACTGTAACCTTTTGTGGTTCAGGACTATTGTGTGGATTTGCAGGTGAGAACTTTGGCGGTAACACATAAACAGAATCCCCTACAGATAGAGTACCTGAATAAATTCGTGCAAAGCCTATCAGATGTTCTGGATCTGTTTTCTTCTCCTCTTCGGCGGGCTCTTCAAGGCTTACTGCTCCAAGCGCATCAGACACTCCATCAACAGATGTGGAAGCTTCTTCCAAAGCCTGCTGTCTTGCAATCTCTGCTCGCTTCCGTCGACCCATCTCCAAGGCTTCCTCGGGACTCAAGGCACCTCCTCGTCGTTTATTCTCGGGTAGTTCGCTCTCCGGTATCGAAACCATCTTACTTACATAAGCTACAACTGGCTCTTCTTTTGAAGTCTTGAATTTAATCATTGCTTCTCTGACCTTAGGATCTACATGCGATGCACCAGGAGATTCATCAATGAGTGCTGGTAGTCTCCCTTCTTGGGCGACCGGAGGAGCAGGTAGAGATTCAATGACGGAAACTAACAAAGCAGTGGATAATGGCAACCATGCCGAGAACAATGTAGTAAGAATAGCTCGTGGATCGCGGGAACGTGTAACATGTGGAGGTAAAGTAATATTTAATGACTTTGTAATTTTCTCTGTCATGGCAGGATCACTAAATGAAGTAGAGTTAGAATTAGGAATTAGATTGCATAAGACTGGATGTATAAACAAGATAAAGGAAAGATAGAAATCCACGCACCCCTTTCCGTTATCACCGCCTGTTGTTGCTGCATAAACCGCCCATACCTGTTCCAAAACTAATTGGACAAATAATGGTTTTAAATTTCGCCCCTTGAGATGCTTTGGTCCAAGTACCTTTTTGGTTTTTGGATCCAGATAGAAATCTCCCCACAAGACTTTCTCCATCGCAGTTCTCTTGATTCCCAACTTCTTCTCATATAAGCTGGCAAACTGTCTAACCGTGAATGCCCATCCATCAATGGCACTGCTAAATATGACGTTATTTTTCTCTGGCGCAAAGTAGATATCCTCATCATCTTTTTCTTGAAATTCGTTCATAGCTTCGGTATCAATTGAGGTGCTTCCATCATTTGCTGTCTTTTCTTGTTCTTTGGCAGCGGCAGCAGCAATTCTCTCGTCGACTTTTTCTCTCCAGTTCAGATCTTCCTCCATTCTCTCACCTTGGAAAAAACTTCCGAGTACCGCATTAACTTGCTCCAACAATTTGCTCAAATGTGTATATGCTTCCGCGGGTGTCATTTTCAGTTCTGTAATGAGTCTGTCCATCTTATTGATTACCAATAGAGGCTTCATATGTTCTACCCATGTCTGCCTTAGAACAGTAACAGTCTGACTGCAGACTCCTTCTACAGCATCCACTAATACAACAGCTCCATCACACAATCGCGAGGCAGTTGATACCTCACTGCTGAAATCGATATGTCCTGGCGAATCTATCAGATTGATCAAGTATTCCTTCTTTTCGGGTGTAGCATCTGGCGCATTTCGTCTCAACATGGAAAAGTATAACGAAATGGCAGAAGATTCCATGGTAATTCCGCGCGTCTGTTCATCTGGTCGAGAATCGAGGTATCGTATTTTACCCGCGAGTTTTGGGGAGATGATGCCATTGGTCGCAATCAAGGCATCTGAGAGAGAAGTTTTTCCATGATCCTAAAGATATCAGCAATGAAAAAAGACATATGAACGGGATATATACTTACAACATGTGCTAATATACATATCTTAAGAGAATGTTGTTAGCATTGAGAGTCTTAACATGAAATCTACCCCGCCAAAGACCTACGTTTCTAATATCAGGCGCGTTTTGTTGCAGAGCAACTAGTTTTTCTGGATTAACAATCGGCATTGTGTATATGGATGTAGAATATATGTGTTTGATATGAATGAAAAATTGGAGGCAAAATTTATATGCGCAAAGAGTAGTTCTATCTCCTGTCGAGTCTACCTGTTTGGGGCGACTTTGTCTAGTGGATGTTTACTGGAAGTGATGTCTCTATACTTATCAGAGCTTCGGACGCTTTCCTAGGTGGTATAGACTGAGTATTTAATGCACAAAAAAATGACTCATAATGATTCAATATGTTTCGATGAGAGGAATAGTGTGTGATATATTGTAAAGTATCTTGAACTTCGACCGTATGATAGAAAATGTACGATGTATTATTTTCTGACGCGGCCGCTCCTCCGAGCTTTCATAACGTCACCGAACCCCGCCAAATCGTAAAGATTAACAATTATCACTTCACATGCTACTCAGAAAAATCCTAAAAATCTGAACTTTTCAGAATAAACTTGAAATAGTCTGAATTATATATCTTTAAATTTTCAATAAATTCTATCCACAACTAAAAAAGTTACTAATAAACTAAAAAAGCGATTTTTAGTATAAATGAGTAGTCTAAAAGAGAAGTAATTAGAAAGTAGAGTACTCGACTTAAATTTAATATTAGATTTTCTTAAGATATACATACTCACTTTTACTTTAATGATTTTATATCAAAATCTAATTTAAAAGCTATAAAGAAAATCAATATTATTATTAGTTCGATAGCTAGTTGAGTATATATAGTACTCCTTTAAATCATTATAAAAGCGATATTATATTCTCTAGTTTAGAATGATTAAGATATAAGATCGAACTGTTTTCATCTTTAGTAATTAATTAATTCTTTATTTTATTATTAATCAATTTCAAACATATACATTTACTTTTATAATTCTTTATTATGAGATGTCTAGAATAATAATAGTAAAGAATCTTCTTTTAGAACTATTTGTATTACTTGAGGAGGAGATTAGAATCTAAATCATTAAGTAAAGTATTATAAAAGTCTATATAAAATGAATAATATAAATTGGAATATTTATATAGTGCTATTCTTAATCAAGCCTAGTCGACCCCCTGCTAAGCGTATAACCTATAATAAAATAAATAAAAATATAGAGGAAGTTTACTTATTTAAATTAACTATTAAGTTTAATATAAGAATTTCAAAATATTAATGAAATGAAAGAAAACTATTGAAAACTATTTAAATTTATAATTGACTTCGAATTAGTCTAATGGGCTTATAAAAGTACTAGCCTATATTAAAGTAATTAAATTCATAAATTAGATCAATTTAAATTAAAATATATAATGAGATTAATTTAATATATCTATTAAGGGAATATATAAAATTCTATAATAAGTATATTAAATCATTACTCATTAATATCTTATTAAATAAGAGATAGATTAATAACTAATACATATATAATATAATTTTATATTATAAAATCATATGTATATTATATTATTATATTTCTTATTAAATGAATTTATAATGAAATAGAATGTAATAAAATCATATAAAAAATTATTATCAAATCGGACTAAATTAATTGATTATACTTTCTTTTTATAATATAAATGATTTTATAAGATTCGATTCAAACCGATCTTATTTATAAGTATAGAAACTAATAGAATTTCATTATAAACTATATAAACCTAGAATATTCTTTAAGAGAAACCCTAGAAAAAGCAAGAAAATTTAGATCTATTCAAGCTCTTTCTTATAATTTGACTTCAATTCAACTTTCATACTATATTCGATTTATCCCTAAAGCTAAAGTGACTAAGTCTTCCACTAAATACTAGAATACTAATATATTATTATTATTATTCTAGAAGTCAACCTCCAAGAGTTAAAACGAGGGGTTGAATTAAATTTTCCAAACCCGAAGAAGGTCAGATCTCTATGGATCGCTGTCGCGAATGGTCATATCGACATAGTCCGGTTACTTCTTAACTATTTCAAGCTCAATATGGGCTTCTTTTCGCACGCGATAACATAACATTGGACAAACGCAGCCAAAACAAAAATCGTAGAATGTGACAATACAAATATTGGTATCTGCAAACGAGAAGAGATTCACCATTGGCATAGTGTGATTCTTGCTGATCTGTTTGCTTTTAGCCCACTGATATAGAATCAGCGAAGGAGCAGCCTGCCGACTCAAGTGATATCAATAATCATTTAGCATTTACTTTTTCTAAAACCTTGCTTATTCAAAGTGATCTCAGTAAGATCTCCTTTGTGAATTACATTCATATCATACTTCTAGCCCGTCCTCCTGCTCCCTTTCATATATAAGCAAAGTGTATCCTTAGCCTTCTTTCCTCCTTGGATTACAATCTTGAATATAACCCAATTTGACCTTGCTCAATTCTATCACCTGACAACTCAGACTCATTTGCTCGTCAATATGAACAAAATCAAGCGCATCCCTCTCAGCACTTGTCAGTATGGATCAAGATGTAAATTCTCTCATATCAAACATCTTGAAGATCGCACCTCCAAGGTACATTGCAAACATCTTGACTTTGATACCTTGTATCATTCCTCTTCAAATGATTTTTACTAAAGTTATGTGGTATATCAGCCTATCAAAGTGTCAAAGCCTCTCAAAGGACAACGACAGCGTACTGGCAACATCGACCACTTCTTTGCTAGATATCCCAACTTTGTTTACGAATCATCAGCTCCAATATGGATGGAATTCAATCGTTTGTGTAGTCATTTCAATTGGGATGATGACGACTACAATATGCGAGAGGCAAAGCGAAAGTTCAAGTCAGCTATGGTGCAAGAGTTTAATGTCATCTATGGTACAGATGAAAAGAATCTTGGCTTGTGGCAGAAGCTGTGTTATGTCTTGAACATTGAACCTGTGCCAGAGAGTCTAAATGAATGTCGCAAAGTTAGTTTTTTCTTTAACAATATGTTTCTCCTTGAGAGCAATTGAAACTAACAAGAAGCAGCATGTTCTTCGGACACATGTAAATCTTGTGGATCTCGTGGAAACTCCTCGAACAGGAAATCCTGTGGAAATTTTCGCAGATCTGAAGGACCTGCGGGAGTATACAATCAAGAACGAAAAGTTCTTTCCTAAGGAGGATGCATATGCTGGTGGTTTATTGAAATTCTTGCTCCGGGAAATTTCCTGAGTGAGTTGGTTGTTTGTCAAACTCTCAATGGTATTTAAAACAGTCGAAGCTAGAGTAAATCGGGATTGATCGATATTTAGCTGTTCAAGCCACCTCATCCCATAGAATGTGGGGTAATATAAGGTTGATGTTATTGTAGCAAGCCGGAGCTAAGTAATGCCCATCGCAGGCTCCTTCAACTCCATTCTAACTTAATTGCCTGATGTGTGTGTTTGCCATTTTCTTTTGCTGTACTATATACTTGCAAATGAATTTAACCGTCTTTATTCGTATTAACCCGAACTTGGGACTAGATACAAAAATCCTTAGTCTAGTATCAACTACACGGTTCCTTCCCATTCTCTCGTCACCTTCTGGTCATGGACACCCCAAGCTAGAAATTTATTCTTCAACGCAACCAATCGTGCTCTCTTCCTTTCGACTAACGCCATTTCTCGCTTATTCTCTTGAAGCATCTCTTCAATGTCTTGTACTGAAGAAGTCAAGAATACATTCTCATCGCTGAGGTGTTTGCGAGATGACGTTTTTGGTCTTGTACGTCGACCAGCCGGTGATGTATTCTCTTGGCTTTGAGATGCTGTTCTAGGTAAGTAAGAAATCATAGAGCCACTGGGATTAACTTACGGGAAGTTGAATTAGAACGCTCACGCTTCTTACTTGATGATGTAGTCGAACTTTCTACTATATGTTAGATTAGCAAGATTAAGATGAGAGTTGAAGACTCAGTGGAGGATGACAGTTTTTGATCCTTTTGCACCTTCCGAAGAGTCACTGGTGGGGCTGACTCCTCGTCACTCGAGTCGGTTAAATCGATGACAATAAGCTCTGATGGATGTTGCACAGATATAGTTGTAGTCAACTGCTCTGTCTCTACTTCGCAAGGTTTGGATACGATAGCCTCGTTATCAACCACTTCTGATGCTTCTGAATCCTTCGAAAGAGCCTCTGGCTCGCAGGCAGTCTCATCTAACACTCTCAAGACTGGAGCCTCCAAAAGATTGGTGAGAGGCACAGATTCCCAAACACCCTCATTGTCGACAATTCCAGTAGCTACTGGGCATGTCGGAACAGAGAGTTTTGAAGGGGTTTCCGCCGATAAGTCCGAAGGTACTTTCATAATTGAGTCAAGTACGCCAGATGTAGAAGGCTGAGCGAGATTTGGTGATGTTTCTTTCACTGATTAGACATTCTCTTCGTCAAAGGAGTCGATTTGAGAACAAAATTCCTCAAATGACATATCCATACTTGTATCTGCAGAGTACTTGTGAAGATCAAAGTTGTCTAAGAACTCGTTGTCAGATTGCCAGGAGTCAGTAATACTACTGTTGCTGCTGCTGTCGTTGAGTTCTAATGGTTGGCCTGTTGAAGTCATAACGATGGAAGATGTTGGAATCATAGTGATAGGTTGGTGAATTGAGATGGTAAATGGTTTGATTGAAAAGAAAGATGAATGAACAAACTCAGAACTGGATGCAAGTCACCTTATTATACTCGTTCTCTCCCAGGGATCGCGGACCATCGGGGGTCATATCATAGTCTCCTTAGCCCTGGTCGAGGCAGTGGGCAACAC
Source organism: Botrytis porri (assembly GCF_014898465.1). Classification (NCBI taxonomy): domain Eukaryota; kingdom Fungi; phylum Ascomycota; class Leotiomycetes; order Helotiales; family Sclerotiniaceae; genus Botrytis; species Botrytis porri. The sequence goes on from NW_024066078.1 coordinate 1,806,858, forward strand.
ACCTTTCTCAACATACCACTATTATATAATTATCAATCTTCTTTATTATAAAACTTTAGAATCTCTTTATTTCAAAAAAAATATTAATAAAATAAAATAGAAATAAAAATCATAGGTTTTAAATAAAACTCAATTTAATTAAAATATTAAAAAAAGTTTAGAATTAGAATTGTTTATATTATAAATAAAATTCAAGATTTCTAAGTGATGTTTCTAATAGATATTAATTAAATCACTTAATATTATTATATTATTAAAAGAACTAATCATAATAATGAAAATTCAAATGAAAATTCATTATTATTATAAAGAAATAAAAATTTGATATTATAAGAAAAATTCATAAATTCTTCATAAGAAAGAAGACTATTATAATATCAAATAAAAATTCTTTATTAAAAAGAAAATCCTTTATTAATTCTTTATTCGAAATGACAATTTATTATTTTGAAATTTTTGAAATATCATGTAGAAGCTAGTTTAAATGCGAAATGGTAGATGTAACAATAAATTTTCTTTATTAAAAAGTTAATTTTAAATTAATAAAGAAAATGATCTCAAATTAATTCTAATTTCAAATCAGATTGACATATGTCACCTACATATTATAGGCCGTACATGGGGTTGAAAAAGTATAAATAAGTGTCTTAGTGTTACGATGGGTAACAGAATGCCATGTGACAAGTGTCACGTGGTGAAGTCCCCAGGAGCCAGGGCTCCAAGGAGGTCCTTGGGAGCCAGGACTCCAAGAAACTCCAACCAACATCAGAGTACGAAGATCTATATAGGGAATGGGTTTCATTACAATGTAGAGCTTCGTGCTCAAGAACAATCATTAGTTTCATTACTATAGTTACGAGAATTGCAACCAGTTACCAACCTTATTGAATTCCTACTTGAAGTCTAGTCTAAACCACCTCGAGAGATCTCTAGACACTTCCACGTGACCCTAGAGGCAGCTCCCGTAACACTTAGGCCTCTAAAGAAAGATCTTATTCTAGTACTCACTTTCAAAAACTTATTAAGTAGTTAATTAATATACGAATTAAACTGAGATTCTATTTATATATTATAATGATTCTATTTATAAATTCTATTAGCCTAAGCTTTTTATATAGTACTATTCCTAATCGAGCCTAGTCTACTGTTACGGGAGCTGCCTCTAGGGTCACGTGGAAGTGTCTAGAGATCTCTCGAGGTGGTTTAGACTAGACTTCAAGTAGGAATTCAATAAGGTTGGTAACTGGTTGCAATTCTCGTAACTATAGTAATGAAACTAATGATTGTTCTTGAGCACGAAGCTCTACATTGTAATGAAACCCATTCCCTATATAGACCTTCTTGCTCAGTGTGATCAGTACGGCTCAGTACTGGTTTGTTTGTACTTTCATGGCTCAGTGTCTATCCCGCTGAGGCAGACTGAGCCAACCACGTGACTTAGTGCCCCAGTCCCGTGCCTATGTTGCGTCGTTCGTAACATCTACCCCCTGCTAAGCGCATAACTTGTAATAAATATATTATTCATTTTTATCAAAATTATAAGTTTTATAGTTATTATCAAAAAATCCCTTTTAAAATTATAAAAATTCTCAGAATTCTATGGATTTGATTGATTGATAAGCTCATATTAAGCGATGGAGCTTATTTCTTGTAATCCTATCTTGAAGAATATAGTTATGTAGTAGGTATACTCTATAAGACTCATCAATAGCTTAATTCTGTTTTAACAATGACATGGCCCTTCCTGCTTGAATCCGGAATACCGTTCAACATCCCATTTCAGATTTGATCACCATTGCTCATCAGATCCAAATGCATTTCTATATCCGGATTCAGGTTTGACTATCACATAACTCTTTAGGGTTGGGAATTAAAAGTGGTATAGCATTTATCTTACACATCATGTACAAGAAAACGAAAGTCGCTTATGGACCGATCCGTAAGTACACATACTCGATACTTGATGCTAGGAAGTACCAGCATCGCACAAATGCAACTTCACATTCAACTATCTCATAAAGTTTCTGTTGGTCTTGTCTCCATTGGACAATCATCTATCTATCCCTCAGAAGGATTTCGGCCATTCTTACCGTCAATAGAAAAGAGTAATAACCTGTTGATGTATGAGCAAGAAAGACCAACTAAGTAGGTACAGAGTGGAGAGAGACAAATTGATCGTGCCAGCTAGAATTCGGTCCAAAATAGGTATGCTAGTAATGATATCACGCTTTTCGTACTAATCTGGACTTCTGGACTAGAAAATATTGTACAAATGTGCCTACCCTCAAGATAATCTAATTTGGTATATTTCGGATGAACTGATATCCGCAGTGAGTGCGACAGGTAGGAGAGATGATAGGGGTGTTGTGATGAAGCGGTGTTTCTCTAAGCCCTTACACATTTCGAGCAATGATTAGACTAAGAGTGATGATGTGAACTGTTTGTAACTTCCACTTTAATCCTTTTTGTACAAAGAGGAAGACTATGAAAAGTGCCACGGAAACGTTAGCGACTACCTTTGAGAATATCACATCGGCCAAAAAAATTCTAGAATGGCTGAATCAAATTGATCCACTTGGAAATAAATGTTCAGACAAAATGCCACGACTTCCTAATGTGCTGTTTCTTTCAAATTAACTAACATGCATGCAATCACCATTCATACCGTGAATCATCGATTCCCTATCACGTTCACGAATCCAAAATGCAATCCTTCATCCCCCCAGAATCTCGCTTAGCACTTTCCCAGGCAGTCGACTTAGCCATTGCCGTGACTTCCCAGAATTGAAAGAAGAAGACTAGCAGTGGCCGTCATTACCGTTAGAGCTTTCGCCATGTATCCTTCTTTCCTGCAGACGTGAAGTATTGAATATATTAGAGTAGACAATTGCTCACTTTCTTTGTTTTCCTCCATTTCCTTTTCATCAACTCATCTCAATACTAATTTCTTCTCTATACTTTTCTTTCTCTCGAGTTTCTTCTTGTACCGTTCTATTCTTTACTGAACGGATTCTGAGGTCTTGATTACCACGATGCCATTGTTGAAGATCACCTCGGCATCATTTCCACCGTTTCTCGCTGGTACCAGAGATGTATATACATCACCACGTAAGTCAATACAACCTTCCATACCAGCGACTCTTGGCAGGTCACTAATATACTTGCGGTCAGCAAATTTTGCCTCGCCATTAAAATTGAACCGGTCAAAATGATCATCGCAGCAGGGTGAAATACTGCATGTACTGTGTTTTGACAGAGTGTGAAAGGTCACATATTAAGGTGAGGGTAACCTTTGCAGCTGAATTTCAACAAACCTCTGAGGCTTTAGCCAGTGACGAGAATGTTGTTATCCCTGATACGATATGTATGCATTGGCTACCCCATACTTCTTTACGGAACCGAGCGTCCATATCGAAATCCTCAACCAAGAGAGAATGCTTGAACGGCTCTTCGAACAGAATTTACCCAACATTAAGAAAGCGTACCGGTCAAACGAGCTGGTGACTCTCTGACAAAGTCGGCTACAATGAGGTATGTTAGGCATCAACAACTTTGCCGTGTCGTTGATGCATTGTGCTAATGTAATTCAGAAGTGCAGTGTCGCTGGGAACCGGAGGTTGGAGGTAATACTACCTCACTCAAAAAGTCATCGCCGACAACACTAAGTGCTGTACCTAGCTTGCGACGACATATCGACTGTGATTTGGAGGACAGCTTTGAAGATATCTTGCAGCAGAAGCGTGGGCGATGGAAATTGAGGAAAGGTGTCATATACATGTGTTGTCCAAAACTCAGCTTGTATGGTCAAGAATTCAAAGATTCCAATGTTTGAACCGCATGACCTTTAAATTGAATCATGTAACTTATGATATGATGGTAGAATCTTTTAAGAAGTGCAATGAATATGAGGCTGGGTTTGCAGCGAGTCAGAACACGTGATGCATGGCCACCAGCGATGACTCGCTGTCTCGAGGCTGTCTAGTTGGCTCTTAGTGTTTTTCTAAGAGATATAAAATCCCCACACAACCTCCAAGGTGTTACGACGGCATCCAACATACCGCGTCACATGACATAAATTACACGTGATGGAGCGTCAAGGAGCTTCAGCGCTCCTGGAGCGCATTGCGATCCTTAACGATCCAATATATCGGAGAGGTCCTAGAGACCAGGATAGAAAACGAAGGTCTATATAAGGAAATAGGTTTTATTACAATGTAGAGCTTCATACTCAAGAACAATCATTAGTTTCATTATTATAGTTACAAGAATTGCAATCAGTTACAACCTTATTGAATTCCTACTTGAAGTCTAGTCTAAACCACTTCAAGAGATCTCTAGACACTTCCATGTGACCCTAGAGGCAGCTCCCGTAACACAAGGAAATCCCCAAGGCTATTAATACAGTCAATACATACTCGGCGAAATAATCGAAGATGTATAATATAAACTAAAAACATTTATAACTTCAATGTTTTTAAATAGAATAAGCTATAATTGATATATATAATTAATGAATATAATAACTATAGTATATAAAAGTTTCTAAAAAATTAAAATTAAAATGATTGTAAGAAGAACGATTAAATTTATTAAATTTACTTAAAAGTATTTATTTTTGAATACTTTTTCGATCTTTAATAATTCGGTTGATTTAAGACTTTTGATATCGAAATTTAAATATATTATTAAAAAAAACCTCGCTTTTCAATATATATATTTTTATAAAGATTTATTTATAATTAAAAAACTTATTTATATTTGAAATAAAAATAGATTATTTTTAAAAAAGTAAATTCACTTATTTTTTAAGAATATCAAGAATATTAAACATAAAAACTAGAAAATTTAATGTATTTATTTAACTTTAATCTTTAATAACTTTTTTATTCTATAAAATTAAAAAGAAAACTCTTTTTTTAATAAAATATTATTTAATTTTCAATTAGATTTTGAAATATAAAAACAAAAGATTGAAAATTAATAAAAATATACAAAACCTAAAATGTATTATGAAATTATACTTATTTTCATTAACTTATTAACTTTAATATACTATATCTCTTTTATTTTTCATTCGAATTCTATAAAACTTTATTTCTATAGTTATAGAAAATATATATATAAATTACTACATAAAGATTTGTTAAATTAAAATAAAATTTATAGAAGTTATATTCAATTTTAGTTTATACTATACATCTTTAATTATTTCGCTGAGTACATATCTATCTGTATTACTACAGAGTGAAAAAAGCAATACAGTTTCCACAATCGTAACAGGTTCTATCTATGACGATATCCATTTCAAGAGGCAGAAAGTTTTTATGAATGATGATCTTAGCATACCGCTCTCGAGATGAGATTCTGAGATTAAACGCATCAATGCCAAAGTCGTAGTTGTATTATCGATGATGATATACTCTGAGACATGGAAACAAACTCGAATGCCGGCAGTACTCAAGGGGGGTGGAACAAATTACTGTAACAAGCATTGATAGTGGACACTCACTCTGAAGTTTTGAAGCGACAACAAATCAAATGCCCAAAAAGGGGGGGGATGGGGGGCAAGAAACGAAGGTGGATGAAGGAAACTGTTACGATCAAGCTTTCCCATATACGACTTTAGCAGACGTCGAAAAAGCTCCGAGTACCGTAATACATTTTTTATCTTGGGAGGTAAGTAAGATCTTGAGGCTATTGATTGGTTTCTTTTTCTAATTTTAGACACGTTCTTATTGCGATGAAACATCTTTTTGATTAGCTATATATAGGTATAGGTATAGGTATAGGTATAGGTATATTCGAGGGATGGGTGGGAATCATGGGTAGGTAAATCCAATTATCATCTACTCGAGTCCATTGTCTGTCTGTATCCCAATTCTCTCTCCTGCTCCTCCTGCCTATCATTTCAGCCATCTAGCTAACCAAGTTCAACTCAAATGATTCGAAACCCGTTTGGCGTTCATCAGATGAATGATCAGATATCAAGGCCAAACCGCCCTTGTAACGGTTAAAGCAACGTTTGGAAGATCTTCACCCAATCAATCCTTTCTTCTTTAAGTTCATTCCTACACTGTACACTGTAGATTTATCCCCATCGTAATCCTTGATGGATTCGGTTTCACCATCATAGATTCAGAGGTGAATATGATCGGGAAAAGGTCCAGATGTCAATGACCAGACCGGTTAATAATAATAATACTAATAACTACTAATAATTATAATAATAATAATATAAAACCACCAGCCAACAAGAAAAGAAAGGAGTTGTTGTGTGAATGGATTTGGTTCTTTGTGTAAATACATATAAATCTATTCTTATTCTCCTGACAATGAGTAGATTCTAAAAATCAGATTCCACAGTACATTCATTACATTACACTCCGTACTTGTTGCCTCGAATAATGAATGCAGTCTATCTTAACCTCATCCTCATCATATCTTAGAGAGCGGTGACAATCTTTTGATATTTACATCAACAACCAGACAGCCAGACGAAACCACATCACAAACATCATCCACCCTTCCAAACCCAAAATCGAGGTGGCTGAACAGAGCCGAAACTTCAATCCTCAAACTCTAGACCAGAACATTTTTCTCAAGAGTATTACACTAGGATTTTGGGCTTTTCCCTAAAAAACTAGCTTGAGCACTTCTTTCTACAACATTTATTAACAATAATACACGACAGACCCGAACAACTTAATATCAAACTCCGAAGCATAACCTCTTCTCTACCACAATTGAAATCCTTCAAATCATAACCCCATCGTCAAAATCGCATAATCAATTATTTACAGTATACATGCCTGGAATCATCATGGCGGAAGTCCAGCAACCGTCTCTACAACAAAGCCAACCACGAGCAATCCCTGGACAGGACGCTGCTTTGCAGATATCACCCCCAGCTTCCACAAAATTACCGCAATCTGCCTCTACAAATCGCATTCGAAATTCGCATCTCGCTTTAGATACCTTTTCTCCCGTAAACCAGAATGGAAGCTTCGAGTTTGATCGTGTATTAAAGAGTGGTTGTTTGCAGAAACGAACGAGGAAAACAAAGGTATGATTTCATCAACTAGATTTATACGTACATTTACTCATCTACATTCCGCAGGCATGGAAACCCGTCTTTCTCGTCCTGAGACCAAATTATCTCTCCATCTACAAAGATCAAAATGAAGATAAACTTCGTCATAAGATTCACCTCTCCGATCTCACAGCCGTCGCCTTTCTCAAAGATCCCAAACAAAAACGGCGCAATGTCTTCGGTCTCTTCACTCCCGCTCGCAACTATCATCTGGAAGCCACCACCAAAAACGACGCCGAACAATGGGTCGATCTCATCCGCAAAGAAGCACGAATCGACGAAGAAGAAGAGGAAGAAATGTTACTCGCCAGTCCCTCCGGCAACGTAAATAGTACCTATCCGGGCTTCGATCAAAGCATGGCGCACGAACAACTGCAGCGAAAAACCGAAGCTCAAATCCTGCACGACGAAAGACTAGGGAGCAGTTCCCCGGAACCCACAGAACCCATCATCCCCCGCGCGAATAAGAAACAAAACATGTCAGCCATAGGAGGAGGAAGACGTCCTTCCAACACCATTGAATATTCCGGCAACGAACTCGTCTCCGACGCCGAGTTCTCGGATACAGATCTTGCGCGTGTCCCCGGCATGTCGACGCTTTCTCTCAGTCTGCACAATCCTCCTCCGAACCCAAATCCCAATCCTAATCCCGATCTCGAAGTCAAACCTCCCGCGACCACTCTCCCTCTCGGTCGCAATACATCACAATTATCCCTCTCGCACCCGAATCCCCTCCCCGAACACGATCCCGAACGTGTAGTATACCAAGGATATCTTCTCTATCTGCGCTCGAAAAATGGAATTCGCTCTTGGAAAAATCTCTGGGTTGTGCTTCGTCCCCGCTCCTTATCGTTCTATAAAAATGACTCGGAATACTCGCCCGTCATGATTTTACCCATGGAAAATGTAATTAATGTGGTGGAGATTGATCCGTTGAGTAGGACGAAACGATATTGTTTTCAAGTGATTGGGGAGGAGAAGAGTTTTAAATTCTGTGCAGGAAGTGAAGGAGCGTTGGTTAATGTGTTGGGAGCGTGTAAGAGTTTATTGGCGAGGAGGAAGGGAGGCGTGGGGGCTTGAGTTTGGGGTGAGAGATCTTTTTTCTATTGTACGGGATGAAGATGCAATGGAAGAGACCAGATGATATGGGAAGATAAGAAAGAGAATTCCTAATATCCAGCGTTGGGAATTGTACATAAGCTGGTAGATTTGAGCGAGCGGGAATAGGAGGGGGAGTATGGATACAGGCAATAGATGCAGAAGAAGAAATAGTGTGGTTGGTATCTGATCAAGGCGTTGGGAGCGGGAGCGGGAATAGGAGCGGGACTGGGATGAAAGTATAGAAAATCCCGGACTGATATAATCACGACACGAAACGAAACTTATGATGAGATGTAAATATTACTCGGAATTATTATGCATATTTTATTTTGTGGTTTTGTTTGTGTTTGTGGATGTGTATGGAGGTATGTGTATACTTGTTTACGCATTGATTGTCTTACTAGTTATCTTCGTGTTGGTTTGCTGGTTTATTCTTGGAGAGGGGGTTGTTTGGGGGCGGGAGGAGGGATGTGAGGGTGTGGGAGCTGAGAAAAGGGGGCTGAGAAAAGAGAAGAAGAGAAGAGGATAGGAGAGGAGTTTGTTGATTTATTCCATTTTGCTTTGTTCTACTCTGTTCTGCTCTACTCTACTGTGTGATTTTAAGATGATTGATGATGAGATCGATTGGGATACGCTGGGATAATGGAATAGGTTGGGATCAGCTGGGATGATGGAATAGATCTACATGGATTGTGGAGTTTAGGACTTGAATAGCTATCTAGGGTAGCAGAGTTAGAATACCCACGGTAACGGAGGAAGGATACCTAGGTAGGTACAGCAGCAGCGGGGCGGAAATATTGGAAATGATGGGAGGGGGAGAAGGGGTTAGGTTGGAATGGTGGAAATGGTGGGAAGGGGATGGGTGAGGAGAGTGAGGAGAGTGAGGAGAGTGAGGAGAGTGAGGAGAGTGCGGAGAGTGAGGAGAGTGAGGAGAGTGAGGAGAGTGAGGAGAGTGAGGAGAGTGAGGAGAGTGAGGAGAGTGAGGAGAGTGAGGAGAGTGAGGAGAGTGAGGAGAGTGAGGAGAGTGAGGAGAGCGAGATATAAAGAGATGAAGATAAGAAGAATAAGATAATCAAATAAGAGAATAAAAAGACATAAAAAAGATAAGAAAAGATAAATATAAAAAAAAGGAAATAAGAAAAAGAGGAGAAAGAGTAAAAGGGAAAAGAGAAAAGAGAAAAGGAAGAAAGGGAGAGAGAGAGAAGTGGAAGGTGTGTATTTTATATGTATGTATAGATATATAGGAAAGGAAAGGAAAGGAAAGGAAAGAATAATATATATTAAGAAGAAGGTGAGATGGAAGAGAGGATGAGATGGGAAAGGGAGGCAGGGAGAAGGATAAAGAGGGCGAGGAGAAGTAAAGAGGAAGAGAGATTGATGGATGGAAGAGATAGATAGAGAGATGGAGTGGGAAATAGATGGAAAAGGAGAGGGAGAGGGAGATATGGAGAAAATGGGGAACGAGGGAGAAATCGAGAGATGAGAAGGACTAGACGAGGATGAGGAGAGGAGGGAGGCGGCATATATACAATATATATATAAATATATAATAATGAAAAATGAAAAGAGAAGAGAAGAGAAGAAATAAGGGGAAAGATAATATTATAATAATATAAATCAAGATTAAAACAAAACTAGAAAGCGAGAGGGATAGATGGGGGACAACAATGGAAATAAAAAATAGAAATAGATAGTTAATTTATTAGAGAGGAAGAGAAAGAAAAGAAAAGAAAGAGAAGAAAAGAAAAAAAAGAAAAGAAAGAGAAAAAGAGAAAGAGAAGAAGAGAAAGAGAAGAAGAGAGGGAGAGAAAATAAAGATGGACATATATAGTCAGCGAGGGGGGAGGAAGATACATAGTTAGAGAGGGAGAGAGGGATACTGGAAGAGACGAGGAAGAGAGGAGTGTATATGAGGATTCGCAGAGGGAGGTGGATAGTTAACGAGGCAGAGAGGAAGAGAGAGTGACAACGAATATCTACTCAACTGTGTGTTTTAGTTTTGTATACCTACCTGGGTACGTAGTAGACGCATATCATACATATAATACCTACCTATCAGGTACCGAATACCAAATACCAAATACCAAATATCAAACACCCAATCAACAATATAAGCACATCTCAAGTTTTTCCTTGAAGAAATTTCTTCTATTCCCCTATCTAATAGACAAGATGACCATCTATCTATCCATCTATCTACCTGTGTATTTAGCTAGCTAGTGGAAGTTTGAAACTACATAGGTACCTAGGTACTGTTGAAATCTAAACGTGCATGTAGACCTGCGATGTGTACATATCCATACCAAATACCACTTCTGCTCGCACCATATTGATAGTGGTTATCCCTAGGATCTCGAAAACTCTCGATTCCTTCCTGCAATATCATTCGCTGTGCCCTTTCCTACACACCCTATCATTATACCCCATGCAAGTTTCGTTTATATCCTTCGTGTTATCGTTCTTGTATCATTTCCCTTCGCATCAAGTTATATTGACTTCGTCTTATAGTGTAAGGATCCAGTCCCTCATATTATACTCCATACAAGTCTTTGTACCGTTCATCGCTGTCGTACTCCATTGCATACAGCAAAACCCAATTTCATAACAGAAATCCAATCCGTTCTTTGATGGTGCAATTGCAAATCAGTGCAGCGAAGCCCATACCGTAGCCAATCGACTTTCATCCTGTTCGTGATCATGTTATTCGTTTTGACCGCACTGTAGAAACCCCAAATCGAAATCCCTATTTCGTTGTCCATCTAGCTACATTACCACTTCCGCCACCATTTCCCTGAATTTACTCCTTCAGGTCTTTGTTTTAATATTGTGTAATCAAAACATCTGGAACGTGTAAACCAACACCCTCCTCCATAACCGCAACTCCATCCTCTACCTCCAATGGTTCTGCGCCGAAGAAGTGACCATCGGACTCGGTGGCTTCCATTAAAGTAGGTGTGGTAGGTGTGGCTAGAAGTGAGACTTCGGATGGATTTTGTGCAGGAAGGGGAATGAGTACTGCATGATTTTGAACGATGTTGGAACCCTTTGTTCTGGATGGATTGGTGCTATTGTTTGAGTGGTAGACAGGGGCCGATCTTCCAACGTAAGGGAGATGATAAGAACTGGATTCATCAGATGTTGAAGTACTGTCAGAAGAAGAGGATGGGAATGATCCAGTGGTAGAAGAAGGGGGCTCGGAGAAGAAATTTGATCGATGGTAAGGTGTAGGAACTTGAGGTACAGAGTTACAGGAATTTGTTGGAGGAGGTGAAGAATTGGTGTTCATATTGTTGGAGTTGGATGTGTTAGTCGATCGATCAGTCAAGATACCAAGACCAAGATCAGTTGCTCGTCGTTGAGATCGCAAGTTTCGGGATCGTGGTCTATTTGGTTCCTGTGTCAAAGTTAATTCTTATTCTTGCATGTCAAAAACTTGGGTGGTCGAAAGGAGAACATACAGCAGGAACTGGATTTGGTCTCAATCCCAAATGTTTAACAACATCAACATTGGCCACTGGTCTAAACTTTTGTAAATTGAATCCAAATCCAGTGGTGGCGGTACAGGGTAAGTCATCATCTGCAATGGCATTGAGACTAAGATAGCTGCGATCAAGGAGTGTGGGTCGGCAAGTATGACAGCATTTGAACTGACACTCTGTACCTCTTGATGGCAACCATGGGCGTGGATTAGTAACTCTCAAATTTGGCACTGTTTGCGAGGTGATTGGAGATGGGCGGGAAAAAGGATTGAACAAAAATCGTGGGATGTTACTGGAAGAGTTCGATGGTGTAAGGTCAGGCTCCTCAGAATTGGCAAGTACATCATGAAGCTGATTATGAATGTTAGAAAGCGTTTCGAAGAAAGAGAGGTTGTCGAGGACTTACATGACTACGTTGTTGGAGAATTGTCTGGATCTGTGAGGGTGAATAAGTTTTGAGGTCTTTGCTGCTGATTTCGTCGAAGAAACTGAATCTTGATCTACGTGCCTCTGGTCCACGTGGTCGAGGAGAAGTTGGTCTTGGGAAAATATCGCAAAGATCATCGAGTTTCTCTTGACTCTTCATCAATGTCAATGAACCATCCTAAGCAGATAAGGTATTGTTTCGGTGAAAACTTACTGCGTGTCCATGATCCATATCATCCTCTAACATAAGTTCCCGATCCTGAGTACATCTCCAAACCCAGCCAAACGAACCTTCTCGAAAGCAAATGCCACATCGAAACTCTTTGGTGAAGAGTCGCGTGGTAGTCAAATGTGTGCATTGCACATTTCTTGTAACTTGTGCAGTGCGCCTGGTATTCTCTGCCAAAGCAGGCAAAGAATGCCGATTTGTATTGGTTGGCATTGCAGTAGTCATTGAGGAGACAATACCGGCTGTAGATGCTGATGTACGTCGAACTGGTAACTTTGAGGATCGGGTTGTAGTATGGCTTGTAGTATTTGTTGTTGATTTGGTTGCTGCCATGATTTGTGTTGGGAGGACCAAGAAGCTCCAACAAACACTTTGAGAAGATTTAAATTGAAATGAGGGAACGATTCACTATCAAGGCTTGGAAATGTCTGAACATGAAGTTGTTCAATTGAATGGATGGACTTCTTGAGATGGATATAGAAAGATTGAATTCGAGGTTGATTGATCGAATATATTAGTACCTAGGTAGGTTGTAAAAGGATTTTCTTATTATTTCCCCAAACCAAGACCAATCTTGACTCGCTTCGAGAGTAAAATTCTGAGTATTTGCCCCAATTTTCTTAGAGAAGATATAACCAATAGGCACGGAGACAAGAAGATATCAAAAATGAAAGATGAAAAAGTGAATTATAACTGCAACGATGTATTTCCATATAGAAATTAGGTTGAGATGAAAACCAACCATCCATATCATTGCTGTTATCATTGCTGTTATCACTCCTGTTATTGGATGGCTCTGTTCAGCTCATTGGAGTTTGAAAAAGGAAAGTGTCGCATTCAAAAAATGTCATTTTTGATAATTCTTACACCCACAACCAGCTGTGTGGGAGATAATCGTTCTTACCATTCTAATAAAAGGTCCAAGCAATTTTCAAAGTGGTCTGATCAAAACATCAACCAAGTTGAAAATTGGTCTTGATGATTTTCGTACCAAGGGAGGAAAGGATAGAAAATAAAGTGCACTGTTGCTATCCTCTGTCTTCTGTCTTCTGTCTTCTCTCCTCTCTCCTCTCTCCTCTCTCCTCTTCCCTCATCCAACCTCACCCAGCACTTACCCGAGCCATTTACTTACTTGGTACACTTGCCATGCCTGATCAACTCCAGCATTCAATCCCACTCGCAAATCATCATTAATACTGCTTACGCATATATATTTGATGCGATTATGGAGAGATAATTTTCTGAAATACGATTTCTCAGAGCTCTGCTGAGCGCAGGAGTTTATTTTTATATTTGCTCTTCGGGGGTTTTCAACATGCAAGCTTCAACCGATTTTCTTTTGGAATGAAAGCTGCAACAATGCTACTTCAACCTGCTCCGAATTACTCTGCAGCTTTGGACATCTGCACTCAAAGAGCGTACTTGGCGAATTCTCTTGCAAGTTGCAATTGTTCTTATAATCCTAAGAATGGTCAAAGTTCCTTCCATGGATATTTTATGAAAGTTCGGATTTATGCTTCATGATGCAACCCAGAATTCAAGGAACGGTTGAAGATCTGGCTGGACGAGTGTCAGGATAGATAAATTGCCATCTTGTAAGGATCAAACTCGAGCATACGGTACTGTACCTCACAACACGTAATCATACATGATGACAGGACGAATACGCTGGATGGATCAATGGATGGTTCCATTAGCATGAAGCTATAATGGTGTATGGGTTTTGGAGTGCTTTATCAGTTCCAAGTTGCAGAGATTTCAACTGTGATGTCTCAAAACTTGGACAATTTTTGTCATTCCAGTCCCACACGTGTCTCTCATTTGATCATCCCATCATTCATAAAATTCTAGACTTCGTGAGCGAGTAGGCGTTTATATGGAGATGTACCAAACAATATTCTTGAGCTTGAGCTGGCCAATGCACGAACCTGGGGTAGATCTATGTGAGGAGATATCAATTGGGAGCGGAATGATCGTTATTTGTTCATTTCGAGAGAGTGGGAGTGGGAGTGGGTGGAGAAGCGAGAGGAGCAAAGATGATAGGAAGCAACAGTGGAGCGAGAGGAGAAGGGGATGCTGTATGAGGTGATGAAGTGGATGAAGTGGATGATTGAAATGAAATGAATGATATGATATGATATGAATCAAACCTGAAGACCTAGCGACGCTCTAACATAACGTTATATGGAGACGGAAAACGACAACTAATTAAAAGAAAGCAGCATGGTGACCCTACGGCATATCTATCTTAGCACGTCCTTGGAATTCCTGTACCTTGAATACCCTTAAATACCTGCTGAGTGGTACCTCGGACCGTCTACTCAAAACATGACCCCTTCGTATCTTTTAATATTAATTCCCAGAGAAGGACCATGCGGGCGGCAAAAGGCTTTTGACTTTCGTTTTCTCATCAAACATTATTATAATTTATTATTCCTAATTCGATACGCACATCCACATCTGTCTTCACAAGTTCATTCTCGGGGTTTAAGGTATTCAATAGGGTTGCGTGGCGTTTGAATGGTGTTGGAAGTGAAGGCGATCCGAATTTCGAACAGAAACCGAAGAGAGAGAAGGAGCGAGAGAAAAGAAGCACCATCGTCACCATCATCATTATCATCAATATCATCATCATCATCATCATCAATATCATCATCATCATCATCATCAATATCATCATCATCATCATCATCAATATCATCATCATCATCATCATCATCATCATCATCATCATCACTCATTCATTCAACCACTTCGACTCTTATTAATCAACGCTCGATTACGTTCTCTTATCTCGACTCGACAGTCTTTTGTTGCTTTATATCGTATATCCTGTATCTTGTATCTTGCGCCTTGCATCGTGCACCTTGCATACTCTCTATTCGGTGAGAACTAGATAACTTTTTCAAGCCAGACCAAATCCTTGTTAACCCGCTAAATCATTTAGATCAATCTCCGCACTTCCCATCCCATCCTATCCTATCCTATCCTATCCCATTCCATTCCCGTCCCATCCCAATCAAATTGCAACTCAGAGTCGGATTCAAATTCAAATTCAAATTCAAATCAGTACTGAACTCACACTTACTGGAGGTCAGCTAGTATTACCTTCGCCGTACTAGGTACTATTAATGCGTCAAACTCAAAGCGAGTCCATAATATTCCATCGCCATTAATACACATATATCCATCCATCCTTCCTTCCTACCACCTCACCTACCTACCTACCTACCTACCTACCTACCCTACACCCTGTTGATATCCGACCCGAGAAAGCCTTTTCTTGACCTGACCAGCTACCTAGCTTAGCTACTTTTTTTCCTGCCACCAAAAATCCCTCCTCTCTCCTCTTTCTCACTCAGCCCAGCCTCCAACGACTAAAACCTTTTGGGCCAACAAATCTCAATTGGTTGTGCAAGAGAATAATAAACATCGTGTCAACAAATTTTACTGCAATTACTTGTACATCAATAATACATAATATCCCCCCCCCCGACAAAAAGGTCAGTTCACTTTAATCCACACCCCGCATTATTCCCAAACAATAGGCACAGAGAGATAAAATCTATTTATCCATCTATCCATTCTCTTGCGCAATTATTAGTCCTCAAGAGAAGAAGAGGGGGCCCTGTCTGCGCCTCGATCCAGAACTCTTAACTGTTCCAATTACCTTGGCTCACCTCGGCTCCCGCATCATAAACAACGAGCGTGAGAAAGAGAGCGAGAAAGAGAGCTTGTTTCTTCTTCTCCTCATCTCTTCAACTTCCCGATATCATCGTCTGAATCAAACAAGTCGCATTCACGAGTGTTCACGAATTTTCATACTAATTAATTGTTCAATTAAATAGCTTCCGAGGGTTTGAATGACCTCTCACCCATCACAATGTCGGTCAAATTCGAGAAAGATACCATAAAGACCACCGGTCCTCTTGCAGGAATACAAGGCGTGCCAGCGATCGATGTCAAGGAAGTTCATCATCACCACCACCTACCAGGCCATCACTTAAGACACAATGTTGGTGTCGCATTAACTGGAGGCAAAGCCAATGAAGGAACACGAGGATATCTATCTGTGAGCCATTGATCTTGGGGAAACCACCCATCGCGCAATCAAATTTCTCTGTCACTAATCATGTTATCTTTCAATAGATGTATCTCAAAGAGCTACAAACCAATCCTCTTCGTACGAAAATGCTTACCTCTGGCACATTATCGGCCCTACAAGAACTTTTGGCCTCATGGATCTCGAAGGATCGTAACAAGGATGGCCACTATTTCACGTCTAGAGTACCCAAAATGGCTGCATATGGTGCTTTCATCAGTGCTCCCCTAGGCCATGTATTGATCAGTATTTTGCAAAAGATATTTGCTGGACGTACGAGTTTGAAGGCCAAGGTTCTTCAAATTCTTTTGAGCAATTTAGTTGTAAGTTCAGCTCGTTTGTTTATTATGTAAACAAAGCTAACGATTGATCAATCAAGGTTGCTCCAATTCAAAATACAGTGTATTTGATCTCAATGGCACTTATTGCAGGCGCAAGGACTATTCATCAAGTACATGCGACTTGGAGAGCTGGTTTCATGCCAGTTATGAGAGTCAGCTGGATTACTTCTCCTCTCGCTCTAGCTTTCGCACAGAAATTCCTTCCCGAGCACACTTGGGTTCCATTCTTCAACGTCATTGCTTTCACCATCGGAACCTATGTGAACGCGACCACAAAGAAGAAGCGTCTCGCAGCTCTTCGCAAGAGACACTACGATGAGACTCGAGGAGGAAGACCCGACGACTACCCTGGACCACATGGTGGACCAGGAAGAGAAATGGGAGGACCAGGACAGAAACGCGACTACTAATTTTACGAAGGGACGAAGGGGAAGGGGGTCATTAAGATCAAATAGCACAACATGAACCAAATTCGGCTGTGCTTATTGTCGCAAATTTTCCTTATCATAATGTATTTTCGGTTCACGGATCTCAATTTGGCACGAGGTCAGATTTACTGGTTATGGGTGGCGACCGCTTGCAGATATCCTTGTGGTCCATGCGAGGCCTTGCTTGCTTCTTTCTCGGGGGGCACAATACCACGTAAAAAGCCTCACCTCACCTGTTGTATAGTTTTTACGATTTCATTGGTTATAGGTAGAAATGAATGGGCGTTTGCTTGTCAATCTCTTCCATCTGAATGTGAATGCTAGGTAATACTTGGGTGGATTGGGAAAAGCAATCTGCCGAAGGCACCCTGTTATTTAACACGTCGCCTTTGTGGGATGCGATTGCTACATGACATGAAGACGGAAAGGTAAGTCATATTCTTGTCATTTGTCGTTAACACCCAAACACAACATATGATTACAATAACGGGTGTTCTACGATATTACTGAGAGGCAAAGCCATGGACGGGAGAAAAGGATCAGGATAAAGTCGAAGCGATTCTCTGTATCTCAATTTTTCGGTACATACGTTACTTCTTACATCATTTTAGTTTGACCTTTGAACGAAAACATTGGAGTCTGCTTGAACTTTTAACAAACGCACGCTTTATTCTTCGCCACTCTCTCTTACTCCTCACAACTCTCGTTCTATACACTGTTCACCCAATACTTACTACTCACTACTTTTGGCTCGCTTCGCTCATAACACTCGCAAGCCAGCCCACTCAGTTTCAACACAACTTGGGGCAATGTCAGCATTGATACCTTTATCCTCATACGTCTCTCCACGAGCACGCGTCCTCTCACCATCTGATCGATATCCCGGTGGTGCCAGGGGAAACGCCCATCACGGACCTCTCCTACGCAATTCTTTCGATAATGGCTATAATGCCCTCGGAGGAGGTGCTATGATACCTGTCCCTGTATTCGGCGCCCGAGCCGGACATGGAGCACTTGCTCGTGGAGGTGGCGCTGGAAGAAACTACAATGATATGAACATGAACATGAACATGGTCGTGCCGATTAGGAGAGGAAGTGTAGATATTTCCTACCATGGAATTCCACACGCACATGGTCATCCACTAATGGATCCGCGCATGCGACACGCACCGCAAGTACAAGTTGTAGATCCCTCGGCTATGTTTAGGGATCCGTGGAGAGGTGGGGTGGTAGCGGGGTGTACGCAGGAACCTTATACATGTCCCTGCCACGAATGTGAAGTTTTGCGTTTGCCCCTTGCGCCGTTGGCGGTCGGTTGTCATCATGATAATCGTGGACATTCACATGCGATGGATCTGCATAATCATTGTTGCTCTGGGGGTGGAGGACATAAGGAATCTGCATCGTCTTCTTCCGGGGGTGGGAGTAAGGAAAAATCTAATTCGGGAGGTGGAAGTGGAGGTGGAGGTAGTGGAGGTAGTGGAGGTAGTGGAGGTAGTGGAGGAAGTAACAAGAAAGAATACGGATTCCCAACAAAAGATATCGTGATTCGCGGCAAAACATATTCGTGTCGGAAATCTTTTCTCGCCGATCAAGCTAAATTCGAAGATTCCCTCGTCAAAATGATGGAAAAGAAAAAAGAAGATGAAATCCCAAATACCGTTCTCGATTCCCTCTTCTCGTGCATTAATGAAGAAAAAATCCTCTCTTCGGCTTCGGCCCACGATCTCGTTACGCTTAATGTGCTTTCTTCCTCGCTGGGTATCAAGAGCGTGATGGAGAAATCGCTCGCGCAGTTGAAGAAACAGTGTTCGGATAATATTGTGAGTGGGAGTACTCTGACGGGGATTGTGGTGACGATTATGATGAGCTCGAAGGTGGATGAGGGTTTGAGGGAGTGGTTGAAGAAATATATTAAGGGGTGGGGACTGTGGGAGGAGTTGCAGGGGTTTGCGATGTATATCAGGTGTGTGGAGGATCATCCGGAGATTCATACGGGGTTGCTTGAGTTGTTGGGGTTGAGGAGGAAGGCGGATGGGGAGGGGTATAGGATTATTTAGGGGAGGCGAGGGTGGGGAATGGGGATGGGTATTTGGTGGAGTGGAAGAGTATAATGATGAGGTGGAGAGGTGGAGAGGGAGGAGGAAAATAAGAGGAAAATCCTTGAAGTGATAATCAAACAGGACAGGACAGGACAGACTGGAAAAACAAGTGATGTCATTTCTGCCATAAAACAATGGATCAAGATGAAAGAAGAGGAAGGGTAAGAATAATGTTCTGTAAGTAGTCAGTCAGTCAGGCAGTCAGGAAGTCAGTCAAATACGCAGTGAGTAGTATCGTATCGTATGGTAGGTATAGTATAGTAGGTATACTTGATAGGTAATGTTTTAATTGTATGCTAGTTTATTTTGGTATATTGTGTTATGTTATTTGGTATTATTTGGTGTGTTGTGTGAAGATCTTTGGTCTTGTACTTGTACTTCTATTTGGACTTGTATTGGGTAGGGTAGGTGGTTCTTTGCTTTGATATTGGGTTGATTTTGTAGGTGTAGGTGGTGTAGATGTGCTGAGTGGGGAAGATTGATGAAGAAAGTGCTAGGTGGGGTTTTTGTTTTGGGTATTGGGTATTGGGTATTGGGTGTTGGGGGTTTGGGAGGAGGAGGAGGAGAAGATTGTCTGGCTGATTTGAATAAGTGGTTCACATGGTGTAGATAGGTGTTTTATAGTAGGTCTTTTACTATTACTAGGTATATACTACTATTGCTGGTGGTGATAATGTATTAGGACTGATACTGCTATACTGCTATACTGCTATTGTCTAAATCTTATTTATCTAGTTTGTAGAGATGGATACTCTAATGCCTCTCTAATGACTCCAAGAATTGAGGGGATATTTGTTATTGGGATTTGTAGAGTTGCTTTATCGTGTAACTGGAAGCTATTATGATTTATTATGTATACTCTGGAGTTTGGAGATGGAGACAAAGATAAAAACAAAAATAGAGATATACGACTTATTGAATGATATGTAAGTTACGCCTTCCAATTCCCAGCTTCCATTTCTTCCATCTATTCTCCAATCTATGCATTCCTTATTCTCTATTCCTTCTTCTAATCCACACATATCCTCCATCCTCCATACTGCATCTTCCCACGCTGCATTCCGATGGTCTTCGCTATCTCATTGGTAGGTGAAGATGTGGTGATCTTATGATGATCTCATGTTATGCTACTTTATCACTTTGTTGTTTGACTATTGCTGTTATGTTGGGATTTGGGGCTACAGGTATACTTCTAGGGATAGTCGAAGGTGGAGGTATAGATACCGCCTAGAAAAGAAAGCAAGCAAAATCAGGACAAAAAGGCGACCTGCATATTTCCACCCCCACACCGCACTGCACATGAATATAGCAAACAGACCTCATATCTCAATACCAACAACCAATACCAATCGATACCAAGAAATACACACCAGCAAGAAGCGTCACACAAATGGCACCTACAGGTATGGAGGTAGGAAACATGTGTGTGCTGGCAGCGCGGTGCGTGTGACGGATGGGAGAGGGAACGTTTGTGGTTATATGCGAGGCGTATTGTATCGTATCGTATCGTACGTCTGTACTGTACTGTCATTTATTGCACTATACGATATCGGGATCTGAAAATTTGAAAAATCCGGATATCTGGAAATCTATTCATGATTATTTATTATGAGTGAGAATGAGAATGAAAATGAGAATGAGAATGTTGTTCATAGCAAACTCGCTTATTTGTTAATATATTTGACAGCGTAGAGGATCTCAGATATGATATGTAGTACATAACAGATATATGCTGTGTGATCCTAGGTTCTCAGGAAGATAAATAGCTGGTTAATGGTATTTACATAGGTATAGTGTGTATGCGTGTAGATGTATACATGTATGTGTGTATGTAGTGTCCCAGTGTCCCAGTGCCCCCAAAATCATTTTCTTCTTCAAAAATACTTCATCTAGAACTCTAACACGAATACCGTCTCGAAGCTTAAAATCATATCTCTCTTGCAAGAGGGTAAGTTAAGTCATAATAGGAAGGTATTCAAATTAGAGGCGGTGGATACTCCGTCTCCGTCTTTGTTTCCGTCTTTGATGAGGGAGATGAGGGATAGATAGATAGATAGATAGATAGATATATAAATGCGAGATCCCGTCGGTGTGTGTGATATAATATGGTATAGTGCACTGCAGTATGACGGATGCGGGTTGGAATTCTGAGGATGGGGATAGTTGATATATTTGTCAATGTTGGGGATTGGAGAGGGACAGGAGATGAAGTTTGTTTGGTGCATGAGTTGGGAGTTTGTTAGAGTTGCTGGTGGGTAGGCTTTGTATATAGGATATCTTGTACTCATAGAGGTTTGTGGTGTGTAATGGATGGATGTTTGTAAACATACTAGATACAGTACATTGGATGTAAATAAACACTTGTTTCATATTTTTGTCTTCACCCTGATCCCCTACTTTTGGCATTATCATGGCCATGTTCTTTAATTGTTCTTCCAATTTGACCATCATCCTTTCTACTCTTCCTCCCTCTTCCTCCCCGCTACAACTTTCTATACAGTATTTCTCCACAAATATCTCAAACTCGTTCCTCCAGCCACAGTTCCCAATAAACCAACCCAGAATTCTGTCACCAAACCACCCTCCAAACTCCAATGCACAGTCAAAGGTGCGTAAGCCAAGTTAACAATTAAACTCTTCCTCCACCTCTCCATCCACTCTCTATGTTCCTTCTCTTTCTCTCCCTTCACCTCCGCCATCTCCTTATCTCTTCTTCCATACTCGATGCCCAACTTCACAATATCAAGTCCCACATGCACCATCCAACATCTCACACTCCAAATCCCCGCTTTCGCCTGTTTCGTTTTATCCCAAGCAAGTATATTTTTGGAACTGAGATATGCGCCGTTTTCCAAAACTTGGTAGCAAAGATTCACAAGTACTTGGATCTTTACAATCTTTCTGATCAATGTGTCTTCAGGCGGACTGTTCCACGTCGCTTTTGCCCATTTGTATATTGCGAGGAGCCCCCAAAGACGTCCAAATGTTCTGAAATCGGATATCAATGCACTCAACGCCTTGAATCGAGTCGCTAATGACAATAATCGAGAACTGGGTACGGGAATAGTAGAAGGTGAGAGCACGATGGTAGTATTAGGAGGAAGCGCAATGGCTTTTTCGATCAGAAGACGAGCGGCTTGGCGGATTTGATGGAGGGAGAGACGGGAAAGGAGGTTGGAGGTGAGGAGGGAACTGTAGCCGATTGTGCAGAGGAGAACATCGGTTCCGGAGGGGGTACTCAGGAGTTTGGAGAGGTGAGTGAGCACGCTGTCGGTTTTGGAGAGGTATAAAGGAAGCCAGCTTTGTAGTGCTTGTGGTGTGGGAATCTGTGGGGGAGATGGTGTGGGGATGGGGAGAGGGAGAGCAGATGCGGGGGAGGTTTCGGCGGGTGGTATCCCGCCGATTTCGGACATGCTGGTTGGTGTAGATGTAGATATATGTGTTTGATGTATAGAAAAGATATATATAAGAAGAGAAATGAAAAATAGAGGTAATTCCAGTTTTTGTTTACTTGGATAGATGGATACCTATGAACATGGGATAAGGTGCAAGGTCGGAAGTAGATGTTACGCGATAATACCGAGGCTCGGAGCTGGAGCTTGCTAGCTTTTAGCTTGTCTCCAGGGTAAAGCTCGGCTCTTTATTTTGATTTCGTAATCTCAAAGGAAAGATGAGCAGGTGTTGTTTATTATATGAAAAGATGAGAATAGAGTGAGTGAGTAGTGAGAGTGTGATACTACGTATGTTGACTATAGTGAGTGCTATTGAACAAGGTACGATTCATTCTTTACTAGCAGGTTAGGAACTCTGGTCTGTTTGAAGTTCTATTGGAGCAATTCAAGACCTCTCTCTTATTACCCTCTCACCTTATCTAGGCAGGATCAACCACGAGTGAGTAGCGAGACCTATTTCACTACCTATGTTATATATTCTCAGTCGATTCACTATGAAGTTATCATTCCATGAAAAGGAAGCTATATCACGTTCGAGGAAGCACCTTTTAAAATCACATCACGATCAAGTCAAACTCCAAATAGATTCAACGCTTTGCATTACTTTTCAAAATGCCTAATCGCAATAAAGAACGCCCAAATTCAAAGATCCAGACTTTAGTCCGCAAGGTCTTTGCAATTACCTTCGAACATACGATAGTATGCAAAGCCACCCAAGCGGAAAGTCAATCTATACGGAAGACCAATATAACTACTATTCCAAGGTAGACTCATCTGAGCCACAAAAGCATCGCCAGCAATGCTATCTCAATTTTCCACGCATTCATTCCTCCAAGTTCTCCATTAATTATCTGTCAGATTCAAATATTCCGCAAAAAGAAAAATCCAACGGCATTGGCTAGTAGCCAAGAATCCCAAAAATCATATACGCAAACAACAACCATGGCTCAAATCTATACACCTCCAGATGCCGCAGCTGCATTCAACTTTGCTAATTCGGCTTGCAACTCCTCTAATGGTCTACCCAAACCCCATTCTCGCATCGCTAAATTGGGTCTCAAGACCATTCGGAAGAATCTTTGATGTTGCAAACATTTATGGTCCCATTTCTCGGCTTTGACGCCATAACCAACTCCAGCTGCAAACCA
Source organism: Botrytis porri (assembly GCF_014898465.1). Classification (NCBI taxonomy): domain Eukaryota; kingdom Fungi; phylum Ascomycota; class Leotiomycetes; order Helotiales; family Sclerotiniaceae; genus Botrytis; species Botrytis porri. Next base: position 1,830,756 of record NW_024066078.1, read on the forward strand.
TTGGAGTAGACTGACTTCCGGCCAGTCAGATGTTAGATCTGTGGGACAGACAAAATATCGATGAGATTCAGTTTTGCCATAGTCTTGACGAGAAGTGATATGAATCACATATGTTGGGGGGGGGTTGGTAACGAGTGGATTGTTAATTAAGTTGGATGGAGAAAGAACTCGTTGAGGAACAAAAGGTTCTGGTTCTGTTTGTGTCCAATATGGTACGTGGACAGTTCTGAAATCATCGAAGGAAATATCGGCGAAGGGTTTGAAAGGAGTTGAATACTGAGTTGGTCCTACATTTCTGGTGAGAGCCAGGGGTTGATGCGGTACCGACATCTCAGTGGCTGTCGAAGACTGGAATGACCCATACGTCCCATCACGATCTGGAGGGAGTGTTGGATCAGATGCCCAAGGAGAATTTGGAGATGTTCCAAGACGGGATGTTGGAAAAGGAGTGGGAGATTGTATAAGGGGTTGCATAGCTTGCATTGTCGCACGGGATCTCCACTCGGGGATTTTTGAGTCAATGATGCTTGATCCGAGATTGGGGATGCCCGATGATGGGAGAGCATTAGGTTTGTTTCTGAGCAATTCCACGAAAGATTGCCCAATACCTGAAGAAAGAGATGGCATCTTAGAGTTAGGCTTTGAAGATGGTTGTGAAGGTGGTGGCGTCATCAGATGTGTTTCGAATACCGCATTGCTATTCGATGAAGAGCGGAAATCTGTGCGATTCTGGGCTAAGATTGGTCTGGCCGGTGTGATGCAAGGAGAGATTGGAGGAGAAGAGGGTAACCTGAATGCACTATTCAATGCTAATGGAGGGGTAGGAGATTTGGTGGAAACTAATGAAGCAGGTGGGGCTAGATTGGCCGTTTTTTGATCAGGATTATAGCTTCGAATCATCTCCGACAGCGTCATCGAGATGAACTCCGATTCCTCTTGGTCTGGGATGACTGCTGCACAGATTTGAGCAGCCTGGCGTTGACGTTCAGCATCTTCATGAGCTCGGACCATTTCAAGATGATCTCTGGTTGCCGATAATCGGGCTGCAAAATTGAGGAATGATTGGTAGATAGTTTTGTGAAAGTGCTTGTTGGGATCATGATAAGGTTTGTCGGAGTGTCGAGTATCGACTTCTGTGCAACAGTTGCAGCAGAAGATGTTGTCAGGGAGTGACATGGTGTCTGAACCGTGAGTCATGATTTGGTGTCACAAAAACGTGGTGTTAGATATGAGATATCAAATATATGATATGTGGGAGGAAGAAAAATATAAAGATAAAGGAAAGAAAGGTAAGTCAGTTTATTGTTTGTTGATATTACGAAGTATTATTGAAAGCAACTTGCTTGAGGGTTAAAGTTGTTTGGCGTTTTAATGGTGTAAGTAAGTTGAGGTTGCGGGGACTTTAAGCCATCTGAAGTCCTTCTTATAGAGACCGAGGTATGAGTACGGGTATAGATACGGTGGCTCGTGAATCAGTATTCTTGGAGGGGTGGAAAGCAGATGAGCGGACTGCGCCACGGTATTCACTAATGTCGAGCGGAGATGCGGTCAGCATTTTATAGGGGAATGACCTGGGTTTGCGGGGTGAGACAGAAATTCATTTTCTGCGTCTGTGATTCATAATTCTTGATGGAAATCAGGGAGGAACGGAAGATGGCTTGGTCGGAAACAGAGGAGATGATGAGGGGCTAGTTGCCCTATATGTGAATGATATATCGATTATCTTTAACGACAACATGGTGAAACGTCTTCGCATTTTCGGTGAGCTTGATTCAGTGTTTGTGTACGTGACAACATGTTTATGACTGTTTCTAATCGATAGTCATGCGCCTTATGATCCGATCCCGGATGGTTGTATCAATTTATTATATTCAGAAGCAACTTACAAGTTGTTCTTTTTTCTGTATGTTCATTGTCGGTCTTCTCATATTTCCACGTGTATAGGCGAGGGGAATCAATCTTTATTTTGTGTGTAAGTGTGAATGGTTTCAGGTTCTTGAGAGCAACGTATACATGCGTACCTTGCGGATTCTCTGTAGCACTCTTCTCTCTATTCTGTAAAGCATGATGTAAGTATTGGCGTAGAAAACCATCACTTTAACGAATATCATTTTCATCATTCCTCGAATAAACTTCCTGATTGTTATACTACATATACTCTAATTCCTTCTAAAATACAATAAACAAAGACGATAAAGAAAAGACTATAACTAATACCTTCTCATCGCCCGATACTTCATTCCTAGCTATGAAATGTTAATAACATTCTGACTCTCTACCCCCTTCTCGTTCCACGTACCTACATAGCTAAAGATCGAACGATAGATAGATAGATAGATAGATATAGAGATATCCACCCCCTTATCATCAAGCGAGAACGTTCATTTATTACCCCACCTCTTCATGTGCGGAAATATATATATCTATCGAGATGCCATTAATTAACCCGTTCGCGTCTTAAAATAAGTTACAGGTATTTTTTTGCTAATATCTATATTCTCGAAGATGAATATTATTCAGGGACTGGATGGGTGGATGTTGATGTGTTAATGTCCTGATTGAGTACAGAGGAAGATTGGTAAAGAAATGTAAAGGTGTGAATACGGCTTGGATGGAGAAATCGACTCGTTTGTCTATCTATATCTGTGGTTTGGAGGGAATATGGGGGGTGAAATATGTTTTGGATGGTGAGGAATTAGGTGGTGGGATGTTTATAAGTAGTGGGATTTTGATGAGTGGATATGGGGTTGGGGTTTGTAGATGTATGAGGTAGGTAGGTAGGTAATCGCTGTTGATATGGAGAGTTTCTGGAGGTTGGGGGATCGTGTAATTGAAAACTTTTGGTATTTGAAGATGAAGTGGGTTGATTATCTATCTAATTTTTTGTAGGAACAGTATAAGGATTGATGTATGCGAGGAGGGTAGAAGTTAGGGAGATGATATTTACATTAGAGTTATCTGAGCTTTACAAGATATCGCCCACGAGCTTCTTTCTATCGAGCTTCCCTGATCTGATAAAACTTTCTTTGTTGATACTTCTATTGAAATAGTAGGAAAGAAGGGAATGAAATAGAAGTTAAGGATAAAGTGACGAGTTGGAAGGTTTGAAGATGTTCTTGTTATTATATACATCTCAGTGTGTAAGTAGCTTATTTATCTACCGAGTTACCTTGGAAGTAAAAATCATTACTATCAGTGTTTATATATGTGTATGTATGTATGTATGTATGTATGTATGTATACTTAGTTAGGTAGGTATATATAATTGATGGATAGACAGATAGCATTTTGAAAAATATAGAGAACAAACCCCACAAGAACCCGCAAAAGATAGCCCCACAATAACTCTCTTAACATAAAAATAAATTTCTTTATCAGCTCGTTCTTACTCCTCCCTCCCTCTACACACCCGAGAGCAAAAGCATAGGAATCATTTAATGATTAATTGCCCGTTCTAGGAATCGAACCTAGGATCTCATCATGTACGAGTACTAGTGATGCGCTTTACCGCTAAGCCAAACGGGCGTTATCAGTTACTGTTCTGATAGTATTGGCGCTGTAGATTCAGTATATGTTTCAAATTGACATGTATCCACTTGGTTGCTTTGACAGCTGTGGGATGGTGGAGCGTGCTCTATGTAAGCGAAATAACAGACCGGAATTGACCACTGGCAAAGTTCTTCAATGTATCAATTGTTTCATTTCAATTTAGAGAATCAATTAAACAATATCCAAGGATTTATTCAATCCTGTCAAATTTTTATAGTTTATTTGTGATTGAATTATTATGGAATTTATTAGGTTGATCAAGTTTGGCGTCTTCTTCTCCTACGTGTAAACAGAACATAATACGGTGCATTTCGAGTGCGGTGAAAGAGATTGTTGAAACATATAGATAAGAATTGATTCTTTAGACTAATTGGAGTTTGGTAACGTGAAGTTAAGGGTAAAAGATCAAAAGAGTAGGGGGGGGGAATGCAGTATGAATTATTACCCTTTTAGAGGGGTTTCCTGATGTGGCATGATCTTATTGTGAGGAGTCGACGACTGTCGGGTTTTTCGACGTGTATACATACGAGCTCATTACAAATCCGAAAGATACTGGATATAAGTGTTCCTAGTGCGCTCAAATCTCAAAGAATTGAAGATCGTTTTATGAACTGAACTATCGTTATCTTGCGCAGAGCTAAATATTGAATTTTGAAAAGTTTCAAAGTTAAGCTTGAGCTTTAGTCTCTCACGGAATTTTAGACGGTTGATTCTGTCTTCGGCTCATTCTCCAACTCATTCTTCAACCCTATACTACAATCGTCAGTCATCCTTCATACTCTGAATATCAGGATGTCTGGAAGATATACCGTCTCTATGAAGGCTCTTATGTTACTACCGTTACCAGGAAGAGATGTCAAGCCTTAATCTTATATCTCTGAAAAATATGTCTACCACATGTTGACTATCCTTCGAGCGTAGTTCGTTGGAAAAAAAGACAAACATTACGGTTTGTACAATGTAAGTTTTTGAGACCTTTGTTTGTTTAGCCAAATCCGGTAATCATTTCTTTACAACAAGCAGATTGCTTTGTACTATCTCAACCGGTTGCGGGATTTCATTCAAGGTAGAAATCATTTGATGTAGCCTTTGTTTCAAGCAATGCATTTCATACTGGCTTCCTTCAAATTAAAGGCATCAAATCACTTCCAACAAATTCATACTGATTCCAAAATTCACAAACTTCTCATCATGGCTGCCGTGGAGGATCCAATTACAAGGAGAGGCGGAATTCGAGAATTTGTGAGGACCGAGCCAAGTTGGGATATGCGTCTAGGACCCCGTTGGGAATACCAGGGACGAATCCGCAGAACCAATAGAGCAATTATTGCACATTTCAAATACGAAGACCAGGAAGGTGAAGATAACAATCCTCCCCACACTAAAGATGTAGTTGTCAAGATCCAATTGCGACGGCCTGTTATAGGAGGTCGACCCAATGGCTATCCGGAAAATTATGATGGGTTCCTTAGTGAAGGACGATTTCTCCAATTTCTCTCTGGATACTATGCTTGGCACCCTTATGACAATCGCGACTGCATACCCGACCGGCCCCACAATATTCTGAGGCATTTCCATGACCAAACAGTGCCGTCGAAAGAGAGTGAACCACTCAATCGGAATGCGATCTCATTCTTGGAATATTGTCCTGGTATTGTGATCAGTCTTTCGCCCGAGGATGAGACTCGGTATTATGACTTGGATGTCTTCGATAGGAATAATGTTGAATTTATCGAAGAGATTGATATATGGAACATCTTTAGGCAGTTTACGAGGATGATTCTGATGATGGATTGTGGCAGTGAGATTCCGAGAACGACCCGCCAGAGGCGGTCCCTTTGGGAAACACGGGAAATGGAGATATGCCATTACGATATTCAGCCGAGCAATAGTAGGTTCCCCTTGTGGGATATGAAAATTGGCTTTTCTGACATTGAATCCAGTTTTGATTGGATATAAGAATTATGAGAAAGACCGTGTTCCGGTACTTAAAGTATGTATTAGTCTATTTGCCTCTGGGAAAGATGAATAACAATCCTCACAGCTGTGCGATTTCGGGGACGCGCTTCAGGTTCCTCAGTTTACTAAACAACAACATGCCGGAAGGTATAGTTTCCCAAACCAAAGGAATGGTCGACCGGGCTACCAGGCTCCCGTGAGTTGAAGAAATCCTTCTTCGTATTCCTCACAGCATACTAATAATCTGGCTATAGGAACAACTCATTGCCGAAACAGAGCATGTAAATCCATTCCGCCATGGCACATGTAGCAATATATTTCAATTTGCAAACATCATCCGTCTTCTGATGCACGGAGGAAACTTTGGTAGACATGCGATCCATCCCGAAGATCCAGATTGGTGCGACGATTACTTTGGAGAGTATACCAACACCGCGCCAAGAACATACGGATATTCTCTCTCCGAGGGCGACAGTAGAGTAAATGCACCGGGACCCAGAAGTTACAGCGAACGTTTAATCAAAATCGTCCAAGAATGCATGAAGGAAAAGCCCGAACTTCGCCCCCGTCCCTTAAATCTCTTCCACTACATCAACGACGGGTTTCGTGACAACGACCTCTTGTACAACGATCCCGACTATCCCGGACCAGGAGAAAATGAACTGCACCGCCCCAAGAAACCTCACAAACCCAACGCACAAATCTTCCAATACCCACCCATCCATCCTCTCTTCGCCCTCGCCACGCTCGCCCCCCCTCACTTCCGCACCCCCCAACCCAGCTGGGAGAAAGATTTTTCCGAATTCTACGACGTGGAAGAATTTGCCTGGCCGCCCACGCCCCGCACCCTCACCCCCGATTATGTGAGCGCAAAAGTCTACAACGAGGATTTTATCTACACCGGCGACGATCTGCCCGAGGTCGATCACGAGACGTATCCGCGCTCGCAGCCGCAGGTTCCGGAGCGGTATCCCCATGGTCCGCCCATGATCGATCAGAGACCCAGTGTGAATATCCCCGATCGGAGAATCGATGTCCCCGGGGGGGTTGCGAGGAATTTGGGACTGTTGAAGTATTATGATCGCTTGGGTCATATGTGGATGGGTGAGGAGAATTATTGGAAAATGTTGGAGGCGGGCTTGGATCCTGAGACGTATAATTGGGGGATGAGCATTCCGGACCCGGAGATGGATGAGGATGAGAAGGCGATGAGTGGGCCGGAAGCTGGGGAGTGATGGGGAGCGGGAATGAGGGCGATGATGCTCATATGTTTGGGATTGGGGTGTAAAACGGAGGGGAAAGGGAAAATTTGGTATGGCTGTTTGATGGAATACTTATACTTTGGTTGCGTAAATCAAATCTGGTGACTGTACTTAATAGTTTGCTACTCGGTAGATGAGGGAGCGTAAATATATATTTCCAGGTTTAAAAGTACAATTTCGTGGTATAGGAATAAGACTCACTCCATCTCCAATCTATCCGCAATGAACCGTCCAAACAAGAACTTCCCAACCATCCGTTGTAACCAAACACTAATAATTCAATTTACAATCAACCAATAAAAGTATATCTCCTCGACTTCTCCGGTTTGCCTCCCATAATAGCATTCAACGCTTGTCCCAATCCAACTCCATCATACCTCATTCCCGAAGTATCATCTTTATCTATTGCCCCCACGATATCCTCTCTCACCCTGTTTTCAGTTCCATTCCCCACATCCTCACTCTTCACCGCATCAATTACAGGATTCTTCAATATTACGCCCTGTCCCTCTTTCCCAGAATCTGACCTTCGTCCATAGACTCTCACAGCTTCAATACCCAAACTCTTGAGCTCCGCTTTATCTACCACCGGTGTGCCTGGGCCTTCCAGATATACTACATGCGTGATATATTTTTTCCATTCTTGTTCCTTTACCTTTTCAAGATCTTCGTGTTCTTGATCATGTTCTTCCTTTCCATTCCCAGTACAGCCGTGAACAATCGCTTGGATGAAATCTTTCGCCGTATATCCCGGCGTCTCGCGATCCAGACATCCATTCAAAATAAGTACTTTAAACTTGATTTTCGGATCCGCAATCGCAGGTCCTACGTCTCTTAATATCAAGCAAGGGAGAATAGAAGTGTATAGAGACCCGATACTATAAATTACGCAACTAGCGTCCTGAAGAGCAGAGAGAACTTTGGTATTGGGCGTAGGACGAATTTCTTGGCCGTAGGGGTTGATGTACCAGATTCGCTCTATTGCGGAGGAGAGCTCCTCGGTGTGAGATTTTTGAAAAAGGATGTTTTGTTTGCGAAGGGTTGGGAGGGAACCGGGGAGATTGGCGTCTTCGATGCGGTCGTGGTATAAAAGGTCGATGGATTGACGCTTGTGAAAGGTGGCGGGGGAGACGGGCTGCGTAGGGACAAAGGTTGGGGCTATGGGATGGGAGATGTTATTTTGTCCGACAATTATCGTACCTAAAAATATGTCAAAAATCGGCTATGATGAATACTTCACGTGAGTAGTGAGAGCTGGGTGGGTGGATCCTACCGTCCTGTAATCCTGCAGAGATGTGGTATGAAAAATTACTATTGATTGCCGGGATAACCTCGACATTATCTTTCACACCGGTAATACTTGATAAAAGATAAATCGCTGCCTCTAAACTACCTGTAAAGATACGAGCACCCGTCAAGAACAAGTTGCCTACAGAGGCTGATTGAAAATTAAAGACAGAGGTGGGACGAGCTCGCTTGACAATCTCGAGGTTTATGGTGTTGAGAAAGGAACGAATTAGTTCACGCTTGGCAGAGGTGATGTCACTCCATAAAGGAGAGTGACCTTCGACTATGGCTAGCCATTCCTGTTTGGCTTCTTGAGGGGAGGGATCTAGACGATGGTTGAAGAAAGTGCTTAGAGCGGATCTCTCGGGATTGGTACCAGTGGGATCTTCGGGGATAAGTCGGACTAGTCTACCTAGATATTGGTCAATCTTCTGTTTGAGGTGTATTTGATATTTTGATTATATGATTGTCATGGACTTGACCACTTGGTAGTATCATAACTTCGACCCCTTGATAGCATGACGGCTCGAACCAAACTGGGTCTCGCTGTGTCACGTGACCAAAACCACCCTCATGAGTCTTCATGAAGACTTGGAAAGAGTTTGATAGAGAACCAGCCTGTCTTAAAGGCACGTTGAGAAACATCTGAACTGAGATATATGAGATAGTAACATACTTCTCACATCACCGATACCAGGACCACCAAAGACACGAATAAGTTCAGAGGAAGAGCCTCCATTATCACTTATCGGAATGACACTGAAGAAACATTAATTTCATTTCCTCACACACATATCCATGAATCGAATTTGCACTTACTAACTCAGAGAACAGGCCTTTTCTTCGGCAACTTTCCCAAAGACATCCACGAGACTGTTGGCGGCACTTCCGCCTGAAAATACAACGATACGACGATTCATGATTGAGACTTGAGACTTGATTTCTGGTGTATGAATATTCAAGATCTAGTTTAAAGGATTCAATTTTCGGAATTGAAAGAGAAAGAGAAAGAGAGAGAAAGCTTCACGTTATCATTGCGAGAAATTGGAATGGAGTGAGTCAGAGATGGAGAAAGGAGTTGAGTGAACAGATTTCGGGACACGTAGTGGTTTGTTCTTAGAAATGAAAAGGTTTGAGATGATGACGAGGAATGAGTGAACAGATTTCAGAGCACGGTGTGGTTTACTAGTTCCTGGCGATGGATAGATATGTTGAGTGGCAGTGTTTAATAGAAGATCTGAGAAGGGAGTAAAAGGTTGAGATAGATGATGGGGGAGTTTGCAATTGCAATATCAACAAAAGAACTGGGAAGCTTAAAGGAGTCGTACCTACCTCTACCTACTTCGTCAAATACTCAAGTGACCTCAGGATTGATAACGAAACTCGAGCGAACATTTGTCGGTTTCTTGTAGGAAAGAAACTTTATTAAGATAAAAAAAGCTCCTCTAATAGATACATCTGGTAGTACAATCAACTGATCAACTGTGTTGTTAGCTCGTATAGCAATTCGTATGTTAATGTGTGTAGTGCGTATCGTAGTTCGTATATAACCATGTGGCAGGTGCAGGTCAGTGTCAAGTTCTATTCACTCATGATACATGTAAATGGTATGACAAGATTCATTAACTTGAGAAATCATTCAATTGTTGGCTTCCAAACATATATGCTTCATTTTCAAAGTAGAATATTGATTTGTTAATTATTTATTGAATTTAGAAAAAGGAGTTTGTTCTTGGTGTCTCGTCTATCTCGTCCACCCCGAGGCGTATTGCGAGTACCTAGGCGGTTGTATGCTTATTACTATTACTATGCGTTACCTACCACCTACCCAACATATAACATTCAACGTTGCACTTTGATCAACTACTTCAAAGTGACAGGAGAGGTCTTGAACTTCCCCTGCTGAGTTGAAATCTCGTCATTTTAAGTTGCTCCAGTTTCTTTAGAATGATTGAAACATAACTCAGGAGCCCAGTCAATCAAAACAAATTCTAGAACCAATTTCAAGGAGGATCTGGTGAAGTTGTGGCCGAAAGGAACCCTTTCTTTTGGAAATAATAAATAAATTTGGGTCAGTCCCACATTGATATTTGGATATTCCTCCATATTACTTCGAGATTGGCATTCCCTTCTTCTCTGATCCATCTCCATAATTGCCCATACGGAGAAAAGGGCATCTATCGCCGAATTGGATCTTGTCTACATTATTTCATCCCTTTTCGTCCACCAACAATGTCAGAGATTCATCCCAAGTTCATTCTATACGCGTTCTAAACGTACCTAGGTATGCTATACGCCGCATGCAGACGAAATGTTCATGAATTCACAGGCACCAGAGAACATGTACGGGGGGGGTAGCTCGTATACAATACAATACAATACAATACAATACAATACAATACAATACAATGCAATATGAATTGAATATACGATTTCATCTAGAAGAGTAAACAGCCCGCTTTGTGATCATTCATTCATTCATTCATCCATCCATCCACAATTCACAAACAAGATATAAATCAATCGTCAACGGTCAAGAGTCTTCCACAGAGTATAAAGTACCTACGACTATCTACCGTGTGTAAGTACCCTTTGGTAAGCTACAGAGCGGATGCACTTACTACCACCTCCCTAATACCGATTTTACTAGTTTGGGAACTATTACCAAAATAGCTTAAGGGAAATAAATTCATCAGCCAGTAACTGTTTACCATTCTATCTATACTGGAAAATTCTTTGTAGCTTTCTTTTCTTTACTTAATAAGTTACTTACGCAATAAGGTTGATTTGTTGGCCTGCTCAGACGACACACTCGGGAGCTGGAAATTCTAATTAGACACATTTGAGCTCAATTTGCCTAAATTCCCCACCCCGAGCTTCATTTACATTTGTTTCTCAGCAATGAAAACGCGCGAATGGAATTTCCTTTCTTGCTAATATCAAGAGTATCTTTGTTGGAGGAAGTCTGAGGGTTTTGCTTATTTATATGCCGGCCACGAAACTATGCGAATGGCGCTTTGCGACTGACACTTAAGCTGCCATGGCATTGTTAAATCCCACCTTTATCTTTGGGGTGATAGTCCTCCTATACCTATCCTCCTTTGTACTTTTCGCCATACTACGAATTATAACGGGAATATCTATTCAGCGTATCGGTTACTTCTCCCTGAGGAGACTCGCATTTACTCCGAAAGATGGTATCAAGCTTGAGATTCGAGGTCTGGGACTAAATATTCATCGGCCTACCTTCGCACAACCGACATGGCTCAGTATTGTTTTGACGGAGCTGTCGGTTACTCTGGATTTGAAGGTTTTAGACGGAGACAAATCGGCACGTATTCCTGAGGAGAATGGAGGGCCGGAAGAAGAAAAGAAGGATGGCTCAAGCCGCGAAGTCGAGTCCGAGATCAAACCACTATCTCGGCGTGCCACCTCCTTCAAGCCGCAGCGCAGCAAAATGTGGGAGCAACTTACGAGCATCAAGAATCGGATTAAACGTTTGCACCGAAATATAAATTGGATTCGCATGGTGGATGTCGTGGCCTCGAATTCGTCAGTCACCATAGTTGATGTTGGTAACATACAGTTGGGAAGTTTTACAATGGCAGTGGATATCAGGAGGAAGACAGTCGATCGGGGAAGAATGTTTACACATGTGAAGAAGGCAAACAGTAATCAGCGTCCAGCAGAATGGATGCTGACCATCCGCAGCGTTCTGTTCACACCGGAAGGAGGGGAATCGTTGGAGGTATTGGATCACCTTACATTGAACATACACGGAATACTATACAAGGAGCTTGATGGTCTGCGAGAAGCAGCAATCGCTTTGAAACTAGGCCGAGTCCACATACCATATGACGATATAAGTACGTGTATAGACAACTACAAGGGTTGTCGCAAACCGCGCAAATCCAAGGACGGTAAAACTGCACCAAAGGAGATATCTGTGGCAAGCATTGTCGGGGAACTCGAAAGACCTGGCAGCGAAGAGGAAAATCTTGTCCAGACGGTATCAGATTCTAAAGAGTTTGCGAGCTCTATCCTTCGGGGTATAAAGGAAGTACAATTTGCAGTGAGCTACATTGGATTCAGTAAGAAAATCACCGCAGTACAACCCTCAGGTTCGCCAATGTTTCTCAATGCTTCTATGAAGGAGGTCGGAGTAGACCTTCATCGTTTGGATCAAAAGTCTCCAGCCCACCGAATGTACTTTTCCTCCAAAGATATTGCCCATCAGGCTCTTGTTGCTGCTCTTTCTATCTCTATCGGAGTTGATGATGGCCGGGGAAAATCCGACAGACTAGTCTATGTTCCAATGGCAACTACCACAATTCGAACCACATCTCTATCAAAAACCGTTCAATTTGCTTCGGATAACAGTGCAGATGAGCGCAACGCAAATATTTTGTTTGCCAACGCCGTCGTTACATCACCCTCTATTGATCTTGATCCGAGACATCTCCCCCTTGTTTTAGCCATGACAAAATCAAAGCCCAAATCTAAGAAAAATAATACACCAGAAAGACATATACTAATATCTCGGTTGTTACCCAAAGCCAATGTCAAATTATCGATGCATGAGCCTGTTCTTAGGATTGCTTTACCTCCAGTGGAAGAAACCGCAGACGAAGATGATTTCGATCTTATTATATCTTCTATTTCATCCATATCTCTGGATATAGAATCTTCTCATTCTGCGGTGGGAGAATTCCATTATAGCCTTGGATCTACGCTACGACTACAGTGCCAGGATCTCTATTACCAGACCTGCTCCGGATCTAGATTTGACTTGCTTCAAATCGAAACACTCGATTTGAAAGTCTCGGTCAGTGCCAATCCAGAAGTTTATGTTGTTGCTACGGGTAATGTTCAAACATTTTCGGTACATATGGTTCGGCCCGAGATTAGTGACGGTGTTCGCCAAATTGTTCGTCAGCTCAGGCTCAACGTTGAACCAGATAAGAAACCTCATTCCAAAACTTCTCGAGACCCAAATTTCATCCGGGCGCTACCTGCTTGGTTGTTGCATTTTCAACTGCAGGGATCTGATTTCAGCGCTGAAGTCGCTGGAATTGATGCATCGATAGCAGATGACACACGTGGTGTTGCAATTCAATTGGAATCTTGGACGGCCGAATACAGAGCCCAAAAAGTTGAGTCGAATGAACGAAGAATTCGTCGTCGTGCAGGAAGTCGTTCTCTTACTCCAGATCCTGAAATATTCCTCACCATGCCTCCCTCGCCTAAAAAAAGGCGTGATCAGCACCCAACCGATGGTAGGCGATTAGCAGTTCACGTTCGTGGCTTTGAAGCATTCGTCGTCGAGTCAACAGAAAAATGGGAAGTAGAGCCATTTGTTGCAATTCCTAAATTTGAGGTTGCCCTTTCAACTTCGAGCGACAATCAAGGACCGATATTTCATCTCAACTCACACGTGAAAAGTGTTTTGGTACAATACTCTCTATATCGACACTATGCTTGCGGCGTGGCTTTGACAGTGCTTATGAAGGCTTTCGTTCGCACAAGAGCTGACGTTGCAGAAGCCGAAAAGGCAGCAAGTGCATCAGCATCAACACGGAAATCCGATCCTTCCGCACTTCTATCGCCTGTGACTTCCCCTGGTGGATTCGCATGGCCTGGACAGGATGATCATGAATTTGCTTTCGGGGTCAAGGAGCTGGTCACCATAGACTTTAGATCTACCTTGATTCAAATCAAGGCTCATCTGCCATCGGACCCCAAGCTAATGATCCAAATATATGGCGCTGACGCTGGTCGGCACAGGTGGTCGGCACCTTTCTTTCATGCGAAGCTAATCCGCTTGTATGCCGAGGCTCCTCAAATGAAAAGGGTTTGGGCTAGAATTGCCAGCATAAAGTCGGCTAGAATCGACTTTCGCGAAAAACGCCACATGCGTAGTTCCGGTGAGATGCACGAAGAGAAGACAATAGATATCACAACCAATGCCATAAGGCTGGCGGTACCACATCAGCTCGTTCTGCACACGGTTGTTGATAACGTTGTCAACACACTCAAAGCTGTCGAACAACTTCATCATCGGATACAAACGGGTACTAACGAATACATCCTCGATAAGCATCCAGAAGGTCCGAAGCACATTCCAAGACTGTCAATACGCAGTAAAGCATTGCTATTTGAGGTAGAGGATGGAGCCTTCGAATGGAAACTGGGTGCCATATACAGAGCTGGTTTGATTGAACAACAGCAACGCTTAGCACGAGAAGCGGCATTCGATGTGAAAGCAAAGAAGATTGAAGAGGAAGAAATGCGCAGAGATACACATCGTTACCGAAACAGATCAGCACATCCTCGTGGTCGGAGCAACAACAAGGAAGATTCTTCAAGACGACACAAGAGCGCGGGCGATGACTTGCAGGAAGAGCGCTCACCTAGAACTCAACGAGGCCGGAAGTTCCGCTATGATCCTGAGGGAACATGCGGGATAAGTGGAACCGCAAAAATATCTGTCTCTGAGGCGCATGATAGGCTCCGACGCCATAACGCCCAAAGCTGGAAAAGAAGAATTGATAGAGTTTATGACATTGCAAAAGATGGCACGAAAAATCTACGTGGCGTCTTCTGGGGACCTGACGAATTACCTGACGACATGGAAGAAACTGAAAATATATTGGAAGTTCCACAGCGACCAGCATTGATGAGCACTTTAATTAGTGACCTGCATATAACGGTCGATAAGCCATCTTTCCCCATGAGCCAGCTTCCTGATTTTCTTCATAAAATGGGAAAAGGTATGCCGCGAGATATGCAGTACTCACTCCTTGTGCCAATGAATGTCCAAATCGATATGGGAGAAGCACGAGTGACGCTGCGGGATTACCCATTACCTCTATTGCACGTTCCAGCAATTAAGGCTGGCCAGTCACCAAGAATGCCAGCTTGGTCTCTTAAGACGGATTTTGTTATAGCTG
Source organism: Botrytis porri (assembly GCF_014898465.1). Classification (NCBI taxonomy): domain Eukaryota; kingdom Fungi; phylum Ascomycota; class Leotiomycetes; order Helotiales; family Sclerotiniaceae; genus Botrytis; species Botrytis porri. The sequence continues at coordinate 1,845,763 of NW_024066078.1, forward strand.
AGGAGTTCCGAGGACCGGAGTCTGTTCGTCATGTAAAAGTCGATATCATTCCCCAACTCAATCATGAGCCTGGAACGCCCAAAACAAGAAGATTTGCCATAGATGTACGCAGGACAGTTTCACCTGTCAAATCTTATTCGGATATACAAGTCAACATTAATACTGGGTTGCCTACTCGTATAACCTGGGGTGCTTCCTATCAACCCGCCATTCAGGATATGATGATGGTTATTGAAACATTTACAAAGCCACAAGTCGATCCTTCTGAAAGAACTGGATTTTGGGATAAGCTTCGTCTTAGTTTCCATTCCAGAATTGACGTTTCATGGAAGGGGGATGGTGATGTTCATCTCACATTGAAAGGAACCCGAGATCCTTACATCGTCACTGGAGATGGTGCTGGATTTCTCATGTGTTGGCGCAACGATGTGCGGTTGAGTGTATGTCGAGATGATGATCCACGCAAATTCATCACCGTAGACAGTGGCGAGTATATCCTCGCTATACCAGACTTCAGCCATCAAGCTTGCGCCACTGCCTCGGAGCAGACCGATAGTGATAGCATGTTGACCTCCGACAGCTTCACGCATGGTGCGACTTTCAAAAAAGTAGTAATGAAACTATCTGGCAATGTTCAGTGGCTGGTTGGTCTTATGTTTGAGAGAGATCTCGACGATGGGACACGTTCTTTCGACTTCGAGCCGCATTATAATGTAGTGACCAAGGAAGTTCAATACTGTAAAGGTCCACCAGGTCAGGAATATGATGCATTCCGTGGTTTCCGTAGTCACCATATTCATATGTCGATTGCGGTCAAAGCACCCGTCGACCGTGAGTGGTCTGTCTCGAATGTGGAGCCTTCACGAAGCTACAACACTGTACATCTCACTCCTCGATTTTTCACTCATTTCTTTTCTTGGTGGTCGATGTTTGGTGGCACCATGTCATTACCAATTCGACAAGGTTCATTGTGGCCAGGAATCGAGAAGTCCAGCAAGAAATTTGGAAGACATCTGGCCACAATCAAGTATAATCTGTTACTCGCACCTCTATTTCTTAGTCACGTATACAAACATAAAGATGCAGAGGACTATTCTGAAGATGTCGTGTCTGCTACTGGCCTCAAAATGAGATTAGATAGCTTTATGCTTGACATGCATCAACGAAGAGAAGAGTTCATGACACAAGACAAAGGCCGAAACACCCAAACCAAAACAAGCGCCATGAAATTACATCGAGCACAACTAGATTTGCTGTCGGCAGACATTCGTGCTATCTCTGCTAGTATTGCAGGAACGACACCGGAAGATCTTCAAAAGGCGTCTGCCCCTACTTTGGTATCCCAACTGGAACGAGGTCAAACAGATCTATCACATTTCGATATCCCAGACAATGATTTTACCTGGATTGATATGGATGATTTCGTTGAACTAGACTGGATACTTCCAGCCGAAGCAAACCCAGAAACGAAGATTTTGCCTTTGGCATTTGCACCACGTTTCACATATTTCAGACAAACTGACCGCGGTGACAATATTGCTGGCGACCCAGAGCGAACAAGTCCTTTCGGTAATGAACCAACACATTTCTGTATCATGAGCAAAGATGACGATCCACGACGAGTTCAATGTCAGCTTATTAATGACCGATTGATTCAACTTGAGAAGCAAATTGAAGATCATCAAGAAGCCCTCGAGTCAGCCGAGTGGGCATATTCGCAAGACCCTCAGAACCCCACCCTCAAAGCCAAATATGACCAATTGAGCATCCATGGCCCATTTTTGCGCAATAAAAAGATCTTCTTGGAATCGATGAAACATGGTATGCTAGAGCGTGTAAATACCAATGATCCACGAATCATTCCTGATGGCGGCGAAGATGCTGGCCGTGAAGGTGAAAGTTCACCAGATGACTATGGTATTGAGTCAGAAGCGATTGATGAGAATTCTCCCGCTGGTGATTTCGTCAGTGACTTCAATAATCGTTTCGTCATCCATAACATGCAATTGAAGTGGAATAATTTACTGCGAAACATCATTCTTCGTTATATTCACCAGGTCAGCCAAAGACGAGGCTTTGTGTATTATTTGTCTCGAAGAGCAGTAAAGTTCATACTTGACATTGTCGAAGAACAAAACAAAGCCAAGAATCCCAGGCCGGCTGAAGCACAAACAAGAGAGCCTTCTATGAAATCTGCATCCAGAGATCAAACGTCAGATGTGCCAGATGTGCCAGATGTGCCAGCATCACAGCAAGTTGAGGATCGTATCAAAGAGATTTTGGCTGACGGAAAGAAATTTGTCAACGCGGATGATACTCAAGGCCACGAAGCTATGCACAGAGTGTCAACTGATCAATTAAATACTAACATTGCTTCCGAATTTACACCACAAAATAGTTATCATGTCCGGCTCATCGCACCGCAGATACAACTTCAAAGTGAGAAGAATCCGAAGTCTGTCGTAATGGTAACGGCTAAAGGAATGGAGCTAAAAGTTGTTGAGGTTATGGATAACCATCGTATATTTGATGATGTTAGTGGTCTTGTACAACGCCGCTTCTCGGTCGAAATGGACAGTACGCAATTTTTCGTCACACACCAAAAATGGTTTTCATCTCAGCTTTTGGCGTTGTATTCCAATAGCCGCTATGGTACCACCGCTGGGTCTGCTTGGCCTCCTTGGGTACCTATGGAAGTTATGTTCGACTTTCAAGTCGATCCATTTGGATTCAAACGTGTTGTGCAAAAGACTTCTGCAAGTCTACGCTATGAAAAATACAACACTTTGCGTCTCAAATACAATGATGAGATCAGCAACGAAAATGGCCATGCTTCCGGTCCAAATGGAATGGAGAGTCGCATAGACAATCTATGGGTGGAGTTTCCAAAGATTCAAGCTCTATGTAATTCATCGCAATATTATGCTATGTACATTATTGTGTTGGATCTACTTATGTACAGCGAGCCGCTTGAAAAGACCAGAAATGAACGCCTTGAGAAGATCATGCTCGCGTCCGATTTCAGCGACTTGCGTGGGGCTCCCGAGATGGTTATTCGCCTCCAAGAACGGATTGGACAGCTCGATGAGATCAAGACGCAATTCCAAATTCACTCTAAATCGCTTGATAAGAAGGGCTGGGAAGATAGAATCATGTTGGATCGAGATCTTGCCGCTTGTGAAGATGAATTGTTCTTCATGATGAAGGCCATCACAACTTCTCAGCGAAAGTACGACGGTACGCAAACTAGCGGTCTCCTAAGATGGAACATCTCCTCGGATCAAATCGTCTGGCATCTTCTTCGTGATAATAACGAACCTTTGATGGAATTCCAAATTCAACGAGCCGAATATGATCGAACTGATAACTCTGATGGTTCACATATCAATCTCATGCAGATCGGAAACATTGTGGGGCTCAATCTGATGCCGGATGCCATATATCCGGAGATGTTTGCTCCATACTCCGATGCTGCTGAACGTGGAGCATTCAACGAGGGAGGAAATCAACAAATGCTGAGAGTTTACTGGTATATGTTGGAAGCTATTGCTGGTATACCGGTTATGGACCATTTCGAGGTCAACCTTTTCCCAATGAAAATCCAACTTGAGCGCGAAGTTGGTAAGAGACTCTTCGAGTACATGTTCCCCGGACACAATGACGATAAGTCGAGCTCGAATGCCACGAAAAACAAATCTCCGTTCATGGTAAAAAATATGATGCCTATGGATGACGATGAAGATGAAAATGATACCCCCACTGGTAGTAATTCTATCAACCTACATGTTACTGATGTGGATAATGCCGACTCTTCATTGAGCACGCGAGCAGGATCACTGGAACTTCGATTACATCCAACAATGACCTCTGAATATAGACCAACAACTTCTGCATCTACTAAAAGTAAAGCGGGAAGTATGCTTTCAGGTCACAGCGGTGACGGTCATCATTTCAGGCTCTTCCAATCCAACAAGAATTCTGCGGCGTCGAGGAGAGGATCATCGGCAAGAACTACGATTTCAAAGAAGCCTTCGCTTGAAAGCTTACAGTCTGGCCAAGCATTGAAACCAACCATGACACGAACAGGAACTACAACAATAAACGATTCAGCGCCGACGAATGGAGATGCTAAAGGCAAGCGATTTGGTGTTCGTGGCAGCAAGACAAACAAAGAGAAGCCATCGGACGACCTGACCAAAATGATGAGTCGTGCATCTGAGTACATGACCCTCGCGTATGTCAAAATTCCTAGTGTGGTTCTTTGTCTCAGTTATAAGGGTAAAGGTGACCGGAATATCGAAGATGTACATGATTTTGTCTTCCGCTTGCCCGCGATCGAATATCGAAATAAAACCTGGTCAAATCTGGACCTTGCCCTCGCTCTCAAGAAGGATGTCATTCGCGCATTGATATCACACACTGGAGCCATTATAGGCAATAAATTCACTAGACATCGTCCTACCGTAGCACAACAAAGCCGTTTGAGAGAATTAGCCACGAGTAGTGTTGTTCTCAGTCAGCCTCCATCCAGCAATGAGGACTCCTATGACAATAGCGATGCGAGCAGTACTTTTGCCATCAGTCCAACAGAAACTCGTCATTCCGATCGATCGCTAAGCCATCAAACTGATCGATCGAAGAGTCGCGAGAGAAGGAAATCATTTGCATCTAGTCGGAATGGTATAGAAGCTCCCGCAAGTGGATCCAGTAGCGTTTACTCTGGTATCTCACAAGCTTCAAGACCCCCTTATCAAGCATCGTTCACGATGACCCCAGCAAATAGAGAAAATGATGGGGATGCAAGCTCGTTGAGACCTTTTAGCAGAAGTGGTGGGACTGAAGGACATGCAATGGAGAGGCCTCATTCTTCGGCCGGCGCATTCATGGTAAACACATTGCAGAGGTTGAAGAAAAATCCACTTAATCATAGGGATGCAGTGGGGAGCAGCCCAATTTTGATTGATCATGGGCGGGGATTCAGTGAGGATTCAGATGTGGATGTGGAAGTTGGTGGAGGGGAGGTAACGCGCATTGAGGGGAGAAAAAAAGCGAAGTCATTACTAGGGAGGTTGTAATTTGAGAGCTTGCAGGGGAAGAACATGGAATCGGAGGAAAAAAGAAAGTAGAGGAATATTCGATTCCTTGATTCTTGTTGTCTTTTTGTACATCTTACTTATGTCTCGTACTTTGGTTTCATCTAGCGTGCATTGCAAAGGTGTTTAGATGTTGGGGAGAGAGGGGGGTATTTGACTGGATTTTTTCGTGGGATTCTTTTTAAGATGGACTTGCTCTTTGGAGTGATTTTTTGGGTGAGAGTGATTATTTTGATAGTACATAGATGGGAAATTTAGGGGGGGAAATAATTGTGTGTGTGATTGTGTGGTGGAGGAATGGGAGGGTGGAGTGGGATTTGTATTATAGTATAGAAGGGGGGAGGTTAACGGGAGGGGATACATAGAGGGAGGTGTGGGCTGTAGGTAGATGGATAGATAGATAGGGGAGTGGACGAATGAAGAGAATTTTAGTACCTATCGTTTGAACTTTTTATTGGTGAATGAAGGTTGGAGATGGGAAATTGATGTTGTGATTGTTTCTGATGTTTTGAACTTGGGAGGCATGCAGATTATGAGGGGGGGAGGATTTGAGGTAAGATTGGTATTATGAATCTTCCCCTTCTCGAATTGAGGACTACGATCTCTTCGCCTCCTATTTTAATAATGTAAACTTTTCATTGTTGAGCAACAAAATCGCTGGTAAGAAATATTGTATCTTTATTGTATTTATCTCTCTCGTAATTTTCGTCGTAAATGAGGGTAGAAGAATAGGTATAGTAATATAAAATGTTCAAGAGGATTATTAATTACTGTGGAGTTGAGGAATGGGTATTAACGGTGCCCAAGCTCGAGAGTCACAATGCCGAAATCTTCAGATGTGCAACAATTGAATGAACCTTGAGAGTGAAACTTACTATTAATAAGTGAGCACATTGAAGAAACTAATAAGAAAATGGATTTTGGTTTGGGATTTGGCATATTTGGAAGCTAATATAAAGACGGTGTAGCTTGGCTTTTGGCTTCAGGGCTTACTTATTTAGTAGATATTATTATTAGCTGGTGAAGATCTTATTATTATTATCATAGGAGGGGTCGCTCTACCCTACCAGCCTACGCCGCCGGAATGCTTAGACTAGGTACCGAGCCTAGTTTTCTTTGTAAATAGTCCTCAGATATCAGGAAGACTACAACTACCTACGTACCCAATGGGCATCTACATGCCTCAGGATTATGGAAATTCCATCATCGGATAGTATATCCTCATATTATATCATATTATATTCTCAAAGTATGATATCCCCTCATGTTCATGGGAAAGATCAGCTAGAGTTGATAACCCACCCGCGTTAATACAAGACATACCTACTCCACAGATGGACACCCTTCAAGTCTTTCAATTAGTCAATCCGAACCAGGTAAAATATCACCATGGCACGATTGATCAATTGCATCGCATAGTTTCACTTATTATCTTCTTTTGCTATTTGTTCACTCTATTGCAGTTTTTCCATTCCGTTCTTTTCGTCGTCGCTTGCTTGCTTGCATTTCATTTGTTTTCCCTCTTGATTCATGTTATTCACTGTTTCGCAGCTGTTCCTGCAATACAATAAACTTCGTTTGCTCCCCAACCAGTTCCCCTCAGCCTTCTCGACAACGCAATGGTGTTGCATTCGTCCCGTTTGTTTCGCGCCCAACAAATCTAACTACTACTCTGCGATTCTTTTGGGCTACCGACAAATAGACATCCATAAAGCTTTCTTATCTTCGAGAAACAATTCGTTCAAACGTACAGAAACCCCCGCCTTCAAAGGCGTAGCTATCCGTCTGCACGAAACGGCGCGAAACCGAATCGAGACATATGTAATCTTGGATTGAGGACTGCAAACGCGCGAAGCGAAGGTCTTTGATATATGGGGAAGGGAGGGAAAGAGCTTGCGCATGTTACATACTTGTGAGGAGACTACTCGCACAATGTCTGCGGTACCGAGGACACCAAGTTTGGCAGACAGATTCAAGGGGAGCAGCAGCACAGATGGAATCAATCATATTCTTGAGGGTCGCAATTTTAAATGGGACTTGGGGCTTCCGGTGAACACAATTGAGTCACCCAAGCAGCGCCAATTAAAATGTAAATCGGAAGAGGAGGAATGTGTCAATAAGATTGTGGCCCGAATCAAGTTCCTCTACTATCAGGACAATGATGGATTGTTAGATGCTCTTGAAACATTCGATGTGCAAGCTCACAAGCTATATGGAGGGTGGGTCTTGAAAGTTAATGCTGATCGAGGTATTTTACCTGACAAGACTCGCCATAGGCCACGCCCAATAACATTCGGTGAACGAAGGAAACTCCAAGAGGAATTTTTGAGAGTTCTAAATCTCAAATATGGAATCACAGCAAGTCGTTCACGCCAGGCTAGATCGTCGAAAGCTGACACGCCTAACCGCTCGATTGGGAAAACACCAAAGCCTGACTACAGCCCTCTTGCCTTTTCGCTCAGTTCCACTAGGAAAATTGAAGGCAAGCATCGCCTCGAACCATTTCCTAGTATTAATCCCAGTATCAAGAAGGCGAAAGGACCAGAGACCAAGCCGTCTGGCTACGAAGGTCTTTCTAACCTTCCATTGTCGCGATGGAACGTGTCAAAGCCCCAATTTGCAGAAAGTTATCAATACAAAACGGTGCCTCTGAAAGATGATGGGAACTCGAATGGGGATACAAGTTTTACGACGAATGCTTCGACCATATTCTCCCAAGGGTGTAGTACTCTCGTCAACACTCAAGCTACCGAGCCAGAACCGGACCCGGTGATGAAGTTACGGATAGAACCCCACTCATTGGATGATCAAGGACCGAAAGCACAAAGTTCTGATTTCGGTAGTAGTTTTGATGCTATTGAAGCCGAGAGGGTGTGCCAAGTGACGGAAAGTTTTGGTGTCAATATGTCGTCGCAAGCCGGACCTCGGTATGATGTGGCTGATGATATGATTGATGATTCGGAGGAGGGATTAGCTGATGAGATATTGAACCAGGCCATGAATGGCACGAATCAAAAAGAAACGGAGAAGTGCTTGAATGAAGTTTTACGTAAGTTTACCTACTGTATTTTCAACATTGCAATCCAGGCCCTAGGGGTGCTGATATTTCACTATAGCAATATTACCACATTGTCTGAAAAAAGCTCCCTTCTTTGTCAGCTATGAAATTACTCGCGTTTTCCTACTCCTCGAGGTTTCCATGACCGAATTCACCTTGCCATACACTAAGGAGTGGGAACAATATGATAAGCTCTGGAATATGTTGAAAGCGCTTCCTGTTCTTCAAGATAAAAAATTTCCGGAAAGATGTGGAGCCAATGTTTGGGATGTTGCTGTGAAAGGATACATTCGAGGTTTCAATGGAGTGGTCTTTACCGCTGCTTTGCTTGAAAACAAAAAGGAGTCGGGACCCCTGCTTTCCTTTCAGCTAAAACCTATGAGGCTGGATTTGACTCACCGTCTCGAACGAAGATTTGGTAGTGACAGGTTCTTTGAAATTGCGATACCCGACTTGGCGAGTAGAAGAAAGGGTTCCGCGCTGGCAAAAGTAGATCCTGATGCGTGGGATACATTGAAATCTTGGCTAGTGAATGGGGATCATCAAATTTTAGGTAGGACTTACAAATTGTACTTTGTCAAATGCGGCGAACGAAAGAAAAAGAGCACTTTGAAGTCGGATTCCGAGGAGGATAGTTCTGCCTTGCCCTATCGTGCCTTTCTCTTTGCGACTGAGGGCTATGGCTTCGTCAAGGGAAGTAGAACGAGAAACCCCGCTCCAAATGTTCCTGTCTGTATGACAGTTGAGGAACTTCTGAATTGTATCAGACCGACTTCAGAGAATGATTATCAACCATATATGAAGCTGTTTGCGAGAACCGCTTTAGTTGTTTCGAGGAATCGGGCAACTGTCACTATTGAAGAGACTCAGATTCGACGCAAAGAGGATATCAGAAACCCGGATGCAAACGATCCTAGCAAGACCTACGTTATGACGGATGGTGCTGGTAGAATGTCATTAGCTTTGGCTAGGAAGATAGTACTCAAACTCGAGTTGTCATACATACCATCAGCATTTCAGGGAAGATTTGGTGAAGCCAAAGGCCTTTGGATCGTCGATCGTACCCAGGATATCGAAACCGATTGGATTGAGTTATATGGTGAACAATGCAAATGGAAACGTGGAAAAAAAGGCGGTCATAATTTTGATCATCCTTCCCATCGCACTTTTGAAGTTGTGGGACACTCTGCTCCATTGAAGACGGCGGATCTAAATACTCAACTTCTTCCAATTCTCATGCATCAAGCGACAAATTCAAAAAGGATGGAAAATGCAATCGTGGGTGCATTAAAAGAAGGATTAGAACAATCTTTAAAAGAACTGAGGAGCGCTTTGCATTCTCCTCAAGAGCTTCGTTGTTGGAATCGGCTCACGAACTCTGCACTACAGGACAGGGTCAAGAATGGTACTATTCAATGGCTTGGAAGCTTGCCCGCAAAGAATGAAGATAAACTAAGTGTACTTCTTGATGCTGGTTTTGATCCCCGAAGATTGCAGTTTGTTATGGGTTTGGTTAAGAAAGCTTTCGATATGAAATGTGCGGAGTTGAAAGAACGCCTCAATATCACTGTTGCTAAATCTACCAAAGTGTATATGGTTCCAGACTTTTGGGGTGTCTTGGAGCCCAATCAGGTTCATTTGGATTTTTCGAGCTTTGTGGATAATGAAACGGGATTATCTGATACTCAACTGGAAAATATGGATGTGCTCGTTGCTAGAAACCCCGCTCATTATCCTAGCGATATTCAGCGAGTCACTGCAGTTAATAAACACGAATTGAGGCATCTCAAAGATGTTATTGTCTTCTCTACTAAAGGTTATCCAGCTCTAGCCGATAAATTATCAGGCGGTGACTATGATGGAGATATTGCATGGGTTTGTTGGGATCGTGCTATTGTTGAAAGTTTCGCTAATGCGGATGTTCCCAAAGTTCCGGATCTTGTCAAAGAGGGGTTCATTGAGCAAGATAAAACTACTTATGCACAGTTGACCAAGGGCTGTCCTGATCCTACGAACAAATTTCTGAATGCTAGCTTTGACTTTAATATGTGTCAAAGTGTGCTGGGTCAATGTACAGCTTGGAAAGAAAAGATTGAGTATAAGATTGGTGATCTTAATAAGCCAGAAATCACATTCTTGGCAACTTTGCTTAGCAATTTGGTTGATCAGGGGAAGCAAGGTTATATTTTCACAGAGAAGCACCTCCAAAAAGTTCAGACTTACATAACTAGAAGCGCGGGTGTACCTCATATGCCAGCATACAAGGTCAAGAATCCAAGTGAAAGGCAAAAGCTTACAAATCACATACTTGATAAAATGACGAATGTGGTTGAGGTACAAACTGACAAATTTCTCGATGAGCTTCGCACAAGCATCAGTCCTCCTCCACCTCAATATGATTCCACTTTGGCCCAATTCTACAAGGATCAAAGAGTCAAGGCAAAAGTTAAGACGGGTGAAAATGCAACTTTGGAGGAAATTGAAATGGCAGCCGAATGGAAACTTCTTCTCGATAAGTTGGATGAGGATATTGCTAGAGTCAAGAATAAATGGAATGGTTCTTTCAGAAGAACACCATCTAAAAGATTTAACTCTGATGATGAGGAATCCCGACCCGATTTCGCACCAATTCGAGATTCATGCTTTGAAGATTTCTGCAACATCAAACCTCTTTCAAGCAGCAAAATGATTCCAGCATGGCCAGATCAAGATACCGCATCGGAATCGGGAACGTGGGCACTTTTGAGAGCAAGTGCTCTTTATGCTACATACGAACCGAGGAAAAGTTATACTGATAGGATATCGACATTTCCGTGGTGGATGGCGGGGTTACAGCTTGCGTTGATTAAATCGAGATTGAATGGATCGGTTCCCATGGCGGGGTATATGTATGCGATGTTGAAAGCGAATACGGGGTTTGTGAAACAGTTGAGGGGGTTTGAGGGAGTGGGGATGGGAATGGGGATGGGGTCTGATGTTGAGATGGGGAGTTTGGATGAGGGGGAGGAGGAGGAGAGTGAGTTTGGGGGGGAATTTGAGTTTGATGTTGATGATGAATTTTTTCATGAGTTTTGAGAGGGAAAGGGAGGGAATCAACTGGGTAACTATCTTATGGCTTGGTATCTTGAGGGATATTTGGGTAAATTGGTGATGGGAAATTGCAGTGAGGAGGTGAGGGGGTGGAGGGAGTCGAAGCAATGGAAGGAATAGAAAGGGTCTAAGTAATTCATCTTTGGAATACTGGATAAGCTGAAGAGTTTGGAAGCAGGACCTGTTGATATTGGATTTGTATCTTATGATGAAGAAAGGATTGAGTTTGGGGTTTATGATTTTTGGGTCTTCCTTTTCTAGGATAGAGATAAGACTGAGGGTTTTTAGTTCGTCAGTTGGTTGGTTAGTTGGTTGGAGGATACCCATTGATTTTTTTGATGTTTTTTTGGATGTGTGTGTTGGTATTTGAGGAATACATTTATTGATTTATGATTTTGAGGTTGAGATTGGAAGTGGTTTTAAATGTTAAGTTGATGGGGTTTGAATACTTGATTGTGTGTGTATATGTATATGTGTGTATACATACTAGTAATTAGAAAGATAATGCGATTCTTCCTCTTCTGGTATCTATTCAAAGATATATATACATACCCAGGTTAATAATTATATGATGTATGTATAGCGGGTATGTGATTTAAATCGGACGAGGTATTGGGAACTGCTTGGTATGGTGTTGTGTGATGAGTACCTATCTACTTACTTACTTACTTACTTGCCGATAGGTACTCAATTATATATTCAACCCTGTAAGCCTAGTAAACCCTGTATTCGAGAAAAGAGAAGTAAGCAATAGAGTAATGGATTTTTGAAGTGAAGAATTGAGTATAGAGTATAGAGTATAGAGTATAGAGTATAGAGTATAAAGTAGAGTATAGAAATAAGTTATTATTATATAAATAATTAATTAATTAAATAAGAAAATAAAAATTGAGAGAGTGAAGATGTATATGTTTATTTATTTCTAATCTAAGATCTAATGTATAATTTGATATTATTTCGTTATACTAATACTAATTTTATAAACTAGTAAATATTCTATTAAATGTTTAATTCTACAACTATTAATTAAAAAAGTTCTTATTAATTAGAATTTAGGGAATCGATTAATATAAGTTTTGTAGTATTCTAATAGAAACTGAAATTAAAATCGATTATAATAGTATTTCAATTATAGAGAAACAAGTACTAAGCTGAGATTATTATAATCAATGAATAAAAATTCTCATAAAATGAATGATTATTTTAATTCTCATTAAAACTCCTTGAGAATAAGATTCATCGATTCTTTAAATTCTAATGAAAGACCTTATGTATTTTATTTTTATTTTATAAATTTATTTAACGTAATGTATTAGATTTTAAATTCGCTTAATATTATAAATACTAGTTGAGATTGTTTTTCATATAAATCTAATATTATAGAGGTACGCATCGTAATATAAATTATAAGATAAATCTAAGGCCTTGATGTTGAAATCTATAAAAACAGTATTATAAGAATAATAAGATTAAAGAGTAATTAAAGATAGCGGTAATTAAATAAATAATTAATAATTAAAAGATAGATATTTAAAATATCTATCTTTTATTAGTATTTATTTTGTCAGGGAGTGATCATCTGATTAGATTTATATAATATATCTACTATTCTAATAGTATTTGGAATACTTTATACTTTTATAAATTAATAATAAAATAAAGTATCTTTAATATTATATTTTAAATATAAGAATATCTTATTTTAAGATTCTTATTCGCTATATAAATTTGAACAAAAGTAATCATATTTTGAATTCAATTTTAATTAATAATTTAACTATAATTATAATACTTTTAATATAATCTTATATTTATAATTACTAACTTCTTCCTAGTTAATATATATCTAATAGATTTGTACAAAAAGAGGGTGAATATTAGGGAGCGATTACCTAATTAAATATATATAGTAGATTTATTATTCTAATAGTATTCAGAACACTCTATACTTTTATGAGTTAATAATAAAGTAGATTATCTCTAATATATTCTATAATAAGTATAGAATGAATAGTAATTATAGGTTATATATATAGATAATAAGTATATATTAGATAGTAAGTATAAATTATTTAATAAATATAAAGTTAGTTAGAAAGTATAGATTAGATAAGTAATAATATTATTTAAGTTATGAGATAGATATTATATGATAGATAAATAGAATAGATAAGTCATTTAGGTTATTAATAGATAGACGAAATAGATATATTATTTAAATTATTTAAATAAGAATAAAGATTTATATAAAGTAATGAGTTTCATTTTAATATAAAGCTTTATATTTAAAATGATTATTAGTTTTATATTATAGTTATGAGAATTATAATTAATTATAATATTATTGAATTTCTATTTGAAGTTTAATTTAAATCATCTTAAGAAATCTCTAAATACTTCTATATAATCTTAGAGACAGCTCTTATAACATCTGATATTTCAGATATTAATATATAAAATAATAATATTCGAAGTTATTATATGAACATTAATCATTGAGATCTAGTAAATAGCTTTAATTTATTAACTACTATATTATAGTTATAAGTGAATACAAAATATAGTAGCTCTAAGCGAAAGCAAAAGAGATTATCTCTTCTTGTAGTATCTATATAAGGCCTACAACTTCCTATACTTAGCTAGCTTTTTAGATAGAATATAATATAGACATTTAGGATTTACGAATACTATAGATGCTATGTCTTCTATATTCTTCTCGAACTCAAACTTGAACTAATAGTTATTATCGATTATTATATTATATATTATACATGTATATATGTAATAAAAAGAAATCATAATGAAATGTATAAAATGTTTGAAATGTATATGAGATATAGTAGGAAACAGGAAATGGAAAATCAAAGGAAATGTAAATATCAAACGAAAAAAAGAGTTGAGTTTAAGATGGAGTACTTGAGATAGGTAGGTATGTATTAATATTATCATGAGGATAATGAAGTCAATATAGTATTATGATTCATACTATTATTATATTACTTAAAGTTTTAAAAGCTAGGGCTAGAAAACATATTATTATAATATTGAAAGACGTTAGTGTTAATATTAGTATAGTTATATGATTTTTGTTCTAATATTAGCAACTCTTTAAAGTCACTAGATTGTATTCTTTTAGCTAATGTTTTTTTTTTGCCTATATAATTACTAATCTTTTTAATTTCTTTCAATTTATTTTATAATCTTAATTTTTATGGTATTATTGTTAATCAGATCTTTTAAAACTTGATGCAACTTAAATTTAATTATTGTATCTATAAGATTAAAATCTTTATTAATCTATTTAATCTCTATAATTTCTTATTTCTTATATACCTTTTGAATCATTATTATATTAATTATTAATTTCTTTTTATTGATAATTTTAAGTTTCGTAAAATAATTGTAAAGTGATTTAGAATTAACATATATAATTAATATAATTTTATAGTTCAGAGAGATCTTGTTGATTATACCTTTGATTATTATACTAATATTAAAGCTTTAAATTATAATATAGAGTTTTAATATTAATATACTTTTAACAATTTTTTTATACTTGATAAATAATCAATAAATAATGTTAGCTTTGTTATATTTGTTTATTAAAATAATAAATCTTTATTATTAATAAAGAATATATTAATAAATATAATCAATTTTAAAGAATCTATATTGAATAGAATAAATTATAAATCTTTTTTTAAATTATTAAATTATTATTAAGTATACTTATTAAAAAAATCGGCATTCTTTTCTTTAAAATTAATAATTTTTATAACATAAAATAAATTAAAAGCTACCTCTAATTAACATATTGTTATAATATATACTTTTTAAGTATATTATATAATATATTAATCCTTTACTATTACAGATTTTTTTAGTTTTTTATATATTTTTTATATATTAAATAGTTCTAATTTAACCAGATATAAATTTTTATATCAATTCTTTTAATTAAAGTAAATTATATTATTATCTTATTAAATAATTAATTCGCTATTGAATTTATTTAATATATTTAATATAAATATCTTATACTTTTTCATTATAAACTTAATATTATAAAATTCTTTTTATTTATAATTTATAAATTTGTTATTAATAATAATAAGTATATTATATTGTTCTTAATTATATATAGAAGATATAAGTCGTAAATTGATTATGTTATTTTGAAGATATTAATGTAATACTTATAATAAATATTAAACTAACAATTGTTTATTTTTAAAACATTATATAATAATTATATTACTTAACTTGGTTTATTAGTGAGTAGATTATATTAATAAATAAATCACTTTCACTTCAATTTATATTCTTCTTTTTCAATATATATTTTATTAATAATCTATAATGAATTCGAATAATCAAAAAGTTTGTATATTCCTCACTATTGAAGCTATTTAGAAAAATAAAAAAATAAGTATTCGAAAAATTATAAAGATATATAATGTTTTAAATATAATATTATAGTATAGAATTAAAGATTTTATCTTTTGTTTTAAATATTGATCTAAATCTTATAATTTTTTAGAATTAGAAGAGAATATTATTTTTGAATATATAATTGATATAAATTCAAGAGGTTTTTTATTTAAATTTAAGACTATAAAAGATATAATAAATCATATTTTCGAATTGAGGGATATAAAATATATTAGAAAGCTTTAGGCACATTGATTTATAAAGTATTGAATTAAATTAAAGATATGTTTTAATTGTGTTTATAACTTTTAAAAAGTTTTTTATAAGGATTCTAAACTTTTTGAAAAGTAGTTTTGATTAATTGTGAATATATAAGTGAAATATAATATTTTGAATAAAGATTTCTATAATTTTAATGAAATAGGCTTTATAATAGGGATTATATATATAATAATAGTAGTAACTAATATTGAACGAAATGATAAAATAAAGTAGTATAATTAGACAATCGAGAATGAACTATAATAATAATATATAGAAATAAAGAGGATGAAATTATTCCCTAATTTCTAATAGTTCAAGAATAAGTTTATCTTTCCAATTAATATACTGAAACGAATCTTCTTATAGAATAAGCTATTAAATCTATATCTAATAAATGAATGAATAATAAGATAGGTTTAGAATAATTGAAATATTTCGATAAGTATATTAAGAATTGAAAAAAGGATAAATATCGAATATTAGTACTGAATAAATATGAAAACTATAAATCGATAACTTTTCAAATATATTATAAAAATAATAATATTATATATTTATATTTATTATTATATTCAAATTATTTAATTTAATTACTTAATGTTAACTATTTTAGTAATCTGAAACGTTTATATGGTGGTCAAATTGATGAATTTATTAAGATATATATTAATTATATTTCAAAGATTGAATTCTTTATAGCTTTTAAAGCTATATATAAGAAATCAATTATCTTTTAGAATATGAAATCAGGATTCCAAGGAATAGATTTAATCTCATTTAATCTTGAAGCTATACTCTCGAAATTAGATATTCGAATTCGTACACCTACCCCTCTCTTTTTCAATCTAAATCAATAGATCTCTCAAACCCCTTACAATCCAATTAAAGCTCTTTCTCAATCAATATTAATTAAATCTTAAATAATTCGTTATCAAGTAAGCTTCTTTATATTTATATTTGAGATTGTATTAATTCTAATTAAGAATATAAAAAGATTAGCTTATAAAAAAATATTTTTAAATATAAAGAATTATATATTTCGAGTAGTAAATTGTTACGAACAACGCAACATAGGCACGGGACTGGGCACTAAGTCACGTGGTTGGCTCAATCTGCCTCAGTGGAATAGACACTAAGCCATAAAAGTATAAACAAATTAGTACTAAGCCATACTGATTATATTGAGCAAGAAGGTTTATATAAAGGAATAGGTTTCATTACAATATAAAGCTTCGTACTCAAAAACAATCATTAGTTTTATTACTATAATTATAAGAATTACAACCAATTACTAACCTTATTGAATTCCTATTTAAAATCTAATCTAAATTACCTCAAGAAATCTCTAACTATTTCCATATAACCCTAAAGATAGCTCCCGTAATACTTTGAGCATTATTTCTACTTCAAATACTAATTCAATGTTAATCAATAACATAACACCCATCAATATATCCACAAATAATCAAACACAAACACCTGATACTAATAATATTGAAATAATCAACACTCCCAAGAAAATTATTATTAATAAAACATTTAAAATTACCTTACTAAACAAATATCAAAAAAGTTAATAAAAACTCGATATCTTCCTTTTACAACTTGAAATCTATTTCAAATTCAATAAAGACAAATTCATCGAAAAGAAATTTAAGAGTATTTAAACTATATTATATCTCAAAAACAAAACAAGTAAATAAATTCAATCATATTTACAAGACTATTTCAAGTATAACAATTAGGATTATATACAATCCACTCGAATAATCTTCAATAGTTTTAAAGGATTTAAAATAGAGATTCATAAAATCTTTGAAAACTTTAATGAACTAAAGATAATAAAAAATAAGATCTTTAACCTTAAACAGATAGAATCAATATTAAAGTATACTACGAAATTCCGAAGATATATAGAAACAATCAAGTAGAACAAAACCATTGTTATAAATCATATATAAAGAACTTAAATCAAAAGTTAGATTAGAGTTAAAAAGATCTATTAAGAATATAAACTTGAATAATCTAATCTAAAACTCTATTAAATCAGATGATCGTTTTTACCGATATCAACAAAATCAAAGATTATACAAACCCTAAGGAAATCAAAAGCAAAAGTATTATTACAAAAATAAAGGTAAACTATATTACAATCTATAAAAATATAAAGATTTTATAGAACTCAATATTATATATTATAAGAATAGAAATAATAATTTGGAAAAGAAACAAAGATAAGAAAATAACTTATACTTTAAATATAAAAAAGTAGAATATTAAATAGTAGAATATCAAAGTAAAAGAATAGAAGGTAAAAAAAGCAACTTTAAGAATAAGTTTGATAAAAGCTAACTTAATATTACCTTCATACTACAATTATATACTATTAGTGTAATAAAACTAATCATATCATCATTAGCTTATAAAAAAGAATTCGAAAAAGAAGGAAAGATTGAAGGCCTCTTATGGATAAATAAGGATCTATAATTAGAAGAATTATGATCTATTTGGGGAATTGATTAATAAAATCATTGTATCTGGAAATTTGGAGATATAAATAAAAGAACTATAAACGAAGACCTTAGTGTAACAAATGCTGAAGAAGGCAAATTATATAAGGTTCGGTATGTCGATCAGCATTGAATTCTATGATTTAGAATTATTATAAACATATTATTTATAGAAAGAATTAGTACTAATCATCTCTAATAACCAAACAAAGAAGAGCTATAAGAAGTGTTTTATTACTACACATCAGAAAGAAATAAGAATTAGATTCTATTTTTATACAGAAAAGTAGAAGAAGAATACTAGGTTTAGGCTTAGGCTATAATACCACCATTAATTATAAATACAACGATGAAAGTTACTCAAAGGAATTACCAATACACCCTATAAAAGGATTTACTTAATGATAAAGCTAAATCAGGAACAAATATTATCTATCTAGAAAAAGAAAAGCTTCAACATATAACATTTGCCAATAAAATCATTCAAAATAATAAGAATAAGTAAATTATATTATAGCTAAATACTATAGAATAAACAGAACAAATATACTATAAAGTCAAAATAAACAAATAAATATAATAAGTCATAATAGATTCAGAAACTATAGGAAATTTTATTACATTAGAAACTACAAAGTACTTAGGAGTTTCACTTTAGAGAAAACAAAACCCCTACCAATTACAATTAATTGATGAATAGCTAGTAGGATCTAACGGGAATGTTTCTTAAGAGATATAATCAGTACGAATAAGTATAACCTAATACTTAAAGATTATATAGCTTAATGTTGTACTATTAAACTAATAACAAATCATCTTAAAGATACTATAATTAAAGGCATACAATTCTAAAATAAATTAATCATAAGAAATAATAACATTTAATCAGTGTAAAAACAATTATAATAATATATTTAAGATGTTTGTGAAATGTAATACATATTAAGGAGAATTGAATGTGAACAATATTAGTAATGTAGGACACCCAATTTAGGGTCCTTTATTAAGAATGAAGAATAGTACACCTCCTTTACAAATATAGAAGTCAATGATACGGCAGGAAATTATAATCAAGGCAAAAGAGTCTATAGTATTAGAATAGTATAAAATATATGAACATATGTTCAAGGAATCAGGGATTTATAAGGCTTTGCCAGAACATAAGCCATAAGATTATAAAATAATATTAAAGGAAAGCAAAATGCCTATACACACCCCAATTTATTCAATATCAGCCAATAAGTTGAAGACACTTAGGGAATATATTGATGACAATTTGACCAAAAAATGAATCAGAGAATCCATATTTTAAGTAGCAAGTTTAACTATATGGGTACCTAAGAAGGATAGTACTAAGAGACTAGTTGTGGACTATAGAAAGCTTAATACGCTTATTAAGAAGAATCGATATTCACTTTCATTAGCTATGGAATTAATAGATCGATTAGGCGGAGCTATAATATTTACCAAAATGGATCTAAAAAACGAATATCATTTAATTAGAATAAAGAAAGGTAAAGAATAGAAAACCACTTTTAAAACAAGATATGGGCTATATGAATATCAAGTTATACCATTCGGACTAATTAATACACCAGCTACTTTCATGAGACTTATAAATAATATACTATTATAATACTTAAACACCTATTATATATACTATTTGAATAATATCCTAATATATTCAAACAACAAGGCCTAATATATTAAAAATATTAATAACATTCTTAAAAGTTTAGCTAAAGCTAATTTACTATATAAACCAAGCAAATATAAATTCTATATTATAAAAACAGAATTCCTAGAATTTATTGTATTAAGTCAAGGGCTTAAGATAAGTAAAGATAAGATTAAAGTAGTATTTGAATAAAAGCAGTTAAATATTATTAAGAAAGTACAATTCTTTTTAGGATTTATTAACTTTTATTAAAGATTTATTAAGAGTTATTTAGGAATTACTATATTCTTAATTATATTAATCAGAAAAGATTAAGGAAGTTTCGAATGGACTGTCAAGGTGTAGAAGTCCTTCGAAATGTTTAAACAGGTAATGATCGAGGAGTTAATACTATTGATATTCAATTCTGAAAAGCAAATCATAATGGAAACAGATTCTTCAGATTTCGCTATAAATGTAGTATTGAGCTAATCAGGTTAGAATGAGAAATAACAATTAATTATATTCTATTCTTAAAAGCTATCATTAATCAAATTAAATTATAAGATTTATAATAAAGAATTGCTAACAATAGTTAATATATTTAAAGAATAGTGAGTATATTTGAAGAGAGCAAAATACATAATATAGATATATACAGATTATAAGAATTTGATTTACTTTATTATAATGAAATAATTAAACAAACAATAGATTAGATAATTGGAGATTATGATTAATTACAAATTCAAAATTTCATATATTAAAGGATTAGAAAACACTAAAGCTGATGTTTTTAATCGAAAATCAGAATATTAAGAAAATAAGTTGTACGAATCGTACGTTATATTCAAGAAAGAAGGCGAATCACTGGTTTACAATGTACTACAGCTTGTATTTATATATACATTGGAAGACAACCATTTCAGAATCAAAATCCAATCATATTACAACAAAGATGCCATAGCTATATATATACACGAGATAATAGAACTAGGATTTATAATAGAAAATAAGATTATATACTTTTATGGGAAAGTATATATTCTGAATCAAATAATCAAGGAATTTATAATAAAACAATATAAATTTTTAGTATACAAATATTAAGGAATTGTAAGAATATTTATAAGATTATAGAAAATCAATTACTTTTTATAAATAAAAACAATAGTTGAAGAAATTATTGGAAATTGTAATACCTATATACAAAATAAGTCCTTTAGATATACTTTATATAATTAGTTTTAAACCTTAAATATACCTTCTCAACCATAAAAGTTTATTATATAGAACTTTATAATTAAACTATTATTCTTAAAGAATTCTATTATAAAAATTGAATATAATATAATACTTAATATAATAAACAAATTAATAAAATTTATATATATAATATCATTTAAGGAAATATAAGATACTGAATAATTAGTATATATATTCCTTAGGATTATAATAAGTATATATGAAGTATTAGATGAGATAATCTTGGATTGAGATAAGCTTTTTACCTCGAAATTCTGGATTATCTTATTGATACTTATAGGTATTAAGAGAAAGCTATTAATATTTTTTCATTTACAAATAGATAATTAAACAAAGAGAATTAATTAGATAATGAAAGTATATCTTAAATGCTATGTAAATTATTGATAAGATAATTAGATAGAATTATTATTTATGGTATAATTTGTATATAATATATTAGAAACAGAAACCATAAAAATCATATCAACACGGGCTAATTTTGGGTTTAATCTATAAGCATATAAAATCCTGATATTACAAGAAGTTAATGTCGAATCAGCGATAGTATAAATCGAATAGCTAAAAGATCTTTAAGAGTAATTAACTCTTGATCTAAGATTTATATCTTTTAGAACAATAGTGTACTATAATACGAAATATAGTATGGAATTTACATTTAAAAAAGGGAATAAAGTTTATCTATTATAATGAAACATCGAAACTAAGAGACTAAGCAATAAACTCGATTATAAGAAACTAAGACCATTTAAGATTAATAAGGTAATAGGAATTGTTAATTATTAATTAAAACTATTAGATACAATAAATATCCACTTAGTATTCTATATATCCTTATTTGAATTAGTACTACTAGGAGTACTGAGAGCGTTATTAACAGAAATCGAATTAGTTAATCCGAACGCCATATATAATGTTGAAATAATATTAGATTATAAATGTGTTAAAGATATAATTAAATATTTAATTAAATGGTTAGATTATTTATACACTGAAAATTCATGGGAATCAAAAACAAATCTTAATTACCCTGAAAAATTGAAGACATTTTATTAATAATACCCGGATTTGCTTAGAAGGAAGGAGAATTTATTGAAGCCAGGATCAAAGGGTTTAAAAAAGAAAAATCGAAAACAAAGGAACTATTACTAGGACCAGCAATAGAGACAGATACCAATTCCTTTTCCTTTTCTATATACTCTTTTTCTAATAATTCATCCAGTTTATTTAATAAACAAACACTACAACGAAGCATTTCAGAACCCCAATCACAAAGTGTCTTCTATTTTTTACAAATTTCCATACAACAACAAAAAGCTTCCTATTCCACAAGAGTAATAGCTTCCTCTTCAGCCTTAAAACAAGCTTCCTTTTGAAATAGAATATTCTAATTAAAAGGAAAAAGATTAACAACATTACACTTTATAGAACCAAAGTGAACGTACTCTTTACAACGTTTAGATTTAGAAAGTATATGGTATTACAAATCATTCTTTTTATAACAAAAATAAGGCGCTATAATATTTCCTTTATCTTTAATTTTTTAGCTTAGACGATAACAATTAAGTGTTGAATAAAAATCATTAGTGATAGGTATAATGAAAGGAAATAAAGAATCATTATGATATAGCTATATAGGGAATACATAACTATATAACGCTTGGGATAAGCACTAAAATAAAAAGGGGGGACACATCCTCTCGACCCCACCCTGCTGCTCTTGGAAATAAACTGTTGCAATGGAGCACATGGGGAAGATTTTCTGGAAATCATACCTATAGATATCGCTCGGCTCAATACTTTAAGTATAGCTTTGATCTCTCGTTGCCTAGAAGTAATCCTACAACCAAGGTTTATAAGGTCCCTCTCCCAGCATTTGTAACTGGACTCCTGCTATCTGCAGAGTGCCTAGCAAAAAATCTACCAGCAAGCCCAAGTGTAAACGTTGTGACGAGTGCATTCTTAGCTACTTTGCCAATAGGAATAGGTGTGTTATTCTGGGAAGTGAGTCGAGATCCTATAGTGGTTAATAAGGAATAATTTAAAACAATAGGGAGGAAAAACTCTTATGTACGCATAAAGAAAGGCACAAATAAATCCGATAACAAAGACAACAAGAATGGTAGCAATAATACCGGCTACATTTCTTAAGCCTTTAGGATATGTACTACGGGAATCGAGAATAGGTATTCGTATTGGCGCCATTGTCGTTTACATAGCGGAGAGCAAGAAATCTTCGTGCAGGAGGTAAAGTCACTCTTCTATATGTGAGCTAGATGCAACTAGTAGCGAGCTACTCCGGGTAATGCATAAATATCTACTTGCGACCCGCCGTGGTAATGTAATACCATCCAATTGTGGATGCCATGACTCGGTGATTTAAGCGAGTGTGATTAAAGTGTTGAAGATAAATAGTAAAACCCCGAAATTAATATTTCAAGATATCCTCACTGTTTCTCTACTTTGATATCAGCATCCAAACATACACGTACAATGCTACCCGGGTTACTTCACCAAGTCTTCAGACCCAAAACAGCAATCAAAGCAGAAATACAACGAAAAGAGCGGGATGAACGACGTGAGAATCGAGCTCAAGAAAAGGAACGACAACAAACACGCGCCAGAGCCAATGCGAGAAAAAAGGAAATTCAGTTACGATGTGATAGAAATTATGCACCAGGAGGGCTATTCGAGAAGCTTAGAATAAGGCGAAAAAGGTTTGAGAATGGGATATGGAAGCATCCGGAAAGAGACTGGAAGCCGATCAAGTAGTCGTGTTAGACGATTGGATTTAAGGGCGCTGCATTCGCTATTTTATACACTGAATTTGTAGTGTTTTTCTGTTGATCCTTACGTACACTTATAATGGTAGCAAGTCTGACTTGGCACCTATTTCCCCTATATATATACAGATACCTAGGCACCCGTAGACAAGGCTCTTCACTTCACTCTTTCTGCCCAACTCCTCACATCCTCATTCTACACACGTTTTGCTCTCATTTGAGGCGTGGCATGAAGATTCTCCTGAAAAAGTCCTCGGCAGCAACCCACCACGATGGTGCGAAAATTCCACCAAAGCCAAGTGTCAACTTCACATTCGCCACGTATTCATCCTTGTCCGCTAAAGAGAGGTGGTTACTTATCTAAGCGAGGTGGTCACTTGTCTAAGTATGCGAAGGCAACTCTGACTAGAGCTAGTCTCCTCAGCGATAAGAATGTATTCCTTTCCAACTTTTCCGAGAGAATAAATTTTGAGTATCGATCATCTCACCTCAAGCTTTCCAAGTCATCCTTTGCAGTACCTCATTAGACCAAGATCGTCAACCATTCAACAGAAGAATCATCAAAATGTCCACAATCACTTGCAACGTTATCGACCGTCGTATTAGCAGCGCTGCTGCAGGTATGCGCGTTGTGCTCCGCTGTATTCATCCCAACGAGGGCAGAGAGTTCGAAGAAACTACCAGTCCAAATGGTGTCATCTCATGGTGGAAGTCGAGAGGTCACCCTGAAATAAGTCTTCTTCAATACTTATTCAATCACCAAGATCAAGAACAAATGTGCTGGCACATGCAGTTCTCTACAACCGACTACTTTGCTCCGATTATTCCTCACTATATCTCCGCCGATATTTCATTCGTTCTTTTTCGTGGGCATCAAATTCCGAGTGTTTCGCTCTATGCCGATATACGTGGCTTTGGAACTTGGGTTGAAACACTCATTGCTCCGCCACTTATGCTACCAGCTATACCAGTAGCTGTTCCATTGAAATCGACCAGCCGCAGAATAAAACTCAGCCTGTCGTCGCGTTCAGACCTCAACCCCGCCAATACTTCAAACTTTCGCCAAATCAGGAAAAGGTTTTAGCAAGTCATTACGTCGACGAGCCATATCCAAACAAAGAATGCTTTACCAAGTTGTCAGAGGGCCTTGATTTACATCCAGAACAGACTGAGAGATGGTTCGAAAGAAAACGAAGAGCTCAAAAGCAGCAGCAACAAAAGAGATGCTTATCACAAAGCGACACCACAACTTCACAAACAAGTGCTAAGAGCACTATTCAAAACCTTCAGAGTATTCAGGAAGAAATAGACTATGGAATCGCCAAAGTCATTCCCGAAAAAGACTTGACTTTCTCCCCACAAGCTCGACACCCTCCCTTGGCCATGGATGAGATGTTGTCGAGTACCGCTACAGACGAAGATGTGACTATTACCAGCCCGGTCCCCATACCTAGTTCTATAGACAGCGCGGAATAATTCCCGGATTATATACAAGGAGTACACTCTACTACCACGAACAGTCCGGATTTAGGGAACTATTCCGGCAAGGAAGTAGGAAGGGGGTCAGAGGGGGAAGAGGTAGTAGAAGTAAAGAAATGGTGGGTAGAGGAGGTGGTGAAGAGATTACAAGGTTACGAATATGCAATAAGGACTTTTACCAAGCTCGAAGATACAGTACTAACGTACTCCTTCTAACCGCCCGGATTTTACCCGAAATTCATCAACACTATTAATCAATTCAATCATTAATTATTAAATCAACCATTCAATATTTTACTTTAAAATTTGACCATCATTTTGATTTATATATATATATATAAATTAGATAAAAATCTTATTATAATATTATAACTTAATCTTCTAATATTTCATATACCAATCATTTGTTATAATATAAATCTCTATTCTGTTCCTCATACTTACTCTTAAATTTATAAATAAATTATTATCCAATATATCTCAGGCTATTTACAAAACACTGCCTAACTTCTACCTAAAATATTCCAACTTGTTTTTATTTATTACAATATTCAAAAACGTTTTGAAGATACATGCTTTTAGATATCATTAGATATACTCTATAGAATTAAGATCGAAACTATAAGAAGACTATAAATCAATTAAAGGAATACTCCTTTCCCGAAACCACTCTATTATCTTATAAGCACAATATATAGAAGCATTATTCTGTATAAATTGATACCCTTCATTTAATCCCTCTCAAATGAAAGCTAATTCCTCATTAAAGACCTCAAAATAATAGTTAGTACTATACTCGAACTTCTTACTCTCGAAATTCTTATCTATCTTATAGAGCTTACTCTTCCTAATATTACAAAAACCATTTCAGATTATAATCTTCATATTCTTATTTGTAAAATAGATTTGAATTATATTCTATTCTTATTTCTGATATAAAGTGCGGAAGGCTTATTCTTGATTTTTCTCTTTTTTCCTACTCTATAAAGTACTTATCTGATTAGTATCATGATGCAAGAGATAGATATTAGGTTAGATATATAATATTCTATAAGAAGGTTAAAGATAGTATTATATAAGTATATTATATATAAACAAAAATGATTAAGCATTTATTACATTAATGAATCTATAATAATGCTAATAAATCTGTAATAATATTCTTTTCTTTAAAATTTATTTATTCTAAGTAAGCTAAAATAAAATAATAAAATAAAAAAGAAAATACATTAAGTAAACCGTACTTTTCTTTATTATAATAAACATTTAGATTCTTTAGATCCTTTTATAACTTTTTATATAGAAATTAAAATTGTTTTAGTCTTTAGATTTTCTAAGATTTATTTCGATGGACCTAGCTTTTTTAAATGTAAATAATAATAATAATAAGTCATAATCTTTTCATTACCTTTAAGATCTGAGACTAATTACTAAGTTGAGGTATTGTTGATATCACCATGGGGATGATGAAGTCAATATAGTACTATGATTCACATTATTGTTATATTACTTAAGATTCTAAAAGCTAGGACTATAAAATGTATTACTGTAGTATCGGAAAATATTAATATTAATATTAGTATAATTATATAATCTCTATTCCAATATTAACAATTTTCTAAAATTACTGAATTATATTCTTCTAATTAATACCTTTTTTATCTATATAACCACCCATCCTTTTAATATTTTTCAACTTATTTTATAACCTTAATCTTTATAGTATTATTATTAATTAAATCTTTTAGGGCTTAATATAGTTTGAATTTAGTTATTATATCTATAGGGTTAAAATCTTCATTAATCTATTTAATCTTTATAATCTTTTGTTTTTTATATACCTCATGAATCATTATTATATTAATTATTAATCTCTTTTTATTAATAATTCCAAGTTTTATAAGATAGTTATAAAGTGATTTAAAATTGATGTATATAATTAATAGGATCTTACGGTTTAGGAAGATCTTATTAATTATACCTTTGATTATTATACTTATATTAAAACCTAAAACCATAATATAGAGTTCTAATGCTAGTACATTTCTAATAACTCTTTCATACTTGATAGATAATTAATAGATGATATTAGCTTTGTTATACTTATCCATTAAAACGATAATATATCTAATTTAAAAGAACAAATCTTTATTGTTAATAAAGAATATATTAGTGAATATAATTAGTTTTAAAGAATTTATATTGAGTGAAACAAATTATAGGCTTTTTTCCAAATTGTCAATTTGTTATTGAATATGCTTATTAAGAGAATTAGCATCTTCTCCCTTAAAATTGATAGTTTGTATAGTATAAGATAGGTTAAAAGCTACTTCTAGTTGATATATTATTATAATATATATTTCTCGAGTATGTTATGCAATGTATTAATTCTTTATTGTTATAGATTTTCTTAGTTTTTTATATATTCCTTATATATCAGATAATTCTGATTTAATTAGGTATAGATTTTTATATTGATTTTTCTAATTAAAGTAAATTATGCCGTTATCTTGTTAAATAATTAATTCATTATTAAACTTGAATAATATATTTGATATAAGTATCTCATATTTTTTTGTTATAAATTTAATATTATAGAGTTCTTTTTATTTATAATCTATAAATTTGTTATTAATAACAATAAATGTATCATCTATTTGTAATTTTATGATGCCAAATGCTATATTATCCTTGGTTATATGCAGGAAATATGAATTGTAAGTTAATTATATTATTTTAAGGACATTAATATAATACTTATAATAAATATTAAATTAATGGTTGTCTGTTTTCGGAATGTTATATAATAGTTGTACTATTTGTAGGACAAAATCTTCTAGGATGTTCATCTTCATTAATAATTATATATAGAACCTTCGAACTAAATTCAATGTTGACTATATATATATTTATATAATATTATAAATACTTATAATTACCTTGTTTTTTAAAAGTATAATTATTATTATTAATATTATTTATTAACTAACTTGTTATATTATAAATAACTATATCAAAATAATATCTTTTTCTTAATTCTTTTATATTTGTATTATTAATCGAGATTTTGGGAACGCCGTGTCAATTCCCTTATTTTTCATTTCGTTAATAAATTATAAATTGAATATTCTCGTATTTTCAAGTATATTTGTGATCTTTATAAACTGAAAGACACTGTTTTTCATTAAATTATTAATCTCCTTTTGTTTTAATTTAATGAAAATCGTTGATATTGGATTATTAATAGATATTATAAAACAATCTGTATATTCAATATCATTAAATTCATTATCATCTAGAAGGTAGAATACTAAATTCAATACTCATTCCTCAGATTCAATATAATTGATGTTTTTGTTTATAAAGAAGGTTGTTAATATAGGAATTATAATTTAAGGAGTTGATAGTTATAGAAGCTAAGGGTTTTTAAACAAATTCAAAAGAATCTCCTCCTTGTTTTTGCTTTATATAACAACCAATAAAATGATTAATTTAACTTTACTAACTTTTAATAAAATTATTCTTCTGTTCTTTTATGATATAATTTATATCATTTATACTGATTATACTTCTTATATATTTTCAATAGATTATTTAAATTATATTAATTTTGTTACTTATATTAATTCAATAGATTCTTTATAAGATTGATTTTAAGATTGATTCTTTTTTTCCATATATAATTTGATTTAGATAATACGAAATTCTATTGAGCCACTTATCAATTGTATAATGTATATCTCATCTTTTATTTCCAATAAATAATACGAATCTGTTTAGTCTTTATATTCTCTTTATATTTAAATCTTCGAATTGATAGATAGATTGTATAATACTATTATGAATAGTTTATTATATTAGTTTAATATATTTAATATCTATCTTGTTACTTGTAACTTATTGATTTTGTTTATTACCTTTTTAATTATAGTTTATTATTATAAGATTATAAATGCTAGTTAATTAAGGTTAATTATTTATAAATATATTTTAAATATTAAGAATATTAAAACTAATTTGTTTAATTTTATAGTATTGTTTACTATTTTAACAATCATTTATAATATTATTTCCTTAATTATAAAACTCCCTAGTTCATTAATAATGATATTATATACTTGTCTAATAACTATGTAATAATGTTTGATAATTCCAATTGATTAATAAACTTTAATTGGTATACTCTTTATCCTAATTAATATAATTACTGTATATTATACGAATTCCTTATTAATAAAGTTCTTTTTAATATTATATATAATATAATCTAAGGGATTAATATAAATATTTATTTAGTACTTTCAAAATATACTGAAAATATACTTTATAATAATATTGTTTAATTATTATACTATTTGAAATTGTATGCCTTTATTAATGATATATAGAATAAGGTTAATATTAATGTACATTATATTTATTATAATTGAATAATTCAAATTAATTTTATTTTATAAATTGAACTTAAATCAATCTAATAATTTTCTATACTTTTGATAGTATTAATAGAACTTAATAAGTTTATATAATATTGTTATAACCAGCTTATTAAAGTACTCATAAAAGTTTGTATATTAATAAATAGTTAAAGTAATAATATAAACATTATAATTTTATATTAATAAGATAGTATGCATTATTATTAATAATTTATTATATAAATTATTATATATTTATATATTATAAGAATATTATATATCTATTGTGGCGGATATATGAGAATCGTTCTCCTATATTACTTATAATAATCATATTAAGAATATTATTATAATATATACTAAGTTTATTTATATCTTTAAGAAATAATAAAAACAATATTTTCATATTTATAACATAAAATTTAATGGTTTCTAATGATAAATTTAATTATATTAAATTAATTGACTTAGCTTTACTAATTTTAAATACTATACTTATAATTCCTATTATTTTTATATTCAAAATAATATTCTTAATTATTATTTTATATACCACATATTATTTATAACTTATTATTGATTATTATATTATAGTTATATTAATAATAATTCCTTGAAATTCCCTTACATTATATTTACTAATATATATTATACTTTTAAATTAAGATTAATATATTAGAATATATATAAGAAACTTATTGAATAGGTTCTTAACAATCTTTTATTTATTTATAAATCTATTCTAAATAATAAAGCTTAAATATGGTTCTTATACAGATAGGTTTTAGAATTTGAATTATATAAAATAAGCTGTAACTTTACTATCTATATTAGGATTAGAATCTTTAATAAATTCTTTATATTCAATAAGAAATTGTTCAAAGCTTTTATTAAAATTATTACTTTTGAATTATTCCTTATATTTATATTAAGATTCCTTATATTCCTTTTTATTATATCGAATTAATTAGTAATTTTCCTTTTTATAAATAAAGCATTTCTTCTTTATATATAATTTGAATAAATATTGATTATTTTATTTAGAATTTCTATTTTAATTATATTCATCTTGATTGTAATAGTATTTGTAATCGATATAAAATATTATAATTTTATTAGAATAAGTTTATTCTTATATTATAATAACTAAATATAACTTCTCTAAAAGATTTAGAGTATATTTATACTAAAGTATATATAATGATAATCTTTTAATAAAGTAATTCTTTTGTTTTTATTATAAAGCTAAATTCTTTATATATATAATAAACTTTTATAATTATAAATTGTAAGTATTAAAGTATTATCTTTTCTTTATTATCTGATTTTGCTATTATACTTTTGAATAACGTGGTTTATCATCGAGTGGACCTTATCATCGAGTGGGCCACTTCAAAATACACTAAAATTAGCCTTTTCCTAATATTTATATTTTAATAATTAATCAATATTTTTTCAAAAAGAAAAAAGATTTATTAATAAGAAAAGATTTCTTATATAAATATTTAGTTTTTATATGAAAATTGATATTATATTTTATAAAAATCATAAATTGTTACGATTTTCGTTATAAAAATATTATTTTAATAATAACTCCTATATTAATTAGAATTTTAAAAAGCAAATTAGATTTCTATAATATTAATATAATTAGATTTCATAATTTCAAATTTTATAAAATGATATTATTAAATGAATAAAGTGCACGGTTACGCACAGACGAATTTTGTATGTATTTATAATGGCCCACTCGATGATATGGTCCACTCGATGATAAACTACGTTATAATAATTTCTTATTATTATATAAGATTGTACTTATATTCTGGATCTTTAAATATAAATATTATCAAATTATAAATTTTAATTATTATACTGAATAAATTGTTTAGATTTATATGGTAAAAGTCGAGTATAATATCAACAAATATAGTAGGAAATATATTTTTTAATAATAATATAGATATATTAATATATTTATAGTTATTAAAAAAGATTAAGAATTTATGAGCAAAATTATCATTTTGACTATTATATTTATTAGCTTTATTATAAAGTTTTATAAGATTATTTAAAAGCTAATTAATATTTATAAATCTTTAAGAAGATAAAGTGTTTTAAATAATATTAATATCTTTTGAGTCGTTTCCTTCTCCGCTTTTATAATATCGATTCTAATTTAAAATATTGGTTTTTTTATTTTTTTTATTTTCTTTTTTCTTACTTATATTATTATTATTATTAAGTAAATTATTAATTGATTATTTGATTTATTGTTATAGGACTATATTATTATCAAATTAATGAAATGTTTATACCTATATTAGAGTTAGTTTTCATTACTCTTAACCAAGATTTTGGAGATTGAATTGAAGGTATAATTATAATGGTATTAGAATAGTCTTAATATTGAATTGTTGAATAGGTTGAATGAGTATTGGTTTTATTGAACTATAATACTCTTTTATAAATGATAAGTTGATAAAGAGATTAATAATATAATCTCGAATTATTAGTATTTGTTGTTGTAATAATAATTTCAATAGAAAAGGGATATATAGTTTATATTTCTTGATGCCTTTATTTTTGTTATTATGTTGATATGAGTTGATACCTAATGGTTTAGATATAATGTTTGAAAGTTGTAGGAATCTATTTTGATTATAAATGGTTTATTTAATTGAATCTTCTATTTTAATCATTTTAGGAATAGTTAGTAGTATTTTCAATCCTTTTGTAATTCTTTCAAATATACTTGGTAATCAAAACTGAAATCCTTTTTCCTTAAGAATATTTGTAATTTTAGAATTCAATTATTATTAGAACATTATGAATTATGTATTAGTTAGTACTTTATTAATTGTTTACTTCAAGCAGATTATATACTTTATAATGAATAGTTCATATATATAGAGTTTGTATTGTAATTTATATAGTAATTACATTTTAATAAATAAAAAATACTTTGGTTTAAAGTCTTTAAAATTTGTGGTATAATTCGATCATAACTCCTTATTATAGAAATCGCTTAATTTGTATTAATATAATTTGTATTTGTAGAAATCTTGTATTTCTCTTTCATTTATATAATTAATATCAAAAGGATAATCTTTTCATCTATTTACCATTAATTTATAATTATCAGATATAATTTCTAATAAAATTAAAAATTCAATAATAAATTTAATAGATTTAATATTATCGACTTGTTTTAAAGCTGGATACTCCACATTTTCGATATAATACTTTTAAGATATAGGAAAATCTACAAATGATCCTCCTATATTTAATGAATAGTAAGTAAATAATAGAATATTAATTTTATTAAGATATAGTAAAGCTTAAGTTTAAAGAGTATAATATTAAACTTAAACTGAATATTATTAATTTTTATTCTTTAATATATATTACAATAAAAAATAAAATATAGATTAAAATTAATATAAAAGTTATTATTATATTACCAATCGCTTTTATTTATATAAAAACAGATATCAAACCATATTGAAATAATATAAAAGCTTATATCTTTTCAAAATATTAATTTTAATTTAAACTATATATTACAATTAAAATTAAGGTATCAGATTCTTAATTTATAATATTACTAATTAATATTAATATTATTATAGAGATAATAAAGTTAATATAGTACTATAATTTATATTGTTATTATATTACTTGAGGTTCTAAAAGCTAGGGCTACGAAACGTATTGCTGTAGTGTCGGAAGACGCTAGCGTCAACGCTAGCGTAGTCACATGATCCCTGTCCCAACAGGTATAATATTTTCATTTAACTAAATATTTATACAATATTCATTTTTATTATAATTATTTAGAATACCTTCAAATACTTACCTTTGAATTGGTTTCTTTTTACTATTTTTTCTTTTAAGAACTTTGTTCTATATAATAATAGTTTTTGTTTTTTAATTTGGGATTGTATTGAAAACTATTTATTATTATATACTAATAAAAATAAAAAAATAAAAAAATAAAAAAATATAGGAAAGATGTGTATACTTTTTGTGATTAAATAAGATAAGATTATAAATAAACTTTAATAATTTTATAAAAACCAATCTCTTTATTATTTAATTTCTTTACTTTTCAAAAAGTCTTCATACTCTTTATATTAATAAACACCTTTTGGTTTATATAATATTATAATAAATCAATTTGATATTAATTCATGTACTTTTTATATATATTTATAACCTATTTAACAAATATTTAAAATTGATTTAGAATTTTCTCCATTTTATTAATTATTTTATTATTTTTGAAGAATTTATAATTTTAACTTAATATTATTTCTAATAAATAGAGTTTGCTTGGCTTAATATTAATATATAAATTAAAATTATAATTAATAAAAAATAAAGAATATTCTATAATTTTTAAGATTATATTATTAAAGGCAAACTTTATTAATAATAATTATTTCATTTAATTTTTTTAATACAAATTAATGAAAATATATAAATATTATTTAAAAATCAAATTAATATATTCTATTTACGTACTTATTTATAAATAAACAGCTAAAAAATGTTTAAGAATTATTATTAATCTTTTTAATATTTATATTCAAAATTCTAATACAAATTGTATATTTTAATTTGAGAGAATATTATTTGGTATATTATATAAAATATATATTTAATTAATAAATATATTAAACAGTTTTTTTATAGTTAAAGTTCTAATATTAATAAAATAATGTATTTTTGTTAGTCTATATATTACTATAAGAATATACTTATATATTAAATTGTAGTGTTTACTCTTTAGAAGAGGTATAATTAATTGATTAATATGTTAGATTATATTTGAAATAGAATTCAAAAAGACTTTAAAAACCCTAGTAAAACTAATTTCAATAACTTAATACAAGTATATATTAATCTCCTGATTTATATTTAGTCATTAATAAATTCAAGAAATAATATTAATAGTTAATATATTTAGAGTAATTAACCAGGTTGAAAAAGTATATTGTATAAATAATTTTTTTTTTAGTTTATTATTAGATAATATTTAAAGTTTATTATAATAATATTTTCTATTATTAAATACTTTATAATTCTATATAATGATCTTTATAATCTTTTAGAGTTCTACTAATCATTTCTATACATATAGATATCTGATTATTATTAACAACTAATATATTATATTAAATTTCATATAGATATTATTAATTAATTTATTAATAAACTTATCCTTTATAAATATTATTAAATCTATAACTACTAGTATTATTTTTTCTATCAATTCATTATATAAATCAATATCGAATTTTTATATTAATAAAACTATTCTTTTTTTATTCTTTAATTATTTATTATTAGGATTTAAAAGATCTGGTCTATCTTTTTACTTATAATTTAAAACATTTGAACAAATCGCTTTTATATTAAATTTATATATAATATAAAAATTATATTATTTAATTTATTATTGATTTAAAACTTTTATTATAATAAAATATTCTAAATTTTTATAATCTATAAAAATCTTGAATTTTTTTACAATCTTTAAAATTTGAATCGTTATTTTTCTATAAACTTGATTATTACTAAAAGCTCTTTATTATAGATTTTATAATTACATTCTATTATTAAATATCTTAATAAGAAATAAATTATTAACCGTAAAACATTCTCATTATTATATTAAGAAAGTATTTCTTCAAAAGTTTAATTCAAAATATTAGTTTCTAAAATAATATGTTTACTATAATTAAAATATATAAGAATAAATACAATTATAAAAACTTATTTTAATATTTCGAAAGTATTCTTATTTATTTAATCCTATATTTAAGGAATATCCTTATATAATGTTGAGTAGACTTGATAAGATGTATATATATAATATATATAATTAAAAGAATTATTTATTTCTGTCTACCCTCTTCATATAAAAAGAGAATTACTATATCTATATATATATACTACCTTTATTTATACACTTTATATATATATAAGGTAAAGTGTGATAACGTAACGTATGGGGAACTCGGACATATGGGGAACTCGGACACTTTTTCAATTATTCTACACGCGATCTTGTTCTACGAGCCACACAATCCTCCAATTCCAATTCCGAATCACTTGAACTATTCTCTAGCTCTTCTTCTTCAATCTCTTCTTCTGATTCTTCAATTGGGCGTTTGCGTGGCCGTCCTCGTGGCTTTTTCTCCTTCGGTTTTTCCTCCGCCTCACGTACCATTTTCAATACTTCCTTAGTACTAAAGACAAATTGACCTTGTAATTTGACTCTTTTGCCTTTAGTTCTTTTCTTTCGAGTCTCAATTACCTCCTGAGCATCAGAGAGCTGTTTCCGAAGTAGGGCTATCTCAGCATTTTGAGATTCTACAAGCCTAGTCATTCTCTTGGCATATCGACGAGTTGGCGATGCAGGAGAACCACTGCTTGCTAGAGCTGTATTAAAGATCTGATTTGCTTGCCTTAGTTCTGTTCCATCTGGAGGAGAACTCCTGAGTATAGACAAGTCTAGGTCTTGATTGGGGGTTCTCATTTGTGGAGTAGAAGGTTGCTGGGAGGAGTTAAATGGTAATGAATCGAGTACTTTTCGTGGGGCAAAAGGTACTAAACCAGCTCCTCTCCAGCCAGCTTTAATATTAGAAGAATTCAATGCTTTTTTTCTAATATTTTGAAAGAGTTCTACCCATTCAGCTCTTTGGATTCGCTTTACACCAGCTCGAGAATATCGATCGACCTCTAAAGCATGATATCGTTTCATTGGCCCATACACCGCAATATCAAGTGGCTGAAGCAAGTGAGAGCAATGAGGAGGTAATATAAGTAAATCAATATCATTATCTATACAGAAAGCAATAAAGCTACCTGTAATATGGCTTGAATGGCCATCCATGATCAAAAGTCGAGGTCGGTCACCTGACACTTTCTTGGATTCTGGTTCGAAAACCCTTTTTAATTATTCTAATCCATGGCTATTTGAGGTCCATCCATTTGTACTAGTAGAGAACTGCCAGCTTTGAGGTGTGTCCTTTGGAATCCATGCAGAATTCGTATTCTGAGCCTTGAAAATGACCATAGGTGATAGAGCATTTCCAGCTGCATTGACACATTCAAATGCAGTTATCCATTCTTGCTTGCCAGCTGTAACTTTCCAATTCGATTTCTGAGTAGAATCGACTATAATGCGCGTACTTTGAGTACTTCCAACTCCAAATCCGGTTTCATCCATATTATACATATCATCTAATTCATACTTTCGCTCAATGAGACGCGTGCGAAACGCGTCAAACCAAGCCTGAATATTCTCCGGAGTTGCTTCTTTAGTCCGATTAGACTCTAATTGACGTGAATAGCATGTTTTAAGTTCTGGATGTCGTTTTTGGAATCTATAGATCCATTCGTGGCCTATAGGTGGAATTTCTGTCGAGGTAGGATTTCGAGATGATGCGACCCGAACGCGTCGAAGACGAATTTCGTCGGCCATTTCCTTCACCAACATAGGTGTAGCAGGGAATCCAGTGATGGTAAGTCGTGAAATCCATCGTACAAGAGTATTTTCTTCTGCGTTTGAAAGAATTTGAGCCATTTCGTGGGTTTGGGAACGTGTTTTCTTCCCAGCCAGCCTATCAGCTAGGGTAGACTTAGGGACTTCAAAATGCTCTGCAGCCTTTCTAATTGATTTAAATTCTTTCAATTGAAGTGAAATTATAGCCTTTTGAAGCTTCTCTTCAATTTGAGCAGATGTAGAAGGTGATTGGGTATGCATAATAAAAGTTATTGCGGTTTCAAGTTGGTGATGGGCTAAAAGTGTCCGAGTTCCCCATATGTCCGAGTTCCCCATACGTTACGTTATATAATATTACATTATTAATTACATATTTCAATATAGACTTAACTTTCTTTTTTATACAAATAAAATTTATGCAAATCAAACTAATATTTGAAACTTATAACAAACAACCACCTCATCACTTAACCCAATTCTTATTTCCTATAATAAATCAAATAAGTATAATAAACTTTGTTTTAAATCAATTAAATATTATACTAAAAAAACATCAAAATTATTAAAATCTAAATCATTTTATTATATACATATTCTCCGACTATATTGGATAATATACCTAAATTTAATATTATATTAATCCTTTTGAAACTATAAAAAATTCGAATTTAATTAATTATTTAAAATATATATTAATTTCTATTAAGATATAAGTAGTTTATATTATTAATTACCCTCCCACTTACTACTGATTTTGTGTTGTATATAATATATTAATATTTTCATATAAATAAGGCCCTTTAATTATACAATACAGTAAATGTAACAACAAATTTAAATCAAAATTCTGTTCTCCCCATTAATAAGTAAGTTCTTATATTACATTGTTATAATAATCTTCAACTTATTTTTTTAATAATATTAGATATTCCTATTTTATATATATATAATTGAATTATATTTATACAAATTTATATAATATAAATATTATATATAAATGACTTATTAATATAAAGTTGTAGAATTCTTATTGAAGGTTTTTATAAGGAATATTATTATTATAATTTTATATTCTTTTCAAATTATTATTATATATAAGAATATTTCAATAATAATTATAGGAATTGTAAATAAAGAGATTATAAAATTTAATATATATAATTCAATTATTTGTATGCTTATATTATTAATAAATGATATTAATCTTTACCTCCTTCTTATACTTTTTCTAATTAAAATTCTACTCCTTTTTTATCAACTAATTCAAAAACCTTTAATACTTGTGAATACTCTTTTTTATTTGATTTTAATTCTATTAAGGAATTATTTATTATTGATTAGTTTATATATTCTTTTTGTTATTGTATAATTTTTAGATTTTCTTTATATTTTTCTAATTTAAAATTAAATTGTTTATTGAAAACTTTTCAAAAAGGAAAAAAATTATAAAATTTTATTAATTTTATTTTTAATTATAATTTATATTTATACAAAAATTTAATTGATTTTTATACAAATCTTTTATTTCATTTATTCTTTAATATATATAACAAAAATATTTATATCAATAAATCTTTTCAATATTTTATTAGGATTTTCTTTTATTATTATATCAACAATATTATTAAATTCATTAATTTATTAAACTTCAATAAGCTTTGTTTTTATACAATTATTATAATATTATTATATCAACTATAAATATTTTCTCTTTTGTTATATTTAATTTAATAAAACATTTATATAATAAGTATAAATCTATACAAACAATAATTAAAACATTAAATAAATTCAATTAAAAGATGATAATTTGTAGGATTAATTTTATTATAAGATTAATATCTATAACTTTTATTATATTATATATTTCAAAAGCTAATATATTATATATAACTCTTTTGCTTTTCATACTATTGTAATATATAATATTTCTAATTAATTTAAATATATTTTTGTTCAATATATCCTCATTTACTAGTATAATAATAAAACCTATTTAATTATTTAAATTTTTATTATTTATAAAAAATCTATTAATAAAAATAAATAGTTTTATATAATTTTGTATAAAGGGAATAAACAAGAATCCTCAATCAAGATTTTCTATTTATTATTTAAATCTTTTATTAAATATCTTAATATTATTATTGAATAGATTTTGATATTATATAATAATAAATAGATTATATAATACTTCTAATTAATAAATTGTTATAATATATATAGCTCGAGCTTTTTATTCATAATATTACTTAGAATTAGTAACTTTTATAAGTTTTTTTTTAATCTTTTTGTATAAGGATTAAATGGTTCTTATTTTATTATATAATATAATTATTAAAGATTAGAAGTAAGTTATATATTAGATATTCATTCGGTTTTACTTTAATATTTATACTCTTAAATTCTTGATTTATTAAAATAAACATATTATCTATTTATATTCTTATAATTTCAAATCATATATTTTTTATATTAATAATAAATAAGTAAGAGTTATATAGAGATATTATTATATTAAGTTTTTCTTAATAGTATTTCTAATATATTATTTATTAATAAATTTTTATTTTTATAATATTGTATAATAATCTTTTAATTATTATGATTATATTATCTGAATATTTATTTTGAAATTCTTTCAAAAGTTTTACTAATATGATTTAATTTAATGATGATTTCGATTGTATATATACTTATATAATATTTTATATTATCAATTTAATATTCATTTTTATTAATATAGGAACTAAAGTTATAATAATTCTTTAACTTGATCTTTATATTATAAATATTTAAATTATTATACATTTATATAATTAGATATAACTTTTTGTATAGGGAATTTGTTATATATCTTTTTATTTTATTTATAAAATGTGAATTGAATAATCTTTTAATATATATAAAGAAATCATATTTGATAAATTTAAATATATCTTTTATAATCAAATTATTAATTTTTTATATTTATAAAGTTTCAAATAATAAGCTTTTTATAATAATAATCTCTTTTATATAAAGTTCTATTACAAGATTTAATATTTTTTGCTCTTTTTTTATAATAAATATTTCTATCATATTTCGATTATTTTATATAATTATAAGGAGTTAATTATATTTGTTATTAATATTAATTATATAAAATAATGAAATTCTAGGAATTTCTATTTTAAAAATTGAATATTGAATAAAAGCTTATATAGGTATTTATCTAACTATTTATATAGAACTTTATAATTTACAAGTTTGAAATATTAAATTTTCAATATTTGAAAGTATTATTAAAAATATTTTCAAAATAAATAACAATTAGTCTTTTTCAAGTATTTCTTTTTTATAAAACGATTTTATTATTATTATATAAAATTCTATTAAACTATAAGGAAGATTGATTGTATAGTTTTGATTAATAATTATAAGTAATTTATATAATTCTGTTCAATCTTTTCTTTTTCTTTATATTTATATTAATAAATTAAAGAATAAATTGAATATTTTATATATAACTAAATTATTTCAAGTAGTAAGTATATCTTAAACTATTTGTTTTATATAAATTTCATATACTTTTTTTATTATAAAATGATATATATTTATTCGTTTTAAAATTAATGAAAATAATAAATTATATAATATTATTTAAGAGTAAACTCCATATATAAATAATATTGATACGAGTTTATTTAAACTAATAATATTGTTTATTATCTTTGTTATTATTTGTAATATTAATTCTTTATTAAAATCGTTGTTTTTTTAATTTAGTTTTGAATATATTATATATATATTATATAAAGGAATGATATCTCTCAATTTTTCTAATTATATTATAGATTTCAATAAAGACTTTTTAAATATCAATTTGAAAAGATTTTATATTTTGTTTGAATTCTTTAAATATAAAATTTGTATCTATATTATATAATATATAATCTAATAATCCTAGATATATATTAATCTAATATTTTCGAATAACATTTTATATTATTTTAATAAATATATTTCATACAAATATTGTAATATTATATATAATTGTTTTATTAATGATATGTAAAATTAGATTTTTATTAATATAAAAGATATTAAGAATAATAAAGTAATTAAACTTAATATTATTTTTGATTATAAACTTAAACTATTCAGAAGATTTTATATAAAATTAATAATACTTAAAGAACTTCTTAAATTTCTTAATTATATAAATATTAACATTATATTTTATTTAATTTAAAAAGATTACAAATTTTTATATAAATAAATAACTAAATCTTTAATAAATTTATTTAAATTTTATCTTTATTAAATAATTATATATAATCAATTCCTTTTTTTAATTCAAAAATATAAAAAGATATCTTCATTTTTATATAATAAGAATTATTTTATCATTTTGTTTTAAAACATTTATAAGATTATTAAATAATATATATAGATAATTTATATCTTATATGTATACAAAAAATGAAATGTTTATTAATATAATTAAAAAAGTAATATTATCAAAAAATGTTTTAATCAAAATATTACTTTATAATTGTATAAAGCCTTTTCCAAACTTAATATTATATTAAATATTATTTATATATTTTATATTCTTTTCTTTTTTCAATATTTATATTTAAAGTTCTTTTATTATTAATATTTCTGATATATTAATATTAGTTAAATATTAATCTTTAAACTAAAAAATCTCATTTTTATTAATTGTTTTTTTATATAATTACTCAAATTAATTTTATTATAAAAAAAATATATAAAGGATTATCTATTAAAAAGTTCAATTATATATATTCTATTAATAGATTCTATTTTAATAAAATATATTTTATATTCTACTAATTAATTAATTAATAAATCATTTTATTAATATTTAATAATATCTTGTTTATTTATAACTTTATCAAATTTAATTTCTATATTATTCGGATTATTTTTATATATAAAAAGGAATTAATAGAATTAATCTTCATTTATATTATATTCCATTATAAATTAATTATATTAAGGTTTTTGTTTTTATATAAAATAATTTATAAATCAATAATCTGGTTTCTTATATATATAGTATTTTAATAATAATATATAAGAATTGTTTTAAAATCATATAAATTATAAATAAAAAGAATTATTTTTAAAAAAAAATGAAAACTTCTTTTTATTTCAAATTCTTTAAAATCAATCTTGCTCTTGATATAATCCTTAACCTTTATATATATAATTAATCTAATATATTTCCATATCAAATAGATTATTAATAATAGAGATTAATATAAAGGAACTTATTATTTTCGTATATTCAATTTATTTAATAATGTTTTATAAATCAGTATAAAGACCTTTATACATTAG
Organism: Botrytis porri; assembly: GCF_014898465.1. Classification (NCBI taxonomy): domain Eukaryota; kingdom Fungi; phylum Ascomycota; class Leotiomycetes; order Helotiales; family Sclerotiniaceae; genus Botrytis; species Botrytis porri. The sequence continues at coordinate 1,888,680 of NW_024066078.1, forward strand.
AACTGGTTATAATAAAATAAGGTTATATTTAAAAACATTATAATAAATATTTGTAATTTAATTTCAAAGTATTAACTTTGATTAATATAAATTAATCAAATTATACTATAAATTCTGAAAATTCTTAAATAGGATTTCCAATTATTAAGAAAGTGTTTTTTCAAAATTGTTTTATATAACTTACAAAAATGTTATATTACGCTATTCAATAAGATATTTTTATTATCTTTTTTTAGTTTCGAAATATGCTTATATTAATATTAATATATTCTTAAAACTAAGATTTTTATTAATAATCTTATTAAAATAAAATAATAAAATATTATCCTTAAATATTATTAAAAAAGTATTACTATATTAATCTAACCTAATATTAATATTCCTATAAAATTTATAAAACTTTTGAAACTTTTGATTAAAAAATTATATTCTTTATTATTATATTTATAATCTTTATTAATATACATTTTCATTAAATTTAAAAAGAGATTATATATATAGTATATCTTTTCTTAATATTATATAATCTAGTGTTATATAAGGTTCGACATAAGGTTGATTTTAATTTTATAGATATAATATAGATATTTGATTGAATAAATTTGAAATAAGTATTGATATATATATTGATCTTTTCAGTCTAATTATTTTGTATGCATTTGAATAATTTAATCTTAAATCCTTTACCTCTTTTTCAATCTTTTTTGTATATTCATTTAATATTTCTTTCAAAATAAATTTAATAAAAACTTTAATATAGCTTAATCACCCCTTGATTATCGAATTTAGAAACTATAGATAAGAAATTGAATTTGTAAGAGTTTAAGCGTGTTACGGGAGCTGCCTCTAGGGTCACGTGGAAGTGTCTAGAGATCTCTCGAGGTGGTTTAGACTAGACTTCAAGTAGGAATTCAATAAGGTTGTAACTGGTTGCAATTCTCGTAACTATAGTAATGAAACTAATGATTGTTCTTGAGCACGAAGCTCTACATGTAAGGAAACCCTTTCCCTTATATAGACCTTCGTACTTTGATCGAATCGTCAAGTCTACTCGACTACTCGAGTCGACAAGTCGAATCGACTTTCCTTCACGTGACACTTGTCCTCGTGACCTGGTAAGGCTACCGCTTATTTAACCTGTGCTTACTAGCTAATCTGTAACCGTTGTGCAACCTGTGCCTACTGTGGGGTAGGTGCCAATAAAAGATAGGTACCTATCTTTTAATCACTGCTTATTTATTCGGTTACCGCTATCTTTAGTTACCCTTTAATTCAACTGTCCCTACAGTGCTGTTTTCGTAGGTCCCAACACCAAGGCCTTAGGTTTATCTTATAATCCATGTTGCGGTGCGGGTACCTCCGTAACAAAGCGCTTTGTAATATACAGCTTTAAAGGTAGCTTCGATCCAACCTTTATACTATTCTTGAAATTCGTTTTATAATTGTTACTCTTTATATTATCTGAATTGTAAATTAATAATTTATATAATAATATTAACATTTATTTAAGATTTTATAAGATTAGAATTGCTCAGATTCAATTATTTTCCTTAAAATGTAGGGTTTATTTTGTATAAAAGTGTTTTAAGAATTAAAAAAACCATATTGAATAGTAATATTTGATATTATATTATATCGAACATATTTTATATAATATATATAAAAATATAATAAACATAAATAGAATCAATATAAATCAAATTATTTTAAAGAAATTACAATTATAATTAAAAATCTCTTTTTAATATATAATTTGAAAAAATAATATAAAGAATATAATATTCTAATCCTTTTATATAAATTACATATAAACTTAATTTAATACGATTTTGTTTGTTTTTTCAAAAGGTATCTTTTCTTATTAGATTTAACCTTGTTATTTTGTAATTAAATTTAATCAATTATTAATCAATATTAAATAGACTTGATAAAATGTATATATATAATATATATAATTAAAAGGATTGTTTATTTCTGTTTACCCTCTTTGTATGAAAAGGGAATTGTTATATTTATATATGTATATTATACCTATTTATATATTTTATATGTATGTGAGGTAAAGTGTGACATGTAATGTCACGTTGTTAGTCACGTGTTCCGACATATATATAAAAAATCAATTATTTTTTAGAATATAAAATCAAGATTCTAAGGAATAGATTTAATATTATTTAATTTTAAAGCTATATTTTCGAAATTAGATATTTGAATTTACATACCTACTCCTCCCTTTTTTAATCTAAATTAATAAATCTCTTAAATCCCTTATAATTCAATTAAAGCTCTTTCTCAATTAATATTAATTAAATCTCGAATAACTTGTTATTAATTAAGTTTCTTTATATTTATATTCGAAATTGTATTAATTTTAATTAAAAGTATAAAAAGATTAGCTTATAAAAACACACTTTTGAATTTAAAGATTTATATACTTCGAAAAGCAAATAAGAGATTAAGTAAATATTAATATATAAAAAAAACTTAATTACATTCAGGAAAAGTACTTATTGAATATAAAGCTCTTAATATATTATTTCAATAAGAAATCGATATTCAGATTTAATACAATAAACATTAAAAAAAAAGAGAATTCTAATAGAAAAGTATTTTCTAATAAATATTATAATAAGTATAAAAAGATAGGATATAATATAAAAACTTATTAGAATAATATAATAGATTCTAGATTATTAAATTCTTTATAATTTTAATTAATTGATTCGATTATTATTGAATAATATAATTTTGAAAATGTAAATTGAGGTGAAAGTGACTCGTTTACTAATATAACTCGCTCACTAATAAACTATGTTATACATATACTACCCTCACTTATATACTTTATACGTATGTGGGGTAAAGCGTGACATTACATGTAACGCCGTTGGTCACGTGTTCCGACATATATTATTATTATTATTGAGTAGATTATTAATCAATTATTCGGTTTATTATTATAGAATTATATTATTACTAAATTAATAGAATATTTATATCTTTATTAGAGTTAATCTCAATTACTATTAATTAAGATTTCGAAGATTAGATTGAAAATGTAATCATAATAATATTAGAATAATATCAATATTGAATTATTAAATAGATTGAATAAATATTAGTTTTATTAAATTATAAAATTATTTTATAAATAATAATTTAATCGTAATTATTTATTAAGAATAATTAATAATATAATCTCGAATTATTAGTATTTATCATTATAATAATAATTTTAATAATAAAGAAATACTTAATTTATTCTTCTTAATATCTTTACTCTTATTATTATATTAATATAGATTAATCTCTAATGATTTAAATATAATATTTGAGAATTATAAAAGTCTATCTTAATTATAAATAGCTGATTCAATTAAATCTTTTACTTTAAACATTTTAGAAATAATTAATAATATTTTCAATTCTTTTATGATTCTTTTAAGTATACTTAATAATTGAAACTTAAAACCTTCTTTTTAAAGTATTTATAACCTTAGAATTGAATTATTATTATTGAGATTACTTAGGGGGGGGAGTCGTCAACTCGAATCATTATATGTAGCACTGTATAGCCTATATAAATTGAATAATATAAATTGAGATGATCTAGAATAAGGTATGATTCTTTCTATTATATATATAATGGGAAGAATCATGTGATTCGCTTAAGCATGTGATCATACGTTCCGACAATTGTCAACAAACTAAAATAGAATACTAATTAATCAATATATTAAAAGATTCAATAGGAAAAAGGGAATTGAAATATATAAATACTTTTAAAGAGTTAGATATTAATGATAATAAAGGTAATATCAAATTATCTACATTATAAAATATAGAATCAATATTACTTAAAATATTAGAGGTATAAATAGAAGATATAATAGAATAAAATTCAAATTTAAATTAAATATAAAAAAAGATATAAAATCATTATAATTTCAATACCTTTTTAAGCTTTAATAATATTAAATCCATTATAGAAATATATCAATATTTATTAAGAATATTGAAATACTTCAGAATTAATAAAAAAATCAAAATTATTGAAAATTTTAATCGAATCTAAATAAATACTATAAAAAAGTGTTTTGAGAATATTTTAACATTAATGAAATACAACAAGAATATCAAAATTAAATAATCTAGTAAATCCTATATTAATAAAAACTCTATATTTATGAATATTACTAATGGTATTTAATATTACTGAAATATTCAATATTATTAGTGATATTCAATTCAATAATAATTATTGGAATATATTTCAAGAATTCAATACGCATCACTAAAGTGGGGCGTATTCAAAATACGGAAAATACTAATTACAACACTGTTCAAGAATATAAATGGAGATCGAATTCGTACAGAATTTTTGAAGCTATTTCGTTAAATAGCTATTTGTATCGTAATAGGCTCTTTAACTTTATAACCTTTTTCCTTTGCCCTTTCGATTCGAATAGATTAGATCTACTGGAAATAGTAAGTAGGCCTTTTTTTTTCTGACTTAATAGTTATACGAAGGAGGACATTTTGTACTATAAGGTGAAGGAGAAGGGCCTAATAAAAGATTTCTAATGAAAAAGGAGCGGCAAAGTGGTTCTTTTCGTTCGAAAAGGAAGGGATTTCGAATTCGAAAAGTATGCTGAGCTTTAAGTAGGATGTAGTAAATACAAATTGAACTATCGATTTATCAAATTTTATAAATATAATAGTTTAGTTTATAAATCAATTAATTCATTCAATTCTAACGAAATCAATTATAGATAAAAATCTCTTTTTAATATATTAATCGAAAAAGATAATATAAAAAATATAGTATTCTAATCCTTTATATAAATTATATATAAACATAATTTAATATAATCTCATTCATCTTCTTGAAGAATATCTTATTAAATAGTCTAAACCATTCTCTTTATTTTTTATATAAATATCTTTATATAAAACTTTAGAAAGTAATTTAATTTGTAAATACCTTTAATAAGAAGGTAAACATTAATTAGTATTAAAATTACTTAGAGGAAGAAGTTATTAACTTGAATTATAATATACAATACTATATAGCCTATATAAAATGAATAACATAAATTGAAATAATTTAGAATAAAGTATAATTCTTCTCATTATATATATAATAGGAAGAATCATATGATTCGCTTAAGTACATAATCATACGTTCCGATAATGAATATCTCAGAAGATTTTATTCTATAACATAGTTTATTAGTGAGTAGATTATATCAATGAATGAGTCACTTTCACCTCAATTTACATTTTCAAAATTATATTATTCAATAATAATCAAATCAATTGATTGAAATTATAAAGATTCTAATAATTTAGAATCTATTATATTATTTTAACAGATTCTTACATTATAACCTGTCTTTCCGTATTTATTACAATATTAAATAGAAAATGCTTTTTTATTAGATTTATTCTCTTTTTAATACTTATTATATTAAATTTAAATATTAACTTCTTATTGAAATAATATATTAAGAGTTTTTTATTTAGTAAATACTTTTCTTTAATATAATTAAGTTTTTTTTGTATATCGATATTTACTTAATACTTCATTTATGTTACGGGAGCTGCCTCTAGGGTTACGTGGAAGTGGCTAGAGATCTTTCAAAATAGTTTAAACTAAACTTTAAGTAGGAATTTAATAAGGTTGATAATTAATTATAATTCTTATAACGTGGTTTATCATCATGCGGCCCATATCATCATGCGGCCCATATCATCATGCGGCCCACTTTCACCTCAATTTGCACCCTTTTATTTCAACACGCGTTTTATCAACAACCCACGATGCATTCGAATAATGAAGAAGCCCGTATACTCCTAGCTATCGATGCTATTCATAAAGACAAAAAACTAAGTGTTAGAAAGGTTGCTACGATGTATAATATACCACGTACAACACTACGGCGTAGAATAGACGGTTTTACCCCTCGTACAGAATATCGACATAAAACCCATAAACTTACAGAATTAGAAGAAGAGATCATTATTCAATATATTCTTGATATGGATTCGAGAGGTTTTCCACCTAAACTTAAAGGGGTGGAAGATATGGCGAATCATATTCTTGAATCGAGAGGTGGAAAAGCGGTTGGAAAGCTCTGGGTGCATCGATTCGTAAAGCGTCATAAAGAATTAAAGACGCGTTTTAGTCGTGTTTATGACTTTCAAAGAGCTTTGTGCGAGGATCCTGAGTTTATTCGAAAGTGGTTTCGTCTTATATCGAATATGCGAGCGAAATTTGGTATACAAGATTGCGATATGTGGAATTTCGACGAAACAGGCTTTATGATGGGAGTTATAAATGCTGGTATGGTAGTTACTAGTGCTGAGAGGAGTGGTAGGAGTAAAGCAGTACAACCAGGCAATAGGGAATGGGCGACAGCGATCATATGCGGTAGTAGTGTAGGGGAAATCATACCTCCATTCCTGGTGGTTCAAGGACAGGTGCATCTTTCCAATTGGTATACGGAAACCGATCTTCCTGCAGATTGGGCTATTAAACCTACTAGCAATGGGTGGACGAACAATGAGACAGGATTGGAATGGTTAAAACACTTCGATAAACATACAAAGGATTGCAGAGTAGGCAAATACCGAATGTTGGTGCTAGACGGACACGAAAGCCACGAATCCATACCTTTTCAATCATATTGCAAGGAGAATGATATTATATGCGTATGCCTACCACCGCATTCAAGTCATTTAACTCAACCACTTGATGTCGGATGTTTTAATAGGTTAAAACAAGAATATGGTACTCAAATTGAGGGGTTTATAAGGGCACATATCAATCATATCTCAAAGGTCGAATTCTTTATAGCTTTCAAAGCTGCATATCAACGATCGATCACGAATCAGAATATGAAATCTGGATTCCGAGGAACAGGATTAGTCCCCTTTGATCCTGAAATAGTACTCTCAAAATTAGATATTCGAATACATACACCTAGTCCTCCTCCTTTTGTCAATTTAGACCTCTGGACCTCTCAAACTCCTCACAATCCTACAGAAGCTCTTTCTCAATCAACATTAGTTAAATCTCGAATCAATCGTCATCAATCAAGCTCTCCTACACCTATATTTGAGACTGTACTAGCTCTAGCTAAAGGCACAGAGAGATTAGCTCATGAGAATACACTTTTAAGTGCAGAGATCCGTACACTTCGGGCAGCAAATGAGGCATTAAGCAAGCGTCGACGTGCGAAAAAAACCCAATTGCGTCAAGGAGGAGTACTTACTGGACAAGAGGCTCTTGATATATTATCTCAGCAAGAGGTTGATGTTCAGATTCAACGCGACGAGCGTCAAAAAGGGAGGAATCCTAATGGGGAAGTATCTTCTAATAGATGCTGTAGTAAGTGTGGAAAACCAGGTCATAATTCAAGAACTTGTCAAAACGATATAATAGATCCTAGATTATTAGATTCTTAATAGTTTTAATCAATTGAATCAATTGTTGTTGAGTAATATGGATTTAAAAATACAAATTGAGGTGAAAGTGGGCCGCATGATGATAAACCACGTTAACTATAGTAATAAAACTAATAATTGTTTTTAAGTATAAAGCTCTACATTGTAATAAAACCTATTCCCTTATATAAACCTTCTTGTTTAATATGATCAATACAGCTCAGTACTGATTTATTTATACTTTTATAGCTTAGTGTCTATCCCGCTGAGGCAGACTGAGCCAATTATGTGACTTAGTGCCCAGTCCCGTGCCTATATTACATTGTTCGTAACACTATCCATCAAGATCCAACTGCCACCTCACCAGATGTCCTATATCCATTCCTTCCGAATACAGAACCACCTACCACACCGATCCCCGCATCACGATCGGAATGCTGCTTTACGTTGACATGTGACCCGAAGAGGCAGACGGTCACAATTTCGATGCTGACTCTATTTGAGCGTGAAGGTGGTATACAAAGTTGGGTATTGAAGTATATCGGTCCAGAGTGTATTCAATTATTTGAGCCATATAGGTGCCTAACTATATATATAATCTACAGGGCATGCCTCTAACACTTCCAGATATGCATCCATGTTATCCATACGATTCTATCTATCGCTCCTCACTACTTCAAAGCTTGTTGGTTCTAATTGAGCAGTAAAATTGGTGGTGTTCAAGCCAGAGCTTGACCTTCTCCGGAATAGTGTGTTCTGCTGAGCATAGCGATTCCCATAAGAGAAGTCACCATAAGCTAACACCCGAAGGCGAGGAAATCCATGTGGGCCAAAAGCCCACACAGCAAAGTCGTATAAAGATCTGTTCTCAGATGAAGCTCCCATATACCCCATCTGTCTTTTGCACTCATCAATTCCCGTTCTGCGAATATGCAAAAGTGTGAGGGCATCTTTATCAAGCGCGCCAAGACGAGCATCCTGAATATGTCAATTATACTTCTGTATAAGGAAGGGAGGGGGCTTACCAAGTCCGATAACGAGCAACATATATCAAAATAGCGAAGCCCCAGACTGGGATTACTACTCAGAACACTACCTTGCGGTATCCTATCCCAAGGAAGGATTAACCTGTCGGTTGTTCGTTTAGTATTATGGGGCCTTTCATGGTAGACAAGTTGTTTCAGAGTCGATTGGTGAAGAAGAATCGTATTTCATAATTCTCCACTGATTTCATTGTCATATATGAGCAGATTGAAAACTTCAAGCCATTTAAATGATGCCAAGAACCTGATTAAGGGATCGGAAAGACCTCTAAGATAGCCCTCCTCGATGACTAGTTCCAGCGAAGCCAGTCGCATAGGTTGGCTTGCCTGTAAAACGGCTTCGAGCAAGTTTCGTATGTGCGGGCATTTGTTTAGCTTTGATGAACGAAGTTTGCTAAAATTGAAGGCCGATGCAATCTCAGAGGCTGCAATATGGTATGAAACCCCGGAAGAGAGACAAGGTCTTCAATGATGGGAATATTATTTCCAGACACTTGGTACCCAACTGTAGTACCTCATAGGCCTGAAAGTGCTGAGATTTATCGTGGTTCCAACTTTTATAGTGGTAGTCAAACTCAGCGGACATCCATTTGGCCAAGTCTAGCTCCAGAGTTTTGAGGTGCTTCGAGTTTGCCTGAAGCGCACCTTGTAGAGCCGAAAAGTCACTTCTCGAATGTATCCCTCGCCATGAAATCGATTGAAGAGACGTAAAACCGATAGGTTTAGGAATTGTTCGGTTTGTCTGTTTGATTCCATTGTTCAGATGGCACCATGTGTCTGTGACGAGTGACAGAGATTCAATCTGGTTTTGCTTTCTCAACAATTGCCCGGAAAGGCCGAGTAACTCTGAGGGTACACATGTCCCTAACTGCCAACTGTAGCCAATGTCAGAAAAATCAGTGAGTAAAGGAAGGTACATACGAGAAGCTACTCAGATGGTTATCTCGCAAGCAGTGGAGGAGGGCTAGAACTCCAGAACGGAGGTCGCTTAGAAAAACATCCTGGCTTGGCTTACTATACTCCCCTTTTTCACATTCCTGGTGGTCCATCTCCTCATATTCTTCCTCGTACGCTTCTTGGAAAGTTTCCATATACTTGCTATCTCCCTCATACAGGTGAGGGCAGCGGTATTTAAGGTTTTGGTGGACTGGAGCGGATATACAAACATTCTTTACATAGTTGACATATTCTGGATGCTTATCTAAAGTTCGCAGAAGTGAATCAAGACTTAGATCTACGAGGTTCCACTCGTCCTTTGCTCTAATCTCAATGGTTCTGTATAAAGATCGGAGAGCGGTATTCTGGAAGTGTTTCGAGACCCTGCGTATACTTGCTACATCGGATTGACTAGGAACCTACCAAAGATTAGACATCTGGCTAATAAACGAGTGAGATCTTACCTGACAAATAATGAGTTCCCATACCTCAGTAGGCATGCTTTTCCAGGCCATTTTCATGTGACGTTTCTTGAGGGAGACGATAGTAGCGGGTATAGTTTGGGAGTATCTGTAAGGGTTTTATTTATCAAAGTGCAAATATAACATGGTGGAACTATTGCATTCCAGGTGATGGTTAGATTACTCGATGTTGATGAACGTTTTGTGTGAAATGGGTACATCTCTCTGTTTCGGGGCGAGGGGTCAATTTGTTGATGGTCTCACCACCTGCTGAAAAAAATCGAAGAACGAGTTGGTAATTTATAAGCTTGCTTGAGATGCATCCTCGTTACGGAAATGTTCATGATGCATAGTTCGCTGAACCAGACTTTTCTTGATGAGCTCACCAACCTACTTTAGTGCCTCGCCTAAGCAATCACCCCACATTACACCTAATTTAATAACGTGTTTCCAAAACCTTAAATTTTAATGCTCATATAATTTCTGCTCAAATATACAATCTCAATTTTTAATATATATTGTTTTATTTATAGTTCTATTATTAATATTTCAATTTAATGAATTATTAGTTCAAAATAATTATAAAGACTAAAGAATCTAAATGTTTTATTGAATAGAAGAATTCACTTCTTCCTTTTTTTCAAAGATTTATTCGAGCTTTTAAATTAAGTAAAAAAATCTTGAACAAAAAATAAACACTCCTTTCTAAATCAATTATTATTATTCCTTTGCCTAAAAAGCTTAAAAACTCTTTTCTAAAGATTATACAATCTTATAAGAATGCCTTAAAAAGTGAAAAAGCTTTTAACACCTTTACTACTAACTCTACTCCTTTTATAATCCTTCTTTCTAATATTATTAAAGTTGATACCTTTTTGCTTAATATATTAAGATTCTAAATATAATCTTCTTTATATAAGTTTACCTTTAATTCTAAAATAGAGAATGTAAAATGTTATATATATTATCAATTGTTTTTTAAGTAATATATTAATAAAAGAATAATTCTCATAATTTACAATTTTTCTAATATAATTTTTTTTAATAAACTTTTAAGTATTATATAAAAAGAAGTAAATAAATAAATAAGTATTAAATATATATTAATAAAAAAATAAGACAATTCTAAAAATAATTTTTTATCAATTTAATAAATAAAAATGAAAACAAATTCAATAATATTTCTAATTAAAAGGAATAAAAGAATATTCTTTATAATCTTTATGTATAAGAGCACTTTAATAAAAAGTATTAAAATATTATTAAAGTGTAGGTTTATTATATATACTCTGAAAAGTATATATTTATACCTTCTATTGAAAAGAGTTTAGATTTTAAAAAGAAGCATGTATAATATATAAAACTAAATTTAAATTTCGAAAATGAAGATAAAGATAGAAATAATAATAATAATAATAATAATAATAATAATAATAATAATAATAATAATAATAATAATAATAATAATAATAATAATAATAATAATAATAATAATAATAATAATAATAATAATAATAAATTAAAAACAAAATCAAAACGAATAGAATATAATATTGTAATAAAAAAATAATTGAAAAGAATAAATATTTAAAGAAAAAGTAATCTTAAGGTTGAGAAGCTTTAAAGAAAAACTTCAGAATATTAAAGGTATTTAAAATATAAGTACTCTAATTATAATCATTATTATTAAATCTTTAATATTAAAAATTATTATATAATATCTATTAATAAACAATTTGAATAAACAAAGCATATTATTAAAAAAATTAATAATATGATTGTTAATCTTTTTTCATATATATGGATTATAAAGTAGGCTATTAAGTGGAATTACTATATGCTTAAAATATATAATAATAATAAGAAGGAAAAAGAAAAGCCTGTTCTTATTTCTATTTCAATATTATAGTCTATTATTAATATTCATCAACCTCCTTCTATATTATTATAATAATTATACCCTCTACCTTAGACTTATTATTAATAAGCATTTTCTCAAATACTATTGTTATATATATAAATACCTTATAATCAATCTACAACTCTACTATTCTCTTAAATAATATTAGTATTTACTTCTTCATTTATATATATATTAGGAACCTACGAGCCCTTAAACCCCTTGTATTAATAGGGCGTAAATTTAAGTTTAAAGAAAATGTTTTAACAACATAATTTTAAATAGTAGTTGGATTGAAAGCTTATAGGCGAAGTTGGTTTACCTTCTTTTAAATTAATAATAATAATAATTCCTGTGATTAATATTACATAATCTAGATCAGTAATATATTATAAATATAAACTTATTGAAACTCAATTCATTTATAATAGAATATTAATAGTATTATAAAAGACTTATATAATTAGAGAAAAAAACACGAAAAAACCAAGGAAAGATTTTCTTGGAAAAACTCATTAATCTTTATTATATTTGAAGCAGGAAATCTTCTAATATCCTCTCCTACAATCACTAAGTTAATATCTATTCGGGTTAGAGAAATATTATTATTAATATTGAGGAAAAAGATTCGATATATCTATATTAATATTATTAATATTAATACTGTTAATAATAAACTTATTATATTAAATATAATTAATAAAAAAGATTAAATTATAGATTCTTATAATAATCCAGGCTTTTTAATACTTAAAGGCCTTATAGAAGGATTTCAATTATAAAGAAAAAGGTTTTTAAGTATAGGAAAATGAAGAGTGAAAACTCTTTAAAAAAACTTTGCTTTTTTCAAGAAATATTTTATAAAAAATAAATTAATATAGTATTTAATATCCTATTAATATACTTATAGCTATTCTATATGAATAAAGAGAAAAGTCAGACCTTTCGAAAAATATTTATAATATACTTGATTCAGGTATACAATATTATTATAAAATACTGATTACAATATTATGTTACGACGACATCCAACATACCGAGTCACCTGATCAGAAAGTCACGGGATTAGAGATTCCCACTGGATCCCACTGCTCCCACCTGGTGGGACACGATGGGATCAATGGGACAACAAGGAACGAAGGTCTATATAAGGGAATGGGTTTCATTACAATGTAGAGCTTCGTGCTCAAGAACAATCATTAGTTTCATTACTATAGTTACGAGAATTGCAACCAGTTACAACCTTATTGAATTCCTACTTGAAGTCTAGTCTAAACCACCTCGAGAGATCTCTAGACACTTCCACGTGACCCTAGAGACAGCTCCCGTAACACTTTGAGCACCATTTCTGCTTCAAGTACCGATTCAATACCAACCGACGATATGGCACCCACCAGTGCATCCGCGAGCAGTCAGGCACAAGCACCCGACACCGACGATGTCGAGATGACCGATGCTCCCAAGGAAATTACCATCAACGAAACACTCAAGATTGCCTTACCAGACAAATACCAAGGAAGTCGACAGGAACTCGACACCTTCCTCTTGCAACTTGAAATCTACTTCAGATTCAACGAAGACAAGTTTACCGAAAAGGAATCCAAGAGTGTATGGGCCGTATCATACCTCAGAGGAGAAGCAGGCAAATGGATTCAGCCATACTTGCGGGACTACTTCGAGAACAGCGAGCGATACCGCATGAAACCTACCAGAGTAATCTTCGAGAGCTTCGAAGGGTTCAAAACAGAAATCCGTAGGATTTTCGGAAACGCCAACGAGTTAGAGATAGCCGAGGAAAAGATCTTTAACATCAAGCAAACAGGATCAGCCCTCAAGTACGCTACGGAGTTCCGAAGATATGCAGGAATGACCAAATGGGATAAGACCGCCATCATGAGCCATTACCGAAAAGGGCTCAAACCAGAAGTACGATTGGAACTAGACCGAGACGGCGAGAGTAATGATTTGAACGACTTAATCAAGGACTCTATTGAAGCCGACGATCGTCTCTACAGATTTAAGCAAAGCCAAAGATCATACAAACCTCAAGAAAATCAAAACCAAGGGCGTTACCGCAAGAACGAGGGTAGACCACGATACAATCCACAGAGATACGGAGACCCTATGGAGTTAGACGCCACGCACCACGCAAACAGGAATGATGATCAGGAAAAGAAACGTAGACGAGAAAACAACTTATGCTTTGAATGTGGAAAAACAGGGCACCGGGCAGCGGATTGCCGAAGTAAGAAGACAGGAGGAAAGAAAGGCAACTTCAAACCCAAGTTCGGCAAAGGCCAACTTAACGCTACCTTTGTATCCCAGGAACATCCAGCTAAGACCGAAGAAACTGAGACCTTCACCAGTGAAGAATTCCGGAAATTATTGGATGAGTTACCACGAAACCAAGAGGGTATGAATGCAGTAGATTTGTGGGAACAGGAGTATTACCGAACCCCATCACCGTCGGTAACGGAAGAATGTATTAAGGAAGAGATACCAGCAGATCACGCGATGATGAGCTGGACTGCTTGCTATGATGAATTCTGCGGAATCCATCGATCAGATAAAGAAGCAACCGGATGGTTCCCCAAGAAAAGAAAGACAAGGAACCAACAATCCAATGAAACAGACAAAAAACAAGTTACCCAGCAATTGAATGCTACAGGACAAGCAGGACAGATATACTGCAAGGTCAAAATAAACGGACAAATACAGCAAGCCATGATAGATTCAGGGGCTACAGGAAACTTTATTGCACCAGAAGCTGCAAAGTACTTGGGAGTTCCACTCCAGAAGAAACAAAAACCCTACCAATTGCAGTTAGTTGACGGACAACTAGCAGGATCTGACGGGAATGTTTCACAGGAGACACGACCAGTACAAATGAACATAACCCAACATTCAGAGGTTATACAGCTTGACGTTGTGCCATTGGGCCAACAACAGATCATCTTAGGGATGCCATGGTTGAAGGCACACAATCCTAAGATAGATTGGTCACAAGAGACAGTGACATTTGATCAGTGCAAGAACGGTCACGACGACACGTTCAAGGCGTCCGCGAGACGTAACACGCGCCAAGGAGAGTTGAACGCGAACAACACCGGCGACGTAGGACACCCAGTCCAGGGTCCTCCATTAAGAGCGAAGGCCAGTACACCTCCTCTACAAATGCAGAAGCCAACGACACGGCAGGAAATCGCAATCAAGGCAGAAGAGCCTATGATACCAGAACAGTACAAGAAATACGAACATGTGTTCAAGGAACCAGGGATCCATGAGGCTTTGCCAGAACACAAGCCATGGGATCATGAGATAATATTGGAGGAAGGCAAGATGCCTGTGCACACCCCAATTTATTCAATGTCAGCCGATGAGCTGAAGACGCTCAGGGAATATATCGATGACAATTTGGCCAAGGGATGGATCAGGGAATCCACGTCCCAAGTGGCAAGTCCAACTATGTGGGTACCCAAGAAGGATGGTACTAAGAGACTAGTTGTGGACTACAGAAAGCTCAACACGCTTACCAAGAAGGATCGATATCCACTTCCATTAGCTACGGAATTAAGAGATCGATTGGGCGGAGCTACCATATTCACCAAGATGGACCTGCGCAACGGGTACCATTTGATCAGAATGAAGGAAGGCGAGGAATGGAAAACCGCTTTCAAAACAAGATACGGGCTATACGAGTACCAAGTTATGCCGTTCGGGCTAACTAACGCACCAGCTACTTTCATGAGACTCATGAACAATGTGTTGTCACCATACTTAGACACTTGTTGTATATGCTACTTGGACGACATCCTAGTATATTCAAACAACGAGAGCCAACACATCAAGGATGTCAGCAGCATCCTCGAAAGCTTAGTCAAGGCAGATTTGCTATGTAAACCAAGCAAATGCGAATTCCACGTCAAGGAAACAGAATTCTTAGGGTTCACCGTATCAAGCCAAGGGCTCAAGATGAGCAAAGATAAGGTCAAAGCAGTGCTTGAATGGAAGCAGCCAAACACCATTAAGGAAGTACAATCCTTTTTGGGATTTGTCAACTTCTACCGAAGATTTATCAAGGGTTATTCAGGAATTACTACACCCTTGACCACGTTAACCAGAAAAGATCAAGGAAGCTTCGAATGGACCGCCAAGGCGCAGGAGTCCTTCGAAACGCTCAAACAGGCAGTGGCCGAGGAGCCAATACTGTTGACATTCGATCCTGATAAGCAAATCATAGTGGAAACGGACTCCTCAGATTTTGCTATAGGCGCAGTGTTGAGCCAACCAGGTCAAAATGAGAAATAGCAACCAATCGCATTCTACTCTCGAAAGCTATCACCAGCCGAATTGAACTACGAAATATATGACAAAGAATTACTGGCGATAGTCGACGCATTTAGAGAATGGCGAGTATATTTGGAAGGATCAAAATACACAGTACAGGTGTATACGGATCATAAGAACTTGGTTTACTTCACCACAACGAAGCAGTTAAACAGACGACAGGTCAGATGGTCGGAAACCATGGCCAACTACAATTTTAAGATTTCATATGTCAAAGGATCAGAAAACGCTAGAGCCGACGCTCTTAGCCGAAAACCAGAATATCAAGAAAATAAGTCGTACGAATCGTACGCTATATTCAAGAAAGAAGGCGAATCACTGGTTTACAATGCACCACAGCTTGCAGCTACTCATATATTGGAAGACAACCATCTCAGGAGTCAAATCCAATCACATTACGACAAGGATGCTACAGCTATACGCATACGCAAGACAATAGAACCAGGATTCACGATAGAAAACGAGATCATATACTTCCACGGAAAAGTATACATTCCTAGTCGAATGACTAAGGAATTCGTGACGGAACAACACGGGTTGCCGGCACATGGACATCAGGGAATCGCGAGAACATTCGCAAGATTACGGGAAATCAGTTACTTCCCACGAATGAGAACGATAGTTGAAGAAGTTGTTGGAAATTGCGATACCTGCATACGGAATAAGTCCTCTAGACACGCTCCGTATGGTCAGCTCCAGACCCCAGACATGCCTTCTCAGCCATGGAAGTCCATTATATGGGACTTTGTGGTCAAACTACCACTCTCAAAGGACCCTACCACGGCGATTGAGTACGACGCAATACTCAACGTAGTAGACAGATTAACAAAATTCGCATACATGATACCATTCAAAGAAACATGGACTGCTGAACAACTAGCATATGTATTCTTCAGGGTCATAGTAAGCATACATGGAGTACCAGATGAGATAATCTCGGATAGAGACAAGCTCTTTACCTCGAAATTCTGGACTACCCTATTAGCACTAATGGGTATTAAAAGAAAGCTGTCGACAGCTTTCCACCCACAGACAGACGGTCAAACAGAAAGGACCAATCAGACAATGGAAGCATATCTTAGATGCTATGTAAATTATCGACAAGACAATTGGGTAGAACTATTACCTATGGCACAGTTCGCATATAACACATCGGAAACGGAAACCACAAAGATAACACCAGCACGCGCTAACTTTGGGTTTAATCCTAAAGCATATCAAACACCGATACCACAAGAAGTCAATGCCGAATCAGCAATAATACAAGTCGAACAGTTAAAAGATTTACAAGAACAGCTTGCTCTTGATCTAAGATTCATATCATCCAGAACAGCAGCGTACTACAATACGAAACGTAGTATGGAACCTACGCTTAAAGAGGGGGATAAAGTTTACTTGCTACGACGAAACATTGAAACCAAAAGACCAAGCAATAAACTCGACCACAGGAAACTAGGACCATTCAAGATTGATAAGGTAATAGGAACCGTCAATTATCGGTTAAAACTACCAGACACGATGAACATCCACCCAGTATTCCACATATCCTTGCTCGAACCAGCACCACCAGGAGCGCCGAATGCGCCATTAACGGAAATCGAACCAGTCAACCCGAACGCCATATACGATGTCGAAACAATACTAGATTGTAAATACGTCAGAGGCACAATCAAATATTTAATCAAATGGTTAGATTATCCACACACCGAAAATTCATGGGAACCAAGAACAAACCTCAACTGCCCTGAGAAGTTGGAGGCGTTCCACCAGCAATACCCGGATTTGCCCAGAAGGAAGGAGAATCCATTGTAGCCAGGATCGAAGGGTCCAAAGAAGAAGAGTCGAAAACAAAGGAACCATCGCTAGGGCCAGCAGCAGAGACAGACGCCAACTCCTTTTCCTTCTCAATACGCTCATTTTCCAATCGCTGTTCCTCAGCCTCAAACTCTTCAAGAGCTTCAATAGTACGAAGGTCATGTTGAAGCATTTTGCCAGCCTTTTCCCGCAAAACACGCTTCTGCCTTCGCAGGAGCCAGCCGAGCAGCTGCTTCAGCCATAGCATTCGCAGCCTTCTCCTCCTCGAACTCAAGACGCTCTTCCTCAGAATTAACACGAGACCAATCGCCCGCAGAGTGGCCATACACATCACAACGACCACTGCCCACACTCTTTATACATTCACCACAGCGCACAGCATTTGGAAGCACCCGACACTCAAGGTTCTTCTCCAAACAGCGACTACACTTGTAAGACATAATGACACCTTTGTCTTTAGAACGAAAATAAATATTTTTACGACTAGCAACAGATTTTGAAGAACGAATAACGGACATCATAACAAACAGAAAGGAAGGCACTACGGAATTAATCAAGTGGGGGAAACTCACTTTATGAACGCTTGGGACAAGCGCTAAGCTAGGAAGGGGATAGTGTTACGACGACATCCAACATACCGAGTCACCTGATCAGAAAGTCACGGGATTAGAGATTCCCACTGGATCCCACTGCTCCCACCTGGTGGGACACGATGGGATCAATGGGACAACAAGGAACGAAGGTCTATATAAGGGAATGGGTTTCATTACAATGTAGAGCTTCGTGCTCAAGAACAATCATTAGTTTCATTACTATAGTTACGAGAATTGCAACCAGTTACAACCTTATTGAATTCCTACTTGAAGTCTAGTCTAAACCACCTCGAGAGATCTCTAGACACTTCCACGTGACCCTAGAGGCAGCTCCCGTAACATATTACTATGTTATATAATATATAATATACTATTAATTATGATTGGAGGAATAGTAACCCTTTCATATAAAGAGTATATTATTAGAATAATAATATCCCGATATTATTATACCTATTATTTCGATCTTATTTAACTATCTAGTTCTATAATATAATCTTGTTCTCTGTATCAATAAGGTGATTCGATAGGTTCTAATATAATGTATTCTATATTAATAGGGTAACTTAATAAAAGGAAAAAAAATAAGAAATATTAGATCTTAAAAAGAAATTATATATTATTAATATATTATAAAAGAAGGTAGATATAAGGCTTATAAGTAATAAATTAAAGGTTATAATAAAACAATCTTTAAAGGATTTGAAGTATTAGAGAGTGAAGATAACTTTTTAAGAGGGATATAATATTATAATTAATTATAATTTTTATTATATTTCGAAAGAAATTAAATAAAAAGAAAAAGATTATTTGTAAAGAATGTGGGGTTCTGGGGGAATCTCGGTCAAAGCCGAAGGTCACGCTTATATAATATATCATATAACATAATAAGAAACTAAGTCTTTTCGAACTTAATAAGAACCTTATAGATATTTAAAATCCCTATATATATTACCCTTCGAATAATAAGTAATAAAGATAACAAATACAATTCAACTCTTCTTATAATACTATATAATTCACCTCATTATTATAATAAAATAAAAAGTATAGGGGTTTTATAGGTATTTTAAAGGATTTACAAATGAAAAGTTTTTGAATAGAATAGATATATAATATAGGTGATTTAAAGAACTTAAAAGGATTGCTTGGAAGATTGCTTGAGGGTTTTAATAGGAAAGTTTAGGGGGGGAAAGGTTTTTATTTCTTTTTTCTATTTACTTTATTTAATTAGAACCATATATAGGCGCATTATATAGTCTTATTATAGTTATATAGATCGAATCGATTATGAATTTACTACTACTACTATTATATAATTAGAAAAAGCAACAAATAATATATATATAATATATATAATATTTATAATAATATTATAAAATTCTTATTTTTATAACAAATGAATCAATACTTTTTTATATTTGATGTTATTATTATAAAAAATAGATTATTAAAAAGCTTTTATTTTAATTTATATAATTATTTACTTTATTATTTATTATTTAGGTGAATTACATAGTATTATAAGAAGAGTTGAATTGTATTTGTTATTCTTATTGCCTACTACCCGAAGGGTAGTATATATAGGGATTTTAAGTACCTATAGGGCTCTTACCAGGCCCGAAAAGGCTTGGTTTCTCACTATGTTATATGATATATTATATAAGCGTGACCTTCGGCCCCGGCCGGGATTCCCCCGGAACTCCACATTCTTCACATTATTTAATTTAATTAAAAGAGTTTTATTAGAAGATATAGTTTTTGTTTTGATTATTATATTATATTATAATATCAAGAAAGTCAAATTAATTAGGATATTTAAATCGAATTTTATTAAAGAAGAGTTTCTTATTTTTTATATGTATATAGTTTTAATTCTTACAGACGATAAGATTATTGAGAAGGTAAATCTTTAATAAAAAGATTCTTAAATTTTATAAGAATATAATAAATAATTGAGTACTAAACAATAGATCTTGGTTAAAAAAGGATAGTTAATAATGTAATAAAACTAGTTTATAAAGAGTTTCTTATTTTGAAGTAATTAAAGATTATTAATATAATACTTCTTTCTAATATTCTAGTCAGAATTATAATGAATATTAAAAAGGATATTAAATCGATCATTCTACTTTCGGGCCACCCCTATTTTAAGCCATCTTTTTACACCAAAAATCGCTTTTTTAGTCTATTAATATCTCTATAATATATAATCTAATTTAATAAAAATTTGAATATATATAATTTAAATCATTTTAAGCTTATTCTGAGATTTTGAAATTTTTAGGAATTTTCTGTATTGAGATTTAGAGCTTTAAAATATCGATTTTTTAATTTTTATAAGAATTATATATAAATTTAATTTTTTTATAAAATCTTTAATAACTTTTTAATAACAATTATTAAAAGAAAACTATTTATCTTTTTGAAAGTTTTGAATTTAAATCTAAAAAAAAATTAATAAAAAAATTAAAAAAAAATTAATAGATATAGCACGATATAGAGATATAATATATAATAAGTTTAGAATAGTATAAATAATCCCTATAATTTTGAGAGTATTCTTTAAATATCTATTTATAGGAAATTTTCTTTTTTTTTCTGAATCTTTCAAAGTAAATATGTTATAAATTTTTAATAAATTTTTATAGTTTATTTTTAGTAATTTTTAATAAAAAGTTATTAAAGATTTTATAAAGGTTTCAAATTTGTATGTGATTCCTATACAAATTTAAAAATCGATATTTTTAAAGCTTTAGATCTCAATACAGAAAATTCCTAAAAATCTGAAATTTTCAAGGTAAGCTAAAAATGATCTAAATTATATATATATAAATTTTCAATAAATTCTATTCATAAATAAGAAAGTTAAAAATTCCATTTTTGATGTAAAAAGTGGCCCAAAAGGAAAGTGGTCTGAAAGTAGGGTACCCGACTTAGTGTATGTATTAATAAACCACGTTATAGGTTTGTAGAGGGCATTGTGTACAGGTGTTGAATCTTCGCCCTCCACGAGTAAATATAGAATATAAATAAAAAGCTAAAGACTTTGAAATAAATATAATACCTAGATACTCATTCAATACCTAAATAAGTAATAAAATAAACAGAATATACTTCTCCGAAAATACGCTCTGCTCCAAGAGATACACAAGATCGAATTCTCTGACTAATTCTCATCCTCTCTCCCTCATATCAGAATACACATTCTGGAATATCGATAATCCCTAGTGGTAACCCCCCCGAGCCTCCATACATACTCCATCCTTTCCAGTGAAATGTGAGTGCGACCCAAAATATGTCACATGAGAAGTATTTATTCAGTCGGGTCCATCTCTCCACCTTTCGTTCGTGCTGGGTAGTATCGGCAAGTCCGGTTGGATCGCATAACACGGAAAACGGAAAATGGGCAATGGATCTCGGAGTTTGGGGTTAGAGGTGGGTGGATTGGTGTTGGTAGATCATGTGTAGGATGGTGGGTAGAGATGGTGAGAGTTTTTACTGTTTGTGCAGATTTAGGATATGGGTTCGATGTTGTGCTAAGGTTTCGTAGGGTTCTCACTCGGTGTTATTGCACTGCCTACTATGTGTTTATGGTGAGTGTTCAGGGTATTTATTAGTAGTAATTAGTAGGTACTGTACTTGGGAAATATGCAGGATATCGGCGTGGCGGGGTTGGATTATTTATGGGTGGTTTGTACTTGTACTTGTGGGTTGTGTAGTGAAGCATTGTGGAGGATTGGTTGATTGGGTATTTTATTATATTATATCATATCATATCATATCACATCAAATGCATCATTCCCCAAACAAGTACTTCGTACACACAATACTCGTAAATCATTGAATATATTCGTGTGGGAAGAGACACAGGATTGCGCATTGGTTGGAATACTTGGTACCGAGTTGGAAATGCTTGGAATAGGAATTGATAATGGAAATTTCTACCTAATGGCCTATCAGTGGGTTTGAAAAAAGGCCAAGTACCAGGTATGTAGTGTGTAGTATGAAAGATGTAAGATTGAAGATGTGAGGATGTTACCAGTGGTTGGAATACGAGGTTAAGTTGCAACTCATAAGACATGTGAGATTGGGATGGATGAGGTGGATGAGGTGGATGAGGTGGATGAGGTGGATTGGTGATGGATCTTGGGGTGATGGATAGGGGAGGGAGAGAGGGTTGATGGAAATGGTGTATGGTGATGTAGATAGCGATAGCGATAGAAAGATTGAGAGAGAAATCAAGACGAGTTGAAAGAGAGGAAAAGAAAGAGAAAAGGAAGAAAGATTCCAATCAACACTTTGTATTTGATATAAAGTACTTTCAAGATCTCTCTCTGTCCTTACTTCCATCCTTTGCCTCCTTAAAGGATGAATCAAACCCCCAACTGAGACCTCGGTCAAGAATACCTAGTCCTTGAAATTGGCAATTTAAGGGAATGAGTATCATCAAGATATCATCCATCATCAAGATGCACAACATAATCATCAATCAACAATTCAAGAACCGATATCTGTCGAGAAATGAAATCCATATACGTCGAGAGAAGAGAGAGGATGGAAGATTTATATAAATAGGTTATTGAGCACTCGGTATGTATGGGAAGACTCGTAGAGAAAATTCTATATATAGATCTACTTATTAGACAAGTCAAATACTCCGTGTACTAGTCAAAGTACCTAGGTATCTATAGAGGATACTATGTAGATATGCTTGGTGAGGTAACTAGGAAACATTTTATATACTTATGCAAGTCACAGGAAGCCTGAGGGGGAGCTATTTTGGTTAGTGGTGTTGAGTAGAGAAGGGAAACCCTTTTTAACATCTATCAAGTCAAGAATGAAAAAACCCTTGTTACTATTTCTTACTTGGGTAATCTTTCACTGTTGTCACTCTTCAAGTACAGTATCTAGTTGAACTTTCATTTCCATCTTCTCTTTATTATTGACACTCTCTCTACTTTTAATTCTTCTCACTTTACTTCTTAAACCTTGACCCGTAAATAATCTTTCAATCTTTATTCTTCACTTTTTATCCTTCAATCTTCACTCTTCATTTTTCAAACTTCACTTTTTATCCTTCAATCTTCACTCTCCATCCTTCACCCTTCACTCTCAACCTGAACCCTTAACCTTTGATTGACCTTCCTTAAACCTTCTTCCACCAATACCACTGCCACACCACACACCCACATCACACACATCAGGATACAGTACCTTGATCTACGCTCCAATTAAATTACTTCATTGCTTACCACTCTCCACTTTTCGCTTTTTTGAGTTTTGGTTCTCGAATCCATCATTCAGTCATCTGTATCTCTTGATAATAATAATAATAATAAGTGTGCACTGTGTTTGTGTTTGTCTTTGTGTTTGTCTTTGTCTTCTGTGTCTTGTGTGTCTTGCTTATTTATTTATTTTCGCCTTGAGCCTTGAATTGAACCCACATCAGACCCCTTCCTCCTTCACATGATCTAACCTACCTAGTAGCTAGCATTAAACAAAATTTATTCTCTTTCTCTCCTTCATATTCATTCATCCCTCATTCCCCTCGTTCCACATCATTACCTGGACTTTCGTTAAGATCAATCATAAATCAACAATCTAACTAAAACCTTGAGATTATTCTTTTCCTCTTTCACGAAATATTCAACGCCAAATCACATTCACATTCTCATCCATTCTCATTCTCATTCTCACATTCACACTCTCGCTCACACTAATTCCCCCCAAAATTCAAACTTTCCGCATCTATTTGCGACATTTCCACACAATTCCGCCAAGTTTACCAATCAATCAGTAACAAGACTTTAAACATACCATCCATCACACAAAACCCCATCACAAACACTGAAGACAATCTTCTTTCCTTTCCTCACTCCATCTCAACAAATTCTTTCGTTTGGAATCACCGGGGAATCACGATCGATCATCTTCCACAATGTATTCTCGGTCATTAAGATTCTTGTCAGTATTGGCAATTATCTTTGCCATCGCTCAAGCCGGTTGGATTGATCGTGGTGTCTTTAATCGACGAGCAGATAGCACTGGTGCCTTATCATCAGGAGGTGGGAGTAGCAGTGCCGCTACCAGTGCTGGAGGAAGCGCAGCAGATACAGATACTACCACCGCAGCACCAACACCAACACCATCTGCCACTTCAACCACTCCAGCAGCAAAACCCAGTGAAACTTCAGCTGCTCCCACCACTCCAGCTGCTCCCACCACTCCAGCTGCTCCCACCACTCCAGCTGCTCCCACCACCCCAGCTGCTCCCACCACTCCAACAGCTACATCAGCAGAAGCTACAACAACTACAGCACCTACAAGCTCAGCAACAACTGCAGTATCTGTTCCTGAATCAACATCTTCAGCAACTACAGCAGCCCAAACGACTGCAGCTCCAACTCCCAAAGATACTCAAACTACGCAAACAACTGCAACGAAAACCTCTAGTACCAAGACTAGCAAGACTTCTTCCTCTTCATCATCAACCGTTCAATCTACCACGATCTCCGAAGTCACCATTACCCCATCCGCAACTCGAGTCGTCGTAACCGTCTATTCAACATCAAGTGGAAGTACTATTATCTCCGAGTACACTACTTCTACTACTCCTGCCGCATATACTACTACAACCGCTGTTCCTATTAGTGATTCCTCATCTTCCTCTTCCACGGGTATGTCAACCAAGACACGTAATACCGTCATTGGTGTCGTAGTTGGTATTGGTGGAGCCATCCTGCTCGGAGGATTATTCATCGTCGCATGGAGAATCTGGGGACGCAACAAGAAGGAAGATGAGAATGATGGATTGATGGGAAATTACGATCCAGTATCTGCCGGTCACGAAATGAAGAATGAAGGTGGTGCTGTACCCAATCCTTTCCAAACTACTTTGGAAGGTTATCATCAACCCGGAAGAGGAAATGTTTCGGCAAACTTTTAAATGATGATTTCCTGATGTTTTAGTTTCTGGGAGGACACTCTTTGTTGTTTCTTCCTTGATGAAAAATCACTTTGCTGTATATGTCAGATGGATATGGGATCGCATTGCATTGCATGTATGTGTGCATGATGGATAGGAGATTGGAGTACATTGGTCAGCGAGTCAGAGATTATTCATCTCTTTTTTTTTCCCCCTTCGAGTTTTCGCAATGGGATATCTAGGTGGTGTGGTACAGTGACATTTAAGATGGAATGGAATTCCTCACTGGTATACACCAACATTATTAGCATTTTGAGTTTTTGAGTTTTTGAGTTTTTGAGTTTTACAAAAAGCATCCGTATGCCTTCCATTCATTTTTTTTACGGCCTGAGTTTTACAGCATTTATACATATTAATGGCATGGTTTTTTTTGCATGTTGGGGGGGGGGGAAGGGAGGAATGAATGGTGTGGTGTGGGTCGATGGATGGATGGATGAATGGATGGATACCTTTGATGTATGGATGTGAACGTGAATTGAGAGGGAGGGGGAAGTGAGAGGGGGAGAGGGAGGGAGAGTGAGAATTAAGGAAATCTAGTTAGACACTAGATAGGTACTTGGTTGATTAGGTAGATGGGAGATGAAAAGAAACCTTTTAATTTATTGCAAACGGTATTTTGTGTTGTGACATCGTGTAGTATGACATAGCACAGCATATCATGGCGTAGTATGGTTCACCATAGCATCGCATGGCGTCGTATGATAAAGTATATCACAGCGCAGCAAAGTGTAGTATACCCAGGTAGTAAATGGTGCTTCAAGGGGAGTTGAGGAGGTGGAATTGACATGAAACTTTGTAACTATGAATGTTATATGGGTGTGTATATGAGTATATATGAATGAGTATGTCTGTATGTGTCTATGTATGTCTGTATGTGTCTATGTATATCTATATCTATATCTATATCTATATCTATATCTATATCTATATCTGTGTGTGTGTATGTGTATATGTATATGTATAATAATAATGATTTCAAGACTTTTTATTTTTATTTTACTAATAGTAGGAGATAAGAGATAGGAGATGGGTATTATTTTATAGTTGGTTTGTGTGAAGTATGAAGGGGTATAAGGGGATTAGGCTGCGCAACGGGTACCCGCGGGGCGGATAATGGCCTCGACAGATAATCCACAAATAATTCATCTATAAAGCAAATAATTCAGAATCTAGACAAATAATCCATAAATAATCCACAAATTATCTACGAATTATCTATATATTCATAAATAATCCGTATATCTACAAATAAGTAAATTATCCGCAAATATACGAGTGATTTGTAGATAATCTACAGATTATTTTGAATAATTTATTATAATATAAGATAAGATAAAATAAGATAAAATTAAAAATATAAAATAATTAATACATTATACTAATTTTTATATTAATTACTTTACTTATAATTATATATTTATTACATATTATTATATATTATTAAAAAAAGTAGAAATTATTATATAAATAATATTATTATAAAATATTATTAAATAATAATATTATTAATTATATAATTTTCTTAATAATATTATTAATAAATTAGATTATTTTATTCGATATTAAAACTACTTCTACTACTATATATTTTCAATATATTTAAATATAAATTATAATTCCCTATTAATATAAAAGTAATTCATTATTATTTTCTATAAGCGACATACAAGTACTATATCCTTCACTTAAATAATTATTTATTTTATATAAATAATATATAAGTTTGTCATTAATAATTATTAGCTTTTTATTAATAAATAAGTATAAAAATCTATTTTCAAATTTAATTATTATAAAAAATTCTACAATCTTTTATAAAACCTTTAAAATTAAGTTTTAAATTTAAAAGGAATTATAATTATATATAATTTTTTTTATTAATTAATTAAATAGTAATTTTAAAATAAAAAGTTCTATTGATTTTTAATATTACTAAATTTCTCAAAGTATAATAATTATATATATTTTAAAATCTTATATTAATCATTATATTAATTATTTAATTTATTGTCAAATTTAAATCTCCTTTTCTTTTTGTTTATATTATGAATATATGATTTTTTAGTTTGTGACTACATTTTCGTATTATTTAAAGTAAATCGGATTATACCTAGCTTTAAAAGAGGCATATTGTATTTCACTAAGAGATTAATAGCTATTTGAAAATAAATTAGAGTGATTTAGCTTACTAATATTAATTGTAGTATAAATAGCTTAGGAATATTAATAAAAGAAAAATAGGCTGAAATATGAATATAATAAATTAGAAATTAAAAAAAGTAATATTTAAACGAGAATTAAACCCTTACTTTAAAAATAAGTAAATATGTATTTAATATCTCCCTACTTTTAAAGACTTTAATTTATTTTAAGCCTTTTCAATCTCTAATATTAAATTAAATTTTTATATTAATCTTTATACTAATAATTTAATATGCCTTTTAAATATAAAGTTTCTATTAAATTATCTAATAACCCTTATATTATTAAAGCTCGAAATTGATTAAATAATTAAAATGAATTTGAGATTCAAATCGAAAAAGCTAAAGTAAATGATTAAATAGTAATCACTTATTAATTGAGTGCTATTCATTAATTAAGTAAGTAAATCTAAATAAGTAAGTTCAAGCAAGCTCATATAAAAAAATGAATTAAAAATGAAATGATCTATAAGCAATAAGCTAGAATAAGCTTAATCTTTTTTTATTAATATTAATTTTGATTTTATTAAAAAGATAATAGATATTTATATATTAATTATTATATAAAGATTAGGCTATAAAAATAAGGAAGGTTAATTTGTATAAGCTTATAATGAAAATAATAATTTTGAAGATTGTAAAGAAAACAATAAGGCTTTTTAAGAGTGAATATAAAGAAATGATAATAAGTGTAATAAAAAAAGGTTTATTGATTTTAAAAAAGATAAAGAAAAGTAAAAGTAAAAGCTTTTTGTTTATAATATTAAGATATATTGACTCTTATAATTTTTACTTTTTTATTATTAATTTATTATTTAGAAGTATTGAAATCTTGAGTTTCGTTTTTAACAAAAAGCTTGAAAGTAGATAATAAAAAGCTTTCAAAAAAAGTATAATAAATTAAATTGAAAAGAAATTGATTATTTAATCTTTTAGGGCTTTATATTGATTATAAGATTAGATAAATTAATCTTCTTTTATACTAATTTTTATATTAATTATTAATTATTATATAGTAAATATTATAAGATTATTCTACCTTATAAATTCTTTACCTCTTATAAATTGATGCTATAACGAAATCTTTATGTGATTCTCAATACTGAATATGAAGAGGAGGATTCAGATTGGATATAGCTACTAGGCTCTAATAAGTGATATATAGAGAGCTACAATCTTGAAGAATATAGATTTTATAATCTATTAAAGAAAGACAAGGAGTGTTACGACGGTATCCAACATACCGCGTCACATGGTCAAACGGTCACGTGATGGACCTAGAGGATCTAGGGGATCGAAGAATAAATATCTAGATCTATAAGATTCAAAGGATTTAAGTAGAATAAAGTTTCATAATTCTGTAGAGAACGAAGGTCTATATAAGGAATAGGGTTTCTTTATATATAAAGCTTTATGCTTAAAAACAATTATTAGTTTTATTACTATAATTATGAGAATTATAATTAATTACAACCTTATTGAATTCCTACTTAAAATCTAATCTAAATTACCTCGAGAGATCTTTAGACATTTTTACATGATCCTAGAGGCAGCTCCCGTAACAAGGAGTTATATAAAGGTATATTGTTTTTATTAATGTATTTTAAAGATTCTATTCCTTAAGATTATCAACATATCAATTTTATATATAATAAGTTTTATTTAATAATTAATACAAAGCTATTCTTTAAATTTGATATATAAATAGCTTACTAATCTCAATATTAATCATATCAATTCTTACTATATCGATAAATAAAGCTATAGCAATATACACCTTTATTATTCTTTATTTAAAATAATTACTTTAAATCTAAAGTTAATTAGTAATCTTTGTAGTATTAATTTTCAAAATGATTTTTCTATTAAGGAAAATATTTCAATAAAAGTTTTTACTTTATTCCTTTCAATTATAAATTTTAATTAAGCTTATTTTATTTTCAAATTGAATATTAAACAATTGTTTTTACAATAATAATGATAATTATTATAATATAAATTCAAAGCTTTAAATAATATTAATTTATATAAAATGATTAATTGGAAGAAGAATAAAAGAGCGTGAATATAAAAGTCTTTTTAGTAAGGGGCTAGAATCTTAAATAAATAATCTGATATAATTTATCGAATTTATGAGAATATACTTATTCATTTTAATGTTTGAGGTAAGAATATAGGAACTATATCTTTGATTAATTATTTAAAATCTAAGATATATAAAAGGGTTGTAGGTTTTATATAAAGCTTTTTATTATTTGAAATAAATTATTCTAATTAATATAAAAATTAATGTAAATATTAATTTAATTAATAATATTTATCAAAAGCTTTAATAAAAGAAGAATTTAATAATTAAATACTTTCTATTATTATTTCTTTAAAAGCTCCTTTTCAAGCTATAGAAAACTCTTAATAAAGAGCTTTATGCTTAATACAGAATCTACTTTTTCTATTACCTTTAATAATAATGCTTTGAAATCGTTTTAATGAATGTATTCTTTTTTTTGAGTCTATTATTTTAATTTACCTTTCTAATCATTTAAAATATATAATTACTTTAAATTACTAGTTAAGTCTAATAAGAAATTCATTTATAAATATCAATTATTACTTTATTAATCAAGATTAAAATATGAAATATATTCTTATTAATTTTAAACCTATTTATAAATCTTATATTAATCAATACCTTAAAGATATTCTTCTAAATATTTTATGAAAGTTTGATATTATTGAAAGAGTTTATATAATAATTATAGATAATATTTTGAATAATATAACCCTATTTGTAAAAATAAATAACATTTTTAAAACCTTAATATTTAATAATTTGATTTTTAATAATAAAATAATATAAGTTTCTTATTTATTTTATTCTATTTAACTAATTTTAAAGGATTTATTTTCTATAATTTGTATTAACCTTATTAATAATAAGCTTTAATATAATTGGGAAGAATAATAAAAGAAAACCAATCTTATAGCTGTTAAGTATAGTATTTAGTATATTTTAGTTAAAATAGATATGGCAAATTACTATTAAAATCAATATAAGTTTAATTTGTTATAAAAGATTTAATTTTTTTTAATTAGAATTTGAAAAGAAATCTTTATATTTAATTCAAGATATTATAATTTAATAGAATTCAATTTATTTAATACTTATTCGATTACTACATTTATAATATATATAATTAATATATTATTATAACCCCTAATATAATAATATTCAGTTTGAATTATAATGAATGAATATAATATGAATATATTATTGTGAAGAATGTGGGGTTCCGGGGGAATCTCGGCCGGGGCCGAAGGTCACGCTTATATAATATATCATATAACATAATAAGAAACCGGGCCTTTTCGGGCCCGGTAAGAACCTTATAGATACTCAAAATCCCTATATATATTACCCTTTAAATAATAAACAATAAGAACAATGAATATAATTCAATTCTTTTTATAATATTATATAATTCATTTTAATTATGAGTGTAATAAGCATTTGAATTATAGGATATTTTTTCAAGAGATTTTTAAATAACTTATACAAACTTGTAAAACTAGAATATATATATTATACTTTTATTTTCTTATAATTATTTCTTATCACTTACTTTCTTTTTATAATATAACTTTGCTAATTTCTTACAAAATTCTTTTCAAACCTGAATCTTTATAATGAAAGTTAAGCTAGTTACTTTTCTTAATAACAAAAAAAACCATAAAAACATTTTTCTAGATAATTATATTAAATAAGTTGAATGATATAAATAACTAAAAAGAAAGAATAAAACTTCTAAAATTTGGAAATATATTGAGCCTAATAAAGATAATAATAAAACTAATCTTTTTTTAAAACCTATTTAATTAAAATTATTCGTAATCATACCTTAATCGAAATTATTTATTATTAAATTTATTAAACAAAATGATATTATTATTAAGAAGATTATAAACAATATGAATACTATTTCATTTTAAAAATATTTAGAAAAATAAAAATAACTTTAATCCTTATAGAATAATAATTTTCAAATATATAAAATCAAATTTGAAAAATAGGCTTGACATAAAAAAGAATATAATATAATCAAAATATAAATTATTGAATTAATATTAATTATTATCTTGATAAGGGTATAGAATATATTTATTATTAATAACGAATTATATTATATAAAAGTATTTGTTATGATATTTTAAAAAGAATTGTAATTATTTGATAACGAAATATAAGAATTGATATATCTTAAATATATTAAGATTATTGATAATATCAAGTATACTTGTATATTAATAATCAAATAATATCAGGAGTAAATTGAAGTTTACTTTAAAATTGTTACGGGAGCTGCCTCTAGGGTCACGTGGAAGTGTCTAGAGATCTCTCGAGGTGGTTTAGACTAGACTTCAAGTAGGAATTCAATAAGGTTGTAACTGGTTGCAATTCTCGTAACTATAGTAATGAAACTAATGATTGTTCTTGAGCACCAAGCTCTACATGTAAGGAAACCCTTTCCCTTATATAGACCTTTGCACTCTGCGATCCCATCGATCCCACTCACTGAGAGTAGTGGGCGTAGTGGGATCCCACTGATCCCATTGATAATAATCGGTGGGACTGATGGGATGGTCCATCACGTGATACTAGTCCCGTGAGTCTTGTCGTCCTGTCTTATTTCCTGTCCTAGGGCTAATCCCTTGGGAGCTTACTAATCCTAGCAAGACCTCTCTTGCTTACTGTGTCCTGTATTGCTTATTCTTCTTAGGACCCTACTGTCCTAGGAACCATGTCCTATGATTCAGTGTATTCTATAACTAATACTATATACATGCCTGAGGCTTTCCTTGGGTGCCTAGTGTCCCCCGGTATACTGCAGCTGAATCACTGAGGCCTATAATACCATTATAGCCTATAAGTCAGTGATTCTACAGCCTGTTACTAATCCGTTGTAACATTATTATTAATATTTATTCTAATGGATAATTATAGTATAATGTATATTATAAATGATAAGGATTTATTTATAAAAAAATCATATCAAAAGATTAAGGATGGAAGGAAAATCTATATCGGATTCTTATTCTTTTTGATTGAAAATTATAGTATAAAAATAATTAAAAATTGTTTTAGAGATAATATAGAATCAAATATAAGAAACTTGACTCCTAAGAATATTGTTTATATTTATAACTTTAATATCAATATCATTTTTAAGATAACTCTTAATAAAACGAGAATTTGATATTATAATTTGGATTATATATTAAAAAAAGGTAAGATATTTGAAAAAAGTAAGGTTGTTAAAAAGTTGGAATGTAAATTTACAATTATCTTTTTTGAATATAAGTTTTTATATTTTTATTTGCTTTTTCTATATATTCTAAATAATTTAATTAATACTCTAATATACTTAACAATTATAAAAAAAGTGTTGAAATAATTCAAACAATAAAGAGAAGAATACTTCAAACTAAAAAGTAATTCAAATAATCTTTAGTATAAACATATAGATTATTTGAATTAAAAAGTATTAAAATATTTAATTTATTTAATAAAAAATGTTAAGATTATAAGAATATCTTGTATTAAATATACATATTGTTTAATAGTTTATATAAAACAAATAATATTTCATTAATTAAGTTTATAATCATTAACTAGATCCTTTTAAAAGGTATCTTAGAATCTTTTTGATTTCGAAGTTGGCTATAATGAGTTATTTTGATTATTATTAATTAAAAACGAATTTAATAAGAAAATCTTTTTTTTTCTTTTATTATGAAAGATTCTTATATATATTTACAGAATTATTTGAAACTTTAATGCTTTTGTAAAAAGATAATATAGATTATTAATCTATATTTTACATTATAATAATAATACTTCAATTATAAATATTAATAGGGAAATAGAATATTAGAAATAAGTATAAAAATAAGGTATAGATTTTAAACTTATTTTTATTTATACTTATAAGTCAAATGGTAATATTAAGAAAATAGGATAAGAAGTATATGTTAAGGTGATTATAATGTAAAAGAAAACTGATCTTTCTTTAGATCTTTAATTAAAAAGTGTATTAGTAATAATTTATTTATATAATATTAATTCTTTAAAAGTATTAGATTGAAAATCTTTGAATGAAAAATTGGATTTATAGTTTTATAAATACTTCAGGTATTATGATTTAGTAATTATTTAGAAAATCATTTTTAATCTACAATTAGATTAGAATAGAATTTATATATACAAATACAAAGCATATTCATTTTTTAAGGATAAAAAAGCCGAAAGATATATAAAAGACTTCAAAATTCGTTTGTAAAAATTTATTAAGTATTTTGTTAAATATATAAATAAGAATATATATTATATTTAAATATTACAACTCAAATAAATTATTATAACAAAAAATATAATATTTGACAAAAAAAAATTTTTATTAATTAGAAACCTTAATAATAAAATAGGTATCGATATTATAAAATATATTATTGAATTATTAAAGAGTAACAAAATTAAGGAGCAATTTTTTATAATGGAATATAAAAATGAATTAATCTTTAATAATTTAGATAAAAGATTAATGAATTTGAAAACGAAAAGTACTTTATTTATTAAAAAGTTTATCTCTAATAAAAACCTAAACTTGGGGGTAAATAAGGTACAAGTATTTTCAATAGGATTAATAATATTCGAATATATTTTAGGTTTGATTAGTATTAATTAAAAAAAGTCTATAACAAAAAGGATTATTTTATAATCACTAAAATACAAACTTCCAATAATTTAAAATAATAAAAAGAATTTAAAGGAGGAAAAATAAACCTTTGATTATATAAACATTCCTATATGTTTAATTATAGAGTTATTATTAATAGTTTATAACCCAATTATATTTTTATTTTATAATAAAAGTTTAAAATTAGAAAATAAGTATTATAAATTAGTTATTTGTATAAGGAAACTTAGAATTACAGTGTTGTAATTAATATAATTAGCTAAAAGGGCCTGGATTAAAGCTTAAACTATTATTAAAGAAAGATCAAAAATCAAAACTATATAAAAAACTATAAAGGAAAAAGGGTTAATCTATTAGTCAATTTTATTTTTGATATAACTTTTAATAAAAGAATTAGAATCATTTTAAATCCAAAATCCTTAGATATTGGAATAAAAAAGGATAAGTTTATTAACTAATTTGATACAATTAATAAAGGAAACTTTTATATAAAATCACTTTTATAATAATTAAATAAGAATAAAATATTATTCTTTTTCGCATTTTTCAATAGTATTATCATATTTAATTAGTGTTACAACGGATTAGTAACAGGCTGTAGAATCACTGACTTGTAGGCTATAATGGTATTATAGGCCTCAGTGATTTAGCTACAATATATTGGGGGACACTAGGCACCCAAGAGACGCCTTAGGCATGTATATAGTATTAGTTATAGGATACTCTAGAAACCTAGAACATAGTTCTTAGGATAGTAGGTCCTAGGATAGACAGAATACAGTAAGCAAGAAAGGCTTTATTAGGATTAATAATATCCTAGGGAATTAGCCCTAAAACAAAAAGACAAGTTAGGATAATAGGAATCATAGAACAAGTATTATATAATCAAAAGTTAATCAACTTATTGATCGATTTTAGTATAAAGGTTTATATAGGGAATGAGTTTCATTATAATGTAAAGCTTCGTGCTTAAGAACAATCATTAGTTTCATTATTATAATTACAAGAATTGCAACCAGTTACAACCTTATTGAATTCCTACTTGAAGTCTAGTCTAAACCATTTCGAGAGATCTCTAAACACTTCCACGTGAACCTAGAGGCAGCTCCCGTAACAATTAGTTTGAACAAATACTTAAAAATAATATTAATTTGAAAGATAAAATACCAATAATTATATATATAATTATTATTGTGTTTATATAATAATTTAAAAAAAGAAGATTAGATATTATATTTAGAGTATCTAATTCTAAACTATTAATTGCTTTTACTTTGATACTGAAAGGAGACTTTTTGAATCTGAATAAAGCTTTACTAATCTCATATATATATATAATATTATTATCAAAAGAGCCAATAAAATATATAGATTTAGAAAAACATATTTTCAAACTATATTTCAAGTATATAATAGAATTAGAAATCTAAAGACTCGAAAATATAAACTATTGAAAAGTTATTAAAAGATTTAAAACTTGAATATACTTATTATCCCTGAAATAAATATATAATTATAAATCAGACTTAGACAATTACTTAAAAAAATACAAGACTAGATTAATAATACATAGGAATTTGTAAGATACTTTAACTATTGAGATTATCTTTACTACTATCTTAGTAACAGCATTATTTCGGATAATAATAATGCTTGTAGTATAGGAAGACTTGGAAGTGAAGTAATTTAATATAACAAATGTATATATAAACATATTCAAACTAAATATTTTTAAATCTATTGTTTACTTTTTATCAAATAGTTTCAGGTAATTAAATATAACTATAAAGGTAAATTAAATTCTTTATAATCTTAAAGACTTTGTAGCACTCTGATATAAAGAATTTATATTAAAATTAAAATGCTTAGGTTTAAAAGATAACAAAAAAGATTTATATATTTATTATATTAAAAATAGGATAATAAGATTATTATTCTTTATAGATAATTATCTTATAGTATATATAAAAAGAGATAAAGAAAAAGTCCATTAGATAATAATTGAACTTAGGTATTATTATGTATTAAAGGAATTGAACAATATTAAATAACTTTTAAAAATATAAATAATAAGGAATAGAAAACTGAAAAAGCTATGATTTATTTATAATATTTATATTAAAAAGATCATAAAGAAATTCAATTTTACAAAAGAAAAGTGCTTATTAATATTTTTACTTTATTACAATTTGTTTCAATACAAAGAACAATCACTTGAAAAGGATATTAAAAGGTTTTAAGAATTAATTGAATTTATTCTTTATTTTATTATTGTAATTCAAGTGGATATAGTATTTATTATAAGTAAACTATTATAATTCTTAAAGAATCTGAACTTTATTTATTTAATAATTGTAATGAAAGTAATATTTTATTTTTAAAGTATTAGATTCTTATTAATTGAGTATATCGAAAATAATAATAATATATTATAATAACGTAACGTATGGGGAACTCGGACATATGGGGAACTCGGACACTTTTAGCCCATCACCAACTTGAAACCGCAATAACTTTTATTATGCATACCCAATCACCTTCTACATCTGCTCAAATTGAAGAGAAGCTTCAAAAGGCTATAATTTCACTTCAATTGAAAGAATTTAAATCAATTAGAAAGGCTGCAGAGCATTTTGAAGTCCCTAAGTCTACCCTAGCTGATAGGCTGGCTGGGAAGAAAACACGTTCCCAAACCCACGAAATGGCTCAAATTCTTTCAAACGCAGAAGAAAATACTCTTGTACGATGGATTTCACGACTTACCATCACTGGATTCCCTGCTACACCTATGTTGGTGAAGGAAATGGCCGACGAAATTCGTCTTCGACGCGTTCGGGTCGCATCATCTCGAAATCCTACCTCGACAGAAATTCCACCTATAGGCCACGAATGGATCTATAGATTCCAAAAACGACATCCAGAACTTAAAACATGCTATTCACGTCAATTAGAGTCTAATCGGACTAAAGAAGCAACTCCGGAGAATATTCAGGCTTGGTTTGACGCGTTTCGCACGCGTCTCATTGAGCGAAAGTATGAATTAGATGATATGTATAATATGGATGAAACCGGATTTGGAGTTGGAAGTACTCAAAGTACGCGCATTATAGTCGATTCTACTCAGAAATCGAATTGGAAAGTTACAGCTGGCAAGCAAGAATGGATAACTGCATTTGAATGTGTCAATGCAGCTGGAAATGCTCTATCACCTATGGTCATTTTCAAGGCTCAGAATACGAATTCTGCATGGATTCCAAAGGACACACCTCAAAGCTGGCAGTTCTCTACTAGTACAAATGGATGGACCTCAAATAGCCATGGATTAGAATAATTAAAAAGGGTTTTCGAACCAGAATCCAAGAAAGTGTCAGGTGACCGACCTCGACTTTTGATCATGGATGGCCATTCAAGCCATATTACAGGTAGCTTTATTGCTTTCTGTATAGATAATGATATTGATTTACTTATATTACCTCCTCATTGCTCTCACTTGCTTCAGCCACTTGATATTGCGGTGTATGGGCCAATGAAACGATATCATGCTTTAGAGGTCGATCGATATTCTCGAGCTGGTGTAAAGCGAATCCAAAGAGCTGAATGGGTAGAACTCTTTCAAAATATTAGAAAAAAAGCATTGAATTCTTCTAATATTAAAGCTGGCTGGAGAGGAGCTGGTTTAGTACCTTTTGCCCCACGAAAAGTACTCGATTCATTACCATTTAACTCCTCCCAGCAACCTTCTACTCCACAAATGAGAACCCCCAATCAAGACCTAGACTTGTCTATACTCAGGAGTTCTCCTCCAGATGGAACAGAACTAAGGCAAGCAAATCAGATCTTTAATACAGCTCTAGCAAGCAGTGGTTCTCCTGCATCGCCAACTCGTCGATATGCCAAGAGAATGACTAGGCTTGTAGAATCTCAAAATGCTGAGATAGCCCTACTTCGGAAACAGCTCTCTGATGCTCAGGAGGTAATTGAGACTCGAAAGAAAAGAACTAAAGGCAAAAGAGTCAAATTACAAGGTCAATTTGTCTTTAGTACTAAGGAAGTATTGAAAATGGTACGTGAGGCGGAGGAAAAACCGAAGGAGAAAAAGCCACGAGGACGGCCACGCAAACGCCCAATTGAAGAATCAGAAGAAGAGATTGAAGAAGAAGAGCTAGAGAATAGTTCAAGTGATTCGGAATTGGAATTGGAGGATTGTGTGGCTCGTAGAACAAGATCGCGTGTAGAATAATTGAAAAAGTGTCCGAGTTCCCCATATGTCCGAGTTCCCCATACGTTACGTTATTAACTAAGTCAACTACCCCACTTTCCGACCACCCCCTCTTTTCGACCACCTCAAAAACCACACCGCTTTGAGTAATTATAAAATTTATACTTTGAATAACTCAACAATGCTTTAATCAATTGATTTGAAATTTTGATATTATTATAATTGTGATATGAAGAATAGATATACCGAAGAAGATATCGCAGAGGCTCTTAGAGCGATTACAAATGGAGCAAGCATACGAAGAGCTAGCTTGGATTATGGTGTTCCACGTACCACACTTCACGATCGAATATATGGTGGAGTTTCGCATCAAAAAGGCGCCCAAATACTTCAAAAGTTATCTCCAATTCAGGAGAATCGACTAGCAGAATGGATATTAGTACAGGAAGCTCTTGGTACTAGCCCTACACATCGTCAAATCAGAGAGATGGCAGAGCACCTCCTTATTGTACGAGGGGAGGATCCCTCACTTGGAAAGAAATGGATACATAGCTTTTTTCGAAGGCATCCTAATATTGGAACTAAGAAGCAACATCAAATCGATTCTGCACGAGTTTCAGGTGCTACATCTGATATTATTAAGAAGTGGTTCCGGAACCTCGCAATCCCTGAAATCAAGGCTATTAAGCCGGCCAACAGATAGAATATGGATGAAGCAGGTATAATGGAGGGTCAGGGTCTTAACGGACTAGTAGTAGGAAGCACTGATCGAAGATTTATTCAAAAAAAGCAACCTGGATCTCGAATTTGGACCTCTTTTATAGAATGCATTTCAGCCAATGGAAAAAGCATTACTCCCCTTGTAATATATAAGGGAAAATCAGTTCAACAACAATGGTTTCCAACAGATTTGACTCTATTCAAGGGTTGGAACTTTACCGCTACAGAAAATGGATGGACTACAGATGCTACAGCTTTAGAATGGCTGAAAAAGATCTATATCCCTCAAACTACCCCTATTCAGCCGGAAAATTCAAGACTCCTCATTTTGGACGGACACGGAAGCCATGAAACTACAGCATTTATGTTAGAATGCTTTAATAACAACGTATATCTCTTACTTCTCCCACCACATACGTCACACGTACTACAACCACTCGATTTATCTGTGTTCTCACCCCTAAAAAGTGCATATCGAATCGAACTTAATAAATTAAGTCTATTATCCGATTCCTCACCAATTGGAAAGCGCAATTTCCTTTCTTGCTATCAGAAGGCTAGAATAGAAGGTTTAACTATTCAAAATATCAAGTCTGGGTGGCAAGCTAGTGGTCTTTGGCCCAAAAATATGGCTAAACCTCTTATGAGTCGACTTTTGCTTGAAAATAGCAATAGAGAGGTTTTATCACTTAATCCTGAATCTGATGATGATCCTATTCTTCAATGGAATATATATTCATCGTTTATTCAATGGAAAACCCCTCAAAAAGGAGCCGATATCAGAAAATATAGAGATATAATGATTCAAGAGAAGGAGATCGATTTGCCAACACGAAGATTACTATTTCGCAAGATTATAAAAGGATTCGATGCTAAGGATTATGAACTCTTAGAGGCAGAGAATAAGATTAGAAAGCTAGAATATCAATTAGATGAAGCATTACCTAGAAAAAGGCGAAAGGTTGTGGTATCTCCAAATTCGAAGTTCGCAGGGATTAGAGCTATAAGGCGTACACAAATTGAAGCTGGAGATCGTGAAGATGAGGTAGATGATAGCTCTAGTGCTATAGAAAGTGATTCTACAGGCGATTTCATTGAAGTTCAATAGTTATTGAGTTATTAAAGTTTTAAGTGTAGATAATATGAATTTTTTAGGTGGTCGGAAACAGGGGGTGGTCGGAAAGTGGGGTAGTTGACTTAAAATATAAAATTACTATTTCAGTTGATCATATATTGAATTAAAAAATTTAAGATCAATAGTTTGAGTATATTAAAGTATGAAAAAATACACACTTTATTTTTGAACATTTTTTTTTTTGAAGATTAATATAAGCTTTTAATTAAAAAAGGTTAGAATTTTCAATTTGTAATGTTTTTCCCACACAAAATAAATAATTTTTTTAAAATTCTCAAGAATTTCAATTTCAATCCTTTATAAAAACTTTTATGAAAATATCTAAAAATGAATTACCTTTTTTTATTAGTAATTCAATGACTTGAAATCTTTTATAATATAAAAGTATTTCATTTTATATTATGATAAATAAACGAAGGTTTTAGCCGAAAAAACATGTGCGGTAAGTAGGTTCCAAAACTTTTACATTTACGAGTGAGCCAGTTGCACAGCATTGAGGGAAATCGCACAGTAGCCACAATGTATATGGATGGACAATAGTACATAACTTTTTACCAATACATACATACCCTCTACGACTAAACCCTCTGGTCAGTCTTCATAGCGCCGCAGGTTTATATGGTGTTTGTCTACTCCAAGTATACATTCCAGTTCCAGGAAGAGGAGTAACTAATACCAAGCTAAACCTTCAATAGCAGCTAATACAACATCTCAAGACCCTAAGAAATACTATCTAAATGTCAACTCGCACTCGATCGAACAAACTATCGACATGCAATCAGGCAAAAGTTGAGAACGACGATGAAGACAACAATTATGGCAATAAATCGCGACGGCTTGAGAAGCAATGTACTAGTATAAAACTGGAGATGATAGCGCAGGAACATCAATAAATCCATCCTGATATTTATAGTTGTATTGAAAATCACTCATGATTGACGCTGAACATACCGAGGATGCGTGATAGAATTTTAACGCATTGCATAGAAAGGCGGCTACAGCTCCAAAGCCATGTGTACCGCTCTCAAGCGCCATCAAATCAACACAAGATTATGGTTGAAACCCCATGGCGATTTCTATCTCCCAATTTCCACTAATCAATGAATCTCCTCCCAACGTAAGTTTCTATAACGAAATTGTCTTGGTAGATTGGAACCGAAAAAATAGTTACGTGGTGGGCGCCAGGAGATGGTTACTTCGATTAAGGATTTTCTCCGACCATGATTGTGAAAATATTCCTGTTTCATGTACGATAGCTTCTGCAAGTAAAGAAGAGAATTCGATACCATGACGATCTCATTTTTCCAAAATCGACAATGCTTACACTTACTTGATTTGGATGTTAACTTCCGGAAGCCTCAAGTATCTTACACAAAGTCAGCAATCCGTTGTTCCTAAGTACGGAAGTAAGCATTCCACATTACACTACACGAAACGTGATCAAAAGACGTTTCAAAGGTAACATCAACGGGTTCCCGCATGAATGCGAACATTCTCTTTTCATGTGTGTAGAAGCAGGACTTATCCCTATGCTTCTTTTTCTATTTTTAGTAGGTATCTTAACTTCTGGGCTTCGATTGCACTCCCTGGCGGCCAAAAATCAATAGACAAAAATGATTTGGCTAGTCTTTTGGACTTTGATTA
Organism: Botrytis porri; assembly: GCF_014898465.1. Classification (NCBI taxonomy): domain Eukaryota; kingdom Fungi; phylum Ascomycota; class Leotiomycetes; order Helotiales; family Sclerotiniaceae; genus Botrytis; species Botrytis porri. The sequence continues at coordinate 1,930,883 of NW_024066078.1, forward strand.
ATGGTATCAATGCCTCGCTCGTCGTATCACCATTATCTATTCCAACTACTACTCCACCTGAATTACCAATTATACAGGAGAGACGCCAAGTAACCACTTCTGGAGAGACATGTGGGTACGCAAATGGAAACGCAATGTTTCCTCGATCCGCAGCACCTGGATATTTTTGCGGAAAGGACACTCAGAACATGTTATGGGGTTTCTGCTCAGACGCTGTTACCGTTGCTGATTGTGGACTATACGGGTACTGCTTCGATAAAGGAGCATGTTCCGCTGGATGCGGAGTTTCCGGACTCATCTCCACGACTTGGTATGTATTGCTTTCGCACTAGCTATCGGATGACACTGAACTGTTCAACTAGCGAACCTTACTGTTTTTCCGGACTTCTGGTGTCTAACTACCAGACCTATACACATATTACGTGTGCGAATGCTCCAGGCTCAGCTGTTTGGCTTGCGGTTCCCACTATAACTTCTCCCTTGCCAGAGATGATATCTTCCTCGTCACAAGCGGCGCTAAGCGTATCGACGCTGGAAAGAACAGTAACTGTATCTCCTTCGTCATTCGCTACGAACCCTAAAATGTCAACTTCCATACCTGCTATCACATCATCAACCATAACCGACGATCCAACAGCCACATTCAACACCGGTATAGCCCCAGTCAGCACAGAATACCCATCAAGCTGTTTGCCAGTAGGTGCTATCATTGGCGGGGCTCTCGGGGGTCTTAGTCTCATTCTTCTTACAATCATCGTGGTCGTATTTTCGAAGAGGCGACAAACGTCTACCCCAAAAGTCGTAAAACATGAGCCAGCCAGCGAGTTACCAGGTGCGACACTTAGAAGCGACATCTTTGAGATACATGGTGGACAAGTTGATAGGCGTGCCAATGAAATTCGGAACCCAAACATATTAAGGAAAGCGAGTTCTGCTGCTTTATCAGGCATTTATTGAGGAAAGGATTGATTTTCTGCTCCAGCCTTGAATTTAAGATTTTGATGTGATATGATGAGCGAGAATTAAAAAAATGATGCTTATAAGACGTAGAATAGTGTGATAAATTGCGGGCCTCGGAAATTTAAGGATAGATCGACAATTCGAAATGATTCCAATATTTAGAGGCTCTCCAGCTCCAGTTCTAAAATACAATTTGAAGGTAGTGACTTATGATTTTGGACCTGCATGATTAGTAACAACTGCTGGGCCGTTGGTAACTATTTCAGCCAAGCACCCAGCTAGCCGGTACCACGATAATACCTCTAGCCCTATAGCAAACGCCACCTGTGTTACAGAACTGCGGGCTCCTTTTTTGATCTTTGATGTGGTAGTAGTAGCCGCCGTTATCGTAAATGATAATTATCATAATATGAGGGTTCCCTCGTTACAATAAGTTCAACTTCGGCTTGGACTTTTCGTAATTTTCACTAGTCGAAATGGACGACATAGCATCTTAGTCTATGCAATTTGTCATCTGAAGATGGATTTGTATTTCCTACTTTTCTTCATTGCATAGGTTCAGGTGCCGCACATATTATTACTCCTCGAATAATCATCTCAACTGGCTCCCCTACAGTTCTCGGGTTACAACCTCGACGGACGACAGCATTCGCCACTTTCCACTTGTGGTTTCCTGAATGGAAACGCAAATCAGCCCCTACTTGCGAACAGTGGCTCGGAGTGTACCTTTGATACAACTGCTTCGCTATGGGGCCTATGCAGAACCGGGTTGACCCTCACAGATTGTGGGTTGGTGGTTATTGCATCGACGCTGGAACTTGTTCAACAGGATGCGGGATAACAGGAACTAATGTAAACACATTGAGTTGGTATGTTTAGGATCGCTAGACATTTTGAAATGCAGTCTCTAACAAAATCTTTAGTGCAAAACAGAAAAGCGCTAGCTTTTGTGTATCAAGTCTCCTCCTCGTCGGCGCAGATCAAACTTATACACATATGACATGTGCATCCCAAGCGCATGCGAGCCCACCTGTCTTTCTATTTGATGCAACCATGACTGCTCCAATACCAGCGCCGACTTCTGAACAAACTTCGTCGGTTGCAATAACAACAAGCAAATCGAACGTGCAATCAAATCTAGAGTCTGCCACCCCATCTGCATCAGATTCGTCCACAAACACTGCTAGTAAGGCGCCAGCCTCTGAGTCGGGATCGAACTCGGGATCGAACTCGGTCTCTTCTGGTACCATCGATTCTCAATCATCAGATGCTAAATACTCAAGCGAATCATCCCCAAGAGAATCCATCTTCACTGTATCTGGTTTCCTCGTCACCTCTTTTTTTCGGTCAAACTAATACCGTGGGAGTTACAGTATCAATTACCACCACCGCCAGTGGCATCTCATCTCCCAGCCCCTCCGATTCTATTGCTCCAGCCCCCAAAACCCTTCCCAAATACGATCCCAAGGCCTTAATCGGCATCGTACTTGGCGTACTCATCTACCTCCTCCTCCTGATCTTCACTCTCACCTGGATAGGAAAATACCGACGAGCGCAAGAGAAAAAATCTACTACCCCCACAGCCGAAAGTCCCACAAACTTTTTCTTCAGCAATCTTCCCGAAGTGATGGAGCCATTTGCAAAAACTGACGGAATCCATGAAATGTGTGATGATCACGGAGAATTGAGGGAATTAGATATTGCAGGAGCGGTTGCGGGGAGGACAGGAAGAGTGAGTGTGAGGGAATTGGCTGCTACGCCTGTGGTGGGTGGAAGACGAAGTGGCAGAAGAAGCGCGAGGGAGGTGGAGGGAGATATGGTGTGGGGGAGAGGGAGAATAAGTATCAAGGAATTAGATGGTGGTGTGTTTGTGAGGAATGGTCGAAGAGGTGATAGCATGACGCAGGTGTTTGAACTTGATGGACAATCGTACATATGATGAGACATGATTAATGCTATAGTACTTAATGATAATGAGAACACGACCAATGAAACAATGCAGAAAGTGATAAGCTATTATAGTCTTCAGCACTAGCCAAAGAACCATATATCAAAGTCAAGTAGTATCAGATGAGACCGTAAAGTATTGCATCATAACTCATGACATTGCTAGTTGTATTTACAAACAGCAGATAGACTCCAAAATTCATTATCCCATCATTCAATTCCAATCAACAGATATCCCGTTCTTATGCGGTTCCAGTCTGTCAAATAATCAGTCCTATTCAATCACGTAAAGACTCATTATTGAAGCATACCTTTCTCTGTCCAACGAAGAATCCCAACCCGAAAGTTTCTGTAGTGAAAGTAATCTTGCTTCCCTTTGGAACTACTCCGAATTAGACTAAAGCTTCCAAAGAATTTCTAGGCAACTTACAGTAGAAAACATCGCCCTTGGTGGCATGAACCTTCTGTCCAGTCTCATCACTAATATCAAACTCTCCATCAACGATAATCTTCATCTCATGATATGTGTATTCGTAGATCAATGGTGTACCCTTTTCTAATCTGTAGAAACCAGCTGATAGTGGTGCAGCTTCGTCGGTAGATACTGACACATCACCGAGGAATGCATTCTCGTTGGCAATGAGAGGAGGCTTAAACTCGGTTTGAGCATTGGCGTGGTATGTGAATGGGAGAGACATCTTTTCAGTTTTTGATGAGAATTGGATGTTTTAGCTTTACTGATTATGGAACCCATTGTTAGTCTTGATGAATGGATAAAGAGGGCGATGAGTGCGAAGCGAAGATATCAAGATATTATAGAGGTGATGTGGTGATTAAGGAAATGGGAATATTGAAAAGAATCATGATCGTATTCATACCTTGAGTTCTTATTTTCTCACAGTAACTTGCACAGTTCTTCAAGAGAGTTTATTCGTGAATATGAAGCTATTGTAAGGTATGGCTTGTGTTTCTGCAGATGATAAGAAGAGTGTGTGTCGGACTGGAAAGATTCGCTTTCTTCGTCCATGATGCCTTCATCTTATATATCCGTCTCTATTATTAGCTCCCGATGATACAAAATCACCAAGTTGTTGAGCCATCCCACTGTAGCAAGAACATCTGCCATATAAGGTATTCTCAATGTATTCCATGGACTGTATTGCTGAAATAGGAAATGCGCGGGGTATGATATGCCTTTCTGAGATCTAAGGAGGGGTCGATTGGGAGCGGCTCGAGCACGGCAAGAAAGGCATACGGGCGGATTTCGGATTCGAATTTAGATTGTGTTGTTGATAGGTATCGACATGTCTTATTAGCTATCGCTCTAGAAATTGCTTGGGAATATGACTATCTGTCGATGGAACGTGCATCGTCGGTATCTTTGTGTTAGAAACCTTAAGAGCTTAACCGTCTGATTGTTTTAGCTCCCGTAGTTGATGGAATCTCATACAGCAAAAATGGCGAATGTTGAATGAAGGGGTCGTCGTTGAACTGAGATAAGGAAGCGATGGAAATTTTGCCCGAATGTAGTTAAAATGAAGCTTACAAGTTGCGCCCCATAATTTTTGCTTTGAACCCGAATTCTAATTCCAAACGCAGGAAACATTTTACACCAGAATGCCATTCAAGCTCTTCAATATCAATCAATACAAACAAAAGTAATTGAGATAATTGTGAGAATGACACGAATTTCTCATTTTCCCTCCAGCAATCTAGCTAGCCAATGAAATCGCCAAAATGTTGTCGGCCCTCGCCCTTTCACCCCCTGACGCCTCGGGCTTTCGCGCCCTTCGCCCTTTTCTTCGCCCTCTCGCCCTCTCGCCCTACGACGTGCAACAAAAACATGAATTATCACATGGAGTAGTTGCCATTGGTTGATCATTATAAACGTTAAGCTACTGATTAGGTTGGTCGGTATTGACCCTGTTGTGTATTGCTGCAATATACCTACTTCGGGCTTCGGATAAATACTCATGTTTCAATCACAATACCATCCGCACTGCATCATGGATCCCAAGGGCCCTTCGCCCTGGAACCCGTAAGAATCTCTGCTTCACCATTCTCTCTCACGACAAAAACATCTTCATGCCTCACGCCAAACTTCTCTTCAAGGTATATTCCAGGCTCTAGTGTGAACGCCATCCCTACATCTAGGAGTTCTCCGACATTTCCCTTATTCAAATAAGGACTCTCATGCGCCTTGATACCAATTCCATGCCCAACGCGATGTGTAAATGCTTTCTCGTAGCCGGCATCAGCAATGACATTTCGAGCCGCTATGTCTACAGAAGCGCATGATGAATTCGGTTTTAATGCATCTAGTGCTTTAGTTTGTGCCTCGAACACTACATCCCAAATTGCGATTTTGTGCTGGGCAACTGGTGAAAGAAGCGAGAGATCTTTCGCTTTCGAGAAGAAAGGTGGAAAGAATGTTCGGCAAATGTCAGAAGAATATCCATGTAGATGGGAACTTTTGAGGGATCAAATCAGCTTGATACATTCAACAAGTGAAGTGCTTAGAGCTCACCCAACATCAATCAACACGAGGGTCTCTTCTTCCAGAACTTTACTTCCATTTGGTCCGCCATGTGGCATTGCAGCATTCTCATCTATTAGAAGATCAATATTATTCTCCATTACGTTTTAAACTCTTCTCCACCCAGATGAAGAGTGTGAGATAACTAGTAGATACACAAAGTTGATTTGTGTCACAAGCCAGTTTTACACAGTGGAGAGGTAGTTGTAAGTCAGAAAATACTCGAAGACCATTGTACGAACGAACTTGAGAGAATCAATTATTGGCTTACCAAAAAGTACGATATCAAAGAATGGATCCATCCCACCAGCTCGCATTGTACTGTCAAGTCCAGCCATGACCTCATTTTCAGTCAAGCCCGGCACCATACACGTCCTCACAGCTCGCAATGCTTCGACAGTTCCTGTATTGACCGCCCTGAGGATATTTACTTCGCCAACTGTTTTCGTTTGCTTCACTCGTTTCACACTGCCAGCAAGTCCCACCACTTCGAAGCCACTTTCGCCCAGGCCTCTCTGGATGAAATCTCTCGTTTCTTCGTCGACCATCACCTTTGGAACTTGAGTGGACCCTACATCTTTCTTGCCAACGACAGTATGCCAATCTCTCAACAGCGTCAAATAAGGATCCCAGTGTTCCTCCCAAGTAACGATGTACAGGTCCTCTTCGAAAGGCATACCGAGCATTCTTACCCTCCCTTCCTCAAAATATGGTGCCAGAAATGATGTCTTTGCAACAACTCTCTTCAAACTTGTATCAAAATGAGGTGTAATGACCATGAGAAATGGTCGCTCTTCAGGCTCCCAAACTTCCCAGGTTTTTTGACTAACATTAGCATAATACTGAAATGTATATCCTGGCTCAACGATAAATGCATCTAATCCATCACTCTCAAGCGCAACAGCTAGATTGTCTCTCCGCTGGATGAATTCTGAGAGCACAATAGGTGAAGCAGTTTCTAGCCATGGCAACCCGGTCTCAAGAAATGTATACACAGAGCATCTCCGAAACTTTTCATATTTGGACAGACTAATCTCTCCGAGAATCAATGGTGACAATTGCCAAGACTATTTGCTGTCAATTAGTATTGAATCTATCTTTGAGGCTTGTGGGACGCTTACCACGAAATTTGGAAGAAGTTGTACGACGAAGATAAGGATAACGAATGTAGTGAAGGTAACGATGTTTCGCTTGGAGAACTGAAGCCAATTCTCCGGTGACTCAAAAGACTGACGCTTTTCCATTTTATCTCGAGATAGTTCAATGTTCTGTATTTGATTCATGAGATGAACATCATCGCACGGTGCTGATAAGGAATGTTCTTGATAGCGGGGGCGGGGTATCTATCACCTAGGTGTGTTTGGAGTTAAATGCTAATTCCACCCCGATAACCAAATCACTTCTCCCCATATCACTTCTCCCCATACCATTCTCTTTCAATTATCCTATCTATCATTCAATTGAACAGCTTTTCGAACAGTGGGGATAGATTCTGAAGATGCTGTTATCGATCTAATGAATATAATTTTCTAAATTAATTCAACAACCAAATCTATTTCAATAGCTAAAATGATTTCAATGTTTAGAAGGGATTGGATGTTCTAAAGTTTTTGATTGTTGGACTGCAGTTCAGACTATCAGACTCCCTTAGTTTGAAATCTGTTTGTATATCATTGGAGAAGTCTAGCTAGCTGCTTACCTACTTTTACCATGAGAACTAAACTTCCCATGCTTATGACTGTTAATTAGTGCAACCATCTTGATTCGGGACCTTCCTCCAGGCTATTGTTGACACATATCAACTTGATCTCCCAACAAAATAATCCCGAATCACTGGACGTCAGGCGTGAACTAATAATGCATGTCTTGATGAAAGTAGTTATCTACCTGCCTTGGGTATCGAAGCTATGTTCAGATCATTCACATTATGGTTGTAGAACCAAAATTGGCCACAAGTCGCCGTTGGTCAGGATCTCATGTCGTCGTTGAGCTTCATGTCACAGTTAGATTGGCAACTAGTGAGTCAATGGCTCACATTGAAAAACACTTGGAGAATGACCATCATGAATATCAAAATAGATGCTGTGATTATGCGCTTCATTGGATATCTAAACAATGCAATACAGATAAAGAGTTTAAACCCTTATTCAGATCTCTCGAATTAAGTTCTGCTGAATCCTCCCGCAGGAGTGACAACTCTAACATCAGGTGGTGCCGTCAAATACTCGGCTGCCTTGCTATCCGCCTTGTATGATTGGACATGAGCACTCTCCTCATGAGCTTTGAAAGCTGCCTCATCTTTGAATCTGTAAGATCTGGTCAACCCATGCATACGGAATGTGTGAAAGGGAAGAGGAAAGGAGAAAGGGAACGTGTGATGGACAAGTTCCTTACATCATAGCCATAACAATTTGCTCTGGCCCGTCACCTGACAAAGGCTTGGTCTTCGATACTTTGTACATAAGACAGCCTGGCTCGGCATCTTCGACAACTTTGGCGAACTTAGCACATTCAGCGAGAGACTGTTAAAGTATTGCGTTAGAGAATGTGAATAGATATTCGAAGACAGTAAGGCGAAGATGATGTGGGGATTCGATGGAAAGAATAAACTTACTTCCTCGATCTTCTCCGGCTTAGGAGTGAAGGTGACGACTCGGGAGATAGGGCTCATGATTGGGTTATGAGAGATTTGGATTAAATTATTAATGCTGAGATAGTTGAGTGGCTTGATGAGATTCGTCTTGTAGTGATTTGGTTGTATGTTGTAGAGCAATAAGGTTGGCTTTCTTGACCTTTATATAATTCGACGCGGCGAAGATCTCCGCACTAGACATCATTCAATGTCGTACCTACAATACTAATGCATTGACAACTTATAAGTAAAAATAGCCTCGGATTACGCATTCTCGAAAGCTGTCCGAATTCAACAATTGCTTGAGAGTCCGAGGAGGTGGTGGAACAGACGTGGCACGGGTCATTGCATGAGCATATTCCCCACAACTCAAGATATCATAGCGGGAACTTCATGGGTTGCCTTTGTTTCGATTCAACCTTTATACAATCACAGCTTCCCATTTGTTGGCAGCACAGCCATAGCATGATTGTCGTGTTGAGGTACTCGAATAGTATTTGATGACTGACTTGTGCTCAAGCACTTATTATGCTCGGAAGGAAATTGTGGGGTTCAATACGCCAGAAGATTGGATGGGGGATTTCAGCTTCATGTTTGAGCATAAAAAGCAGTAATAGTCGGCTTTTTAAATGGCCGACTTGTTACCACACTCAACCTCTCGAGTAAGGCCATTGAAGACACTTGTGTCTTAGGGATTTATAATGATATCAATTTACATAGAAACAGAATCAACATGAAATGCAGCAAAAATAACGGCATATCTTTATTCAACTGTGACTAAGTACAATGATTGTCTAAAATGATATCAAATATTGCAGAGTGTCTGTTTGCCTTCGGGTCCACTGTTTTTCCGTCCCGCTGGAGCTCAGAAAAGGCAACAATATATGAAGTGTGAGCTCGTAATACAATGTGTACATGGACCTTTTGTCGTCCTAGAATCGAGTCCAAGTATTCACAGTACTAAATTATCAAAAAGGAGCAAATGACAATTCGCAATGGAACGGCTTCAGATGACACGAACCCCTCGACAAAAACATACATGAATTTTTCAAACAAACAGAAACATAATCAAAATCTGATTACATATCATGATTAATTGTAACCATCGGGGCGTTGATATGTATTCGGGGGAGGCTGCCTATTCCGTCGTCCGTATGGTAGATGTGATATCCGCTCGATGCTGTCTGGTCCTGAGCGATGAAGCTGCTTTTCGTATCGAACGACAATGGAGAGTCACACTTCCGAAGTGTCATGTCGAGTCGGACTGTGATCGTATAACCTTCGAGTAGAGAGCACGAGATTGGATTTGGTTGAAGTGTACCAAATATCTCGATCTCAGCATCGGCATGGCTCTTGAAGGGCATACTGCTAGTTGTGTCATCTTGCATAGTATCGTTTTTCTTAGAAAATATTGCTCCAGCTGGAATAGTTTCCTCGTGAATCAACTTTGGAGCTTTTCAAATGAAGTTGAGGCAACGGTATTTATTGTTGACGGTGGGGATGATGATGATGATCGAAATAAGGTGCTTATCCTTAAGATACTGATATTCATTTATTCATTGGCTGACACTGTAGGGAAAGCCTGCTGTATCTATCGATCAATTCGTTGTTCAGGATGAAGTTGCTTAAGCACATTCGGCCTTACTGTCAAGGAAAGTCTTAACAACTTATCATTGTTCTGTGGTAGCAGAGTGACCAATAGTCCGGACTGCAGTCAAACAATACTAAGCATTATCAAATCCCCATACCAATCAGAACATCAAATGACTTGAGATATCGAGTATGATTAGAATATTTGAAGTATTTTCAGGTTCCTAACTTCTTCTAACAATAAAGATTATCAAATCTCTAAACCAATTTAAAACATTCAAATGGGTTTGAGATGTTGAATTTGATTGGAATGTTGAACTATCATCGGATTTTCAACTCCTTTCAGACATTCAAGTGATTCGAGATGCTGAATTTAATTAGAATATTGAACTTTATTCAGAATTTTAGCTTCTTTCGGATATTCAAACCCTTATATCATTGGACAAACGTTTTTCGAATGATTCCGCGAACGTCCACGATTGATCGATCCAGATTCTAAAATGTGTGTTAGTCCAGGTATTCCGAAGTATAATGGGCTGAAGGCAAGGAGCATGCATATCTATAGTGCCATATATCGAATTAGTATAAGTAGATTTCATGAAGATAATTTTAAGATATGAAAATAGTCGGTGGAGTGATTATCTAGAGTTCGAAACGATACTGAAGAAATAAGTCATTGAGAGTAAGACAGAGCTACGAGACTGATAGCGAGACAGATGGAGGAGCAAGTGGTCTTGAAATAGACACTTGAGAAACCACTGAGGATATTGGATATTCGAGAGAGATACCAAGAAAGACAAATGCTTGAGCAATAACAATTTTTTTATAGAGCCTGGTATACCTCAATGGTAGTGTCACTTGTCTTGTTCTCCTGTGAGTCCAAAATAATCACTCGTATTTTTGGCTCTGGGTTCCCTCCTTGGATAACCAGTTTTGACTTGGTTTCGTTGTGTGACTACGATCAAAATTCGCCAAAAATGTGAAGGTGAGTGATGGTGATGCCTACCTAGCTCCTCTTTGTGGCTGTCAAATTGGGCAAGCATCACTACCTATATATTCATACATAGTGAGAATCACCTGATGTCCTGGTTCCTTCCTGATTCGAGATGCTCATTCTTAGCGAAGTTCCCAATTCTTCTTCTTCTTCTTCTTCTTCTTCTTCTTCTTCTTCTTCTTCTTCAATGCCACCCCGGAAGAGAAGAGCTTTTGTAAGTATTACCATCCTTCCTTCGAATGCTTCATTAATTCGATATCATCAAGATCATCCATCAACTGACATATCCAACCTGAGGTTTATATGCATCTCATATTTTACACTTAGACTGCGCACAAATTATCTGTACCCATGAATTATCTACAAATAATCCACTTCACAAATTATTTATTAAATATTCTATTCACTCTACAGATTATTTATCGAAACTTTAAAATTACCTATTCCATACAAATAATTTATAAATTATCTATAAATAATCCATTTATCCACAAATAAATAAATTATTTACAAATATATAAATTCTCTACTTTTTTCATTTAAAATATAAAACTATTCTCAAATTATTTTCCAGCCTAAAAGTAATTCAAGCTTAAATTTATATTAATTTTTATATTAATTATAAAATTATATTAATATTATAAATAATTATAAATAATTATATAATATACAAATAAATAAATATCCACAAGTAATTTATACCCATTCTACAAGTTATCCATTTAGATTCTAAATTATCCGCTCTACAAACGGATTATCCGCGGATTATCTGTCGAGGCCATTATCCACTTCGCGGATACCCGTTGCGCAGCCTATTTACACTCCAATATGCAACAACTGCTAACAAAATTTCCAAAATTTCCAAAGTTTCCAAAGTTTCCAAACCCTAGTCGCAAACGGCCCGCACCAAGAACTTCAACCATCGCGATAGGCCAGACTGTCAGAGACATTTACCCCGAGTAAGTTGACATCCTTCACCTCAATTCATGTATCGTTACTAACCATATATAGTGAGTACTGACTCCGCGAGATGTTAGTAAAAGGCTAGCATCGTCCGAATTCCTCCCATCCGTCAAGCTCAAGTAAGTTAGTTGTCCTTCTCTTGTCTCGAAATTTGATACGTGATTCAAAATGCTACCGTTTTTTATAATTTTTCGAACAGCAGGAACGCCGAAGTGGTAGCCTGGGGAGCATTACAGGAATCGGGACGAGTACAGACAAGAGCAGTCGCTCGTACCAGAATGCAGTTAGCAATTTCAGGTTGGCATGGGAAGAGCATCGATGTCAGAAGGCGATCATGAAGTCTATGACCGTTTGAGGGTGGGTTTATATTTGTGTAATAGATATACATGTGGTTTTTTACACCGGATACGTTGCTTAGATAATTACACTCAGAGTATCCAATAGTCCGGACTGCAGTCCAACAATATAAGGGTTTGAATGTCTAAAAGCAGTTAGAAATTTGAAAATCATTCAATTTTTCAATACAATTTAATAATTTCAAATGATTTGAATGTTTTAATTGATTTGGAGATTTGATATTCTTCATTTCTAGACTGCAGTCCGGACTATTGAATACCCTGATAATTTACACTTGCACAATATGAAATGGAAACGGAAATTATTTTTCTCTCACATAAAACCAAAAGTATAACAATGATTTACTTATTGCCTATTGGAGAAACATGTTCAGCCTCTAGACACCCTACTAGAAGAGCAAAAGCAAGTATAGGGGCACTGTACCTGAAGCGAAAACCCTTGGAGTCGATTGCGCCCGAGTGTACGCAACCCTGTCATACACTCGAAGCGCCGCGGCTGCATTATTGAGAGGAACGCATGTAACCGATTTACTCTGCATCTGGAGAGCTATCCCAGCCGATTTTATTCTTTGTAACGAGAATGTGTGAGGTCGACTTTCACGATAATATGGTCACATTATGCTTTCTAAACCTAGCTGCTCTATCTTGAAAAATGACACCTTTGTGTGGCTGGTTCAATGGTCCCAGCACCGCTTCTCTTAACTGTTTGCACGACCACAAAACCGAGTAGATGCTTGATATAAAAGCACATTCATCGATTCGTCTATGAGCAACAACGAGCCAACGAGACGAGCTCGAGAGCTGTACCTGATATTACGACGATTAGATTTTCACGCTCGTGCTCTCGGCATCCCAATTCATCGATGCTAAGATCATGGCTGAATATGACGCTTGACGCCCATTCCGAACCCATCTATCGAAAGAAACATGCCCACAGTCAGGGCCGGATGGAGACTTCTTTCAATCAAAATGGATCGAGCGCGAGATTTTGGTCGAGATAGGGTACAACTAGTTCGCATCAAAGCAGTTCATCCCTCACATACACCAATCTAGGAGAGTCTACTAGGACGTTGTTCAACGAACCGCTAGTGACTATATATTTTGCTATGGCATCAGCTTTTGGGAGACGTCTAATACTGAGTATATCATCATACTAGAACAGGAGACTTGTGCTATGGATACAAAGACTCTTACAGCTCTGCATCAGCTTCGAGTAACAGGAAGAAACCCGAGTTGAAAGTAATCTAGCTGAAAGGTTGAAGGTTTCGATGTCATTCTCTTGACAACGCACGTTACAACCATCGAAAATCAAACTCTAGAACGAGTTGTGACAATTGATGAGTGTATAAATGTCGGTACAGACTGGATGGACTCGAAAAGACTTGAAGTGGAGGTGAACGCCGCCGATGGATGTAGAACAAGGGACTGTCCATCAAAAGCTAGATCCATTGACTGGGACCGGGCAAACAATACGGATAAACTGAGAAAGCACAATCACCCCAGACTCGCAAGGAACAAGATGAATCGCTTACAGCTGAGCGTAACGAGGATGCAATTGATGACAAGAGAAATACGCAGGAGATTTTCTCTGGTATTATAATGATTACAGGCTTTTTCTTCCAGATATTTGCTCCGACGGGTCAACCGATGAGTTGTGAAAGCGATCATGTTGAAGATTTTCAACTACAGACTTGGTGTATATCGCAGGGAATAGTGATGCCACGCAACTAAACTTGCGATGAAACGCATGGATCGTTTAATAAAGATTGCCGGATCATGAGTCAAGAGTCTAACGACTGAATGAAGGGTTCGTCATCGTTTGGGTGTGTGAGAGGACCATTATTTGAGAGGACAATAGAACATGCATGCCCTCCTGCGCAGCGAAGTTGAATCCAAAAGTTGGACATCATGCTTAACAATCGGCTTGTGGTCTTGCTGGTATATAAGGATAGGAAGAGGGAAGGGAGGAGAAGGAAGAGAGGAAGAGAGGCAAATGGGAATAGAAAAAAGGAAAGAAGTCGGAAGGGGTCAAAAGACAAAAGGTAAAGGGAAAAAGTGAAAAGTAAAAAAGGGAGAAGCGTTGAGGAAGTTGGTGAGAAGGATAGTGAGAGGTGTTGAGAAAGCAGACGATAATAGGGGGGAGAAAGTTGGGAGAAAGGGGGGGAACAGGGGATGAGGCGACAAGGAGATATATCTCCGGTATAATATTTGACACGTTCAGTACTCTCGAGATCGATTCAAACTTTTGAGACAGCTTCTGGCGAAATGTTATTTGCAGGATCGAACAACTCAGGTGGCAGTTGACAACCAGCGAAAAGTTTGCATGGGTTTTAATCGTGTGGTTTGATGTTCCAAGGAAGGTAAGCTCAAACAATTCTCCAAGTTTTCCCTGTGCTCTTGGGAGAAGACAATTTCCTAGAGATGCCATTGCAAAATTTCTCTCGGACAAGGAAATCCAAAAATAGTAGATGGCAAAGGACAATGCTGATGATGAAAAATCCCGATGCAAATGGACCAGCGATAGGCTCGGAGAGCCATTTGTCTTAAATCCTCAGATCCACTGGTCTCCAAAGCACCCACACAGCTTGTCAACCCATGGCATGATATCCATACACCATACCTCGAGCATACCTCAATCAACGACCCCCCCCCCCCCCCCCCCGACTCCATATAGAAGTTTTCCACCCTCTTAGTCAAGCTTATATCCTTCTTCCTTTGTATTTCTCGAATCTCGAGTCTCCTGCATATCAACGGTATCTCAGGCTTCCGAGACACAATCGAAGCCAGGTAGGCGCTTTGCCTTTGCGCTAGAAGCCTTCATGTTTTCAATTGGTGAATGTCGTTGTGATAGAAGTATGTACTCCGATTCTGGGTGTGCCTATTTGAAGTGGTGTTGATAGCATGACGTGGATAAAAATCTGAGAATTTGGGGTTGAGGGATTGGGCTAAGTGAGAGATGACGATTTGGAGAAGGTATCTTGATGTGATATCAAAAGGTTTTGTTCTGGGTGGGCTCATGTGCTTTGGGGTCCGTAAAAAAAATTGCGCTGCTGAGGGTCCAATTTTCGTGGAATGTTTTAGAGCTAGGTAGTTTAGTTCCGTGCCGAATTTGACGGATAATCCCACATCTTGCAGATCGGATTCTATGGGTGTGCATTTGGACTTGAAGCCCAAATATACCATAACCCAGGAATATATTTTATTGACCTTTCAACACCCTGAATGTCATCTGTGATTCAATCTTTGTTTTGAACGAATTTGTACCGTGGCTTTTAACCGGTTCAGTGCTATTTAAGCGATTGTAGATTTTATGAGATATCATTGAACTCGAAAACGTAAAAGTTAGGGAAAGACTCTGAGACTGCATGATGTATTTAGATTAAGGGTTCGAAAAGATAGGTAGCTTTGATCATCAATGTGTATAAGATTTCAATCTGAAGCTATTCCCACTTCCTCGGATGTACCTAGCCAGGTAGTCACTCAAATCTTCTTGTACCCTACGTCCTCTCGCTCTCTCACGTTGATGAATTCTACAGATGATTTCACATCAAAAAGATAAAGGTAGAGCGTTCTTGCAAGTTCCTGTAGGAACTAGTCGGTTGTTTAGAGAGCCGACTATTACACCAAAAACTTCAAACTCCCACAACTCCCCAAATCTCAACTGCAAAACAAAGCTCCTGAGCCCCAGACTTGCAAAATGGATCTTGTGAGCCCCGCAGGGATCGAACCTGCAATCTTTTGATGGAGAGGACTGTTATTTCCAACAGAAGTCGAAGTCAAACGCGTTGCCATTGCGCCAGAAGCCCGATTGTTTTATAAACGTGCCCCATTTAATTTGGTACATAATTGCTATTGTCTGTGCGTCTGAAATTAGCCGAAGGGATTCTTGCAACAACAAATTGAGGCAGCGTCCGTAATATAAAATGTTGGCCTGCCGAGCCTCCTTCAAGATTGACCTATCCCGATCCACAATTCACAATATACCCACCAATCTTTATTCCCATTTGCTGAACTCTAAAGTCAGTACAATGAATGGGCGAGATCTGATGTGCCTGTCTCACGTATCTGGCTTGTTACAACCAAGCTGTGGCTATTCCCAAAATGCTTCCATCTTACTTCCTTAAATCTCACTCATGTATCACGAGAACAATCTCTTGGGTCCAATTTCCCCACATTCCGGGCCGCTGCCACCGACAAATATCGGCAGTATTCTTGGCGGCAAATATCCCATATTGAAGATTCATTTTACCCACCCTATCATAGCGGTTCCCCTGACATTCGGCAATCTGTCTTAAACCCTTTTCAATTATATCTTCACTTCACTCCCGGGAGCCCCGTACATAATAACCCTTCAATTCACCTCGTGATATCTCTTTTGAGTCATGAAGGGGCGGAAGATCTGTTACCGAACATGCGGGGTTTACATGTTGAAGTTTTTAGTAGATGGATTTTTAATTTACGGACGGAATCCCTACTCAGTCTGGCAATTCAAGTGAATGCCATGGCCCGACGGGATTGTTATGAAGATCGTTTTGAATATCAATTGCAATATTTGCTAAAGTACTTAAGATGAAATTGTCCCGTTGATATTAATCTATTAGAAGTAGTCATCTCTAATCTCCCTATCTTGATAGAGGTCTCGTTGACGCCATGAAAACTGCTGCAATTTTCAGCGTGCTGTCCTTGGCAGTGGAGTTAGTATACTCACAGGCTGCAGGATATACTCAGTGTAAATTTCCACCAAAATATATTATCATTACTTGATACCTAGTTACTGATCTGAAGATAGGTGGTGGGAATAGTTGGACTGGAGCGACTACCTGCGTTACTGGATATATTTGTCAATCTCAAAATGCGTGTAAGAATCCCATCAAGTTGTAACTTTACTTGACGAAGAAATACTGATTTCTGTAGTTTACTCTCAGTGTATTCCGGGTACTGCTACCACCACAGTACCAACAACCCTGACTACGACAACGAAGTCTAGTACCACACCCGCAACCTCTATACCAACAACGTCTACAACCTCTAAGCCAATTACACTCACAACTTCATCTTCGAAATCTAGTTTGACGGCAACCTCAACTGTTCAATCAGCATGCACTGCTGCATTCACCCCAATCACAGCTTCTGCCGCATTTGCTGCATTGAACCCAGGGTGGAATCTCGGGAATACATTGGATGCTGTCCCGGATGAAGGGTCCTGGAATAATCCTGCTGTCACTGCTGCTACCTTTTCAACAGTGAAGGCTGAAGGATTCAATAGTGTCAGAATACCAGGTAAGATCTCACCCCAATTCCATCTCAAACATGATTCCAATAGTACTGACAAGATTTATAGCAACATGGGCGTACCATTTTGTAACTTCTTCCCCCAGTTGGACCGTCAATACCACTTGGATGGACCGAGTTGAAACAGTCGTAGACCAAGCCCTTGCTACTGGAATGTATGTCATTCTCAATGTCCATCATGATTCTTGGATTTGGGCAGATGTCTCTGCTAGTGGGGCCAATCTTACCATGATCGAAGAGAAATTTTCCGCCCTTTGGTCTCAAATCGGAACGAGAATGAAGTGCAAATCTAGTAAATTGCTCTTTGAAGCTATCAATGAGCCACCTGGAACAACACAAGAGAATGCGAACGAACTTAACAAACTCAATACTCTCTTTCTTGCGGCCATCAATCAGGCTGGAGGTTACAACCCTCAAAGGGTAGTCACCCTTTCAGGTCTCTCGATGAATACAGTGTATACTCAGCAATGGTTCACCAAACCCACAACTTATACAAGTCAACCTTGGGGTCTTCAATTTCATTATTACTCACCCTACATGTTGATTTTTGACGCTTGGGGAGATACTATCTGGGGATCTGATGCCGATAAAGCCACCTTGACTTCAGACTTCCAACAGTTCGCAGGTAACTTCACAGGAATTCCGACATTGATTGGAGAATGGCAAGCTACACCTCAATTTGTTGAGCCTGCCGCTCGATGGAAGTATACAGACTATTTTGTGAAAACCGCCAAGAGTTTCAATTTTGCTCATGTAATCTGGGACAATGGACTCGATTTCTTGGATCGTGCTACAAATACCTGGATTGATCCTATCTCCATGTCTATACTTTTCAACGGTGTTAAAGGAGTCTCCAACTCCCTCGCAGACAGTTCGACAGATTATCTCGCCACCTCTTGGAACTCTTCAGCTTATCTCTTCCATAAAGTCGGCGATGCTGTCGTTGCACAATCCGTTTCATACCTCTTGAACGGAAACACCCTGACATCTATCAAAACCTCCACGGGCACAACACTAGCAAGCACCTCGTACAGCATGTCCTCAGCCGGTGTTCTAACCTTCACTCAAGCTTATCTCGCAACCCTCTATTCCGCCACCACAGCCGCCGGCATCAAAGCCACTTTAACTTTGACTTTCTCCGCGGGCGCTCCCTCCCAACTACAAATCGTGCAATGGGCCACTCCAACCCTCTCACAAACCTCTTTCACCAAACAAACTGCCACAGATCTCACAATCCCAATCAACTATGCCGGACTCCCACAAGTGGCAGCTATCAAGGCTTTGAATGCAGATGGGTCGTACATGGTTTCTGGTGATGCGTGGACCGAGTATTTGGGACCATTACAACAAGCTCGATGGACCTGGGGCGCTTGGACGAGTAGTAGTGCTGGATTGACGATTCCTGTTGCGGGATTAACTGCTATCAATAGCTCTTCTCAGAAAGTTATTTTGACACTTGAAGTAAGTTTGTTCTAAAATTCAACTTGGTTTGGCATACCTCGCTTCCCTTTCCATATTACCCCTTCATTTACCTCGCTTCTTGTTTAAGCACACCGAACCCAATACAATACTAATACCGATATAGTTCTTCCCGAGAATTCAAGGACAGAATAGCGTGAATATCACATTCACATAAGTGTGGAATGATTATTTCGAGTGAGGCAATTTTCAGAGTACATTATGGCGTGCGAATATCTTGAATCATGAGCTTTGGTGTACATACATATAGTTCCGACCAACAGATTGAGCTGTATATATTCATGAATTCAATGCACATATTACTTTCTACCAGAACTTGGAGTAATTTACAAGAGATATCTATACCAGTGCGACTACATGATTTACAGACCCATTCTCTCCTTACTACATCCGCGCAAGTGAATCACCAATAAACATCTACCCCCACCAAATCCACCGCATAATCTACCAATCCTCCCGCTGCATTGCTGAATGTCAAAACGTTACTTCCAACTTTCCACCCACTAGTCAATACCCCAAAAATACCCGTATCCTGCCACCCCTTCGTCCGAAATAATTCCGAACTCTTCCCACTCAGTGGAAACTCGGCGCGTGTTACTACGCCATTAACGCTAATCGTCATATTTCTTGTATTAGTGCCCGTAGTCCACGAAGTACTGAATGCAATATCGTTATTGCAGAAGTAGACAGAGAGGTATTTTGTAGAAGAAGTAGCAGTGGATGTTGAAGGGGAATTGACGGTAATGGAAGCGGACCCGCTGGGGGTTAAGTCCCCGATTTTGGTTCCGCTGGGAGTACAGTAGTTGGTGTTGCAAGTTACGTGCGTCGCGGTGCCGGAGATACTCATGCTGGATGAGGAGTAGAATGTTGCGGGAGGTGATGTGATGGTGAGAGAGTGTGGGAGTAGAGTGGAGGAGGAGGCTATGGATAGAGTGTTTGTGCTATTTGCTGTGAATGAGAGGGGGCCTATAGCGAGGGATGTTGAGCCAACGGGAAGTGTGTATTTCTTTGAGGCGACAGTGAAGGTTGTTAAGGAGGTGGAGGTGGTATTAAAATGTAGTGTAGCTGTGTAGTTAGAGCTCGAGGTTTGGGCGTAGATTTTAGAAAATGTGATATTTGAGCTACGATCAAATTAGTCTTCAAGTATCAAAGAACGAACAAAGGATTATGGTGACAAACGTACCCAGAAACAGCAGCGTCATCAGTGGCATATGTACCCGCTGCAGTCGTCTCTCCAAGTTCCAGAAGCATCGTTCCATGGGCACCCACGTTCGCAGACCAAGAGGTCAGAACGTTCCTCGAACTAATATTGGCCCAGACATCCTTAAGAGTACCTGCCTTTTGCAGTCCCACATCTGGAAAATTCAAAGTAAGTGTCCTTTCCGTATTTTGAAGATTAATGAGCGCGACAACAGTGCGATTCCCACTCAATGGTCCCGCCCATACTTCATAACCATCCGCTGTCCATCTCCTTCGGAAACTTGCTGCAACGCCCAAGCTATCCTGGTTATAACTTACAACGTCTTTGTTACTAAGAATAGCCAAAGAGGCAGAGCTAATACTCGTCAACGGATCCTTTAATGCTGCTCCTATGACCAATGGACTTTTCAGAATCGCCCATAGACTAAAATGAGTTTCTTCCTCAGTAGTGGTAAAGACATTATTCCCCACCTCCAACATATCAAGATCGAGCCATTGCCCAGGACCAGCGAAAGATGTCTGTGGTACAGCCTGGTTCAAAATTCGGGACACAGTGGAGTAGGATGGAATAATATCGTTGGTGATGCGCCACGTGTTTCCCATAGCTGGAGCCCACGTAGAAGGAAAATCAACGCCCCAATCGCAAATCTGGAAAAGAATGGGTTTGCTGAGAGTGGCTAAAGCATCGGTCATATTCTGATATCTGACAGATGGAGATGTCGAGGGTACATAATTGGTGTTTGGATATCCAGTTGCTGCATCGGAATAGCAGTTATCATCTGAGATTGTTAGCTTGAAACTTCGTTGTGTTGATTTGGATGTGAAGTGTACATTTCAGTAGATCTGCTCCCCATGACGCGAATGTTTGTGCATCTGTCAGTTCGTGATCTTTTGGTTGTTAGCATTCATTTTCCTGATATGAACCTTTTAATTGAGAAGATATTCCTAGAAAGTCTCTTATTCCCACCGAACCTTTTGGCCATCTCAACCGTAACAATCAGTACTGAACTCACATAAACTGCCCACTTGTGCTGGGGTTCCAGTCATACACATTTGCACCCCAGAATCCGAATAAACTCCAAAGCCCAAGCCCAACCCATGAATAAAATCTCCCAAAGCTGAATATCCACTTGGAAATCGGTCAGGATTCCAAGTTAATGTTCCGTTAGAAGTTCTGTCAGGCAAAGTCCATCCGCAATCCACAGTCACATAATGGTAACCGAGATCAGAGAGACCAAGAGAAACGAGAGCTTGTGCGTTACTATGGATAATAGTTTCATTGGGGGAACAAGAATAATGGTTATAAGAGTTCCAACTAGTTTTTGGTTAGAGAGGTTGAAAATGAATCCAGGAGAGAAAGGGAGATACCTACCCCATAGGTGGAGTGATGGCTAGACCATTGTTGATTCGGGGTTTAAGATTTTGTGGAAGTGCAGTAACGGATTGAGAAAGCAAAGAGAGAAGCAGCCATTGCTGTCCCGAAAAATCAAGAGAGTGCATTTTCAAAATTAAATCACGATAATTTCAAGAGATTAACATGAAACTTGCAGTCTTTCTACGATATTTCTACTTTTCATCTTCCTCGGACTCTTGTGAGAGTTTCGGATATGCAGCTTGCAATGTACCATTGAATCCATTCCAAGACTTATAGTTTCTCAATCCTACGGCTGTTCAATCTTTCGCATCAATCAGATATCAATATCGTAAAATATACGAGGGGTAATATGGGGAATGCGGAGAATTCTACAAGTATACCCCGCGTCATCACTGGGACTCTTCAATGTCGAGATGCGCTCCAATAATGTTGTGGAAGGCCATCAACTCCGGCCTTCCTATTTCGATGTATCGTCTTGGCAGACGTGTAGGCTCTAAAGAAGATCGTAAAGATTCGTTTTTTGTACGTCACCAGTCATCCTTCTCCAATATTCTAAGCATGGAGGCATGCAGCTGGTGTACAACACTCAGTTTGGCTGACTCGTGAGAAGTCTACAATTGAATGAGTCAAGACGGAAAATTACACGTTCTATATTCATCCCGGACTTTTGATGACTAGATAGATATTGTTTCTCTCAAACTCAGCCTTAGGGTACCATAACAGCTATACTGCAGATACCTAGGTAGGCATTTATTATCTTTCGTACCACACTACAACGGTTACTCCCACCACGCTACCCAGCCCTAAATCCTCCACCCGTAAGACAACCACCGAAAGCCATAAACATTACCCATGGATACCTAAGTTTCTCTCAACTTCAGCTATTTAATATGAATAATACAATATCTCATCTTCGTACAGATTTCAAGTGCATCTCCGTATTGAAGTGATGAGGCTCACGCCCCTGAATGACAATTCCGACATTTCGTATTCGCCGTTGCTTCGTATTCACGTGTATAGCGGCGAGGGACACAGCGATGCACCCAGAAAGAATGCCCCTGCGTCCGTCTGACTTACATGAGATGAATTATTTCCCCTGCGTCTGACAGATGGAACTCTTATTTTGATCTCCGCTGGTAGTCTGAGCCTGATATTGCATTGCACACAAAATGCTTTTCTCAGCCTTATCAGCCACCCTAAGATTCTTTTCATGCCTAGTCGATTGTGATAACCTTAGTATGCATAGGAATAATTTGTTGGTGGCTATGGGTTGTACGCTCCAAGGTGTGTGATGTTGTGTAAGCTTGTGTAAGTGAGATTCTCAAAGTTTGTGATACCAAGAGAAGACTTCATTTCAAGTTACAAAATGAAAATCAAGTCAAGGAGCGGGATATATAATTACAGTAGAAGGCACACCGAGTCAAAAATACATTAATTCAAAAGGTACAGTAATGTGGATTTGGAAGGTTGGTGGCATTTGTATTAAGATTCGTCTATACATACCCCTTTCTTTGTATTTTCAAATGAATATAGTCCTCCTCTTTAAAATATATACAAGAAATATGTAACGACATGTTCATCTCCCATGTCTGTATACAGTTCGAATTTCTCCGATAATTCATGCCACCTTGTGTGGTCGATGTTCTTTCTAATCGCCCACCATGAAGTTCAACCATTCGTAACAATCGCCGAATCAACTACTCCTTCCCGTATCCCGTGCTAAATTAATCTCTCTCCAATCTTACAATGTGACAGACTACCTGCAATCATGCAATTATTCCTTTCCCCAATAACTCAATCCCAAACGCCAAAACGCAACCCAATGCTTTACATAAGGGTCATTAAGAGAAGAAGAACAGCGACGATAGTAAAAATGCGGTAAAGATTGGGCCTAATGATGGCGATGTGTGAGATGATAGAGATTTGCTGGTGGATGAGGGGTGTGTTTTGTTGACATCCTTCATGGGAGTTGGACAGAGCGTGGTGTTGACCAAAAGGGAGCCTGGCATCCAAATCTATTTCAAAAATTAGCACTCATATACATTACGCACATGCGTTGAAACTATGTCGACATACCTGTGGCTCTCCTTTCGTCAAGGTGAGGGTGAACGCTCCACCGAATCCTGCAACAGTGCTATTACAACTCAAGATTTCAATGAGGAGATTTCCTTCGCTAAAATTGGTGTCTTCGATGTAGTAAGGTCCAACAGCCGCTCCCTCGGTACCGACATTGGTGATAGCTGTGACGATCGAATGGACCAATCCTTTCCTAAACACCAATACGTCGTCTGTCTGTTTTATGACAGAGGCTTTGTATGCCCAGTAAGGACTCCAATTAGAGTAATTGGTGGCTATCATGTAATTGTTGACGGCATTGCGCGCGGTATTCATAGTTTTTATATGTTGATACAGAACTGCGGTAGTATCATACCCAGTTGGATTTAGCCAAAGAGCTCCACGGTTTTGAGGGTCGTTTTCACCGTCAAGGCCTTGCTCGGCTCCGTAATATACAACAGGAATACCGTCTGTAAAAAAGTCGAATGTGAGGGCATTTTTCCTTTGAGACACGTCACTCGTGTAGGATCCAAAACGAGCAACGTCATGATTCTCACTAAAAGTACCAAGAAGTGTAGTATCGTAACAGTATCGCTGGGTTTGATCGAATTGGTAGCTTAAACTTCCCATACCATTCGTCGAGTTTGATAGAATAGACGTGATGTAATACCAGGCAGGATAATTGAGGACAGAAGAGAGAGCATCGACAGCCCACTCGCATGCATTGGTAGGCAGCTCGTCAAAGACCTCACCGATAGTGAATACATTAGCAGCTTTTTGGAAGTCAGGCCAGAAAGGCTTGTCGACGTGTTTGGCGGCATCGATACGAAGGCCGTCAACTAGAGTTTGGGTTTATGTTAGTCCACTCTTGTTGCAATATATTGTATTGTGCATTAATATTCCCCAGATTTCCCCACAACCAAGACTTCCAGAAAGAGCAAGGGGTAAGTAAGATTCATGATCAGAAGTACATACGTGAATAATTGGCGACCATTTCTGTTACCCAGGTCTCCCATGTTTGCTTGACAAAGTCAGATTCGGTGTCCAGATCTGGCAATGAAACTGTATCGTCTCCCAGCCAACAGTTCTGGAAGTTTGTTGCGTTTGAATAATCGGTAATATAACAGAAAGGATGGAAGTATTCTTTCTTGTTGAACGGAACTAGAGTAGAGTAATCGACTGCGCTCCCTTTACCAGCGTAGGCCATGTCGTTAATAACCGCATCGATCATCAGATACTGTAGTGCGCACACTTGAATTAGAGCTCATGTTCTATATGATGAAGTTGCGAATGTGAATGCAGCTTACCATGCCACGATCGTGCAAGGTCGACGACAAGAGCTTGAGATCATCTGCTGTTCCAAAATGTTCGTTGATCTTAGTGATATCTTGACTCCAGAATCCATGATAGCCTTGCCCATATTTCGTTGTTTCGTTGATATTCTGTACAACCGGTGAAATCCAGATCTAAGTTTGGCATCAAGTCAGTTCACGATGTCCAGGCTGTTGGATTTTCCTATCTTTCATCGCCACGGTCGTACGAGACACGACAGAGAGAAGTATCATTCATACGAAGAGCATAAAGAGAAGCTAAGATAGAAAGACTCACAGCCGTAAATCCCATGTCCTGGATGTAATCTAGCTGGTTGATAATTCCTTGAAAGGTCCCACCGCAATACAGTTGTGCTGTATTGTTACACGCATAGGTAGTCGAGCCATCCGTTCTTGCGAATCGATCCGTGATAATTTGATATATAGATTGGCTTCTCCAATCGTCTGAAGTGGCAGCGTGAACATCTTTCACGAAGGACGTCAACAACACCACCAACAACATTGACCAAGTAACGAATGCCGTCGAAGTTTTCCTCTCCGACGTGGTCAACATGATTTCAAATCGTAAACTCGTAACTCGATACCGCCACTATCTCGAATGTCGCATAAAAACAAAGAAGACTGAACTCCAAACAAGAAGCTGATTAGACTGGCGTCGACAATGTAATCAATTTGCTTTCTCTGACGCAGAATACAATAACGAGTGACAATCGACGCAAAAAATTATCAGTGGTCTACTACGACCCGAGATAGAGAGAGATAGGATTTTCTTGGCACGGTGGATGTCCTAACGCTTGCACTTGATGCAGTCTAGTAGATAGGAGATCCTCCGACTGTACTATCTACCAAACGGGCTGACTTTTTCGAGAACCGATTTGGAAGGATAATGGAATCAGGCTAAAATTGGGAGTGGACGGGGAGGAGGTTGTAAAGATATTTTGGGGACATGGGAAAGGTATGGTAGGAGGAAGAAGAATCAAGAAGCAGACTGCAGTGTCACCAACATTACTAGGTATTTACCTACAATAATAGCAGGATTAAGGGTAATTATGGCGGGAAATGAACACCCGCGATCTACCCTACTTACCCAGCAAACGTTCCTCTAAGTTTCAAGCTTCTAAACTTCGATTTGATCATGTCAATCCCAAGATCTCCGAAAATTCTTAATTCCCAATTCAGCAATTTGAACCCAGATTGAGGTGTCATGTGTAAAGGAAAGGCCTTGTTGAACTTGTTGAACACCGTGGGGACTGGCAGGCTGGCACGTCCTTGATCAATTTGACAAATTAGCTGTTCGTATTTGAACCACTTCTTAAGCCACTGTACCTATTTCAACGTGGATGGTAGATAGATCCCCGCCTTTGTTAATCTTAAATCCTGCACATAATGACTTGGCGGTGCAAAAGATAGGGGATGAGAATTTCTAGTCAGGGGTACTGACCACTAAGGTACCAACTACTGCGTACAATTAGTCCACATTGATTACACTTTGGTCTGGTATGTTACTACTGAGGGGGGGAAATCTCGGTGTACAAACAATACTGCTTTTTCGAGAATTGATTAATACAATAGTCGCATAATTTAGTAATATTGTTTGCTAAACTTTTGGGTCAACTTGGTGGTTTTTAACTGGAAATCGACTGAGCCAGACCGCCACTGGAAATGGCACAGAGAATCGATATAAAGTACCCGTACCTATATTTGAGGAAGCTATCGCAGCCGTCAAATAGCCTTTGAGCTAGAAGTCTAAAGTATTCCGAAGGGTTCTGACTTCAGCACAAAGTTTTGCCAAACAATCACTATAACTACCTACTAAAAGGTGCGGACGGAGGGATCGTAATAGTGCGGTGATGATCAGGATAGATAGGGGTTCCACAGATCAAATATCGCCTTCTACCAAGATTTCCTATAACCTCGGACAAAATTCGATCTCTTCTTGCAACTTCTCCATTATTTCATCCTCTCGTGTTCATCACACTCAACGCCCCTCTGTGGACCAACTCTACACATATACTCACTGCTACGCCGGACAGCCTCAGATTTCCATCATTAAGTTTAGGTTTGGCATAAGGTTTTTTTGTCTCTTTCCAATTTTATTGTTGATCGATGGACTGATCATCATGATTCCAACTACAACGGTTAAATCCGTTTTCCATACGAGATGCAGTGGGTTGAAATTCAAGGGTAGTTCGTCGGTAAGTATCTCTACTATTATTGCATTGGATTTCGACATTATGAGGAAGTTGAGACAGATCGAAGCAAGGAACGCTGTAGGAGGAGGAAAAAAGAAGAAGAAGAGAAAAAAAAGCAATGTGAGCTAAGGAGAAAAGGACGGGAATCCTGCAGACATGACATTTCATTTCTTTTAGCATTGCAGCATAAAATTTGCATAAGCTTTCATACTTGCTAGCACTCAAGTAATTCAATGCCTTGGTAATCTTAAGCAAATCTTCTTAAAGTTTCATTCATTGGAATTTGGCGAAGCTTTTCAACTGGTTTCTATTACGTTGATTCATTTTACCTACCTAGTATCAATTATTCTCGAGCTACAGACTTTTCTTGATTTGTATGGAAAGTATTACAAAGCGGCATTGCGGTGACTAGGCTCGGCTATCCTAAAATCCATGATCCGGCATGTCGTTTCCTTCTCTTCCTTCGACTTTGCCTTGCTGGAACTTTTTACGGAGCACAATGTCGATTTTTCCTAAACACCTACAACTGTTGCTTATCAAATGTCCGAAACAGGCTTCATAAAGAAGGGAGCCGGTCAGGACTTAGGATTTCAGATTGAATCGTGGTTGGTGCGCTTTACCCTGCCTATCGATATTCTCCCGCCACACCTTAATTGAACGTATCATTCTGCTGCAATTTATCGCATCCCATGCTTATCTACAGACTACAACCGTACTGGAACTTATCCGTCGCTGTCGATAGATGACCAATCCATATGCAGCGATGCACAGATGTTAATGCAGAAACAGATTCATCCCATCTCCCATTGATGGCCACCAAAAAGGAATAAAATTGACACATGCGGCATCTGAATTTATACCCAAATTTCCAATGGAGGTCTTGTTGTACTTTACACCGCATATGAGTCAGGAAATATGGGAAAATATGAAAATAATGGTTAAGGGGCACAAACTTTTGATCTTTGGAGCTTATTCACAATGCGGAAACTTTTCACAGGGACGGATCGTATTCAGTCAACATTGTGTCCAATTATTGTGGATTATCGGTCGCACCCATCTACTCGCTTATTTGGCTTGACTTTTATCTCACGAATCGTACAGCTACGGGGTATTCTACCATACAAAGGAGAGGAGAGCCATCTCGTTCGTTATTAATCATTACATATCAAGCCTAGTGCAGTATCTACCTTTTAGCGTGTACGTATCAGAATGTATCTCTCGGAAAACAGCGTGAGAAATCTCGTATCTTCCTCTCCCCCAATTCCCAATCCCTGAGCACCATACCCCTACACGGAACGGCTACCCTGCTCGAAGTCCTCAGCCTTCTAATCAGGGAAACTTGATGTCTCACCAATTAGCCTTCCAGAGCCCCGGTATGTGGCTGTTCTTCACCCTTGCCAATTTCTCATGTTTGGTATACGATTTGAACATTAGGTTACACCAAACACCTGTGTTCAATTGTACTCTTTTATATCTACCGGCAAAGAAGCTATTTTGTTGACTCAATGAGCCAGATCGATAGCAAATATAGGGTGCGGATAGCTAGCTAGCTAAGGCTTACCATTGGAAGGACGAGCCAGACCCTTCACGTTTTTTTTTTCTTCTTCTAAAAATCCTTACGTGATTCGGGAAAGTTCTGTGCGGCGTGGCATAGATGCTAAATTTAATTGAGTTAGACGAAAACTCAAATCAATGCTTATACGGTGGTATCTAGAATGCCACAATCGGCGTTATCTCTCTAATTTTGTTATTATCATTGGTCGTAAATCACACGCGGAAAGCAACAGTGGAACTCGTGTTTGGGGATTTATTTATTTGAAAAGGATATCTAAAGCAATGGATCAAAGTCGATCCCCACTACTTTTCTCTCTGAGTTAATGGCCCGTCCAATGACGCCCGTGTGGATTACCCCTGGCACCCAAGACTTTCGTGCGCTCAACTAGCATGGCAGCTCGTGTCAAAATTCAGTTTACTGCCCTATTAGTCCCACTATATTCCATTTCAGGACGGCTTGCGATTAAAAATATTCCATCTCATCCTGGGTTGTAGGCTTTAGGCATCCGATATGCTTAGGATAGTAAGATCGACCTCTAGGGGGCAAGCAACAACACCGAGTTGTCCTTAGTCTTTAAGTGATCTTTTACGCGTTCACACTTCACCATCCTACCTCTCGCTCAAGTATCTCATCATAGACATATTACACTTTGTTTTTTCAAACATCTTTTTCGTCAATCTGCGATTTGCGGTCGACTTTCACGCTCGTTATTTCTCATTCTTGTTCGCAAGCTATTTGTTGTAATTTTTTTGGTGTAGAAGAACGGGTTCAATCTAGGATCACTTATCTGTGGATTTCATACGAGCAAGCTACATAATACCTGGAATATTGGAGGAATCCTTCTTAATATCTTGCTGGTCCCGAACAATTTGAACTCCTGAAACTTTACATACAATTTCGGCAATAGTTGATGAAGAAAAATTAATGATTTTGGTCACTTGAGTATCGTTTCTGGTCGGTTTCGTTTGTCACGATGTTCGCGCGAACTCTCGTTGCCTTGTGCAGCGTCTTGTTGAACACACAGGTCAACGCCTTACGCTACGAAGAACAGTTTGTGGGCTACAATTTGAATACAAATCAGACGGCAACATCACCCTTTGATTACTATGGAAGATGGGAAGGTGTACGTGAAAATTCATGGCTCTTGGAGTGTTAAAAACTTCAGTGGTGGATTTATGAAACCTCAGATGCACATTGGCTAACCTATCTTTTCGTAGCACGATTTTTATCCATCTCCCGATAACTGGCGTTTTCCCTTCTACTCTTTCTTTCTGGATAAATTTGTGAATGGAGATCCAACGAACGATGATATCAATGGAACTCATTTCGAAACTGATTTCATGCAAACCCAATTACGACATGGAGGTGATCTACAGGGTCTCATTGATAGTCTGGACTATATTCAAGGAATGGGAGTAAAAGGAATTTATATTGCCGGAAGTCCTATGATCAATATGCCTTGGGCCGCGGATCAATACTCTCCTCTGGATTTCAGTCTTCTCGACCAGCATTTTGGAGATATGGATTTGTGGAGGAAAACCACCACTGCTATCCATGACAGGGGGATGTATGTGATTCTCGACAATACCATGGGAACTATGGGAGACTTAATTGCTTTCAGCGGTTATGAAAATTCCTCGACTCCCTTCACCCTGGTCGAGCACGAAGTCCTTTGGCGTAATGAAAATCGCCAATATCTGGATTTTTCCTTCGGGTCGAAGTACAATGAGACCTGCAACTACCCTAGATTCTGGCTTGATACTGGATTTACCGTCAAAGAAGATGTCACTGACCTCATGAACGGGTGCTATGATTCCGAATTCGATCAATACGGTGATACCGAAGCTTTTGGTGTTTTCCCCGATTGGCAACGTCAATTGTCTAAGTTCGCCTCCGTCCAGGATCGTTTGAGAGAATGGGTTCCCTCTGTGAGAACTAAAATCGAGATCTTTACTTGTATGATCATCCAACAATTAGACATTGATGGACTGCGTGTGGACAAGGCGACACAAATTACGGTCGATGCATTGGGAAGTTTCAGTCACGCAATGAGAGAATGCGCAAGAGATGTGAAAAAGAAGAATTTCATGGTTACTGGTGAAATTACCGGAGGAAATACGTTTGGAAGTATTTACCTCGGGCGTGGACGTCAACCTGATATGTTACCGTCCAGCATGGCAAACGCGGTTCAAATGACCTCCAATTCTAGCTTGGCATATTTCATCCGTGATCCTGACCAAAACGCACTCGACTCCGCTGCTTTCCACTACAGTATTTATCGCACGCTGACTCGATTTTTGGGAATGGACGGAAACTTAGCAAGTGGTTATGATACACCAACTAACTGGGTTGATGCGTGGAACGAAATGCTTGTAACGAATGATCTTATCAACCCCAATACTGGAGTTTTCGATCCAAGACACATGTACGGAGTTAGCAATCAGGATGTCTTCAGATGGCCGGCTATCAAGAATGGCACACAAAAACAACTTCTTGGACTCTTCATTACGACTATACACATGCCTGGTATCCCTTTGCTTTTGTGGGGTGAAGAGCAAGCATTTTATGTCTTGGACAACACAGCCGACAATTATCTCTTCGGTCGACAAGCTATGTCTCCTTCTCAAGCATGGCAAACTCACGGATGCTATACCCTTGGCAGTGGTACCTTTTATCAATTCCCCAACGACTCTTGTACTCGAGGTTGTAATGATGACTGGAACAGTCGCGATCACAGAGATCCATCTCACCCAGTTCGAAATATTATCAAGGCGATGTACCAGATGCGAGACAACTACCCAGTTTTGAATGATGGATGGTTTCTACAACAGCTTTCCAACCAGACAGTGGAAATCCTCTTGCCAGGTAGTAACGGTACAGCTACTGAAACTGGAATGTGGAGCACCATGCGAAGTCAATACGATGGTATTCAGGATTTATCTAAAGCTGGTGGTCAAGCAAATCAGTCTATCTGGATGGTTTACCACAACAATTATGACACAGTTACATATTCTTTTGATTGTAGTAGCAACGAAACTGCCCTCGTTGCTCCTTTCCTTGATGGCGTTACTGTCAAGAATCTGTTCTATCCGTATGAGGAGGTTACATTGAAAGCAGGACCCTTCAAGCTAGGGATTGCAAATCAAACTGGCTTCAATGGCTGCCTTGATAGTCTCACTCTCGTTCCATACGAGTATAAAGCATATGTGCCAAAAAAGAACTGGGTTGGACCTTCGCCGATGATTACCTCATTTTCGCCAGGACACGATGCACGACTTGCTTCAACAGTTGCCCCCGGAGAACAAGAAACCATCGAAATTGAATTTGGTTTCAGTGCCGAAATGAAGTGCTCTGATGTCATTTCGAAAATGACAATTACCTCGGCAACAGAGGACGGACAGGTTGCAACATTAGCCAATGCTACCGGCCAATACTCTTGTACTTTGCTTCCAAGTCCGGTCAACGTCACCGAATTCGTTGGATCAATCCCAACTATGTGGACTTTCAAAGGAAATTTAACCAATGTATCTAACGGTGTCCACTCGATTACCCTCACCAATATCACCAGCAATTCTGGAAATTCCTCAACTGGGGCCACAGATACATTCTTATTCCGCGTTGGACAACTTGATAATCCCATCACTTTCCCCGGTTCCGCAAACTTCACCAGAGAATTACTTCACAAGTATGATAACGGCACATTATATGTTAGCCACAAAGCTGCTGGAGCGGATAAGTTTAAATATTCTTTGAATTGGGGAAGTTCATGGTCTGAATGGCTGCCATATGTTGGTGGAAATACCACACTTCAATCACAGGCTTGGACTGGTACAAGCAAACAAAAATGGGACGGAGATCACGTCATTATGCAATATTGGAGCAAACTTACTGGTAGCAGTGATGTAGTTCAACATGCTGATCTAGAAACTAACCCCTGGTCGCGTCGTCTTCCGCACTTGTTCGCCAATGGTCCGTTCAACCAGTATGGTTATGATACTGGTATCGAAAATAGCTTCTCCTTGAACAAGAAAGACAGTCTCTGGGAATACAAGTTTATGACTGAATGGCCAGCCGGTAAGTTGTATCTTCATTCGATATACGAAGGCACTCTAACAATATTTAGTCATGCAAGTGAATGTTTGGGGTATGAATCCTGATGGACAACCTGACGAAACTGTCGTCATGGGAGATATCGATGGCGATAATATTCTTGATCGTATGCCACCCTCATCGCTGTCTACAGCGCTCATCAACATGACTCGTGTGCCACCATCACCATATCTCGGATACAAAATTGCAATCGACGACGGTAATTATAGATACTATCAAATCCCCTACGGGAATCGTTCCTACCAAATGTTGATGGTTGTTCTTTTTTGGATTGTCCCTGTCCTCAGTGGTGGTCTCAGTATCTGGCTGTTCATGAAATCTTTCTACGCTGTCAAACTCAACAGTGTCGGTGTCAAGGAGGCAAAGAATTATATCCCATTGGTCTTGCGCAGAAAGCTTAAGAGAGAAAAGAAAGAGGACGAATCTGAGAAAGAAATGACAGTCATGGGAGGATTACACTCAATGTTCCATGAAAACGCCACACAACTTGGACTCCAGGCTGATGCTGCAGCTACCGGGCGACGAACTGTTCTGATTGCTACCATGGAATACGATATCGAAGATTGGGCTATCAAGATCAAGATTGGAGGTCTTGGTGTCATGGCACAGTTGATGGGAAAGAATTTGGGTCATCAAGATCTCATTTGGGTCGTTCCTTGTGTTGGCGGTATCGATTATCCTATTGATCATCAAGCTGAACCTATGGATGTCACAATTCTTGGAAATTCCTACACTGTTCAAGTTCAGTACCATACTCTACGAAACATCACTTACGTTCTACTCGATGCACCAGTTTTCAGAGCACAATCCAAATCTGAGCCATACCCAGCTCGTATGGATGATTTAGACTCCGCCGTTTACTACAGTGCTTGGAATCAATGTATCGCTCTTACTATCAAGCGTTTCCCCGTCGATTTGTATCACATCAACGATTACCATGGAGCTGTCGCACCAGTCCATCTTCTTCCAGAAACAATTCCATGTTGTTTGTCCCTCCACAACGCCGAGTTCCAAGGTTTATGGCCCATGCGTAACCAGAAAGAGAGAAGCGAAGTCTGTCAAGTATACAATATTCCAGAAGAAGTCGCCATCAAGTACGTTCAATTCGGAGATGTGTTCAATTTACTCCACGCTGGAAGTTCTTATCTTCGAATTCATCAAAAGGGTTTCGGTGCTGTTGGTGTCAGTAAGAAATACGGAAAGCGTTCCTGGGCAAGATATCCTATTTTCTGGGGATTGAGCAAGATCGGTAATCTTCCTAACCCCGATCCTTCTGATACTGGAGACTGGAATGGTACTCAGGATTCAATGGCCAAAACGACTGTTAACCAAGATTTTGAAAGTCAAAGAGGCGAACTCAAAAGACAAGCACAGGAATGGGCTGGTCTTGAACAAAATCCTAAAGCTGAGCTCTTGGTTTTCGTCGGTAGATGGTCAATGCAAAAGGGTATTGATTTGATTGCCGATGTTATGCCTGCTGTTTTGGAGGAGAATCCAAATGTTCAACTAATCTGCGTTGGTCCTGTTATTGATCTTTATGGAAAATTCGCTGCTCTCAAACTCGATGTCATGATGAAAAAATACAAGGGTCGTGTCTTCAGTAAACCTGAGTTCACTGCTCTTCCACCATTCATTTTCTCGGGAGCCGAATTCGCCTTGATTCCATCTAGAGATGAACCTTTCGGTCTTGTCGCTGTAGAGTTTGGTAGAAAGGGAGCTTTGGGTATTGGTGCTCGTGTTGGTGGTCTTGGTCAAATGCCTGGTTGGTGGTTCACTGTTGAATCTACTACCACCACCCATATGCTTCATCAATTCAAACAAGCTATCAAGGAAGCCTTGGCCTCTAAATTGGAAACTCGTCAAATCATGAGAGCACGATCTGCCAAACAACGTTTCCCAGTCGCTCAATGGGTCAATGATCTTGAGACATTGCAAAGTAAAGCAATCAAGATTCACGACAAGGAAGAGGCCAAACATTCGGGTAGACCAAGATCTAGAGGAAGAGATGGAGGAAATATCTTCTATTCTTCCGCTAAGAGATTGTCGAGTTTCGGTACCAGTTTCGCTAGTACCTCACAACTTGATGTTGCCAGTACCATTGGTGGCTCTACCAGGCCATCTTCGCCAACCCGTGTTGAACAACCACCACCAGCTGGAGGTGGACTAAACCGAAAGCTTTCTCTGGGATACAGGGCTGGTCCAGGTCATCGCGTAATGAAGAACAGATTCAATGGTAGTAATGCATCGATCGGAATGGGTGGTGCGGTCAAACATGACGAAGGACTGACCGATGTGGATGAAGACAGTGATGATGAAGATGCCCGAGTTCGTGACGACATATACGATGAATACGTACTCACTCCTGAAGAATTAGAAGCCCGAAGACAACAAGAGCAATTCAGAGGACGATCTGACAGTCCTGCCGGAGGCGCATTCCTCGCACCACAACCAGGATACTTGGAATCTCCACGAAGAAGTCCAAGTGCTAATACTGGTAGTCTGCATATCAATGACTCTGAATTGTCGTTGCCACGTCTCAAGGATGGCTCGAATATCTATTCCACTCACTCGATACCTGCCTCTCCAGGTTTAGAGTCACCTGGAACACCCGGAGCACACGATTCTTTGCTTCCTCCTCCATCAATCTTTGGAGCTGGTGGCGAAAATAACGCAAACAGAGCTTCCATGCTTAGTTTGAGTTCGGTCATCGGAGACAAGACAGATTTCAAACTTCAAAAGGTCGATCCATTCTTCACTGATACTCAAGGAGAATACTATCAGCAATTTGCCAAGAATCTTGATGGTCTTGATGGAAAGAACAGTGAAGGACAATTGTGTATTGAGGAATACTTGATCAAATCTGAAAAGAAATGGTTCGACAGATTCCGTGATGCACGATTGGGAAAAGGCTCAGTCGCACCTTCATTTTCTGCTCTTGGAAGTGGACGAAGATCTCACGACAGTCGTGGACGATCCAATAGTCGGGATAGCTTTACCAACGATACCATTACCCATTCAAGGCAAAATTCTAGTCAAGATAACGTGGCACTCACTGGCGGATCTGCTCCTAACGATCAATTCTTACTTGGCAAAGATTATAAACCACCTACTGGTCTTCGTCTGATCATGCAATACCGCTTCTTTGATTGGCCAGTCTATTCATTCTTACTCGCCTTCGGTCAAATCATTGCAGCCAATTCTTATCAAATCACTCTTCTTACTGGTACTGTGGGTCAAAGTGCAGAGAAACTATACATCACAGCAACCATCTATCTTGTTACCTCGATCATGTGGTGGGAAGTCTTCTCCTTCTTCAAGTCAATCTACGTCCTCAGTATCCCCTTCATCTTTTACGGATTGGCCTTTTTCCTCCTGGGTATGGCTCCTTTCGTTGACAGCGTTGATGGAAAGGGTTGGGTCCAGAACGTGGCTACTGGTTTGTATGCTGTTGCCGCTTCATCGGGTAGTATATTCTTCGCTTTGAATTTCGGAGACGAAGGAGGATCTCCCGTCAAAGCCTGGGTTTTCCGTGCCTGTATCATTCAAGGAACACAACAAGCTTATGTCGTCATTCTCTGGTTCTGGGGATCTTATCTCAACAGACGACAAGCTGATGGTCGCGGAGCTTCCTTCACATCTGCCAGTCCCAAAATGGCTGCAGTCGTTCTTCCTATTGCGCTACTCATGTGGGCGGTTGGCCTTGTTACTTTCCTCGGATTGCCAGAATATTATCGACAAGCGCCTGGAAAAGTACCATCTTTCTACGCCTCGCTCTTCAGACGTAAGATTGTCATGTGGTTTTTCGTCACGGTTTTGATTCAGAATTTCTTCCTCTCCACGCTCTATGGTCGTAACTGGCTTTATCTATTCTCCTCCAACCATGCTCCTACATGGGCTATCATCCTTCTCATCATCTTCTTCTTTGGATTCTTGTGGTCGGCCTTCCTATGGTTCTTCGCAATCTTGAGTAAAGATCACAGTTGGGTTCTACCAATTTTCGCTATCGGTCTTGGAGCTCCTAGATGGTGCCAAATGCTCTGGTCCTGCACCCCAATTGGACAATACGTACCATGGGTCGGCAATGGACTGGCAAGCGCTCTTTTCACCCGATCATTGTGGCTTTGGCTTGGTATGCTCGATGCACTTCAAGGTGTAGGATTCGGTATGCTGTTGCTTCAAACTCTGACTCGTGTCCACATTGCTTTCACTCTCATTGCGGCTCAAGTCTTGGGTTCAATAGCTACTATGGTAGCCAGAGCATGTGCACCCAATAAAATTGGACCCGGACCTGTCTTCCCTGATTTCAGTGACGGGGCAGCCGGTCTTGGAAATGCATGGTTCTGGATCGGGTTGATTTTACAACTTGTTATTTGTGGTGGATTTTTCACATTCTTCAGAAAGGAGCAACTTAGCAAGCCTTAGAGCTATCTTGCGTTTTATTTTTGGTTAGAGGTTGTTGGCAAGGGTGCAGAGCAAATGGGATGGTGTAAATGCATGCATGGTGGGAGGATGTCGTGTGCACAAATGAGGCGTTTTTATATTACTTTTGTATAAAATGGTGCAGATTTGGACGGAATTATTGTATTTGGACATTACCCCTTTGGTGGGATGACTGAGTAAAGATTTTACACGATGGAAACGATACAGAGCGCGCAATATAGACTTTTGATTTTGAAATGTTCGCTACGACGAACGGGTTTTCGGAGGAGGGTTTGGGAGGAGAAGCACTCTTTTTTTCTTGTGTATTTGAGAGTGGAATGGGCATAATATACACACTTAGTTGAGATAGAACTTAAAGTCTAATGAACTTGTCACATATTTATATATATATATCGTTTCATGGTGCTTTTCAATAGTGAATTTCTCAATGGTTTTTGCATTTCTCTTTATCATCATCATTGGAAAAGTTATGAGCGGTACTATTATCCTGTCTTTCCAAAGCATTGCCTTCGATCTACAAAGACACAACATGAACTGGGTACATATCAAAGCATAGTAGTGCATTATGTATTTGTAAAGGTAGCCCAAGAGGGTATTTCAATGAATTGTCATTGCATCCAGCAGAATATCTCCCTCCCTATTATTACATCTATTCCATGCATCATAATCTTATAAAGTGCATCGCATCATATTTTCCTTCCTCCTCCCATCTCAAACCTAAAACAAGCAGTCTACATCATTCCCACAACTCCCAATCCAGCCGCAACTGCAACTCCCATAACCCCAACCGCAGGAACACCCGTCGCCGCCGCTGCCGCACCCTTACTCGTTTCACTTGCCACCTTACTCCAAACACTCGACTCAACCTTGTCAGCATTACTCATATAAGTGCTGACAGCTTTTTGCACACCATTTGGAGCCTTCTTGGTAAACCAATCGGCAGTGACGATATCTTTGTAGTAGAAACCGCTTTCGTGGATCGAGCTGGCGATGGAGGAGGGGGCTGCGGAATGGATGGCGTCGAGGAAGGATGTGTAGGCGGCTTGGGTAGTCCAGGAGTTTTCGACAGAGGCGAGGGCCGTGGCGAGGGTGGAGAGAGCGCCGCCGGGGAGTGTGGGGGTGGCGGTGAAAAAATCGGAAATCACGGATGCGCTGGGAGGGAATGTTAGTTTGGGGAATTGGAATTTTGGAGGAGGCGAGGGGGGAGGGATCACGAGGGACATTGGAGGGAGACATACATATCGACGCTGGTTTTGTCTGCGGAGACAAGTGCAGGAGCTGCGAGAGCGAAGAGGATGGAAGTATATGAGAACTTCATTTTGATATGTTTGAGTATATTTCTTGATAATTGAGTGGTGGTTTAGTTTGGATCTTTCTCTTTCAAGAAGCTAGACAGTTCACAAGTAAAGGTAGAAGTGATATCAACCTTAGAAATTCTCGAGTTACAGATCAAAGAGAAAGAAAACTCGCTTTTGCTTATATATCCATCGATCTATCGACCAAGTATTTACCCTCCCCCCATCTATCTCCTCTCATCACAATA
Source organism: Botrytis porri (assembly GCF_014898465.1). Taxonomy (NCBI): domain Eukaryota; kingdom Fungi; phylum Ascomycota; class Leotiomycetes; order Helotiales; family Sclerotiniaceae; genus Botrytis; species Botrytis porri. Next base: position 1,969,433 of record NW_024066078.1, read on the forward strand.
AACACAACTACATCTCGAAAGCGGCGTAGTTTAGGCAGCCTTTTCGTGTGATATATTTCACTACGCACATTTTCATTACTGAACATTCGCAGGACCCATCAATACCTAGGTATTCGACAAAACAACTCCTTTTTCCCAATCATCCGTACCTGTACCTCGCCGCGCCGCACATCCGCATACATGCCCTGTCACGAAATCGTCCGTGTACGGTCGTACCTGGCGTTTTTGTCTTTATCCGTCGTGTATCCTCTCTCATCCAATAATTTCTCGCTTCCCAGAGAAAACTAAACTACAAACTCGGTGAAGATGCTAAGGACCTAGTCATTACATCAAACGTTCTTTGCCATTTATTTTTCTATAGGAAAGATAAACGCTCGTATGACAAGTGAATTATAGTATATAACCTCGAAATCAAATCAAAAACAAGCTTAACGATCAACCACTAACCATCACCCCGAAATCCCCTCCCCACCTTCCGCATAATCCGGCGTAAAACGAAGTAACCTTAATTGGAAGCTTAATTATTCAATTTCTCAAAATCAATTATACTCCATAAATCCTATCCGTTTTATCCGTTTAAAGACTTTTGATACTAGTATAAAAAAACAAAATGATCATGCTATACCTAATTCATCTTCGTAAAAGCAGCATTAACAATCGGAACGGAAATCTAATCCGAGCGCTAGGTATCATATTTTAAGTTAAAGGTCCGACAGGAACCCGCTTCTTCAATAAATACTAGGCACGTAGGTAAACGAGCAATTAGTTGGTTCAGTTGAGGCTCGGAGACTACGATAGTTTGGAAACTAAAATAGCGATGGCGAGAAGAACGGAAAAGCTAGAGGTTAGAGACTAGTAGCTACGGACATATTTTACATCCTTCGCTTAAAATCTACCGATTTGAAGAGATGAAGGAAGTGTAGATTTCGTAGGTGGCTTGAAAAAGTATAGATATGTTACATGTGTTGATTGGGTAATGGAAACACGAGATTGATTGACTTTTTAAGGGTTAGAAAATTAGCTATTATTTGCTAGGAGACGGATGATTATCTGTTTTTGTGTATTGTGTTCCGCAGTGGGTGGAGAGGACATTGTATGTGAGGTGAGAAATATTGGTGTTTCTATCTATCTTAAAATCTTGGTTAAATTCATACGAGCATTATTAGGTACCAAGATGCGTATGCAGGATGTCGTCAATACAATCATGCATCTCCAACTTCTTCCATTGCACATACCTAGACTATGAACATGGCCTTTTAGAACTCAGGCACCTCGTATCAGTACATACAAAGGTCCTTCAACTCCAATCCAGGAACCAAGCATATTATCTTGGTGAAGAAGACTATTCCGTAAGATATGAGAATACTTTGCCATCCTCGCGATCTTAGAGAGAGCCGCAAACTAGCACTAGTAATAATAAATATATTGAATATATAACGTAGTTTATCAGTATATATATTATATCAATGTATACACCACTTTTACCTCAATTTATACTCTTCAATCTTCATATACAATTTATCAATTATTTATTATATCATCAAATAATAAAAAAGGGAAAATACTCTTAGCTATTGAAGCTATCGAAAAAGATAAAAAACTTTTGATTCGAAAGGTTATTAAGCTATATAATATTATATATATAACATTTATTCGAAGAATAAATAGAACAATTCCTACAATTGAATTTCGATTATAGAATCTGAAATTTATTAAAGTAAAAGAACAAATGATTATTTTATATATTCTTAATATAAATTCAAAAGGTTTTCCTTTTAAACTTAAAGGAATAAAAGATATAACGAATTATATTTTCGAATTGAAAAAAAGAAAAGCTATTAAAAAGCTTTAAGCGTATCGATTTATAAAACAATATAAAAAATTAAAGATACATTTTAATTATGTTTATAATCTTTAAAGAACTCTTTATAAGAATTTTAAACTTTTTAAAGAATAGTTTTGATTAATTACGAATATATAAACGAAATGTAACATTTTGAATAAAGATTTCCATAATTTTAATGAAATAAACTCTATAATAGAAATTAATATATATAATAATAATTGTTATTAATACTAAAAGATATAATAGAAATAAATCAGTATAATTAGATAATCGAGAATAGATTATAATAATAATATATGGAAATAAAAAGGGTGAAATTATTCTTTTATTTCTAATAGTTTAAGAATAAATTTATTTTTTTAATTAATATATTGAAATTAATTCTTCTATAGACTAAGTTATTAAATCTATATCTAATAAATAAATGAATAATAAAACAAATTTAAAATAATTAAAATATTTTAATAAGTATATTAAGAATCAAAGAAAAAGTAAATATTAAATGTTGGTATTAAATAAGTATGAAAATTATAAATCAATAACTTTTCAAATATACTATAAAGAGAATGATATTATATATTTACATTTATTATTATATTTAAGTCATTTAATTCAATCACTTGATATTAGCTATTTTAATAATTTAAAATGTTTATATAATAATTAAATTGATGGATTTATTAAGGTATATATTAATTATATTTCGAAGATTGAATTCTTTATAACTTTTAAAACTATATATAAGAAATCAATTACTTTTCAAAATATAAAATCAGAATTTTAAAGAACAGATTTAATTCTATTTAATTTTGAAACTATATTTTCGAAATTAGATATTTGAATTCGTATATTTACCCTTTCTTTTTTCAATTTAAATTAATAAATTTCTTAAACCCCTTACAACCCAATTAAAGCTTTTTTTCAATTAATATTAATTAAATCTTAAATAATTTATTATTAATTAAGTTCATTTATATTTATATTTGAGATTATATTAATTCTAATTAAAGGTATAAAGTAATTAGCTTATAAAAATATAATTTTAAATATAAAGATTTATATATTTCAAATAATAAATAAAATATTAAACAAATATCAACATATGAAAAAAACCTAATTATATTAAGAAGAAATACTTATTAAATAAGAAGCTTTTAATATATTATCTTAATAAAAAATTGATATTCAGATTCAATATAATAAGCATTAAAAAGAAAGTAAATTCAATAAAAAAGCATTTTCTATTCAATATTATAATAAATATAAAAAAACAAATCATAATATAAGAACCTATCAAAATAATATAATAAATTCTAGATTATTAGATTCTAAATAGTTTTAATTAATTGATTCAATTATTATTAAATAATATAAAATTGAAAGTATAAATTGAGGTAAAAGTAGTGTATGTATTAATATAATGCACGCACTAATAAACTACGTTATAAGATTTCTAAATTATATAGCAAATGTATCCTATATTCTAATCCAATAAAAACTTCAACCTAGATACCTATTACAAGCTATTGATTCAACCTACTTCTTCTCAGACTATATATGCAATCCAAATACTGATGATACAATGTATTACAATTCTAGCCTCCAGTCATTTTTCCGGTTCACAACTTACAAATTATATGTTCAATCCACAAACCTACCTACCTACCTACCTATTATCTCATAACCTTTCCTCTACATACCTAAATAATTCCCACAACCCACGATTCACGACTCACGACTCACCACCATAGCAGCAATAAACAGCGAACCGCACAGCACAGCACAGCACCCACCAACCATCCCCTCCCCAAATCCCAATCCACGAGTCATCTCCTAGAAAATGAAAAGCGACGACATGCAACAAAATTAAAGAATGACATATAAAACCTGAGACTTGAGACTTGTGAAATTCACTCACGATTAGAAAACGGATTCTTCTATTAAAGAGAAATCAGAACAGTCGTTCGAGTGCGTGTAAAAGATTCCCAAAGGATTCATAAATTATAATTGGGATATTTATTATGAACTCTTAGACACTAATACTCATAATCAGAACTAAAATGAATAGATAAAAAGTATAATACCTCAACTCCCAACTCCGTATCCTGTCTGTCTTATCTGACTATATATGTGTTTTGACGTTTGTATATAGAAATATAAATATATAAATAAATAGCATTCTGACAACCAAGCAATTCCTTTTATCATTGGATATTGTATCAAGACTTCATAGAGTCTGCCGTTTTGTTGGGGGTTTCCTCCTGCCCTCTCAGTGTGTTTGGATATATCCAGATGTCATCTCCTCACTACCCCTCTTCGGCGCTTTCGTTCTCTTTGCATTTCCTTTCCATCTCCCTTTCCACCTTTCCTCCTTTCCTCCTCGTCTTCCCCCCTCCTTCCCTCAGCCCCCTCATCCCCTCCCATAACCCCTCCTAAGAATCACAAACAAAATCAAACTCCGCATTCGAACTCGTTAGCACCTGAAAATTTGTCTGCGTAGCCGTTGCTCCCGCCGCTAAACACGAAGCTGAGGGTTGTGGAAGAAATTAGCTTTCTCTCTTTCTTTCTTTGTAGATCTCATATTCTGTCTCATCTCATATCCTCTTTTCCATCTATCAAGCGTAGAATTGGGTTCAGACAGCTTTCTTGTCTTCTCTTCTTTTTTCCTCCCCGCTTTTAAATTGGTGTGCTCATTCCTCTTCTTCTCCGCCTCCTTAATATCGCTTCTAGTATCTACGTAAACATTATTCTAGACAATTTGGGACCAGCCCTTCGTCGCCTTTCAACCATGAATTCTATCTCATATAAGGTTCACAACCAAATCCAAAACAACCCATCATTACCACTACCACCCCCAAACCCAACATCAACACCTTCTCCCCTTTCCCATCCTCCCCCCTCTATCCCCCCTAACCCCCCTAACAAACCCCCACCAAAAACCCCCCAAAAAACAAAAACACAAACCCAAAGCTCCCCAGAAAAAACAAGACCACACCTCTCAAACCCCCAAACAACCTACCCACCCAAATTCCATGAGAAGAACCCGCTTTTTCTTCTACCAAATACGATGATGTATGCTTCAAAAAAGAAGAAGAATTAGAAGAAGAATTAAAAGGAATAAACATACACTCCTGAGTTTGACAACCATCCACACTAATATCCGCAGCTGCTTTTGCAGGATTATTGGCTGCATCGGCGCATTTGTTGTTTTGGTTGGCGCAGGAGCGGGAGTAGGCGTCTGCGAATGCGGGCTAGAGGGGGAGGGGTGTTAGGTTTTTTTCTTAGGGGGTTTCTCTTTTGGGGGAAGCGGTGGGGGAGAGAAGGAGAATTAAGATGGTGAAGAGGAATAAACGAGAGAGCCAAAAAAAACCCAAAAAACTTATAAAAATATAATAACAGGAGAAGTAAAACAGATATCTCCCCCCAACAAAAGAAACCAGAAAAAAACTCACAAAAGTATCTCCCGCAACCATATACGGTCTCGCATGATCCCCGGAATTAGTTATCTATCCCAGATTCAAATTAGTAAATATTTCTCCTCATTTGATTTCGCCTGTGAATCGATATTCATTCCTTGACTCTACATCAATCTTTGGTAAGACGATTTTTATAATGATAATGATAATCTCAATCCTACTTCCCCTTCCCCCATCCTTTGCATAGAAGAGAGGGAGGGGAAGAAAGAGAGAGACAGGCACGCAAGTCTCTCAAAATAAATAAAGAATCACATACCGGATCCGCCGATACACCACCCAAAGAACCCGCAAAGATCTAAATCCCAAAATAAAAAAGTTAGTTAGAATCCCTAGTTATATATATTTCCATATTTGTATCATCATCTCTTCAAGGATTTCCATTCCCGCGCTTGCAGATATGAATTTGTGACCCTGAGGAAATCTCGTGTCTTTTCTCTCCTCCTTATACCCCTCCCTTACACCTCACCATCTATCTGTCATACCTCCCAATCTCCCCCAAAACCAAAACCAAAACCCCCCCCACCAATCTCACCACACATCGCTCATCCCTTCCTCCCCAAAACCAAACTCCAAAAGAAAACCACATACCTGCAAATTACTCAACGCTCTCCCCCACACCCCCTTAAACTCCCTCGCAAACTCTCCTTCCAAACTCGCATCTGCACCTACATTCCCCATCTCCTCCGCATACACACTTCCCCCCAACAATATCATCAAGCTTAAAGTCAGACTGAAGCTGAATCGCGCTGCTAGATTGTTTAATTTCATCGTGTTGTTTGTTGTATTGTATTATGGTGTGGTGTGGTGTGGTGTGGTGTGTTTGTGTTTCTAATGTGCTGATATATATTCTTTTAGATATATCCAATATCCCAAGAACAGCAGATGTTCTCCAAGTGCGAATCCCGATATAATGATTTCGAACCAGCGTAATCAATTTTATTTGATTTGATTTGAATTTCCGGGACCGCAGAACTGTTGATATCCCCTTCTCTTCTTCTCTTTTCGTATTTGTGTCTCGAGAAACCTGATTGATTCAATCAATTAAATAAATGAATGAATAAATGAGTAAATAGAAATATGAGCACGTATAAAAATACGCTGTAGAAATGCACCGTGAAAATTCCACTCAAACTTCTTCTCTTGACACAACTCCAAGTCAAATTATAATTTCTTTCTTCTTTCTTTCATAAATAATTTTCAGCACACTAAAAACGTCACACGGACTGTCACTCTCCAATTCTAGGTCGTCAAGGTCGTCAAAAGCCGTTGATATTGATGATAAAATTCGGTTGCGCGTAGTCGTTATCAATCAATCAATCCTCTTTTTAGAAAAAGAATCAAATTAAATCAATCCAATCCAATCCTCCCCCTCTCCCTTCAAAAATTTAACCGCTCAGCTCGAATGCTCAAACAAACCCCCCTTCTCCTTCTCCTCCTTTACCCACACTATCAACCCCTCACAAAGTAAAGGTCACAGACTTATAGCAAAGGTCTAATCTCAAACTTCAAACATCAAACATTCCCCCCCCCTACCTCTTACCTGAGACCGCCAACCTCATAAGCCCACCAATCACCAATCACTATCACTTCCCATCCCTTCCCATCCCTTCCAAATTCCAAGCACATTCCTCTCTCACAAACCAGCCAGCCAGCCATCTCTCCTCACCCTCTAATCTTTCCTCCCTCCTCCCGTCATCTCCCTTTCGTATCCTTCGATTTCAGGGAAGCATACGGAGTGCAGATGTGCTAGGTTGGAAACAATCATGCGACGGTATTCGTTACATATATATTTACCATACGGAGTGTACTACACCATGGGAACTAGGTAGGTAAAGGATGGTAAATCCAGTAACTACCTAAATATCTATTACCTAGTATCTACCCGAGCTACTCAGTATCTCTCCAGCTTTCGAGCTTTCAAGCTTTTGAATTTTTGTTGATAAATAACCGATATCCCTGCATCTTGCACAACCCTATATCTTGCACACTTTTATTTATTGAATTAAAAATCAATTGTAAATTCAAAATTGTTATAATAACTTCAAAATTAATATATAAAAGCTTCAAAAATATTGTAAAACAAAATCAAATTTCTAAGAGATTTAAAATATAAAACAAAATAATAATCAATTTAAAATAACATTATTATAAAATATTAAAAATATAATATAAAACTATATTAAAATTTATTTATAAAACTAAAAGTTAATTTTTCAAATTCTTTTATATTAATATTTTTTAAAAAAAGTTTAAACATTAAAAAAACATTAAGAATCAAGTTTTAAATAAGATTTTAAAAATAAATTTAATTTAATAAAAATAAAAAAGATTTAAAATTTATTTTTAAAATTTATTTAATCTTTTTTCTATAAAAAGAAAAAGAAAATTTATACTTTAAATTAAACTTATTAAATTTAATCTTTAATTATTATAAAAGAATATGATACTAAAATAACAAAATTATTTTAAAAATAATAGATAATTTAAAAATTAATAATAAATCTATTGTAAATTAATAAATAAAAAAATAATAATTCTGAAAATATGATTTATCTTTTAAAACTTGAAAATTATATATATTCTTTCTTCAAAAGAAATATATAATAAACTTATTTTTAAAAGATTTTTATTTAAAAAAAGATTTTTAATTTCTTCAATATTTCTAAGAATTCCAAATTCGAAATTCATTTTTAATTCAATCCTATGATATTTTATTTTTGATATTGATATAAAAAATAATTATATATTTCAAAAATTGTATTAAAAAACAAATTGTTCAAAAATATCTTATAATAAAAATATTATTATAATATATAATTATAATTGTTTTTTTAATAAATAATTATAAATATATATAATTAATAAAAAATATCTTTCTTTAATTTTTTAATTTAAATTAATATACAAATATTATTATAAAACTAGCTTTTCATTCAAATATTATGAAATACTTAATTTATAATTACTTTTAATTTAAAAAAAGATAATTTATAAATCTTATTATAATAATTCAAGATCTTTTCGAATTTTTAATATAAAGGCTTACTTTTTTAATTCTCTATATAAAAATAAATCAAAATTTCATATTATTCAAAAAAAGAATAATTTTATTTATTTATATTATCGAATAAGTTAATATATAATATTTTTATATTAATATTTTAATATTGAAATATTATTATACTTTTTAAATATTCTCAATACTTCAATTTTTGTTTTGAATAAAAATAATATAATTATATTTTAATAAAAAATATTAATAAAATATAACGATTAATCAATTATTATTTGAATTTAATATATTACTTTGAAAAGAAATAAAAGTGTGTAAGATATAGGGTTGTACAAGATGTAGGGATATCGGTTAAGTCAACAAACAAATAAATTATTGAAAGACTTAAGCCAACAAATCACTAAACAAATAAACAAACAAACGAATAAATAAACCATTCAATCTTTTCGCCATCAAACGAACTAACTTATCATCCAAAATACACAATTCATCAATCTAACTGTGTAATCTAATCTAATCTAATCTAATCTGCTCTGATCTCCCTTCCTCTTCTCATGCTCAAGTACACAAACAAGTCGAAAGTATTCATCTACCTATCTACCTATCTACATCAACACAAATAAAGAACACCTCTCAAATCACCATACATATGTATCTATACCTACATACCTACACATATACACATCCATCCATCTAAACCCGATTCCCACCCATTCTCACATCCAATCCCCCAATCCCCCAATCCCCCACCCCCAACCCTCCCATCCTCAAAGAAACCCAAACCATAAAATCCAAACATAAACATAAAGATACAAACAAAACAAAACAAAACAAAACAAAACAAAACAAAACAAAACAAAACAAAACAAAACCAAGTCTACCTCCTCAACCCATATACCCATAACACATCTATATTCTACAATCAAACCAACCAACCAACCAACCAATCAATAAAGCATTTCATCTTCATTTCCCACCGAGGATCCAGTATTCAAACTCACTCCTTTCAATAAATAGGTAAATATCAATCTCCCATCCATTTCGTTCTCAATATCCCATCTCAATATCCTCATTAATATCCCCATCAATTCAGATTATCTATACACGCATCTTCCCACACATCTACCTACCTATTCATCTAATCCACATGTATATATTCACTCACCTACTCAACTAATATATATATACCTAATATACATATACTCTATCTATTCATCTTATACTAAACCTAATATCTCTTAATTTCTCATACATATATATATATATACCTACTCACTTATATATATACTCATCTATATATATACTCATCTATATATATATACTCATAAACTTATTCATTTACTTGTATACTTACTTATTTACTTACTTACTTAGTTTTTTTATTTACTTACTTATATATATATATATAATTACTTATTTATAGACTTACTCATTCTTATTTATTCATATATATAAATATTTACTTACTTACTTATTTACTTACTACTTATTTATATATTTACTTATATTTATTTAATTAGTTATTTACTTATTATTTTTTAATTATATAATTATTTACTTATTTACTTACTTACTTACTTATTTATTTACTTATTCACTTATTTACTTACCTACTCACTCATTTACTCACTCACTCACTCACTTATTCACTCACTTATTCACTCACTTATTCACTCACTCACTCACTCACTCACTCATTCACTCACTCATTCACTCACTCACTTATTCACCTACCTACTCGCTCACTTATTCACCTATCTATACACTCACTCATTCATTCACCCACCAATCACTTATAATACCCCTTCATATCCCCTCTAGGCTGCACACAAATTATCTGTATAAATAGATAAATTATCTGTGAATTATCTACAAATATATAAATAATTTACAGATTATTTATAAATAATCCATAAATAATCCATCTATTCATATACCCGCAGATTATTTATAAATAATTTGTAAATTATTTATATATAATATTTATAATTAGTATAAATATTAATATAAAAATATAAAATATATAAAGTATATTAATTATTTATAAATTATTTAAAGCTTATTATTAATACTCAATTTTAATAATGATTTTCAAGTTATAAGATTAAAACTATTAAAGAATAGACAAAATTAAATAAGAATATAATTCAATTAATTTTATTACTTTTGAACAAAATTATAATAAACATATTATAACAAGAAATACTATAAAACCTTCTTTATAATAAAATGAAATTTGAGATTTATTTCTTTAATTATTTTTAAGATTTTTATATTAACTTTATTGAGTTTTATTATATAATTATAATCAAATAAGAAATGATAATTAATACTCTTTATTTTCTATAACCTTTATATTATTATTAATTTAAGGGGGAGGGGGAATTTTATAGATAATTAATACTTTTCTGAATTGTAATATAGTAGTAGGTTATAAATATGATTTAGAATTATAATAATAAGGTAATGATTGGAATAATGATTAAGATAATGATTGAGATTAACAATAAAATGATACTAATAATAATAAACTAGCTAAAGTTGAAGACCGTTTTCTTTTATTTTGATCTTTATTTCATTAAGTTTTATTAGGTTGTCTTAATAGATTAGACTTTATATTAAAAAGATATTATAAATCCATATACTTTTCTATAACTCTTCTTTAACTTTTTTATTCCTCTTGAATTTCTTAATCAAAAAGCTTATTCATCATAATAATATAATTAAGCTCTTCAATAATTAAATCTTCTTTATTTACCTTATATTTTAAATAATAGTAGTAGTAGTAGTAGTAAATTCATAATCGATTTGGTTTATATAGCTATGCTAAGATAATACAATACGCCTATATATGATTCTAATTGAATAAGGTAGATGGAAAAAAGAAATAAAAACCTACATCCCTCTGAACTTCCCTATCAAAACTCACAGGCAATCTCCCGAGCAATTCTTTTAAGTTTTTCGAATTGTTTATATTATAAATTCATTATGTCTAAAAACCTTCCTCCTATTAGATCCCTTAATATATTTATAAAAACTCTATACTTTTTATTCTATTATAATAATCCTTTTTTTTTATTCAATTTCTTTCAAAATATTATAAAAGCTATAATTAGTTATAATATAATATCCCTTTTGGAAAGTTGTTTTTGCCCTCTAATACTTCAAGTCCTTTAGGAATCCTATTATAACCCCTAATCCATTACTTATAAGCCTTATATTCATCTTCTCCCATAATACATCGATAATATATAATTTCTTTTTAAAGCTTAATATCTTTTATTTCCTTTTCTCCCACCAAATTATTCTATCAATATAAAACATAATATATTAGGGTCTACCGGATTACCCTATTAATATAAGGGATAAGACTATATTATAAAGCTAAATAATTGAATAAAATTGAAATAGTAAATATAATAATGTTAGGATATTATTGTTTTAATAATATATACTCTACATTAAAAAGTTATTATTTCTTCAATTGTAATTAATAATATATTATCTATTATGTGAGATAATATTGAAATCGATATTTTGTAATAATATTATATATTGATATAAAGTGTTATATATTTGAATTGGTATATTATGAATGTTTTTCGGAAATTTTAGTTTTTCTTTTTATTATATAGGGTAGTTATAGATATATTGGTAGAATATCAAATACTATATTGATATATTTCTTGTAAAATATTTCTTAAAAAAAGCAGAACTTTTTGAAAAGTTTCCATTTTTCATTTTTCTATGCCCAAAAATCTTCTTCTTTATAATTGAAATCCCCCTATAAGATCTCCGAGTATTGAAAAGTCTAAATTATTATAAAAATTTATAATTTAACCTTTTCCATTAATTATATTCAATATGGTAAGTTTATTATTGATAATATCAATATTGATGGTTTTGATATAAATATACTAAACCTTTCTCCTCAACACTAATAATAATACCTTTTTAATCCGGGTAAATATTAATTTGATGACTTTGGAAGAAAGTAGAGAATGATATTCTAATTTAAATGCAATAAAGATTAATAAGTTTTTTTAGGAAAATCTTTCCTTAATTTTTTTATGTTTTTTTCTAAATAATATAAAAGTAATATTAAATCATAAATAGTATTATAATTTAAATATCCTTGCTAAAAGCTATATATATTTTTATTAAAATTGAATATTCTTTTAATAAAGGTTTTAATAAGAGGAATGTAAAGAATATCTCTTATTATTTATATAAAATTAGAGAATAGATCTTTATTTCTCTTTTAATAAGATAAAGAGATTTTATAAAAAAGATCTAAAAAGATTCTATTAGTAAATAAAAATCGATTAATATAAAGATTAGTATAATTAGTATATATCTATAAAAAGATAATAATTTACTTTTAAATCAATTTATCGATTTTTTAAGAATAAGAAGCCGAAAAATATAATAAATTTATTATTATTATTAAGATGGTTAATACTTTATATTTTTTATTAAAAAAATTAATAAAATATTACTTATATTCTATTCTCTAATTAATGATATCAAATTGGATTCAAAAGTATTTTTTTTGAAATAAAAATAGTTTGAATGTAGAGTTTAATATTGTAATAAATATTAAAATACTATTTTGTTCTTTAAAGATTTGTTTATAATATTTTGTTAGCTTTTTGATTACAATTTAAATATTAGTTTGAAGTAATTAAATCTAATTATAACTTAAAGCTTGTAAATATTGATTACGTTCTTCAAGTCTTTTAAAGAGTTCTTTATAGATTCGAAATATATATATAATAATAAAATTCTTAATCTCATTAATATTATTAATGAAATAGTGAAATAATAAAGTAATATTCATAATTGAGGTGAATCACATAGTATTATAAGAAGAGTTGAATTGTATTTGTTATCCCTATTGCCTACTACCCAAAGGATAATATATATAGGGATTTTAAGTATTTATAGGGTTCTTATTAGGCTCGAAAAGGTTTGGTTTTTTATTATATTATATAATATATTATATAAATGTAATCTTTAATCTTGATTAAGATTCTCCTGAAATTCTATATTCTTTATATATTCTTTACTTTTATAAGCTTCTATATGTTAAAGTATTGATATAAGGCTTAAAGTTATTGTTCTTATTTAATACTTGTAATTCTATTTTGTTAATTTCCTTATAGTGTAAAGCATAAGTTGTATTACAGTTTAATATAATTATTCATTATTATCAAGAAAAGCTTGTTATTTATTATACTATACTATAAAGCTATATATAAATATGGCACTTTTTGTTTACTTGTATTTAATATAGCTCCATTTATTATATACATTATCTTCAATTTCTTTTTTCTTTTTGAATTTCATTGTTTTTTTGTATAACTATTAATTATAAGTACTAAAATATGGTTATTTTTAATATACTTGAGTTTTTAATTTTTACACAGTTATCTATAATCTTTATTATTATAAAATTGAAAAGTATTTATAATACTAGTATAATAAACAATATTATAAATTAATTAATTTACAAATGTTTTTAGAGGTATATAATAATCAACTTTTCTTTTTCTTTTTTTATATTAATATTTAATTATTTTGATATCAATATTGTTCTTTTTTAATTTATCTTTTTCAATGATTATATCTTACAAGTCATTTTCTTCAATCAATGTAATAATATAGCTTCTTCCCGGTAGTCTTCAATTATTTTAATTAATACTAATTCCTTACCTTATAGAAATCGAAAAGAATACAATTTCTCTCAATTTCTATTTTGTTTCTTTTTATTTTATAATATATACCAAAATTTCCTAATGATAATCTCCTTATAATAAGTAATACTAGATTGTTTACAATTGGTTTTGGATAGTCTCCACCTCATCAATCTTAATACATTTCCTTATTTCTTTCTAGTTAATATAAAAATAATAAATATAAAAAAGAAGCTGAGTATTATAATAATAATAATAATATTAATAATGATATACCTAAAAAAAAGGGAAATTCCCATTTAATATAAGGATGATATCCCTACTTTTAACGATTTTATTCCTTTTAATAACAAATTTAACAAAAAAACATACTTGCCTAATTTCAATCAATTTTTCAAAAGGATAATTAATTTTATTGATTAAAGCTGTAAATCTTTAATTATTATCGAAAATTCTGGTTCAAATTATATTAAAAAGAAAAGATATTTTTTCAAAAAGAAGAGATATACTATTAAGCTTTGATAAGCAATCTATATTACTTTTGTCTTAATTACTTTCTGAATTAATTTTAACTTTGATATTATAAATTCTTCAATTTGCTTTTTTGCTTTAAACATTTTATATTAAACAAATCTTCGAATTACCTTAATCATAATGATTTTATTATTTATTAAAGCTATTAGATTTATAAAACAACTTGTTTAAAAAATTCATATAAGTATTTTGAAAAAAGGTTTATTAAGATTAAGAATAATATTAATGTTAGCCGGACGAATTCCATTGTTTATTAGAATATGATTATTTCAATAAAAGTATTATTCTTTTTTTGTGTAATTATAGAAAATATAAGGAAAATATATACCTAGATAGTTATTTATATAAATAAATTAAAATTTATTTTAAGGTTTAAAAATACAATTGATTCTTTTTATAAAGACTTGATCAATATATTGCCCATCAAATTATCTAACTTATTAATAATTGTTAAGAGATCTTTCGTTTTCTGGAAAGTCTTTATCTTTTAGATTTGAAATAATAATTAGAACCCTTTTCAAAATAATAACAACCCTACTCCCACTAATCTGTTTTCTCAACCTATTCCTTTTTTCTAAAAAATATACCTTCCCATCCTTATTCAAATAAATATTATTTCTAAATCTTTTTCGATTTTGTTTAAGTTATTTTGGGTTTAAATCAAAAATGTTCCCTTTCAAACATTTTTTAATACATTTTTCTTTTATATTCTTTTTATTTAAATAATTTATTTCATATTCATTTATTTTATTATTATCATTAATTTTCATAATATTTTCTTCATTTACTTCTTATCTATTATATATTTTTATACTATCAATCCTTAAATAATATTAATATATAATTCTATAATAATAAATGATTTCAATAATAAGCTTAATAAGCTTTGAATAAATATTTCCGGATTTGATTGGTATTTTTTAAATCTATAATTTTAAATAAATGAAATATTAGTTTATTTATAATAATGAATTATATTTATAAATAAAGGAAAATATAAGTATAACTAAAAGATATAATTATAAAAAAATATAATATAATTAATATCAATAAACTTACTTAACATTTATAATTTTATCGATTTTTTGTAAAATTATATTAATTGGATTTGATATATATTAATTAATTTTTTTAATATATTTATAAAAATCTTAATAATTTAATAATAATCAAAAATACTTAAACTTCTATTGAGTTAATATTTTTGTTAAACTATTAATTAGCATTTTATTTATTAATATATGAATAATAATAAAGCTTCCTTTTTTGTATTCCTATTATAGCTATATATTTTGAATATTGATATAATATAGTTTTATTCAGATTCTATGATTCTCCTTTATTATTAAATAAATAATCTATTAATTGTTATAAAAGATTTAAATAAATACTACCTCAAGTTATATTTCTTTAAAATATCTTTTAAACATTATAATCTTTTTTATAATTCTTTCAATACTAAAAAGTTTTGTTTTCATTATTAATATAATTATAATGTTTTAATGAAAAGCTTTCTATATTATTAAACCTTTATATATTAAGATTATATACCCTTGAAATAACTATTTCATTTTTAAATTATTAGTAAATGAAAAATCAAATATTATAATATAACGTAACGTATGGGGAACTCGGACATATGGGGAACTCGGACACTTTTTCAATTATTCTACACGCGATCTTGTTCTACGAGCCACACAATCCTCCAATTCCAATTCCGAATCACTTGAACTATTCTCTAGCTCTTCTTCTTCAATCTCTTCTTCTGATTCTTCAATTGGGCGTTTGCGTGGCCGTCCTCGTGGCTTTTTCTCCTTCGGTTTTTCCTCCGCCTCACGTACCATTTTCAATACTTCCTTAGTACTAAAGACAAATTGACCTTGTAATTTGACTCTTTTGCCTTTAGTTCTTTTCTTTCGAGTCTCAATTACCTCCTGAGCATCAGAGAGCTGTTTCCGAAGTAGGGCTATCTCAGCATTTTGAGATTCTACAAGCCTAGTCATTCTCTTGGCATATCGACGAGTTGGCGATGCAGGAGAACCACTGCTTGCTAGAGCTGTATTAAAGATCTGATTTGCTTGCCTTAGTTCTGTTCCATCTGGAGGAGAACTCCTGAGTATAGACAAGTCTAGGTCTTGATTGGGGGTTCTCATTTGTGGAGTAGAAGGTTGCTGGGAGGAGTTAAATGGTAATGAATCGAGTACTTTTCGTGGGGCAAAAGGTACTAAACCAGCTCCTCTCCAGCCAGCTTTAATATTAGAAGAATTCAATGCTTTTTTTCTAATATTTTGAAAGAGTTCTACCCATTCAGCTCTTTGGATTCGCTTTACACCAGCTCGAGAATATCGATCGACCTCTAAAGCATGATATCGTTTCATTGGCCCATACACCGCAATAGCAAGTGGCTGAAGCAAGTGAGAGCAATGAGGAGGTAATATAAGTAAATCAATATCATTATCTATACAGAAAGCAATAAAGCTACCTGTAATATGGCTTGAATGGCCATCCATGATCAAAAGTCGAGGTCGGTCACCTGACACTTTCTTGGATTCTGGTTCGAAAACCCTTTTTAACCATTCTAATCCATGGCTATTTGAGGTCCATCCATTTGTACTAGTAGAGAACTGCCAGCTTTGAGGTGTGTCCTTTGGAATCCATGCAGAATTCGTATTCTGAGCCTTGAAAATGACCATAGGTGATAGAGCATTTCCAGCTGCATTGACACATTCAAATGCAGTTATCCATTCTTGCTTGCCAGCTGTAACTTTCCAATTCGATTTCTGAGTAGAATCGACTATAATGCGCGTACTTTGAGTACTTCCAACTCCAAATCCGGTTTCATCCATATTATACATATCATCTAATTCATACTTTCGCTCAATGAGACGCGTGCGAAACGCGTCAAACCAAGCCTGAATATTCTCCGGAGTTGCTTCTTTAGCCCGATTAGACTCTAATTGACGTGAATAGCATGTTTTAAGTTCTGGATGTCGTTTTTGGAATCTATAGATCCATTCGTGGCCTATAGGTGGAATTTCTGTCGAGGTAGGATTTCGAGATGACGCGACCCGAACGCGTCGAAGACGAATTTCGTCGGCCATTTCCTTCACCAACATAGGTGTAGCAGGGAATCCAGTGATGGTAAGTCGTGAAATCCATCGTACAAGAGTATTTTCTTCTGCGTTTGAAAGAATTTGAGCCATTTCGTGGGTTTGGGAACGTGTTTTCTTCCCAGCCAGCCTATCAGCTAGGGTAGACTTAGGGACTTCAAAATGCTCTGCAGCCTTTCTAATTGATTTAAATTCTTTCAATTGAAGTGAAATTATAGCCTTTTGAAGCTTCTCTTCAATTTGAGCAGATGTAGAAGGTGATTGGGTATGCATAATAAAAGTTATTGCGGTTTCAAGTTGGTGATGGGCTAAAAGTGTCCGAGTTCCCCATATGTCCGAGTTCCCCATACGTTACGTTATAAGAAAACATAAATTTTGCAGGGATTATATCACAAAACATCACAATGTGCGGTAAGTAGGTTCCAGAATTCTTATCAGTAAACTTGAAACTTGTCGAAGGACTCACATATCAATCTAATTATGATTCTGGTCTCATTCAAAATCTTCTTTTGGGATGAGTTACTCATCTCTGTCTGCTCGCGGAGAATGCTTTCGAGATTCTGTATTAGCAGTGTGACTAAAAGAGCTGGATAGAAAGCTCGAATAAGGCGTCTTACCATGTTTGAAAGGTCGTTTGAGGAGGTAGATTTTGTAGAAACGAAAGAAGGCAGACGCTCGTTTGAATTCTTCAAAATCGTTGTTAGTTGGAAGTATGTAGGGTCTGGTCCGTCTGTTCATGAGATGTTGAAGATATTAAAGAATAGTGGAGAAAGTCCTCATCTCTGGTGTTATAGCTGGGAGAAAGGATGAGGGAGGAGTGTATATTCTAAGAAGCTGAAATAGAGGAGAAGACTGACTACTAGAGTTGATTCACTACTTATTCATAGCTTTTGTGCTCAGACTTTTTTTCGATCACGAGATTTGTTGAAAAAGGTTGAAAATTCGTTTCCAAGTGGCTAGGGTAGTAGTGAATTCAAGATTGTGAATCTAGACAGACATCCAACATTCGTGAGCAGCTGGAGATGAAGGCTGCACTTTGTCTTCGAGTTGATCCACAGTTTCATTGCCATGAAATGAGTAGAGGTAGACAAATAGGAAGTGAGCTGGTAGAAAGGAGTATGATAGATTGTATGCTGGAACTTTCTTCAACTTCTGCTTTGTTGTCAGAAATCAGTAGGAAGCTGTATTATCTGGTTCGAAAGTCTGCTCTAAATGTGATTATTATTGAAAGCCTAAGAACACTTCTTTGGTCTAAAAAGATCAACTACTCATCTGGATGTTCTTGGAATGTTCTTGTCTAAATTTTGTCTTCATAGGTAATGTAATTTCCGATCACTTTGAACCAACTGTTGGTATTCAAACCCCATCTACCAATTGGTCAGCCACAACAATAACATATGAGAAAGCTCTCCGAAGTGAATAATTGTTACCACAACTACAAGAGATTGTTGTTACACCTAGCATCTTCACTTCTTTCACCTGGTCAACATCCTCGACCTTTAAAGATGTCCAAATAAAATCTCCACACCACATTTCTACACCACAACCCCAGATTGAAGAGATGTCTCGAAGTATTTTGATCCTTGCTTTCATTGTCGCCATTTGTTTTGCAAACAACGTCACTTCCAAAAAGATTGCGCTTACTGGCTTCAAGCATAAGAGTCCTTCTCCAACCAAAACCTCCATTTCGTCAAGCCTCAAAGTCTCCACGAGAGCACCTGCGCCAACTACCCCTCCACCAAAACCGCATTTTCCGACATTTCAAGTCGTCAAACGAGAAACAGTGGTCGAATCATGCGGCAACTATCAAATTCCGAATTTTGATCTCGAATTATTCATCGGAGATACTTGTCTGGTTGACGAAAATGGATTGATGTTCGGAACTTGCTATACTGGTATTTCAGATCCGAGGAGTTGTGGTTGGCCAGGGGTCTGCGTCGACGAACATGCCTGTACAAGTAGTTGTGGAAGAACATCAGTTCCAAACATAAGTGCTACAACTTGGTATGTGAGCTTTTCATAGGTTTATTATTTCCAAATTGCAAAATCCACAACCGAAATTGAAAAGTTCGAAGGGCAAATAGAAAGAGAAATATTTCAAGAGTTGGAATGGGCTCTAGAACGGATTATACTGACACTCTGATCTAATAGTGGTGGGAATGACGATGGAAATGATTATTGCGCCATGTGGTATCTCGTATCGGATACATATGTCTATACATCCATCACATGTAGTGATAAACAGAGCTGGAAAACTTGGGAAGCCACTTTCGTTACGCCAATTTCTGTAGATCTCGCTACTTATTTTTCTACCACTACAGCAAGGTCAGAAACCTCAGAAACGTCAGCAACGCCAACGCCTACAGTGTCATCAAAAATTTCAAGCATACTGACCATCTCAATTGGAAGCCCAACCGACGAAGGTAACAGCACTGTCGATACATATTCTCCAGATAGTATTCACTCCTTGGGCGCCATCATTGGCGGAATTTTTGGCGGAATTGGTGTTGTCTCAATTTTGGGGGTTCTTGTCTGGCTCTTTCATCGTCGCAGAGAGTCAAATAAAAGAGCCAGCAGAGCACTTGCATACGATCCTGGACATTCTTCCTCTGAAGATCATGACTTGCCCAATGCAATGAGTGCTATTCAAGCGGAATCTGTTCATCACTCTGTCAGGTCGTCGAAGCCCCCCGGAAGTCCCAGCCAAGGATACGTTCCGACGGGATATACAGATAGTCCACTTGGTAGTCCGAACATTGATAATGGCAGTATACATACTGGTGGAATATTGACACCAAGCGCTATGAGTCCAAGCATGAGCCCAAGTTTCATGGCACTGGGTGACGCACAAAGTATGCATAGTGCCTATGCTGATCAGCCTTTGTATGAAATGCCTGCCGATCCCATCAGACCTAGAGAGTTACCAGCATGAAATTCAAGCGTTGTTTGACTGTGCATCGTCTACGGAGTTTGGGACCATTTCAATGGGGGATTTTTGAAGGGTGCACTGTACGTATGGAGTTTTTCGGAAGTTGGAGCTTGTCAATGGGTCGAGCCTTTCGAAGAATCATATTTGGAGTTTTCTAGGACTGCTTATTTCATGGTTGGAGGGAAATGGACATACAGTTTCGTTTCGACATAGTTTCGAAGATAGGGGATAATAGATTCGTAAGGTAGTTCTCGGAATTTAATCAGGATTATTCAGAGTCTTCTCCATGGAGTTGTCTCTTTGGGTAATCCTATGATACAGATTTCAGATTTCCTAGTTAATTAGATGATACAAAACGATGAATAATTAGGGTTTATAAACTCAAAGCATAATAACTTCATGTACAATTCCAAGCTCACTTGTTTCGAGAGTAAAGAGATGAGCATATATGTGATTGAGGTGGATAGCATGCCACTGACTGTGAAATCTTAGAAAGGCATTGAGCTCGCTCTCGAGCCGCTGTAATGAAGAAGATGCGTGCATATGTTCGAGACATCACAATCTTCTCCATCCACTTCACCGATCCTACGTTCCCATAATTATCTAACCCCTTTCTGCCCTACCTACACGTGATGATAGCAAGACCTACCCCGCTTTTAGTCAGTCTTCAAGTTCTTATCTTTTCAATCTTACATTAACTTTACAAAGTACAACTTCATATTTCGTGTACTTGCTCTATTGCCACATGTGTAACCATCAATTTTCAATCTTTTATCAAATTCTAGACCGCCCTTCCCTCTTCCACTTTGTCCTGTTAAAAACTTTGAATCGTACCAATTGAAAGGTTTGCAGGAGCTAAAACCGTTGACATGTACACTATTCCTACCCGAATCCACTGATTTGCGGAGTGTCAGGCTTGTGATAGCCTTGTGTTTTTCTAGTCATTTCCCAGTGTGTTGAAAAAGTCCAACCGAACTCAAAGGGAACCCAAAACCAACTAGACGGGTCCGAACGGGTAATAATCAGACCACTTAATGCAAGCTTCCTTTTATGGTTCAGTTCAAGATTAAAAAATGTGGAATGGGGGACTTTCGCCAAGAAGGGGCACTCATCGAGGTTACATTTGATCAAAGTGATTTGTACAACAAGAACGATAGGAACGACTGAACTGCAACATCACACAGATACAAGAAAGGGTTGATTACTCTTTCGTCACCCATATAGACAATAGGCTAAACAGAACAAAGAATCTTGGATCTAAATACCTAGTATCCAACCTTTGCTGCAATCCAGTATATCGACGATATTCTTCCAGCGAGACCTTGCACAGATACAAACGGGTTTGATGTACTGGTGTGAAGAGTACTGGACGGTCTCCCAACTTCAAGGTATCAGAGCATGATAGGAGCACCGACACCGAACCCCGTCATCGTCATATGTTCCCAGATTTGCAAACGATAGGCAGTAATTTTGGTTCATACGACACCGACATTTACGCCTCCTCACAATCTCATATTGTGACTAATTTGATATCGAGACAGTGATTCCAACAGCGCCACCACTGAATGAGGCACGAGACCATTCAGAAACTACAATTCGTTAGGTACTGAGAATTAATTCGCGAACAAAGAAACTCTTCACTGTGCCTTTCAACCCACCTTCGACTATTGATATCCTCACATTCAAATCAAGATCCAAAAGCAACAACACCCCAAGTATCCACTCAGTTTGTTCGACAGTTGATACCAAATCGTCCTCGGACCTTGGGCCTCTGACTTTGATCATTTACAGGGTCATAGTCGAAACTTTGCAACCTGCGCCAAAGCCGCCAATACTGATTCGTCCTCCCAGCTTTGCAGTAGTTTGTTCGAACAATTCAGCTATAAATATACCTTCATATGCCCGCCTGGTCGAGGGTTTACGCCTGCGAAAGATGTTTCTGCAGAAGCTTCGATCTTTTTCCTTTCCATCAAACTCCAAGACTCCCCTGGAGAACGATAAAAAGCATCACCAATGTCGCAAATCACTTAGAACTCCTAATACTGAACACAAAAACCCTTTGTCACCATCCACAACCAATTCTACGAATGGTTCCCATAGTTCTCCGCGGAAAACAAGCATAGGTGCAGAAGTCAAAGAGACATCCAAAATAAACAATGGGATGGATGATAATATAGAAGGACGAGAGTTCAGGGAGTATTTGGAAAAGTGTAGAAAGGCAGAAGAAGCAGAAGAAAGAAAGAGGAAGAAGATGGCCGAAAAAAGGAAGGAGGTCAATTTGAGCCCGTGGGCTAGGAGGATGTGAAGTGGCAAATAGGAGAAAGATTTGTCGACTCACCTTCTCGCTCTGTTTATGATGTGGAGGAAAAGAAAGCCGGCCTATTCGGAATCCTTGATTCACGAAGACACGATAAGACACACAAATAGATTGAGGAAACGACGACAAAACACACACATGCGCAACTTCTCAGAAATCCCTCGGGAGATTTTCGATGAGTACATGATACAATGTGGAAGGAGAACGCAAACCCTTCCTGCCACTCTACTCCCAAATTCTAGCTTTGGCCGTTGCATGAATCATACAAGGACAACTCGGCGAACAGATACGTCTCATACGAAATCAAGAAAGACGAAAGATTTCTACGAACCTCGAATCCACTCAAAAACTCATACTATCCCCATCCAAGTATGAAATTTGAGCTTGAAGCTCTATCCCTTAATTTACCTCCATGCGCAACGAACGACCCATACTATGACGCTATTTAACGACCGCACGATATTCAAATTCCTCTTTCCTTTGCCAGCGCCGTTTTCACCTCAGTCGATACCCTCAAACCATTTCCATAGCTTGATTTCCGTCATTCCCCGCTCTGTTGCGATCTAGGATCTACATTTTCGCATCGAGTCTTTCGATATTCTGAATCAAGAATATCTTTTTGTAATTTCTAGTAAATGAATTTTTTTGGCCAATATTGTACCAAACCAAAACTAATTTTTCCATTTTTTATTATATACAACTTCCATCATTTTTCGTACATCAGCTAAACTTATATGTATTTGCCATATTCTGCACCCCAGAATATGTCGAATATTTTGTGCATATTGCGTGCTCCTTCAGGCCATTCATTCCGTACTTAATTATGCTGCTTTGCATGAGTATATCTCGCTGAATAGGTATACTTATATATTTGATAGGCTATGATATAAAACAGTCAACGCCCGCAGCTTCTGCGGGATATATATGTCTATCATGGAATTTATATCTGGAAATCTGCGATGTTCACCCAGGTTCTACCTGACTGCTATTAATATACAGCATATTTGCACACCAGTGCAAAAATGAGCGATCGATTACCAACAGCTACCATTTTTGTTCCTCCTATTTGGATACCTAGGTATATCAACATACTATATCTATCCAGTCCCATGAAATATCATGCATCGAAAAGCCAACCTTCATTCCAAGCATGTTGTTTTTGTTTTTTTATTTTTGGCTGATTTACTGCAGTATTGATATTATTGTTCATGAGAATATTTATGTGAACCCACAGGATAGGTGTGAATTACAACCGACCTTTTAACTTTAGCAGGGCTCAGGAGTTCAGGACTCACGATTCTTATCTACAGCTTTCTTGGTATTTTGAAACGGTAGCTCAGCTAACACGACATAGCAGATGAGGATACGATCGAATAGAAAACCATGGCATGGTGAAATGATACCTAGGAAAGACTTGTACATTAGAATCCCAAAACGATATACCTGTCTAGTTTGTTATTTCAGAGATTGTATGGGTTGAGAATAGATATTCTAGTTCTACTATTTCGACTCCTAATTATCGGGATCACCGATCGTTTCCTTTTGATAAGCCATGAAATGAAAATGAATATGAATATGAAAATGAATCTCTCCAATCTACATGACTCGAAAATCACATCCTTATCCTTCCCTTATCTTATCACCCCTCCACTCCCCTCCACTCCCCTCCAAGAGAATCCCCACCATCCATTCATTCCCCGAACTTCCTTCTCTAGCCTCCACTTCGATCCCACTTTTCCGCTTCTACCCCGAAAAATCACGACCGGGTCAATTCCGGCATATATCATCACTGATTCACCTCACATCTCTCTCCCTAGATCCTAGATCGTCACCCACTCATCCCCAGGTTTCGTCCGGCATACTCGATTCAGTTAGCTTCCAGACGTTTATAGGAAAGCCGAGAAGGGTTTGGCAGATCAGGAACTGCGTGCAGACATCAAGCGTTGGATCTGGAGTGATGTTTTGGGGTTTTCTGGTCGAGTGTGAAGATGACGGCTCGCGGGTAAGAGGGGGGGAATTCCTCGTAAAGAAGGGTTTACAGATGTAATATACTATCATAGACTGTATGAGCTAAGAGTAGAAAATGGAATGATGAGATGGGAATTGGATGGATCTAGTGATTTGATCATTAGGTTTAAGTTTAATAAACTAAACTGTGGAATGCTGGAAATGAATATCCAATAGCAAGAGGAGTAATCAAAATCTATATCGGAAACACACGCGTGTATTCTGAATTCCTGACTAGCAACTCGTTCTCCATATCAAGAATGTCCGCTCTATCCTATCTGTATTCTCCACGTGAAACTTGGTATATTGTATATTGTATATATATTCGTTCACTTTGAAGTTTGATGATCGGTAGTAGATAAATAGATAATTAGTCGCATCTCTCGTCTCTCTTCTTTCGTCTTACATCTTCATTTATATTCTCCTTTTGTATTCTCTGATTCTATCTTCGCTTCTAGATCCATATATACATACATATATACATACATTCATACATGCAATTTAAACACTACACATCACTACCACAGCTCAACTCCTGTTTCATCTAGATACCTACCTACCTACCTAATCATCTATCATCTATCAGATTTCAAATCTCAGATCTACAATCTCCACAACCAGATCCCCCACCAACACCATCACCGTCCTCCTCGAAATTTGAGATTTGAAATTCGCACACTTCTAAATTCTCAAACATCACCAAGCCGTCCATCCAACCTTCCACGTTCTACACACCCAATCCTTCGAGTCCTTCCATCATCTATCCACCCACACCATCATCATCACCCCGGAATCCCGTATCCCGCAACCCCCCAAATCCATCTATCCATCCGACACACATCACACATAAATGGTCAAACTTCACCTCATACCTAGGTACCAAGTCTGCGTGACACATTACACATTACATATTTCGCGCACTATCTCTCGTTGTCATTGCTATTACCATTAAACCGAAATTCCAGAAATTCCAGGGAAAGCATCAATCAATCAATCAATCAATCAGTCCATCATCTAAATGCGAGAATCTATCAACTCCATCTCCATCCCCATCTTTCATTCATTAAATACCTACCTACCCAGGAATTTAAGACCTCGTTTCAGATCTTCTTTTTCGCAACACATACTCGAGTACATATCCACATACATACATCATACTATTCCATCCCCATCCATCCTCTCATTCTCTACTCCAACAAGCAAGATTCTCTGTTCCACACGTTACTCACCATTACGTATTACATGCACCCATAGCAAGAAACCCATCAATTTCATTCAAATCTTGCTTAATGTCCTATCTTTCTCTATATGTAAACATCCAGAAGTTAAACCGATATCCCATCTCAAACATCATCATCGGTCCAAAAACAACCATATAAATCCAATCTCAATCTCAATATCCACATGGAAAAGCCCAAGTGACAAAGTCACGGTTTCCAACAACAACAACAACAACAACAACAACAGTAACAACAACGACTAAAACGCCAATTTAATTCTTCGACTCTCAAAAAAAAAGCCACCCAGACGCCTCGCTAAAGGATACATTTTCACACCCTATCATCAACTACATTGCGACTCACAGGTCAAGCCACACAGGACCCGAGTACAAAACATCCCTTTACAGACACAGGGCCTAGAAGTATCCCAAACCAAAATCAGCTACTTAACCTCACATCCTCAATCATACCCATTCATTCATACACAATGATTTCCAACATCAAGAGAAAGCTTGCTTCGTCCTCAGCTTCATTCTCATCGTCATGGCGAGAAAGAGAACAGAACACCTCATCGAGTAGTAACAAGCGACATCAATCTTCCTCTCGAACACCGCAATCCCAACGACAATACCAGCAATGCGATTCAGAGCAAAAATGTTATTGTCCCCGTCATCGCAACTCCTCTGCGACGAATTGGTCCATCACATGTACACTTCTCAATGAGGCAACTTCCTATCAACCTCCCAGACGCCAAGAAATAAACAGCCACTCACATCCAGATTCCTACGAAGCATTTATGCAAAATGCATTGGAAGAGGAGCAAAGACGGGAAAGACACAAGCGAGCTGTGCGCAAAGCAAACGATGCGTGGCAGCAAGGATTTCGAAGATCAGACGCTGCTGGGACGAGGATTTGGTTGCAAAGTTGTGGGTTAGCCAAGTAGGACTGTTTGTTTCAATGTCATTCATTAGCTTTGTTTCATACATATCATACCGATAACGATTTCCTTTGTTACCAGATGGATATGAGAGGGATAGGAAGAAATTTGTATGGGAGTTTGATGAAGATATACCCAGTATGGAAAGGATGTGGACATGAGAAAACAAATATAAATAGACCAAATGAAAGAAATTAGACTCACTCTCCCATTCCCAATCCTTCATGACACCCACCCAATGCAATTTACCTCTAACCGTCAGCTCCTGGTCCATCTCCTCCGTAATAAGACCCGCGGCTTGTCTTTGAGCCATGAGCTCCCCAAACGATCCCTGAGACGGCCCCGAAATGCTATGTCTATGTCTGTTTCCCACTGGTGAAGCTCTCCTACCCTGCCCCCTAATTCCCATTTCATTAAGATCCAACAGATCCGAAAATGAAATCTCATCGTTCCTAATCCCATTCTCCATTCCTCCCTCGAACCTTCTCATATTATCGCTGGGCCCGCCATGCATCCCAGACATTCCCATTCTCCCGCCATTCTTCCTCATCAATTCTTGCTCTTTCTTCCTAGCAACTTCGTCTCTTCTTCTCCACACTTCCTGCATAACTTCCCAACAGCGATCGATATTCCCAATCCACATTCTTCTTCCCATACTTGCCCATCTTTCGTCAACCCAGGCCCTATCTTCGGCATCCTTTGCTTCACAGCCCGCCGCTAAGAGTGGATATATCTGAACGATCACGAGGCGACTGCTAAGCGGTACTGTAGCTAGGAAAACTAGAACTTTCTTGGCAAATTCTGCACACGTTAAAGATGGAATTTCAGGAACGGCTTGATGTAAATGGAGAAGAGTGGCGTAACGATAGGCTTCGGCTGTTTGGAGTGCGTGTTGAATTTCAGAAGTTGGATCTTCAGGAGTTAAGAATGCGGTTGAAGGTTGCCACTGCTCAATTTCTTGCTTGAGTTCCATGGCTTGTGATACTATGGCTATAGAATTTGATTTCGACTTTTGCACTTTGCGACACAGATTTGCAGCGCGACCAATTAGAGGAAATAGTGTTGCCGCGCTGCCCATTAGTGGATCAATTTCGGACATTTGAGTGACGTTGGCAGGAGAAGAAGAAGAAGAAGCAGAAGAAAAAGAATTGGAGGAGAGATTATTAAGCGGCGAAAGAATGTTCTCAAAATCTGTAGAATCTTCATCATCAATCGATGTCAACCTAGCAATAACATCCATGTAAACCCAAGTGTTGCAAAGAAATTTTAATCTGGCCAGATCATCACCCACAAGACTCCTTTTATTGTGCTTTATGAGTGCTTGATTGACCAAGATTTTTGCACCTCTGAGATGTTCAATCCCAGTTGAGATATGCTGATCCCAAGACTCGGCAAATGCAAGGACAAGTGTTGTGGCGAGTGCAGTATCGGTGCGCATTTTTTCAATCCCTGTCGCGAGGGAACGAATACTACGACGCATATGTTCCATGCCGTCGACGCGAAGGGCAGGCTTCTCTTTGGATGTATGAAAGGCGGTCATGGATGCAATAGCATGATACAATGCGGGGGAATCCCGTGCCAGAGGCCAAACTAATGTTCTCCATGGATTCTCTGTAGGACCATCTTTGACAGATAAAATGCCACATGTCTGCTTATCAAATCTAAGCATTAGCATCTCTGGGCTACCGGCCGGAACATCCGGCTGTCGATATATTGGACTGAAACTCCTGGGAGATACACTGGGAGATCTTGATTGAGGTTGACAGGGACTCATTGCCAACCACATATCAGCATCAGATAAGGGAGGCTTTCGAATGATTTCCTCAATATCATCTTCCAGAGATGAATCATTCGTCATTTGAAATTGAGTCATATTAAGGCTTGTCATTGGCATACCCATCATTGCTGATGTCATAGGAATGGACGAAGCCATGGACATAGACCGCGGCCTTGTATTTGGATCCGATCCAGATTGTAATAGATCTGTTAATCTTGGTGACTGACCAGAGAAATTTGATCTTGTTGGTGTGACTAAACCGGTATCTTCAAAAATGCTACTTAGACTGCTTGTGACCGAATCCGGTTCAATCCTAGAGCGTTGAGAGTCATCCTGACTAAAATTAGGCGTGCTCATATCAAACATAGGAGAGAATCCCGAATGAAGCTCCGGAAGCGAAGTCGGGACATCAAAAGTAGACGGAGAAGGCACTGCGGCATTGAAAAACGAGTCTTGCATCTGCGTATCTTCCCCGCCGGGGGTAGAAGCCGTTCTATCAGAAGCTACTGGACTTGCAGCTGTGGAGTTATCTGGTGCTTTATCCAGTGCGATTGAACCTAGAGATATTAGAGCCAGTCTATAGAGCTTGTAGTCATTGTAGTACCTCTTTTCTTGGGGGCTGCTAGCGGTGGCGGTTTGTTTGTAAATGTAGCTTCCTCGAATGGCCTCCATTTGAAATCTTTCTTATATCCTCCACAGGAAACGCCTCTCTTATGACATTGCTGACAAGAAGGTTTTGTTTCATCGCATTTTAATCGTTTTGCTTTACAAGTTATGCAACCTAACAAGTTGTAAGGAGTTTCAATTAGCATGTGAAGCTTGATGCGGGGCACAAGAGCTCTTATCAATCACGAAGATAAGAGATGTGAAAATGAAGGTATCCAAAGCTTACCATTCCGACTTTTTGATTGCTTAGGTTTGTTGATACTATGTTCTTTCTTTGAGGATTGAGCAGCGGATGGCTTGGAAGTAGATTGCTTTCGTTTTTTAGATGGTGGAGGTGGTTCTGGTGCTGGCTTGAGAACAGGGGAGGAAAGAAATGCCGATGGAGAAGGTATTGTTATCGTCTCCATCTCAAAGAATTCTTAGGAGGATACATCGGTGTATATGAAAGTGATCTTGGAATATTGATTCACAATTTCCCCAGGAGATCAAGTTGGAGTCTGGAATCAAGCTTGCTGCAACCACAACTGATCTTGCTGCTGATGATGATGATCTTCTTGATGTGTTGTTCAAAAATATGATAGGAGATACATTCCATGGTTGATTCGGAAGTCTAGGACTCCTTCAAAAGGGTGGAGGAGAATCCGAGATTCGAATTCATAGATTAATTTGTTATTTTGATTGGTGAGTTAGATGTGTCAGTTTGTGGAGAAGCCGAGCGAAGTCGCCCGAGAGGATCAAGTAGCGTATCACTACAGGGGTCAATAGCAGATGATATGATAGCGAGTGATACCTAACTAAGATGTAACCATCGGACGTGAATTGCCGTTGATGATTGGAGAAGAAGTTTAGGACATGGTGAAAAAAAGAAACACTTCGAGAGGAGTTGACATGATTGCTTCTTGATTAATAATAAGCTTCATCTACTCGCACTCATACATGGTACATACTTCGAGGTTCGTACAGAGCTTTGATAGAGGGAAACCGTAAATCCCATATGCTTTTGAAAACCGGTTCAAGGCACTCTTTCAAGGTTTACAATTCTATCCAATTCGTATCGATATGGATGGATTCATCATTCTCATAGTATCTACCGTCCAATCTCTTCTTTTCTGTTACATAACCTCCGCTTTCATTTTGAAAAAGAAGTGTGTAGGGCTAGACGGGGATCTGTATTGTAGTGTCATGTCATGCTGATAAGTCTGATAGGTTGATGCAGCGGGCGGTTTCCGAGGTTCGAATAGATAAGTTGATAACGGTGGGAGAGGAGTTCGTGTGATCGCAGCTGGTGGGAAATCTGGATTCTGGAACGTTTATCTATAGAACGGATTGATTTCATTCGGAACTTCCCAAGTGGACATATATGCATGATAGAAAATTGTAAGACGTGAAAGCAAATGGTCGAAAAGATGAGGACGTTGCGAAGCATTGAACCTACTCAAGAAAATATAGCGAAGAGAAACGATACTTATGATGGACAGGTATATTCAACAGCAGATGCCCAAAGATGAGTTGTGGTAACACGATACATGACGCCTGACTGTAACGTAAAAAGCTGAGATTACAAATGATGGTGATAACCTGGAGTAAGAAACGTTGAGAGTCTGGCAAAGTTGCATTGTGCCGCTGCAGCGCAATGCGTTCTCATGCATCGAAGGCATTTATGTTCCCGAAATCCTAGGAACTCTCAGTTGGTCCAAATAATGCAGGCTTCTGGTGCCAATACACATCTTGTGACCCAACGCGTGATTTGGTTCGACGGTACTTCTGTATTGTGCTGTGGTCAAGTCCATACTGAGTGGAGATTATGCATGCAAGAAGTGAATATTCTTCCGCTGCCAGATCATCCTTTTTGTGAGCTGAAATGTCATTTTTGTACTCCCTTGGGTACGACAGCTTAGTAGAGCGCGCCTGAAGTCTTGCCCAGGTGAAAGGAATTGTGGCTGTTCAATTTCATCGAGGGAAAGGCTGCTGGCTGGATCTGCAGGTTAATAGGATCTGATTCTGACAAGATCATTCAACAGGTACGCTGTTTGCCGAATGGTTGTCGGTACCGAGTATGATGTTGGTTCAAACGCAAGCTTAAATAGTTGCCATAAACGTGGCGTGTTGTTTTTAGAAATAGGCGGCTCCTACGACAACATCATGCTAACAAAAGCTGAAGTTCGAATTTCAATTTGGTGCATCATTCAATTTGTCGTGATTTGGGCTGTTGTCGTTCTTAAGATGGTATTTCGAGATTGCTTTTCGGAACGCCGCAACACCGTTGAGCTGTTGCTTCACTATACGCACTTGTGGAGATCGTGACGTTAATGTATCCGATAGAATTTAATTAATTTGGAAGCTGATGATTCCCTGCCTTGTTTGCGATGATTGAGATTTGCCAGAGAACCAAAATTAATTCTGGCTCAAGAAATTCTCCCGATGATCTAGCTTTTCGTCTCATGTCGCAAAATGGTCGATTCAGCAAGTTAAGGATAACCAAGCTAGATAACTGCACTAGTGTTTTATGGTACAATTTTAACATACAAGAAACCAGGGAGGTAGATGGAAAAATTGTCTCTAGATGAAATTTCATAATTCAATACGGCGCGGCGAGAATTGTTGAGAGGGCTATTGTTTACATTCGGGCTCTACTGTGTAGGTGTTGATTTTCGCTTAGTTTCATGCAGATTAGGACGAGGATGAAGGGGTTCATAGTTCAATTTTCAACAAATTTGGTTGTCGGCTTACATTAACATGCTCTCGATTGCGTATTCAAATGTTCTTTCTAGCCTTAGTGATTCAGATTCATGAATATCATTTGACAGCCGAAGGAAGACCACGGTTGATCTATCGTGTGTATCATATATAGTTCCATGGAACGACATTTGACAGCCAGCCACGGTCGATCTATCGTGTATATCATTCATAGTTCCATGGAACCACATTTGGCTCGGAAAATGCCCCAAATTTTGCATAATCTCAAATATGGCCTGGCTCAAGTACTATGATACCAACTACGGAGTCGATCTCCGTACTATTGAAGAACGTCAGATCTGGCGATGATATGCGTATCAAGATAGATGGAGTTTCGCCTTCAAACAGATTCTTGATGAGACTCGATTTGTGTCTCATCTCGTGTTCTACACGGTGAGTATTGGAAATTAGTTAGGGGAGGGATGGCTTGTTCTTCTTTACCGATCATGAATTAGAGACGATAAGAGTAGAAACAACCGTATGCGCGCGACAGAATAAAAAGATATTAGGAATATCATATCTCTAGGCAGTCAATAAGTAACAGTAGGTAGGTAGGTATATTTAACAAACAAGATAGGTGCTCCGCCACAAGGATCTCATCGTGGTCAGGGAATCTGTAAATAGCAAATTAGTGGATCTGATCACAATTTTAATGAGCGTCTTCAAGCTTTTGAAAGTGGAGTGAATTTAACTTCCACTTGTGCACGCACATACGATTAAAATTTCATGATGAAGTTGTGCACTCCAGCTCCACTTGATAAATTTTGACGCGCCATGGAGGATGATTAGAGCCTCAGCCACTACAAGCGGGGCCAACCTCTTTGATTATCTTTGAATTCTTGAATGAAAGTTAAACATTATTATTGAAGAAGGAAAATGCCACCAAAACTTATGCCGCCCGCTAATGCAAATGCATCAGCCAAGGCGATCTTTTCTATCCGTTTGGAGATTGGAAGATTCCAATTGGATCTATCTATCTCCACATTACCATACTGTAACCTGTCGTGGCCTTCGAATCCTTGAGAGCAACGACCAAGTATTTGCCGCTCTTAAGGACGAGGCTTTGATGTTTGAGAGTGTTGGTGTGAGGGTGGAGGTGAAGGGCGACGGTCAAGGACGACGGTCAAGGACGAAGGCAAGGGGCGACGGTGAAGGGAGACGGTAGGATGGTGAGAAAGCAAATGAGAGTCGTGGATCTACGGAGATTTCGTGATATTGGGGAAGACCGATAGAGATCAATCAAGTTACCATCTGAAAGCTCTCGTGAAGAGAGAGAGAGAGAGAGAGAGGAAATGGCGTGATGGCTTCATTCAGTGGCAGTACGGCACGGCACTGTATCTAACTATCTATATGCTTGGTATAGACAGCTTACGCTATCGCTATGCATATATCGCTACATTGCCAATGAATGGTACATGCTGCTTTGATATTAAAAACGATGATGCAAATATTAATTTGTTGGATATCATAACTTAAAGGGCCGTATAATAATGTTTCATCCGTATAACAAATATAGCGAAAGTGGTCTGTTTCCCCCCATGCTTACCTCCCTAGGTATTAAATAAAGCTTTCATTATCACGTAAAACTTGGATGCATTACCGTGAGCCGTGACATCTACCATCGTATCCCTAAACCTCACTCATTTGGCCTTCACGCCAGCCACTCAAAAAATCAAGAATGCATCATCATACAAAGTACAGAGTACATATCAGATCCCCTTCTTTCATCCCGCTGCTTGGATCGTCGTCAGCTTGGACGCATTTTCGTGATGTAGACCAAGCCAACATTAATTGACTTTTCTCACCTAATGGTTCTGGGCTGCGGGCACAAGAAAATTCCTATACAAATTGGTTATGTTGCATCTTTTTTCTGCATCCTTTGAAACACCATTCAAGCGCATTTGAACAAAATCCATGCATAAGTTGGATGGCGCATATTTCATACATTCACTTAATCCTAAAGGAGCAATTTTCATATTCTTTCTTGTTTCTGTCCTGATTGTCCTCGCTGTCCTGCTTTTTCATTGGCAGCGAGAGCATCTGAACTCCTCACGTATCCTTGATATCTTTCAAAGCTACCCCGTTTCTATTTACATGGTATGAGCTACGAAACCTTGTCAAGGCTTCTATCCAACATTTATCCTTGATCAAGCCCCTGTACTACTCTCCAATGAACATCGCGCCTTCTCTTCCCTTCGTATCAAGAATTGATATATACAAGAGGCATATCACCATTTATGTCGAAATCCTCGACTTCCTCCACCTCCTCCACCCCCTCCTTATATACCGACATTACACCTCTCTCCCCCCAATCTGCCCTATATTACATACTTTCCATAAGATCTTCATTACTTCAAGATTTTGGTAAAGTATAATCGGAGCGAAATGGAAGCAATATAATATACATCGCCAGATGTACAATAATTAAGCTTCAGCCTTCTCGTCTTTCGATTATCATTCTTCTGCATCAACGATGGGGAACAGCCAATCAGCACAGGGCCCAAGACGAGGCAAGAAATTATCGAAACCAAAAACCAAGCCTACCGGGCCACCGCTATCGACCGCCAACAGCCCAAATCCGAGTCGTCGAAACTCCGTTACTGGAAAAGGGATTGTAACTGCTGCAGCTTCAGTTCTTCCCCATGGCAAGCTCGTTAGTGTTCTTGAGACTGAGTCTCTTGAACATGTACCAGACCCAACACCCACGAAGAAGAAGAGAATGAGTCTATTCAGGTCAAGGAATTCAAAGAAGGATAAGGAAAACGCCCCATTGGATGCCAATGTTGGTGTTGTACCAAGTGTTTCTCCACCAATAAATACTGGCAAGTTTACAAGAAGTAATTCCGTAAATTCTGTTGCTGTTGAGGCGACAGAGGAAAAGTCATGGGCTGCTCAAAGTCCTAGGTAAGTCACTATAAATTGTCTATTTGTACAGTACGTACTCATTAAATGCCAGACCAACATTCCACCGTTCACGAAAATCACTTCCACATGTACCGTTTTCATCGAATAATAATAATCGCCTTTCCCTCGTATCAGAAGGCCTTCCTGCGAGACCAGATTCCATAAATGTCGCAACAAGTTTGGCTGGACAAAATGGTGGAGAGATGGATTGGCAGTTGTCAGACCCATTCTGCCAGAGAACTCAATCAGACCCTGCAATATATGCGCCTATACGTCGCAAATCCCTTCTTCAACATGGTGTTGCGACAAGACACAGCGTCATATCAAATTCTCAGTCTTGTCAGAACCAAATGCCAGTTTCGTACCAAAATATTGGAAAATGGTCTGTGGCACCTTTGACATTAAGAACAAATGTGCATAATGAAAATCACGGTGCACGTACTTCTACTCCTAATGACCTTGGCCATATTGGTTCATTTCAGCTTGGTTCTCTGAGAATTACGAATGGTTCAGCAAGCCCTACACCTAGTGCCGACGAAAGGAGAGCTAGTCTCCCATCTAATGATCAGCATATTGCTACTTTACAAGCAAGCTCCAGGATTCAAGGCATCGCCAATCGAAGCTATACCATTTCTGTCCCCGCAGAAGCCATGAAACGCCCTTGGGCACCAACCTCTTTCCCACAATCCCCCATAGAAAATGATTCACACGATTCTCTAACCATCAAAATCCCGAGTACTACATCTACCCTTAAATCGCCGTTATCTCCTACTAATACTCATTCTTTGAATCTTCCTCCTCAATTAAGTCCATTTTCTTTTGTTGCAAGCCCCGTCGGGTCCCCATTAGAAGCTACCAGCAAGAACACTGCTGTAGAAGATGAATTATTCGAGGCTGAGATGACTACACCTACGCTCGAGTCTTGTTACAGCAACGACACTCGCTCATTTGACTCTGGCTACGGTCCATCGCCTGCTACACCAGAACAACAAACTTTAGGCCGGATCCAAAGTCAACAAGATATGATCTCGAAACAGTTGGCGCCAACTGACAGTGGATACAGTTCATCTACATCCAGAAATAATTCAACAGCGCGAGTTTCGCCGACAAAAATATCCCTCAGGACAACAGAAGCACCGCCTCTTGCCAACCATGCGATTCCAATGGTTAGTTTAGAATCTCAAAAGATGACCAGATTGAGCAATGTCTCTCTGCCAAGTTCGAGCCATCAAACTCAAATTCAACAGCCAACGCCCATCTCTTATAGACAGAGCATGCCAGTAGTTCCACGTCAGCCTCAAAATTTCACTGCTGGTGAGACTTCAGGCTCACCCTGGGGAGTGCAGAGACAACGCCCACAATCTTTCTACCCTGGTGCTCCAAGATTCACAGGACAATCTCGATCACGGAGTGAAATGCATTTATCTACTGCGGTTTCATTTAAAAATAGTGACAGTGTAGATGAAATCATGGAATACAAAGCAATGCAAAGGGTCAGTTCGAAAGAGACCATAACTACTATAACGTCTTTGGAGCCTGGGGAAATGGAGTCCACATATAATAGGCTACACAATGCAATCCCTCCTATTCCTTCGTCCATTCCAGAGGAGGATTACCATACTGGTTGGAAACCACCAAACGCACGAGGACATTCGTATGCTCCTTCAACTCCATCTACACCCAAGAATCGATATACACTACAACCGTATCAGTCTCCCACTTCTCTGAATACATATCCACAAGAGGACCAAACAGATTTTGAAAACCATCTGACATCTTTTGACAATATCAAGAATAGCTTGGGAGGATCTCCCTATGATTTGGCACTAACAGCAATGGAAAGGACGCCTCCACGAGCTACACCACGGGCTGCGCCTACACCTAAGATGAAGAGCGCGGCTGCGCAACTTCAATCTACACAGGCCAATGTGATTCGGTCTCAATCCGAGGAACCTTCACTATTAAGGCCAGATATCAATGGCCGCCAGGACTCTTACAACAAGCTTGTAGGCGGCAACCCATTTGACCATAGTAGTACTGGACCGAGCTCAAGAGCTACTTCATCAAGTTCCACATTCACTCTTCGGGACTTGCCATCGCAGAGACGAACAGCTGAGGAGGATGCGAAGAGGTTTTCCATAGCAAGAACCAACAGGGTAAATAGTCCTCCGCCTGTCTCTTTCCAGAATCAACGAAAATCTGTTG
This sequence comes from Botrytis porri, assembly GCF_014898465.1. Classification (NCBI taxonomy): domain Eukaryota; kingdom Fungi; phylum Ascomycota; class Leotiomycetes; order Helotiales; family Sclerotiniaceae; genus Botrytis; species Botrytis porri. The sequence continues at coordinate 2,006,806 of NW_024066078.1, forward strand.
CAGTTCCTGCTTCAGGGCCATTGAAGTTGCCAAAATTGAGATCTACATCTGTGGCACCTTCTCCTCTTTCACAGCCATTGTCCCCGGAAATAATGACTTCTTCATTTCAAGAATCAATCACCCCGCCTCCAGGATCCTTTACCTCTCCTCCCATCCGAGAGGTACCAAGTCAGGGATCCCTAGCGTCGGGGCAAGAACTTTGGTTTGATTCAAAAGAGCAAATTTTCCCGGCACAACTTCAAATCGGTCATGCTGAAAGACCGTCCAAGATAAGATCTCAAAGTGCTAGACCAGCTACACAATACCATCGACCTATCCCTCTTCATCACTTTAGTTTTGATGTTCAGGAAAAGTCTGGGAATAATTCAAGAGCTGCAAGTCTTTATAGTGAAAAGGAGTGGGAGATTCATGCTGGGGCTTATGACCACACGTATGGCTCTTCTACCAATCTCCATGATCTTTCCGGTGAATTCCTAGCCAACGAGTATGATGCTCCGTCTTGTGAAGAACCTCAGCCAATTCCGGATATGGGAAGCTCAACGCAGGATATGTTAGTACTGGACCGATATGCGGGAGGTCTGGGATATGGATTTGAGCCCGGCTACGGTCTAGGCGGGAGTGCGGGAACGAGAAGCAGCGGAATGATGAACCAAGGAGGAAGAAAGGGGGTCGATGTGTCCAAGCAGTGGGGGCTGGATTTTACTGACGTGCCTATTATTATGCAAAGAGTGCCAGTTGGAGCTGGTATCTAAAAGAGCAAAATACTTTTTGCCTGGTTGGCATTAGCGAGGAACAAGTGACACCTCATACGACACACTGCAAGTCACATTTTTAAGTTACCAAGTTTTGACATTAGACTGGACCTGGGAAGGCAACGAAACATACACACGGAACGGCGTTAACTTGGCATTTACTATTTTTCTACGATTTTTTTCTTTTTTTTCTTTTGTAAGGGATTTCATTTGGATCGGAGGCTTCGGGGGGGCTTTGGTGGGTTTGGGGGATACAATACATTTGGATGACGGATGGATACCCAGTTTTTTTCTTTCACGTTGCTTTTTCTTCTGGAGGGGGCTACTTTTTCCAGCCTAATGAGCGTGGAAATGGTTTGCTTTATATCGCATTGCATTGCATTGTTCGGGAATAGAAGGTGCGCATGTACCAGGACATGATTGAAGGAGAAAAAGGACCTTGGAAAAAGAAGCGAAAGAAAAGTTGTACATAATTGATCGACGAGGAGTGTAGATACTTGTAAATATTACTGGTCGAGAAACCGGGTTACTATCATTGATAGCAGGTAACGAAAATAGAATTGGCGGTGACTTTTACTTTGTGTCTATCATGTCTTTGCCCCGGTGAACGCGAATAGTGAAATGCATTTAGCTCATGGTGATCTATGCTTCTACAGTCGTTTAGTTTAATGATTATCTGTGAAATGGGGATGATGGCTGTATTACAGGGAAATTGTTTCTGATATTGTTGAGTTACTGGTTGGATTTTGAATTTTCTACTGCACTTCTTCCATTGCTTCACGACTAGTGAGATGAGGAGTTTTCCCTGGAATATAGCCGTAAAACCGAATAATTACAGAAGTTCGTGATAGTGTTATCACTAAAAATTACTATATTGTTAATATTGTACCTTACGGGGAAGCAGCTTTCACAATCTTCTCAGCCATCTCCGGCAGGGTGTTGGCCATAACCTCCAGCTCAGTATCATAGATTTCCAAACACGGTTCCTTCTCATACTCCATACAATAAGCCCCCTTAAATCCAACCTTCTTTGCCGCCGACACATCCCACATATGGGCCGCCGCAAACCACGTCTCATCATCCGCCGCAAACCTCTCCAACGTCGTTCTGTACGCTGCCAAAGCCGGCTTGGCCACTCCAGAGCTATCGCACGAGATGAAGTTTTCCGCAGGCATCTCCACACCCCCTTTTGAAAAATACTCCCGCACGCGCTTCAAATCGGCCGTCGTCAAAAACCACACCTTAAACCCGCCTTTCTGCAAAATCTCAAAACACTCCTTGGCGCCCGGTCGCAATTGTAGCTCCGAGTACCCTTGCACACACGCGTGGAGTTCTTCCTCCGTGCACAGAGCTCGCGGGTCTTCGACTCCCGCGAACCATAACGTGCGGTAGAAGGTTGACTCTAAGATGCCTTTGTAAGGCTTGTACCGCTCGGAAATGGAGAGGAAGGTGAATTCCAGCTCCGCGGCGGTCATCCAGCTGTAGCCGAAGAATTTTGCGGTGATGTTGTGGGCGCGGAGTTTGGAGCCGATGGCTCGGTCGATTTGTGCGTGGTATTCGTCAAAGGAGACGAGAGTGCCGACGATGTCGAAGACGACTTGTTTTTGGCCGACCATTTTTTGGAGTTTTGGGGTTTGGTTATGGTGTTTTAGGGATTAATAATTGATTGCTGGACTATGGGAATTGGATGGTATATTGCAGAGATTAGATTTGATCTAGAGACAGAGGTACAGAATGAAATAATTGGTTTGATCTAAGGTTACTCTGCGCTTCGAACGACTAAATTTGTGCTCTCTACCTTCCAGCGATATATGATTCCAACTCAATAGCAGCTTTTGTGATACCAAATTATGTGTCATTCAAAAAGCGATATTGCTAATAACAGAGATATACTATCTCAATATCTATTGGATCCCACCTACGGGTTCGAATTGCTAATTGCGGGAAGCCTCATGATATACATGCTGTGATTCGCAATGATAGATTCCCCTCATTGGCACCGTCTCCATAATGTATGTAACCTCACTACCACCACAATCTAACCACACATCCGATCTCGCCCGACGTTCTCATATCTCCTGATTACTGAACAAGTAGGTAGGTAGTTCGTGAAGTTTATCTTATGCCGGAGGCTTATCTGCTAGGTTTCACTTGGATGCATACCCCTCCTCGTTTGCCCCATAATCGGCTTCTAAACCAACATTAAAGTTTACTCCACCAGTGGGTGCACGGACTGACAGAATAGCTTACAAGTAAAGCACAATTCTACAGCAAAAAAAAAAACGATTTAGATAATTCAATTAAAATTCGAAATCTTTCTGAATTTCTTTGAAATTGATACTTATAACTATTAAGCATAGAGATTCTATACAGTTTCACAATTGAATTGAAAAAATCTAAGTTGAAGCTTTTTTAATCGAATATATGATTTCCTATTTAAATATTTTAATGTAAAGATATAATATTGGATTTTTTGAGCTCAATTTTCAAGCATTTTAATTTTTTCTCAAAAATATTATTTTTTAATATTTAATAAATCCAACATACAGTTTTAAAGAATATTTAATGGATTATTAAATTTTAATAGAATTTTAAAATTGTTGAATTTTGACATGAAATTATGCTTATTTCTTAAGTGTCCCATAAATCCATGCAACCACTTGCGTTTCCCGATAACAAGTAACCCACTCCAGATATATCCTTATCTGCAACATCTTCCTATTATAGCATCTCTTATATCTAATACTTCATCGATGTATGGGCAATTCTTATCACAGCTGCGAGACTATGCGCGTTCGGTTTCAGGGGTGGGAGTCGGACAAGCTTCGGATATGGCACTTATCTACGGGGTTTATAGCCGCAAACTCCACGGTTACTTTGATTTGTATCCAGATATCGTGTTTTATCTGTATGTTTGTTGGAATTGAGTTTCGGTATTTGGGGATTTGGTGATTTGATTGGCTGTGGTGAGGAAGATGAGGAATGGCCGTCACCAGTGCTTGCTATCTTGGGGAGTTGTGTCGTCTGTTGACGAGCGGGTGACGATGTAGAATTGCGTTGGAATTGGGATGAATAGGATCAGGATTGGCAAAGCTCTAAATGAGAGTCAAAGTATTGAAGATTTGATGGATAGATAAGTAATATTGCTAGAAATACTCGTCCTAACACATACCTGTCTTGTTCAGCAGTCTAAATCTACAATACGGGAATGAAAAAAGTTGTAATTATAAACTTGTTCAAGTAACTATGTAATAAAAATGCTAAACATGCTATATGACCAAATTGCTGCAGAAGGTCTCAAGACCACAAGATATTCAGTCTTCGAAGCCCCTTCTTGGGCTCCTCTTCTGGCTCGGGGTTTTGCTGGTAAACCTCAATGAATCCACGAATAGGCATTTCCTCCAAAGAAACCATTTTAGTTTTGCAATAAAATTTATAACCCAAAAACAGCATTAGGAAGAGAGGAATGTTCAAATACGACGAGATGAATGTCTCAGTATCCCATTCGCCATGAATGAAAGTTACGTATCCTCCGGTGAAGAGGAGAATGACAAACAGGGTTAGAGAGGCCCACGTCGTGTATGGCTGGAGTGGTGCGGCCCATGGAAGCTCAGTGTGGCGATTGATTCCTTGTCTTTTGCAGCCAGCTTGAAATCTAAGGTAGACGACCAAGATGGATATCCAGTTAACCAAGGTTGCGATCGAGACAAGATCTTGAAGCCATGTGAAAACTGTACTAGCAGTACTCGACAAAGTCATGTAGCCCAAGCACATAAAAACAGCATATAAAGCAGCTGCAATATAAGGAACACCGGCTCGGTTCACTCTAGTGAAGAATTTGGGAGCGTGTCCATGCATAGCCATACCATAGAGGATTCGTGTTCCGCCGAGCATACTGGAGTTTCCGGAAGACCAAGCGGAGGTAAGTACGACAGCATTGATGATCGATGGAATAACCTTAATACCGGCATTCTTCGCGGAAATAACGAACGGTGATTGGGAGGCAGTACCAGTAGACTGAAGAAGGTTGGGGTCGTTGGATGGAACCATAAGGCCGACCATGAAGATGGTCAAAATGTAGAACAAAAGAATTCGGATAAAGATGCGCTTAGCGGCCAATGGAATTGCTCTTCGTGGATTTTTCGTCTCTGCAGCGGCTACAGTGATATTCTCAATTCCGGAATATGCATATACAGCATTGTTGAGTGTTGTCCAAAATCCAAGGAAGCGACCCAAATACTGGACGAAAGCTCCAGGGTCCCTCCAGTAACGAAAACCTATCGATTCATGGTTCGGACCTCCTCCGCAGGTAATAACGAGAGCCATTACATTAATTCCGATGACAAGCATAATCTTCAGCATAGAAAATGTAAACTCCAATTCACCATAGACCCTAACAAAAGTGACTGCGGTCATGACCATGAGAACTGCAAAAACTGTAATCCACACTGCATTATTGATTGTTGTCCAGAACTCTACCAAAACTGCAGCAGCGACGATCTCGGAGGGAATAGAGACCATATATGAGTAGACTTAGTTCCAGCCATTGGCGAAAGACATGGCAGGGTCGAAGAAGTGCTGAGCATAACGAACTTGTCCTCCAGTGAGAGGAATCAAGGCTCCCATTTCTCCAACAGCAAACACTACACTCGAAACAGCGAGGCCAACCACGGAATAGCCAAGAAATGCACCCAGTGGACCGGATCTTGCAATTGCTCGGCCAGAACCAAGGAATAGACCAGTACCAATTGTTCCGGCAAGCGCGATCATCTGAATATGGCGTTGATGAAGGCCTTGCTTGAAAGCTTTCACCTCCTGAAATTCTACTACCGTTCTGTTCTCATATTGACCAGAGTCAACTTCAATATTTCCTTGTCCGATAGCCTCGTTTTTAGAGCCTCCATGGCCGAGTTCGTAGTCGTCTGATTTATGTTCTGAGAACATCTTTAAGAGATTCCTATATCAACGAAGAGGGTTGAAAGACAAATTTTCCTGTGCAAGAATGATGGATCTTGACACAGCGTATTTCTGGTCTATCTTGTACTCTTTGAAATCACGGAATTCTCTACCCTGCATTGGTAGGGAAGCCACATCGAGCTAGCTGTAGATAGAGTATATCAAGTAGAAGTATCTTATCATGATAACAGTTATCTCGCGCTCACCTCGAAGCAGTTTGCATCATAGCTTTGCCAGAACTGAGAAAGGCTATACCCGCAATTGGATGCTACCCCGCTAAGTCAATGATACCCAAATGCCCCTTCGGCTCTGTGCCCTGCTTAATCCACACAATAATAACATCCCTTCAACCAAGCCAACCCGTTGAAGATGTGAACTCTCCAATTGCGCACGAAGCTTCCAGGACCCTTTACCTGCGAAGCTGATAAGCATTAAACCCTTGTACGCACACTTTATACTTCAGATGATGTTTTGTATTGAATGATTCGTTGGGGTTTTGACATTATTGAAAACTTGAATCAGAATCTCCTCCTTATGCCTTGGAGCATAGCTTCCTTGTAGTTCATCCAAATGACAACTTAGCTAGGAGGCTAGATAGTAACCTGTCCGGTTCTTTTCAGGGACGATCAATAACAAGTTAAGAAATGAAGACGGTGTTGTTCTGACCATTGCTAGGTCAGATATAGAACAGCTGTTCGAAACAAGTAAATGCTGTGGGTTATATCGTGATGCTTGCACTTGCAATTGACCAATGGCTTTGAGCTCAGCCGGATCTGGAATATACTGCCTATAGAGTAGCTGGGTAGTATAGGAGTTCCTTTGGATAAAAAGACCAAATACAGAAGTACTCTTTCGGTATCCCCATTCGGGACAGTGGAAGATATTAAAATTGAGACGGCTAGTCTATTTGCGCCACTTTACTACGTAAGCTCGCAAGGTTACGGCCCCGTCTGCATTTGCCGCGAAATTCTTGGCCGTATTTCGTACCGGTATGCCTGAAACATCTGATTTGTTTGTCAAAGAACTTGAAATCAGCCTGATTCGAGAAAGTTGAAGACGGCGTTGACTAAGTGAAATTGCTGGGATAAATATCGGAACCTACCTAGGTAGTTATAGTGGGATGATAAGAATGTGAAGGGGCCAATGGCAACTTTGATAAGGTTGAAGGACAGGGGCTTGACATCTGATAAGAACGCGGAGAGATCAGGAAATGTCACGATTCATTATCAAGTCACCCTTTTTGTAAGCTTGCATTTGCGAATACTGCAACTTGTCACTTATACTTTCACAATCGACCAATTACCATCATATCACTAGAAAATGTCCCGATAATTCACTTCTACATAGTACCTGGACAACCACCTACGGAATCACACACAGCAAAAATGTAAAACATTACCATCCCGCCAAACGATCATACTACCTACTTGAAATTCTATATACGCATACCAGTGTTCCATCAGAGGCTCCCAAGTCAAAGCTGAGAAACGAATTATACTATCAACACCATGAAGACTGTTTCCGAAACCTTGAATGACCTTTCGATTTCGGTCGCACCATCAAAATCAAACTCGACAGTATCCAAAGGCCTACCAGTTTCTAACCCGGGAGAGTGCTTCTGGCAATCTGAAAAGCATAGGTTGCATGACCACCGATCTACAGAAGACCTCCCAACACACAGCGATTTAGTCATTGTCGGTGCGGGGTATGCTGGGGTTAGCACTGCATATCATCTAGTTAAGGAGGGTGGTGACTCGGTTAAGTCAATCACTATTATAGAGGCACGAGGTGCATGTTCGGGTGCAACTGGTAGAAATGGAGGACATTTGAGACCAGATCTGTACGGTCATATTCCAACTTATGTTGAGCGAGGTGGACCACGTGCAGGAGCTGAGATTGCTGAGTTTGAGATTGCTCACGTCAAGGAGATCAAGAAACTTCTCGAAAAGGAGAAGATAGATTGTGACTTTAGCCTCTGCCGTACAGTTGATGTATGGTGTAACGAGGAAATGGCAAAGAAAGCTAAGGCGGTGTATGACCAGATGGTAAAGAACGATTTTGAGTATATGGATGATGTCATCTTCTATACGGGAAAAGAAGTTGAGGGCGTAAGTGAGATTCCGTGCATCAGAATGATTTTATCCTAACTTTTTCTTAGATCTGTGGAGTTAAGGGTGCAAAGGCTTGTGCTTCATACACGGCTGGGAGTATGTGGCCTTATAAGTTTGTTCTGGGGCTTCTCGAAATAATCTTGCCAACAGGAAAAGTTAACTTGCAGACCAACACACCAGTGACTAGTGTAACCAGTGTAGCCAGTGGAGGCTTCACCGTTGCGACAAGCAGAGGAAATACACATGCTAGCAAGATAGTATATGCCAACAATGCATACATCTCTGCGCTTCTTCCTGAATATGACCAAAACATAGTCCCTTGCAAAGGTATCTGTTGCCGTATAACTGTACCTGAAGGCAAGACCGCACCGCTTCTCAACAATACTTATAGCAACCGAACAGAAGACAACACCCTTTCATATCTTATACCCAGAGCAGATGGCAGCATCATCGTCGGTGGTGCCGCTTCGAAATTTAGGCCTCATAAAGATCAATGGTACAATAACGTTGATGACAGTATTCTCATCGAGTCAGCAAAAGACTATTACGAGAATTATATGCAGGAAAACTATAATGGCTGGGAGGACTCTGGTGCTAAAGTTGATAATATCTGGACCGGAGTCATGGGGTATTCTTACGACTCAAACCCTCACGTTGGTGAAGTACCTGGAAAACCTAGTCAGTTTGTAGTTGCCGGGTTCAATGGTCATGGTATGCCAGTCATTTGGTTTTGTGGTAAAGCTGTTGCCAAGGTGGTCTCAGAAGATGTACCGTTCGAGAAGACTAGTGTGCCACGATTATTCAAGACGACTCAAGAGAGAATAGATCGGGCCAAGAGTGGAAGCGAAGAGCAGGGTGATATCCTTGGTACCGGAAATCTGAAAGCTATAAAGCAATGAGAGACGCCTCGGTTTCTCTTATTTTTATATCGCTCTAGTATCTCTATTGCAATGGAGAGCGGTTACACATAGCTGGATAAAGTAATATGGGTGGATAAAAACACATTGCGTCCTTGAACTAGCTTATAGCAGCAAATTGCCAGCTTATCATAGGCTTTTAGTTGTTAAAAATATTTGCCAAGACAATCCTCGGCTGATAGACATGGAGTCTGTATTCCGATTCATCAATATCGCTGCTTTGGATGAATGGATTTACGGAGTAAACCTAGAATTATTACTGTTATATTATATGCTCTTTATTCACAGGCTCCTGGTTCTTCAAATTTGAGGTCGCCCGCAATAGCTCATGTATTGCACAATTAGTGTCTACAGGGCAGTCTCGCTTGATGACCTAAAAATAAGAAAAATTTAACACATTACCTAATTTTTATAATTCGTTGCTGTCATGTTTAAATTTCACGCATTATCGTCGGACTTTGAAGTGACACCGAAACTTCAGTCTTTCTCTTTTCATGTTGTCATTATCGATAGTTCGATAATGTTCACCAGCACAACTTTTATAATTGACAATAAACTTGATACACTGACATAAGCCAAGTTTCTGTTCCTTCGCACTGAATCCAATTATGGCGATGTTTTCCTAGCCTATTTGAACTCTTCATTGCTTCGAGCAAGACTCTGATTTCCCCCATATATTCGTCTCATGTTCAGACTCTAGCTCATGGCTCATTGAGGTATTTCTGAATCGGGAGGACATTTATATAGTGGTGTGAAAACTAATTTGAGAGAGGCAGCACAAGATGATGCAGAGAATGGCGATCTACTGCGTTCCGTTTCACTTTTTACTTCAATTTATGGAAAGCATGGCTGCACCCGTTTTGTTTGACTTGTGCTGTGTTTTGATTTGTCGTATATAAGTGCACTACAAACCGATCGCTAAATAAATCATCTTTGTCTGCTCTATGATGAGGAACATGCATGCCCTTCAAAACTTCTTAATCATCGTGTGACGCATGGATAAGCTGCATTGCAGGTACTAAATTATCTAATTTTCGGGAAAAATTTCCATCTAACAAAACTCAAGCGCTGGCTTATTTGAGACAATATCAGAGCTCTCCGCAGCTTTTGTGCCAATATTTATAACAACAGTGCCAAGTACAGTAAAAACGTTATCTTTCTGAAATGCATTGACAGTAGACCGAATGATGACAGGCATGGAAATGTTAGCCGTTTTATTCATAAGGCCATTAACAATGATCTATGTACCAGGAGGCAGTATTGCTGCAAGACTCATTGCCCCAAATTCAGATAATCAGCAAGCTTGTATATTAGATGAATCTTCATTTCATTACCAATAGACCAATGCGAGAAGAGCCACAACTGGTGCATGTCTGAATATCTCCACGCTCCTGAATCACATCGGATCAAACGTCAATGCAAACATCTGATTCAATGATTTTAACGTAAATGCTTTCTTTCATATGGACTCCAATGATTCTGTAGATGAGCAGCACAATTGGCCGCAAGAAACGATGACACCACACAAAAAGCAAGAAGACTTCCTAGTGTTATCGAGAATGGTTTATGAAAATTGCTGGTTCCTTGTTTACCATCCAGATATGAATAATAACCATGATGAGTGCATGCCAAGTCGATTCCGAGAACGGCGAAGAGGACCATAGAGGTACGCTGTTTGTGCCAGGAAACACTTCCTCGAACAGATTCGCGAGTCTTTGGAGCGGCGGCTGCTGGGGTGAAATAAAATTCATGAGAGTTGTCATCCAGATCTTTATAAAGGATGACCTTGGGGTCCATTGCATTTTTGGAAAAGGCCACCATGGGTATATCTTCAGGGGACATCGAAAGCATTCTGCGGCAATTATTTTAATCAAGGGTTGGCTGGGAAGGAAAACTTTGCTGGAAAAACCGATGAGGAACGAAACGCGTTGATAAAATGATGCATAGCCTGAAGGGGGAAGATTCACCCGAAACCTTCTCTCAGCGATAAGAGATAAATTCAATACAATTTCAGGGAGCTTTTCTTTATCCCCTATAAGATAGTTCTCAACTTTCTATCGTAGTACTTTGCTGTAGGAAACGAAGTCTATAATCCCCGCGAAGAAAATAAAAACAAGTAGCTAGCTTGACCAGTGAAAAACATCAACAAAAGACGAAGCTAAGAGGCTAACAAAAACACTTGCAGACCATCAAGGGACAGAATTTCCAGTGAATTACATATATTTCGAATGGAGCCAGTGGATCAGATAGTGTAATAGCGCACTGAAGAGGGAGTGTCAGTCCCTCGCCATCACATTGGAAAAACAAACCCGGGGCAAGCAGTCGACTTGGCCACGATCATGCAGAATTACCAATACGTTGCTAAGAGACTATGGGCCCTCAATAAACGTAAATATATTTCTACTATATGTATGGTATCTAAAAGAACACTATAAACGCTTGTAAACTGCTATGAGATGACGTCCTTAAAAACATTTCCAAAACTGTTGCTAATTCAAGTCGCACACGCACAATCTAAACAGGAGCTACTTTAACAGCCTCAAGATCGCTATTACTGGCACTAACCCCATCGCTAGTCTTTTCTCCTGACTTCTTCATCTTCTTCTTCGTACCTAAACCACCCAACCCAGTCATTGCTTCCTTAAAGGTAATGGCAGGGTTAAATAAGTTCAGCGCAAAGCAAGCCACAATAACCATAACCCCTTCGAATCCAATAAATAGATTTTGTTTCCTGATAAGATTTCCAGTCCACCCTTCTGCCAATTCCGCAACTCTGTATACAGATCTCCAGAAGATACAAATCGTAGCAAGGGCAAGAGCGATTAAAAACCCTTTAAAGCCTTTAGAAGAGCGAAGTGTTATGAAAGCGGGATTTTGATCGAATGCGGCGTTACCGAGGGAGCGGTATCGGGAACGTGTGCGTAATGCAAAATCGACGCAGAGGATCATAAAAATGAATAGCGTGAAAACTTGGAACGCGAGGCCAGCTACCATGATGTTATCACCAATATCTGGGGATTTGCCTGAGTGTGAGGCGGCGGATGCCAAACCACCACCTGCAGCTTGCAGGAGGAGTGACATAAGATCACATGGAATGAACTATGGAATAATTAGTATCAGGCTGATATGTTAAGACGAATGGTGAAAATGTTTCAGGAACATACAATTCTGGTATAAGCTTCAGGACTAATCCTTGAATTTTCAGGTCCAAAAGCATATACGATTCTTCTCAAGCACAAATAGATTCCTCCTGCCATAAATGCCGGTGCGATTGTTAAGCAAACAATCTGCATTAAGAATCCATCTTGTTTCCATTGATTCTCCCAACTCATTATACGACCCGCATAGCCGATTACTTCAAGTATAACACCGGCGCACATAGCGAATGTGAAGGCGGTTGCGCGACGAGTGAATGCATATGTCAAGACAAATCCAAGAAACGAAATGCTAAAAAGAGCGAGAAAAGCGGCATTTGCGCCAATTGATACACGATAGAAATAATAGGATGTAGAAATTGGACATGTGTCGACTGTGCAATCCGCAAATCTATCGAGTTTGTTTCGAGGGAGAAGCATTAGAAGGGAATTCATGGTGGCGATGGTACGAGGATAAAATTTCGATGAAGGTTGTCCCTCAGTTTATGAGATGATAGAAAGCCAAACGATAAAGAGTGTCCGGGGACTGACTCAACAAGTGAAAGGCTGGAAAATATCGATATACGAGAAAGATGTAAGATGTAAAGGTGCGACGAAAATGACAAGTAAGAAAATCTTACACGGCGTGAAGAACGCTTCCCATTTCCGTTTATAGGCAAAAATGATATCAGATACTTTCACGGTAAAAGAGAGATGAACTTACAAGGGAATTGTCAGCATTTTCCATATGTTAATTGGTTTGTAGACAGCACTGCGGTCGCTTTGTTGAGGGAACAAGCCCATGTTTGTAAGTGGAGGAATGAGATGGGATTTCGGAGTAAGCATGGGTCCAATCGTCAAGTTTTACTCAGTCCTGACTAGCGCAATGGGAATAGCGGCATCTACTCCGTATCTGGTTTTTTGTTGGAATGGTAGAGTCTTCTTTCGTTCGGATTTGAAGAGAATCTCGGCTAAAATGATGTTTAGTAGTTTCCCAAAGTTGATGATCAGCTATAATAAAGCTACTCGCTCCTCCAAAATTCGATCGTTATAAGAAGCTACAAGGCATAGATGAAAATGAAAACTTCAAGTTTCGCCTTGTCGGGCTTGCTAGGCAGCTCCGCCAGCAAATTTCATTTCTCACATTTAAGCGGTTCCAAGTATCCGTTCTTTCTCTTATCTCAACCTATCAGCAAGCTCGGTAAACGAACCCGAGCCGTTCTGATCAACACGTGCTGAGATCGGAACGTCGCTTACAGCTTTGCTGGCTAGACCATGTTTGACGGTTCGTATTTGTAACCAATCGCAATTCGTTGTATTCGAGTCCTTGTTATTGATTTTTGCCTGCGAAAAAAGAGACCCATTCCAATTCCCCCGAAATCTCTTTTGTTTCAGAGCTTTGATGAAAGGGAATCTTTCGTAATACATTGCTTCTGAAAACTACCCTAGATCTCAAAAAAGCTTCTGGGATTCTTGTACTTTCGTAAACTTTATTAGCACATCCAACATCTATGAGATCATCTCATCCATAACGTCCTCTCTTTTTAGCTGATTACTATGATATGCTATCTGACTTACTGACTACCGTGGGGTAGTACCTCGTCCTGCAACCACTTCACACTGGAGTTCATTGAATCTGGATCCATCTGAATAGGTGTTTCACTATTTTTGGGGGGTCGACAGAGTCTGTTATGAATCTCAAACAATACTAAGCCTTTCTCTGGTCGATTAGTCTTGGTACCTGGCTACTTTAGACTGCTAACATCACGCTGCCCATTATTTGATCGAAACAGTTTTCGACGAACCCTGCTAGTGTTTACAGTATTCTGGAGCGTTCTTGTGTATTGTTCGTCAGTGGCAAGCATCGTTGATTTTCGAAAAATCTCAATTCGTGGTCCTCGAATCTCAATGATACATGTTAGTACATGGGGCAGTAAGGCTACAAACAGTCCAAGAGTCTTGCTCGACGCGATCTGCGTTCGAAACCGGGGTCCAATAATTCGCCCTGGGGCAAGTTGCCCTTCCTGACCTTTTTGGTACCGTGTTTTCACCCAGGTAGAGGCATCATAGTTACTTGTATTGAGATTGTCCAGCATACGCTCACTCTTTTCTGTGATAATTTGGTTGACGAAGAAAACATATTGAACATCTCTGTCCCTTAGTGCTTGCTTGAAAACCTTTTCGGTCTCTTCGCCTGGTCTCACTTTACTACCAGGGGACAACTTGTATGGGAGTTCTGGTTCTACCTAAATGCTCATACCAAAGTAATCCGCAGGAGCTAGTTTGTTCGATGGAAGAAATTGGGGAAGGCTACTTGGCATGATTCTTATACGATATCCATCTATCTTTAGTGGAACTCTTGTGATCGTTGGCTTCCTGATCAACCGCGCTTATTTTGCACCATTGTCAACTGACCTCGCCTTAGAGCTACACCTGCCCACACGGCCGCAGATTTGAATCTAATTTCTATAGTGTGAATACCACGATGCATGGCAGCAGACCTGTGGTATCTTGAATAGTGAGAATCACAATACCGCTTAACACTTCTTTTTGGTGAGGGATCCCTGATTATGGTGAGGTACCACATTCAAGATCAAATGCATCATTTTCTATCAACCAACAATATTTCAGAGGAGCCTAACCATCATATTGAAGAATGAATTTCTCCCAATATCATACTCATTGGTGGAGAACTGTTAGGTGGGTGTGCACCGCATCAAGTTGTTCACATGGGATAGGTATGTGAGTACAGAAAAACCACTATACCATCCTTTGAATGATTTATGCTTGACTCGTTTTGCTCAAAGAAGAAGATCCCGCCAGGGTTCCAAAGCTCATATGCCAATCTTTCAAGTGTCACCTTTTGACTGTATAATAAACAAACAATAAGTCAACTACCCCACTTTCCGACCACCCCCTGTTTCCGACCACCTAAAAAATTCATATTATCTACACTTAAAACTTTAATAACTCAATAACTATTGAACTTCAATGAAATCGCCTGTAGAATCACTTTCTATAGCACTAGAGCTATCATCTACCTCATCTTCACGATCTCCAGCTTCAATTTGTGTACGCCTTATAGCTCTAATCCCTGCGAACTTCGAATTTGGAGATACCACAACCTTTCGCCTTTTTCTAGGTAATGCTTCATCTAATTGATATTCTAGCTTTCTAATCTTATTCTCTGCCTCTAAGAGTTCATAATCCTTAGCATCGAATCCTTTTATAATCTTGCGAAATAGTAATCTTCGTGTTGGCAAATCGATCTCCTTCTCTTGAATCATTATATCTCTATATTTTCTGATATCGGCTCCTTTTTGAGGGGTTTTCCATTGAATAAACGATGAATATATATTCCATTGAAGAATAGGATCATCATCAGATTCAGGATTAAGTGATAAAACCTCTCTATTGCTATTTTCAAGCAAAAGTCGACTCATAAGAGGTTTAGCCATATTTTTGGGCCAAAGACCACTAGCTTGCCACCCAGACTTGATATTTTGAATAGTTAAACCTTCTATTCTAGCCTTCTGATAGCAAGAAAGGAAATTGCGCTTTCCAATTGGTGAGGAATCGGATAATAGACTTAATTTATTAAGTTCGATTCGATATGCACTTTTTAGGGGTGAGAACACAGATAAATCGAGTGGTTGTAGTACGTGTGACGTATGTGGTGGGAGAAGTAAGAGATATACGTTGTTATTAAAGCATTCTAACATAAATGCTGTAGTTTCATGGCTTCCGTGTCCGTCCAAAATGAGGAGTCTTGAATTTTCCGGCTGAATAGGGGTAGTTTGAGGGATATAGATCTTTTTCAGCCATTCTAAAGCTGTAGCATCTGTAGTCCATCCATTTTCTGTAGCGGTAAAGTTCCAACCCTTGAATAGAGTCAAATCTGTTGGAAACCATTGTTGTTGAACTGATTTTCCCTTATATATTACAAGGGGAGTAATGCTTTTTCCATTGGCTGAAATGCATTCTATAAAAGAGGTCCAAATTCGAGATCCAGGTTGCTTTTTTTGAATAAATCTTCGATCAGTGCTTCCTACTACTAGTCCGTTAAGACCCTGACCCTCCATTATACCTGCTTCATCCATATTCTATCTGTTGGCCGGCTTAATAGCCTTGATTTCAGGGATTGCGAGGTTCCGGAACCACTTCTTAATAATATCAGATGTAGCACCTGAAACTCGTGCAGAATCGATTTGATGTTGCTTCTTAGTTCCAATATTAGGATGCCTTCGAAAAAAGCTATGTATCCATTTCTTTCCAAGTGAGGGATCCTCCCCTCGTACAATAAGGAGGTGCTCTGCCATCTCTCTGATTTGACGATGTGTAGGGCTAGTACCAAGAGCTTCCTGTACTAATATCCATTCTGCTAGTCGATTCTCCTGAATTGGAGATAACTTTTGAAGTATTTGGGCGCCTTTTTGATGCGAAACTCCACCATATATTCGATCGTGAAGTGTGGTACGTGGAACACCATAATCCAAGCTAGCTCTTCGTATGCTTGCTCCATTTGTAATCGCTCTAAGAGCCTCTGCGATATCTTCTTCGGTATATCTATTCTTCATATCACAATTATAATAATATCAAAATTTCAAATCAATTGATTAAAGCATTGTTGAGTTATTCAAAGTATAAATTTTATAATTACTCAAAGCGGTGTGGTTTTTGAGGTGGTCGAAAAGAGGGGGTGGTCGGAAAGTGGGGTAGTTGACTTAAGAGCTGTACTCTCACATCGATTTTGTAATATTAGCCTCACTTTGAGACTTTTGACATAATATGACGCCGCAAATTGGTATGACAATTATTTTAGAACCCTACATCCCGTGGTTTAGCTTATTTTATCATTCATAGAAAATTCCAAAGTATCCGGATTCATGATATCGTCAAGTTAATGTTTGCAATTCGCATTGGTCCGTGCACGATCAATGCCCAGACTCAAAATACTATGACATGATTGCCACTTGACTACTTGATGAAATTACAAGGTCTTGAATAACATTTTTTCGAGTTTGAAATTAAAATATCGACTAAAGGCATTTGGTTTTGGTGTGCATATAATGTCGAGCTAGATTGACCGAGTACCGGCTCTCACAACCCAGCCAACCCCCTCATTCTGCCAGAATCTAGTATGTGTTCTGCACATGTAGATCAATGCATCTTGGTATCTTACCGAAACCCGGTTGATGTGAAATATACATGCAGAATTCCTAGTTGTCTGATCAGAGTTCATGTGGTTCATTGTGATTGGACCTACCCCGGCTACCCCTCTTCTCGCAAACCTTTCATTCATCACAAAATTGGCCCAGTAACATTAGGGTGCTGTCTTGGACATGTATTGTTCAGCTATGAGCTGCAGCTATCAGCACAAGTCTAATGTCTTGCTGCGTGGAGGATTGTCATCATTCTGCGTTTGTCGGATGCCACGTTATTCATTGAAACGTGGAATATAAAGGGTGTCATTTCCAGCTTTTGAGTTCAGTCTAATCATTTCACTCTTACAATTCCATAACAAGAGCCAACAGATATCTTCATCGCCTTCATCATATCATGTCTTCAGTGATTGACGAAAAGGTGCCCATTACCCTATCATCTCCTCAATTGGACTTTGATAATTTTCAAGTTGATGAAGGGGACCTAGATGGGGTTGTCGAGAAGGCTGAGAAAGATCGGGAATTTGGAGCGGCTGTCTAATACATCAGCTTTCATAAGGATATCCTAGACGAAGCTCTTGAACTTTCGTTCAAAAATGAGCAAAGCATCTTCAATTATTGCAGCTGGGCCAGTTATAGATGCTGGAACGCCACCTATGCCGGTCCTAATTTGCTTCTGGACGTTTCTATAGAATCTGTGGCAAAGCGGGTTAGTCACTGCGCTCAATTAACTGAATGCTTTATGAAGATGACTCCCTGGTGAGATAGGCTCCCCCGATGGCTATCATGGTCGTGATACGCCCGTGCTAATTAAACCAACCAGGCTGGCAGTGTCCGAGGGTTGTGTCAAGACCAAGAATATCAGTACGTCACCTAAAACCTTCCACGCCGCTCTCGCGGGTGCTATACTAGAGGGCTTTATCTCTTTGCCCGCTGGTGGATATGACGCTCTAGAGAAAGTATTCAAATTTCTCACTACGGCAGTTGAGACCCGGGCCAGAACTGGTGACGACGTTTCGCAATGCATAATTTTGATCCGACACGAATACTCACCAGAGACAAAAACCATCCGTACATGTAAGTTACAGAGCGCTCTTACTGGCTTGTATCAACTGCGGTACTAATCTATGCAAACAGTCATTCGCATCGTCACATTTCAGATTACCCAAGAAATGGTTGAAGTTCAACGAAAGAAGAGCTCTTCAAGCGCTCTCAATGTAATCATCTCATACAATGAGTGCGAAGGTAAGGTATGTAAAAGAAATCCAACAGTTTTCGGCACCACCTTTGTTCGCCGATACGAAATCTTATTGTCGACTGCTTCTTCTTCAAATCCACAAAAACCCTTGATTCCCCATTCCCCTTCAGAATCTTTCGTAGATTGCCAATAATTACTAACTACGATTTACAACAGTTCAATATAAAAGAGTGGACACAAGCTTCTGGCATGATCGAAGAGTCGAAGAAGAAAAAAATGGAGGACTATGTCAAGGAAGATACCATTGAGATCCCACTTTGATCAGATACTCAAAACGAAAACCCACCCGCAACCCAGAGGTTAAAAATCCAATGGAAAAGTATTTTGGTTTCTCGTCATCGTTTACCATACTCGAGACCCGCTCAAAGCGTGTTGGTAATAATTAATGAGTGCAAAGTAGTGATCACATCCGAGAATTTTTAAGTGTCTATGTGGAGGATTGAAGTTGAACTTGACGTCCACGTGGTTCTCAGTAAATCTCACCCCGCTCTTAGGATACACCTTCCTCAACAACCTTGCTCTACAGCTCTAATGAAATTTGGCGATGTAGAACTACCAATTGAACAATCAACGACCAGCAATCTACTTTGTTCTACACCTTCTTGATCAAGGTAGGATTTAAACAAGACGTAAGAATGGAATGGAATGATTTCATTGAGCTGTGTATATTGACTCTTACTGAATGCTCTTGCTCCTCTGAAGTTTTCATATCCTATATATACATCATAGACCTTGTACAATTGACAGTTGTGCCTGAAATCATCATTTCACTGATCCAAATAGGATTGCATGTACGAAGTACTCAACTCAAGTTATCACCGTCACAAGCTGAATTTGCATCGTCTTTCTCTCGCTCTCTCTTCGCCAGACTAAAATGAAATCTGAATACTTCCCTTTCCTTTGTTCTGGATTAAATCATAACTTGCAACTAGGAAAAGCCTTCTGCTTCGTTATGCGAAGAATGGGTATTGGAGGGACGCGTGGAAATTCGGATACGGCTCAGAGCTTGGTTGATTCTTTCTCCGCTAGCCTTCGAGTCTTCGATTAATTCGTACCAAGACAGCAATTTTCTCTGTTCTTCTGTCGGTTCAGAGGCTTCATATGCAAGTCTCAAGGTCACACAATTTTGACCTTTGCCATAATCCTCTATACATCGAGAGGCACCACTCCAAATAATCAGGAATGGAGAGATTGGTGCTCTTTCCATGAATAAGATCATATACTGCCAGGCTTTCTGAGTCCTGGGGTCTCGACTTGTGTAGTGAATAACCTTTTGGCTCTGTTCATATGGATATTCGCAGAAAATATCAATAAGAGATGTCCGTCGACTGTCTTCTTGTAATGGCCGTAGATCAGGGCGACGATCTAATACACTATAGTCTGGTTTCGGTTCCGTAATAATTTTATCAGGTAGTGGAAGACTGCTGATCGACCTCTTTATCTGGCCCATGTCAAAGATGGAAAAGTGGTATATAGGTCGAAGACATGGCAGGGAGAGGCTGAGTGCTTGGTAAAGGTCCTCAAAAGTGGCTCTTGCTGGACAGGACATGATACGACCATGCCGATAGTTGTAATATCTCTGGGGATACATATCGATGCTCAAAACATAATTAAGGCACTCGCAAGTAAGTTTGTGTTCCGGCCAATGTCTCTCTGCGCATACGTTACCTAAAGATGTTCAGCTTCGGTGTTCGGCTAATCACGGAAATACATACTGCAATATATCTGCGATTGGCATTCCTTGCAATTGAAACCATCTTTTTTGATTCGATGGGGACAGCCTGAACGGCTACATCGTTTTTCAGAGACACCTTCATCTAGCCTATCCTCACCCGTAATATCATCCATCGTTTCACCAAAATTTGACTGATGCTGCATTTCTTTTTCAGCAAGAGCAGATGCGACATTTCTGTACATGGTCGTATATTGGCCGTCTTCTGCAAGATCAAAGTCTCTCAAGGTGCGGTATTCTTGTGTAAGAAAGGATACACTGTTCAGTAATTGACATCAAACCTAATACAATTGAACCTAAACCATTCAACTATATTAATGGATCTGGTATGCATGTAAGCTGCCGTAAGAGTGAACGGATTTAGGGCGTCAAATCGACGTTTCTGAGGTACTTTCACTGATAACAGGTGCGAAGGACGAAGATTCGTGCCTTCTATTCCTGAGAATAGAAGTGAACTCTCAAGGTCAGGGTTTCAGATAGTAAAATCGTAAAAAGCCACTGATTATGAAGGTCAATCTCGATCCAAGGTATTCTGAAATTCATGGTTCCACACTCATTTGCAGTAGTCGATTCGTTTTACCAGTTTCTTAACCCATACTCAAGCATTTTTTTCTCTCAACCCTCCTCTTCCAATGCACATTATTGAAATGCCACGCCAGATCCTCCACTCCATACTCCCCCATAAATTCTCTACCGCATTCCGGACACTCCAACTCCTCCCTCTCTAGAATTTTACCCATCGGCACTGACTGGTAAGGATTATGTATTCGCAAAGGTACTTCAACTGTAATCACAAAGTTTGACGTATCAATTTTTACCTCGACCATCGAATCTTTGTGATTCAAAAACGACATTGCAAAAACAAGCGCAAAGTCCTTGGGTGGATTGTAAAAACTCTTGACACGACGTAAAGTTGGTGTATACCTATCTCCGCAGTTCCCGCGCTGAGATTCAATGTATAGCTGACGTAGCGATGAACATGGCGATGCTCTCCGGAGCTCCTTGAATCCCATACTCGTGTCATGATTTTGCCATATCGTGGTCGTCGTTGCTGTCGCAAAATGGTTGACTCCTGGAATCATGCCTATGGGATGAGTGGATTGTCAAGATGGTGGTGAATCATGTGCGGGGAAAATATGTGAGTAAGTTTCGTGCATCCCTTGCCTGTCAGGTGTTCTTTCCCCGCACTTCTGAATCTGAGAGCGAACATCTTGGAATTTATGAGTTGTATGCGTCATGATTTAACACTCGAGAGATGATCTTTGGATAGCTGAGAAGAATGCATTGTGTCGAAATCGTTGTTGCACGGTTTCAGTTTTCTAAACGATTTTCTTGCAAGGGGATGCTGTTTATATACGTGGTCCACTCGCTAAAGAAAGGGACCCAGTGGGTAAGCGGTGATTGGACTACAGTGTTGAAAGGCTTGGGTACCGAGCCGTTAAGTGGCTCCCGATGAGTTATGAATTATATGCGTGCTGTACAAATAACAACGCACAGGGTACAGGTTTCAAAATGTTCTGACTGTGTTCACCTGACGATTGATCTCCGATCATCTCTTTCCACAAGGTTGATTTCTATCTACTATCAATTTGTCATACAGGAGTGCTAAATTTAGGAATAAACTTTGTTCACACGATGCATGATGCTCAAGTTAGACGGGCATTGTATGTGCATTTGATAACTTCTTCCGAGGGCATTGCTTGGACCCATCCTCAAGTACGTAGCTGTTCTATGTAACGTACGCTTTTCCGCCCCGCCGCTCCGCCTCTCAAGGCCAATCTCAAGTAGTTGCTTTGTAATTTATCATGCTATTGGAAATAGTATGATCAGGTACTACAACCAGCTGATATTCTCAATTGCCACCCCATCCAGGCCACCATCTCCATGCTCCAGGGCATTTGCAAAGACTTTTACAACCGGGGCATCCCTTGTGTGGGGGTGATTCGTCAAGTTCCTCGCGTGGTTTGTACCAGAGATCGTGTGAAAATTGATCCCCCGCCAGTCGTCGTTCTTTTTTTCTTACAAAACTTAGCAAATGCATGAATAGAGAATCAGGAAGTAATACTTTGACCAATGAAAATGCGGAACTTTTGCGAGACTGAGGCACAAGCACCCAGCTGTATCTTCCTCATGGGCTTGTTCGACTTCACGCTCCCGGGACCCCAAGAGGAATTGTTCGCTTGACCGTGAGCTTTTGGTTAGCCGATGTGTACTATCATTCCTTGGCGGCAATGGTGAGGCGTCCGAGCCTGTGTTTTTGTTGGTATGCTCGGAGTTTCGCTGTTCCTTGCGCTTTAAATGATCGGCTTCAGACATCTTTGTGCTGGCAATGGAAACGTCTTTCATTGCACTTTGCATATGATTGTAGGTAGAATAACCTGAAAGTTAAAGAGGTAATTATAGCCTTGATGTTATGAACCGTACTGCAAATCACGGCCGTGATGCCAACTAATGACCGTATTGCTGGGAATTCAGTCATGGCCGCAGTCCAACTGTAATCCGTGAATAGTTTCCTCGCAATTCTGTGTTCGCATGTGAGACGAGACAGAAACAGGAGCATAAAGAGAGATTCAATTTCTCTTGAAGTCTCATCACCAGGAAAGAATGCCCTGTTTGTCAGTATTTGTTCCAACATTTGATGTATACGTAGTCCGGTTTCCATCAAATTCTATCATCGGCCTTCTCCTTGTCAGTGCTCTGCATGTCTTGTTTCTCAGCCCTCTCTCGTCTGATGTATGCGATCGTGTAGGATTCACAATAGTCTAGAGCTTTGCAGAGTCCGCAAATCCGGATATTGGCATATGACAGCTCAACAACATTTGCGAGAATCAACTGGAAGTAATTACAGCGCTCTTCAAAGCTCACAAAGGCAAGTAGATGGCGATCTGTCAACCGCCCAGTCTATTCTAACCTGCATTCGCCGCGAAGTACAGACAGCATGATAGCAACATGTTTTTCGTTCACTTGATACTCTACACGCTGCGTAGTTCAAATAGGTTCCCGCTATTTCCGTCGTTGACCGCAGCTGGAAGCCTCATCTAGCGATAGATTCTCGGATTTGAAGAATTTTCCAGCTCGCACCCGCAGTAATGCGTAAGCCTCTTGCTTTCATTCTCAAAGGACTGATATCATACGGATCAACAAACAGATTCCGGTACTTATGATATCTTATATCGCCAGGAACATATAGAGTGAGAAAGATTGGAGGTGAGGTTTAGAAAAGTCGTGAGCGCACAGACCATCAGCCTAGCCATCACGACAAAAGGCCGCTGCATTTTCAATGGAAATAGGTACAACCACCAGAAAACACCTCCCTGTAATATAGCCGCAAGCATGTCGCCATCAAGGGGCAAAACAATTGATGAACCTACATTCCCATCTACTTCACCCCAATCTCAGTCCCTCACTGCAACAGAACGAACCGCTCAACTCCGAAGTTCCAGCGCTCTTGCCTCCATCACCCAAAACATCCAATACCTTATCTCTCCCGGCTCTCCTACCTCCCCAAAACCCGTTCGATTTCGTACCCGCGCTTTTCTCCGGGCTCTCCACTCCATAACTGTCTTTATATTCTGGCGTGTTATCCGGTATGCCAAGTACGCAGCTGTGGGTTCTATCGTTGCAGCCTTATCTGCTACTACTATAGGAAGTTTTGCGACAGGGATAGGATGGGTTATTGCGCCTACGGGAGTCATAGGAGTTTTGGGAATGAGTAGTTTGTGGTGGGTAGGGAAATGGGGGTTTAGTAAGACGAAGATGGGGAAGAGGTGGGAGAGGAAAGTTGAAGAGGAGGCGGATAGGCTTGAAAGAGAGGATAGGGAGACAAGGAAGGAACAAGTGAAGACGGATGGCCAGTGGCGGGATGTTACGGGACCAAAGGCTGTGCCGTGGTAGGTTGTATCAAGCATCCGTGGCTGGGAGGCTCTATCTAATACCGCAAAGGGAGACGTGGATGGGAAGATGAATGTACAAAATGCAAAATGAAAATCCTTTGAGGATGCAAGCTTCGCCAATCATGTGAACAATGCCCTCCGTATTTCATAAGTTTTATTTTGCCTAGCACCGCACACTCATCTTTATGCAACTGGACGGCTGAGAAGTTATGGCTTGCAGTCAAACACAAACAAGCTTTGTTATAGTGACAGTAATGTAATCCCAACGCTAAATCTAAAACTCCTATGATATTTCCATTATATTCCCTCGCACAAGTTCATCACATAATCAAGGGTCATCTTCCAACTTAATCCTACCCCAATCGATACCCTGCCTACCCCTCTCCTTCTTTTCCATTTCCCGTGAAATCGCTTCCTCCTTTTCTTTTTCCTTGTTTGCTCGTGCTATGGTGGCTTTGCGTCTGCAAATCCAGAAAATCGCCGCTAAAAGGAAAACAAAAGCTGCGGCGCTGCCGACGGAGATTCCTACCATTTATGCAGTAGGTAGTCCTGTGTTGGAAAACGAAGATGACGAGGATGGGGCGGAGGATTGCCACGAGGAAAGATCTAGAGGCGTAGTGAGGGGCATCCAATGAGACGACCAGGTTTCTTTCCAAATGGTAGTCGAGGCATCGAGGGAAGTAGATTCAGGTTGAAGGTCAACTAATTTTTCATCGGGAATACCAGGATCCGGCGCTCGAGCTAGAAAAAATGCAGTGCCTTTGGAAGAAGTGATATTTGATGAATCAGTCCAGATGATTCCTAAGAAAGCAGCTTGGAGAAATGCACGGCCGAGAGCCCAAGAGCCGGAGGGGAGCGAGGATGGTTGGCAGGGGAAATAGGGAACGGGATCAGAAGTGTTAGAAAAGGGGGATGTTAACGAAAATGAAAGGAGCGAGAAATGAATTTTGATTGAGTTTTGAGCATTTTGATTGTCTGAGTCTAGGTTAGAGAATGTGAAGGCGAGGTAGGTAGGCGATGAGATAATGGGCTTGTAGAGTGGAGATGTGATGTTCCAGAGGTAGAGGTCTAGATTTTCGTTGTATGTTATGGGGAGGTAAGAGGCAAGTATATCGCAAGTTGATGTTGAGAGGTAGGGATATGGAACTGAAGGATCAATGTCCACTGCTAGTAAGCCATTAGATGCGGCTGAAGTTGCATTATTGAAGAGAAGTCTAGATTTAGTGGTATTGAAGTTCAAAGGAGAGTATCCATCAATAGTGTCGATTGAAATGTCAACTAGTGGCATGGAAAGTGTACCATTGTAGCCCTTTTGCGTAGTGACAGGCGTCAAAACTCAAGATTGATCGTATCCTCCGAGGACCAAACTCCCAGGAATACCCAATGAAGCAGAACCAATGTGCAAGCCAAATGAATTCGACGGAATCCTAGCTTGGGAGTACAAGCCAGAAGAGAGAAACTGCCCGGTAAGGTTTGAAGAGAATGTCTGATTAATGTCTGGGGCACCTAGAGCAAGGGTCCCGACTTGAGGTGCGTATGCTGTTCCATTTGACAAAGTTTGGACACAATCCTCAATGAAAAGCAGTTCAAAATTCTCGATAGTTTTGCTATCGGTTCCATTGGAAATTGTCAAGTCCTATGTAAGCGGCGCCAGATAAAAAGGGTAATGCACCGGCCCGGTTTGCGAAAGTGGTATTAGCAGTGACACCAGTATTATTGATTTCATGGTAGGAAGTGGAAGCATGCTTATAGAAAAGTCCACCTTTCGATGATGAGCAACCTGAGAAATTAGAACAAAATGAAGTTCTTAGGATATTAGCTGTCCATGTCCCACCTGGAAGGAGGTCGATAGCTTGAGTGGGTGTACCGATATCAATAGAAACTGCTTGCCATGTTCCGTCAGGGCCATAACTTCTGTTTGACCATTGAAGAGATATTGCGTTAGAGCCTGCTGATGCAAGAGGAATGAAGAGGGATGCTAAAATTAATGATACCACTCGTAACTTTGAAGTCTTTGATGCAGCCATCATGAAATATAGCAAATTTGCTAGAATGAAAATGAATAAAATAACCAAACCCGATAAAAGAAAGAAAGAAAGAAAGAAAATGGAAGACTACAAGGTGTTTATGGTATCCAAGAGAAGCTTGCGCCGCCCATGCCGCCTTCAAACTTACATTGCGATACAAATATCAGCAACTGTTGTCTTGTTAGGAGATTCAGCCTCGAATCACGAAAGAATCAATCCTCCGGTCCTAAATCAAACATGAACTACATCATATCATCTGGTTTCCGCGCCTGAGCTCTCGAAATTGGCTTATAAAAAGCGAAGCAAGTTGTATAATAATAGGAATTTATGTTGGCCCACGCAGCAACAATACTAAAGCAACAAGTGGCCAACTATGGCACTGAGTTACTATAAGCGAAGGCCACCCCTTCATCGTTGGACTTGGCCATACTCTGACCTCATGATGGAAGGGGCGAGGCGCAATAGCTGGATGCATTGAGAAGCTGTGGAATTTTCACATTGGGTGTAGGAGTGAGACAGGCGGCGATTTCCCAATCATTATTGGATCTAGTCTTGCTGTATATTCTGAGTCTTGGTATCAATGCGATAGCACTTTAAGACACACAATGGTATTAACATGATACGGAAATGCTGTATGGCTATAGGTACTCTGAAGATGAAATATTAATTGAAGAGGATTGGGCATATTTGGTTACGGCACAGCCACAGCCTCGGTGGCGCATGGAGAGGCTGCAAGGCTACTCACCACCTATGAGGTACATCAATTCTACTATCTCTTTCCTTGCTTGGGCATCATCGATCATTACATTTCACCCAATATGTTCGGCAGATTTTGTAGTAATGGTTCGGTTTACATGCAGACTAATAGTCGCTATAAAGTACAAAGGTTGTACTCCGTATGCATAAAATCATCTTGAAATCCTCAATTACATCACTCATCCTCACAAGGCTATTTCCACCGTTCTCCAGATTCCATTACAAGGGATACCAAACTACTGCTATCAAAATGTCTACTTTCCAAATCAAAGACAGTAACGTGGAGGTTACACTTTGTGAAGGTATCACCGAGGATGAATTATTGAATTTTCCAGCCTTCAAAGTATACATCACTGCCCCCCTCTTTCCATTACCATCCCTGCGATATCTACTAACATTGTCTTCCTTCACAGTCATGGCATAATCGCCTAACGGAATCTCTCGCTCTACAAGGTAAATCCTCTGATCATCCCTTCCATTCCGACCCCTATCAGCTCCGTTCTGTTAAGATTCAATCACTCGACCGCTGGGGCAAGCGCATCGGTTTTATCAAGATCAGCAGTAAAATCACAAATGAAGCAGGCGAGTCTTTGCCCGGGGATATCTTCCTCCGAGGCCCAAGTGTTGGAATGATGGTCATTGTTCAACCTGAAGATGCCAAGAAACCTGACGCGGAAAGATGGGTTGTAATGACTGTTCAACCTCGACCTGCTTCAGGGAGTTTAGCATTTATTGAGTTACCAGCCGGTATGGTTGATGATGGAACATTTAAAGGGGCAGCTGCAAAGGAAATTGAAGAGGAGCTGGGCTGGACAATACCGGCAAATCAATTGACTAACTTGAGCGAACTGGCTATTGATGACGGAGAGAACAAAGAGGGAGAAGTGTTACCGAGGGCAATGTTTCCTAGTGCCGGGGGCTGTGATGAGTATATCCAAGTCTTCTTGCATGAGAAGAAGATCTCAAGAGACGAGTTGAAGGAGACTACGGGAAAGCTTACGGGGTTGAGGGACGATGGTGAGAAGATCACACTTAAACTGGTGAAGCTGGAGGATTTGTGGAAGGAGGGCGCGAGGGATAGTAAGGCTTTGACTGCTTGGGCTCTCTATGACGGATTGAAGCGAACAGGAAAGCTATGAAACTTTAGAATCACATGCACGAAATGATTGCTTCTGAATTAAACGACATTACCTTGAATTCCTAAGCAGCATTCCTACATATGTATCAACACTAACGTGTACCGCATATTATTATTATTATTATGTACATCTATCTATTGTAACTTCGTTCTCGTGCCTTATTTTGAGAATAAATTCAGTGTCCTAGCAACTTCAATGCCTTCAGCCAACGTTCCTACTCGGGCATCTATCGCATATCCATCTTTCTCCCATTTTTTACACGTCTCCCATAGATCCTTCAGAGGTAAAGTGAATACTTCAATAAATTCGTTCTCTTCGAGTTCGGGCACTAGGTCCTGGTTGGCTGGATTGGACATATCAACCGTAACATGCACCATTTTGAGGTTCGTATTGCAAAATCCTGGATCTGTGAGGACATATATTAGTAGAAATTTCTATGTGAGTGAAAGCAAAATGAGAGGGGTTTACCATTAAACATTATGGGTGTACTCTCGCTCAACACTCCAACATAGCCAGTCTCTTCTTTCAGCTCTCTTAGAGCTGCTTCCTCTGCAGTTTCCCCTTCATCGATGAGTCCAGCGGGTACTTCGATCACTATTTTATCCAACGGTGGTCGGTATTGCTTCTGTAATACTAATTCCGGGCCTGAGTTCGACTGGTATTAACATAGATTTTTTACCCAAGTGTAGTTTCATCAGATGTCTTTACATACCGGTCTCCTTTTGTATTATGGCAACAATTCCAACGCCGTCTATCTCAGATGATTTCGGTCGAGTAGATCGTTCCGCATGTTCCCAATTACGAACTTTTCCTCGAGGATCGCGATACGTTGATCTGAATGTTCGCAAAGGTATCAGCTGCAATGATTCTGGCAGCTTAGATTAAGCAGATCAATACTTACAACACGAGTTTTGTCCATTTTGCTTTGGCAGGGTCCTGCTATGGAGTCAGAAGGTTTTAGGCATTCGGACTGCATGAAGGGAATGCTCTACCAATGGCTCTGTTTTCAAGACTTTTGCGTTATCAATTGACATTTTGATATGGGGTTTGGGAATTAAAGATAAATATGCAGAATTAAAAAGTCCATAAACAAAAGTTGGAGGTTGTCTTGGATCAAATACTTTTTGATATAAAAGACCTAATGTAGATCTTGACGTAGTCGATTGTAGCTGGGATGCGGGAAGCGTGGTCGAAGCTTTAGCGCTGGGTAGTTTATGGAGATCATTCTTTTTCTCTTTCTTCCTCTTCACCATTTTCACCTATCAATGGATAACATCTCTTGTTCATGCAATTTGTTCTTTCTCATAATCTACCAAGTTGTCCATGGCAGACTGGTACAATGAGGGAGACTATTTGTGTTGTGTTGTCACCGTTGGCTGTAGCAATTATCGGACGGTATTTGCGAGACAAGATGAAATGTGTTGGCACCTTTCATTGTCGACCTACGGTTCATTCGAGCAATCGAGAAAGACTTCATCCATCCATCACATTAGCAGATGGTTGCATTCTCTGAATGCTCTGATAATGAGCAACTCTCCCATCCCCAATGAAAGCCCCTCTGGCGACAACTTTGGTATCATCAAGCTCAAGTTCTCCCGTTCTAGCAACTGTTTGCTCTGGGACCTTAATACCCAAAATCAACGTGGGGAATCTTTCTATTACTTCGTTTTGGTGCTACTAAATTTGATCTGTGCCCTAGTGTCGTTGCAACAAGAGATAAAGGCAACACATGAGCGCCTTGCCAAGCATTTTCTATGATAGTACTTCCGAAAAAGCGATCATTCTTCCTCAAAGTGTATATCAGGCGGTGCAACTATCAAAGCCCTATCAAAAACCGTCTTTTCCAACGAGTGATCTCCAACATGCGACAGAAGCATGAGACTAGTTTGTGCACTCTCGTGCATTTCTCTCGAGCACGAACTTTCTATACTGCCCCAAAAGAGCCAGAAGGGGCAAGGTAGTATCCATCTAGCAAGCGCTGGCCTTAAATCGAGCCCCAAACCCCGAAAATGCAACCTTATCTCACACATGCTTATTAGTCTCGGCGGATCTTGTGGAAACAGCTCGGCTTAGTCAGTCATGCTGTTCAGTTCGTTTGCTTTGTTCAGTATTTATGCCTAGATATTTGGATATCGGGTGCAACATTTGATGACCAAGAGAAGACTTGGTAACACCTGATGTCCTCCTCATGGCTCAATTAAAATCCCCATTTGTGCGACTTAATCTATAGGAAGTATTCTATGGAAGTCATTTGATGATTTTCATAGTTAACATTTCATTCTATCGATGGAGGGGATGGCTTTCTTTCTGTTTTCTTGCGCGCTTATACAATGATAGAGCCGGCGATGTACGGATACCAATGAATGGTTGCAGTCACAGGGGTCACTCACGAGCCTTGCTCAATGTTACTGTGGAATCTAACCAACATGTTTGCAAAAAGTATCACTTGGTAAATGTGAAGGTATTCTTAAAGGTTGAAGATTTCCTCATTTGATTGAATGGCTTGACATGATATCACCCATCCTTCAAGATGAAGTTTCTTAATCTCCTTTCCGTTTCACTCCTGCCCCTAATTCAAGCGATTCCAATCGTTCCACAAGCTACTCAGAACTCTACCAGTGATGTAGCCACAACTCCACGGCTTGCTGTGTACGTTCAAACTTATCACGACGAATACAATAAAGATACAAATCTATCTCTCTTGCCTCTATTAGGTGAAGATATCCTGCCAACTCACGTAATCCTCGCTGCCTTGCATGTCATGAGTACACCAGGGGACATTCATTTAAATGACGATCCTCCTGATGCTCCAATGTACGATGAGTTATGGGATCAGGTAGAGGCTCTTCAAGCAGCAGGGATAAAGGTATCGTGTATGATGGGTGGCGCTGCTCCAGGAACTTGGAACTATTTTACTGGAGATGACGATAATGTAGCTTGAGACTCAGACCCTGCTTTATATGCATTGCTAACACTTCTCAAGTTCCACCAATACTACGACCTTCTCCTCAATAATATCATCAGAAAATACAATCTCAATGGTATAGACATTGACGTTGAGCAATTCGTAGATATCACTGTAGCTCTTCGTCTAATCAAACAGCTTTACACCGACATGGGTCCCGACTTTGACATAACGATGTCACCAGTAGCTTCAGCTCTGTCTTATGGCGGAAGTCTCTCGGGGTTCTCCTATTCTGATCTCGACGCCCAAGCACGAGATCCAGCTACCGGCAAACCGATGATATCATTTTACAATGCTCAATTCACCAATGGCTGGGGATCTGCAGGTAGCACTCATGATTATGACGCTATTATCGGCGCCGGCTGGGATCCTTCGAGAGTAGTAATGCTAGCTTCAGCTGCAAGGAATGATGCAAGTGGATGGGTTCCGATCAGTACGCTTAAGAACACGATCAAAAGTTTGAGAAATAAATATCCCAATTTTGGAGGTGTTAATGGATGGGAGTACTTTGATGCGGGGAGTAGTGATGGGTTATCTCAGCCATATATGTGGATGGCGAATCTAAGGGAGGCACTGAATGTTTATTGAGTTAATTTTTAATTTCAGGGGAGAAGTTCTTAGAGTAGGTATGTAAGGTTTAAACCTACGTATAATTTATTTGAAATTATGAATCATTTTTCCATAGAAAGGATATAAAGGCACGCGGCCACGTTTAGTCATAGCATTTTTCAGAATACCCCAAAATACATCCGTATCACGATCAAGTATTGATTTGCAATTGTTCAAAGTGGAACGGTAGACTCTATAGCAGTGGATTCCAAAACGAAAACTCCTTAAATCTCGAATGATATATCGCCTATTTTACTTCATGTTAAAAAGTATTGAAAGTCGATTTGGTATGCCATGACTAAGAGGAGCCGCATGAGGGGTTCTGAATATTACGATCTTTGGTGAGTAAATACTGTTTCGATATTACATGTATGTAACAGAGAGATTGGCCAATTAGATCATATACCACTACAACATTTCCATATACCATCATCTCCGCATCTTCTACTTAATCCTTAAGATTCCCAGAAGAAAATGAAATTTCCTACTGTCTTTTCCCCCATTTTCACCTACCAAAACATATGTAATGTCCTAGATATACATCAAGCTCAACCCTTTCGCGATTCCCATATCATTTCAGCACCTAGCTCTCGAATGCTTAATGAATTAACAGATTATAAAGATGATTTGACATGTAGCGCTATAATCATCATATTGTCTAGCTTGATTCTCTATGCTTGCTTTCCTACTCAATGCAATTATATTCATGGGGTCGGGTGATTGTATGTCTTCCTCATTTGCACTTGCTGAGGGCATATAAAGAGTCTTTTTCTATTATGTATTCATATTGATAAGATAAATTATTGTTATTACAGGTATGATTGATGTTCCTCCTGCCCTCTTAGTGGGGATTTCCAAATATATATACCATTTATTTGACTTGAAGAACTCATCAAGAAGAACAGTATATGAGTAGCCAAAATCAGGTAAGCCAAAGGCCCAAACGTTTTTTTATTACTTACATTCATCTTACAATCTACTTTAAGACAATTCCAGTTCCTACGCCAGTACTGATTACTCATAAGTAACCGTTCTTATATGCTAACACCAGATTGAGCCCCCGAGCTATATAACAATAATCACTGGCCCACTATTCGGCCTGAAATTTCTCGTCTACATCCACTATGTGCGCAACTTCGACAGTATACATTTTCCACTCAAACTTTCCACGTTAGTCTCCTTCTTGATCTTTATGTGTAATCGATTCCTATTATCGGATATCGATTTGAAGGTTTTGTTTGGAAGCTCTGGCTCATGTCGTTGTTTATGGAAATCTTATGAATGATGGAGGACCTCTATGTACCATTTTACCGCTGATATTTTTGGGTGCAAAAGAATACTGTATGAAGATCATGAGTGTGTGTATAGCTGCCCGGTATCTTTAATTACAGAATGGCTGGGAGGTATAGATTATGGAGACCAAGAGAAGAGGAGAGCAAGGAGTTGAAGTAAAGCTACAACAAAAGAAAAGGTAATAGGAAGGACGAAAAGAGGATATTAATTTGATTGGCCAGCTGGGAGTAGAACCATGGTTTTTTATCGGCTCGTCTATAAAGCCTCCCCTTCTCAACACGTACAACTCGTGGTTGTAGCCTCTCGCCATTCCCACAACTAGCTATCGCCAATTTCCCAAGGTCTCCAGTGCCATTCACATCCCCAAACATAACTCTCACATCTTTTAACAACCTTGATCTCTCTGATGCACCTAGAGATGTCCCATTGGGAGGTAGCGTAATGTATGAGTTATTCCTTATTGCCAAACTACTAATATTCGAATCAGTGTCCGGGCCTTTAGCGAGGAAACATCGGATGATGGGGTTCACTAGAGAGGCTAGAATGAGGACGGTGGATGCGACCAATAGAGCTATCACTCAACCGATGTGACATTGGATCACTTCAATACTTCTGTTACGGAAAACAGTGGTCGAGGAGTTGACCCGGACAACTTTCTCGTCACTCAAGTTTGCACCTAGCATGACAGCGGTCATTGTAGTCATGCCACCGAAAATCGTATGCAGCCCATTCATGCAAGTCCAGTAAGTGTTCATTAGTTGACCAAGCCGTTCGGCATAAACATCGTTGGCAACGATCGGCGCGTTGTAACGCACTCCATTGATGCCCATGGAAGATGATAGAGGATCATCCAGGTTAAAAAAATATTCCTGATCCGCAGTAGTGTCGGATGCTCCATAGTCACTCATTGAGTTGACGAAATGGGCAGAGAACAGCCACCAGTTGTTGTTTGTTCCTGGTGGATTGGGAAACGGCTTCGTCTTAATTTCGAGAAGCGAGTAAGCAGGAGGCGGATGTGAGAGTCTGGAACGGCGTATTTTGTTTATCACACAAGTTGATGATGAGCGACATGTAACAGTCACTTCAACGTTTGTAGATGTTATGGTGCAGTTGGAACCAGCGGTGGGTCCCCATGAGAAATAAGTAAACGTTCGTGGAGTAAGAGATGCCGGGTCCAAATTGACTCTCTCAGTATTATTGTCAAAAGACCAAATCGAAGCGCCGCTTCCAGTTGCCCCAATTGGATCGACGCCATTGGGCAAGGGGCCGAGAAGTCCTCGGAAAGGAAAATTGTCATCCGGTCCGCTATGAGCAAAGCGCGCTACATTATCAGGCGTCCCCTGGGATGAGTCGTATAGCACTGGACAGTCAAGGTATAGGTATGGTGATTCTAAGTTCATATCGTAAGTTGAGTCGATAGATGAGGAATCTAGACCGGAAATTGGTACTCTCACCAGTGATGAATATATGCTGTTGGTAGAATTGACTGAAAACCATCCATTGCTGTCAGGCGTTGAGCCATTTTCATACCTCTCGATGTAAGGAATCTTGACATTACCCCATATATCAGCAGGACCAGATTTGGTAGTCGGCGGCCCCATGACGGATGACATGAACATTGCGTTCACGATAGAGAACCACGATACGATAGGTAGAAACTGCAAGAAAGGCATACTGCCAGTCGAAATTATATAATATGCTTGTGTCGGATCGAGAAGTATTTTATTACTTATGATCATTTGCCTGGAAGAAGCTTGACCGCCGATTGGTGATAATGCCCAAATGACTATTAACGGTATCCTAACGAAGCTGAAAATACGCAACTTCAACCACGAGAAGTGCTACCTGCCAGTACGTCGAGTACACCGATATCCTCTCCTTTTTCCAAGCGCCAGAGTAATATTGCATGGGTGGCACGAGCGATGACAGAAGCGAAGAGAATGGGAAATACAGTTGGACCCTAAAACCATAATTAGTAAATGAATCATGGTCTGAAGCGACAAATTAGTCACCAGGTTCTGGTACATATTTGGCGGCTTCGAGAAGCGCCGCTGTCTCAGGCGGGTACTCGGAGACAGGAACTTGATCCTCATGGTAGACGATAAGTCCGAAAAGAAGAAACGACGTATACAAGGCTAACAAGGCCACATCTAACAATGAATCAAATATCGTAGCTAGTGAGGAAGAATTTGCAGCTTGAGGACAGGTCGGCCATTTTGGTAGGTCTAAGGGTGTTGGTGCTAAAAAGGCTCGGGATGAACTTTCAAAAACAGGCGCTTGATGATGCAGGGCTGTTGGCGGTCTTGGTGATGCGATGAGTTTCCCACGTATGTTGTTGTTGCCATCATAATTCAAGCAGCCGCATACATAAGCACACTATCTAGTGACTGTGGCATATTTTCGTTCTTTTGATCATGATCTCAAGATTTCGAAATGACTGCCCCTTTGATCTTTATTTAGCGATATAAGAAGGAAGTGAACTTTGAGACTTCAGACGTGAGAATCTGTTACCTGTTGAGGGCTTCGCCCGCCTCAATTTAATTAATGCCTCTGACCACACCGCCACAGTAACAATAGTTGTCCTACTTATATGTATAGCAAGGCTAATCCCGAGGAGGAGGCGGCTGCTCACATACTTTTTTTCTGTTGCTCAACCTCACATACCGTTAAGCCGCCTGATATGGGTTTACATGTTCCTTCACGTTCCACTGTGTATCAGCTCGAGTTCTCTCATGATTGACACAGCCTATACATGAATAAACAAGAGTCAATATATCGAAAGACAATTTAATCAGAGTGGATATCGAAGCCAAGAAGTTGCAAAAGCCTGAAGCACTGCGGTAGTACTGAGATACGAACTACCAAAAATAGTAGTGAAGGGTTTCTGGACACTAGACACTAGACACTAGACACTAATCAAGAAGGTATTTCTATTCCAACATGTGATGTAGCAGTTGAATCTTTGAGTATCATTGCATTGTGCATCGTATAAATATGCAGCCATGATATGATATAATGAAGCTGCCTCGAACTCTAGGAATGGGGGAATTCTCGAATGGAGAGAGGGCATGCTTGTTCCCTATCCTCTCAGCTGATTGATATCATACAACTCGTAATTTCCAATCCACCCTGCTGATATTGACGGGGGTTACCATCACACCTTCTGCAGAGTCTCACTTCTCTTTTCGAGCCTTTATAAGGCGGAGCACACGCCCTAGATTTATTGTCGAGAGTGGTCATTCTAGGAAAAGGGAGAGAAACCGCTCTCCATAGAATGAAATTACGACTTAAGTGATCTCTCTTAAGTCTGACGAGACCACTTTCGTCAAAGTCCCAGCTATTTGTTGGTTCGGAGCTAGCCAAGCATAATAAGTCGAAACTAGTAGCAATAAACTGTTAACTAATCGAGTGAGCTGGGCTGATAATTACCTCCCGGTTTTTCTGCACCTCGGACGAACTAAGTCAAGATATCCAGGTTTGAACTGACGAAAAGCGTGAATGTCTCACGTGACATCATAGCAACGCAAACACACCCAGGTCTGAGCGGACCTGCGACAACTTGGTGTTTCATGCAAGCCTGAGAGTTTATACGAAGGAGTTCGTTGCACTTGTCTGTAGTTGGCCGAGATGTATGGATGGATATATATCTACCCCATGCAATTCTTAACTTTCAATTCCCAATCCAGTTTGCATCATTTTTGTACCACCACGATAGTGTCGTTAGCCACTATACGGCACCCAACCACAGCCTTACCTTCATCAATCTAAACAATGTTCAGTAAACTTACCACCAAGATTGCCCTTCGGAAAGCAGGTCTCCCATCAAACACTCTCTCCAATTTTTCAATCACAAACCTCGATAATGGCGACCAGAAATCCATCAATCCTAAGTCTGGAAACAGCAATGCCACATGGGGAGACACTTTCTCAAATATGACCTCAGAGGTCAATGTCCCAAAGAGTTGGAAATCGTGGGGAAATCCACCACCGGCGATAGTAGAAGTTGCCCCTGCACCGATAGTGGGAACGAAAGCGCCAAACACAGCGAGATTGATATTGCCCATGGGGGATGGGAAGGCTTGCGTGCTCGTATTTCTGAGGTGCTGTGGATGTGCTTGTGAGTTTTTTGATTAGTCGTATTGTGATTTTATGAGCCGTGTTACCCGTTTTCGTCAATCAAAATTCGGAGAATCAGACTGGCCTGAAGGCTAACCCTTTCCCATTCAGTTGCAGAAAAGACCTTCATCGAACTCCGTCGCTTAGCCAATAAACATCAGAACTTACATTTCATCGCCATATCTCACAACTCTAAGGAAGCAACGGATAAATGGGTGCAGCAAGTCGGGGGAGCATGGTCAGTTCAAGTAGTCGTCGATG
Organism: Botrytis porri; assembly: GCF_014898465.1. Classification (NCBI taxonomy): domain Eukaryota; kingdom Fungi; phylum Ascomycota; class Leotiomycetes; order Helotiales; family Sclerotiniaceae; genus Botrytis; species Botrytis porri. The sequence goes on from NW_024066078.1 coordinate 2,043,887, forward strand.
AAGATCGGGAAATCTATGCCAATTGGGGATTGGGAGTGAGCACGACGTGGCATTTGCTGAATCCATGGACCGAGATTGCACGACAGAAACTGGGGAAACAGGAGGGGAATTGGGGAAGGGAGGTTGATCCGAGTGGCAATCGATGGGTGGTGGGTGGAAGCTGGGCCACAGATGAGATGGGGACCATTAAATGGGGTGCTGCGAGTAAGAGTGCTGACGAGATACCCGATTTGGTGGAGGCTTGTAAGAGTGTGGGTGTTTCGTGAAAACTTGAAGGATATCTTATGATGTAGGCCATGGAATTTTGATCGTGGAGTTATGGGGCGCGATTAATGTCGATAAAATTCGGCGACTCTCGGTTGGGTTGACTTGAAGATCTCTATCGGGCGGGAATACGAGAAAATAGATTGGTAATCCTACAATTTATGAGTAACGAGGTATCTGGCCATGGATTGGATCGAGAATGGATTGTTTAACGCAGGTCCAATGTTTCACAATATGCACAATCTACATGTAGGTCACCAACGAGTTGTTAGCCAGTCAGTTGCTCGCCAGTTCGGACAGCTCGGAAGCGAAGGAGTTGTCTGTAGAAGACGCGTCAAACATGTTTTTTTCTGGACAATGAAAGCTAGAAGAGCATTCCTGTCTCTAGGTAGATAGATAGTACACTCAGCACTAATAAAATGACGTTGAGATCTGAAAATTTCTTTTGGATGCTTTTTGAATCCTTAAGCCCCGACAAAAGTTCCGAATTCCCGATCAAATCTCAAAATAGATAACATCTCAGCACGTGATTCGACAATCTTTGTCTAATCCCCTGACAACACCATTCCATATGTGACCTAGAATATTTTTATTTTGATGAACTGACGAAATAAGAGCTCCACCTACCACCTCACAACATCAGTATTCCTTGAATCTCCCGAGATTTCGCTCATAAACGTTCCATAAATACTCATAAAAGTGGATTTCACATGGAATGATATCGCTCGCGATGATGCTTGACCCCTTTCTCACAGCACTCGAGGCCCTTTCGGTCTACAAAGTTGTGGGTTTACGGCAGATCCTCGCTGATGCGTCAGGAAAGCTTGGTGAAAAGTTTAAAAAGTCGGTCCAAAATCTATCCGTCGTGCAAAATTGGAATACCATATGGTTCGTACAATTTCCAGACTTGCATTTTTTGGATTTCCTTCTTTTCTTCTGCTTTTTGCGTTCATTAGTGATGTTATTGTTATGAAACTCTATTTTGTTTGCGATTTACGGCATTAGTCAGGTGCTACAGCAAAATCATTCGTTACGCTGAAGTTCCATTTGTAGTGAGCTTGATTAGCCATAAACCATGGCGGACGAAGAGATCAAGCCCACGAGCAGCATAGAAGCTGTTGGAGGACGAAATAATGAACATGAGCATGGAATGACTAGTCTTCCAAATTTACCTAGTACGAGAGAGGAGACGCCACGTGAGATAAGTTCAGTAGCTGGATCCAGCAGAGCACAATCTACGGGAGAACAGGGGGCCAAGCCTCTGAAAAGGTTTGATACACTACCCACAAGGCGGAATCAACTTTCACCAGATACACGAAGACGCGGGCGAACTCTGACTGGCCAGGAGCCTCAAAACAATGATCTATCTTCAAGGAGACAAATTTTGAGGAGAGGAACCTCGATTCTTTCTGGAGAAAGTGGAGATAGAATGCGTTCCATTCCTGAGCGAGGAGCCGTTCCTCCTACCACGGAGAGAGAACCTCGTCCTAGCGGCGTTTCCGACCGCACTCAAGCTTCAGGTCTTCGCCCACGCAGGAGCACAACAAGTCGTCAACGAGGAGCCTCCATCCGAAGAAGACCAACTGTTGCGTTAGAAGCTGTAACCTCGGGAGCCGATGTTGGAGGCGGAGATAACTTTACATTGGCTGGACCTGCACCAATCGAAACCATGGCGCAGAACCAACCCTACGTTGATCCAGGGTACGCCCATCTCAATCCTGCTTATGTTCAACCCGAGAATGTGAGGCCGGTATGGGGTTTGGCCAAGCCTTTACCCCGTGTGGTACGTCCAGGTATGATTCCGTCACGCACGGAAATCAACATGGCCCAGCAACAGCAACAACAACAACAACAACAACAACAACAGCAGCAGCCTCAAAGCCAGGCGGATATAGATTTAGAACAAGGTAGGATCGAACCAACCCTCAAACTGTCCAGAATCTCAACCGCACTTCAAAATGCTAGACAACAACGTGAAAACAACCTCATGGAAGCACATGGGTTGGTTTCGCCGACAAATTTACAAAGTACGACATCGCAGCAGCAGCCATTGACTGCTCCGTCACAGGTCATTGAAGAAGAGGACCCAGCCGATAAACCCACAAACGCAGGTACGACATCTGCAGAACGCCCTCCAACACGCCCTCCCCTCTCTTTTGATGGTCGACCCTCGCAGAATTCGCAACATTCGCAGAATGAGCCTTTCCCTAGTCTTTCGGACCACGATGACCAAGGGTCTGTGACAACGGAAGTTGCGGGTCCGGATGGCCTAGATGGAGAATGGGTTGGCCAAGAGATACCGTTGGTAGCGTACGATCCCAATTACGATGATGAGATTCACAATCTTCATACACACTGGTCCGTTATACGATTAAGATTTAGAGAACCACTTGCGGAGTTATTAGCCGTGAGTTGTCCTCCACTGAAAATAAGTTCTTTCCCCTGCTGACAAGTTTTCAGGTCACTTGCCAACTTACACTCGGATTTTGTGCGGATCTAGTGGTGGTAACATCAGGCAAAAATTCATCGCCTGCAGGAAACGAAGTTACTACCGATTGGGCTTGGGGTTTAGCATCAATGCTTGGTATCTACATTGCCGGTGGTGTTTCTGGAGCTCATCTTAACCCGGCCATTTCTATAATGCTCTGGATATATCGAGGTTTCCCTCTCCGCAAAGTACCGATGTATGTTCTCGCACAGATACTAGGAGCATTCATCGCAGCATTAATCGCATTCGGCCTTTATCAAACCAATATTGTCGAATATGGAGGGACCAATCTGAAAACCGGCGATACTATGGGAGCTTTCATTACATACCCCAGATATGCCTGGATTAACGCTGGTACATCATTCTTCACCGAATTCGTCGGAACCGCAATCCTAGCAGTTGCAGTCTTAGCACTAGGAGACGACATGAACGCACCTCCAGGAGCGGGTATGTCAGCCTTTGTAATGGGACTCGTGATCACCGTTCTCAGTATGGCTTTTGGTTACAATACTGGCGCTGCCTTGAATCCCTCTCGAGATCTGGGGCCAAGACTTGCGCTCTTAGCACTTGGCTATGGAGAAGATCTCTTCACTGATGTATATTGGATATGGGGTAATTGGTGTGCGCCGATTTTGGGTGCTATCTTCGGGGCATTCTTATATGATGCTGCGATCTTTGCGGGTGGTGAAAGTCCTGTTAATTATCCGCGAAAGAGGATAAAGAGGGCAGGACACAAGTGGAGAAAGAAGTGGGGTGTTAGGTTGAGGAAGATGAAGCCCGCGAAGAAGGGTGAGGATGAGGCGTATCGAAGATGGAAGGAGAGCCAGTAATTTTTAGATGGCAATAAAGAGGAATCTTGTTTGAAGTGGACAGTGCAGTGGAGTTTGAGAGATATTAATCTTTGATTGTAAATTGTTGATTGGGTGTACAGGTATAATTTTAGAAGAAAGTTTGCAAGGGATAGATAAGTAGAACATCATAGCATAGCGCAGCAAAGATACCATTTCCCCCATCCTGGGAGAGAAAAGAAAACAATCATATTTCTAGATTTCAAAGAATGATCCCCGCGACAATTACTTTTACAGATTAAAACAAACAGACCTATGCCATAATCAGTCTATCTTTTCCCTTCTAGTGTTACGGAGGTACCCGCACCGCAACATGGATTATAAGATAAACCTAAGGCCTTGGTGTTGGAACCTACGAAAACAGCACTGTAGGGACAGTTGGATTAAAGGGTAACGAAAGATAGCGGTAACCGAATCAATAAGCAATGATTAAAAGATAGGTACCTATCTTTTGTTGGCACCTATCCTACAGTAGGCACAGGAGGGATAGCGGTTACAGGTTATCTAGTAAGCACAGGTTAGATAAGCAGTAGTATCATATAGGTCACGGGGCAAGTGTCACGTGATGGATAGACAGGATAGGCAAGCTATCCAGGCTATCCGTGGATAGACAGGATAGACAGTCTACTCAAGCTATCCAGACGAGAACGAAGGTCTATATAAGGGAATGGGTTTCATTACAATGTAGAGCTTCGTGCTCAAGATCAATCATTAGTTTCATACTATAGTTACGAGAATTGCAACCAGTTACAACCTTATTGAATTCCTACTTGAAGTCTAGTCTAAACCACCTCGAGAGATCTCTAGACACTTCCACGTGACCCTAGAGGCAGCTCCCGTAACAACAACCCAACTAAAACTCTTTCTCAATTAACTTTAATAAAATCTCGAATAACCTGACATTAATCAAGCTCCCCTACACCTATATTTGAAACTATACTAACTCTAACTAAAAATATAAAAAGATTAATTTATAAGAATACACTTTTAAATATAAAAATCTATATATTTTAAATAATGAATAAAATATTAAGTAAATATTAATACATAAAAAAATCTAATTATATTAAGAAAGAGTATTTATTGAGTAAAAAGCTTTTGATATATTATTTTAATAAAAAATTGATATTTAGATTCAACACAATGAGCATTAAAAAGGGAGGAATTCTAATGGAAAAGTATTTTCTAATCGATACTATAATAAATACAAAAAGATCGAACATAATACAAAAACTTATCAAAATAATATAATAGATCCTAGATTATTATAATTTTCATAATTTTAATCAATTGATTTAATAATTATTGAATAATATAAGTTTGAAAGAATAAATTGAAATGAAAGTGATCCGTACACTGATATAACCCGTACACTGATAAATCACGTTATTTGTTATATAATTTTCTTTCTAAGATTTCTATATATACATTATATAAATTTTAGAAATTCTTTTTGAACTATGCAAAACCTAACTTTTCAGGTATTGGCAAAATGATTCAAATGGGCCTCGATACTAGCATCCATTCACTCGTCGCAAATAAACACTCTGTTTCATCCCAACAATCGATCAACACTCCAATGAAAATCAAACCAGCGACGATTACACACTAGCACATATCACAGAGTCGTACATCGGAGAAATCTAATTTGAGCTTCAAACTTTCCTGGAGGTGGAGCATATCTTTAGTGATTCACCTTGCTTTTTGACTTTCATCTGTTGCATTGATACGAAATAGCGTGAGTTGCTTCTCATAAATATTGTGCCAAGCCTGTCATAAGCTTGCCATCGCATGTCATAGGCTTGATTTCCCAGGGAGTTTTAGGGTACGATATCCACATATTTGCGGCAGTTTCGTGACCGTGAAAATTAGAGGGGCGCCAGGGGCTCGGGCTGCGATTGCGTGGCTCGCTAATTAGCGCCAGGTACATAACCCTAGAATTTGTAGGGTGCTAGCCTGGAAGGACCTAGAACCACAGTTGGATGTAAATGGTTCTATGAGAACGAAATCTTGCATGTGCAGGTCCTGATAGACTTTATTGGGTCATGTCTATCGTAATTATCTAGTTATTGATGATGTAAATCTTGGATGCGCAATGTTTACTCGTTGCACATACCGCAGATTTTTATATCGCTACCTAGATACTTGTCCTAATTGGATTGTGTAGGAGCTGGTTACAATGACGAAAAGACGGGCTGACAGCGGTTATTACATCGGCGAGCAATCTGTCCGTCTGTATATCGTACAAGTAGTACGACTACAAATACTCCACTCTCCGACACCGGTGGATCCGGTGCTTTATTCCACACAAAATGTACGGGGTAGACTTTCCCAACCTTATGCTGTGTATTAAAAGAAACCAACCTTGGTTTTCATGGGATGGTGACTTTCCAATCCCAATTTCGATGTTTTCACTTTGACATCGGATTGCATTATATTTTCATTCTTTTCTAATTATTCGTGGCGTATTAAAGTAGAGAAATTTGGAGGAAGAAAGATTTAGGAAAATGGTGGTTCAAAGATTGAGGACCTTGGTGTTGTTTGGGGTTATTTTGTTGTTTTGTTACACATGGAAATTCTTCCTGCCGAGGAATCCAAAAAGTGTGGTTTATGGAGAGGAGATGGTCATACCGCAGGATGTTTGGGAACAAGTTAAGAAACATAGCGAGATTTTGCACGATAATGATGAGGTTGAGAGGGAACGGGTGACGACGACGAGTTCGACGACGAGTACGGTGGAAGAAGTGAAGATATTGACGACACCTGGGATAGTAGTGGTGACGGTATCACAAATGGTAGTGACGCCTTCCCCAATACCAACATATACGCCACATGAAGTAGCCGAGTCATCCAAATCTCAGGCGGCTCAAAATGAGGCCTCTGAGTCAAGACAACATTTTTCCTCGGAGCAGACACAAGCTCCACAAGCAGAAAATCATGGACAGCAAAGTATTTCATCTCAAGAGACTCAGCAACAGCAAGGACTCAATCCGATGGTCAAAGATAATTTCCCATTAGCAATGAACGCCCGCTCCGCCGCCGACTTACCTCCTATTCCCCCATGGAACAAACCTCCGACCCCTCACGTAAAAGAGAAAACGCCCCTTTTCATTGCTTTCACTAGGAACTGGCCATTACTTCAGCAAACGGTTGTCTCTTGGATAACTTCAGGTTGGCCAGCCGAAGATATATATGTCGTTGAAAACACCGGTACGATGAGATCCAACGAGTTTGGTCGCCTTTCCCTCCAAAATCCTTTTTTCCTGAATCATACTCGGCTTCATATGTTAGGTGTAAATGTCATAGTTACACCTACCCTTTATACATTTGCCCAGTTGCAGAATTTCTTTCTCTGGACCGCTATCGAAAAGGACCTCGAGACATATTTCTGGAGTCATATGGATATCGTTCCTATCACTTTCGAAGAGGACACCTCAGTATCTGATGATTACTCTGGTCATAAAACTATCTATCAACATGCTGTCGAGGTTCTCAAATCAGCACAATCACCTGGTCCGGACCCGAACTCCTCGGATCGAAGTAAGCCATGGGCGATGAGATTCTTTGCATTTGATTACTTAACCTTGGTAAACAGAGTGGCCTTTGAATCAGTCGGTGGATTTGACACTACCATTCCTTTCTATCATACTGATTGTGATATGTATGATCGATTGGTCATGGCTGGATACGAAATGAACGAGCCACGCCATTTAATGACAACAGTTGGGGATGAATTTGACGGATTGGATAGAGCTGGACGTGGATATATTTATGATGTTGCGAACAGCATTGACGATTTGGTCGTTCTATACCGGAAGAAGAATACTGTAGAAGCCAGTTTTACGGACCATACCAGGCCGGAAGATACTGAAGCAGGACGCGAGCATAACGAGGAACAGCTGAAGATGGAAAAGGAAGGTCAAGAGCAAGAAGAGGCCTGGAGAAAGACCGAAGAAAACCAAAAACAGGCTGTGATTGATGACGAGAATGCGCAAGCGCATGCGAAGGTGATGCAAGAACAGGTGAAAGCTCAGGCAATGAGAGAGCAAGCTACGCTTGACAATAAAGCCGAAGAAATCAAGAAACAGGAGGAGGAAAAGGCCCAGAATGAAGGCCATGTTATGGATCACCCGAAGACCAATGCCGATACCAGTACAGGATATCAAATTGGCAATGCTGAGGTAAAGGAATCATTAGACAGGCAGCAAGAATTGCGACAAAAAAAGGAAAAAGTGGAGAAAAAATCCAGTTCTTCAACTACCTACTCAAACGTGGGCCAGTATAGAAAGCGAGATCTGGAAGATTCATCAGCAGATTCTCAAATAGAATCATTAGAGGATCTCCATGAAGCCACCTCAAAATCAGCCTCAAAAAATCCGACCGCATCTTCTCCATCCACATCTTCAAGCTCGGAATGGATAAGTGACGAGCCCAGCTCATCATCCTATTTTCAACTGCTCCAAGTCATCAACGACATGGTAGGAGCCAAGTATTCCCAAGGCGCCGATGGTCGAAATACGTGGCAACATCAACAATCCGGAGGTCAAGGCGAACCTTACTATCGCAATGCAGATGGCTTTGAGAAAGCCATCCAAATGACTGTCGCATTAGGAAGAGGTGTTTATCTCGAGAAATGGGGCACGCTGGAGTGTAAATTGGTCAAAAGCGGAGTTACGATGGATGATCAGTGGAAGCCTCGCGAGTGGAATATCTAGCGAGGGGAATGTAAGCTGGTGGGTTTTTGGTAGACTGTTCAGAATCAGTTGGTTATTTCCTGCAGTGATACCTTGGAAGGAGTTTTGGGGTTCAATAGGATTTGTGCAAACGGTAATTACCAGGGAAACCCGCACGGGATTTCAGACTTTATATTTGAATCTTCGAATACAGGCTGTACACCAGTTGTGCTGTACAATATTATGGTGTTTGGATTTGGATATAAAGAGAATTTTCGATTCTGAGTAGAATAGATAAGAAGGCATATGTAGTGAATACAATAAAAGCCATTCATGATATCTTTTGGAATGCTATCAATCTGTGAACTTGGCTACCAGGAATTCCAGAAGAGGAGGCAATGTCATAATTTCATCGCCTTTCACTCTCCAAGCTGAGTGAACTCGTCCATAATGGAGATTTATTTAAACCAGATCAGGTTTATGACCAACAATAAGGACCAAGATCTCAAAAGCTAGAGTTTGGACGGACGGCTTTTTCTCAATGATTGTTCTGCCATGGAGAAAGCCAGCTCCCTTGCCTTCTTTCGTTTCAATGTACGCACTGTACAATCAAGACGGGAAACGAGAACATTTATCTTTCTATTCTCATGCTCAGAAATAACTTGCGCTATCGCTGCTTAAGGTTATCGACAGTGGCAAAGAATACCCCCAAAGGCCATCTTCTTCTCAAAATTTTGTTACAGTATCCATCATGTCGCTATTTGATCCCAAGTTCGCACCAGAAGATACATTTTGCAAGATAGAATATTGAGACTTCCTTAGGCATAAAATCTAAAATGCTCACCAGGAATCAACTGTCAGGCGAATTTGAGACTGGAGGCTTTAGTTCCTGTAGAGAGACGAATCATCATCTATAGGAAAAGACTGCATAGCTTGCAGTCGATGATAAGAAAAATGGCAGGTCAATCTTACCGCCTTTGCCCGCATGTGGCAGAATGTTCTTTTTGCTTGAAGCGCAGATTGAACTCCGTCTTCATAAAAGTGCCTTTCTCAGCTCGATAAGAGTCACCAGAAGCAAATATTCAGGTGGGTATTTAGGTAGGTATATTCTAATCTTCTCATTCATGTGTACTCTTCATATGTCTGTTAGCTATTTGTGAAAACACGACGTCTTTCATCAACCTCCATACGTTGATGCGATTTTCACTGTTACACTCATATAGCATCATACATTAACAATGTCCGGCGCAAGTGTTCGAGAATCGGCACGCAAATGCGAGATAGGACAGACCTCATCTCTTGCGCCATCACATCTCCAAGCTAACCTTATCGTTCTGCCTTCGCGCTATGCTGGCGACTTCGAGCGATTCTGCAAGAGAAATCCAGTACCGTGTCCTCTAATCGCCAAATCTGCCGCAGTAGGATCCTATAATGCTCTCGAATCATGGATAGAAGGGGTGGCAGATGAAGATCTGGCTGCAAATATCGATATCCGAACCGACATTCCAAAATATATGGTCTACGAGCATGGCGAGCTCTTAGGCGATCATGTTGATGACATAAAGGCGCACTGGACAGACGATCATGTAGCTTTCTTAATCGGATGCTCGTACAGTTTTGAAGGCGCTCTTGTTGATGCTGGATTAACGCCATCGCACATCAGACACTATCGAAATGTGCCGATGTACAGGACTAACATATCTTTGTGTCCTGCTGGAGTCTTTGACCGGGGCACATATGTGGTATCTATGAGGCCATACAGAAAGGATGATATCGAGAAAGTTAGAGAAATCACAAGACCATTTCTAGCAACTCATGGGGAACCCATTGCTTGGGGATGGGATGCCATCGAGAAATTGGGAATTCGGGACATTACTAAACCAGATTGGGGCGATGCCTCTGTCAATGATAATGGAAACCCACTGAGTCCAGACGACGAAATAGTTCCGGTGTTTTGGGGATGTGGTGTTACCCCGCAGTACGCTGTTGTCAGCGCTGGCTTGGAGGGAACCGTCATGGGTCATGCACCGGGCCACATGCTAGTATTAGACTGCAGAGACGGTGATCTTGTTAAGAATTGAGTCGATAGACAGGTTTGTCCAACTAGAAATGCATCCTCGTAAGACTTTTGAATGTCCCAGTAAAGATTTCAGTCAAATAATCCTCAGGGCTCGGAAACTTGGTCTTTAATGGTTCCAATTTTCATTTCATGAATCAACCATTTTTGCCTCTAAACCTTATTCCACTTTCCGGAGTCGAATCGATAGCCAATTATAATTTCTAGTCTGTTTCGACGCTCAACTGTATTTCACCCAGTAACAGTTTAGATTCCGAATGGTATTAAAATCGTTCGACGTGCATTCTAAACAATATGTAAACTGAGCAAAGGCATTGCAAATCTTTTAATTGGGATTAATGTCTACCTAGTTCTCATAGTTGACTGCGTTAGACAGTTGGATAGCAGAGTGAGCTTGCCTATCATAAAACGGGATAAACATATTGACCGTTAGCTCGGGCCTAGGTGGGCGTATCTGAGCTCAAGCTGAGTAGAACCAGGCTAATCCTCACACATCATCACCAACCATACCTGAATATGAATACAGTAGGTTGTTAACTTTATAGATACAATTTTGATACAATTGTGTCGGTTCCCTCAGAAACTAACACGTTAGTTTTCATCTTTTTGAGTTTAGTGATATCAGATCTTCGTGACTGCCCTAGTCTACACGCCTGTGCTGCATCGACACCTCAGCCCTGCGAGAAGACATAAGTTGTCACAGTATATCTCCGCAATGAGTCAGTCAGGAGGTAAATTGCCTGGACAAATAGCATCAAAAGTTTCGTAGGTTTTAATTGCCGATATGGTCACACGGAAGTACTAATGTCTATCTTACAGATGTGAGAGATGCCGATACAGGCGGGTAGGTGATTTCAGCGGATATGCCCTGACAAAAAATGCGTGTTTGACGATATAATCTTAGATCAAGTGTGATCGTACACAGCCGTGTCCTGCATGTCGGAAAGGAAATCATGAGTGTGTTTATCCTCAATCGGAAAAATCGAGGTATGCTTATATGCATGTCATTAACTAAAGTGCCTCCTGCTCATTTCCTTACTTGAGTCTAGGCCTGTGCCAAAAGGTTACGTGCAAGCCCTCGAAGGTCAAATAGCCTCCCTGGAACTATTTATTACCAAACTTATTGCCGCAGATGCTTCCAAGCGAGACGAAATGTTAGCTGATTTCAGTGCTTCCACGAATCATCTGAGTCTACAGTCAAAGCAATCTTCTACTTTCCCAGAGCCCAGTCCACCAGAAACCCAAAGAATTCCTGTAAGGTCACGGGCCGGTCACCTCAGGAAACTTAAGGACGGTAATTCGGCCGAATTCTATGGTGCAACTAGCTTTTTCCAGATTAGCCCGTCAGAAGATCTAGATGATACTTCTCCATCTACCATACTACCACAGCTTGAAGTCAAGCAGCCAGCTACTATCCAAACTCTAAATATACCAGGTGGATCGATGGAAGAGCATTTAGCTTTTTCTCCTCGAAGTGATATCTGCAAATGCCTTATGAGGATATTCTTTCAAAACCAGTACCAATACCACATGTGCTTGTATAGGGAATATTTTCTCAGAGACTTCGATGCTGGTACGGGACCATATTACTCAGATCTTCTCATGTATGCCGTCTGTTCAATGGGTGCTCTTGCTAGTGAGAGTATAACCCAGAGAGAACTATCCGATATATTTTCCAATCGTGCTCAAGAAATCCTATATGGAACTGCACTAGAATCTCCAAACCTTACGACTTTACAAGCCCCTTTTGCTTCTTGGTCATCGGGAAATTGGACACGGAAAGACTTCCAAGGGTTGGCTATTTTCAGGCATGGCTTTTCGAATTGCACATGAGATGGGGTTGCATCTCGATCCAACCAATTGGAAGGGTTCTAATGATTCCTGGATCGACAGAGAAATCTTACGAAGAGCGTATTGGGCTGCTTTTATAGCAGATAAGCAGTTGAGTCTCTATTTCGGAAGACCACCCGCTCTTTACCCTGCAGAATCAGATGTTCATGACACTGTGCGGATACCCTATCCACCAGAATGGAAGTCTCTTCTCAATAAATACATAATGGAGGGCACTTCCGAGACTGCATATGAGGATGGTCTTGCATTAGTCGCTTCATGGGTTCATCAAATCGAGCTTTGCAAAATATTACATCTTATGATTACGAAAGTTTTCGAAAATAGAAATGTGAATACGGATCCAACGATTTTGGAGACCTCAATCAGAGAAGTGGATGTGGCCTTGACAAAATGGCTAAAAAACTTGCCAGCGAAACTTCACTGGACAAAACGGACCGCAGGAAATGTGCCTCCTTTCGTACTCCATCTACAGTAAGTTTAGATGCCTGTGATTTTGAGATTTACTAACACTATTAAGCATGCAATATCATACAGCAATGATACTTCTTCACCGCCCACCAAGGGCTGCTTTTAAAGAACCAGGAATTGGCGAAACCGAGGATATGCAGATATGCTACGAGTCATTGGATATCATCATGAAACTTCTTCGAATGCACTCTAATAACCTTCAAAACTACCCTTATAGCCACCTTCCTATTACATTTGTTCATACCCTCGCATCAGCTGCGAGTATACTATTGATGAAAAGATCTACCGAAGGCTCTTCTTGGAAAGAACCTACAGTTTCTAGACCCTTGGATCAAATATTAGAAGCTATCGACGGTGTATTGTTGACATGGGCATGCGCAAAACAAGTCCGAGACGCCATCACAGCTGCCATCAGAGAACCATCGACAGAGGACCTTCAAAAGACCTCCCCGGGCAATTTTGATCTCATGATGGGTCTTCTTGATTCTGGAGCTGATACCACCATTTCTCCAGACAATGTTGACTGGGATAGTCTTGCTATGAACGATGTTGAATTCGACCTCTTGATGGGCAGCGATCTTGCAATTGATTATTCAACATGGTCCGATGGATTAGGTTCGCGTACATGAATACGATTTGACTCTCAACATTCGAGTCGTGACATGGGTATCTTGTTTTGAGTACTGCGTAGTCTTAAGGCCTCAGATTTAATCGGCTACAGACTATGAAAAATCCCCATCATTTGATTTGGATACCATATATAAAATCCAATTAACGGATCTTAAGTCAATGCATGTCTAGATTATGATCAGTATTAGAATTAGTCTCCTCATGTATTAACATTATTCAGTTATCTTCCCGACAAGATAAACATCATTTATGGGGTTGGTAAAATATGGGACCGCATGGCACAGCGGAGTTCCTCCACCGTTGGGTGCATTATCGGTCACGCGAAGTAACTCTGAATCCTTGCATACATGCCACTAGCTGAACGGCTACGTTTAATGGGTACGGATAAGTGCAGATAGCAAGACGATCTTGCATAAATCCTTCTGATAGGTGTCTTATCGGGCCAACCCCGCGCGCGGGACTGCAAGACCGTGAACAGGGCAACATCATAGTTCCCTGCCATATTCGACACTATGTTCACACATATAATAATGAGGATATTGACTAGATTTATGATGCCACCGATATATGTCAATATCGACTGTTCCTCGTGCTGAAGTTGATCTGAACAATTTTCGCCACACCTAACACAAATCAGACAGGATGGAGCAACCTCATAGTGAGAAGATGGAGTCACTTCACGAGAAGCCTGGGGTTCTAGGCCATACAGACGACTCAGAAATCGATGTCTACATTGATCCAGCAAAAGAAGTCAAACTACTGGCGAAACTCGATCTTGCATTCACTCCAGTGATAATGTTGGTTTATTTATCTTGTTTCTTAGATCGCTCCAACATAGGTAAGCACGATTGATCATCTTGGCAATGATTAGAAACTCACGATTATTAGGCAATGTGAAAGTGGCTGGTATGTTGACAGACATACGTGCTACAGACCAGCAGTTTTCTACCGCTGTATCAATCTTTTACGCAACTTATGTGACCTTTGAGACACCGGCAGCGGTATTAATGAAGAAAATCACTCCTCGCGTGATTTTATCTACACTTTGCGCCGTATGGTCACTCACTACCATTTTCACCGGATTCGTTCAAAACATTGGAGGTCTCTATGCTACAAGATTGATTCTTGGATGTTGCGAAGCAGGTCTATTTCCCTGTCTGAATTTGTATTTAACGATGGTGTATCGTCGAGAAGAGCAGGCTAAGCGAGTCGGATATTTGTTCAGTTGCGCTGCTTTGTCCGGTGCATTTGGAGGTCTTTTAGCTTATGCAATTCTCCAAATGAATGGCATATCAGGAGTTGCGGGCTGGAGGTTTGTTCTGGTTTCATGAAAGACTGAATTGAAAGGCGCTAATAATTTCAGATGGGTATACATCATCGAGGGGCTGTTCAGTGTTGTAGTCGCTGTAGTCGTTTGGTTTGGTCTTCCGACAGACCCTGGCAATGCATGGTTTTTAAATGCAGAAGAAAGGGAGATGATGAGACTGAGAGCTATACAGAGGCAGAAATATATGGGTGTGCAATCGGTTCCCGTCACAGCTACAAATTCTTAGCTCATCATTGTGCGTAGGTTCCGAAAAGTTCTCGTGGGAAGAATTTCGAATCGAGCTCAAAGACCCCAAGCTTTATATGAGGTACGAACAGAAGTTCTAAGTTTAACTGAGCTTTGAGCTGACCAGAATTCAAGTGCTGCCATTCAATTCATGCAAGACTGCTTGCTGTATGGGTTTAGTACATTCTTGCCCTCCATTCTGAAAGCAATGAACTACGACACACTTCAAGCAAACTATCTTACTATACCAGTGTATATGTGGGGTGCGATTAGTTTCCTGTTTTTGGCTTGGGTATCGGACAAGATCAGTATGCGCGGGCCTGTAAGTCAATCTCGGATTTTTGAGTTGCAGCGAAGATTAACCTAGATTCGAGATTTTATTTTTCGCCAATATCTTTGGAATCGTTGGGTATATACTGCTGCTCACAGTGAAGGCTGAAGGTAAATGATCCTTATCGGAATATTTACCAACGAAAAACTAACCGTTATCCTAGGGGTAAAATTCTTCGCAACCTTCCTCTGTGCCATCGCCGTCTATACAGGTCCTGGACTCAACGTAACCTGGCTAAACGTCAACGTAGCACCACATTACAGGCGCGCAACAGCAATCGGGGTTCAGCAATCTATTGCCAACACGGCTGGAATAGTAGCAGGCCAAATATATCGAACCTCTCCTTATGTTCTTGGAAATAGTTTCTCCTTGGGAGCATTATGTCTCGCTCAAGTATTGATTGTAGTAAAGATTTGGTATGTGAAGAGTCAGAATAGAATGAAGGAGAAGATTGGAAAGGGAGAGATTGAGGATAGTAGGAAAGTAAAGACTGGGGATGGAGAGTTGGATTTTGAGTACCATATTTAGAATTTGGGAGGAGAAAATGATTAGCATTAGCACAGCTCTTTGAAATCTTTAACGTATTACCAATGTTTGTCTAATTGATGAATTATAATCTAGTGTAGTCGAATAGAGTTTATTGTGAATAAGAAATGTTTCACGTAATTATTTAAGATTTAAAGGGGCAGTGTCATTGATGCTTTTGGGAAAAGCGAGGAATTTCCTTGAATATAGTGAATTAGGAAGCTAAAAGTAACTGCGAGGGGGAGAAGAGGTAGAGAGTAGATTAAGCAAAGGGAACGATCTTTCAACATTAACTATTCATCTCTTTGATGCTTCATAAATTTAGATTTATCTTCGGAATTTTCCCAGACTTTGAACCAAATAATCAATAGTTGTGACCAGAATAATAAGCAATCATGGTCTTCACAGATCGTTTACCACCGGTTGCAATTGATCAAACCGTAGCAGGTAAGCTAATCCTCATCGAGACTAGTTTCTAAAATTAGCCTCATCGCGAACCATGAATCCGCTGTGGCTCCAAATTCGCACCCTGCCCTGCACCAAATCTAAAAACTTCTCCCCCATCTTCAGAGACTGATCCAACTTCAACTTCAACTTACCTATGCCATCAGCGTTTCACACATTCAAGCTCGTTCCAGCAATGGCGCAAAACGCTTCGTCCCGACAATCGCTATCATCCGCGCCCCATCCCGCTCCCATTCTACCTCCATCCACCCCAGCAAATTCGCGTCCATCGCCCAATATTTCAACCCCAGCTTCAACACAACCACAAACTCAAACTCCCACCATGACAACTCCAAGCAGTGAATCGCGCATGCATCCTCCTAGTATCCCACGAAGTTTGATGACTCCAGCTAGAGAATTAAGAGAAAGTTCCGTCGCGAGTAGTATTGGAGGTGGAAGTGCCACGCGCAAACCCAGGCAGAATTTAGATGAGCGCGATCAAATTCAAGCATTGAAAGCTTGTATCGCTCAAAAACACAATTTCAAGGAAGGAACGAAGAGTCAATTTTGGAATGGAGTTAATGCACAATTTCATGAGTCTACTAATAAAGTTCTGGCGCAAATGAGCGCGACTGTCGCAAGATTGGTAGAAGCTCGTAGGAGACAAGTGTGCGATTGGGAAAATGGTGTTATTCCCGATAAGCCGGGTGGTGAATTAAATACATTATTGGATGAATGGATTGAATTTTTAAAGGTGGAGGATTCTGACGCGGAGGCCGAGAGACAACGACAGGTGGATGCGAGGAGAAGGGTAGAGGAATCAAGGAAAGAAGCCAGGAAACAAGTGATTGCGCAGGAAAGCTCAATGCAAAGTCAAAGCCCAGGTGTACGAATCGTTGCGGGCCCGGCTCCTCCACAGCCAATCGCAGATATGGGACAAAATCAACTTCAGCATCCTCCTCCTCCTCCTCCTCCTCCTCCTGGTCAAGAAATGGTATACCAATCAGGCCCAAATGGAGAATTTGGCGATGCAAACGGATTTCGTCCTCACAAAAGAAGAAGAACTACGAATAACGAACACCATCTACCACCTCAAGTTCACCAAGAACCAATGGTTCCCTACGCCCCAGAATATCGAATCGCGCATCCTCATCCCCCATCCCCACCTCGACGCGTCGTAGTGGAAGGCCAATTGAGCAAAGAAGACTGGCGCGATATAATGGGCAATGACTCAAGACTACGGGCATTAGAAAGCAAAGTCGATAAAATTGAGTTTATCGTTTCACAAAATAATAAATTGCTGTTGCAATTGTTAGCAAGCAAGTCAGAAGACAAGGAAAAGGAGAGAGAAAGAGATAAGAGGAATGACTCTGAGGATCATGATAGGGTACCCGTTCATTTGGATGCAGAATTCGAGAGGGATTATTTGTGAGGCTACCTACCCATGCTCTTCGATGCGCAATTAGAAAAAAAGACATTTGCTGAGATTTTTTTTAAAAAAAGAACGGGTCGCTATTCAAAGACTCCTTTACCGATAAACGATTAGTTAAGCTTTTGCTTGGTTTTCATTTGGGTTCCATGGGTACAACGAAATTACTTGAAACGTCGGCCTATAATTTGCATAAAACAAATTTATGGTTCTTCGTTCTCTTTTAGATGATGTCGCAAAATGCATCGTCGACCAATTTCCCGACTACTTGGGAATTTGTAAGTAAAGTATTATCTTTCTGCATTTGAAATATACGAGACTGATGCTGTAACAGCAGTGCCTAAAGTTTCAAATGTCTCAAGCAGGTCTTCCACGCAATCGAATTTCCATCCTTCCTACGTACTATTATCACCTTTGATTCTTTTCTCCCCTGTTCTTTACAATCAATCTCCCTTGTCTTGCTCGATGCTGCAGTACTAGCTACTTTCTACTTTCGCCATGACTAGAGCGAAATGGAAATACACACTAACAACCACGATGCGGTGTCTACTCGTTTACTCGGAACGCGAGCTTGCATTCACGGATGGATCTACTTTGTCAATTTGTCATTTGTATTTGTATTATTAAGTATCTACGGTACTCGTTTCTTTTACTTGATCGAAATTTTTCGGAATCGAAAGCATTTTTTATCTATTGGTACTTTGTACTTCGTCGTTCTGGATAACGCGGGGGAGGGGTATTGCTGGGGACTGGTGGAGGAAAGCAGCGGATGAGAAATGATTTGCGTGTTGGGAATGATTTGATGATGGATGGGTGGATGAATGGAACATACTGATTTGCATGCATACATACATACATACCTACGTAGTCTGATCTGAAACTTCACATAACAGAAGAGTGAGAATTGGAATGAAATAAGATTTGAAATGTTAGATGTATCTTACATGTAATCCCATTGCATCCTGAAGAGAATTGTATATCATCTATCTAAAGACCACCCACCTACTATATACTCATCCGTCAAGATATCTCATATCTCGCAACATAAGTAATCAATCAATCAATCAACCAGTCAGTCGTAAGGACACTCACTAGTGGCTACCGAAACTTCTCTCTCCTGATACTTTCCACAATTTTCTCAAGACTATGTGTATATGTATATCCCGATATTATGAAAAGACCTCGGGAAGAAACATTCCATTACCTCTTCGAAGAAAATGGAATTCTATTGTATATTTGATGTTCAGTATATAGATTTATCTACACCCCCCCCCCCCCCCTGCTACTTCTAAAGGAATTAGACAGAATGAAATGAGATGAGACGATAATGAGCTGGTTAATAGAGAATCTTTGATATGGTTTCAATGAAACGAGTAAAAGATGATTGGGATGTGGATACGATAGGGGGAGGAATACACACAGATAGTACCCATGCATGTCATCATAATTCAACCAGAAATACTAGTAATCACATATTCAATACTACCTATACAGAAACGATCACATTAAGATCCGAGCAAAGCTTCCAAGTCAGAAAATACATAATGAAATTCAAACATCAGAGAAAACAAAAAGTGGCAGAAAAATCAATATTTCTATATCGCCATCTAGGATATACCTACGTATACACACATACTTTTATCAAAAACACATATGCCATGCCGTATTTATGCGCCATGAAAACAAACCATACTCCCATGTGCTTTTAAAACCTCGTCCAAAACAGGTTCTACACACCGATGTCTTTTCTTGTCTATTCATCTTGAAAAAAGTGAAATGCCAGATAGAAAGCATCATGTCGCAACCGATATACCATTCGCCAAATAGCAACACAGCCAGAAAAAAAGGGTGAAGTGTCGTCTCCTCAAATATCTAATCATGTCTAGCACGAATGCCAACATCTAGATCAAGATTCTCGAGGAAAACTTCTTCGCCATCTCTCCAGCCGCACCCAACAATCCATTGTTCTTTCCTTTCGGTACCTATTGAAAATGCATTAGTAAATATTCTCTAGGGCCTGGATAATGTAGAGGCTCTCGCCCAGAAAAACTTACACGTTGACGTTCGCAATCTATCTTGAGTATCATATCCGACCAAAAGTTCCACATTAATGCACCAAGCGAGATGTTCATGAACCCCTTTCCAGACTCAGGAATGACGGATCGAGTATCACCACATACAGATGCAAGTAGACAAATAGCCAATACCACCGCGGCTGCCTCAGCATGCTTGGATGCCGCCACGGAAGTGGCAAGACCAAGCGCTGATAGGGCTACGAGAGTTAAGACCGTGCCGAGGACAGTTGCTGCCGGTGTATTTACTACTTCTATGCCACTCTTCAACAGAGTAGAGGTGTGTCCTGAAGTGTGCAGGCTCAAGCTTGGGCTTGATAGCTGTACAAGCGAAGCACCCTGGGCCTTTTGAACAATTGTCTCAACGCCGTTGTAATCCAAGGAGCCATTGTTGACCTTGCTGGAAGAACCAGATGATGTCCTTGCAGACTTCTTCACAAGTACGAAGCCAGGAGAAGAAACAACGCTGACTTGGCCCGGTACAACTAGATTGGATGATACCGTTGGCGTGCTTTCCACTGCGACCTTGGCTCTTAGACTTGACATTGTCAATCTTGCCGGTAGGTGGGTAGATACACGGTCAGTGCCGACACTTAGTATCTTTCTATCCGAGCTGGCTCCAGCAAAGTTTACAAGGCGAGACGAGACATGATCGCCAGCAAGTCGTACAGCACGACTTGAAGAGGCATCAATAATCGTCGAGTTATTCGATCTTGCAAAGCCGTCACAGTTTTCGTGTGGTTTCACAACAGATACGCCTTCGGCGCGGTCGCTTTCCATCGCCATTTGTGGTACTTCCGGTCGAGATCTAGCCAATGAAGAGAGCGTTGATTCAAAGCTCCATGGGGTTTCTTCATGAGCGGGCATACTACCAGAAGCGAAGCTCTTGAAAGTATTTGTGTCTATCGCGAAGCCGTCGCCGCCATGTGAAATGCTCGGGCCTGAAAGTGGTTGTTCAGTGCCAGCACCGGGAACATGTGACTTGCCATTGTTGGATAGGAGAACCTCCATAACCTGGCGGCCGTGATCATCAATGCGCTTGCGTTCACTTTCTAACGATACTTGGTGTCTGTTGCGTTGGCTATGACTGCGTCCCTTCTTGGTACTGAATGCCGTCTCATGGCCGCTAGCACTTGATTCGGATCGTGGTGATTGTTCAATGCCCGAGTCGACACCCGAACTAGTAGTAAAATCATGTGCATTCTCTGGGCCGGTGCTTACGAAGCCGCTTTCTGAGCCGTGTGATTGGTAAGAACTATCAGTTGGGGAGAGGCCGAATGTCGGAGAGAAGTCATTTAGGATATTTGCGCCACTGGTCTGGGTGTTTGCGGTCGATAATACCGATGAGATGTTGTATGCTTGAGATCTCGCAGCTGAAACATGTACATAACTATCAATCTTGCCTGGATCTTCATTTGTTAAGCCTTGTGGATGAGCTTGTTGAGTATGGGTTGGCGAGAAGTTCGGTATATTGCTAAATGATTCCAAGAAATCTACATCGGGTTGTGGTTGAGTTTGAGATATGTGTTGCGAGTTGACATCTGCGCAACCCAATGGTTGCGTGTTGTGATAACTTAGTACGTGACTAGTGTTATTCAATAGCTGAGGGCTAAAAGATGAGGATTGGTCGTAGATTGGAAAGTCGAATGATATATTATCATTCATCGTTGAGAAACTGGTATCGAAATCAGGGAAGTTTTCGTGATTAGTCATGCTGAAGTCGTTGTATTGAGTATCAAAACCTGGGATAGCCATCTCCGGGTTCCATTGGTTGAGTTCGTCCTCTGGAAAAAGAACAAAATCTTCAATTGAGAATGAATCAATAGGAGGACTGCTTTGTTCAGAACTTTGTGTGGTGTCTCTAGATAATGAAGGTGTTGATGCAGCAGGACTTGGATTTGATTGTGAGGGAGGAGAAGGCCTGCTTGACGTAGATGCTCTAGGAGTGTTTGTATGAGAAGCACGTCTATGAGATGGATCACACTATAGTTCGATTAGCAAAGATTCGGCCGAAGAGTAAAATTGAGTTGCCCACTCTGATCTTCTTTCGCTTGCACTCATCACAAGCTTTAATGATTCTCATCAGATGTGCATGCTCTCTCTGTTCTTTCGTTTTAGTTCCACGGCCAGCGGAATTTGTAACATCGATACCATCCTTAGTCATGATAGAGAAGCCAGGTAGTCTGACTTCTGCAGACTTCTTGGTGGTGTCCCTCTTCGTCTTCTTTGTGACTCGTGACCCCCTAGTGCGATTGGGTGGGGTGCTCATTGAGCTATAAGAAGAGACGGCGAAGGTAGCTGAGGAGGCAGGGCTAGGAGTGAAAATTGGTGGACTCAATCCTGAAGATTGTGATTGAGAAGGACTTTGCCCAAAAGTCCATGGCATAACATCGTATCGACGCACCAGGGAACCAGTGTTGATATCGACGGTTGCATGGTTATAGAAATCGATTGTCACGGTGGAAAGTTTGTCTTGTTTACAAGCATCTCCAACAACGTAAGCATCAATCAATTCCTCAAGCTCTTTTGATCCAAGAGCAGGTTGGAATTGAAGGGGTGCACCCAAGAAGGGTTGGGTAATTGTGAAAGAAGTGTTGAAAGTAGGCATTTGATTTCCTGTAGACATTGTTGATCAATTGACTACTTGCTTGTACAGCCTTATCGATTAGATGATTTGTAAGAGGGGTAGGTAATTGTATTCGTTCCGGGGTGACTCTACTGGCCGTTGAACTCACAGAAGAGAATGAACGACGAGGAGTATTGAATGAACAATTGGAAATGGAAATGGAAATGGAATTAGAATTAGAATTAGTATCGATGAATCTTACGGAAAAGACGACAAGTTTTGGGAGCCTGAAAGGAAAAAACTGTATCTAATATGACATTTTCGAGGTTCATCTCACTCAAAGTAATCAATGCAGGTCGCAATGACTCCAAAGACTCCCTGTCAGTCCACTAAACCTATTCTGTACCGGCGAGTCAATGTGGATCTTGTCAGATCAATACGATTGGGTCCCATAATCGTTGACTAGCACAGCCTTTTCGGCCAACAGAATCAGGAAAAGCGTCATTCTCAATTCCCCATGATTGCCTTCGCGTAACAATCAGACAGGCAGGCAGAACTTTCGAATGGACAGATATGATTGATCAATCGCATTCACACATCACTCATCCGTCACTCATCACAAGTTCCCCTACATGATATCGGAAATTTCGAGGGCGGGCATGCTAGCTAATATATATAGACCTCTCAAGAGTGGCGAACAAATGGATCTAGTTTCATGCAGATCTTGAATATTGTTTTATCATTTGGTAGTATACGGGAAGTGACTCACATTCCGTGCCCGTTCTGCAAATGGAACTGCAATCCTTTGAAACTCTAGATATCTTCTTTAACGTACAAGTAGAGTAGAACAAATAATATATGGGGCAAAGCTGACATCGTTTGACATGCTTCACATCTTTCCTACTCGGTGCATCGTTTCGGAGTGAACAGATGACTCTTTGCTGAATTCATCTTATTGGAGAATTACTCAAGGAGGTCAGATAGGGGGAATGGGGGTTTTAATCGGCTAGATATACGAGACGGGACGGACACACTAATTGTTCAACCCGAAGCCGGATAATTGTTAGGGCTAGACCAATAAAGACCCCGAATCTTCCGATTTCAACGTCAATCATGTTTTGACCTGGCTTCCAAAGCGAAATCTCTATGCTTGATTTGCATATAAATGGCTGTCCAAAAGGCATGCAAGATAATCATGAAAATGGTAAGGTTGCTCACGATTAGTATCATGGAGCGTATGCTTATTTTGTTGAGAAATTGAATCTGGAGGTGTCGAGATCATGAGGGACCAAATCAGTGTTCTGTTTCAGAGAACTGTTTTCCTCGATGCGTCGTATTCAGTGGACCAGATACTTAGCTGGTGTTTTGTAATATGTTATTTGGGACAGACGAGAGGGATCTCGGCTGCAGTTCTGTTGAATTTCTATATCGGTCTTTGAGAACTCACATGTATTCTACGCAAGTGATTAGTCCTACATGGGTATCCTTCAGATGCACATTCGGCAATCTGGAGTTAACGAACCTCACTATTGTACTAGCCAGTAATTTTGTTGCCATATTACGTCCATACATGACATCCCATCCCAAACATCCATCCAAGACCGTATTCTATCCCTCTCTTTACTTCCCCACCCCCCTTTCCACCATAAACATATCGCTTAACCCATCAACATACACATCCAACTCCTTAGTCAAAAATCCATCTCGATTTCAAACAAACCAAAGCAGACTAATCAAAAGCTCCAGCACATCCTCGTCCCAATCTTCTCAAGTTTTGAGCAATCGTCTTCCCTTCTTTTATTCCATAGTCCCAGGGAGAATCAACGAACCCGTCCAGAACTCACACCACCCTTCCTCCATTCATCTCATCTATTCCCCCAAACAACCCCTCACCAAATTTCAAACCTAGAATCCTCTCAAGAGTCAATATTAGGTAAAAACTGCCATTTTCCACTTCATCAAGTATACTCATACCCATCACAAGCAACTCAATAACATCACAATACAAACCCATCCATCCCAATCCTCTCAAGGCCCCCCTATAATCCCCCTCTCATAAAACCCCCCAATCCCTCAAATGGCTATTCCTATCCCTATCTTTATTCAACTTCAACTCCAATTCCAACTCCAATTCCAAATTCTACTTTTCCTATTCTCTCTTTTATCTTCCAATTTATTTTTCTCTTTATCTTCCTATCTATATTCCTATCCATCTTCCTATCCATCTTCCTATCCATCTTCCTATCCATCTTCCTATCTATCTTCCTATCCACCTTCACATCTATCTTCACATCCTCCCTTGCCATTCTCTCTTTCTATCCTTTCTTTTCATACTCCCTTCCTATATTCCCATTCTCCTTTCTATATTCCTATTCATTTCCCCATCTCAAAACTCATATTTATCTTTCTTCTCAAATAAAGATCCCCAATTCCCATCTCTATTCAACTCTAACTCCAATCTTGTAATCTTCCCATCCTTCATTTCATATCCCCATCTTCCCTTCCATTTTCCCTTTCATTTCCCCAATTCAAAACCCACTTTTATCCTTAACACAAATCCTTATTGAAAATCCGCGAATCCTCAAATCCAAATCCCCCAATCCCTCAAAAACTGTCAACTGTCCACCAACCAGCTGAACCAATAAACTCTTATTAAGAATAATCATCTTCACCTCTTCATTTCAAATCCAATTTCCATATCCAATTCTCATATATATCCCTTATATATTCATTCATTTTGTTTATTCATATCTATATATTCTCTCTAAACTCTCTACTCTCTACTCTCTACTCTTTATTTATTATCTACTAAATAATATCTATTCAATAATCAACACCATCTCATCTAATATACCTATTCTATACTCATCCTATCATTCTTAAATATATTCGAATTTCGAATTTCAAACTTCATTCTACAACTCAATATACAACTCAATTCAATCCACAATACACTACTACATTACAACACTTGTACAAGAAACATCAAAATCACAAAATCACAAAATCACAATCTAACATCATAACCATCAAACAAATCCTCAAAACAATAATTTTCAACAATACATATATATTCACCGCACACACACACACACACACAATTCCATTCCAACTCATTCTAATCCATCACATCCTATTCTATTCCTCTTCCTTTCTTCTCTCCCTTCAAATCAATAATCAATGTCATTCAAAGTGCAGATTAATCCGCTCTTTTATTCATACACATAATATGTACTTCACTTCACTTCACTTTCATCCAACTCCTCCTATTTCATACTTTCCCTTTTATCTCCTCTCATCTCAATTTACACCCACTCTTCTCTTTTTCTCCCTTCCCTACCCTACTCATCCCCTTCGCTTCCATTCTCGCTTCGAAACCACCAAGGTACTTTTCTTCATCCCCTATTCCTATTCCCACCTAAAGCTTGTTCTCAAAAGACTCAGAGAAACCCTTCAAAGAAAATTCAATCAGGAAAGTTCAACCAACACTTCACCCACGCCCTAAACGCCCGTCGTCCCGCCGTCTCACGACATGTGTATATTTTGAGCTCCATCCCGTTATATTCCGAACCCAAAACGCTTGATTCACAACCCTCATCCCAAAAATATAGTGGAAAAGCGAAACAAGTAAAACTTCCTCCCTCCGAGCAATGCTACTACAAATGAAAAAATGAAACAAATGAAAATCCCCTCATGCTAAATGCCAGTGCTATGTTTGTGTCGAAACCAACTGTTCCCCTGTTCCTCAACCTCATACATAAATTGTTCTTCAACCCTCCTCACTCATCCAACAACAGCCTCCCCTTCTACCCTTCCACTTCCCTGACCCAACAAGCTCAATTTCGAACTACTTCCCCCCTGTCCGCCTAGTCCTCCCAAACTACCCATTGAATTTCTGTTCTTCTTCTTCGCCTTCACAACGCTCTGAGCATCCTTCTTCTTCGCATCAGCAGACTCTTTCTCCGCTGCTTGTTGTGAACTAAAATCTTTCCATTTGCGCCAACCATCGAAATCGATCAATGCTTGCATGCATCCCCATTCCATAACTTTACGTTCGAGCCAGACGAAGTTAACGGGCTGTTGAAAAGCGTGTTAGTACATCATTGAACAGATCATTTATGTAATCGAATTACAATGGAATAAACAAACCTTTGTCAGGAAATCATTACAACCCGCCGCTAAAGCCTCATGTCTATCACTCTGCAACGAACTAGCCGTCAAAGCTACAATGATAACCGGACTCTTGAATAGTACCGTATTTGGCAATTTATCACCTTCTTCTGGTTCCTCTTCTGCCATCTGTTTCTCGCTAGGTGCACTACTACTTGCACTACTGCTAAAAACTCCAATACTATTGAGTCTCTCCAGTCTGCGGATTTCCTTTGTGGCTTCGAGTCCGGACATGATGGGAAGTTGAATATCCATTAGTACTAAATGGAAACCACCACCTCTCCACTTATTCACGGCTTCACGACCATTCATTGCAGTTTGCCAGCGTACCTTAAGACGTTTCATGAAAGCTTCCAGGAGTTTTAAATTGATAATGTTATCTTCGACAATGAGAACATTGATTGGGGGAACGGCGCCATTGAGCATGCCTGCTGGTAAAGAAGGGTGGTCGACACCAGCCTTCTTTCTAGTTCTTTTCTGTGGCCGGGGAGACGAGACCCTGGGAGGAGGGGTAGCGACTCGTTGTGGTGCAAGTTCCTGGTTTGGAGCAGGTGGTGTTGGGAGTGGTGGAGGAGGGGGAATTGCGGATTTTTCTGAGGCACTTGAGTGAGTTCTTGATCTTGGGCCACGTTGAAATTGCGTACCATTGTTTGTGACAGGGGGTAGACTGTGTCCACTGATAACTGTAGGAGAAGAAGTATGAGTTCGTCCTATCCTTGGCCTCGAGCTATGATGTCTTCTTTGAGCTGATGGAGAAGGTAAGGCCGGTACATGACCAGTTGTAAGTACGGACATAGCGTGTGCTATCAAGGGAGCTGAATTCTGGTTTCCATTAGGGACCGGGACACTGTGCGATAAGCCTGGAGAAGGGACCGGTAGCGGCATAGGTGGGAAGTAATCAGATCCAGCTTCAGTAGGCCGTCCCTCTTCATAATATACCGAATGTCCATTGGGCCTAGGAGATGGCTTTGGTGTTCTTCTAACGGGTACGTCAATTACTAATGCTTCATCCACTGTTTGACCACCGGGAAAATATGCGTCGAGTGTTCGACTCATCGGCTCTTCTGGCCCTAAAACTCTTTCCTGCCTCTGTTGCTCTCTTGGTATAATCCTCAGTGTCACATCCGGCGCATCAAAACTTCTTCCCAACGAATTCGCATATTTCTTCAAAATCATATCTCGCACATCATCGACCAAATCATCCTCATGTATTGTTACCAATGTCGCAGAAGCACCGGGCCTTTTCACCCATATCTTTCGAGTAACCATCGTTGCGCTTATCGTTAAAGCTCCGTGATTGGAAAAATAATCAGCACTGAGGATTCCTCCCGTTGATATGTTGTTGACCTGAGATTGTGCCGGTAATTCTGCTTCTAATAACGTCTTAATTAATTTTGTCTGTTGATGTGGAAGTAAACTTTGTCGTCTAGATAATTCGGGTTTTCGAGGCGTAGGTTGACGAGGAGTATTGTTGGAACTGATAGGGCTTTGTGGTATCGGATTACCCAATTCTACGTCTTTAGGTTCTGGATGCGACTCAACCTGAATTTCATCCTTTGCTATTGCTTCTGCTTCGTCCTCTTCGTCTTCTTCCAACACTCTCGGGATATCTGTATTCGGAGTTGGAAAGTCTGTCGACGTGGAAAAACTATCGTGTTTGTTGTTTTCTTCTTCGATAATTAATTTTGAATTGACGAAAGGTTGATGTTTGAAATTTGGAGTTGATGGTGAAGTTGTCTGTGAACGTGAATGTTGATGAAGTTGTTGTTGCAGATCGCTACTCATACTATTTCCAAAGTTTAACCTTAGTTCGGCGCCAATTCTATCTCCCTGTTGGTGGCCTTCTGTTGCTCCTCCTCCTCCCCCTCCCCCTCCGTCTCCTCCGCCTCCTTCGATACCGATATTATCACTATCATGAACTTCAACCTGAATTATTTCTTCAAACCTTGATGTTTCTTTGGGACTTTGATTATGACTCTCTGCCATGCTACTCCGATTGCCAGAACCTGTACCTGTACCATTCCTCGACGACCCATTTGTTGACCCTCCATATATGGATGTTCGATGTAATCTGAAACTCGCTTTCTCTCGTAAAGTTCGGCTTAACGATTGCTGATTCTTTTCCTCTTCTCCCTCTCGAGAAGGATTCTTTTCCTCATCGTTATTCGCGGACCCTACCGAGGAAGCATGTGAATGTCGTCGTTGAAATTTCGCTCTCAATCGTGTTTTTAAATCTCCTATCGTCATTTGGAATCGTGGAATATGGGTCTTCTTCTCAGGCCTAATAGCCTCTTGAGAAAGTAATGTCGTCGAATCCCTCCGTTTGTTTGTGAGATTGAACCGAATGTTGATCTTTTGTGATGAGTGAAGCTTTCTCGAGAAAGCTATTGGGTGCGTGTGAGGTCGTTGAGGGTTCAAATATAATGCTGTCCAATGATTACATGCGGCATTCGGAAAGTTTTTGGTTGAAGGGTAGAAGGGTAAAAGGGTCGAAGGGTAGGTACAGTAATGGCGTTGATTCCGTGGTTGGTTGCGTTGTGTAGCTACTCGGTATCGCGGGTGTAGTTAATAAAGTTGTCGTAGCAATGTAAATATAAATATCGATGTATTTATTTATTTATTATTATTGGGAAGGGGGGAAAGAGGGAGAGAGGTCCGGATCAAAGCACAAAGCACAAAGCACAAATCAAGAATCAAGAATCAGATACAGACCGAGTGAATATCAGCGACGAATTAAAACGAAATTATAGACCAAGTAGTAATAAATACATATTATATACCTACCTACGTTATTACGTTCACTTACCTATCACCCATTACCTCCTCCTACTGTGTCCATCCCCTTCCCATCTTCGTCATCGTAACTTACCATGCAAATCTCAATATTCCGTACCACCTAATCACCTAATCACCTAATACCTACCTAATAATTAATCACTGCTAATCTCGCCTTTCGCTCACGCCAGCACATTGTCAGAAATCTAATTTCACTGGTCTATGCCCATTTGATTACTCCATAAAAGCAAAAGAACCGAATTGGACCAGCTAGAACATGACCCCCGGCAGAAGAAGAATAAAAAGAAGAAGAAGAAGAAGAAGAAGAAGAAGAAGAAGAAGAAGCAATGGCACATCATTCACCCCGTGCTCTTTTTTCCTTTTTGCCTATTACATTGCAGTTGCTGTTCTCCCAATCCAAAGTCTTTCTCTCTCCTCTTCTTCGCCTCGGTCTCTAGCTACAGACCTACAATTCCCCAACTTTCTTCAAGAGGACTTTCTACTTCCATCTCTCTTCCCATCGAACCCCTCAATCAGCTATCAAACCCTCACCAAGCCCTGCGAGAAACCACAACTAGGATCTATTCCATCCACGCCAGAAAGCGGAAGCATCTTACCTTACTGCACCGCACCGCACCGCATCGCACTACACTAACTAACCCCATAGCTTAGCAGCACGCCCCAACTCTCCTCCCCCAACCCATCCAGCAATCCTCACCCACTCATCCCTCCTCCCAAGCACCACCCAACCATCTAGAACCTCCCTCAACGACGATCCCCCAACGTGGAAGACGCACATCATATCATATCAAACCACTCTCTGATCTCTGCGCCCTATCTCCTAGACACCATATCCCCTTCCTCCTACACCATCTCGAGACTATACCGCCCAACCCTGTGCATACTCCTTCCTACTTCCTACCGAGTACACACCTCCAAAACATCCCTCTAAAAAATCATACGATGTCTCTCTCTCTTTCTCGACTCCCCAGCCACAACCATAACCACATCTCACCTACATCTCTCATTAGATACCCGAGGTACCAAGGTACCCTCATACCGTACCTCCCAAATGCAAATCAATGTTTCACTTACTCACTCACTCACTAACACCCCATCCATCACATCACATCACATCACATCGCATTACATCACATCTCCCCCATACCAATCCCAATCCCAATCCCAATCCACAAACCTACAATCTCCATCTTCACTCATCTTCACTTCGCCCCATATGCACATATAATTGAGTTTTCGTTGGGTACCTACACTTCCATATAAGTACACTTACATACAACCATACGTGCTAAACCCTATTTCGCCATCACATTCCCCATAAAAATTCCATGAACAGTGAAACCGACCGAGTATGCCGCGCAGTATCAAAAATGCAATATCAAAAATGCAGTATCGAATCTATCTGCATAATATCTCGATCTCTGTACCAAACCTACCATATACCCGGTATAGATATATATACAAAAATCCAGAGCTGTAGATCACAACCCCATCTTATGAGTCAATTTATCCATATATATTATTCAGACAAAACTACAAAGAAGTACCTAGGTAGGCACTCAGTCGAAGAATCTAATTCTGAGCGTGACTCTCTCTTCACATCTCCCGAATGCTACTCATTACCAACCATCTTAATTCAATCCAACGCCAATCCTCATAAATTCACTCCATCCAGTTCAGTCCCATTCACACATCAAATTGCATTCACAACAAAAACAGATATTTATAAACATATACCAAATGGTATTCCATTCGCATTGATTTGTCATTTCATTCCATATATATAACCCATCCATATATATCGTACCCAGCCTGATGGCCTGTCCCATATCCTCTTGATCCGTCTCTTTCCCATTTCCCCAACACGCAAACATCCTAATTACAAACCCCTCTCCCATTCATTTCCCTCCCCTGTAAATCCTACAAAAAAAGACAGCCCAATCCCATACCATCCCACGTCATGCCCCGGATCCCAAAAGATATCACAGCAGAACGCTCTTACGCAAGATCCGGACCACAAGCGAGCGAAGGAAATCAATGAAATCTCACACGCACACTACACATAACAAGAAAGGCGAAAGCGCTCATCCCTAATGATTGAAGAGACTTTTAATTCCATTCCATTTCATTCCCGAGATCATCAAAGTCCATCCCACTATTCCATTTGTTGTTTAATTTTTACTCCCTTCTTGATATAGTTTTCCCACCTCGAAACATAACACCCCATGTGTAGGAAACGAAAAGCAAACACCCATACCAGAACCCTCGCAAAAAATCGAACCCCACTTCAAGACCCCCAGATTGTTGTTTCGCCGTAAATGCCATGAGACAAAAACAAAACAGCAAAATCCATGCCCACCCGTTATTACCATTTGAACATCCGAGACAGAAAAAACAGTAACAGACTCCTCCCTTGTTGCCGTTGCGAGATTCAATTAGACTCTCGCAATATGTGCTGAAAGCAAAGCATGATAGCGAGGTGGTGAAAGACTCGCTCCCCTCCGTCCAGAACCTGCCTTCCGATAAATTCTGCAAAGGTTCCATACGCCTGCCATGCCAAGCTTATTATCCATATTCTTTTTGTCCATTCCCTCCCACCACGCGCAAACATATGCAGATATCAATCAATCATACCCCTGTCCTTTCGCGCCTGTTTTCTATGTTCATTCATATTCCCATACCCAATTTATCCCCATACCGAAGCCTGTACACCAAGATTCTTGTTACCCCAAACACCGCTCTTAGATCCCCAGCCTAGACCACTATCAGTCTGTCCTTGTGGGTTGGGGTTTGACGCCGCGGAAGTCGTTCTTGCATCCTTAGATTCAGTAGTTGAATCATTAGCAGCAAAGCCATAGCTTAGTGGAGATGGCAAAGGGGTAGTGGATCGCTTATTTAAAGCTGGATTAGCAGCTTGACCACTAGGTCTAGTGCCAATTGGAGCCACGCCGCTAGCGGGAGCCTTTCCTCCTTGGCGTGGTGGGGATCCACCGGGGGAGGAAGTCGAGGTTCGACTAGACTGTTGAGCAGCAGATTCGAATAAACTAAAGCTGGTAGGGTTGGACGATGGGGAAGATGTGCTGTTAGCACGAGATCGTTGTTGACCTGGAGCCTGTGCTGCTGCGGCGGATTGAGACTCGGTAGCATTCTGCTGATTTGAGTTTTCCGCCTGGCTAGCTTGAGAATTGAAGTGCTCAAAGGCAAGAGGCGAGTGTCCTCTGATAGCACCTGGTGCAGCATTAAGATTTTGCGAGGTGGACCCCTGATTTGTTGGGCGTGGGGTACCATTTTCATCGAAACTGCCATTTTCGGCACTGAAGGCTAGACCTTCTCCATAGAGAGCACTTCGCTGACGGGCAATCAACTCACGACGTTCTTCCTCGCTCATACCGCTACCTGGACTTGCGATGCGGTCTGGTTTGCCTCCCAAGATTTCAGCTGTAACGCCTTATTCCAGTCAGTAAATGTGCATAATAGATCTCAAAGATAAATAACAAAGACAGTTTTTCTTTCAATTTCACACAGGACAGTTGTAGGCGAGATGAAAAGAGTCATGAAAAAAGTCATGTACAAAATTTTGACTGATAAAAACGAACCACTGGGTAAGAGGCGCTGGGTACAGGGTATTTGACAAATAGGACTTTTATACATTGGAAGAGGGTGGCCTACTTCGATTATATTGCTGCTCTTGATGATAGTTGCGCAATTCTCTCTCACGCTGAGCCGCCATTCTCCTCTTCGCCTGCATCACTTGTTCGGCTTCATTTGCGCCTCTCGATGGTTGGTGTCGCTGGTTGGCATAAAAATTCTGCAGATTGGATCCCGAGAAAGACCGAGCATCACCGAAATCGCTAACCGAATGGTGTCGTGGAGGACCAGCAGTCATTCGAGGATCTAATATTAATAGTTAGGGCTGAAGAGTTTTAAGGTGTCCTCTCTGAAGGTGAAGCATACCGAATTGTTCCGGAAAGGTTCTCGAAGGACCAACCATTGGCATGGAATCACGACGACCACCAGCTGGTAGGTTGAACATTTTCCCACTCTTGACTAGGTTGTCAATGGCACGGTCGACCTCTATGGTTGTAAACTCATCAGCTTCTTGATCATGAAATTCCCAGCACATTCATCACCGGGACCATGTATGGAGATGGATCATGCCCATCATAACCCAAGCACCAAAATCCTATCCTGCGCAAGACAAAAAGGCGAATGGACCAATTGCCACAACTAGTGTATTTCATTGAACGTACCCTCGATTTGTGTGCTAAAAGCAGTGGAGTCCTCACGCGGAACAACTGAGCTGGCGCCTGTGACACCTGTTAATTGACACCCTGGCGATAACATCAAGAGTTTCCAGACATACCAGAGCGAGCAGGTGGGGTTTGTTGCTCCCAAGAAGGTTGCCCGGAGGCAGACCATTGCTGATTATCGTAATAAGACATTTTTGGTAGATTGTCAATTCGAATAGATGCTTCGAAAGAACTGAGGGCCAGCAGGGTGCTCGATCTGCGTAAAAGGAACGTATACGACTAAGGTTGTCGTGAGTATGGAATTCTATATAATGGTTTTCTTGCAATTAGTAATGATCGATTGAGGGCAAGTCAATATCCTCCAGATATGAAACTTGGAGGCAAGATCCCTCGAAGATTGGAGCGCATACAAGGAGGAAAAAACGCTTTAAAGTGTGTAGCCGAGGATTGAAAATGATATTGTAATAGCAGCGAAAGCGGCGTGTGGATGTTTTGGAGGAGGGGAAAGAAAAAGCGAAGCCAGAGAAAATTTGTGTCTCATTACCAGATTTTTTTGATTTTTTTTTTTCACGAGGGAAAAAAAGTTCAACTTACCACAGAAATGAAAATCCAGCAACCACAACAACAATGAATGAGACTGAACACCTTGTGGAATAAAGCAACAAGTATTCGTTCGACCAGGAGAAAGGAACAACCAAAACCACTCCGAATGACAAATATTTATATATATGTAATATCGCTGAATAACTTATTCTAATGAATATCGTTATTTCTTTCGTTGGTGTCGAGAGAAAAGGAGTTCGAATAGCGGTCGAAAAGAGGTTCAAAATCGTGTTGTTAGGTAAGTGACGATAATGATGGAGGGAAAGAAAAAAAAAGGATGGAAAGAGATTAATCTTTTTTTTTTTTCCCTGGTGGATGTACGATAGATACTAAGGTAGCAGGTATGTTTAACGGTTAGTAGTAATAATAAGTACTAAGTACCTGGGTAGTCAAATAATGAAATCTGGAATCGTAATCTAGGGTACAAGAGAATACGATATCGTAACTGAATCGAACTGAACTGGGTCGAAGGAAATATAGCCAAGAAGGAATTGATTACAAGTTTACAAACTTTACCACCTTACCACTTTACCACCTTACCACTTTACACACAAGACAATACAACCTTTCCTTGGTCAATTTTTCACACGTTTCCTCTTTCCTTTCGCTTTCCCTTCCCCCTAGTTGGTCAATGAATGAGTCAATATTGTCCCTCCCTCTTCTTTTCTAATCATCTCCCTCCGTAAGAAGAATTTCTATGGTCACTTGATGAGCGGGTGGTTCAATCAAAAATGGCGAATGGTTACCCTTTTCGGTGGGGAGAGCCGGTATGAGGGAATCGAGGATGATCCAATTCTTACTGCTAGCGAAATCTCTTTTTGGTAGATCCGTGAGTTGGGAGTGGTGGAAATCTTGCGATAATTTTATTACTTCGGGTGGTGGTGCAGTAGTGTGTATTTGATGAGGAGTGGATGCGCATCTTGCTGACATGGGAAGGGAAGAGCAGAGGGGAAAGAGAGGAAAGAGAGAGGGCGATGAGAGGTGCGAGATGAATGAGGATGGATTGCTCTTTACCAATAGAAATTAGTTAAAGTCATATTCGATGCAGAGACTCATACCTACAGCATCGTCTTTTCTTCATGGGTTTGTTGAGATGAACATATGAATGGATAGTGACCGTAGCACTGTGTTCCGTTTTTATATATCACTGCTTTCTTGTCGCTAGAGCTCCTCTGTCTATCTCTATACATGCATCTTCTCCCAGCCTGTGTTCGTTGTATAACTGCCGTGTTGAGGATTTGGATAATCGAGCTGTCTCCTCCCACTGCCTCCTGATGTCGCTTTCTACATATTCGTCAGACACTCAAATCGTACAGTCACGGTTCTCTAGCTGTCCCTCTTCCTGGAGACCCATTCACCCCATTCCTTTTCTTCCTAAGTATTATCGTTGTGTCAGTGCTTCCTTCCTAACTATTTGCAGTACTAGTTGTATTTATATTTTAATTCTATATAAAAAGGTACCGAACCACTTCCTAGTATGCAGGCATTCTTCGTAACACAAGAACTATATTAGTTCAGCAGAAAGTATCATATCTACTTTCCTCTTCCATCCTTCATTTCCAACTCATTTCCCTGATTGCGCTCTTGACACCTATCAAACATTGATATCGGTACGCGGTTATGGAGCTTGGTATGGAGATAGGAGAGTCGCATCATCACTCGGGATAACAGGAACTTTGATTTGATTTTGGTCAATGTGCTCAGCAAACGAATCGGATCAAGGCATGAGGGGGGTGGTTATACCAAACTTTGTCCTCTCGTCCCTCTTTCCATGAAGATGGGTTTGTACAGGAAAAGCCGTTGATAAGGGTCATTATGACCTAGCTTGATCATCTATTTTCATGTGTAAGGCTGATTTTCATTTCTTCAGGATTAATGGTGGTGACAGTGTATCACTCACTTGGCTCATCATGAGATATAACTTCGATTCAGCCTCATGGTTAAGTCTTGGTCGGAAGTTCTAGATGTTGTTCCATCTCTTCCCAAGTTCTCAGACATTCATCCCATTTATCCCTCAAATTGATGAAACCGTCCTCGGAGCTTCAATATTGATTGATGATTGATCGATTGATGCTAACACACCTCCCTCGTCAATCTTTACTACTCGGCCCTAATCTTTTCTAAAATGACCTCCACAAATCTACACGGACTATCCAAACCCTCAAAGTGTATCAAATTCGTTATTTGGCGATAGCTTCTTTCGCTACACCCCACATTCATCTTTTGGTCTCCTCCACTATTCTCTGGGTCTCTAAGAGTTTCCACTGTTCTATCGAACAAGTTTCCTCAATGGAACACACCTAGAGCCTCCGACCGTACGATAACCCGCCAAAGTGTGCACGTTATGTCTTTGATTTCACACAGTCCCAAAGTATAATTCTGAACCCTTTGGAGTTTGACTGACAAACCATGTTTATCAAAGGAAATGCTCGTCTCTTACCTTCTGTTCTTCATCAAGCACCTGGCGATTGTATCCATCGAATCAACTCAATCGCTCCACCACCAATTCCAACGGACGTGCAACCAACAGGGGGACTCCAATTTCGCTGAGCGCGATATGCGGATAATCCTTGCATGATTTGTTTTCTAGATGTCGGTGATCAAGCCACAGGCGACAACCTTTGAATAAGTCTCGGGTTATCTGGATGAAGTTGTCTAGTTCCGAGGTTTCTCGTGGGGTTCATAAGAGAGAAAGAGAGATGAAGATCTCATTCATCAATTTTACCCCTATCCGCAATGGGTTGAATATGATTTTTCATGGCGAGACAAAGTCTTCGCGTACGGGTCGGTATTGACGGATGAGTTGAAAATCCTTTAGTGAGAAGGTCTTGCTTGATATGTCGAATACTTACAGGGAGTCATTCACTCCTTCAATATATAATCTTCCAAAAAGAATAAAAATATCTTGTTCCTTATCGCACCCACGCACTACACGCACTACACTCCTTTTACAAGGATGCTCACCCTATCTATCTTGCTGCTGCTTTATTATTCGCACAACTCCGAACACTTTTCTTACATGCATCCTATCCTCAAAGTTCAACAGCCGAGTCGAAATCTAGAGAAATAGCAAAGCACAGACAAGAGGAAAGATGCAGAAATTTATACTAACTACCGATATTGCAAAACATGTTCTTGAGAAACAGTTCTTCTATTGAATATGACCAATCTATTGCTACAATACTGGAAGTTCAATCATTCTAGAGTAAAACATTTCCAATGCCGGTAAGCCCGGTTGAATATTGCGTCTAATAAAAGCATCACCTGGCAATCATACCTTCCCACAGGTATTGGAAATTCCCGCTGAAAACTGAAAGCATAGAAGGGGGACAAACAACAAAATCTGTAAGGTGGCCCAACCAAACTGCAGTATATATGCATCCCACACCTGGGCCATCAATGATCAATCACACCCAACTCGATACCGGTTTCTCAATGCAGTGCACGCCACGCATCTGCAGATTGTAAGACCTTCCAAGTGCACCCCACCATTGGTCAAGATGGGTTGGTGTGGTTTGTTGTACTATGTAGGGAAACTTTGATACAACATCCCCCTCATTCACTCGGCTCTTCCCACAGGAAATCGTAGTCACACTTTTGCATTCATGTAAAACGCTATTTCTAACCCGTCACTTTGGGATGAAATAGGCTACAAGTACTAGAGCTTTCGAATTCCCGATTTCATGTGCAATCGGTGATGAGTGAAGATACGTACTTTGCAACTTGCTACACTCAGGATACTTTCAGAAGAAGGGAACAATTCGAGCTTATATACTGTATCAGATGCGAGAGCTTCATGTACAAAGGCGAGAGAAGTCAAGATGGCAATGTGTCTCTCAAATGATCATTCCATCATCCAGATCTGAATCCAATAACGAGGTTTCGATATTGATTCCGCATTGCCTCCCAGTGAGGTATATATTTTGGATTCTTGACTCGATGCACATTATCCACATTCGTCTCCCACCAGTTCATGACTTCTTATCGTCACGAGGGAATACAAATCTGCACTTATCGGATTATTACCCCACCATGAATTCAACCACCTAGTGGGGTTTGCGAGTGGTGAATTCATCATCATCGTGATGTGTGGATATCTTGCTTTGAAGTTGATGTGAGGTTCCTGAGATGCTTGGATTCTGCTAGAAGGTACGTTATCGAGCATCATATCCTTTCTTCCCCCCTTCCTAGCGGAGTTACTATCTCTCGTGTATTGACGAATCTCTTACTTTTCTCACTCTTCTCTATCTTTCTGGGTTTTAGGGAGCTTTCACTCACGAACCCAAACCACAAACCATATCGATACTATGACGGTGCCGGACGACCATATCAAGGAACCCCAAATACATAGATTCACAACTTCCAGAAACTACACACAATCTAGCGACATTCAAGGATGAAGTTGTCTACAAAGTTCAACGAGGCTCAAAGTTAGACAATCGAAATGTGCACAGATGTTAAATCTGAAGATGTATCTTACCTTTTTTATCATCCGGCCTCTCTCCCCTTCCCTTCCCTTTCTTTTCCTTCCCCTCCCTTGAGATCGTCAACCATCTCATCTCACCTCACCTCACCTCGTCTTATCATCTACTCATCGCCATTTCTATTCATTATCTCCTCTCTTTTTCTCTCTTTCTTCTCTCCTTTACACTTCCAGATTCCTTCTCCCTCCTTTTCAACTACAACCAGTACTCACTACTCATTCACTCCTCTCAACTCTCCTCTCAACTCCTCTCCTACTTAAACCCACCCACCCACCATTTCCCCATTCACGAACTTCACTTCCCTATCTATTATCCGTCTGTCTGTGTGCGCAGAAAGCGATGAAGAGAGAGAATAC
Source organism: Botrytis porri (assembly GCF_014898465.1). Classification (NCBI taxonomy): domain Eukaryota; kingdom Fungi; phylum Ascomycota; class Leotiomycetes; order Helotiales; family Sclerotiniaceae; genus Botrytis; species Botrytis porri. The sequence continues at coordinate 2,082,764 of NW_024066078.1, forward strand.
TAGATGTGTACATAAATCATATCTTTCACTTATTTCCAAGAAATAAAATCAAACAAAAGAAATATAATCAGCACTAGTACTGTCAAAAAATAAGAGTTCATGAAATTCCAATCATGTATAACTTAATATTTAATAAACCACTACTATACGGAATCTACATATACATATATAAGAGTTCTAAAACCTACTTACTATACGTCGTAACGTTTTATAATATAATCTTTATGAAACTTATATTTTCTCATAGAAACTAAAATATAAGATAATTATTTCAATTAATTATATATTAATTTAAAACTTTCAAGATCCATAATTTAAATATATCGAAATCTCAAAAAATATTCACTTTATTTTTCAATATTTTCGTTGAAGGTTTAAATAATCTTTTAATCAAGAAAGCTTAGAATTTTTAACTATTAATGTTTTTCTCATATAATAAATTGATAATTTTTTTTCGAAAATTCTAAGAAATTTAACTTCAATCCTTATCAAAAGCTATTAAAAGAAGCTATTATAAGAATATTCAAATATAAAATATCTTATTTTATTAATAATATCAATAATTTCATATCTATATTTTATTTTTTTATTTTTTTTATTTTTGTTAGTTCGAGAAGAATAGAGAAGATATAGTGCTTATAGTATTCGTAGGTCCTAAATGTCTATATTATATTCTGTTTAAAGAGCTAGCTAAGTTACAGGAAGTTATAGGTCTTATATAGACGCTATAAGAAGAGCTAGTCTCTTCTACTTTTACTTAGAGCTACTATATTCTGTATTCGCTTATAACTATAATATATAGAAGAACTTGATTATATCGAATTGAAATTTTCGATTAATGAAATTCGATATAAAGAAGATTCCGGTATAAAAAATGATGATTCAAGCTTTCTAATTAAAATCTATATTCGATTTCAGTTTTAAACTTTGATATTTTTAAGAAAATATTATATAATAATAGTCTTTCAAGCTTACTCATTTAAAATATAGCTTATTTAGTCAGATTGATTACTAAAATTTATATCGGATTTATAAAAAAAGTATTTGGTATTCTAGTATATTTAAAAATCCAGTATCATCATATAAAAAGTGTTCAAATGAGGAAATTATTCGAGTATATTTGAGATTCCGATATATCTCAGTCCGGTATAGTTAAGTTTTCCTATAGTAGCTAATGAATTAAAGCTATTCACTAGATTCTAATGATTAATATTCATATAAATTTCATTTAAGAATATAAAATAGTATAGTATAGTATAATTAAATAAACTAGAATATGTAACGAACTTAATAAACGTTTAAAGATCAACCTTAGAATTAAAAGCTATAGAGCTAAAGAAAGTATACTATAGAGTTATATATACGATCGGCTTGAAGCTGTTACGGGAGCTGCCTCTAGGTCACATGGAAGTGGCTAGAGATCTCTCGAGGTGGTTTAAATTAGACTTCAAGTAGGAATTCAATAAGGTTGTAATTAATTGTAATTCTTGTAATTATAATAATTAAACTAATAATTATTCTTAAGTATAAAGCTTTATATTATAATAAAACCTATTCCCTTATATAGACCTTCGTTTTTGTCTGAATAGTCTGAATAGACTGTCTATTCTATCTATCTATAAATAGCCTGGATAGCTTACCTATCCTATCTATTCATTATGTAACACTTGCCCTATGATTTATATGATACTACTGCTTATCTAACCTATGCTTATTAGATAATTTATAACCACTATCCCTTCTATACCTATTGTAGGATAGGTGCTAACAAAAGATAGGTACCTATCTTTTAATTATTACTTATTGATTTGATTACCGCTATCTTTAGTTACTCTTTAATTCAATTATTCCTACAATACTGTTTTCATAGGTTTCAATACTAAGGCCTTAGGTTTATCTTATAATCCATATTACAGTGCGGGTACCTCCGTAACAGAAGCTTAGTATTGTACTTAGCTCGATCGGACGCGATCACGTGTATATTGTGACAGAATATTAATTTCAATATTATCTTATATAATAGATAATATACTATTAATTATAATTAAAGAAATAATAACCCTTTAATACAGAGTGTATATTATTAAAGTAATAATATTTCAATATTATTATATTTATTATTTCGATTTTATTCAATTATTTAGTTTTATAATATAGTTTTATTCTTTATATTAATAAAATGGTTTAATAGGCTCTAATATATTATATTCTATATTAATAGAGTAATCTAATAAAAGAAAAGGAAATGAGAGATATTAGGCTTTAAAAAGAAATTATATATTATTGATATATTATAAAAGAAGATAAATATAAGACTTATAAATAATAGATTAGAGGTTATAATAGAATTCCTAAAGAACTTGAAATACTAAAGAATAAAGACAATCCTCTAAGAGGAATATAACATTATAATTAATTATTGCTTTTATAATATTTTGAAAGGAATTAAATAGAAAAAAAGAACTATTATAATAGAATAAAAAGTATAAGGTTTTTATAAATATATTGAGGGATTTAATAAAAGGAAGGTTTTTGAATATAATAGATCTATAATATAGACAATTCGAAGAATTTGAAAGGATTACTTAGGAGATTGTCTATAGGTTTTAATAGGGAAGTTTAGAAGGGGATGGGTTTTTATTTCTTTTTCCCATCTACCTTATTTAATTAGAATCATATACAGGCGCATCGTATAATCTTAGTACAGCTATATAGATCGAATCGATTATGAATTTACTACTACTACTATAATTATATACTTTCTTTATTAACTAATAGAATTTTCAAAAAACTTCTTATATAAAACCTAATTTTTTAAAATTCTAAAAATCTAATTCTTTTTTCAAAAATCTAATTATTATTAAAGTTATTAAAGAGAAAGAGTTTTTATAATATAAAGTATAACAATTTCGAGCTAAAATAAATTATTTAAAAAGAAACCCTAAATATCATATATATTCTATTTTTATTACGATTTTTCATAATTTCTTTTCAAAAAACAATAATTAATTATTAAAATATAAATATTAAGAGAATCTTGATTTTAGTATATTTTTAAAAGTAGTCTATATACTGATATAGTCTATATATTAATAAACTACGTTAATAGTATTTAATTGCTAATTATTTGAGAAATTAAATAATTAAAGATATAGAAATTACATGTACTAATTTCTAGACCTTAATTCTTTGAAATTAAGATCTAAAATAATACTTTTTAAAGTTGATTTTAATTTTTATATTATTTCTTTAATGTTATTTATAAGGATTTGAAATCTCAATATAGAATACTTTGATATATTTTATGTCTATCAAAAATAAATTGAATAAAATAATTATATTGATTTTATTAATATTGAATTTCGAAAACGCTAAATAATTATAACTTTAGGAGATATTTTTATTGAAAATTAAGTTTCATATTTATTTATAACGATATCGAGTATTTATTTATTATTATCTATCTATTTATTTATTATTATCTATCTATTTATTTATTTATTCATCTATCTATCTATTTATCTATCTATTTATCTATCTATTTATCTATCTATTTATCTATCTATTTATCTATCTCTCTATTTGTTTATCTTCTATCTATCTTTAATCTTAAAGCTTAGAGCTCGTTCGAATCGTTTTTTTAATTTATTAATAAAATAATATATTGACTAATAATTTAGTCTAAATTTGTAAATATAGGTTCGGAATTTATAGCCTATAAAATGTAAAGTAATAATATATTAACAAATACTAGTTAAAGCTATATTACAGATTTAACGAGGCTGTTATATAAATTTTCAAATCTTATAGACTTACATTTCGTAGCTTTTTATAGTCGAACATAGCGTTCGATAAAACACTTTTTTTATAATTTTGTTAGAAACATAAATTGTTGAGCTATATTAGCGTTCGGTAAATACTCATTTAGGTCTATATTGTTAATAAATATAGCTCTACATCGCCTAAAAAATGTAACACTTTGTCGTAGAAGAACTACAAGAGCAGGATACAATTTATCCTTAGAATCTACAACTATAGAATCAAGAGCAAAGCGTTTATGGAGCGTATCTATATACTAGCTATATACACGTGATCGTGCACATGCGCGCATACGCATGTGAGCGATTGTAATTGCGATTGAGGCCGATCCGTGACAGAAAATCGATTCGAACGAGCTCTTAATACTTAAGAATTAATAGTTTTTCAAATATATACATAGCGTAGTTTATCAGTGGGTCGGCTATATCAATAGATCAGTCATTTTTATCTCGAATTATTACTTCAAAACTATATTATTCAATAATAATTAAATCAATTAATTAAAATTATTAAAAATCTAATAATTTAGGATCTATTATATTATTTTAATAGATTCTTATATTATAATCTATCTTTCTATATTTATTATAATATTAATTAGAAAATACTTTTCTATTAGAATTTCCCTCTTTTTAATATTTATTATATTAAATCTAAATATTAATCTTTTACTAAGATAATATATTAAAAGCCTTTTATTTAATAAACATTTCTTCTTAATATAATTAGATTTTTTTAATATATTAACGTGATTTATTAGTATGTAAGTCATATCAATATACAAATCATTTTCATTTCAATTTACTTTTTTCTTTTTCAATATATGTTTTTATCAATAATTTATAATGAATTTAAATAATCAAAAAGCCTATATACTCCTTATTATTGAAGCTATTCAAAAAAACAAAAAAACAAGTATTCAAAAAATTGTAAAGATATATAATATTTTGAATATAATATTACAATATAGAATTAATAATATTACTTTTTGTTTTAAATATTAACCTAAATCTTATAATCTTTTAGAATTAAAAGAGAATATTATTTCTAAATATATAATTAATATAAATATAAAAGGATTTTCATTTAAATTGAAAAATATAAAAGATATAATAAATTATATTTTTAAATTGAGAAGTGTATGTTACGGAGGTACCCGCACCGCAACATGGATTATAAGATAAACCTAAGGCCTTGGTGTTGGGACCTACGAAAACAGCACTGTAGGGACAGTTGAATTAAAGGGTAACTAAAGATAGCGGTAACCGAATAAATAAGCAGTGATTAAAAGATAGGTACCTATCTTTTATTGGCACCTACCCCACAGTAGGCACAGGTTGCACAACGGTTACAGATTAGCTAGTAAGCACAGGTTAAATAAGCGGTAGCCTTACCAGGTCACGAGGACAAGTGTCACGTGAAGGAAAGTCGATTCGACTTGTCGACTCGAGTAGTCGAGTAGACTTGACGATTCGATCAAAGTACGAAGGTCTATATAAGGGAATGGGTTTCATTACAATGTAGAGCTTCGTGCTCAAGAACAATCATTAGTTTCATTACTATAGTTACGAGAATTGCAACCAGTTACAACCTTATTGAATTCCTACTTGAAGTCTAGTCTAAACCACCTCGAGAGATCTCTAGCCACTTCCACGTGACCCTAGAGGCAGCTCCCGTAACAGTGTAAAGTGTATTGAGAAGTTTTAGATGTATTAATTTGTAAAGTATTAAATCGAATTAAAAATATATTTTAATTATATTTATAACTTTTAAAAGGCTTTTTGTAAAGATTCTAAATTTATTAAGAAATGATTTCGATTAGTTTCGAATATATAAGCAAAACATAGTATTCTCGATTATAATTTCTATAATTTTAATGAAATAAGCTTTATAATGAGTATAATATACCCCGGAATAATGATAATTAATATTGAACAAAATGATAGAAGTAAGATAATACAATTAGGTAATAGAGAATGGACTATAGTGATTATATATGATAATAGAGAAGATGAAATTAAATTTTTATTTTTAGTAGTTCAAGAATAGGTTTATCTTTTCAATTAGTATATTGAAATCGATTTTCCTATGAATTAGATTATTAAATCTAGATTTAATAGATGAATAAATAATGAGATGGGTTTAGAATGATTGAAATATTTTGATAAGTATATTAAGAATCAAAGAAAGGGTAAATATTAAATGTTGATGTTAGATAGAGATAAAAGTTATAAATCAAAAGCTTTTTAAGTATATTATAAAAAGAATAATATTATATATTTATATTTATTATTGTATTTAAGCTATTTAATTCAATTATTTGATATAGATTGTTTTAGTAATTTGAAATGTTTATATAATGATCAAATTAATGGATTTATTAAGGTATATATCAGTTATATCTTAAAAATTGAATTCTTTATAGTTTTTAAAGCTATATATAAAGAATCAATTATCTTTTAGGATATAAAATTAAGATTTCGAGGAATAGGTTTAATATTATTTAATCCTGAAATTGTATTTTCAAAGTTAGATATTTGAATTTGTACATCTATTCTTTCCTCTTTCGATTTAGATTAATGAATCTTTTAAATTTCTTACAATTTAATTAAAGCTTTTTCTTAATCAACTTTAATGAAATCTTGAATAACCTGATATCAATCAAACTTCTTTATATTTATATTTGAGATTATATTAGTTTTAATTAAAGGTATAAAAAGATTAGCTTATAAGAATATACTTTTAAATATAAAGATTCGTATATTTCGAGTAATGAATAAGGTATTAAGTAAATATTGATGTGTGAAAAAAATCTAATTATATTAAGAAGGAGTATTTATTGAATAAAAAGCTTTTGATATATTATTTTAGTAAAAGATTGATATTTAAATTCAATGTAATAAATGTTAAAAAGAAAGGAATTTTAATAGAGAAGTATCTTCTAATTAATGTTGTAGTAAATATAAAAAGATTGGATATAATATAAAAACTTATTAAGATAATATAATAAATCCTAAATTATTATAATTTTTATAATTTTAATTAATTAATTTAATGGTTGTTGAATAATATGAGTTTGAAAGAATGAATTGAGATGAAAGTAATCTGTATATTGATATAACCTGTACACTAATAAATCACGTTAATATTTATTTAATATTTCATTTACTATTTAAAGTATATAATTCTTTATATTTAAAAATATATTTTTATAAGCTAATTTTTTTATATCTTTAATTAAAATTAATACAATTTCAAATATAAATATAAAAAAGCTTATTTAATAATAAGTTATTTAAAATTTAATTAATATTAATTAAAAAAAGCTTCAATTGGATTATAAAAAGTTTAAAAGATTTATTAATTTAGATCAAAAGAAAGGGGAGTAAATATACAAATTTAAATATTTAATTTCGAGAATATAGTTTTAGGATTGAATAGAATTAAATTTGTTTTTTAGAATTTTGATTTTATATTCTGAAAAATAATTAATTTCTTATATACAATTTTAAAAGCTATAAAGAATTCAATCTTCAAAATATAATTAATATATACTTTAATAAATCCATCAATTTAATTACTATATGAATATTTTAGATTACTAAAATAATTAATATCAAATAATTAAATTAAATAACTTAAATATAATAATAAATATAAATATATAATATTGTTTTCTTTATAATATATTTGAAAAGCTATTAATTTATAGTTTTTATATCTATTCAGTACTAATATTCGATATTTTTTTTTTCAATTCTTAATATATTTATTAAAGTATTTCAACCATTTTAAATCTATCTCATTATTTATTTACCTATTAAATATAGATTTGATAATTCATTTTATAGAAAGATTGATTTCGATATATCAATTAAAGAAATAAATCTATTCCTAAATCATTAAAAATAAAGGAATAGTTTTACCCTTTTCATTTTCATATATTATTATTATAATCTATTCTTGATTGCCTAACTATATAGATTTACTTCTATTATATTTTTTAATACTAATAACAACCATTACTATATATATAATTTCTATTATAAAGCTTGTTTTATCGGAATTATAGAAATCTTTATTTAAAATATTATATTTCATTTATATATTCATAACTAATTAAAACTACTTTTCAATAAACTTAAAATCCTTGTAAAAAGCTTTTTGAAAATTATAAATATAATTAAAACATATCTTTAATTCAATTCAATATTTTACAAATCAACATATTTAAAGTTTTCCGATATATTTCGTATTCTTTAATTTGAGAATATAATTCATTATATCTTTTATATTCTTAAATTTAAATAGAAAACCTTTCAAATTTATATTAAAAATATATTGAATAAGTATCTTCTCTTTTAATTCAATCAAATTATAACTTTTTAATTAATTCTTAATTATATTAGGTTTATAATGAATTTTATTATTTAATATAATTTAAAGTATATAATAAAATTGAGTTACTTTTCGAATTGATAATTTTTTATTTAATTTAATAGTTTGAATAATTAAGATTATACATGTTTCTTTAAAATGAATTTTTATAATTAATTATAAAGAAAATATATATTGAATATAGAATAATAATTCGAGATAAAAGTAGTTGATCTATTAATATAATCGATTCACTAATAAACTACGTTATATAATATTCTATATTCTATATTCTATATTCTATATTCTATATTCTATATTTCATATTCTATCTTTCATCTTTTATATTTCATCTTTCATCCTCTATCTTCTATTATAATTACTCAGGTAGTATACTACTCCGTTCGTAGCTATTAGTTAGATAACTAGGTAACTAAATAACTAGGTAACCAGATTTTTTATTTTTATTTATCTTTACAAATCAGAGACCTGATCTAACCCGATTTGATGTGATGAGATGTACGATGTACGACTAGATAGTACATTCATTACTCGAGTACTCTACTCGAACACGAAGTTTTGTATAATTATCCAACACTAATGTCAATGATTTCACTTATTCACGTAATCTTAGTATAATTCCATCTACGAGTAGCATAATTGCAATAATTTCATTATTACACTTCTTCTCTTTCATCTTCTCCTTCATCTTCTCCCTTCATCTTCTCCCTTCATCTCCTCCTTCATCTCCGTCATTATCCCCAATGGTATCGGTAATAATAATAAGTAGTAATGGTATCTAACGAGCGCCTTGTCCCCACCCCTATCCCCATATTTATTCATACTTTATGCATCGTTCATTCATGCTTATGCTCCTCCATAATATCGCTGTACACAAGCCCAATCCAAACTTCAAAAGTTCGCTTCCTTCGTATCTCGTTCATCATCCATCTGCGACTTATTCCACCACCACCTCTCGTATAACACAATTTCGTCATTTCTTTTCTGTTCATGTCCTTTTGTCTCGTTTGATGGCTTGCTTGCTTGTTTCATATCTGTGGGAGATGTACTCTTCGTGTATGTGTGTGAATAGAGATTCTCATCTCATCTCATTTCATTTAGTCTTCTTCTGCTGCCACTTCCTCATCACTTCCATCACTCCCATCATTTAAAAATATTCCCTCTCTTCCAAAATCGGGGTCATCCTCCTAAACTCTTCACCCCTCTCACTTTCCAACACCAAAAGCGATCTGAACCCTTCCCTCTCCACCACTTTTACTTTCTCCCCTGTCTCTACATCCACCCTTTCTCTTTCTCTCTCCCTATCCCCCACCTCCCTTTCCCATTCCCCATCATTCCCCATCTCCTCATTCACAAACAACCCCCTCGCATAATCCCTCACGCATAGCGCGCCCAAAACCTGCAGACCCATCGCTGCCATAACCCCCGCAATCAACATGATATAACCCAACGTAATAATCCTCCTACAACCACTTTCAGTCCATCCATCATCTCCTCCCGTCCTGCCTACAAAATCCGCGAAAGATGCGATGTGCGATGATGCGGGGATACTGGTCGAGATGGTGTAGGAAGCGAGACTTATTTCTTGCGGGTTTTGCGATAGGGGCGGAGATTGGGTGATGGTGGAGAAATCGAGAGAGGTGGTCGAGGAGGGGGTGCAGAGGATAGAGGAGGAGTTGGAGAGGAGGGTAAGGAGGAGCAGACGGGGGATGGCGCTGAGGAGGGTGTCGAGGAGGAGATAGTTTGAGAAACAGAGGATGGAAAGGGAGTGTTTCTGTGGGGGTTGTTAGTTTTTTCTTTCTTTCTTTCCAAATGATTTTTCGATTTAAGTATCCAGTGATATCAATATCGATTCTCAAAATTGAAAATGTAAAGAGTAGAGGAATTCTAGCGTGGAAGAAGCAAGAAAGGAAGAAAGAAACAAATATATACCCTCAAAGCCCCAATAACACCAAAAACACTCATCACATTTGCAAAATGTAGATACAATCCATAATTAACCGCGAGATGGAACGGCTCGTCGGGGAGTTGGTGAAAAAAGATTGACGAGAGGGTATTAGATGTTAGAGAGAAGAAGGCGATTAGGAGCGTTGTGGAGCGGGATGAGGTAAGTGAGCTTCTGGGTGGTGTTAGATAGATGTGTGGGGAGATGGAGAGGGGGGAGGGGGGAGGGGAGTGGATAGATTAGAGTAGGGAAGTAAAGAGAATGAAGAAAAAGATCATTGTACCTGGATAGTAATCGTGTCATTGCTGGTATATGTATGTAAAATCGATCAACAAAATAAACAAAACAAAAATGAGATATAAGAATATGGATATGAATATCCCAAATCAATGTCCCCAATCCCGAATTCCCAATGCGGTTGTGAATCCGATTTCAATTCCAACCCCAATTCAGAAAGCGATGTCGATATTGATATCGTTCCCAATACACTTCAGAAAAGATCTCGGGTGGAAGGACATAAAATAAAGGAACCTCAATCCCAATCCCAATCCCAATCCGACAAACAAAGTCGATCGCCGAAGAAGTTTACTTTGGTGGTAGGTAGTAGTCGTCGTCGTAGTAGTAAAAAATAAACGTATATATGTATGTATGTATGTATGCAATGTATACGTATGCAGTTCAGTATATATACCTATGTATCCCAATATACACAACAAAGAAAAGCAATCCTCACGGATTCTCCTCGACGAAGAATGATAAGAAGGTACAAAAATGAAAGAATCCGTTTTCACACAGGCAGTCGTTCTCTTTTCTTTTCTTTTTCTTTTTCTTCGAACTCGATTCGGTACTTGGATTTGATATGCTTGATATGTAATGAGGAGATACAGCGGATATAAGAGAATATAGATATTGCGATTATTCTCAGAGAGATCCTTAGGATAATTTATTTTATGTGTGTATATATCTCTCTCTCTCTCTCTCTTGTATGTACTGTATTTGATATTTCTGATGATAATGCGAGATGAAGAAATTGGTAACAGGAGATAGATCAACAGTAAGATAGGTAAGGAAATAACTTTCTCTCTCTGTTTGTCTTTGCTTTTAAGAGATGCGCTTGGCTTGTTTGTCTCTGTGCTTTGAGATGGGTCGGAAATGAAACAATGGACAAAAGTGATAATTCCGTAGATTCCGAGAGCGAGAGGAGACTCAGGAGAGCTGTGGGAGGGAGGGGTTGGAGTCGGGATGGACGGATACCGGTTGGGTTGATAGCCGGGCTGGGAATGTGTTGTTGGGACCTACAGAGTAGTAGGTCGATTGGTGCAGGTTTTATTACTTGGCAGGAGAGTTTGGGAAAGATGATTACTTTGTATGTTCATGAATTAGATGGTGATGAGATAGATGGTGATGAAATCAGAGGTTTGATGAGAAAGATGATGAGGACACGGAAATATATATATCTATAGTTATATGTATATATTGTTATTGGATGTGCAATGTAAGTATGGATGGATCAATCTTCGTGTGCACGTACGATACGGCACGAGGGATGTTGATTTCTAATTATGCATCAAGTTCCAAAACCTTAATTCGGGTTCCCAATGACGTTCTTCGTTCAGTCCTAGAGGCACAGACGGGAGGAGATGCATACTTTCATTCTAGTTCTCAAGTAAATATCCGGGAGTGCAGGTGTATGCCGATTGGATGGGAGGAGGCTGTTCTAGACAAACACTAGAGGATGGGCACTAGATATTTAGAGGGTTAGATTGTCAAGAATTTCTTGCTTGAGAATTTTTGTTTGGCATAAAGGGCCTTTTAGTTGGGAAAGAGATGGATGGAAGAGATGGATGCATGCAAAATGCGAAAGGGCCGGGTTGAGGCTTTCATTCGGACTTTAGAAATTGGTGTAAAGATGATTACATGATCAAGTCGAGGTAAGGCTAAGTGGGTTGGTGCTTTGGGGGAATAACCTTATATCGGGTCTGGGTCTTACGAAGTGTGGAAAAGGGAACATCCATCCAATGGGGTTTTGATTGTGTAAGGAATATGTAAGATCGGATGATGATGAAAGAATTGGTTGTGTTGGAATAAAGCTGACAACCTGATGCCTTTTCTTTCCCTTCTTCAATTGTCACTTGTCGAAAGGAGTTCCAGATCAAAGTCGGTGCTTTGTGATACGAGCCCTTCGTACATACAGAGTAAGTAGTAAGTACATCGTAGATAAGGTATTTGGGCTCCGCAATCAAGGCGGAAGAGTAGGCTGGCCCCGTGAGTGTACGAGGGATGGAGCTGATGGAGCGGATGGATTTAAGCAGCTTCTAGACAATTGAAGGCGCGATGCTTGAGAGAAGATGTGATCTCATTGTTTGGATGCCAAGGACCATCGGGTGTATAAATCGAGATGGAAGTATTTCTTTTGGGATGAGAATGTGGAGTAAAGATTGGTAACCTAAGGTTGGTGGAGAAGAAATCGTGATCGAGATACGAGTACAAGAAAAGTTGATTAGTGAGCAGTAATAAGCAGTGAGGAAAGAAAAAAGGAGAATGCCCCAAAATTGCCAAGAAATGACTTCATCATTTGGAACCCAAATGAAGATGCTGTTTTGAATGTACCCCGGTATGATCCAATGAGTGGTACGATATAAGGCGGAATGGCATAGAGGAGATAAATCAAGTCTTTGTTTCGATGACAAGGGAAGAGACGAAGAGAAGAGAGGAGAGGAGAGACTGAGACGGAAACTGAGACTGAGACGGAGGTATGGTATGGTATGGAACATTCGAAGGAAGATGATAAAGAAGGAATTGACTTGATTGAATCAACATAAAGGAATCGTAAATAACAACTGATCAAAGACTGGGTTCTGAAAGGCTGTAGGCTACTGGTAGTATTAATACGAGCTTGAGTGGCCATTTTGAGTCCACATCATAAGGAGTCTCCGATTAATATATCCAATCCTGCTTCCCTACATTAGCATATGTCGGCACTTCAAGGTTGGAGATGGATATGGATATGGATGTGGATGTGGATGTGGATGCATTTGCAATGGCAAAGAAACAGGAAAGGGATCGGTCGGGACAAATAAGTTCATTGCCGCGGAAGATCCCCAAGATTCTTCAATTCCCCCCAAACTCAAAACACGACAAGAACCTCAAGGTCTTGTTGATTGATCCCTTCACGGCTGTGGCGTAACATGAGTTCTTTTTCGACACCTCAGCGGTTAAGCAGGACTAATAAAATCACCGAATGCAGGGGGGAAGGATATTTATCACTAATACACAAATGAAAAGGATAAATGAAGAATGTATCAATACAATTGGTATATTGGAGATAATATGGAAAAAAGGTAATTGTGTGCCGTCTTTCCCCAGATTTCTCTTTCTTGGACTTGGTGGATCGGTTGAAGTGTATGAAAGGATTCGTTATTGATTTATCATTGACCATCGAAAGGAAAGGAATAATGCCCATTCTCTGGGAAGACGTCGGGGATTTGATAAATCGTACGAAGTATATCGGGATCTGGGAGATTTAAGGAGATTAAATTTGAACGGAGAGCAACAGGAGGACCCTGATGAACCCCTCAATTAACCGGAAATACATCTTGGTAGGATCTTCTGAGACTTGGAAAGAAATACTTCATGTTCCTTTTTGGTTTTCAGATTTGGGGAATGGTACTGGGGTATGTAGGTACTTGAGTGAGGATACTATTCGAGGCACGCTGTCTACCTGTTAGGTTAATCAACCTGCTTCTCATGTTTCTCTTTGTCTTTTGGATTATTCCAGAATCCGCCAAGGTTAATAAGGTTTGGTTTAAGGGGTAAGTATAGTTACCATTTTTGATACTGATACTGATATCGATATCGAATTTGAGGTGTGGCTATTCTTACCGGCTCCTTAGCATGGCTCCTTGGAATGATTCGATGTTATTAATGATCCTGGAAATGCAACGAACAACTTCATTTATAGATGGATGGATAGATAAATATCCATCAATGAAATGATGTCCTGGGAGAAACATAACCCAATAAATTGAATGGAGGAATCGGGATGTCGAAGAAAGGTTCAAAGACCAGACTGTAGAAAGGTCGAAGCTTGAACCCCCTTCGTCTCAGAAATAGGAATTTGACTTTGATGTATTAAGGATTGTGGTTGAGCCTTGCAGGCGGGGTCTTTTTAGAATGAACGATTCGAGAAGGAAACAAAACGTCTTAGATTGAGAACTAGCTTATTTCATCAAAGCTTGCATACTCCTTTGGCCTATTTGACATACCGGTAGATTTATTCAGGTCGTGTTCGTATTATCGGATGGTCTCGATGTTTCCCTTCCACTGACTGTGCTTCGAGGCTTCACTTTGGGCTTCATTTCTGGTAAGCTGTCAATTTACCCTCGTGTCAGATTGGCGATTGCTTGGAGAGAGAGGAGTAAAGTATGATGTGAGTATCCCAAGATTGCCATCTTACATACAAAATACCCGCACAGCGCAAGAATACCACAGGCGCAGGCTCACTGCACTGCACTGCACCGGACTGGGACCCAAAACTGTCCCGTTATGCAACCCACACACACACACACACCGTATGCACATGGATAACTAGTACGAGGTACCACGGTCACGTTGAGATTCTATAAGATGGGGAATTGTGATGAAGCTTTTAGAGACAGGAGCTGAATATATACTCGCCCCCGCAAAGGAATGAGACTGGCTCCAGGGCTGAAACTTATACAATTGAGTGACCGACCAACTCGTTATTCATGGTCACTTTCTTCCCGTTACTTGGCTTCCTTGGTATGTAAGCTTACTATGTGCTCTATGAAAATATATTGTACCAGCGAAGTAGAAACCTTGGAAGCGCTGGAAACTTCTCTGTACCTAGATTTAAATATGCGGAGATATTTCATGCTACTCTGTAGACTGGGGATTTGTGATGCGATTTGGGTGGGCACATACTATCCATATTACCATTGAGGTCACACAGTCACACTCGGTGTTACATGAGATGTGAATGGCCAGATGGTTAGGCAAAAGGAATAGGCTCACCAAGGAAATGGATTTATTATATTTTCCGAAGTTATGACTGACATGAGTAATTGGCACCAGAGGAGAGTAGAAAGGACGGGGCTGTTAGGGACTTTTGCTTTGGCCATTGTTATTACTCGTATCATATCAAGGTTCTCTCATAGGTACGGCCAACACATATGGAATTGGAGGAGGTCGATCTACGCATGTTGTGTTATGAACCAATTTACCAGGAATCAAGTCGTTTTATGAGTAAATCCTACAATATCTATATACGTACTCTTTTAGGAACTCGCACAAGGAACAAGTCCCAAGTCCTAGGTGGGTAGGTAATTGAATCATCTAAGAATTGCCCGTATGATGGGAGAGGGGTGGGTGAGGAGTGAAATGGATGGAGGAGTGTACGTGTGAATGTATGAATGTGTGAATGTATGAATGTATGAATGTATGAATAGAAGTAGGGACAATCTCTTTTTTTCCATTCCCTCAAATACTATGAGTAACAACTTCAAAAAACGGTCTTGATATTCGATTCTTCAATTCTCCCGTTCTCCAATTGATAACTTCTCTTTACAAAGTCAATATCAATACCGTACAGTGGGAACCAGTAGCTACGTATACCTACCTAGGTAGTCACGAATCACATAGAACCATTGAGATAGGAGAATATTCGATGAAAATAAGGGAAAGTGTAATTCTCTTCTTCTAAGCAGCACCTGCAATTCTTTTACGTAGCAATTTACCTCCCTCCTGCTTGTCCTTCTGATTAACTTCTCCTTCTCACTTCCTCCCACCTCCCTCCTCCCTCCTCCCTCTTACCTCCTCCCTCTTACCTCCTCCCCCTCCCTGTTGTTGCTTTGCTGGGACCATAACCATGCTTAGCGTTCCCTTTTAAATCGAGGAAAGTCCAATACTCACGTTCCTACAACACACACGCCCCGAAGAAGTGCTGCTCTACTCCGTACATTTAATTACTACTAGTCACTATAGTAAAGTAATAACGTGCAGACAGTATCAAGTACACTCTCTTGTATGAAGGTGCGTAGAAGTGTGATTCAGATTTGGAAGAACAAAGCCCTCCCAAAATAAATCTTTTCCCCCTCGATTCTCTTTCTACCAACTAAATTACTTTTCTCAGTCATTCAAGAAAACAATTGATCCATTGCACCCTCTTCTAATAATTAAAAGAGCAAAGAGGAATAATTCTTCTCTTATGTTTATCTACACACAGCACAGCGGAAACCCGTAAAAGATACCCTCGATTTTTCCAAAGCAACGAGTTCCCTTTTTCTTCTCCACTCTTCAATTTCGATACGAATTTCTATGGTCCGGAATTAAAAAAATAGCGAGGGACCAATACATAGAACCACACTCGCAACTCAATATCAGAAGGGGGCAATCTCGAAAGAAGGAAAATCAACCTCCGACAACCTCTCCTTCTTTGAATCCACGAATTACGACCTCAACCACGACGTTTGTTTACGGAGCACAATTACATATACTTCCTATATTGGGGAGACTCTTTTGTTCTCTTTCTTTTTTCATAGTTGCGTGGCTACCTCCATCGTCTTTACCCATACCAAGATCCGTTTGTCTTTGCTTCGATTTCCCCGTCTGTCGTTTAGAGTCGAGATATTCTCAACACATCGTCAAGAAGAACGACAATCCCTCGCCCACAACAGACGGATTTTATAAGTTTGATGGAGGGCCAGCCTTCTACAGGTAATTCTAAATATCAATATCAATCTGCACAGTGGTCGCGACTCGTGCGGCGTAATACCCACGCCGATTCAAATTCCAGCTCCTCGCCGAGTATTCCTGGTTTCCCTCAGCTTCCAACTCAATTCATTCCCATTTTACTTCCCCAACAGTCCTCATTTCACCACCAACAACTTGAACAGTACAACAAGCTCATTTCTTCAGGCGGAAACACTAGACTGCAAACTGCACCACTTCCCCCACTACTTTCAGCACAACATATTCAGGCTGTGCCCGGACAAAGATCCAGCTCCAGTGGCGTTACCACAGAACGAAAACCAAAACCTGCTGCGAGGGGCGGTCATGGGAATAGGGACGTACGAAAATTTAATAAAAGCGAGCGCGCGCTCCTAACAGAGAAGGAGACATCAACAGCAATGCCGGGCAAGAAATTTGAGTTAACAGCTCAACTCCCCCCACGACCAGTTGCACAACATCAAAATTCCACATTGTCTCGAGAATCGAATTCAGTACCTTCTACGCCACATCAACATCCGAGAAAGTTCTCTTTCGACGAGTCGAGAGAACCTTCACCGAATGCCCCTGGCAGCCATTCCCCTAGATCGGCATACTCCGAATCAAATATAACTTTACCTTCGAGACCACCTCCTGCCCAACGAAGAGGATGCCAATACGAAACGGCCATGGCCTCAATAAGGCGGCGCATGCCTTATAGTCTTGGGGCTGATCGATTGGAGCAATTGAAGGATTCTGATCTGAAAAGCAAATTGTCAGATGAAGAAGAGAGAAAATTGTCCACAGATATGCGCGAGTTATATGATCGTTTATTGCCAACGGCGGAGACCGACGAGAGAAGGAGGAAGCTGGTGTCGAAGCTGGAAGATATGTTTAATAAAGAATGGCCTGGGCACGATATACGGGTTTATGTTTTCGGTTCATCAGGCAATTTGCTTTGTACTGATGCGTCAGATGGTAAGTTGAAAAGGTGCCAAAAGTCTGAAAACCCTACTGATCATTTTAGTTGATATTTGCATAACGACCGACTGGAAGGTGATGGAGGGTGTATGCATGATTGCAGAGTTACTCGCAAAGAGTGAGTATCCTGAGCCCAACCAACAACAACATGACTGACATTTTCTAGATGGTATGCAAAAGGTAATTTGTGTATCGACTGCTAAGGTTCCCATCGTCAAGATCTTTGATCCGGAGCTCGAGTTGCCTTGCGATATGAATGTCAACAATACTCAGGCTCTAGAGAATACCCGAATGATAAAAACGTACATCGAGATTGATCCCCGTGTGAGGCCCTTGGCTATGATCATTAAGCATTGGACAAAGTCAAGGGCGATCAATGATGCTGGTAAGAATAAGAAATTCCTTGGCATGACTGTTTTCACTCACATTTTATAGTTGGTGGCACATTGAGCTCATATACATGGATATGCATGATCATCAATTTTCTA
Organism: Botrytis porri; assembly: GCF_014898465.1. Taxonomy (NCBI): domain Eukaryota; kingdom Fungi; phylum Ascomycota; class Leotiomycetes; order Helotiales; family Sclerotiniaceae; genus Botrytis; species Botrytis porri. Next base: position 2,101,121 of record NW_024066078.1, read on the forward strand.
CAGAGTCGGGAGCCTCCTGTGTTACCATCACTACATCAACGGCCGCACCTTAAGTTACCAACGAAGGAAGGGGGTGAAAGCAGCTTCGCAGACGATCTTGACGCTTTGAGGGGGTTTGGTCTGAAGAATAAATCAACCTTGGGAGAACTGTTGTTCCAATTTTTTCGATTTTACGGGCACGAATTCGATTATGACAAGCAAGTAGTTTCGGTCCGAATGGGAAAGCAAATCTCGAAGCAGGAGAAGAAATGGGCAATAGCAACGAACAACATGTTGTGCGTGGAGGAACCTTTTAATACTGAACGGAATCTTGGAAACACCGCAGATGATTTCTCTTTTCGTGGACTTCACTTGGAAATGAGGAGGGCATTCGAGTTGATATCTGGCGGCAAACTGGATGAGTGTTGTGAAGAATATATATTCCCAAAAGAGCAGGAGCGAGTTTGGGAAAAGCCACCCCCATCTAAGAAGCCAACATTGACTGCGAGTCATCCCCCGCATAGAATTGGCAGAGGAGGTCACCGCGGCGGTCGTAATAACCATTCTAATCGCAATTCGTCAAATGGCAGCCGCAAATCCTCAAATAGTAATTACGATAACCACATGTACCCACAGCATGGGATACCGTCGAACATTTCTACACAAGACCAATGGGCTGCCCAGCAACAAGCGCAATCACAATTGCACAACCATCTCTACGCCACGTATTCAGTCTTACAGGCACAAGAAAATACTTTGAGGATGCAATTGGTCCAACAAACGTATATGGAACAGGCTCATGCTCATGCTCAGGCTCAAGCTCAGGCTCAAGCATATGCACAGTCTCATGGTCGCATACAAGGCGGTGGCATGCCAATCAAGCAACAAGCCACTGATCGAAATCGAACCTCTTCGTTTGATCAAGGGCCATTAACAGCGCCTATACGCCCAGAAGGTATGTATTTCTATCCGTTTCAATACGCTGGGCAACCAATGTATGCATACCCAACCTCGAATACGAATCCCTCATCGCCGCAATTGAGTGCTGTTGTCCCAGAGATGAGGAGAGGCATTCATCGGTCCACTGTTACAAATGGCTCGAGTTCCAACATGATTCAATCGAATGGGTCTATTAGGTCACATTCACAACCCGGGACTCGTACTGCTCCTTCGCCTATTGTATTGCAAGGAAATGGGCATCCTGCTAATGGTACCAATGGAATTGGGGTATACCAACCTTTGCGACAACAGGGCAACAGTGTTTCCATCCCAAATTTTATTCCAGACGAGTCCACTGAGCAAGGATATGAGTCAAGACGAACGGCTACTACTCCACCAGAGCTTAGTACGCCCAAGGAGTATGTTGGGTATTACGTCAATGAGCCAACTCAACAGTATACTCGCAGAGATTCACCTTTAGCGATACCTTCATTTGGAGACATATCTGGAAATAGACGACGACTATCGACTGACCAATTGCCGCAGTCGATTCGTGACAGGATTAAGCGTACTCCTTCACGATCGCCATCGCCATCGCCACTAGGTAACGATAGACGCTTCTCACTGGCTCAATCCACTCCAGCTCAACATACGATGTCCAGTTCCAATCTTCGTAGCCTGAACATCCATGGACCATTAGTAGTGAACGGTTCTTCTGCCGTGGGGGGTCCCAATGCTGTTCCGTTAAACGAAGGTCCAGTCTTTGAAAATAAGACTTCCCACGCAAGAGGATCTGTTGGATCAATATCCCAAGCATCTCTTACGGAGAGTGATATTTCATTGGGGGAAGACCTTTCTGGGCAACGTACACCTAAATTTACACGAAGCGGTCTAAGCGAAGTTTCTCCTTTGGTTGCTAATGGATCTAGTCCTAATCCGACTCCCCCCAATGGCTCTAATAGCCATCAAGCAATCACAAACGGATTGTCATTTGCAGAGGGCCTTGATGGCTACTCACGGTTGTCTCCTAATTCAAGGAATATCGCCGCCCGCAGTATCCCAAATGGCGGCATCCCACTCCTCAACATTGCGAGCGGTCATAATGACATCCTGTCAAATGAGCTCTCGCATCTTTCACCCGTTTATGAAACGCACACACCCTCACCGACGATCAATAAAAAGCTTGAGAACCTGAAGTTGAATGGACCTGCTGTCATTGAGAAGAATACGATTGATCATTCAAGACCAATCCCAAAGCAGTCAGTAGGAATCGAGCAGCCGGTCAAGCAATCTCCATCCAATTTGAAACAAAATGGGCACACTAGATCTGCTAAGAGTGAGGGTGGTGGACCTGGAGTATCTTCTGGAAAATGGCAACAAACTCATCGTAGAAAGGGGCGTACTCCTGCTGAGGCTAAGAATGCTAATGGTGGTCATTCGCATGGTGAAAAGCTCCCTGTCAACGAAAGCGAACGTAAGGGTGGGTAAATTGTCGGTAGCTGGAGATAAAGGTCTACTTGATCAGGTGAAAGCCAAATTGAGAGTTGCTCAAAGGATCCATAGGCGCTCAACGTTCCAGTGAAAGGCTTTTCGCAACTAATTGTGGAAGTATTATAAAGAAAGCGCCTTGCATTGCGCATCATGAATGGAGTTGGAAGGCTGCATACATCTGCATGTGAATTTGCGATATTTGCAACAAAAAATGAAGGACAGGTCAAAGGGAAAGTTTGTTTGCATATCAGATCTCCTTGGCTATCATCGAATAAGCGTGTTTTACGACTATTATAGATTTCCTCTCCATGTTTGTCGACACATGGTCAACCGATGGAGGCGAAAAGAAGAAAAATTAAAAGAGAGTTTTTCGAAAAACTCATTCATTCAGATGGATACTTTGTTATGGTTTTCTATCTATGCATTTGCAAAGCGATATGGTTCTGGGTTCCGGTCCGGGTGACCTTTCTGGTTTGGGATTGTTTTCGATTCTTTTTACGCTTTTCGATTTTAAAGTTTTGCTATTGTTTTGGTCAGAAGGTTCATAAACTTGCACAATGGGTTTCGACTGGTCGGGTTGTTCTTTGATATACAATTGGCATGCATACACATAGGGAAAGCTCAAAAATGCGATACTTGATGCAAAGTACTTGTTTTGATGGCGCGAGGCGACGTGGGGGTGGTCGGTCAGCAAGGCATTAAGCGGGAGTGGGGTTTGTCGATTTGTTTTTGTTTTTGTTTTTTGTTTTTTAAAGTCATTCGGATTGGGTGGGATGGTATGAATGGATGGTAAATGAGACCAGCGAGGAAAGAGAAGCAGCGTATGATAAGGAAGGAACGGAATGGTCTCGTGTGTATGTTTATAGTATGGATGTGCAAGAACCGAGCGAGCATAGCAAGCGATGAGTATGAGAGTGTGGATGAGGAAATTCCCTACTGGGTAGAGGATTTACATACCCAGTGAATGTGCGGAGCAGAGCGCATACTGACGCAGCAAGCGATGCACAGTGGAAGGAAGTTATATGAAATGAACGAAAGAATAAAAAAATTGTCAAAATGAACTGTTTGAATAGATGGGGTTGGATGGGATTAGGTGAGGTGACATGAAGTGATCTGCGAATATGATTGTCGATGTAAATCTGAGTGTCAATGTAAGTTGCCGGATGGGAATTCATCATTGTAGTAGTCGCAGTAGTAGGTAGAGGTAATTGCCACCTCATCTTGAGTATTTCTTAAGTTTTTCATGAATCATACTGCTGTGGAAAAGTAGATTTTTAGTAGTCATTTAGATATTCGTTTATTTATCTATCTATCTATTTATTCATTCACCTCTTTATTCATTCTGTATTCTGGTATTTATAGTACGATGTGTTCCTCAAATAGTAAATCAAGTTACTAGTATTAACTAATCTTTGACAGATAGATATGGATTATATATAACAAATAGGGATGTTGGGTTTTTGGGTTTTGAACTTTGAGGTGGAGGTTTGTGCATGTAAGAGGGTGAAGAGGGTGGAAGAGAGTGTAGTGGTTATTTTGATAGATGTATGAATACTATGTTGTGGGATGGGATGGGATGGGATGGGGTTGGATGGGTATTAGGAAGGTGTAAGATGGGATGAATATTGAAAAGATATAAGATATAAGGTGGTTGGTTATGTAGATGATTGTATTGGAGTGGGGATATGGGATAGATTGGATGGATGGAGGGAGGGAGGGATGAAGGGATTGGTGGTTTGGAGGTGGGATGTGAGGTGGGATGTGAGGAGAGGAGAGATTTGAGGGGAGATGTATGATTATGCAAAATTATCTATAGAAATGAGAGTCAATACGTGAGAAAGATGGATATCGAGTGAGGAGTTTATATTGATCAAGGAGGAAAAGTCTTACGAAGTGAAGTGGTAGAGGAAGATTCGAGGTCTGTGTTAAGGTCCATTGATGAAAATGAAAAGTTATTGGGGGTTATTAAGGAACAAAGAGTGGGTGAGTGAAAAGTAGAGTGTTGTTTGTGGAGGATTCTTGAAGAGTCTATTGTTCGATTTCATGGGGGTAAATGAGAATCGACGGTTATATAGAGGAACAGATGGTAGTTGATGGAAAAGGAAGAAGTATTGAATCTTAATTGGGAATCTTTGGTTCAGAGACTGGAGTAAATAGCAAATGGTGTTCAAGCGATACGCTATCTATCGAACATAGAACCATTAAGGTTAATTGTACGATGCGAGTGTGATATCTTTTATGTTTCTCTGAATTGATGAATAGCAATGATTCTCAAACTAAAGTAGTCAGGCTTTTCGTCCTCAGCAGATCTCCATGATTGGGAATTTTCAACCCATGCTTTACCAAGATATGTGCAATATTATACCGGAATGATTTTCTCGATACCTGTATCAATATCTGCGCGGATATCCAAGTTGTATGCTTCGTTTTTGTGATCCTCTTTTAGTCGAAACATACAACAATTCTGGCTCTCGCAATCCTTCTCTTCGGTAAGGGTAAAATCGCCCGGTTCAATTACAAGAGGCACGACACCGACGCGCCCGGAGCGGAATCGTGCGAATTTCATTCCACGAAATATATCCATGCTATTTCTACTTCTCAAGGCAATGATACTTATGTTGACAATAAATTTTGGGCCTGGCTTGTTGCGGCTTCTGGAAGGGTCAGGATTATCCGTCGAATTTTGTATGAATCTATATAACTCATCTGACGCAGGAATGTCCGGATAAAAAGACAGGTCTTTGGGCGGTATAGGGTATATATCTTTTGCTCCCAAGCTTCGCCAAAGAGTATGAATTGGCCGAAAGACGTCAATAGATCTAAGGCTCATCTTCTTCCTGTCCTCGAATGTGAACATGTTTTTGACACAGTCAAGTAATTTCTGCCTAGCAGATTTGTATGCTAGCTCATCCACCACTGCTATTTGGGCTACCTTTCAACAACTTCCAGTTGATAATCATACCACCAGTAGAAAAAAGACAAAATGTGTGGATACAAGGGTATAACGGGTATGGAGCTCACATAGAACATTTTTAGATAACCCCCGTCTCTTGGTGATCAATGACCATGTTTCAGCTTGTGTGACCCCAGGAGTACTCCGAGTATCAGTGTCATCAAAAGCCCAAGGAAGACCCTGAAGAGAGCTTTTATCCAGCGTCCAGTCTGGTACCCAAGATGGAAGACCGCTTCTTCGGGTGTATGATGCGGACACATCAGCATGGTACAACATTTTTATCAAACCATCGGCAGACCGAAAAGAAGGGGTAAAACGAGCAGCTTCAGTGAAATAATCATCCACACTCTTAGTGTGATCTGCAACTGGAATGTTCTCTTGTAAGCTCCAGTTGCGAACACATGGCCATGTATCGAAGCCGTCATGGCTCTCATGTGCGCGGTTGAGCTGAATGTCCGCAACAGCCAGATGGCCGTATATCATGTCTCTCAGGTCCGAAGCTCCCGAGCCTCTCTGAGAACCTAAAATGTCTAGGAAAGCGATTTCTCTACTTCCATACCGTAAGCGATTCTGATAGTTTCTTCTTGCCTTACACATAGTACACAGTGCTTGATCTTCTGCATCATGATCATTTTGTTTCTCACGCATAGCTGGGCCCATCGAGCTCAACTCGGAGGTTGTTGATTCTGTTTCTGAGTCTCTATCGTGGTATATATCCAAAGTAGGTATTGGTAACATTATTCTATCCTTGGTAAGATGCTTCCGGTCCCTCCGGTCTCTACCATTGTCTAGCATAACCTCGCAGAGATGATCCCAAAGAACTCGCATTCGTCCAACTTGCACAAATACTATGTTTGAAAGAACTAGTTCTTGATACACCTAGACCCTAGTGAACCATGGTCGTGATACGATATCTTTCATTGCGTCATCAACAATTTCTAGAAGCTTAGTTTGTCCGGATCTAGTGGGTGCATGAGCTCAAATAAACTCTTCGTCTACTCTACCAAAGATCCTAAATAGATCACTGTGGTCTGCATAGCTATACACTTCTTTCATCAAGCCAACTTGCTGACTCCGTTCAAGGTTGCTTGTCTGATTGATGCACATAGCATCGGCAAATAACCGTGGCTGTTGCTTCTCATCGCGCAAATCATGTAAAGCTACGGCAAGATTTATAGTAATAGTAAGGGGGTAGTTTGAATATGTAAATCCGGTTAGATTCCATTGAATAATTTATTCATGTGATAATGGATTTCGGATTTCTGTTTGAATATCAAATTGTAGATTCTGTGAATATTTCTGTTTTTGATGTGTTTAATGAATTTAATAAATTCAGGAGTAAAGTATTTTAAAATAATATTAAATAATTTATGTTTTCTTTAACACTTATATAGGAAAATGTAAATGTAAATCGAAAACAATAGTCAAAAAAAGTAGTTATTATTTTCAATTAAATAAAAAATCTGAGAATTTATAGATTTTTATAGATTTTATAGTCTAAAGCTTTAGACTATACTTACTAAAGCTTTAAGCCCTTTAAATTAGAGTTTAAATTTTAATTTTAATTAAATAAAGCATTATTCCTATATTTATTTTGATTAAATTGAAGCTATTTTTATATTTGTTTATTCAATTACTTAAATGATAGTAATAAGTTTAAAATATATTTATATATTAAAAATTTGAATTTGTTTTATTTAAAGTATATTTAAAGTATATTTATATTATATATATATATATATTCTACTTTCTTTTATTTCTATAAATTTAATATTGGAATCAATATATAAATAGAAAAACAAAATATAGGAATCTGCTTTTTGTAGGTTCAAGATATACCATTGTGGAATCTGCTATAGCAAAAAAAGAGCAGATTATTTGGTGGATTCTGATCGGAATTGATATTCAAACAAGCCCTAATTCCCATGAATGTCGCAGCGACATTCACGAAATGTTATGTGAATGAGATCTCTTTGAATTGGGGACCCTGATGTGCCTGGGTGGAGGATTAAAAGTCGAATCGAATCAGCCTCTGACAGGTTGTCTAGGATCTTGATAATGATGACTCATCACTCAGAGAATCTTTGCGGCAATCTTGATCAATAGTGGATAGCTTGGTGCTGACAACTTCGAGGAGCACAATGAAAATTGAGGCACGCTTGCCTTGAGACACAGTACATTTGGGACTTTCTCGATCTGGCCTTATATGCTGTGTACACTACGCATCTGGACGTCACACCGAAAATACCTGGAAGTGTTGCATAAGCCTGAATACAGCCTGCACGACTTCAGGTTCCCAGATGCCCAAACGGTCTCTATAAACCCCATGTCACAATGAAGGAGCCACACCGTTCAGTTCTCTAATCAAGCTCCCCATCCCTGGAAATAGCTTCCTTCCAGGATTCTCCAGCTCAACCCACTTTTTCGTTTCTTCCCAACTCACCCACTCCCACCCTCTACACTTTTCCTTCTCCGTCACTTTTGGTCCTTCCCCCTTCCCATCCCAAACTCCTACCATGAAGATTGACACGAAATGTCTTTTCTCCTCCTTCATTATCAGATTTCTACAGCGGAAAAACTTCAGTTCTCTGGGTGGAATATATAGCCCGGTTTCTTCCAAAACCTCCCTGGATGCACCTTCTTCAAAAGTTTCGCCGAATTCTAAGTGTCCGCCTGGAAGACCCCACGTATTGGCGGCAGTCGAATTAATACGTTCGCCGAGGAGATACATAGGATTCTCGCGGGTGGATAGCGGGTGAGTAGGATGGATGATAAACACTCCAAGACCGACGAGGGGAATGGGCGGTGTGGTCGATGATGATTTGAGCGATGGTGAGGGTGCCATGTGAATGTGACGGTGGCTTATTAAGATCATTGATTTCGTGGTAAGAGTTGGGACACTACTTCGAGAGCACCGAAGCAGCGTACCGTACGAAAGTGTTCCTAATCTTCCAAGCATGATATATTGTAGTATAAAAGATGCCCAAAGCTGTACATTGGTTCAAATTTTGACCTGTATCGTGTTTGGTAAAGTGGGAAGTAGTATTTCTTAGTGGTAACACTCGAGCCTTCGAAAGCTCTGTCCACGGTTTTATATTTATATACCCAGTGACTATAGAAGTAAAAAAGAAAGCAGACTCCAATCGGTATATTGGATATTCGGCTTGTGTTTCGACCTCTGTTCATTAGAAATACTTTTTTCTATTTCATAATAATGACCATGCATTTAATCTACGCACTTGTCAATCGAACAACAGCCGCCGCTTTTACAACGCTGCTCCGGTAGGTACCTAGGTATTCATAGTGACATAGTATATTAGAGCTCTCGCTTAGTTAGGTTAGATCGTCCAGTTGGCAGGTGCATTGATTCGGCAGTGATACATCGATTATTAATGGATAAGTACCTAGAGTAGCTCGACCTTACACAGAGATTCTTGTTCAGAGAACTTAATACCTAAAATGATAGCAAGTTATGTTTCTACATCATAGCCAGACGGCCGTCGCATACTTCGACTAAAAGCAATATTCCAAAATCCTGACAATGCTGCTCGGCTCTCTTGCACGTTCACAAAACGAGGATATGTCCAACAGCCAGGATGAACGCTTAGCCAACCCACAACCATCCGCTAGTATTGATAGAGAAGGAAAGAAGGCTTCTAGACGTAAAAGAGGATGTTTGATAACGATAAATGCATGCAACAGGTGTAAGACAGCCCGATCAAAGGTATATAGTCTGCAACATTGGAAACGCGAAAATACCACAGGCCAAAGTCTAATTTACTGACGGTTCCGTTCAATGTGATGGCGAGCAGCCTTGCACTCGTTGTATCAAAAGATTTCAAGCTGGAGAATGCTTCTATGAAACTCATACCAAAATCGTAAAGGAGAAACTAGTCGAATCACTCAAAGAGAGCCATGCACTCAACCGCATGGCAGAACGGGTGTTTGAAAGCCTTGCAGTAGCGGATGAAGGATGCGAAATCCTTAATCGGATAAGAAACAAGGACTCTATTCAAGATATAGCACAATGGCTAGGAACCACTGTCGATGCCAAAGAGCAGCAATCTACGTTACGAATTATTGACAATGAAGTTGATGGTCTTGAGACATCAGCTTTCCATTGGACAACCGTAACAGCCGATAAAGATGTTCTCCATCACTTATTCTCCTTATATTTTACTTGGGTTCATCCTTCTCATTCCTTGTTCAGTGAACAGCATTTTGTGAATAGCATGCAGAATAATTCCAACGAATTCTGCTCGCCCCTATTGTTCAATGCTATCTGTACTATGGCATGCTATCTGCATACAATTTTGAAAAGCGACCAGACGAATTACAAGGAGCTTGGTCAGAAGTTTGCTGACATGGTAAAGCACAATATCGATGCCGAAGACATGAGTCTCATGACTATACAGGCTTTTGCGATTCTCTTTTTGATAGACTGTGCACAAGGCCATGGAATGCATGCTTCAGCATATTTGGAAGTCGCAAGCAACTCCTTAATGAATTTGGAACATGTCGACCTTGGAAGTGAGGCGTACCAGCAAGTTTGGCGTGACACCGTTGTTGGCATTAATAACTTAAATATGTAAGTGAATAGCTTTATGACAACTCAACTCAATTGAGCATATTATCATAACTAACAGTCTTAGTGAATGGGCCCAGGTAACATTCAGAATGCCAGCGGCTCTCATTATAGAGGTTCCTGCAACAAAATCCATCGAGGAAATCCAAGAAAACGAAGCCGCAGTTGATAGTATGATGTGGGGAATGTATAAATTCCCCGAGGATGATGATAGCGTCACGAATTACCACTGCCTCATTGCAACAACCAATCGAGAGAAAATGAATCTTATGGCTATAATTCGCACTACTAATATTCTTATGTATAATACCGATGGTTCTCGAATAGTGGCCTCGGACATTCTGCATCTATATGGCAGACTGGTAGCTTGGCGTAAATTTCTGCCAAGTATCATCAGTAACACAGATGGCAAAGGCACGCAGATATTGCCACACGTGCTTTCGCTTCAGTAAGACTCAAATAACTTCCCAATACAATTTCACACTCGCTAAATCATCAGTTTGTTGTACGCCACGGCTGTTGTTCAACTCCTCTATCCACTTCTGGACCTTGGACTGTTCGATACCTCTTGTCTAAGTTCAATCGTTTGGCAACATGCGCAACAAGGTCTTGCTGTCGTTGATAGCTATCGTGCTCACTACAGTTGTGCCTACCAGCCTGTCTTACAAGTATTCGCTATACTAAATTTGACAGATGTAATCGTTCGATTTTCCCCCAAGATCAATAGAGAACTGGGAAAAGACGACGAAGAAGCTGTTAAACTTGCTACAGAGGTATTGGAGCAATCGCTGGCAACTTTCCCTGTAGCTGCAATATTTACGGAAAAGTTTCGGGAAATCACCAAGAAGATCTTGTTTCCATGGCCAAGCAATCTGGATGATCTCTTGTATCACAAGAGAAGTAAATCAAAGTCTCTCTTAGACGGAGTCATTGATGCTTGTACCAGGGCGACCTATATTCAGCCTATCAATTCTATACAAAAAAGATTTGCGACGGGCATACAATCGAACTGGTCGATGTTATCCTCCGGGTTAGGCTTTGTAGGACCTTTTCAAAATGCTTCTACACTGCATCAGCCGCTCGAAAAGAGCTACGCAAAGCCTTCATTATATACTTGATTTCCCAATCAAGGGATTAAACAAGCCATGATATAATCATTCAATCTTGCAAAGCTCGGATTTAAGCTATTTAGGCTGCGCAACGGGTACCCGCGGGGCGGATAATTCAAAAATCTAAATGGATAACCCACAGGACGGGTACAAATTACCCGCGGATATCCACCTACTTGTATATTGTATAATTATTCATAATCTTTTATAATATTAGTATAATTTTATGATTAGTATAAAAATTAGTATAAATCTAAGCTTGGATCACTTTTGAGCTGGAAAATAATCTGGGAATAGCTTCATATTTTAAGCGAATCTCCGCTTTTTTCAGAGAATCTATATATCCACGGATTATTTACAGATAATCCGCAAATTATCCATAAATAACCCATATATCCGCAGATAATCCGTCTACTTATATACCTGTAGATTATTTGCAGATAATCCACAAATTACCTATACGAAGCGGGTAATTTTAAAGCCTCGACAGATAATCTACGGAGCAAGTAGAATCTCTAACGGATAACCTACAGAGCGGATTATCTGCAGATAATCCATGGGTACAGATAATTTGTGCGCAGCCTAAAGCTATTTATAAAGAAGGATGCTACAGAGTTTATTGATATGATGGCTTGGCAAAAACGTATATTATCTGGTGCTAAACTGTACGTCACCCAAGGGGAACGAAGAGAGATTAAAAAAAAAAAAAAGCGAAGTATACCAATGCAAATTAGGCATATGGCTTGTCTTGTATCTCAAGGTCTAAATCTTGTTCAAAAGATAGATAGATTGACGATGGCTCCGGTTTTGGTCAGGATCATGAATACGCATTCCGTTACAAAATCATTCCCCCTTTAGGTCTTCTCGGTGGTTGCATTATATACAATCTATTCTCTTCACTTGGAGTTCAAAATTCTTTTCTTGGCATCATCATTTAACACACTTTATCTGTCAACGCACTCGCCAAGTTTCACCAAGCAAACTTACTGTCAATCCTATAATCAAGCCATCCAATGAAGATCTATGTGACTTGGAAGTCCAAAACTTACAAAAACCCCCGAATCTATGCGCCTCCTCCAGTCCTTTTCTCTTCGCTTTCATCAACCCTCAAATCTACATCTTCTTCTAACTCTCTATCCCACTTTCCAGAAATGTATATATCTTTTATCAACTACTCCAATACTTCCTCTTTACTCTCTGCACATGCCGAAAGCACTACCCCTTTGAGTTGCGGCTGCTCGCTTGTCAATACCTCATCTGAATCAAAAATTGCACCACCAAACAGAAGAGTTTTTGCTTCAACCAAAAGTTTGATACCAGAGATATACTGGGATACACTTCGATGCTTTTTTGAAGAATTTATGGATGATCTAGAATCTTGACGAACCACTTGTGTTTTACTCAGGGCATAATCGACGCTAAAACTTTCGATATGGTACTGTGCTATTACCTTGGATTGGAAAAATGAGAATAGCAAAGAAAAGGAAAGTGTTACAAGAGTAATTTATATTTCGGACAGAAAGAAAGATAAGCCTTGCATCGCGTGAGAGAACAGAAAAGCTGACCCTTATCTGCGCTCACACGGTAGAATATCACACGGAAGGAGTCGTTGTCGTTGGTAGTACTAATCAACTGTTGGCAGCGGGGCATCTCTCACTTAAATTGTTGCGCAACGAAGTGGTCTGAAATGGCAAATATTAAAAAATCCATTGCAGATGGATTCCGCTCCCTCGGGATTAACCCTAGATCTTATATTGAGGTTATAACCTCCCTCTCTAAGATGGTATGCGAAAGTATAGCCGGAGGAGACTTTAAAGTATCGAATCCTACAAATTGATTCTACCATGTCCAAAGAAAAACAAAAAGAAAGCAAGCAAGTTTCTGATCCCATATTATATCTGTCGGAAAACAGCTGGAGTCCTATATTATGGAATATTCCTTCCAGGAAAAAGAATCCTCACAGGGAACAAAGATTCCCGTCTTGACTCTTTGGGAAATCAAACTCACAAGATAGGATGAGTGTCGCTCAGAGTTTTTCAGATCTACAGTTTTAGTTTTCGACACAAAAATTTCTGCATTTGTCTTCGAGTATGATTGAATAGTTCACGAATCGACAGAAGCTAGAAAATTATCCAAGGTCACAGATGTCTCTCAAACTACCTAGAAGCCTACTTAGTCGGTTGCGCAATAGCTCCCAATACAACAGAGCTATCGAATTATTATTCAGGAGGACTCGGCTGTAAAACCGCCGATTCTTTTGATGAGATGAAGTTCAGAGAGACGTTGAGGGGGAGCATGGATGACCGGTGATGGCGCCGATGAAATGAGTTTGCTATTTTGTTTAAACGCCAACAAACGTCATGAATCGTAAAGAAGATTCTTAGCTATTAAGTGAGTGATTGATATGTTTTAATATAGAATTACACCATTCACGCCTATGCTTTTCCACCAAGATAGCACAAAGACTGTAACTTTGTTTAAGGTACTGGTTAGCGGCGAGTCAGGAAATGGTATAAACTAAACTTGTACAATTCTAAATAGGAGCTGCATGCCTTCTAGCTCATATTTTAGGTATTCATCATTAGATTTCAAGGAATTGGGTAACACTAAAGCTGGGTGAACTACCCCAAGTCTACACATTTCGAAGGTGTGCATCAATTAAGCTATCATACTTACAAGAGGGGAACCGGAGATTCCGTATTCTAATGGCACCACGGCTCTTTGATGTTCCATTAATGTTCAGCCTCTAGGAAGCCTCGGACAGAAGTTCTGTTCAAAAGATGAGCATGATTACTAGTCTCTACGTAAGCGAAAAAACAGGCGGAAATAGATCACACTTATTTATTCGATGATTAATTCAATTTCAAAATAAATATCAAAATCTAAAGTGATCAAATAAAACTTCGAGCTTTCTTTATATTGAAAATGGGCATCTCTTTGTGTAATATCGTTTCAAAAAGAGATCTAAATTGTTAAAGTTCTTTCGATTAATGGTCAATACCCGCCAGTTATTTCGCCGATGTAGAGACTAGGTAAGAAGACGTGGGATTTGTACACAAAGACGTCCTCCAAAAACGTCTCGAAGCCCGTCCCCAGCATCTTGCCGGCGTAAAGCCGCTAGCCGAAGCTGGAGCTATTCTTTTCGGGGGGCCTTTTTCGATGATCTACCTCCAGAGGGAGAGACGCCTCAAGTAAAAGGAACAGTACGTCTAGCCTATGCGGAGAGCAAGGAAAAGGTGCTGGAGCAACTGCGTCAGGATGAGTATACCAATAGTGGTGTGTGGGATTGGGATAGAGTGCAGATTTATGGGTTCAAAACGGCTTTGAGGAAGAGGTTGGATGGTGGAGTGTGGAGTTGAGAAGTTAGCACTATTACAATGGAAGGAGATTGAAAGAAAATTGGTGCTCAGATTTGATACTACTGCTTGTATAGCGATAAGTTTTGGGTGACAAAGTTGCAAGAGAGGTTTATTGAAAAAGGATAGGCTAGCCTGGGAGATGGTTCCAGATTGTGTTGAAGCGAATGAAGCCAATGTGTATGTTGGGAAAGAATGAGAAAGCTCAGAAGTTCTTTTTGAATGTTGCACCCATTCATGACTGCCTGTGAGAATTCGCCGTATAAAGTAAGGGAGCCAAAAAAATTCCCGATTTCGAGGTCATGCTATATGCTAGCTATTACTTGTGTGCGAATGGCTACTTAACCAGTTCATTTTCTTCATTTACTATTCCCTTCGGCTAGAGTTAGAATATGGTTGACATTGATTTTCATTATGTTTCACTTTGAAATAAATAATTCCGCGCCTGTGCCTTCCCACCGTAACATGGCACCATGTCATACTAATGTCAATTGTGTGCTTTCCAAACCGTCCAAATCCCATGATGGGAGCCACGTTAGTAAGACAAAGAAAAGAAAAGATTGATCGCCGGAAACCGAGTCCACATGAGAACTGTGGTCATATATCTTACAACTTGATTCCTCCATATGCATACCGCCGTTCCACACGTCCCGCCCATTAACACTCACAGCTCCCTACCAACCCATAACTCCTTGTCCTTGTCCTCCAACATCAAATACTGCATTTCTCCAACCGCCATTATTTTCTGCCTCTCCCTCTACGATCTCCTCTGCATCCCTTCCCTCCCTCTCCCAAACCTTAACAACACTACCTGGAGCATAAACGCCCTTGAAAACATTTCCTTTACTCTTTGCACCCCCTTGAACTCCCACATTTAGATACAGATCCGGATCTTCTTCTGGCTTCAATCTTGTGATGATTGCTTTAATAAATGTTTGGATATCATCTGGCGATGATATTCTCGTTGCACGGAGACGTTCACGTGCATAGAGGAGTTCGCGATTGGCAGCATGGAAGAAATCGGCCAAGGCAGTGGAGAGTTGGTATTCGAGAGTTTTGCGGAGGATAGGACGAAGGAGAGGCTTGAAAATCCTAGGGTCTGAATTAGTATTTGTATGAGGGATGAAACAAGGAAGGGAACATACCAGGCTAAACAAGCGAATTTTGATTTGCTGAGTTTGTATGAAAGATGGTGGATCTTAACACGTGTATCTTTCAAAGTGAGTATTTTCTCAAGTTTGTTGTGGCCGATTTCAACATCAAACTCGATATCAATTCCCCTATCATCAAGCTCGAAAGAAGCGATTCCTTCATCGGCTAACCAAAACAAACTTTTGTGTGCTCGGAGCCAAAATCCAACCTCATCTGCTCTGATTGACAGTCCTTGAATCTTAACTGTTACCACAGAAGTAAACTTTGAAAAGGTACGGAATCGAGCTTTATGAATCGTGAGGTCATTATAGGTTTGAATCTTGAGTCGATAAGGTAGAAAACTGGTATGATTAATAGTTCTACCGGGTTCGAGGATTAGATTCTCAAGAAGAAGATCAATTTCTGGGTTGGATATCTCGAGACGAGGAATTGGTACATATTGAATGGCGGAGATGAACATTGGTATTAAGACGGTAGAGAGGTCAGTGAAGAGTTCGGTGTTCGAGTTTTTATTGAGTGGGTTGAGAATGTTCCATATTTTCAACGTTGTGTGAACTAGTTTGGAGATGTCCTGATCATTCATTACTGAATCGAATGTTGTGCGTGCTTGTTTGAGCAGATTATCAATATCTTTTCGAAGAGGAGACTCGGTGCCCACTTCCTTAGTTTTTTCTTTCAATGCATCGACTTTATTGGCCGCAGCATCGAAGAAATCTGGATCGGAAAGCATTTGTTGAATTGATTTCGCTAGCTCTCCCATGAGGTTTTCAAATTCGGGATCTTTTTGAGAGTGCTCCATAACTTTGTTGACTCGCTTCTCAAGTTCTTTCCATGCATCCTTGTCACCAAAAGAACTCATTAAAGACCAACCATTCTTCACTGCACGATCAAGGGCTGGGTTTGGTTCAACGTCATCCTGAACAGCGCTGATAGATTCATCCACAGCTCTGGAATAAGCTTTGGCGTATCTTTGGATGAGAAGACCAATTGTGTTCACTGAGTCCGAATAATCATTTCGCTTTGTCAATTTCATAACCGCTTCCTTCAAACGATATCGTAAAGTCTCTCTCTGCTCCCCAGACATATTTTCCTTCAAACTTTCACCTGCTTGTCTACCTGCCTTTTTGAAGCCATTCGTAACAACTTCGCCAATCTCACTTGCTTCAGCTTGAAGGTCTTCTTTAGGGATGGGCTCACTTCTCTCTTTTCCTGGTTTCTTCATTGCTTCATTTTCGACGTCTGATGGCTCAATTTTGTTCGCAGCATCTTCTGCGACGTTTGATACCGTCTTCGCTGTATCTGCGAAGACCTGTCGACCAATGGTATTGAGGTCTGAGAGGAATATTCGAAAATCGGAGTTTGTCAATAGAAGACTACCAACAGTTTTGATACTTTCGTATGCTGTGACTAGTTAGATATTAGGAGATTATATATGATGAACAATGCTTACCGGCTGAGGCATCTGCCTTTGCTCTTGTGCTTGTGGCTCTTTCAATCAGATCTGTTGTATTGACAGAGATTCTTGAGTGTATCAAGAACCATATAAAGTCTTGAATCTGATCTCCATCATTCTTATTTCGTAGCAATTCAATGAACTCGGTAAGCCATTGCTTTGAGAATTTAATCAATCGTCTTCCACTATCTGTCAATTCTGGATTGTCCGGATTTAAAACATCGGATGCCAAAAAGGTTCTCAAATTGATTATGGCTTGTTCAGTAGATGGCATAAATCCCTTGGATAAAGCTCTAATCATCTGATAGGTATGCAATTTCTGATGAACTGTTCTCTGTAACGAAGTATCATCCTTATACTGAGGCAACAATGGACGAGTATCATCACCTTTTGACTTTCTTGAACCAAAACATGAAGACATTTTGGGAGATGGTGATGGTGATGGTGATGGTAATGGTGATAGTGGAGAGTTGGAGATGGAGAATTGAGATTGATGGGGTTGGAATTCTGAGGATAATATGGGAATTGGAAGAATTGGATTGTTGACGGGATCAAGCTGCATACAATGTAGATCAACTCCGCACTTATGCAATAACTGCAATTGGCTAGAAAGGATTACTATCTTGATTTGTATTCCTTTAATTGATAATTATGTGTCAAAACTCGAGGGAGCAAACACTCCCAAGACACCTTTCCTTGCTTTTGTTGTGTTTGTTGTTTGGTAGTGAATGCCGATAACGCCTCTTCTGCTCAGCCAACTGAGGCTGGGGTCTAGAATGCTCTACGTCATTCAGATGGTTGATGTCATGGACTGCTAGCGCTAGGAGAAACTAAAGACCGTGCTAATCAAAGAGTCACGTGGAGATAAGCAGTCAGCTCTGAGATCGTACGTAGTACCCAGGTAGGCAGTGAACATTTTTAATTTCGAAGACGTTCGTCGGTAGATATCATACCAGAACATTCTTCTCAAGTTTTTGTTCTTTTGCTATTGAGCGGCATATACAGTTACTAGCCAGCCAATACTGAAGAAACTAACATCAAAATACTCATTCGGCAATAAACCGCACAATCTGAACCTCACCCAGTCATTCATCCACCCCACCTCAAACAAACGAACCGCTTTTGCATCGTCAGAATGGAACAACGAAAGGAGGATATAACTAGAAGGCCATTATACGGTAGGAATGCAATCTTTGGGTTCGAATCCCAAGCTAACAAGCATTAGTCTATGACCTCCCACAAGATATTTTATCAACACTCGCGCGCAAGGACGATTCCAATGACGACGCCTACCAGGCAGATACCAATCCGCCTACAGACACGACCGAGCGAGTTATACAAACCAAACCCGGAGATGTGGGATCAAAGGCCTGTTCGTTATGCGGTGGAACTTTTTATACTGTGGAGGACCAAAAGAGTCATGTACGATCGGATTTCCACAACTATAATTTAAAGCAAAAGATTCGAGGGGCGAAAGCTGTTACGGAAATTGAGTTCGAGAAGTTGGTAGGAGACCTCGATGAGAGTCTTTCGGGATCTGATTCATCGGATACCGAAGAAGAGGAAGAGGATGGAGGGCGCAAAGAAACGACATTGAGCTCATTACTCAAGAAGCAAGCTGTTATAGCATCAACGAGCAATGAATTTGACGATAATCCCGGGTTAAGGAAAAGAACGAGAGGCTCTGGAAAGGCTCCAATGATTTGGTTTACAACATCTACGATGCCGAAGAACACTTACCTTGGGATATACCGAGCGATTTTTACAAATGAAGAGCAAGAAAAGGAAACCCCAATGCACGAAATTGTTCAGCGAAAGCAACTTTCTCCGAAACCCCAGAATAAGGTACCAGTCAATAGTGAAGGAGTTCCGTTGCCAGAATCTTACAAAGATCCACATATCTTTATGTGTATGATAGGAGGTGGTCATTTTGCTGCCATGGTCGTATCTCTTGCCCCTAAACAAGTCAAGAACCCACAGGCAACAACTGGTCCATTGACTAAAGAAGCAGTTGTACTCGCTCATAAAACTTTTCATCGATACACCACCCGTCGCAAACAAGGAGGAGCTCAATCTGCTAATGATTCCGCAAAAGGAGCCGCTCATAGTGCCGGATCTAGTCTCCGTCGCTACAATGAACAAGCTCTACAAGATGAAGTACGTCAACTTCTCACTTCATGGAAAGGAATCATAGATACTTCTGAGTTACTGTTCATCCGTGCCACTGGTACCACTAATCGACGTACTCTATTCGGACCATATGACGACCAAGTATTAAAACAAAATGATCCGCGAATTCGTGGATTCCCTTTTAGCACGAAAAGAGCCACGCAAAACGAACTTATGCGCTCCTTCGTCGAACTCACCCGTGTCAAAATTCTTGAAGTAGACGAAGAAGCCCTGGCAGCTAAACGTGCCGCCTTTCTCTCGGCGCAACAATCCCTCGTCGCCAAGAAAGAAGCAGCCGCAGCATCAAAACCTCAACCCAAAAAGCTAACAGAAGAAGAAGAAACGGCACTTCTACATACATCACAACTACAATCCTTAATCCGTCGCTCAAAACTTCCTGCTCTATTATCTTACCTCCAAACAAATTTCGTATCTCCAAACTTTCATTTCCAACCCGAAGAACAAAATTACCATGCTCCTACTCCCTTACATTTAGCCGCAAGTTTGAACTCGAAATTATTAGTCGAGGGATTATTATTAAAGGCAGATGCGGATCCGACCATTAAAAACGGAGATGGGAAAACAGCTTTTGAATTATGCGGAGAGAGAAGCACGAGAGATGCTTTCCGAGTCTGTAGATACGAATTATCCTCTCCTAAAGGATATACCTGGGAAACCTCAAATGTTCCCTCAGGACTAAGTAGAGAAGACGCAAGCAAAAGAGACGCGCGGGAAAAAGAAGAGGAACATAGAAGGAAAATGGAAGAGAAGAGTATAGATGATGAGAGGTTAGCGAAAGAAGAAGAAGAGAGGGAGAGAGAGAGGAATCTGAAAGGAGGAGGAAAATTTAGTAGTAGAGCGGGAAAGGGAAAGATTATAGGGGCGGGTGTACAGGCTAGCGGTCAGGAAAAGAGAGAGCAGGAAATGAGGGACATGACGCCGGAAATGAAGATGAGGGTTGAGAGGGAGAGGAGGGCGAGGGCGGCGGAGGAGAGGATGAAGAGGTTGGGGTAGGGTTCATTTTGATAAAGTCGTAATTCGGATCTAGGTATATCTTTAATATATACTTGATTCCTGATACCTGTATGATATCTTCGCTATCTTTATACAGCACAGCATACCTAGCATATATATCTAAACGCCCGAATCCCATTCGGGCTATCAAGAATCCATCAAGTCATGTATTCTTAAAATATCTACTATTAAATCTCTAAATTCAATGATATCCAATCTAATTTCGTCTCATCTCATCTGCACACAAACCTCATAAACGTCTAATAAACATCACTAAATCACTATTTTTCCTCCTCATCGAAAATGAAAAAGGCAGGATTCCTAAGCTAAACTAGGTTGATATAACACCTCTCATTCTCATTCTCATTAGAGTAATCACTATCTACATAGTTCTAGGTAATCGACAAACGTCTCATGTATCTCCCAATTCAGTTCAATCTGTTTCAGCCCTCTTCCTCCCCCTTCCCCTCCGCATCCCCCAACAGCCCCCACATCCTCCGTCTCAAACGAAGGCTCTTATCTTCTCTCCCCAGTACTAGTTCCCCATATGGAAATGACCGAGAACCGAAACCATTTCATTTCGTATCATCTCGTAAAATGCAATGTATGCACAATCTGATTCTCCATTCCCCATCTGTCACCCTTATTCACCACTTCGACTCCCTTCCAATATATCTCTCACGCTCCTATCAATTGAAATAATCATAATCTTGATCTTCCACAAAAAGTCCATCCCGCGCCACCATTCTATAAACTGAACCCATCCTATCCAAACCACCCAATCAACTCTCGGCCACCAAAATATACACACGCAACCACTCTATCACATACCACATTAATGACAGAACTCCACTTCAGCCATCTTCCATAATTACCGAATTCAGATCTCAAATCTCAAATTTCGTATAGAATCATACCCCCCCTTGCCATCTTCAACACTTCTTCGAAACGCATTATCATCGACTCATTAGTATGTATGTGAAAGAAACACCGTCCCGACGAAAATCTGCCCAAGCCAGCCCGCGCATAACATAGGAAAGCCGTTGAAGTATAGTCGTGTAATGAACGCCCAGCTCCCGCTCCCCAGTTTGTGATTTTTCCGTTTGAACATTCGCTTGACACCCATTCCCTAGACATTCAATCCGGCTCGAAGGTCAAAATTCATTGCCCGGTAATTTTGTATCTCAGTATTTCCCAACTCCCATTGGAGTGTTTGCAAATACCAATGCGACATTACATATCCGTACTACCAGGTAACCTAACCAATCTATGGCCATGGTGTTCTTTAGGCGGTAAATGGTTATGATTGACCACTCTATTCATATTCCTATTCCCTAAGCCCGAACATTTACTCGCATCGATGATTGTAGTGGGTTCATCGTAGCTGTCAATCTGACAGCATTCAACGTTCTTCATCCAACGATTCTTTGCAACATCTGAAATGGTCGCTCTTTGTTTAGGGTCGGGATTGAGCATTGTAAGAAGTATGCGACGAAGAGCGGGTGGATTAATATGTTTGTCGAAGAATGAAACGTGAGGATAATCAGAGTCTGTTATGGAACAGTCGTTATGTTTGCCATTCCATTTATTCCAGCCCCGGACGAGTTCGTCGTAATGGGGAGAAGTGTTGGGCTTGGCTCTTTCCCAAAGACAGCCGTTGGCGGTCATACATAGCATAACTATGGCAGCACTCCATACATCTAGAGGTCTTGGGTCGTATTCACCTAGTGAGGATGTTAGCATGGGTCACAATGTAAAGTTGGATGCGTGTTCACATACCTTGTTTCTCAAGAACTTCTGGGGCAATATAGGGAGGACTTCCACAGATACCAGGAGCGCAAAGCCTAATCTCGGCCATATCCTTTCCACATTGACCTCTGGCGGCTCTGAAACCAGGATGAAGACCAGCAAAGACTTCAGAGACACCAAAGTCGGTGATCTTGAGCTTACTATCCTTGGTTATCAATAGATTCTCAGGTTTGATATCTCGATGAGCGATTCCGTTACCATGAAGAAACTGAATGCCTTGAATAAGTTGCTTGAATAAACATTGGCGATCCTTTAGATGGTCCTCCTTGCTGAGGTACTTCTGATTGATAAGACCGAATAGATCTCCTTGTTCGCAGTACTCCATCACATGGTTCCACCGACCGTTATGTGTACAAAGTTGAAAGGTCTGTACAATATTTGGGTGAAGAGCGGCTTTAGCAATCGAGTATTCTGATTTGACTTTCTTTTCATAGTCTTCTTCCTTTTCCGTCGTAGACTTACCACGGAATTCTTTCACAGCAAATATATCGCTTGTGCCATTCTTGACGACCAGTTTCACATGGGCTGTGGCACCTTTCCCGACCTGTTTTCCACGACGTCCTATAAATGTAGTTTGCTGATGATATTCTTCATCCAATTCTACGACATCAACCAGGAGGTCATCTGGAAGACTCATACTCAAACGTCTTGATTTCAAACCAATTCCAGTCTCGGCTGGCATGGCCCAAGGCTCTCGCAACATCTGCTGCACCCCTTCTGTGGCGAAGCCATTATCCAAATCCCAATCAACGCTTGTGGCACGTTGAGAAGCTTTGGATTTTTCATCTATTGCCGATGTATCAAAGGCAATCTTGGGTCCATGATTCTGAAATACATTCATGAGGCTCATGCTCATACCCGTCGAGGATCTTTGTTTTTTAGTCATATTGAGGTTCTCGTTTGGTCTTATACTTGAAAACAAGTTTTCTTGCGATGATTGCGTTTCTGGTGGGGTGCTGGGTGAAGGAGGTGTATTGGCACGGGAGGTAAATGCTGTAGTAGAAGTTGACGCTCGTCCGATCGACATTCGACGATGCGCTTTGCCTAACATTGGATCAGAACCATTGTTGTTTTTAAGATTAGTCGTATTTGTAAGATTGGTCTGGTCATTCAAGACCGTTGCACTTAAGGTTCCGACTTGAGAATTTGACCTCTTGAAGAACTTCGAAACTTTACTTCTCAAACCCGAGTCTTTTGTAGGAAAATTTGGTCTTTTCGGAAGCGGAGTTGGAGTAGAAGAAGGGTCTATATTTCCTCTGATGGACTGTAAAGAGGAGAATGGTGTCTGCTCGTTCGATCGAGGTGGAGGAGTCGCAACAGTACTGACTATAGTAGGAAGTTGAATTGAAGATGGAGGAAGCTTGCGAATGAGATCATGAGAAATCTCACTGCCAGTGAGTACTCTAGTATTTTGGTGAGGATTTTGGAACTCTGTAGGAGTTACTGGCTCATTAACAGCTTCACTGCCGGTCTCGTACTCGTATTCTTCGGGAATGGAATCGACTTGACGAGAATCTATCGAGGAAGGTCGACTCGATTCTGCAGAAGCAGAATTTGATTCAATATGAGGAAGATGGTATAATTGATTCGAGATATTAGGAAAAGTAGAAGGCAGTGTAGGGTGAGTAAGTGGTAAAATAGTGGTCGCCATGATTGCTAATCAGGTGAGCTGACACTGACTGTACTTTGAGACAAATTAACGAAAGAGTCAGGAAAGTGCGAATGACGAGTAAAAGTTTGAAGGATCTGAATTTTGAATTTTGAAAGTTTGTGCCAGTAATCCAATTACTAGTATAAAATAGTATTTTGGCTCGTGAGCTAAGTTGAATCGAGTAGCGTGTTAAGAGGAGTTGTATGAAGTTTCTCTTGGAAGGGCTAGGGCTGGTTTTGGTCTGGACAATGAGGAAAAGCAGTATCCGTAAGACCGTTGACACGTCTTGTAATCGTTCACTAGTAGTTCTGTAATTCTAGAACTTCTAATCTGCTTCAATTGTATTGTGGTATCTTCGTGAAGTGGTTCTTCTCGAAAGTGTGAACAATGCGATAGGATTGACTGATTTCGCTTTCTCTCCGGGAGGGATTAAATACAAATTAAAGGAAAAGAAACATAATAAAGAGGATCAGAATGATCTCGTTGATGAGAGAGAACCGTAGCAATGATGTAGTTTTGGTCTGATTGAAAAATCAAGTCCAAGGACTGGATGAATTCTTAGGAAGAGGCCGTTGACGGCGGTCAAAGGAGGGGAGGGAAGTGGATCTGACAGGTTCTTGTTAATTGCGAAGACGAGGCTTGATGCATAGAAGGCTTGGTAGAAGCAATAAACCTGCAAACTTGTTGTTGAGAATTGGAAGAAGGGTGCGGGGTGAGAAACAATTAAAAGGGTTATCTATATATCTTACATTTGGACAAATAGAGAGGCTTAGAGAAGATCTTGGTTAATGCGGAGCCGGAGGAGCAGGAGCAGGAGTAGGAGTAGGAGCAGGTGAATGGCGAAATATGGATTCGTGATACCAAAGGCAAAGGCAGAGGCAGGGATAGCTGTGCATGTGCATGTGCAGGAGGCGTACGTAGAAAATAGTAATAATTAGGATTATTAGGTAGGTAAAACTGTGAAAAATATGCGGGCTGATTGCAAATAGTAATGCTTGCTGTCTCTGGGTCATACAAGAAAGAATGTTGTTTTTGCGAACAAATGGCCTTTTGCTTGCGTTTTTACCCTGCTAGATAACGACGATGGTGACTTTTGGTTGGCTTTTTGGCTTTTGGCTTTTGGCTTATGATTCTTCCACCTTCAACTTCCATTTTGTTAAATTTCTATGACATGTTGGTCATATTGAATTGCGTATCAATATTTGAACATGTGTGAATGTACCGTCCATACTATTCATTACTTTATATCTTCTCATTTGCCTTTGAAATTCAAGATTTTGTCTAATAAAGATATCTACCTACCGACCGGTGCTTACATATTGACTCTACCGGATATACATCGACGGAAAGGCGTGATTCTATTGTTGAAAAATACTTATTTTTATTTTTACTGTTCTTATCAATTGTATTTCTGAAATAAGAACAAAGGGAAATTCCATTGAATTGCATATGATTCGTTGATAATGGAGTGATAATATTCATTCATTACTATTCATAGAGAAGAGACAAGAAAACGGCAACTCCATGCCGAGAGATTGGCCCATGAGCTTTGAGGAGGACTGATTCAGAGGTTTTTCTTCTCATTTCTCTACCACTTTTCTGATGGTATGAAGTGGGGAATTGGATGCTACATACTGCATGCAGATAATACCAAATAGTGCCCTTGATGGAGCTGAAAGATGTCTGGATTTGATATCGATATTGATATTGATATTGATATTAATATTGTTATCAATGAATCGAGACCATATTCCAACACTTTTTCGCTTATTTCCTTCCTTTCCTTCCATTCCGCCTTGATTCCGCCCTTCAATATGTACTGTACGTAGTAACGTACCTAGGTACCTAATACTTGCATTACATATCTCATCCTTTTTAATAACTAATTAAAACCCACACAGGCTCAAATATGAAGTTATTCCAATCAACTCATCTATATCCCACGCAATGAATCCTACAACTCTTTCAGCTTCAAATTATCACATCACTGTCACTTACCTCACCGACCTTCTTTCCGATTACAGTTATCCCTCTTTGAAGCCTGGTTAAATCTAAAAAGAATATTACCTCGATACCACATTGTATGAGCCAAGCCAAAGTACAACACTCAATAGTACAGCACACGAATGGTACTTCTCGTTTTCGAAGCTTATGGTACGTTTGACTTTCACAATTTGCTGGACGTTGAGTTGTTGAATCGCCAAGGCAGGTAATCTTCGATCTCGAATCTGCCTCTTATTTGAAAGCCAAGAGAAAAGTAACCGTCGGTATTGCATTGCACGGAACGAACAGCGGATTGAGGGACGCCTTGTATACCTTTGCCAAGGCTTGATTGTCATCAAACGGATATCAGGAATGGAGCAGACGATATTATCACGAAAAGGGTCTGTCTCTGCAAAGAGGATTGTCCAAGTGACGATGCATTCGTTGTTATCTGAACTTTGAACAAACTGTCAATCCATCTTCCTGGAAACTGGTCTCCAATGTTACTCTTAAACGGTCCCGAATACATCTAGATCTCCCCACTGGAACAGTCCACCATACGGAAGAATTATCTACATTAAATATTATGCCGAGAAGATCTTGTGTGTATGAGGTAGAAGAAATGAGGAACGCTAGAAAAGTCGGGGATCGCCAAATTGTTCTATCGTCTATGAGGAACAAGGGATCCTTTCATGCATGACATGCATGCAATAGATTTCTAGCCTTTTGATGTCTGTCGCCATGTCTGCTTCTAGATCCAAGTCACCCGAAGAAGAAAATATACTGTTGATCATTTTCATCTCGCGGTTTTGAAGGAGTCACAGGTGCTTCACAATGTCGTGAAATCACAGTAACTCAACGAGTTACTACCGAGCTTACTTGTCAGTCAGTGCCTGTACTCTGGGAAAAATGTGAAAGTTGTGTCCAGATAGGTATGGAACAATATCATATTAATTGAACAACCTTTCATAAGGCATATGGAGCAGGCAAAACCTGGTCACTATATGCTTCGAGATCTTTATGATATATTTATCTTGACGCCTGCATCAATATCCTAGAGTGATCCCGCTTCTCAGATATCTGAACAAGTCGCTACTTGACTTTGTCAAATTGACATTCGGCCTTGCGCATGGAGCGGCTATAATTATTGTGATACCGAAATCAGTCTTCTTTTAACAATCCTAATCTTCCTACTTTGTTTTTACAACAGACAGCGGGTACAACCGATGCACAACATTGGTGGGTTCGAAAATCGCTCAAATGTAAGCCTCATTCGTTGTCACAACACGGGACCATCAAGGTTAAAATTAAGCAACAGTCGGTCGCTCCTAAGTAGAGTACAATTTGGTACTTCTATGGGAAGAGACAATTACTTGCAGTTATGTATTTGAGTTCAAATCACATTTTGGCGATGATGGCAAAATCCCAAGACCTGCAAGTAGGTCAAGTGAGGTATCACAAAATGCTTCTATGCCAAGTGATCACTATTTTGCCCCTTACACATGCCGTTTGATCAATATATCTAGGTATAGTTCTGCTGATATAATGATTCTTGGAAGGCATGAGGTTTTTGGATCTCACGATACTTGCACGAACGTTCATCCTTTAGTTCAAAGGACCCTTCCCCACAGATATGATGGGGCCAAAGTTAGACTTTAGACCTCAATTGGGATTAGTTCATTGTCAAACATCCTTGAGTACCGCCGATAACCCACTAAAGTATGCACGTACCATGGCGGGGTATCGACGACACCCCACCAGCTGTACTGTAGTGTTGCCAACTGCCAACCGGTAGGGAGTGAAAGGGAACATCAAATGGAAACATGGAGCTTTGAAGTCGAGACCTTTGGGATACACACATCAAATTGGAGATGGAGCTGGATCTTGGAGGAGAACCTTGAAGCCTTCGCCAGATGTCATCCAATAGATTGATTCCCGCACAACTCGACACTTGAACACCACGCGCCTCTTCTTATGACTTGTCAGCTTTCATTCCGAAGCAATCATTGAAGCTCGTGGGCATCCATCTTATCTAGTCAGTCTTTAGGATGATTGAACAAAGACTTTAATCCATTACAATTTGAATTTACGTCCAGTCATGATCTTCAATCTTCAATGCCTAGGCTTAGCATTGTGATCAAGTACTGACGCCAATGGCTTCTCATGTACAACCACCATTCGGATTTTATTTTATCATTCCACCGAGTTCTTTTTCCAAACCTTGGGGATTATTCCGTTTGAGGAGCGACGACAGCCACATTCATCGCTCAATATCAATTCAACACTCATCGAATTCTTCCGTCACATATTTTATGCTTGGCTTTCCTATCATTTTCTTATTCTTCCAAACAAGCTTTCTTCCCTAGGAGAATCTAGACACTCTAAATACTGTACCTGCACGATTCTGCATGTATCTGAATGTGGTCATATCGTACATGCAAAGTCAACGGGGAGTATTGCAATCTTATTTTACTACACCCGTAGTTCTCAGCATCACTCAAGACAATCAGAATACGAGCATCTGCAGAATTGCGTCCTTAGATTAAAATTATCTAGGTCTCAATCTATTAGCTCTCAGCTCGTTGACTACAGTAAGGGGCTCTTACATTATCCAATGTCTTTACGACACTTCATCCATACTCGGTTTGAAAGTCTCAAGAAAATCATCAAGAAGCGGTCAACCGGAGTAGCCTGACCTAGAAACCTCGATTTACGCCGCAAATGTTGCAAGCAAAAACTTTTATATCCAAATAAGGAAAAGGATAATGCGTGTCCAAATCCTTCTTTGAGGCATTTAAGCCGACCACATTTTTCAGTGCAGTCAATGTTGCTAGCCATGCCTTCCCGTATTATCTAATCCATCTCCATTGGCGATTTCTTATGTACATATCTCAGGCTGATGGTAAAGTCTTTAAGCCTTTCCGGAATCCACCTTTCCGGAGTGCGAAAGAGAGAGAGGCATAAAGTTTATGCAACTTTATGCGCACAAGTCGCGTGCCATAACATATTTGGGTGGCTCGGTATGACCGAACTAATTGTCATCTGATCTTGTGGTCAAGACTATATGTAGGGAACACTTGGTAGCAGACTTTTCATGTGGTAGAAAGCTTCACAATTCTTTGTTGGAAAAGAATTGTTGGACGAGATAGAAATTGAGCCTTGTACCTTTGCGCTCCCAGATTATACCTCTTTTGAGGAATTTGTCGGTATGGAAAGTTCCTTTCTGCTAGTTGATCTGCATTGAGCCGAGATCGGGCAATCGCAGGATACTCGTGGGCATTGTTAACGGACATCGGGTCGTTGCTCCCTTGCTTATACTTTCATATATGGTGCTTGATGTATATGCACCTGCTTTTGTCATTTTTATCTACATGCGTTATTCTTTACAGTATGTTATCAGGTTTGTGAAACATAGGTAAGGCTAGGCTTGAGCTATAAGATTCATCTCAGGTTGATGTGTGGGGGTAAGAGTGGGTGTTGAATTATTGAGATGCTCTGTTGCTTGCGATTCTTCACATTCCCCAAAGTGTTGTCGATCTATCGTCATGTCGGAATATACATACAGCATCTTTATTTGTTTTTATATGCCTCTATATGTTTGTGCGCATCACAACACTCAATAAAATCCTCATCTAATTGAAATAGTCGGTGAGGATCCTCCTTTGAAGGGGTCTTGAAACGGGATAGTTACTCAATTACACGATCACCCAAATCAATGTTCAGCACTCGCTTTCACAATTGTTCTATTTTTTCTCTCATGTTTTGTTTACCAACCTTAATATCTTAATTAATAAAGGAGTCGATATTACTGTTAGTTCTGACACTTTTAATCTTGTTGCATGTCTGAATAATCAATAACATGTATAATTCCTTAACTCTTTACATCTAATTCACCTTACAATATACCAAATTATCTTATTTATTCAAAATGTCTACCAATAGCAGTAAAGATAGATCAAAGCTTCACGGTGTTATGTCATCTCTATCGAGTTTCCCTTGGGGTTGATAAACATCGCTTTAGGAGAGACGTCAATGAATTGAATTTCGTTCTTCAAGAAAGAAATGTTATATGTTTGAAATCTTGATATCTATTGGAAGCATATTCTGAACACCTTGATATCAACTACTATAGCACCCAGATAGTATATACATCACACTTGATCCATCTTCAGTAGCCGTAAGAGAATGAAAGTAACTCACCACGCTTCTGGTCTCCATAGCATCCACTAACATCACTCTGTCATGTATATAATTGTAGCCCATCGTTCTGATTACACATGGGATTAACGCGGAATGAATTGCGTGTTTACTGTTTTATCCAGTGTGTTATTGTGAAGAACGGATGCAGATGTCTCTTAAATTCCCTAAATTACAATTCATAGCACCTCATTCCTTTCCATTCCATTCATGTGTCTCCTTGCGTTACTATGCTTTGTTAAAATAAGAGAATACTATTGGCCTCTGATTCTTCATCTCTTTGCCCAGGTAAATTGGAAAAATTTATATTTATTAATTACTTGGTACTAGGATTCGCTAAGTAGAGGATGTCGATGACCCCCCGCCCTCCCTCTCCATTCCTCATTTCTGCCTCCCGAAATCTTGTTAAGCGTTCCTTTCCTCTTCACCCCAAGCCTCTCTCTCTCTCTCTCTTTTCTTATTTAGAGAAAACCTCTATTCATCTATTCATATCTTTTGTCTCTTTCTTCAAATCCTAAACCTATCAGAGCCGATTTCTAGACTACTCTATCCTACCTATTCTAATCGCAAAAAATTAACCAGATCCATATATCAAAACATTATCAACTCACTTACTCAATCATAAAACATAAATAACCCTCCCCTTCCCCCTTCTTGCTCTCCCCTCTCCTCCCCCAAAAACAATCCTCCCGCCAAAAAGTATCAATCCTGTCCTCGGAGAGACTCGAACTCTCGACCTTTGGATGGCACAGTAATTGTTATCAACTACCTCATATACGAATATGAGACCAACGCTCTAACCAACTGAGCCACGAAGACTTATTATGATTGTTGCGACGGGAGTTTCATGTGGGATTGTAATGGAATGATGGGATAAATGATAATGGGGAGTGAGTGTGGATGATGTGAGAGGAGTGGAAAAATGGAGTAAAGCTTGTGGGAGAAAAAAATGTTTTCTTTTTTAGCCTTGGTGATGTGGGTGGGTGGAGAGGTGGTGGAGTGAAGTGGTTCGGAGAATTTTATTCTGGGTGGGAGAGCCTGAGAGGACTGGGATTGTGGGCTGGGTTGGACATGGCGAGTAAGGGTAAGGGTATCGTGAGTGTCCGCACGTCCGTTCGCCTGTCCCCCTTTCGACCCACTTAGTCGGATAGTGAAGTGTGTGGTTGAGTGGGAAGCGATATATATGTAGGTGTATACTACTACTAGTCACTTATTAAAATTACATTAAAATTCATCAAAACTTACAGAATAACCTTCTAATTCTTAAACTATAAAATCAATATTTAATATGAATAATTATATGATTAGATTAAAAATTATATGATTTATTTTTAATAATTTTCTATATTAAAGAATAATAAGTTAAAATTAAAAGAAAAAAATTTCTTCAAAATACTAAAATTTACTAATAAATCAAGCGAAAATTATAAACTTTTATAAATATATTTCTAAATAATATAATTAATTATTTAAAAAACTTTAAAGAGTGTTAAAGATATGATTTTATTAAATATTAATATCGAAATAATATATATGTTAAAATTCGAATAAAAATATCTAGTTGAAGTTATTGATTTTATATATAATAAAAGTAGTAAAATGACTTTTTTAGGTGTAATTTTGATAAGTAGTTAGTACTATATACTTTATATACTTCATATGTACGCTTTATATAAGATTAACATGAAAAAGGAGATGAAAACACTATCTACCTGTTAGTGATAATAATTAGATCTTCTATTGAGAGATAAATTGGATTTTTTATAGGAGATAGAAAGGAGTTAAAGGTTTGGATTAGGATGGGGATTAGGATTTGTTTTTCGGTGTTTTAGATGTGAGATGTGAGATGTGAGATGTGGGATTTGGAGGAAGAATTGTTGAGTAGGTAATTGCTTGGAGTAATTGATAGGTATGATTGAAATGAAGAGGAGGGGAGTTTGGAAAGAGAGGAAGAAGAGGAGTTAGTATTGCGATTTACTATAGAGTTAGAGGATAGGAGTTGGGGATTGGAAGTTGCGGGTTGAGGGGTAGTTGGGAGGAGAGGGAGAAGGAGAGGGAGAGGGAGAAGGAGAGGGAGAGGGAGAAGGAGAGGGAGAAGGAGAGGGAGAGGGAGAAGGAGAAAGAGAGGAAGAAGGAAAAAGAGAAAGAGAGGGAGAAAGAGAGGAAAGTGATCGACAGATGGACTGATGGATTGAAGGATTGTTTGTATTTGTATGGACATAAAATAGGTAGATAGACGGTATTACATTATAATATAATTTAGGAATTCCTACATCTAGACTTGATATAGATCTAGATTGAAGCTGTTGAAAAGATTGATAGGAGGTCGTATTTGGCTTTTTTCTCTCTTACTTTGTTTTTTCTTTTTCTTTCTCTTTTACTTCTCGCTTTCTTCTTTTCTATTATTATTCTTTACTTTCTTTCTTTTTATATATTTTCCTTTTCATTCCTTTTCCGTTCCCTTCATCTTCTTTCCCTTTTCATTTATTCTTCCCCTCAAACTCATAAACCTATAAACTCACAATCTTATAGAAATCTCGATTCCTGTATATCAGTCAATGGAAAACTAGCGATGAATAACTCATTCTCATTCCCTATTTCTTCAGTGTCTTAGAGTTGTAGAGTCTCAGAGTCTCAGAGTCTCACATCAAGAACTTGAGAACTTGGGAGTTTGGAGATTTGGAAATTTGAGTCATGAATATGAATGATTGATATGGATGATGAATTTTTGAATTCTTAACTAATAACCTCCTGACCAACGAACTCATAACCTCAAGGACAGAACCTCTCAAGAATCTCAAGAACGCTGTCGAAAATTTCACAAGCGTATGCGATCAGTACATAGATGGATAATTTATAGCTGAGTTACTATTTACTCTATCACTCTACCTCCACTCATCTCACCACACCATATCTCATCACACCTAAAAACATAGCATCGATAATTACATCAATAACTATAAAAACAACCACCACAGTCACAAAGACTATAACAAGGACATCAAAGATATCAAATCTAACTAACCTCAAAATCTAATAACACACAAAGCATACCCAATACCAACACTTATCAAACCAAAAGTAATAAATCAGATTGGGTTTGATAGACTACCTATACAGTATTACTCTTGAGATATTTAGAACCCGGATATTACATCCCTTTGAGAGATTTGGGAGTTGGAAGTTGGAATAGTGTTTTTGATTATTGAAAGGGGCTAGGATGTGAATATGAATATGAAAATGAAAAACAAGAAATATTAATTGAATAATTCTTTCTGGCAAGAAGAAGAAGAGGAAGAAGAAGAAGAGAAAAGATCAAATCTATAATCATACCATATATAAAATCTAGATATTCGATATACATACATACACACATACGAATTCCTCCCCATGCTACTCCGTCCTACTACATTCCCACATCATTCCAATATCATCCATTCATAAACATCATCCCCACATCCCCAAACCACAACACCACAACCCAACCCAAACCACACCATTCCCAACCCACACTATTCCCCTCCCAAACCACATCACACCGGCCCAAAAAATCCTTTATTTCCATCTCCACATCTATCTTCATTTCTATCTCCATCATGATCTCCATCTCCATCTCCATTATAATCTCCATCCCCACTCTCATCCCCATCCTCATCCCCACCCAGCATAAATCCTCCCAGTCCCAAGTCTCAAGTCCCAACTCTCCAAAATTCACATCCTTGAAACTGTAAATGTATACATATCCAACTACATCCATATCCAAATTCAACTGCAGCTGCAACCGAACCCAACCCGAACCGAACCCGCATCCGAATCATGCATACATACATCGCCGAAGCGAAGCGAATCCATGTCTTATTATCATTATTCTCCCTTCCTTCTTTCATCTCATTCATTTCTCGCTTGCCCCCTTCTCCCTAAAAATTACGCCTACCAAGTATAAGTATGCCAGAACCCCATTATTAGATATTAAAATTGAAGTCTTTCCCTTTCTCTTCCTCTCTCTCTCCTCCACCCTCTTTCTCTTTCTCTCTCTTCCAATCCCCATCAAACCCAGATCCAAGCCCACAGACAAACCAATAAATAAACACTCCCCACGAACGCAATTCCCAATCAAGTGTTAAGTATACACTCAATGTGCACTAAGCGAAAAGAAAAGAAAAAACTGACAAGGGAAGAATGAATGAATAAAAAAAATGAATGCAATAAAACAAAAAATTAATAATCAGATGAAATCGATTGTGCAGGCGAAGCACGTGAATTGTGTTGGAAATCGAAATGAGTCTGAAGAATCGAAAAGGTTGTTGAAGTATGGAGGTGGTTTTGCTGTATTTTCTCTCTAGCTCAGCTTGCGAGTAGAACCATGGTATGGTTGCGAGAGCGATAGATATCACTATTAAACGAGGATCAAAACCGATCTCAAAACCGTCGAATGAGAAGAAACTCGCCGAGTGATTCTCGCAAGATGACCCGAGAAGGACAAGAAAGAATGTCAATTCCATCAACCCTACTCAGATTTCAGCTTTCTCCGAACAATCGTCTCGCAAACTTTCCCAGTTCACAAGGAGAGCAAACATTAAATCTCCCATCCTGCATGCATTTCTCTCCAACCAACAACCATCTATTTAGGCACTGCCCCTCTCAAACCATGTCCCAAATGACTCGCAGCGATACTACTAGCCGCCCTCTCACTTCTCCTTCTCTTCGCACCACTAATCCTCTCACTGCCACTTCCAATCCCGCTAACACTCTCAGCTTGTTTCCCCGTCCCTCTCGTCCCTCTCAGACTCTCCTTCTCCTTCTCCTTCTCCCTCTCCCTCTTTCCCCTCAACTTCCCCCCCTCACTCCCCTTACTCTTCCCACTACCATTAGAAGATCTCTTCTCCCGACTCCTCTCACCAACACTCCTCACCTCACTCGCTATACTGCTTAAACTCGAAATCCACGAAGCGGTATCCCTCTCCTTACTCCCCAAACAACTTCCACCCCCTCGTTCCCTATCCACCCTCCCAATCTTCAATTTGCGCAAGATCCTCCTTATCGCTCCAATCGGCTCACATAAGTAGAAAATTCCCATATCATCAAACAGTGAAATCCATTCCACGTTACATAATTCTAGAAGCGGTTTGCATAGCAGCAAAATCCCTAAGTCGTCTAAGAAATTGAGGAATTCGAGTGCAATAGGTGGTGCTTGAGTCGAAATAAGTGTGGAAGCGCTTGAAAAGGTTGCTGGGTCTGAAATCGTGTATGGAGGAGAAGGAGGAAGTCTGGTGGGAGCTGAAGCTTGAGGGGTGGGAAGGGCTATGGTGGAGGGGAAAGCAGCGGGGGGGCGGGAGTGCGATACACGTTCATTGGATGTATTGTTTGTGGACTGGAAAGGAGGACGGGCATGGCGAGATGGATGGGATCGATGTTGAGTTTGGTCAGCCAGTCGAGGTTTGCCTAAGGAATCGATGCGGTCATTGGAGATTGGAGAGTGGAGAGTGGATGCTGTTGAAGGGCTGCGGGTAGAGGAATCATGATGACTTTGTGTGCGTGTGCGTCTACGTTCGCGCTTACGTTCTGGATGGACATAAAGTGTTGGCGGCGGTGACATTGATAATTGGCTCAAGCCTGGATGTCTGAGGTATTGAATGGATTGTCTGGTAAAGGCGCTCGCTGTGTGTAAGGAAGATCGTTGTTACGGTGTGGATTGGTCTATAACAAGAGATGTGATTGAATAAAAATGTATGATGAAGTGGCTACGCAGTGAAAAATTGAATAAAAAGATAACGAATATGCAAGTCAAGTCAAACGTTGGCAAAGTGAGCAAGTAGAAAACACCTAATTGAAGAGATGTGGATTGACAAACATCAACCAATTCAAATACATACAAAGCAACACGGAAATGAAAATGATTGAACAGAGAAGAGAGAACCTTCTGGACCTTTAAAAACTCGAGAAACTATATAATACTCATCGACCACCGAGTTGAAAATCTCCATGTTACCATTGCAACAACTCCATCATCTCTATCACTTTTTCAAGAAAGAAGGATCCAAAACCGAGACATTGAGGCTCTATTTAGAAGATCATGGCAACGTGACTATTCACCGTTCGTCTCGTTTGGTTCTTCTGGAGGCGTTTCTCTGCCCAAAATGCTGTGGCCCTTCTCCCAATTACTCAATTCTATTACTGGCGACTTCGCTGGCATTTTGACCCTCCTAGACCTTTCCATTTATGAACATACCCACCTGGTTCACGAGGATGTAGAGTAATGGAATTTTCTCGCCTCATTTGTTTCCATTTGATAGAGATTATTTGTCCATGGAAATTGAATGGCTGTATTACACGGTATTGTTGTCATTCAATCAGAACGATACCAAATATGGATGTGAAAGAAATCGGAACGATTGGCAACACGTTTATAAATTCGGGGGCAGGAAAATAATTGTGTACCTATCGGCTTTTCTTTCTATTCCGGCTTTGAAAGAAGATGTACTCAGGCATTCCTACAGCCTTATGAAGGAAAAAGACGGAGAAGGGAATGAAGAAGTTATGGAGACAACGGGCAAATCTGATTCTCGCCGTGCCTTGCCTTTGATAGAAGAGAGATGGATCGCTTGTGACGTGTTCAGGGGGAATTTCTTTGGGAATTCTTGGGGATTGTAGTGAAGAGTGAAAAGAAGCTAAGGCAGAGCCCTGAAAATCCTTTCTTCCTCTTTGGGTCTCTTTGATCACTTTAAGGGTGAGGGATTGAAGACTGCACGATTGGACATGGGCGACATGGGCGACATGGGGAGAACAGGATTGACGGATTTATTATTTGAAATTGGATGTCGGATCTCTGGAAATAGCTACGCCGTAGATGGTGCATGGTAACAGGAGATCTTCCGGTAGATATATTAGAGAATGATTTGTATGTAGGCTGAGGTAGGATCCATCGATCTTGTGATGAGAAGAAAAAGGAGGGGAGAATGGGGAGAATGGAGAGAATGGAGAAAAAGGAGAAATATGGAGAAGGGATATGGAGATTAGGGAGAAAGGGAGGCAA
The DNA here is from genome assembly GCF_014898465.1 of Botrytis porri. NCBI lineage: Eukaryota > Fungi > Ascomycota > Leotiomycetes > Helotiales > Sclerotiniaceae > Botrytis > Botrytis porri. Next base: position 2,137,994 of record NW_024066078.1, read on the forward strand.
AAGGGAAGAGAAGACAGGACAAAAAGGGAGGCAAAAAGGAAGAGAAGACGGGAAAAAAAGAGACCAAATATGACCAAATATCCCAAGAACCCCAAATTATGCCCAGATTAGGACCTGTTTCATAAAGACCCTTAATTCAAGCAATTATAATTCACGGACCGATCCGTCATTAATCATTGGTACCAAGGCAACCAATCAATTTGACACATTTGATGGGTGAAAGCCGAATGGAGTACCGGAATAATGAATTTTATGCAGTAACAGTATTATTTGCATATGTTTGAGAATAAATTGACCAGATAATAATGACAACACACCCGAATGTCCATGTAGGTATGGATGGGATGGTAGAGAAGTAAATACAAGGTAGAGAGAGAGAGATAGGTAGATGGAAAGTATGGATGGGATGGATGGGATGGATGGGATGGTAGAGAAGTGAATACAAGGTAGAGAGAAAGTATAGAAGATTGTATAAAAGCTTTGGTGTATTGTGTTGGTTTATACTCATTTATTTGTTTGTTTGTTTGTTTGTTTACTCTGTACTTATTCATTACCCTTCCTCCTTTCACACCCGATATATGGGAATTGAGAGCAAAGCACAGTAAGAGAACTGAAGAAAGAAATCCATCCATGACTTTTGTTCTCAAGTGATAGGATGATGATTAGATAAGAAAGACACAAAAGCACAAAAGAAAGAAAAGAGAGAAATCTTTTTTCTTTTTTTTCCTACTTCGTCCTGACTGGATTGGAAAGTGGATCGTGCTCTTCCCGTCATAATCCCGTCCCGAGGATAATTGCCAATTGCCAATTCCCAATTCCCAATTCTCAATTCTCAATTCCCAATTCCCAATCCCCAATCCCCAATTGCTACCTTACTCAAGTCACACATACATAATCACACCCATAATCACACCCATAATCACACCCATACACCCACCACGCACCCACCACACACACACCCATACACACCTGCACCAGAAAATGATCAGCTTGAGCCCGCAGTATTAGAATTTGATATCAGCTTGCGACAAGTTTTACTTTGACTACCTGTACTGAGGTAGCTGCTATATGGGATCATTTCCTTTATTGGAAATTTATTCAATTTATTCAATCCATTCAATTTAGTCAATTTATTCAATCCATCCTACCCATTCAATCCATTCAATCCATCCTACCCATTCAATCCATCCTCGCAAACCATTTCATCACAAGAAATTTCCTGGGTATGACCTTATTCATAACCCAACTAATAACCTTATACAATACCATTACATGCCATACAACCATCCCCAAATTAAATAAACAACATACAATTCAACACTTAAAACCAACCTCCCAATTCTTTCCTTCCTTTCTCCTGCAACAAGTCCTGTAAATATGGCACATTTAATTCGCTTACCACTCTCTCATTCCGGCTCTACAGTCAATTCGCCAATGGCCGGTCATCTACATCACCTTGGACAAGCTCCCACCTCCTTCTTCCCTCCCAATACCTCTTCTCCAGCACAATATAAATATCACTCGTCTCCCAGTGGTGGTCCGATCTCTCCTCCTCATACTCGATCCGCTTCGGCAGAAAATACGGCTGCCGAGTTGGTCGAAGATTTCAGAAGATATTCGCACAACCTGAGAGAACAATTCGAAGGGGAACGAGCGCACATCTTGGCAGACCGGCAGCGTGCAATCGAGGTGATCGCAGAAGAACGAGAATTATGGGATAAGGAAAGAGGAATCTTGATTGCTCGGATTCGAGAACTCGAAGCAAGATTGAAAGAAAAAGGGGATGTCGTATCACCAGCTGGAATCTTCAATTTGGAATTGGCAAATTTAGGGTTCAGCCCAGCAGCAAACGTATTCACTAGTCCAAATGGTGTACCGATCATTAAAGGACCTACGAAAGCAATGGCATCTCCAGGAAGTGGAAGTACAGAATCGAAAAAATCGTCGCACGGTCACCCAGACATAAAACAAGAGACAGGAAGAAATGCAGATGGGTCTCCATTTTACGCACCAGCACCACAAAACCCCACGAGAACATTTTCAGCAGAATCAGAAGCTCTGAGAGTGGAAGATATTCATGCGCCCAGGCAAACACCAATTCAGGTTATTCAGGAGTTAACTCCGTCGGATTTTGTTGGATCCTCTCTATATGCATCACCGGAACTCTTACATCCACATCATTCTGCTGTACATTGGGAGAAGGCCGAAAGTAGTAATGGCGATATCATAGGAGCCGATAGTATAGATATATCAAAAATTGCTCCACATCTCGAAGGTGTGCCCATCAAAGCCAGCGCCGTAGATCCAGTATTCGTCGCGCATGTTTTAAGTCCTAGGTCTGCCAGTCCGAGATTAAGTCCAAATGTTAAGCCGTCAGGAAGGGATGTTGGTTTGAATTTAGGAAAAGCACATTTGGAACCAGAAAATAGGAGATTAACGATGTATGCGGGTCACACACCCAACCATTCCATTTCACGCTTTTCCGATTTGGTCAAAGAGTCTCAAGAGGTAGAAGGGGATGAAACGCCGAGAGGTTTTGATGGACTTGTCCATCGGGGTTCCCTAGCGCCAGTTCCGGATGAAGATGAAAGAATTGCGCTCGATAGACTACTACCAGATGAAGAAGAGGAAGAAGTTCATGATCGCCCTTTAACAGGTCCTCTATGTCTTACGAATGTTCCAGCCAGAGATGAATTATTCCTTGAAGCACTTACGGAGAAATTGGAAGAAGTCAAAAACTCAAGACCGGGTAGTAAAGAAGTCAGCCCTACCGGTAGCGCAGGCACTTCGAGTCCGGTCTTGCAAATGAAAAAAGCGAGGAATAGGTCCATTGGTGGTGGAGGTGATGATGGGAGGGGTATGGAAGGAGAAGGGCATGATTGTGAGGATGAGGATGAGGATGATGAACCGGGACCTGTTCTGTTGAAGATGAAGCCGAGTATGAATTTTGGAAGACCAATGGGACAGAGATGATTCTATCGTCAGATGGTAACAGTGGATAAATTTTTTTCTGTTTGCCTTTTTCTTCCTACTGGGATAAGATATTGGGATCGAATTTATAATTGCATGGTCGGATGGTATGATTTCGGGAGCCTCAAAAATTGGAAACTGCCCCTCTCTTATTTGGCGAAGCTGGACGTCTTGGCGGCCGGATGGGATCCGTGGATGGGACTCGAATTCGAACCCAAATTCAATTTCAAAGCCAAACACCATAATTGGACGGATGAAAACCCCGCATCAAAATCACCTCTCAAGCACCATGAGCGATGATGACGACAGATAATTCAACATGGCCAGAAATGATAAACAGCACGCCTAGAATGATTGCAGCGGGAAGCCACTTACACGGATAATCGCTCGCATGGATGAAAAGATACCCCCACCCCCCCCTCCCCCCTTTACAAGATTTCCTTTATCGATGGAACAGAAACAAACAAAACAAAACAACTGGTTCGAAAGTTCTCGCATCCATTCACGTTCAATCGATGGTGCGTGCAGACAAATATAGATATAGCATAACATAGCATAGCATAAAATAGTGCAGCGTTGTGCAGCGTATTCGAGTTTCGGATGTACCTAGGTACCTACCTGTGGAAATTTGGGTATAGCATGATATTACAGGTACCTGTGCAGGCATGGCGAACAAATGGGCATAGCGAAAGCAGTAGCAGTAGTATACCCTTTGAATTGAACTTTTTTTTCCTTTCTCGAAAGTATGGTTTCTTCGCTACTCTGATGCAGATGTATGTATGTGAAGGCTAAAACATCCCATTCATTCCATTGCAATCTCACTCGGGAGTTCATTCTCATTTGTCGTCGTCAAATTGTAGTGATCATTAGTAGTATAATATAGGTAGGTAGGTAGATAGTATAAAAAAGTTTATTGAATCGATTTGTCCATCCATTTCTTCCATCCAGGAGACCGAACTCCGTCCATATATTTTTGAGCTAGGTTCGTAGATACCTGTGATCCTCTCATAATATAGCATATAGTAAATATCTCGCCCTTCATCTAGGCGATTCTCGCTATAAATCTCACGCGCTCCAGCTACTCAGCCTGAATATGCACTTCCCCTTCGCTCCCAAGTCATCTAAGCATTCTTACAGTAATTTGCTGGAAAGCTCCCTTTCACCCCCTTTAATTCTCCATCCCACCAATCATCTGTACTTCCCGTTTTCTTCGTAACCCTAATCCTATCACCCTCTTTGAAACTCAAATCTCCTTCTCCTTGGCCCTCAAAATTATAAAGCGCTACCACAAAAATGCCTCCATTAGAAGAACCCAATCTCTTAGGGGGAGGCGGAGGAGGTTTCTTCTTTCCGATTGCAGAATTCACTGCTACACCTTCATTGGTTGACCCGCGCTGGAAATAATCTAGAGATGGGCCTGCGGGAGCATAAGAAGAAGAATGCGTGGAAACAGGCGTGAGATGGTTGGAGTAGTCGCTAGGAATTGGGGTTTGAACAGGTTCGTTGTAGTCGTTATCTGATGTTGTAGGGGGTGAGAAAACGGGGACTGTATGTTGAGTTGAGGGGATGCGAGGCCGAGAGGTGGAACGAATAGGGGGTGGACGATCAGGCCTGGGAGATCGCGCATCGGAATATGTGGTTGATATGCTTGGATTTGGAGAGGGGTCGCGGTTTGTGCTCATAGATTGGTTCGAGGGACGACGGGAAAATCCATTGCGGACATTGAGACCGGTTATGGATTTTGAATTTGAGCTTGAGCTTGGATTTGCACTTTCTTCGCTGACGTTCATAGGTTGGTGAACGGCTTTGCCGCGGCGGATACAATCTATGAGTTCGACTTCTTGTTTTATGGGGTGATAGTCTTGATTCCAGACTGCGATGACGTCTTCCATTGGGGGTGGAGGAGAAGGTAGGCCTACATCTTCGCAGTAATTGTGCAGTGCTGTGTAGTATTGCGCGAGGAGCGTGTTCTGGATCATGATCTGTACGGCGAGTAAATGCGGTAGGATCGAGAAGGCTGCAGCGATTATGGGTGGTAACGTTTCTCGGAGATGAGCGTCTGCATCTTTGAATGCCTGGATATCAATTAGTACTACTCTCATTCGTTGACGATATCCCTGCCATAGTCGGGAGGGACAATTCTCTTGAGGATCCATTGAGAAGTGTTGGTGTGATAATTGTGTATGTGCATATTTGAAGCCTCAAAAAGCTGTCCCTCCGGCAATGGAAGGGTTATTCAGGTACCAACCTCTGCTGCCCTGCCTTGTTCCTCTTCAGCCTTTGCCAAAGCAGCGTTTTCTCGATCAGTTCTCTTCATCTTAGCAGACCCTTTATTGACCTTATCTATGTATCTTTCCCAGTCTAATCTTTTGTTTTCTCGTTTCTTGATCGTCTTTCGAATAGGCTGTAGAAATTCCATCGCTTCCGTAGCCGGCTTTGTAACTCGAGAATCCATCATCATAACTTCTTCCAGTAGGTCTGTTTTCAGTTCCGTATATGTATCCTTCAATTTGATAGTTCGCTCCATTTGTTGGCGAGGGGTAACTGCCGGATTGTCTCGATGAGCATCGCTGGTGCCTACAATGGGCTGATATAACTCCTCGAAACTTAAGGCTGTATTCAATTGAGAGGAAAGTATAGACACCCATGCGTCTCTCCATGCTTTGGAAGCTTCAATTATCTATTTATGTATATTAGTAACGTACTATATGGCGAAAGTATATGGCGCGATGTTTAGGCAACTTACCATATTGAGCATCTTATTCGCATCTTCGTAATCGCTCAAAAGTACAGATACTTTGGCAGTATCACCAGGACCTTTATGCCTGATCTTGCCAATCTGCCGGTGCACAGAATTCATTTTGTTTGTGGAAGAATGTATCAATTAGATGGTCGTTGTCAATATGTGCCACTTATCCCCACAAGATATAGAAACGAATGAGTTCCACGTAGTTGATTCTCAGATGATTAAGAAGATGTTCAATGTTGATACCTCGCAGTAGGGACAGCTGTCAATAAATCAATTGATAAGATTCCCAACATTCAAACACAGCCCCCTTAATGGATTAAGGAAAGTTTAGTGGAGTGAGTGTCTCTAACAATTATCTTCTTTGGAGTTGTATTTGTATTGTAGGGGTTTATTTGAAAAATACTACCCAGGTAAGCAGCAGCAAAAAGATGTCCTGAAACTCAAACCGGTTCGCGGGGTTGAGATGAATGGCCTGTGCCTCCTTAAACAGAAACCAGCCTCCCGACTCAGAGTGACATAATTTGGTTGCCCAGATAATAGCATTCACCTACCAGGTAGTCATACGAATATAATTACGGTACGTTTACGTTATAATAATAATAATAATAACACAAGTACGTGTCTATAGGGGCGTCTTCTTCAGAGTGATTGAGACTGCAGAATCAATCATCAATCCTTATCCCAATACAGTATCTAAAATTCAACATCTCAATCGAGGTTCGACTCGTTTTTGAACTTGGAATGAGAATCTCCATTTCAGCCCTGTTGAATGTAAAAGCGGCTTTCTATATTTCTTGTTTCAAGGACAATGAGCCTTCTGGATCACGTCAGATATCTTAATCGGTCCATGAAACTAACAGTTTATTAAAGATCCTTCCTCCCTTTTCCTAAAAAGTGCATACCTAGGTATGTCTAAAATGAATCTATAAACATCCCGTATGAAAGTCACAAACTCTCACAACGTTTTGGTTGAAACATGGTGAAGCGATCATAACATAGGTATGGTATATAAACTTTCTTGTAATACCAGTCTGGAACGACCCGTTATATTTTTGAACCATTAATTAGTGGATTAGGGGGCTATTATATAAGCTAGTGGGCACCATTTTTCGGATCTATCCCCATCCAACGACTATTTATTAGTCGGTTGCTTAAGGTTAGTGAATATTCTTCGTCGAACGTCTTTGGTCCGGTTGTTTCTTGGGTCTTACATAGGAAGTATTGGGATGCAAGCAGTAAGGTATCGATTATCCTTCTAACATAGTCTGAACCCAAGCAGCAGCAGCAGCAGTAGTATCCCAATTTTGAGGATATACAAGATGAGCTGCAAGATTAGTACCGCTAGCACATACTGGATCTTCAACATTGCAGCAGTTTGCAATCTTTGAAGCATATTGGTTTTCGATGACCGAAATCTGTGAAGTAATTCTTAAATATTTCTAGGAATTAGTCAGTACTTTTTTTTGCTCATGTTCCGGCTTCTAGGCCATGATATGCCATGGCTCTATCAGCATTACTTACGCCAGTTACATTGTTGTCCCGAACATCAAAGCTCTCGTTAGGGATGTGTCTTGGGTCTCCATAAAGGACTAGAGCTGTCATGCGGTCCCCAACTTTCGAAATCAATGGGAAGTGGCCCATTTCCGGCACCGAGAATCTCATCTCCGCCTTCACCAGCTAGCATATCTCCAACAATCATAGCACCCTGTGCGAATTAGCCTAGATGCGACATCTCATGGAAAGACAACGCATTTGAGAGTAGGCTAGGAAGATAATTTTCGAATCTTCACATGACTCTGCATAAGCAGTAAACTGGTCCTTAGCAGCCACAAGCCCTTCAGCATAGCTGTTTGTGGAAGTCTCGTCCGTAGCAGGATAGATAACACTTTCGTAATCAGTTCCTGGATTGGCATCCATAATCAACCCGATCAAGCTCTCGAGAGTCCCGGGGTAGCCCTCAGTGGTTCCACGAGCGATGATCAAATGGACTGGAGCACATGCAGTGCTGTTGTCAAGAGCTAGAGATTGATGTACCACACGAGCGGTCGCCAGAGCTAGCTGGCAGGAGCAGCACAAGCGACGAGGTAGAAGGGGTCAACATAATGAAAGTATAGATGGGCGATAACATCTCAAGCAATTAATCGAACTTTTATCCAGGGAATCTTTGGACTTAAGTACATTTAGATAACTCTCCTATCATTTATAGAGTGGACCATTCAATACCTTGAATTGTAGTTCAAACGCGTGGCAATATAAAGATTGGGTAGATAGTTCGCGCAGTCCGAGAACTCGGTGCTGACATGAAGATATCATTCAGGGGATAGCTCATGACTTTCATCCCAAGATTCATCACCGCTCATGAAATATAAAGGCTTCAGTGTTCAACTATATCTGAAATGCCCAGACTTCATCATTCAATTGAATCTTAAACGATGGAATTCCAACAAAGATTTATATTATTCATCCTTCTGCTCCTATTTGATCGTGTCGATAGGGCTGTAATTTAGAATAGGTAGGTTCTTCTCCTTCTTAGATTTTGGATACAAAATCTCCATCACCCAATCCAATTATTATTAATGTATTTCAAGTCTTGAGATTTACGCCTATTGAATACCTACAAATTTTGGTTCAATGACTGACACCAATATAACAGATCTTTTATCGGGAATCCTGGTTATCATCACGTGTCAGCGGGGAGTCGGCGCGTTAGATCAGAGTGTCATTGCTAGGTTTCGCGTCACGTAAGGAAACAACGAAATTCAAAGATTGATTCTCAGGCACGACAGGGTCTTTTCTCTTGAAAGGTGCCTGCTGCTTGACAACATCCCTAACTCTATGAGAAATGACGGCCCCCGCCCATGTTGCTATGTCTATAAACGTTCCCCCAGATCAAAATACAGCTCCAGTCCTCGAATTTCGTTGCCTCTATACAGCCGATACCCGTCGAAAACAGAAGCGATGGCAAGACGGGCGACTCAAATATCACACTTTCAATAGACGTGTTATGGTATTCGACGAAAGATCGAATTTGGTAGGAGATGCACATTGGCGCGAAAAGGCTCCACTTGACGAAGGGGCCGAGTTGGAGTTGGAAAGAAATGGGATATTGGTCGAAGTGTCAGAATTTATAGAGAAGAAGGACCAAGATCTTACCGAGCTCATTGACAAAAGAGTCAAAGAAAGGGAGGAGAGATTTATTGCAAGAAATGGAGACTCGTCACCAGCACGATCCGCAGCATCTGTCATTCGGTCGCAAACTATTGCTGCAGCCCATCTAAAGCCGAAACCACTTAACTATATACTTGGCACACCTTCTGGTCATTATGGGAAAGCACTTGTGTCAAAAACGTCTCCATTTGAACAACGGCAGAGCTTAAATGCTAGAAACGCCGGCGAGGCAGAAAGTCCTAGGCCCACGAAAAGAAGAAAAGTGAATGAGCCGCCACCCAAAAATGGATTTGCGCAAAACCTTATGGGGGCTACTTTGTCATTCACGCCGACGCCATCGAGCACGGGGCCTATACGATATGAGTCTTTAAAGCTGAAGACAGTCCCACGACCAGATGTTAACGATACCAAAGAAAATGAGGGTCATGATGGGGACATCTTGTCAAACGGAAGACAAAGTTTGGCAGGCCACATCACTATGGATATGAATTTCTCTAAAAGTCGAATACAAGCAAGAAAGAGAGATAAGCCCGAGAAAAGTGGATATGCTAGCAACCTTACTGGAGCATCTCTATCGCTTTCGTCTTTTCGTGAAGCTATGCCCAGAAACATAGAGAGAAACGTAGTCATGCAGAAGAAACAACCGAAAACAATCGACTTGTCAAAGGATACAAGCTCTGATGAAGATGACCACCCAGTTCCGGTAACAAGACCAAGGGAAGTTGCCCGGAAGAAGAAAAAACCTCTACCCAACATATCTGAGCAGACACCGCGATTATCATCCCCGCCATTAGCAATTACACCAGTACCTAAAGAAGCAGCGAAAGTATCGAGTACAAGGCAAAAGTCTCAGAACAATCCTTCATCACTGAACAAGCCACAGGAAAGATCTCATTCATCTCTACGTATCAAGTCTCGCCCACGCAATAAGATGTTGATGTGTATGGATCGGCTCAGCTCCCAATCTTCTCCATTGGGGTTACATGGAGCCAGCGGGTCAATCAAGTTAGATTCTGTGATTCGTCCAGCGATAGCATCTTCTAGTAGCCAATCTATTCAATTGACACCAGAACGAGAGGCCACCAGATCTACCGAGCTAGGCGATGTCTTGCCAATAGTGAGATCATCTTCGCCTCGCAGGCCGTCAATTGATCATGATTTAGGTAACAATTTGGTCAATGATGATGGAATTGATGGACCGCACATGTCTGGATTTCCGGAAACTCTAAGATTTAGTGATCTCGAAGAGCCTCCGTCCTCTCCAGGAAACATTGGTATCAATCATCAAACAATAGATGCAATTCTGTGTCGTAATCGTACGCCAGAGGCTCAGAAATTCATGCCCATAGTCGCGCCGGCTACGAGAGAAGATCAAGAATATTCAGCAATCAAACAACAATGTCACTCGGAGAACATTGAAGAGAGGTCCGGACAGTCTAGCTTAGAACATCTTTCGACCTTGAACAAGCAGATTCCTAAAGCGATCGAACAGAAAACTCAAGATCGTGAGCTTATTTTACAAACATCACCTGAGTATCTGCCCGAGACGTCAAGAACTATCCAGAAACAATCCAAAAATTCTACTGGCTTGCATAAGGGCGCTGCTTCGGACCGAGCCTCAGCGACTGAAAATGCCGAGACGCGTCAAGAATCTAATGTGCCACCTTTAATTACGGAAATTGACACGGCAGCAATTTCTAATTCTATCTATAAACCTAACCCCCCTCATAAAGATTCTCTTATAATACCACACCCTGCAGAAAGGATAGCCTCTGCCTCATACGACCTCCATCAAAACGTCGCAGTTCCAATAACTACAATACATCCCAATTCCGATATTGCGAGCAAAACCAATTCCAACGTCTTGGTACCAAACACAGTCGCAGTATCACCAATTGCTGCTGTTGCACCTAGTATGCACTTGAATGTTGTCGACTCAGATAAGATCTTGGTAGGCATGACATCTAACGGTTCTACTTTTAGTGCGACTGGCCGCTTCATGGCGAAACTGGCGCCGACACGAAATCAGCACCAAGTGGAGAGACCCCTGATCAAGACGAGTTCCAGTCTGATTGACCAGACTGCGGCTTTCCTCACATTGGCACAGTCTCCCAAAAATGTCGAAATTAAGAAGTCATCAACCTCAATTCCAGATATTTTCTCCGTCGAAGAAACAAGGAATGATGAACCAAGTGGATTCATATCAGCAAATCAAATAGTAGAGAAAGAAACACAAAGTCGTACTTCAGAGACCTCCACTTCTGGAGATCAGGGTCCTTCACGGCCTAGAATCATTAACCCCGCAACTCGTGGAATGTCAATTCAAATGACTGCCCAGAGAACCCTGCACGCGCTATCTCCACCTGTCAATCAAATGGGTCCACCAGCGGCCATTCTTGGAGGCCTCGGAAGCGGAAGAAACACTACGAAGGAGGTTTCAGGGAATTTAGGGAATGAAGGAGGCCTCAAAGGGCCATGGAGCAGAGAATCTTTTGATTTGTTTGGGTCGTGGAGGCCTCCTATACAACAGTCGTGAAGAACTGTGTTATCCGCGCCTTATCGCTCGCCCCATCAGACTATTAGGATTATCTACTTATCTAATGAACTCATGGAGTAGCCATTTCATCCTGACGTCAAATTCCGATTGTCGAATAGGAACAGTCTCTTCTAAAGCTATGAGCTCCTATCGGCCAACAGCATCCAAGAGATTACCTCCAGTGCGTGACGAGCCAGGGAAGTTGCCAAAGCTCGTATTACTTGGGAACTCTTGGGCACTGGTGCGTTAAGGGCGTTGATAGGGCGGCCTCCTACGTTTCAGAATGCACAATCTATCTCTCCTCCACAAAGTAATCAATTACTTCGCCACACAAGTAGTCGCCGCTGCTTTTCTTTTGAATAACTGCTACATGTAGCAAGTATCGTAATGCTGCTTCACGCCTAAGAATCGAACTGAGCTTTAGCTATCTTACAATTGAATTGTAGTAAGAGGTTACTTGATGCACCAAATAATTACTATTCTCACAATGATGGCAGAATATACCTTATCTTTCAAAGTGCACATTGAACCAGCCACACTTCCAGAACATCCATCTCTTATCTCCACTCCAATTTCGCTAGAAATCAGAACCGAGCAAGTCACTTGCACCGCCTTCATTTGTGAAGCAAGCTTTCACCGTCCCTTGGCAGCTCGTCCCATTGTTTTTCAAACCTCGACATCATTTAATTGATTCGTGACAATGTCTTTTTATGTTCAATGTCACTATCCTCTCCAATTACTAGCGTTCACGTCGCATACCTCACCGAAATCCCTGTAGCGGGTTATAGGTTCGTTTAACATGCTTGGGGCGCGAGATCAGTTGAGTACCGTGTGGCCAGCCTCATCTCACGCGGAATATATATCAGGCATGCACCCCCTTCTATCAACAGCCGAGTATATATTTCTTTTCATTTGCGAACTGTCTACTGTCAATTTCTTCATTCATTGTTTGGCGACTCCTTCATGAAATACGATTACTAGCACAGAAATATCCTTGTGTCCTGTTCTGTCCCGTATCCTTTTTCGATCCAATCTTTTAGGCTTCAGCCTTACCTTAATTCAACATTTACAATCTAAGAGTCACAACCAACTGTTGAAAACATTTCCTCCCAATCAACCTACCAAAATGCTTCGTGGAAGATTACCACCATGTCCATATCTGCGGCCACCTTCGCCTGGGCCTCGATCTCATCGGCGAAGAGTATCGGTGAACACCTCATCAAGCCAGACCTCGTCTCCCTCTTCATCTACGCATGCTGCCAGTGTCGACAAGAAATCTATACCTCCGGAGAAATTTCAAAGTGCTTTGAAGCTGTATAGCGAGTTCCGGATGAAAGAAGGATTGGCGCAACGCTCTCCGGACCCAAACGCAACATCGCCAAGTAGCATTGTGTCATTTGGTGCTCCTGGACCTCTCACCAATGCCTCTCGGTCATCCCAATCTAAAACTGCATATTCGTTTGATGTAGCCCCTTCGGATTGGTCTTCGGTGATATCATTCGATACCAGCAGTCAGCATTCGGTCAAATCTGGAGCAAAGAATAAAGCAATCTCATATCAAGGCACGGCAGTATCACAACGGAAAAGGAAAAGGTTCGGCCCTGTGGCGAAAGCCGAAACGGCCTTAATCCGACATCTAGGGGCTTGCGAGAAATGTAGAGGTCGTAATGTCAAAGTATGTGGTAGCAGCCTCTTTTCGTTTTTGTTGATACTTTGTCTGATTCCGCCTTTTAGTGTCCCTTAGAACATCACGACATCGAAAGCCTAGACCGTGCTCTCCAATCAAGTCCTAGCAAACAAGAATTCGACTCACAGTACTACAACTCGACTTCCCCTATCAACGAGTTTCAGACTGCAAACGCCCCTTCTGGGCAGGCCACACCAGTCACTTCACAAGTACAATATGAGCTGCAGGGTATTGGTGAGAAGTTTGATGTCGCGCCCGACTTATCCCTCGATCACGATTTGATTCTTTCGCCCATAATTGATCTGGAGACTAGCCAAAGCCAAAATGAAAACAACTCATCGACATCCATAAGTCTTGAGACCCGTGTTGCAACCCACTATTCCCCCTTCCAACATGGTGGCCAATTTCCTCTTGGCGTCTGGGATTGTTCGGCCTATAAATGTTACTTTCTTGATGGCGAATGTCGGCACTCCTTCATTGATGAAGAATCTTTGCAAGCACATTTTGAGAACAGCCACTTCGAGTTTACCCGCATCGATCCTTGTCTTAGATGGATTTGCACTGAATGCTTTTTTGTAACCACCTCTCACGCTTGCGGCTGTGGTGGTACAGTGAAGCTGTTCATCTGTGGGAATTACATACCAACTGGACTATATCCACCCGAACTGCCGCCTAGAACATCCTATTCCTCTACTGTATTCAATATACCCACAATATTTCCAGACGATTCTTATACAAATACAGCTTTCGGACAAGGGCTTGGCTTTCATACTAACGAGACTCAGAACTTCGGCAGTGACACTAACAGCATCTTTTATGGTGATGGCAGTAATATGTACCCAAGTCCTAATTCCTCCACGTATGGTTCCTATAATTATGATTCCACACAGCCTAGTGGGAATCGATATAATGGATATGCATGGGCGTTGACCCTGGGAGCAAAGAAGGCCACTGAAATTCCTTTTCCCTATCGTGTGATGAGCTTAAGCCAAATCTCGAAGCATCAAAAGATGTTTATATATGTGTTAATTTCCCTGGTACTTATCTTTACTTGCTTCCAACTTTTCCCTTGGATGATGTCTACCATCTCGAAAATCGATCAGCTTCTACCCAGTATCCCAACTCTAGGATTCATAGGATTTCTGATATCTTTTGCTACAAGTTGGGCTACCAGACATGTTCATTATACTCGCAAAGCTAAACGATGCAAAATGGTAAGTGCTGGTGACTACCGAGATATTCCTTCGACTTAAAGAAGAGGTTCTAATGATTATCGTTTTTACAGCGTCGCTGTCCCCTTCATACTCTTACACCCCTAAAACCCCAACACGGCCAAAAAGTAATTCCTGTCTTGATACATGCGAATGTTTCATGAGTTGATGGGTTCCGCACCTCGATGAATATTACGCGCAACGCACAATGATCATTGGCAGTAGGACCTAGGGCACAACAATTATCACGACCAATGATTCACATCACCAACATCCTTCACAATTACGCTTCTCTCACGCCACTTGACGAAATGATATTTCCTATGTTTATGATTTAGGTTTAGCATGGGATAGAATGGGTGCATATTGTCCTCTTTCTTCCTTATCTTTGCATTGGGGTAAACGTGTCGCGCTCAAAGCACAGAGCATTCGCGTACATTTTACCTGCACTTCCCATTTCTCTTTTTCTTATTGATCAGGTTTATTGTAAATGCGGCTGCGTGATTGGTACATGGATTGGGAAAAGGGACACTTCTCTACTACCAAGGAGTATAAAACAGGACATGAAAGATATGGATGAATGAACAGATATGATTGCATGATTTTAAGCTAGCGAAATTTATACTATTTGGGATTTAATTTGATACATTTCTCTGTTCTTTGTCGCATCTTCACTTGAATTGAATTCGCCGACGAGTCAGCGGGTTTGATTTCATTTATACGATGGCTATTTCCTCATCCCTATATATCGCACAACTCGGCCGAATCGTGCATCAATCCAAGTCTTTTGGATCTACAGCTGACATTGGATGATTCAATCTATTTTTATTTTATTTTATTTTACTTTAATTTACTTGAAATGCAATGAGTCTACACTACGTAGTACTCAAAGCAATCTAGCTGTTGAAATCGATCCACTTGTGGAGTCACAACGCACTGAGTACTTGTGTAACACGTGATTACCAACATCATAACCCCTCCACGGTGGGGCGATGAGGGGTTTGATTACAAATTCAAGTGGTTTAGCTTCTTGCCTAACACAATGTTGCAGCTTGAACATGTGCTCATCATGGATAGATTGGTAATAATCTGATTGGTATGGAAGAAAATGGAATGTAAAATACAAGTGCGAACTGTTATCATCTACCCACCTTGGTATCTATAAAGGGAAGAACGACCTTCGGTAACATGTATACTTTAAACCTTCACTAACTAATCTTCTTCACTTCTCTCTTCCCTTTTACAACTCAATCTCAATTCGAAGTTACACAGTACTCACACTTACAAACGTACATCCAACCATCCATCTAAAATGGCTCTCTCACTCTACGATATCTCGATTGTCCCCTTCATCAGAAACCTCAAGACATTATCAAGTCAGTCTTGCCTATGTCTCCTCCCATTTCACTCTGTACATTGATTAACAGCATCTCCAGAGCTCCTCGCAAAAGGACAAGCACACTTTGAAGATGAATCTAAAATCATCAACGCAAGGTTGATTGATGATATGGGAGATTTGATTTTCCAGATCCAAAGAGTGTCTGACTCTGCTAAAGGATTGGCAGTCCGGGTTGCTGGTGCAGAAAATGTTTCTTTGCCGGACAATGAGAAGGATGTGAGTTTGAATTCCCTTTTTTTGTTTAGGGCAGAGATGAGAGTAATTGGGTTTGCTGGAAACCAATTGGTTCATCGAGTGATGAATATGCATCTTTGTAATCACCCATACTTGGGTAGAAGTATATCAACTGGGATCCGGCAAAAGTCAGGTTAGAAGAGCTCGTGTAGGCACATGACCTCCACTCACAGTCCGAAGCTCCATGCCTTACGCCTGCCGCATCTCAATTTCCCTATCTCGTTTATCCATCAAGTCCTCGACCATACGAGATTCCATCATTCTAACAACCTTTACAGTTCGCCGCTCTCTATACCCGCATCAACCGCACA
This sequence comes from Botrytis porri, assembly GCF_014898465.1. Classification (NCBI taxonomy): domain Eukaryota; kingdom Fungi; phylum Ascomycota; class Leotiomycetes; order Helotiales; family Sclerotiniaceae; genus Botrytis; species Botrytis porri. The sequence continues at coordinate 2,154,259 of NW_024066078.1, forward strand.
ATCGAGATTCTCGAGGCCGTTCCCTCTACCTCTACAGATGGCAAGGAAGATACGGAGGTAGTATTGAAGCTCCCAAGTGGAGACCTTAAATTCACTGCCAAGGACTATGTTCTTAACTTTGCAATTCCAAACTTCTACTTCCATGTCGTTACTGCTTACAACATTTTGAGGTATGTTTCAATACATCCATGTTCCCTGGAGAGAGAAAGATGACTAGGCGGAGAAATTTTGATAAGGAATTTTGGAAGACATGCTAACGTGGGTGTGTGTGTAGAAAGGAAGGCGTACCAGTTGGAAAGTTTGATTTCCTCGGAAAAGACGATTGAGAATACTGTAGATGATGCAGTACGGAAATGGTGCTCTATTACCATGATGGAAATTAGGAACTCATCGATAGCATAGATTCTAGCTCCGTTAACAATGAAAACATATCCATTCTGAAGACAATTCTGTACATATGCTATATACTTGTGAGCGCTTTCTCAGTCCTCTCATTTCTTACTATGTAAGTATTAAATATTGGCTCAAGCGATTAGAGACATTTTAATACTCATCTTATCATACCCGTCATATCATAATCACCATTAACCTTTCCCTTAAGGCTGAAAGCAAAACGATAAATTCACTTTCATCATGACAAAGTAGTAACTTCTAATCAACACTAGCTTACCCTCCTAGTAACTAGCTCCCTCGAAACCTCAGAAATCCTTTGCGCTCGCCATCTCATTGGTCCTCATAACTTCATGACGTCAATTTCGAGATCGTTCAGACGTGCAACAAATTGCCATTGAGAATCTAGAATAGGATTAGATCCACCCAGATTCACTTATACTAGGGTTTGGGAATACTAGTTCCTATGGCTAGTGTATAGTGAATAGACTATTTTGGTATTTTAGTTGGTATTTAGATCGAATTTCTTTGCGCGAGGATATCTATTGGTTGTGGGGATAACTTAGGTGATGTCAATTTCGAGATGGAGCAGATGTGTAATATTTGGGTTGTAATTTGTTGGTTGGGGGCGAGGGGTAGGGCTGAGATTCACTCTTGGGTGTTTGTTTGTTTGTTTGTGGGATGGGATGGGAGTGTGTGTGTGTGTGTTCTGGTTTTTTGAACTTCAGATTGAAGGGAGTTTTATTTGGAGGGGGTTTGGTGTTCGAGGAGTGGGAGAACTTTGAAAGTTGTATGAGAGGTGTAGTGTAGGAAGTGCGTAGTAGCAATAGCAGCGAGCTCGTCGGATCAGGAAATCATATAGAGTTAACAATTCTCTCCTCCATAGGGCAAGATAATGATTGCTTTAGATCTGCTGTTATTTTTGTATCCTAAATTTAGATCATACTTCAAATAAGCGCTTTCCTCTCATGAAGCTATTGGAAGGGTTCCCTTTTATTGTTGTGGTTCTTGGTATATGAGATTTAGTATTATAGCATTTCAGTAATCAAATGTGATATCTGGTGATGAGGTCAGTGAAGACCAGTGTTGACCTGTATTTGATTGTGCATCTATCTAATTCTGTGTTCCGACTAAGTGAAAGAATACAAGATCCAAAACGAGATTGATAGACTGGGAAATTCACCGAAAATAATTACTTGATATGAGGATTTCAGCCATTGATGTTCTGTGAGGGGTTCAATAATCGGATGTTAAAGTCCAACAGCGCGAGATTCTTGATACTTACGAGTAAATATAACTGGGACCTCTAGTTCGGCGGGAAGGACTTTACTCCCTTGGGATGCGCACTCCTCTTGAACTAAATATTAGACTTCTTGGGAAACTCCGATCATTGCAAACTTTAGATTCTAGTGACATATTGATCTGTGTTCAGAGGATCATAGCATCGCAGGCTTCTACGTCTAGTCTATCTGCCAATTTGATACTTCGGAGTGTGAGACTACTCATCGCCTCGAGCGTACAAATAGGAGTGAAATCTGTAGCGAGAAATTCCAAGCTAGATTTAAACACTGCAGATGAATACTGGAAATTAAAATCAGAATGGCGGTTAAGCTTGAGGAATCATTCACAAATCATGCCATAAAGCGGTAGCTTGAGCGATGAACTGCGAAAAGAATTACTCCATGAATCGTCATTTTTCGTGAGACTATGATGTCGTAGAGTCATGGCATGAACAGATGAACGCATGAATTACTCTGCCTTTCTTCAATCTTTATTTCTCGCCAAGTATACATCTTCGTCAACCAATCCAGACAGGCGACTGTATTGTATTGCCCAATTAATTTTCGGCATTAGCAGCCAAATATTCATGCCACCACCCCTCAAGTTCCTACGCATATTGCAACTACGCAAGAATATCGAGATCTCTTTCATGCGTACTTCAGAGTACTAAAGAACAAGTTCATGACAAGTCTTGACGTGCCCAAACAATCCATTTCTCGCCTTGTAGTACTACTGTACTAGTACTTAAAGCGAGAATGCACAAATATCTCTAGAAACCACAACTCCACAATTGCTCCCCCTATGAAATTCTGTACATAGAAACTTTGCGACTGGGCACAGGGCCAAGCATCGTTTCCACTTTGTTTCTCTCGACACGTCCACATTGCAACTCGTTCAAGTCCTTCAGATCTGTGCTTTTGCAAAGAAAAAAAAAAACTCTCCCGAATTGCAAAAGGTAAATGAATGCCTGCACCAAATCCAGGGCGCGGAAAAATCACTTGATTTCTTCCCGCTTCGTTCAGATCACGCAGAACACTAATCTGAACCTCATCTTTCATCATATGTTAAAGCAAGGTGTTCACGAAAGAAAACATGATTACATGACCCAAATGCAGTATCTCAAACCCATATCACTTCTACAAATCTACAGTCGCCATCCAATTGCATCTCGAATGATCACCTCTCACGTATTCCACTTCCCTCCCAAACCCCATCCCCCCCTCCAAAGAAAATGCACACCACATACTCCACTAGAAACATAAAAGAACACATTCCTCACCACCCCCCAAAAAGTGTATCCGCAATACCAGCATGCAACATACAGTATATACCCTCCCTATCATCTAACGCATATTCTCCAGCAGTTCAGTATTACTGCCCATGGTGTACGATCACTCCACCCTTTTCCAAGAGCCGAGAGGAGTTGAATATCAAGGAATACCTAGGTATGGTTTTGCGCATTGCATGAAACAAGTCTAGAATAACTCAGGAGAATGTAGCCGGGATATATAGGCACAACAATGTTCATATTGATGTTGAAAAAGAGATGCGAATGCAGGGACGCCACTACGTTCCTCTTCTTCACTCCCCCAATGTATAAGACTGAAGTCGAGTCGACTAGCAAGCTGCATTTTACGGAAGCCTCACTTCACATTCAAATTCGAAGAGAAAATTGTGTATTGTATTATTATCTTTATATTCTTCGTAAGTATTACAATCGTTCTATAATATGCACATGCTAGGTATCGTTCCAGCTTCCATTTTGGATCAAGATATTCTCATCCCAAACATCAAGTCCAGTGCCGTAGTAAGAGAAAAGCTTCAGCCAATATATGTCTTGTATAAGGAATCACAAACGCATTAGTTCATGATCACTCAACCCCACCCCAAATCCAAACAAACGCCCCAACCTTATGCCAAAGGCTTTCTTGCAACCATCAAATACATAGGGGTGAACAAATCTTCCCTAGCACCAGCGACCAAACAATCGGCAGCCAAAGCCAATGAATCAGCTGTCTTTTGTGTTCCATGTGGTGCTAACTTCAAGTACTCCAAAGCACCAACAAATTTGTGTGTCAATCCCCGACCAATCTTGGTCATACGGGCAATAGTGAAGAAATCTCCAATGGTACCCATGTGCTTGAATTCACCAGCCAAAGGGTAATACCATGGAGTAGCATCTGGTCTCTTGGCCAAATCCTCATTGAGTACGAGTTCGAAACCAGCGGCTTTGATAGCGGCGATACCTTCAGAAATCCTGACCATGTTGGAGATTCCGTCACCTTGCTCAATACCGAGACGAATCTCACGGTGATGTTCATTGTCATTATCGTATTTATCGGTCATGAGCCATTCGTAGACACCGAAAGTTCCACCTGGCTTGAGAACTTTGAAAATTTGAGAGTAAACACCTTCGAGGGATGGGGCGTGAACAGTTGCTTCAATTGCATAAACAGCATCGAAAAAGTTCTCTGGGAAAGACATTTGCTGAAAAAAAAAAACCCCCCCTATTAGTTATGATCCAGAAGAGAGAAGACGTTGCCAATGAAGATATGCAAAGTCTTTATCGGTGTATATGGTGAAAATTGTCTCATGGCTTGATCTCTCAAGCTCTGAAGTAGCAAATACTTTAAAATTGCGTAGCATCGTACAGACTCCACAAATCTCCGTGGCTTGAAAAAAAAAGAACATACCATGAAATCTCCCTTGACAAACTTCAATTGATCGGACATACCCTCCTTTGCCGCATATCGGGTCGCACGCTCAATTTGATAATCATTGTTGTTCAAACCGGTGATGTGTGCTCCAGTGAACTTGGCAATCTCTCTTGCTGGTCCACCGACACCACATCCAACATCCAAAACTTTGTCACCATCCTTGATACCAATTTTGGCTGCGAGGTAATGTTCGTGACGGGCAATGGCTTGGTAAAAAGGTTCACCGTATGCGAAACGACAGAAATGGAAAGATTGTCCCCATCCATATTCGTAGAGATCAGTTGCGAGATTGTAGTAACTATACATACATTAGCATTGAGTCTTCTCTAGATCAATGGAATAACTGACTGTCTGGTCAAAGTAGCATACTCTGCAACGCGTGCATCTCTGTCCTCTTTGGTCTCGTTCTTAGCAGCCTTGTTATCCCAATGCTTAAAGTATTCATCAACAGCAGCCTTTTGCGCTGAAGAGTCCTTCTTCATCATAGCACGGAAACCACCCTCAGCATTGGATGAATCCTTATGCATGGCTTTGTTGAAAGCAGCATCGCGGGAGTGATCCTCGTTCTCAAGTTTGGTTGGAGCCATTGTAAATATTTAATGAATTCGTAAATTAGAAGACGTATTATTTTAAAGAAAGCGGTATTCGAGTTGATCGAATTTTGAAGAATTAAATGAAGGTAAAGTAAAGTTAATTGGAATGGTTGGAAATTTGGGTTATCGAAGAAAGGGGAATTTCTGATAGATATTTATCAACACCATTGAAATTATGGCCAGGGTAATTTAGTTACCCCTAGGCGGATAGCGAATCGTATTCGTGTACTAGGCCTGAAGTGATAAATGTAAGGGGTCTCAAGCCTCTAATTGGTCATTGAGCCTCACCCATGAATGGGGAACTTTCGATAGGCGGCGGGACAGCAAATTGTGCAGATTAGACTCGAAAGGCTGGGTGCTAAAATCGTTGGCATTTTTGGATACACCGGTAGTGAAAAGAAACGGTGAATGAAGGTTCAGAATGAGGATTTCTATTCTATCATGGTAGACCGTTATTCACATGTAATAATAAGACTGGGAAATAGACTGAAAGGTATACAGCATTGAGAGAGGAGGAGAGATCATATTTGCTGGGAAGGAAAAGGGAAAGATGTCTACTGTTTTGGTTTGTAAGGCTACCTGTCAGCCTTATCACGTGTATCAATGTCCAACTGCATTAGTCAAATTCCGCATTTCGAATTTATTCGCCTCTTCTTCAGCCTTTCCTAGCTTCTATTATCAAGCCATCACAATATCAACGTCACTTTGTCGCAAAAGACACTTTTAATCACACATTATCGACACTATTTTCCTACAAACATAATAATAACACATACACTCCTGAATCATGCCACCACAGATCAAACAAGATCTCAATCGCTCCGGATGGGAAACCACCGACTTCCCCTCCGTCTGCGAAAATTGTCTTCCCGATAACCCTTTCGTACAAATGATTAAACAGGACCACGGCGAAGAATGCAAACTTTGCACGCGACCTTTCACCGTTTTCCAATGGAAAGCCGATCGTACAGCTCGTAGTAAACGCACCAATATCTGTCTCACATGCGCGCGATTGAAGAATTGTTGTCAATGCTGTATGTTGGATTTGAGTTTTGGATTGCCGATAGTGGTTAGAGATGCGGCATTGAAGATGATTGCGCCGGGACCGCAGAGTGAGGTCAACAGAGAATACTATGCGCAGAATCATGAGAAGGAAATTGAGGAGGGGAAGGGAATGGAAGAGTATGAGAAGACGGATGAGAAGGCCAGAGAACTTCTAAGGAGGTTGGCAAACAGTCAGCCTTATTTCAGAAAGGGGAGAAAGATGATTACGGATGGGGAAGGTAGTGCTAGCGATGCTGCAAATGGAAGTCAAAATGAGAAGGGAATAGCATTGGCAACCAAGGGACCGGGGCCGATCCGAACACGAGATGGACAACCGAACAGGGGTGCTGGTCGGGGTGGTAGAGGCGGGGCCAGAGGAGGGAGAGCTTTCCCTAGCGCGGCGCAATTACCACCAGGGCCTCAAGATATCTTACCACCGTCCGACAAATCAATAACTTCGCTTTTTGTTACTGGTGTTGAAGATGACTTGCCAGAATATAAGATTAGGGATTTCTTTTCGCTCTACGGGAAATTAAGATCATTGGTCTGTTCGCACATGTCACATTGCGCGTTCATCAATTATGCGACGAGAGAAGGAGCCGAAGCCGCAGCAGAAGCCTTACAAGGAAAAGCTATAATTGCAGGTTGCCCATTGAGGGTACAGTGGGGAAGACCCAGACCTATTGGTACCATGGATAAAGATGAGCGCATAGCTACTGGCAGGGAAGGACGATCCGCGTTTACGAGTTCGAGTTCGAGTTCACAGAGAAGAGCGATTGAGGGTGGTGCTTCGCAAGTTGCAGCTCCTCGGGACGATTTGGCTAGTATGTCGGCAGTTCCTGCTCCACCCGGTGCAGGCGACGTGCAATATGCCAGTTTGGCCGGTACTTAAGAGGTTTGATGAATGGAAACTGTTCTTTCGGGTGTTTGGGAGTTGGGAAGTCAAAGGGTCTGGGAAGTGGAGTGCTCTCTGTATGTCTAGAAATACATTGCATATAATGACAATTATGACCTCTATGGTCTCGACATATACCCATCTTGCTCTGTGTCAACCTGTCTGTAAAACGTCCTCGCTATGCAATTCACCCTTTTGGCCCTCTCAATTATTGCCCCGATGTCCTATATTTACATATCCACTTTTCTGCCCCCAAGTCTCAATGTCTTCACAAACCAATGTATCCTCAGATATGCTAGTCCTTACACGTCTTCCCATCAATGGTAACATTCTTTCCATTGGGCATCTTGATCGTATCATTATCTCCTCGTTCCGTATCTTCGTGGATGTTTAACTCTGTGATCTGTTAGTTTGATTTTGGTCTCACCATCATGTGAAGATTTTGACCTACTATACTTTTCATCCCCCTCTGCTTTCTGTCCCTGGACCACATTTCGCCTCAAGAATTGCGCAACATCTTCCGCATGCGCAATGGCAGCTATAGATTCTGGTGATTCGGGAGCGAGAGATCGGTTGGCGAGGAAAGTGCTACGGGCTTGTTTGCGCGCGGAGGTAAGGACCGCGATATCTTCTACTAGGGGGTTAGATACTGGTTGCTCTTGAAACCTTCGTTGTGAGATGGACAGGAAAGCACGAACCGTTGAATGCGACTCGAGTCGCACGGAGAAGATGTCTGTAAGCTGCTAACGCCATGGCTTTTGATGTTTGTAAAGCTACATAGTATATTTTGGTCAGCATACTTCTATCCTTTGACAAAATTAAACGACAGCGATATATCTTTTTGTCAGTCTCATTTTGGGCGATGATGACTACCCCAAAGACTAATTTTAAGTGGAACTGTGCCACACCTAGCTTTGTGTCGAAAAGCAGGCATCTTGCGACTTCTATCCATGGATCAGAAGATATAGACGTAAAGAGGTCAACGATACTACCCGATGCAGGCTATAGTGCAGCCTTCGAAACCGCGGAGGTTATGAGATGCTTTGGAGAGGTATACGAGCCACGTAACAAAGTTGTTAACACTAGAAGGATATTTCCAACTACATGGGTACATCCAGACTCTAAAGATTGCAGCGGAACTGCAACTTCTCCAGGGCTTTTCACTTTACCCGAGGCATGGAACAGCGATACGATAGACAGTGTGGATCAAAGGCAACGCAACCACCGGACTTCTAGGAAAGGAAACATCTCGTCTACAAAACCGAACGCCCGAGAAAAAGCTATGTTCGGGACTATATCTAGACTGTGTATGAGCCCGACAAGGACATCCAACGACATTAAAGAGCAGGCATTCAAATCTACGGCGTCCAAACGGGTTTCTCAGGCCTCCCGCACCACGGCATGACGCGAAAAAAAAGAAGGCACATGCACAACTTGCTCGAGTCCTTCATCTGAAAGTCTAAGTTTGAATTTAAGAAGCCTAGCTCCTCAAGTAGAGTGCGAATTCGTTGAAGAACACAATGAAACTAAATCGTGTCTCCCAATGGATTGTCAAACAACACTAAGCTGTTCAACAGAAGTTGAAAGCTTTGAGAAACCCAGTCTAGCTATGGTTACTAGAGAGCCGCAAGCCATACCGTCCACCGTTTGGGTAGGCCTTGATGAAGAGGTCCGCCAAAAACGCATCCGAAAACGTTTCAGTAGAAATATGAGGATGCGACTAGACAGGAAAGCTGCAGCTCAGATATTGGTATCTGAACACGCATCACAATAAGAAGACATATGTTTTCAACTGGGGATATGTCCCGACGTTTCACATTCCAAGGAACCGCCTGGCAAGTAGCGATGAAATGCCCCGTGAATAGGGTCTCAAAAACATAAACTTGAAAAGAGTGAAAATAACAAGCGAGAACGAAAAGCTGGAGGAGGAGAAGGAGAAGAGACATGAGCTAAACCACGCACCTTAAAAACTTTGGCAGAAGTTCGTTAAATGGAGCCTAGGGCTACAAACGAGAGCGAGGAGATAACTGAGGTTGATCAAATACTAGCGGGAGACTCAAAAGATTGGCCTCAACAAGAATTATCTTCTATGAAATGGGAGACTAAATTCGAATACTGTGAGGGAGATAAAAGACTGGGATCTCTGTTAAGAATCGCAAGGAAATTGTTGCAGCGTGATCTCAATACAGTGCAGGAATTCCGTTCAAGCACATTATTGAAGATCTCTTGGTGAAAGACTTTGGTCTGCTTAGCTAAGCATTCTTTTAGTCCACCATCAGGCCTCTTGAAATAGCATTGAATATTCGACGCAGAGGATGTTATTCAAACAGTCTACATGGTTTACTATACAATCAATCAAGTCAGTTTTTCCAATTCTTTTTGATCTAAGATCTGAGAGTAGCATGTAGTTTGACATCGAAGTTGCTGGTTGAGCGCCCTTGGCCGTAGCCAATAATGCACATCAAATTTGTAAACTTCTATTCGCACTTCTAGAGCATTGAAACAAGTCCCAAAAATATGACACACATTGGAAAACAAGCTGGGTAAGTATGAAATTTTTAGACAATAGCATCAAAATTTCATGGGAATGATTTGAGATCGAATTCTGGGTTCTACTTGGATGTTGAATGTGGAGAGCATACATGATTGGAGTCGCAAGCAAGTGTTATCTACAGGCGGCTGCGCGGCATAAAATAAGGGCGGTGAATTTAGCGAACAATTTTTTCGATCCTAGCATTCTAGCCTTTTCTTTCTCCCCTCCAACTTGTAAGTAAAGCATTCAATAATTAAAAATGGCGTCCCATACTCAAGTCGCTTTACCTCTCCCAGTCCTCCCAGAAGGATGGTCCGCCGAGAAGGATTTCAACGCCGTTGGTAGCGTTTCTGCTGCGACTCAACGAAGCCTTGAGCCTGTTGGTCCTCATTTTCTCGCTCACGCCCGCAGAGCTCGTCACAAGCGTACCTTTTCCGAGGATGATCGTCTCGAAGCCCAGAACAACGTCAAGAAAGTCGAAGATGATGATCTTGGTGAGATCAGCGAAGCTGAGGACCCAATGATGTTGTCCAGAGATGCTAAGGACTGGAAGGTAAATTCAAATATCTGCCCACCCCACTATACTTTTGCTAATACTCGATTAATAGAACCAAGATCACTATGCTGTTCTCGGTCTCAGCAAATACAGATACAAGGCTACAGAAGATCAAATCAAGAAAGCACACAGAAAGAAGGTCTTGAAGCATCACCCTGATAAGAGAGCCGCCACCGGTGCCACCGAAGATGATAACTTCTTCAAGTGCATTCAAAAGGCCACCGATCTCCTCCTCGATCCCGTCAAGCGTCGCCAATTCGATTCCGTCGACGAAGCCGCCGATGTTGCACCACCATCCAAGAAAGACCAAAAGGACCAGAAACTCTTCTACAAGAAGTGGAACTCATGTTTCAAGGCCGAGGGTCGTTTCTCCAAGGTTCAGCCAGTCCCCAAGTTTGGTGATATCAACAGCTCCAAGGAGGAGGTCGAGAATTTCTACAACTTCTTCTACAACTTCGATTCATGGAGATCGTTCGAATACCAAGATGAGGATGTTCCAGATGACAACGAAAATCGTGATCAAAAAAGACACATGGAGCGTAAGAACAACAACGCACGTAAGAAGAAGAAGACCGAGGATTCTGCTCGTCTAAGAAAGTTGTTGGATGATGCTTCCGCTGCTGATGAGCGTATCAAGCGTTTCAGACAAGAAGCAAGCAAGGAGAAGAACAAGAAGAGATTCGAGAGAGAGGAAGCCGAGGCCAAGGCTAAGGCTGAGAAGGAAGCTCAAAAATTGGCTGCCGAGAAGGAAGCCAAGGAAGCTGAGGAGAAGGCTAAGGCCGACAAGGAGCAAGGAAAGAAGGCCAAGGAAGCCGCTAAGGCAGCTGTCAAGAAGAACAGACGTATCTTAAAGGGAAGTGTCAAGGATGCCAACTACTTTGTCGGAAGTGGAGATGCACCTGCATCTGCTATTGACGGTGTTTTGAACGATGTTGAGTTGGTTCAAGGCAAGATCGATCCTGATGAGTGCGCTGCTTTGGCTGGCAAGCTCAACGGTTTGAAGATCGCTGATGAAATCAAGAATGTCTGGAGCGAGGAGGTCAAGAGATTGGTTGGTGCTGGTAAGCTCAAGGAGGGTGATGCCAAGAACCTTGCTTAGAGTTTAGAATCTTGTACTTGTACACGATGGGGCGTAGTGGGGAAAAACAATTAGATATAGAATGAAACTTCATGACCTTTCTAGCGATTCTCGACTTTTTTTGGTGTGCTTGCATGTGCTCCTACGTATTATATATTTTACAATTCCGTATTCAGGGGCGAATCTACCGAGCTAGCTATATTCCATAATCTTGACATCATCGTAGTCCCGGCTCACACCAAAATTTTGAATGAAATCCCTGAGAATCATTCCATTTCCTCTCCATTTTTTGGTGTATACCAGATGCATAATATACCCCCATCATATTACTCTCTTCTAACAATATTTCCCTCTTCCCGGAATACTTTCACACTCATATAGTGGCGTCTACATCACACATAACTCGCCTCGCATCATATCATACTCAGTGTATCACAATCGGATTTTACATGGGCAGCAAGATTGATGTTTATCAATTTTGAATTAGCAGCTAGACAACTAAAGAATTAAGGAGAGAAAGAAAATTAGCAACGAAAATGATATGAGATCATGTCTGTCGCCATCTGCCAACGCAGATCTGGAAATAAGAATATAATTATGAAACTGTGGATATCCAGTTGTCCGCTATCTGATATCGATGCTGAATGCCTGATCTAATGATCTGGGGGTAAACGTAATGATCTGGGAATAAACATAATGATCTGGGAATAGAATATGTTGATAGTGCGATTTGTTCGTTAGGCCGTGGATTCGTGACTTTGTGAGATAATGAATATTTGATACTTGCGTGCTGATAAATGTGCATGAGTGCATGAATGCATAGCGGAGCAATATGGCAGTTTTCGATCTTCTGATAAGAAGTTGTACTCGCTGGCAGGGAAGCTCGGCTGATGCAGAGTGATGCGAAATAGGGGAACAGATGGAAAATATGCTGCGGACTGCGAGATTGAGAACTGGGGGATGAACAGGAAAAGGCAGAAGATAAGCTACCTGCAGAAGGATTTATTCATCGCTGCTCGAGTCATCAGCGTCTGATTCCGCATCGAAATTGCGATCCTTCATAAGATCATCGATATCAGGAACAGCTCTTCGTCTGCTTCGGTTCGGTCACTGTCGAGCTTTGCATCATTTGGCTTCATCTTGTCTTCCTTGGGCTCATCGGAAGGCTCGGCTTGCCAGTCTTTGTAAAGAGCTTCGATCCTGCTTGGAAGGAGTTTCTGTAATTTGACCTTCGTCAACGAGGTTCTCTGCCTATTGCTTCTGCGATCTCCACCCATGGTGTGTTGATCGAGAGTAGCAGTCATTTCGTCCTTGAATTCCTGCATGATCTCTTTGTAGTTCTCCTCGAATTGATTGTGGAGATCTCCACACATACTTCGGAGAGCAGTTTCCAATTGATCACAGCAGGCTTTATACATAGCTATGCCTCCAAGGCCATTCAAGTGCTTCTTATGCGTAGCTTTGTTGCGGGCATAAAGACCCTTACCTGTTCTAATGTTTAGATATGATCATTGCAACACAAATTGTAATGAATCACTTACCCTTTTCAGCGCCACACTTTTCATAGACAGCCATCCAAGCCTCTTCACAGATTGGCTTGACCAATCTCTATGCATCTTTCGCCGCGGTGTCAAAATTCGCGAAAACATCATCGGCTCTCATCTTAAGTCGACGTACATTTCGGAGAACACTATCGTGTAGGTACTCAAAGGCTTCACGTAGTGAGGGCGAGATGCCCAATGCTGCAGACAGGAGATTGTCCGCATAATCAGCGAGTCGCTTTTCGACTTCTTGAATGTATTCCGAAACCACCGTAGGTATGTTCACATGAAAGGTTTGTGCCCATCCCTTTTTAATGATATCAACAAACTCGCCGTGACTGATTTGTGTTAGTAAACAAACAAGAGACTTGACGGGCAACACGCACATTTCCTCATTCCAATCGAACAAGCCAGCATGAGAGCTCTTCCATACCCCATGATTCTTGTTAAGAGCTCGATGTGTACTCCAAATTATTGGTCTGGAGACCCACACGGTTTTTGTTACTCTCTTCCTAAGTTTGGCAGCAGCTTTCTTGGAGATCTTTGAAAAGGCACTGAGAAGACGCTTTTCAATCAATTGCTCTGCCGACTTGCCGGTGGTGATATGCAACTGAGCAAAACTCTTCGCGTACAATGTTAGTCTTAAGACTTCTTATGAAGGGGCAAAGCTTACCTCATCAATATTCTTTGAAACCTGAGCTATCTTTCCATCCAATTGTAGTCTCTCTTCAGCGGTCATCTTAAAAGATGCTGTTGTATCTTCTAACCACTTTTCCAACCGGGCAAAAGCATTGTGAAGCTCCTCATTGAATGCAAGCCCATTTTTGAGGCGAGGCTCCCAAGTAGTTGAGATCAGCCCGTCCCGCAAACCCGGGATTCCCGTATCGGCTTTAGTTTTGAATCCTTTCTCCATTGCCTTGGCTTCATTCCCATCAACCAGGTGCTTGAATGCTACAGCAGAGACACAATGTACAGGCAAAGGCCTATGAGACTTCTTGTCACTAATTTCCTTTCGCGTAGTTTCGTAGTCCTTCGTGATAACCTCAACTTGGAATTTCTTACGATTCGCAATACATTGATTCATAATGCGAAAGTCTGCGTTCAGCTTCACCTTGGTATAACTCTCCTTTTTAGTGTGCATTTTCAATGACTCAATGTTTACTTTGTTGAGATCATCGTGATGTTCGGCACGCAACTTCTGCAAAGAGAGATAGTACTTGACCGCTTTGTGATCTTCTGGTGAAGCTGCAGGACCAGCTTTAACAATTAGTTTCTGTAAACACATAAAGATATGAGAAAAATAGCATACCTGATGGAGTTGTGCCTCGTTTGCGCTTCTTGTTTTGATTCTGAGCGCCACCCTGGCTGATGATCTGCTCGAATTGGGCTTTTAGTCCCGCTAACCTTTCATCGCATTGCTGTATGACTTTCTCTAGTTTTCTAGCTCTCGAGTCCTTCTCCTTCAACTCATTGTCAAGTTGAGTGATGCTTTCTTTGTAGCTATTGCTAAGTTTTACATCCTCTAAGATAGCGCTATCCAATTCAGGATGATCGGGGATGTATGTATCCGGTTCAATTGATGCGTCTATGGCAGTAATTATGAAGAAGATTGAATCTTTCAAATAAAGCCCATCCAGCTGCATGGTACGGCGCCGAACATCATTGAGTGTATCTTTAGCCCCCTTGTCTGTGGCGGCTCGTTTGGCATCCGCAGTAACACAGCACAGAGCCAAGTTTTTCATATACTGCGCGGCCATTTGTGATCTTGCTGCACTCGTGTCATGGCTTCCTGGTAAGTCGACAAGTACGATGCCAGTTTTGAGAATGTCGGTCTTTATATAAAGCTTGACAACCTTCACAAGGGGCCAAAGTGAGTACGCAAACCCATCTCCAACTTGCTTGCTCTTGTCGATGAATGGTTTGATGCTCTTAGCAAACTCCCTGAGATTACTATTCTCAATTATTCTTCTCTGTCCCAACATATTCTTGGCATTTGGGTCTTCTAGGAGCTCTTCCACAGAAAGACCCTTGAGCGCATCTAGCGACCTTAACTTCTTGAAGACACAACTGTATTTGTCAAATGTGAAGTCCATTCGTTGCTTGAGCTCCGGGTCTAATTCATCGTCTTCTTCCCTTTCTTGGGCATCCCAGGCTTTCTTATCCTCAAAGAGCTGCTCAAGCTCTTTTGGGATTTCACTCTCCTCAATAGGTAGCACCTCTGCAACATATTGATAGTCCGATCTGGTGTTGTAAGAAATCTCAACAATGACAGACGTAGAAGCCTCTTCATGACTGATCGGTAGAATATTCCTCTCATATAAAAGTGCATTGATCAACGAGGATTTACCAGCTCCACTGCAACCGAGAAAACCGATGTAAATTTGATTCTCTTTTTTCTGTTCCAAAACCTTTCCTATGTTTTTTATCAGCAATCTATCGTCCGAAAAGAGGCTGAGATTGTAAAGAAACCTTACTTAATGATAAGATCTCAAATTTCACAGCTGGGTCAGACTGCTCGTAGTGGCTCATAATCTTCATCATGTCATTCAAAGCTGCAATGCCTAAATGAGAAGCAGCTTCAACAATCTTCACCTTTTGCACAAGTGGCATTTCACCGATCCTCTGCCATAACAGCGTAGGAAGCGCTTTTTTCGTGGGTGGTTCTGGTGTTATAAACGGATCAGAACCTTGGTCTTCGACCTTTGGTGATGGGGATCGCATCGCTGTTTAGTGTGAGTGTAAGTTTTAAGTCTGGAGAGCGCCAACGAGCATTCCTCACCTTCGAATTTTGCTTCTGCCGGTTTGATCTTGTTTAAGGTAACTGCTTTTTGCGAATAAAAGAGTTTTCATGAGCTCAAGGTTTGGCCCTTTCAAAGGTTGTTTAAAGGAAGTTAAAGGTATTGAGTTGGAGTTGTTGTTGTTGTTAGAGAAGGTGTTGAGATAATCGAAGGTAAGAAATAAGTCACTAGTATACTATTTGTTCAATAGTGGATTGCAGGTTCAATATGGATTAATTTGGATGGAGTCCAAAGGTGAACCTATGAACATGAGGAATCGGCAGTGGAGGCGAGATATGTTAGTGCCCGAAGTAGCCCTTAGGAGCAGAAGCAGTTGGAGAAAAATAAACAGATGTGTAAGATAGAGCGCATTACGGTGCAATGTGCAGGCAAGTATCAGTAAGTAAATAGTAGTAAGGTGAGTGGATGGATGTCGAGAAAGATCGTCAAAATTCTACCCCAAAAAAAAGGATGCTGTCAAGAGTATAGCTTTCGCTGGCATGATAAGAGGCTAATTCCGAATCGAAATTGGAACGTAGATTCACTGGCGAAGAGATTCAATTCCAAGTTCTTGGTGAGCAATCAGAGCAGGATGTATTATGTATGTTCTTGGTGCCGTCATCAAGCAACCAAAAAAACAACACCTCTGCTCTGATCATGGCCTGATTATCAAAGCTCTGTGAGCGCACCAAGACTGAAGATAGACACGGTGAGGTTCCCAAATTTTCTGATGCATTCATCTATCATATGTACATACATGTCCTGATAGCGCCTCACCTCCACCAATTTACGATGCCACATGAACAGTTCATGGGCCGTAATGCGCGTAAATTTGTCTTTTACGTAGATGCACAGGGGTTTCGCCTGCGGGGGTATCTGGAATAACCTTTTCAATTTTCTATGAACATCACAGATGATTAGTAGTTGCCCTTCATCCCAGTTTAGCGACATGACGCACCAGATTATCAAAGACACATTTATTGAGCTTCCACTCCTGTGGTCGACATTGCCATAGTTGCTGGTTATTGTTATCGAGGCATTTCCTACAACATTATTAGATATGACAATTCCATCGCATCCGAAGCCCGTAGAGTGTAACTTACCAGTGTTTTCTGAATTCCTCAAGACAGTGTTTGTTCACATCTTCAATCCTATGATTGGCGATTAGTCTACAGTTCCACTGGTAGAACACAAGTATCCAGCCAGATTTTGCTCCAAATCCCAAACCCCTCCATTGATGTTTGAAGTTCCACATCCGCAATCTCATGAAGGAGTAGCACTTACACGCTCCTCGCACACCTGGTAACTCTTCGGCCCTCCTTCAAACAATCAATCTCTCCCTTTCCAGGATTGTCGTTCTTGCATTGCATGAAATCGTCATTGTAGGGTCTGCATCTTGCGCCGATAAAGAAACTGGCGGACAATAATGGCGCCGAACTGCTACCAATCTCTGTGACGGGCGGAATATCCGCAGGTAATGGGGTAGTGTCAATCAAGACTTGCTGATTGAATCTGTGATCGCGGTTAGCATCAGGTATAAGTATGGTATTTTGTAAGCCTAAAAATATACCTAGGTTGACGGGCAGCCATTTTGAGATATGTTGTGAGGAGATACTGGGTTCGCAAAGCCCGTAATTGAGTGTTTTGGAGGTTCAATGCAGTATGAAGCTTTAAGGTCAAGTCAAAAACGCGGAAGTTGATTGGCTCATCAGCCGACCTCTCAGCAGTCGCGATCGATCAAAAGAGCTTCGTCCCGACAACGAATTTATGTTCCAGCAAAATAAGAATTCACTCTCTATACCTTTCACCCTGTGAAAAATATTGTATCAGCTTCAACATTGAACAGTATCTCGCCAATTAATTTTATTGTTCATGTTTTAGCTTAGAAAAACTAAATTGCCGCAACGTATATCCGATAAAATATTACAGTCCCAATAATATATTATCAAGCGCGTTCGCAAGGTCAGTATTTTTCAAGTAGCTGCAATTATCCATTGTACCGCAATCACCTCGAGGCTACTTGCATCTTCCTTCAGTGATTCTATTTCGACACTCCAATAATCCCGGACGCATAAAAAAACAAGCTATGTTTGGAAGTACTTTTGGTCAAAGCCAGCCAGCTGGCGGAGGTTTATTCGGGTCAACAAACACCGCACAACCCTCAGGTGGTTTATTTGGATCTACAAATACTGCGCAAAAGCCAGGAGGATTATTTGGCTCGACTACAACTACGGGAGCTCAAAATCAGGGAGGAGGGCTCTTCGGCGGCGCAGGGCAAAATACTCAACAAAATCAACAACAGACTGGCGGACTCTTCGGTGGAAGCACTCAACAGAATCAGCCTCAAGGGGGAGGATTATTCGGAGCAAATGCACAACAGCCGCAGCAGCAACAACCGGGAGGATTATTCTCTGGGCAGACTATGGGAGCGCAGCAGCAAGCGGCCCAGCAGCAGCAAAATACAATCCTGGGAGGAGGATCACAGCAACAGACTGGTTTATTTGGGCAGACGCAATCATCGCAAGCTTTGGGCCAGTCACAAGGACAATTTGGAAATTCTTTGTTTACAAATACAAGTGGACTAAAACCTCGTACGTACCTCTCGAGACTCATTCAAAGCGCGAACTAATTTTGATGTAGGAGAAAAGAGTGTGATAGACCAGATTGAAACAGTTGTGGGTAAATGGGATACAGGAAGCAAGGACTGTGCCTTCCAATATTTTTTCTACAATAACGTTGGTGTGGACGAAGCACCATTTTATCAACCACAACCCAATGAAGATCCAAGAGCTTGGGAAGAAGCCCTTTCGAAAAAGCCAGGACCTGGATATATTCCAGTCGCATGTATCGGTTTCCAAATGATGGGCGACAGGATCAAAGCTCAGCAAAACCATCTTGCAGCATTTAATATTCGATTACATGATATCAATGCTAGCTTGTCGAACCTACTTCAAAATCACGACACGAGGACGAGTATACGAGCAATGGATGCGAGAAGGAAACACATGGTGTTGAAACAACGATGCATAGCATTGGCGACTAAAGTGCAAGTTCTAAGAAACAGAGGCTATGCGCTTAGTGGAGACGAGGAGGATCTGAAAGCTAAGCTTCTTAAGATAGAAAAGGGGGCTAGCGATCCGGCGCTGGGTGCCAGAGCAGAGGAGATTTGGGCTCGAATGATCAACGTCCAAGAGCGCGGTCGGTTATTGAGGACGGAGCTAGAGAAGGTTGGGCAAGAAAATGGGGAGATTTTGGACGACACCATGACCGCGCGATGCAAGAAGGTAATTGTCACAGTTTCGACCGAAGTAATGATATGATGCTGACTCACAAATTAGATTCTCGAAGACTATCAAACTCAATTAGCACATTTAAAAAAGGAGTTGGATAGGGTACACAAGGATTATGTCGAGTGGGAAAAAGAGCAACCACCACAAACAGCAGCGAGGACAAGATTTGGCCGATGATTGATGCGAAATACCCATGGTTAATTTGATCGGAAGTGCTTTAGACTTCATGGAGTTGGTTGGGATGTAAAAAAAGGATAGACATTGTATAATATGGAAGCTTAATTACAGACTAATAGTAGTAATTTCTCTTTCACTTCGAACCAATCGCAAAAACCTGCCTGTAATGTATTGATTTTGAAAGTTGGGCTTATGCACATGTCATAATTACGCCCTTATCATTTCTCTCCATGGGGCCAAGTGACTCATAGCTCTAAGACCAACTTTCTATAAAGATAAGAGATCTCATTTGATGTCGAAATTCAAAACCCTTCATCTGTACTATCAAGCGACCAATTGATTTCCGCAAACTTTTCATTTAAAATGTCACCACCCCCAATCCCATCCGTCTCCCTCTACCCCGCCGACTTCGAGACAACCTTCCCTACCGTCTCCCCCAACTCCCCTCCCTTCCCCTCTCTAATTCCCCTTTCCCATACCACATATCGCATTTCTCTTGTTCCGCTCTCTGCAGATCACATCCCGGACCTCTGGAAACACGTCGGCGGAGCGGAAAAATATATGCTCTATAAGTATATGCCCGGCGGACCCTTTAATACCATTGAAGAATTCACAACATATCTCACATGGCTTATTAATCACTCTGAATCTGGCTTTGTTAATTGGGCAATCATCTTACCAAGTGGAGAAGCAGTGGGAATTATAAGTCTGTTGAATATTGTACCAGATCAGAGGAGAATTGAGGTTGGACATGTGTTGTTCTCGAAGGTACTGCAGAGGACTACAGAGGCGACGGAAGCTTGTTTTGTTTTGATGGAGTATTGTTTTAAGTTGGGGTATGAGAGGGTGGAGTGGAAATGTAATGCGGAGAATATGGGAAGTAAGAGGGCGGCGGAGAGATTGGGGTTTGTAGCGGAGGGGCTTTTCAGGAGACATATGGTCGTGAGAGGACGAAGGAGGGATAGTTGGTATGCCAGTGTGATTGTGGATGAGTGGGAGGGGGTCAAAGAGGCGCTAGTGGAGTGGTTAGGGGCGGAGAATTTTGATGAGAAGGGAGGGCAGAAAAGGAAAGTGGAGGAGATCAGGGGGAAGTTGCTGCCGAAGCTTGACTAGAAGGTCTATGGAAGGGGAGGCGGGGCGAGACTGGTGGGAGAAGGGCATAAGAGGGTGAGAACTTCTGTTTCATATGGACTTGATATGATAGATTCACAGAAATATGATCTTGCATGACGTATGTAGTAGCAGTTTTCCGGATATCACAAAAAACGTTCTTGTTAATGTGTAACTTCGTTTCGATAGCCTCTATCACCTTCGATTGCGATGCCTTGAAGAGCAGAGCTACGCTTCTAGAGCCTTTCATGGAGTATATCTGGGATCCCCTCTCGATCCTCAAGATTTTTACTCTCTAGCACGAAAGGGATACAAGTGCTAATGCCAGCGATTCATATATGCAGCTTGTATATTATATCCATGCATGTTCCCATCCTATTGTACATCTCCTCGATCTTCTCATGCGCTTATGTTGTACAGGTCATGATGCATTATTCGTTTGTAATCCTAGATGAGGTTTTGAATGCTCTTGACGGCGAAAGGTGCTATCGTAAAGTCAGTACAGATAGGGTACTAATAGAAAAGAGTAAAACATACAAAGATAAAGAAGAATAGACCATGTAATGACTCGTTGCACGGTGAGGGAAGCTTCATCTTCTTGAGCCTTAAGCTCGGCTGCCGATGGTGGTGGTGGTGCTAGAATTGAAGTTAGAAAAGTTCGCAGATATGATTTAAAGATGTCACCTACGTCCTCCGAACATTTTTGTGTATGAAATTGTAGATGTGTTGAGCTATTAAGGTCGACGATGAGTTGATGTTTACACACTACAATTATGAATTTTATAAGTTAATCTTTCTTCCCGTCACATTTGCTTACTACTTCCATGTGCGTAATTAGAACATTTAAGGTTTCTTGCTACACTAAACTGAAAACGGTTTCGTGGCTCATCAATCACTGTTTTGAGTGAATCTTTTTTTTCGGCTTGACTGAACTTTATCTTGTCATGAATCCTTATCACGTCTCTAGTTCTATCTATGATATTAAACAAAAAGTTACTAGTTAGATAATCTTTAGATTTCATATAAAAGAGACTCATCCCTCACCCTTTCATCTAATCTATACTCACTGTCGTTTTCCTCTATTGTTTCATAAATCTCATATCTCACTCATATCTGGGACTATCTCTATCACCTTATCTGAATGTGGGGTTTATGAAACTCAGTGCACTCAACAATCCTAGTCGTTCCTAATATTTCCGGACCCCTCCCCCGAATTTAACTTTCTCGTACAGCTCACTCCCACATTCACCGACTCTATTTCTTAAGTATCGCAACCAAACCTTCAAGTTCAAGAGCTTCGCGGATTTCTGCAAACTCAAGAACAATGGTTGCCTCAAGTCTTGCACTTCGTGCTAGATTTGCTCGAGTGGCGCTTCAATCGAGAAGTTCTTCATGGAGAAGCTCAACCATCACACGACCATGGAGCTCTGGTCAATCTCCATGTTCTGCCACGGTTTTGAAGCCAATTGGACGACGAACTTTCTACAAAAGCTCTGCAAAGGATGAGACAATCAATTCGCCTTCGACTTTAAGTTCCAGGGGAGTACATGCTCCTTTGGATACCTTTACGCGCCGACATATTGGCCCTGATGCGGATTCTACAGAACAAATGTTGAAAGCTTTGGATCCGCCAGTCAAGAGTTTGGATGAGTTTGTGGAGCAAGTTTTACCCCGCGACATCTTATCTTCTAAAGATCTCAAAATCGATGCCAAATCAGACTCGGCACAAGAAGGGTTCACAGAATCTCAATTGCTTGCGAGACTAAAGTCGATTGCGTCCGAAAATACGATTATGCGAAGTTATATTGGATGTGGATATGCCGGAACCCGAGTTCCGGAGGTTATCAAGAGAAATGTGTTGGAAAGTCCAGGATGGTATACTAGCTACACGCCATATCAACCTGAAATTAGTCAAGGTCGGTTAGAATCGCTTTTAAATTTCCAAACGCTTGTCTCCGATTTGACAGCATTACCGATTTCCAATGCCTCGCTACTCGATGAATCCACCGCCGCCGCCGAAGCTATGACCTTGTCAATGAATGCCCTTCCACTTGCTAGACAGAAGAGCAAGAATAAGACATTCTTTGTCAGTCACCTAGTCCATCCACAGACAGTAGCAGTTTTACAAAGCCGAGCAGATGGATTTGATATAAAGATTGAAGTTGGAGATGTCCTTGCAGATGGTGGAGCTCGCCTCAAGGAACTTGGCAATGATCTCATTGGAGCTTTGGTACAATACCCTGATACTGAGGGTGGCGTAGAAGATTTCCGTGGTCTAGCAGATGTCATTCATGCTCAAGGCGCAACTTTCAGTGTTGCTACTGATCTTTTAGCTCTTACTGTTCTCACGCCGCCTGGTGAGTTTGGTGCCGATATTGCTTTCGGAAATGCTCAGCGTTTTGGTGTTCCATTTGGTTATGGTGGTCCACATGCCGCTTTCTTCGCCGTCAGTGACAAATATAAGAGAAAGATTCCAGGTCGTCTCATTGGTGTATCGAAAGATAGACTAGGAGATAAGGCAATGAGATTGGCTTTGCAAACTAGAGAACAGCATATCCGTAGAGAGAAGGCTACTAGCAATGTGTGCACGGCTCAAGCATTATTGGCCAACATGAGTGCATTCTATGCAGTCTACCATGGTCCAGAAGGTCTCAAGGCTATTGCTGAGAGAGCTATTCAAGGAGCTCGATTTGTTCAGGATGGACTCAAGAGCCTTGGATTTGAGACTAACTCTAGAGGAACGGGCTCCGACGGAAAAGTTCTCTTTGACACGGTCGTGGTTGATGTTGGACAGGGCAAATCTGATGAAGTCCTTAACTATGCCACGGAGACTTTCAAGATCAATTTAAGAAAGTTCGATGATAGTCGACTTGGTATCACTATTGACGAAACCGTTGACATTAAGGACCTCGAGGACATCATATCCGTGTTCGCCAAGTTTTCCAAGACAGGATCGACATCTTTCGAGAATACTACTGAGTTGCAAACTTCCTGTGATAAGTCGATTCCCGCAGAATTGAAGAGATCATCTCAATACCTCACTCATCCAGTCTTCAACACACACCACTCCGAAACCGAGATTCTCCGTTACATTCATCACCTCCAATCAAAGGATTTGTCCCTTACACATTCCATGATACCCCTCGGCTCCTGCACAATGAAGCTCAATGCTACTACCGAAATGGCTCCAGTTACATGGCCGGAATTCTCTTCAATTCATCCATTTGTTCCTACTAATCAGGCGGCTGGTTACAAGACTATGATCGATGAGCTTGAGGCCGATCTGGCTACTATTACTGGATTTGATGCAGTATCCCTGCAACCAAATTCGGGTGCCCAAGGAGAATTTACTGGGTTGCGTGTCATTCGTAAATTTCAAGAACAACAACCCGGGAAGAAGCGTGATATTTGCTTGATTCCTGTCTCTGCCCATGGTACCAACCCTGCATCAGCTGCTATGGCAGGTATGCGCGTTGTTACTGTAAAATGTGACATCAAGTCTGGTAATCTCGACATGGCAGATCTCAAAGCAAAATGTGAGAAATATAGCGAAGAACTTGGAGCTATCATGATCACATATCCAAGTACATTTGGTGTCTTTGAGCCAGAAATCAAGGCTGCATGTGAGATTGTTCATCAACATGGAGGTCAAGTATATATGGACGGCGCCAACATGAATGCTCAAATTGGGTTGTGTTCACCTGGAGAGATCGGTGCCGATGTATGCCATCTTAATCTCCACAAGACATTCTGTATTCCCCACGGAGGTGGTGGTCCAGGTGTTGGTCCGATTGGTGTTAAATCTCATTTGGCACCATTCTTACCTGGCCATCCATTGGTAAAGACTGGTGGTGAGAATGCCATTGCCCCAGTCAGCGGTGCTCCTTTCGGAAGTGCAAGTATCTTACCAATTAGTTGGGCTTATGTGAAGATGATGGGCGGTAGAGGATTGACTCATGCTACGAAGATCACTCTTTTGAATGCCAACTATATCATGTCTCGTCTCCGACCTCACTACCCAATCCTGTACACCAACGCCAATTCTCGATGTGCTCACGAGTTCATCCTCGATGTTCGTGGTTTCAAAGAGTCAGCAGGTGTTGAGGCTATTGATATTGCCAAGCGTCTTCAGGATTATGGTTTCCATGCTCCAACTATGAGTTGGCCAGTTGCTAACACCCTTATGATCGAGCCCACCGAGTCTGAAAGTAAGGAAGAACTTGACCGCTTCATTGATGCATTGATATCAATCCGCAAAGAAATCCAAGCCGTAGAAGATGGCACCATTCCAAAGGCGGGCAACGTCTTGAAGAATTCGCCACATAGCCAGAAAGATCTTCTCATTGGAGAATGGAACCGTCCATATACTCGAGAGCAAGCCGCATACCCATTGCCTTATCTCAAGGAGAAGAAATTCTGGCCATCCGTCACCAGACTTGATGATGGTAAGTTTCTCTACATTCCTATGACATTTTACTTGCTAACGTACCTGCAGCCTATGGTGATACCAATCTCTTCTGTACATGCGGGCCTGTAGAAGCAACTGAAGATGCTGAAAAAGGCATCACCGGTGTTTCGGCTCCACAACCTACATAATTGCATTTTAGCATTTTGTTTTGCACATTTTAACATTTAGCGAGCATATGGTTAACTTTTTCTTTCGGGTGGGAAAGGAAAGGTCAATATCAAAAGGAATTTCAACATGAATAATTCAACATTGGGAGGAGTTGTGGGTATCTATCTATCATGTATTATGATATGATGTGATGTGATCATGACTTCGGATGCATAAGGCGTTTAAGAATACACAAACAAATAGAGGGTTCTTTGGCTTCAACCGCCAGGAGGAGATTGGGACTCATGAATGGATGGATCCATAGATGGTTGCTCATACGGTTTATATTTTCCTTTGATGTTTATAGATCAATCGCGTTGGGGGAAAGCGCGATTGTGCGGATGAAAGGGGGGAGACTCTTAGTTTGAAATTGCGAAATATATAAGCAATAATATCGTACATTTCTGGCCCTCACGTGGTTCTGATTGATTAATCGTGCTGTGAGACATAGGATGTGTAAATGTAAGGTCCCATACTAGAATAAAACATTTGCGTTCTCAGTCGTTGTAAGTATGGGACGAGTGTTACTCCTGCACGCATTCAATTACTCGAAAAATGTCGTACTTTCGGGGAAAGGGGAGCTAGTTTATCATTTAAATTGCTTCACGGTGTTGCCCGTGAAACACAAAAGTTGAATGCATATGCTTCAAAACTCTTTAGTATAGAGCAGATGCAGACTTCTAGACAATTTTCTGCAATATTTCATCTATGTATACATCTATCATCAGCGACCACGAGGCTTTTGCTCTTCTTATAAGTGTTTGAAAAGAGACCATCTCTAATACTTTGTTGATGAGGAGTTCAAATACAAAAAATCTATCTTAATGCGAAGTTCCTCGAGAGCAGGTGAGATAATTTGCGAGTTTGCCTCGGCGGGATAGGATATACCTTAATAGACCGCGTCTGGCCACGACAAAAGGTTCGTCAAGGCTCGATCTGCTGGTATGGTGTTGGTGAGGGATAGGGATGTAATGTTTGAGGCACTCAATCTATCAAGGCTATTCCGCATGAATAAATCCCAATTTCGAACGCCGGATACAGCGAGTAGCTTCATGTCAGGGAAATCAAAAATATGAAAGGATTAATGCCTTGTACGTAACGTTTTGAAGATCTCTCATGTGGAGATCGGTGTCGTTTCTTTTTGATGTTTCAACTTCGAAGCAGTTGGCATGAGACAAGAGTGCTTTGTTGCGGAACATTGTGTCTAATGCGCACTTTAGATGAAGATCTAGAAGAGAGCCTGATTTGAATTTCCATCCGCATCTTCAGTGAAAACCCATTCCTATAAAGTGAGTGCTAGAGCGACATCGGATTGTGCTTTATGCAGATAAACAGTCTTTCAACAAAGACTTTTTCGGCTGGGTGTTCACGAGCGAAGACAAACCACGCTGCCAGCCTTTTCTCGGAAAGATCTTTCAGCAAACCAAATATACCGTTCCTCTTCATCCCGGCAAGAAACAGCAAACGCGCCTTCAAACGCTGCATTTTCTTGCACCAAACGAAGAAAATGGAGCCTTCCTCGGTCCGGGAAAGAAGTTTGAACGCTATTAAGGGTAATCTTTTGAACTCAGGCCTTCAAAGTATACAGACCGTCGAAACAGATGAAACTACTCACACAACGTACAAGAATTTGGACTTGTAGAACGACATGTAAGTCTATTAATACACAATTTAGTGAGCGAAAAATACTCATGTACACTACAGAGCCATGGCATGGTCGGTATTGAAAATTCCAACAGATCGCGCTAAATTTAAGTAAGTCAGTACTGACGTATATTGAGGTTCTTAAGTTCATTACCCAAAGCTTGTAACAGTCCATGTTGCAGTAGTACACAAGAAGCTCTCGATTCCCGAATTTATCAGGTACATACAGAGGGTTGCAAATGTAACATTACTAGCTGTACTATTATTAGTGGAACTAGATTCCTCAGAACCATCAGAATCAGAATCATTATCAGAACTATTCTGATCACCATTGAATGCTTTTCAAACGATAAGTTCCCTTCGATTTTGAGGTATCTCTCGACACTGGAGTGAATTCGAACATTGAGATGATTTTACACATTGAAACATCACATTTCCTGTGCGGCTCTTAATGCCCTATATTTCCTCTTTCTACCTTAAGCAGACTAGATAGAATCACGGGATAGCCTTGCTGTAGACACACTACAGTCCTGTGAACCTCGAGGGAGTAAACGATAGCGTGTTCTCACAGACATGAGCATCTGCCTATCAGAACTGGTTAGCGAATTATCTTATTCAAAGACAAGATCAAATCATTAATATATCGCCTCCATTACTGCCGCCACTCAGGCTGCTCCCAGTACTACATAAGAACCTCACGGACAGATCAAAAATCAATACACAAGGCGTTCAAGCTTTAGCCACAGCGTTCCCAGAAGACTTCTTCCAGCTTTACAAAAACGCTTCGTTAGACTTCTCCGGCGACCCGATATGCAATCAATACGGTCAACATATCGAAAACTGGATATCAAGATGTAGACCAATCTAGACTAGTCAGTATATCCATACGATACACAAATTCAGTGATGATCAGAATAGATGCCACTCTATTCATCCCGATCCAAATATCCCGGGTCCGTTGATTATATATAATAAGGGAGTGGCTCTCGAGTCTTCTCAATTTGAAAGAAAAAAAGTTAAATAATGGCTCCACAGACCAGGAACCTCATTTTCGTTCTATAAATAGTTCTTTTGAAACTTTAACGAAGATGTATATGTCATAGCTGCAAAAGATGCGGACAATTTATATGTTCCTTGTGAATTGAAATACAGCTGTGTTATCCTAAGAAGTAGTATGCTGGCCATCAATAGTGATGGCTGATCATTAGGTAGATGGACAAAGTCGGAATATAGCTGTTGCTGTCAAGGAAACAGAATCGTCGTTGCTTTCTGCGTGTGACGATGAAATAATCTTTGTTGCTATCAGTCATCATGCTAGTATATATAAGGCTTGCGAGAAGATTGCGCTTGCCTTGCAGCGGTAAGCAAAACACAGGTAACTTCTGACATCCACGACTTCCGATAATTAGCGAGTTTTAACCCCTAACGAGATTCTTTGTTCACTATTTTCCGAAAAGATTGACTTGTTTGAATGGGCTCAGAGCCTACTTTGAAGATTGTGCTCTTCCAATCTTGTATTGGCCACACACAATTACCAAGAACAGAAGACCAATACACAGAATATCAGCTTTTCAATTTACAACGTATATACAACCACATAAATCGACTAGAACTTAATAAGTGGCAGCCAATCTCTGTACCAGATACTCTCCCGAATTAATCCCCTCATATTTTCTTTCCCCAAGTTCCCCTCCATACGTTCCCTCAATTGCCTCAATCATCCGATCGAAATTTGGATTACAAAAGTACGCAATACTATATCTCGCCGGATAGACGCCATCTTCTGGAATCTCTTGCCCCTCTTTAGGAGGCGGTTCCACAACCCTATGCAATGTACTTCTAATGAAATCATTACTCCACCTCGCCAACAAATCTCCTGCATTAACTACCACGGTTCCCGGCACCGGTGTCGCATCAACAAATGTTCCTTTGGGACTCTTTACTTGGAGTCCTCCTCTATCATCTTGGAAAAGAAGTGTAATACTCCCATAATCTGTATGCTCCCCAGCTCTAACCTGCAATTTATTTTCCTTAAACACACTTGCTTTCGCAGGTGGATAATGTAGTAAACGAAGTGTGTTGTCCCCCGCACTTGTGAAACCATCGAAATATGATTCAGGAAGCGACATTCCGAGAGCAATGGCCCGCATAACATTTATATGAAATTCCTTGCACAAATCATGGAACTTCAGCATTGTCTCTTTGAATTCTTTGGCATCAGGATCTGAGGGAGTAATAGCCGGCCAATTATTAGGCAGTTGTTCTTGACCTTCTCGTCCAATCTCGAAACTCTCTTTTAAATCTGGGGCTTGGGCTTTCAATTTCTCAACCGCTTCTTTATCTGTGAGGGTGGTGGTTTTCTCGCGACCATGGGCTACATAGCCCCGGTTGGCGAGGGGTGTGGTCCAGGCTAATGGATCTTTTTCAGAAGAGGGACGAGCGAAGAATTTGGCGGATGTGGAAAAGGTGTGGGATAGGACGGGTGGGGGAATAGGGTGGTGGGAAAGGTAGATGAATCCTGCGGTGCGGAAACCGTGGAGAATGGACTGAGCGGTTTGGAGACGTTGCGAGGGAGTGCCAGTTAGGAAGTTGGAGAAGTTTATTATCTGTAAAGGAATATTGTTAGTATCAGAGTAAGTGTAGATATGTGTCGAGATGAGGAGAAGACTGGAAAGCAGATTGAAATGAAGGGAAATTTACAGGAATGACGAGATTATCGACATCCACAGCCTTGGTTACTTCTATCGACATCTTGTCTGATGCTGTTCTTCAATATTCACAATATCGTCGTCGATACCAAAAATAAAACCAGACAAAAATTACATTTCTACTGAGGAAGTATATATCACCCAAACCCCTCACTTAAAAAACGCCGCACGCGGCCAAAGCCGCTCTCCGCATCCGGTCTAATGCAAGATAGTATGTATGTACTCTCCAAAAAAGGCAGGTAAGTGATTCAAAAGGGAAGAGTTATGATAAGCATTCACGATTCAATGATAAGATAGGGTTGTGATCGGAATTTAAATAGGAGGAGGTGGGGTTGCTGGACAAGGGGAGTACCAGTGCGGGGTAGGTTGATCTCTAGCTATCTTGATATTGTCCTGCATTTTATTACATACGAGATTGAATTACCATTGTATGATTGATCAAGTGATTTGGAAATATGTGTTCTCATTAAAATCTTCTACTTGTTCTTTTTGTGAATTTGTCTTGTATTCCTTCTATTCCACCGTCCTCCTCTAGTCAGAAGATTGCTCAAAAATAACCATCAAAATGTCCTCCTCCGTCCCGGTAGTAGATATTCACACTCATATCTATCCGCCATCTTATATGGAGCTTCTCAAATCCCGCGATGAAATCCCTTATATAAGACAATTTCCTCCGGCGAAAGAACATCGATTGGTTATCTTGCCAGCGGAGGATACACCGAGTACAAGTAGAGGACGACCAATCGGGTCTGGGTAGTAAGTTTATGTGTTTCTTTTTATATATCTTGCTATTTTGAGATATCACAACAGTAAAGCCAGAGAAAAAGGAGGGAAAAGGGTGATTTGGCGAGGATGAGTGAGATGAGTAATCTATGTGTTGTGGTTGGGAGGAATCGTCAATACAACGAGGATCAAGTGACTAGCCTCCAAATTGCATATTTAATGCTAGAAGTTCAACAAGTCAATGATTCTATATCTACTTCTTGATAGTCTACACGCGAGAAAGACTCTCCAGGAATCACCACTGCCTCTTGTTCTCCCTACCTTTCAGCCTCATCCGCAAAACTCTCAAATCTCCAAACTAATCCCCTAAACCTCTAGCTATGACATCTCGGAAAGAATTGCTTTCATGAACACCCACTCTATCAGCACCTCGATAATCTCTCTCGCAAACCCCTGGCTCGACTGGCTTCCCTCCACCACCGCCCTCCCAACCGCCCTATCAATCAACACCGAAATAAACTCCCTCTGCGCCCAGCACCCAACCCGTCTCTATTTCTTCGGCACGCTCCCCCTATCTGCCCCTCCCTCCTCAATCCTCGAAAGCATCACGCACCTCAAAACCCTCCCCTACTGCCGCGGCATCATCCTCGGAACCAGCGGACTGGGCTCCGGACTCGACGACCCTGCTCTCCTCCCCATATTCAAAGAACTAGCCGCCAACAACTTCCCCATCTTTCTGCATCCGCACTACGGACTCCCAACCTCGGTTTTCGGCCCCAGAGGAAATGATTACGGGCATGTTCTTCCTCTCGCTCTTGGTTTCCCCATGGAAACCACCATCGCTGTTACCCGCATGATTCTCTCCTCTGTCTTCACTTCCGTACCGGATCTGCAAGTAATTCTCGCACATAGCGGTGGTACCCTTCCATTCTTAGCAGGAAGAATAGAAAGTTGCATCTTGCACGATGCGCATCTCAAAGCCGAAGGAAAATTATCCGAGGGCAGAAAAACTATTTGGGAAATCCTGAAGAAGAACATCTGGCTCGACGCAGTAGTCTATGGGGATGTGGGGGTTCGGGGAGCAGTTGGTGTGAGTGGTGCGGATAGAGTCATGTTTGGAACTGATGCGCCGTTTTTCCCACCGTTGGATGAGGAGGAAGTGGGACAACAATGGCTCAGTGTTTCCATGAATAAAGATGCGATTAGTAGCGCGTGTGGAGCGGGAAGTGAAGAGGAAAAAGCGATTTTGGGAGGTAATGCGATTCGACTTTTTGGGTTGGATTTGGATGCTTCTGGGTAGGGTGTCTTGGCACGGAATGGCATTGCATATCGTAAATCGTGAATCAATATATAATTCATCAAAAGCTCGTAGCGTAGCACAGCATAGTAGATAAAAATAAAAGTAAAATTTGAAGTTTTCAGAACGTTGAATTACTTACCTCACACATACTATTCTTCCCGTGCATCTCACACTCCTCTAGAGATAAGCTACACTATCGAGGTAGGTAGTTAGTTAAGGTCAACTGCTCAAAGCAAACAGAATGATGCAATCCAGCAGATGAAAGTATATTCCATATTCCGTATGCCACGTTTCTACCTCTATCTCCCCCTCAATCTCAAATCTCACCATACACCAATATCTATATCATCTCCCTTCCCCCTTGCTCAATCCAAATCCTCTCTCCACATAACCCCCCTCAACCTCTCTCTCTCCCCCTCCCCACCAAATATCGTCTCAATCCCACTTCTCGCAAGCTTACAAATCGCGTTCCTATCAAGATGGAAATGTTTCGCTACAAGTGCGTATTCGTCTGAGAGTTTGCTTCCGAAGACTCCTACATCGTCGGTCTGTGAGGTGGGGGATTCCGTTAGTGTGTTCTTGGGGAAGATGGAAGTTTATGTTTTTGGGGGTGGGGGGGGGGGGGGAGGGGGGGATTTTGATATCTTGTTTTCCATTTCATCCCATATCATCCTACTTAATTCAGCTCTCTACTCCCATCCCAGGAACCCTCTGTCAAAATAAAACAAAATAAAATCGCCCAAGAGAAAAAGGAAGAAGAAGTAAAGAAAAAGTAAACACATACACACAAAACCACATTCGCGCCTCTCCCCCACCACTCCCCAAAATGATGATCTCCATACGTGCCCGTGATCATTTTCGCATGAACATTGCAACTCAAGCAAAGTTCCAATCCCAAACCCATCTTTTCAATTTCCGGTTTGAGATTTTCTGGAACATGGATTACATGTCCTATCCTATGCGGTTTGTACGACAAAAGTGTTTCTAGTTCTGTGCTAGTAGGTGCTTGCGCTACTTCTGCAAAATGGATTGTGATTTTGAGGTTGTATTTTTGAGCGAGGAGGAAAGCGGGTTCGAAGATGGATACATCGCCTACAGATGGGTCGCCACAGAGATCGATTCCTACGACTCCTTTGCCGTGGTATTTGTATGCTAGTTCCACGATATCCATGGCTGTTTGAGCATCATTTCGGCGGTCGATAGAGAGGATCAGGTTTGTTTTCATGGAACCATTGGAGTTGTTGTGTTGGGCGATGCAGTCGAGGATTGTTTGGACGTAGATCTCTTTGGTGATACCTGCGGAAGGGATAGCTCGAGGAGTGGTACGTAGTTCAAGATAGATGACACCATCTGCTTGGAAATCTGACAGGACGGAGTTCGTGGTATAAATCAAGGAGGCAGGGTCGTTGACGAGAGCGTAGATATATTTGGAGAATAATGGAAAGAATCTGGAAAGACATCGTATGAGATATGGAAGGGTTGCACGAGGTCAAAAATTAAAGTGTTCATGGCTCGAATCAATAGACTAAATCCAATCTTCGGATGCTTGAATAACTTGTAGTGCTTGAAAAGCTAGAAATTTCGGAGAACAATTTTGTCATCTGAATGGTTTTGATGAGGCAAATGGATTCAATACTTCGAATCATTCAACACCTTGAAAGATATGCAACTTCAATCAAATGCAAAAATTCTGACAGAAATCACGGCCAGCGAGCAATGTAGAATATTGTCAACGTGTAAGAAGGCTATTATGGCCTGCATATATGGTGTCCACAAATTCTTGATTGCTCATAAAAACAATGGTTTGTTTGTCCCAACATACGTGAGGTGCGAAGTAATAAATAGAACAGAAAATAACTCACGTCTCAAGATCATAATCAAATTTACCATCTGGCATCTCAACCAATGGATCTTGCATTGCAGTCTCACCCTTCTCCCATTTCTGACGCCATACTTCATGAAGACATTGTCGACTGATACTTCCACTCAGATGAGCATGTAACTATGTAAGAAGTATCTTTCAGCCTTATATCAACATCATTCATGCAGCCGTTAGGATAACAAAGTCCGGCGGGGTTTCGACGGACATTGCATACATGTATGTACAATATGAATATGCATGTAACCTTTATGACTTACTTCAATTTTTGGCAAGGATAGAAAATCAATAACTTCCGAGCTTGATGAATGCATTGCGTGAAAGTGGCTTCTTGATAACTGTTTTGAATGAATGAAGAAGATGAAACTGCTGCGTACTCTGTAGAGTTACAACTAACTGACAATCTAGATTTTACCTTTTCGATATAACTAGTGTTTGTGTTGTTCTGGTCCCACGGATGGGATGTTTGTTTCCTGTTTCCCTTGAATCTGGAAGAGTTGAAGTTGATTTGCTGCATGCACTTTCAATGGTGCCAACCTTGAAAGTGATAGGATTCCTTGATGACCAATCTTAATTCTGACGAATCAAATTCCATCAATGACTGTCAAACTTAACTTCGGGAGATCTTCCAATCTGAGAATCGGTAGATACTGAGTTCGTGCGTATAAACTCCCCACTCCACTTGGCAGAATGGGAATGTGCTCCAAATGGATATCGTGAAAGAATTGTGGACGACATGTTCTACCAATAGGAAGGGTAGAAGAAAACGTTTCATCCGTTCTTTTATGAATAATTCCTGGTAAAAGCTCAAGCAGAAATGTTATTAAAGATACCTACCTACTTGGTAGTCCGTACATTGTAGAAACCAAGAGCGGCGATGGATGGCCACTTGCTTGCTTCATAGAGCTTACAACTGCAAGAGCTTCATCGAGCTTTGGTTAATCTTCAATGACCGGGTCTTGAATTGATCTTGAGTCTTGACTCTTGAGGTCGTTGTGGTCCCCGTGCAGTATCGCGGCAGATGAAGGGGTAACAGACTCAATGGCGCGATATCGTACCATTAAATTTGATGTCAAGATGGGAAACGTGGATAAATGGATACGATGATACAGAGAAATATAATGGATCAGATTACCGGAACGTCTTTCCTGTTCTTGCGCCAAAGAAAGAGGGATTCCGTATGTATTTCGATGGGATCTGTGGGATTCCAAAGAACGCTTAAAAGCTAACAAACGACCAAGAGCGAAGTTGATTTGATTACCTATCGATAGTCATTTGAAAAGAAGTAGGGGTGTATTATTAAAAACGGAGTAGAAGCTGCCTTAACCTGCCATCCAAATCCCCGTCGATCCCAATAGTAAGATAAAATACCCCGACCCTGATTCTTCTGATGCTTGAGTCTTGACCCATTTTGAAATCCAGTCCCCGATACCTATCCCGGTCGAAATTTAAAGAAACGGGAACCAAAGAGATTCCCCACGGCGTAGGTCGTACTTGGTACGGAGCAGTTGGTACGCAATCGAGAGCCAAGTGAGCGGACTAAGTGACAAAACAAGTGACCTGTTACCACAAGTTGAAATCAATATGTCGATAATATATCGATAAAAAATTGAAAGAAGAGGAAAAGAAGGAAACAATAATATAGGATGGGAGTAGTAAATATGACAAATGATGTATCTTCGTGTGCGCTCTCAATCTTATAGGTCAACCTCTCTTATTAATTGACAGCAGGCTAAGCAGATTGGACACCGAATAGATAATTTTTTATGTGCATACGAGCTGTTAGAAGCAATTTACCATTCTGTGCCCTGCTGATCAATATGCATCTGTAATTTATGTACTCTGTAGAAGAAAAAAGTCCCACCGATGGAACCATGTTGCGACTTGCAGGATGCAAGCAAGAGAATACCGTAAAGGGAAAGTCAAGATTCTCTTTCTTCTTCTCTTTGCGTTGAATTAGACATTCTACATAGTAAGACTAAGAAGAGGAGGTGGCTGAGGAACTGACCTAAAATTCGATATACCTGTACCTAGTAATCCTCTTTCTTGTGCTTGAGAATTGATGAGAGTGATATCAATGAGTGACATCAATACCCCGATGGAGAGTTGTATATGCCATATATGAGATAGGTATCTACTATCTAGGTACTCAGGCAGAGCGAGATAATGATAAGAGGGTGGAGCTTCCAAGTTCCAACTATTTTTTGAATGGAATGCCGCTGCAAGCAGATAGGACGGTAGTGAAAGCAGGTACAAATCAGTCCAAGCATTCTAGTGGTGTACAAGTGTACAAGTGTACGAGTGGCAGTTCTGCAGTCTGTACCAGTATGCTGTACATGGATATTTGAACAATCATCTTCGCCATAATACATATAATACCTGCGCATCCTCCACTTTTATGCTGGAAGAAGGGGGGGAAAGCGACTCAGCTAGGTATATTTTACCTACCTAGTATGACCTAGTCATCAATTGCCTACCTCGGCGTTCTTGTAGCTGATTTGGAAATTATAGCATCTATCAACACACTCTGTCAGAGAGGGAATTTATTATGAAGGAAAAGGGTACCTAGGTATTAATTTCCCCATTCTCCTTTTCTTTTGGTATGTTACCCAATAGATAGATGATCGTGATATGCACAATACCAATCACGATGTATATCAAAATTCTCGTAGAGGAATCCGAGAGTCCGTAAATTGAATTGATATCCTTAAATGGTACTTACTCAATAGGTAGCTTGCAATGGATTCGATCTACAACCTTGATGCCTTTGCTTTGATCTTGTAAAAGTTGACTCTTGACCTGGCGAGCCTGTGTCTTCACATCATTCATTAAACGGGAGGGCTAATTTTC
Source organism: Botrytis porri (assembly GCF_014898465.1). Classification (NCBI taxonomy): domain Eukaryota; kingdom Fungi; phylum Ascomycota; class Leotiomycetes; order Helotiales; family Sclerotiniaceae; genus Botrytis; species Botrytis porri. The sequence goes on from NW_024066078.1 coordinate 2,189,960, forward strand.
TATATTCACTGACAATCTCTGATAATCACTTGAGCGCCTCACTCATCCTCATACCCATCTAGGTGCTTACTACCTACCCATCCATACTTATTATCCATCTACCTGCTTACGTCCTGCTCCTCTACGGTTTCTCTTTCTCTTCAAAGATACTACTATTACTAAGAGTAATAAAATCCTCTCAGACTCTTTCTCCTCTCGCTTTCTCGCTTTCTCCCTCTCTCGCTCTCTCGCTCTCTCCCTTCTTCTCCCCCTTCCTGCCCGTTGTTAAATTTGATTTCCACTAAACCCAAATCTTAATTACCATTTCCCACCGGCTTCCTTCTCCCCTCTGATTTTAGCCCAGACCTAAAAGAGAGCTACAGCCCAGTAAACCTAATCCCATCTCGGCCAATTAGCCGAGAAAAAGCAAGCAGCAACGCAAAATAACTGGGTGTTACTTGCACTGCACTACTGTACCTTCTAAATCAATCAATCAATCATCCTTCTCCATTCCGTCAAGACTGCCTCAACTTTCTTCAACTCATCAAATCTGAACGAAAGGAAACTCTTGCATACAAGCCTTGTTCCACAATTGAAGAAGGAGAAGACGGACTTGGTCTTGTTATACTTTGATATACTTCACTTTAATCATTTCAACAAAGAAGAGAAAGATCTTTACACTAATACCCGGCAATTGCCATAAACAATCACTCTCTCAAACCAGCACCCATTCGATCTCTACCATACTATACCAATCCAATCCAATCCAAATCCAATCCAAATCAAATCAGCGAAAAGATTCCTTAATACCTCCGATAGCTGAATTGCTTACTTTCAGCCAATTCCAACTCTCAGTCAACCAACAAATTCGGGAAGAAGCTATCATCCATCTGGTCGCAACCCCCTACAGCCTCATCAACAATTGAAACAATAACGATAATTATCCAGCTGAGATTCAATTGAATTCATAACCCACGCATCCATCAATCCGACCGAGATGTCGTCAAACTCGAACGATGTATCGCCAGAGGCGATGCAGTCGCGTATTCAACAAGCCCGTCGTGAAGCAGAGTCATTAAAGGATAGGATAAAGCGCAAGAAGGACGATTTGGCAGATGCAACGCGTAAGTAACAATTGTCTTTCAGTTCTCACGACAAAATTAAATTTCATCTCCTTGATGTTGTTGATCTTTGCGATTGCATACTAATGAACAATGTTACAGTGATGAACCTTGCGAGGGCTCAACAAGAAGCTTTACCCAAGAATCAAATGATGAAGACTCGAAAGACACTAAAAGGACATCTCGCAAAGATTTATGCAATGCACTGGTCAACTGATAGAAGACATTTGGTATCAGCATCGCAAGACGGTAAATTAATTATTTGGGATGCATATACAACCAACAAGGTCCATGCTATTCCTCTACGATCTTCGTGGGTCATGACCTGTGCCTACGCACCAAGTGGTAATTATGTCGCATGTGGTGGATTGGATAACATTTGTTCTATCTACAACCTAAACTCAAACCGTGACGGACCTACGAGAGTTGCTCGGGAACTTTCTGGACATTCCGGTTACCTTTCATGTTGTCGATTCATCAATGACCGAAGTATCCTTACATCTTCAGGAGACATGACTTGTATGAAGTGGGATGTCGAAACAGGATCAAAAGTCACCGAGTTCGCAGATCATTTGGGTGATGTTATGAGCATCAGTATCAATCCAACTAACCAAAATACATTTGTTTCCGGCGCTTGCGATGCCTTTGCGAAACTTTGGGATGTTCGTGCAGGCAAGGCTGTTCAAACTTTCGCAGGACATGAATCGGACATCAACGCCATTCAATTCTTTCCAGATGGACACTCCTTTGTCACCGGTTCCGATGATGCTACCTGCAGACTTTTTGATATTCGTGCTGATAGAGAGCTTAATCAATACGGAGTACGTTTTCACCTTCTAGATTTCCTGAACTTGTCACTAACAACATCCAGCATGAATCTATTCTCTGTGGTATCACATCTGTGGCCTGCTCTGTTTCTGGCAGGCTTTTATTTGCTGGTTATGATGATTTTGAGTGCAAGGTAAGCTATCATCAACCTAATCATTGTCAATATGAAGTGTAACTCTAACCTCTTGCCTAGGTATGGGACATCACTCGCGCCGAGAAGGTCGGATCATTGGTTGGGCACGACAACCGTGTCAGTTGTTTGGGTGTTAGTAATGATGGAATGAGTTTGTGCACTGGATCATGGGATTCATTGGTAAGTCGCAATAGCTTTCTGTTTTTTTCCCTTCCCCATTATCTCAAACTAACTTTTCCATTTCTCCCTTCAGCTCAAACTCTGGTCCACATAACTTACACTATTTTACTCCCACTTCAGCTCAAGGTTTGGGCCATGTAGATCTGGTCTATTATTTCGACGATAACGAATTTTCGTCGCATGCGGTGTCATTTTTCATTTGGCAATCCCATTTTTACTTAATCGCCCTCCCAAATACGACTTCTTAATATTCATGACTTTCGGCATAGATTGGTCGAAGTCTTTACAACAGTATCCATCATACTTCAGCGACAGATAGCCCTTTTCGATCGATTACTCCCGATACAGTAAAATAGCGGGCTCAACCAGTTGCGCATATAAGATTCTGTGCACAATAATTCTTCATTTCGATGTTCTTGTTTCTATGGGAGGTCCTACTGCATTGCTTTTTCATCAGCGTTCTTAAGCACTGGGACTTTGCGACGATATCCCGCAGAGACACGTTTTTTTTAACTTAACACTCTCAACACACGACATCTTCCACTTTTCTTCCGTGTCTTTTCTTTTTTTTTTAACTTTTATCAAAATCTCCAAGGGGCAGTTATATGATTGCGGTGGGGGAACAGGAGGAGAATAAATACAAGGGGTGGGTGATGAATTGCGAAGTCGACAGAAAGTTTCTCACAACTATTTCATGTGTGGTATCTGATAAACTCGGTTGGCATCTCGAAGGTGGACCTCCAGATCATACATTTGGTATATGCAATTGTTAAAGTTGGTCAGGATGGAGGATGAAGAGAGGAGTTTTCCAAGGGGGGAGAGGACTCATAACTAGGCTCTGTAATGCAACGGCATGTGAAGCACCACTGCAGCATAAGTTTAACAATTATTGAATCTGGCGTCGGTTTCATACAAAGCTTGTATTATAGTCTAATAATGCCCTTGATAGATATGTCTTTTTATTACTTTTTCTTTCTCTTCTTTGCATGGTGATGAAGTGTGTCTTTTTTGCCGGGGCTTGGTGTAGGATTGGGGAATAGGAGTCTGGATGGAGCCGAATTGATATTCGAAAGGGAAATTGATTGTTGAGGTGGTGTTTTGTTAATCCAGTCTGTGTTGGAAAAGTTTTGTAGAATAGTATATTCGGTGAAGAATTGATTTGAATTGATTGAATATGTTGGATTGAATTGAATAGATGAATGATAAGGGCTGTTAAGAGGATATATTGGGAGTTTTGATTTTCCTGGGGTTTATGATTTTGTGATTTTGCTTTTCGGTTTGGGATGAGGGTTGGGTGAGAAGGGGGAAGAGGGGGAAGAGAGGAAAGGAGGAACGAGAGGAAGAGAGGGAAGAGAGGGAAGAGAGGAAGAGAGGGAAGAGAGGGAAGAGAGGGAAGAGAGGGAAGAGAGGGAAGAGAGGGAAGAGAGGAAGAGAGGGAAGAGAGGGAAGAGAGGGAAGAGAGGGAAGAGAGGGAAGAGAGGGAAGAGAGGGAAGAGAGGGAAGAGAGGGAAGAGAGGGGAGGAAGAGAGGGGAGGATTGAGGAAGGGGAAGGAGAAGGAGCGGGGGTGGAGGTAGATGGATATGAGTGAGTGAGTGAGTGAGTGAGTGGGTTATGTGTTTATATTTGTGTTTGTGTTTGCATTCGAGTAAGGGGGTTTCTGTGTTTATATTTTTGTCTAGGTCTAGGTCTAGATTTAGGGTTATGCTCGAGACTGAAGTTAAGGGAGAGATTATCAGTAGAGAGATTTTATGTAGGAGGGTTTTATAGAAGGATTTTTATAGTTTGGGGATTGGAGTATTTGGAGTAGATGGATGGATGGATGGATGGATGGATGGATGGATGGATGGATGGATGGATGGATGGATGGATGGATGGATGGATGGATGGATGGATGGATGGATGGATGGATGGATGGATGGATGGATGGCGATGGGAGTGGAAGTGATGGGAGTGACGAAAGCAGTAAAACGAGCGGAAGTAGTAGAAGTGCTATAGTATAGGTGTTGTGATTAGGGATAATATGAGTTCACTCGCTTAGATATAGAATGCGGGTTTTGAGACGGGGGGTGAGGGGGGGGGGTGATAAGTAAGGTCATTAAGCCAGTATGACATGAATGTGGTTTTTGGGTGGGATTGAGTGAGATTCGGAGGGTTTTGTAAGATTTATAGGATTTATAGATTTATGGGGTTTGTGAGATTTGGGAGAGTTTGGAGTAGCGGTGGGGGAAATGAGGAAAGAGAATGAAAATAAAACTGGAAAGGGGATGGGGTGGGAATAAGAAAGAGAGAGATACGAGAAGAAGATGAGTCGATGTATTTGCTGAACGAATGAGGTGGATTGGGAAGAAGGGGGAAGAGGAGGGGAACAGTTTAGGCTTTTGGTTGATGAATGGATGAGTGGATGAGTGGATAGGGGTTCGAGAGGAGGATGAGGGGAGGGAAAGGAAGGGAAGAGGGGATGGGGAGAGATTAGAGATTGGGTGGTTGGGTGGTCGGATTGGAGATTAGAAATGGGTATGGGATAGAATGAGTACGTAGGGATGGTGAGGAATGGATGGTTGCGGAGGGGAAAGTTTGGGAACTTGGGAACTTAGGAATTGTGTTGAGGGCTGTGGGTGTTGTGTATATTGAGGACTGGGGATTAGGAATTGGGTATTAGGATTTACGGTGGGAATGTGAGGTGTAGTAGGTGCAGTAGGTGGTTAAGTGGATAGGTAAGTTGGATGGGTGCAGAGCTAGTCACGCAAGTTAGAGTGATATGTAGAATATAGAAGGAAAAGAGGGATGGAGGAGATTGATGGGATGTCGGGTCTTGGTCCTTGGATGTCTTTGTATTTATATTCGTATTCATATTTTTAGTTCGAGCGGAAAGGCTCGAGGGGAGGGGAGTGGAGAAGTAAACAAATAAATACATACATAGGATAGTAGGAGTAGAGAAGAGAAAAATCTCAAGCTTGCTTCGATGTATATAATGATATACGTGATGGAAAACAAACATCTCGGTATATTCTCTGGACGTTATTACTATTTTGAGATTGAATAATTATAGACTAGAGGTCATGACTTTTGATATCAAAAACAGAAATTCGAGAGATTATAAGACGAGGAATATTTGGATCTGAATGTGTATGTAATCCGAATTTGTATGTAATCCGCAATTCAAGACATCGATAATCCGATTCATGAGTAAAGAACTTTGACACCATAGAGATATGATCCAACATATCGCTTTCTATATCATCTATATAAATAGTGTATCTTCATACAAGATATGGAATACACAAGAATCGATAGATTAGCCAAGCTACGTTGCGTAGATAAATGAGCGGAAGGGGATTTAGAATCTAGATGTATGTATATGCGATTTATGGCTATTGGTAATGCGTAGAAGAAATCGAGGGAAAGTTCGATTAATTATGTGTGAGTTTGAGTTTGAGTTTGTTGAGCTGGTGAGGGATGTTAATTTTCTAGTATGTGTGTTATTCATGTTTATGCGGGTGGAAAGTATGGAATTGGAATGCGAAACTGGTGAAGGGGGGTTAATATGTGATATGATATGATATGAGATGAGATGGATTGTAACTTATAGATGAGAAAGGTGTGGGATTGATGATTGAATTGTTCGAGTGGATAGTTAGAAAAGGGGGGAATTTTAATAGATATTGGATGTTAGATATTAACCTTTGATGTTGGATATTAGATGTTGAATATTGGATGTTGGATGTAGAGTATGAGTAGAGTAGTGTGTAGTGAATTACTGGAGTAGAATACTAGGTTGATAACCATAGATTGACAGCAGTAAAATCGGCAATGCCGACTCGATTATGCGCGCGAGAGGGAATACCGATGGGCTGGGTAGGCTAAAATAAATTTATGGGGCGGGTTGGGTTGGTGTGTATGGAGTATGCGGCTAATAGTTAGGTTAGGGGTTTAGGTGAGAATTGTGTTGTATATGGAATTATGGCATTTTCCGAGGGTTGACGAAAGTGTTGGTTTTTAGAGATGGGTTTGAAGATGGATGGCTTGTTTGGGTTTATTTACTGGTATGGTTTTCTGTTGCTTAGGAAAGGAATTGGAGACGGAGGTGGTTGAGCGGAATGGGAACGGATGAGCGGAGGGAAGGCTGATGAGGTGTGATGAATGTCGCGTGGATGCTGTGTGAATGAGATCATAGCAATGGGCTTTGATGATAATTGTGGATGTGGACATTGATATTGATATACGGAGAATGAGTCCGAGAGTGTGAAGACTGGTCTTGGAATTTAGAAATATCATCATCATTTGATAACGGGATCGCCGATGAGGGAGAATGGGATGAACGGATGTTGGAAGTTAGAGGTTAGAGGACGGCAAGAGCTGAGAGTTTGATGTGTATGTGTATATGTGTATATGTGTATGTGTTTGTGTATGCGTGCGTATGTGATGGAGGTCAGACCTGTCAAAGTTGCAAAGTATACCTAGTAGGTAGTAGTTGAAGCCAGTCAAAGCTCGAACCTTGGTGGTTTCTTGGAGTTTGAATGGGCTAAGAGCCGACGCGATACATGGATGGGGAAAGTCCAATTGGAGCTGTAGACTTATAGATGATACAGTAGCTTGGGACTAAATTTTGTAGGCTCTAGTGTAAGTGTGTTTAGCAATTCGGATATGGTGGTTGTTGGTTAGACTGTAGACTGTAGATTTTTACCTGATATTTGAGATTCAAGGTTGGGAATGTGAATAGACGATACGGAGGAAAGGGATAAGGAGATGGTGATGTTGTGATTGATAATGTATCCAGGATGCAGTGGATGATGAAACGTCTGATTTTCTTAGCAATGCGGATTATGACTATGCAAGAGTTATAGGCATATACCATGCGAGATGGATGGGATGAGGACCCGACATGACTTTGTTTCTTGTTTCATTCATTCAATTTCGTTGAGAAGGATTGATATGCTAGATGAATGTTTGCTTCTAGAAACTCCAAGGAAGATAGGGAGGTAGATTCATGCTGAGAAGGATGGGGATGCTGGATGAAGATTGACTTCCAGAAGACCCGAGGAAGTACGTTCATGCTTGAGATGTTGGATTTGGATTGAGCTGGGTTGGTAGATTGAGTTGCATATTCCCATTTCCTCGATGTTACTAGGAAGCTCATGGCATTAAGACATCGAATCCTCGAGGATGTCTATTAATAGGATACATGCTGCGTACAGGATACACCTCCCTCGTCACTTTCTATATGAGGCTATCGTGGCGACAATCACTTGATCGGAAGGGTATGGTGGCGGTAAGATAGGATTCGAGGCTCGAGGTTATGATCATGACAAATTATCTGAGATGCGAATGTCTATGGTTGGAGTTTTGAAGCAGTGGGATACGGCGCCAATCCTATCTCGAGCCTGTCGTCTTTCCCCTCTCCTCTTCTTCTCCCGCACTTAGTTCTATGGACAATGTAACAGAAGAAAAAGACTACGGTATCAACCCAGTCCCGTCAACTACCTAGCAGGTAAGTCGAGAGTGAGTAGTAATGAGTAGTGTGTAGTGCGTAGACCTTGTCAATTGAACATCAAACCCCTGACCCACGTAGAGTCGTCGGGACACACGCAACCTAACTAGTAGCTGGGCTGCTGGGCTGGTACTAGGGACGGACCTTGTTGTGTCTTTATCCTGGCATTATCGAAGAAAATAGAAAATCTACTTCCAAATTTAATCATCATAATCAACCCTTCAAAATCATTGTGGACACCGAAAAAAGAAAACTGCTATTTGATCAAATATCCATATAGTTCAATTATTCATTTACGAAAAAGAGGGCTGTGCTGAGAATGGAAGTTAGAAGAAGAAAAGAAAAATGTTCGAGTATATCCCGATGTCTAAGAGGTATCACTTTTTATAAAGGGCATCTAGAGTCTGTTCTATCCCTCTGTTTGGCCTGCATCCTTCGAAACAACGTAAGCCAAAAAGTGTCACTAAGCTAAGAAAAGCAGTGAGATCAGACACAGACACAAACACAGACAACATCGGAGAATAGAATACCACAAAAGAACAAAAGCATATTATCGTAAGATTATTTTTGAAACAATACCTTACTTGATCTTCTCTGCCTGGTGTGGTGGTGGTGCAACCATTTTCGAAAATCAAGTCTCAGGTCTCACTTAGACGTTCCCCAGCCTTTCCCTGCCGTGAGGCCCTTGCACAAAGAATATCTCACAAGCCAACCACACCGTTCAATTTCAGCTTAACCAAACCTACATCATCAGCGCCAGACAGGCGAGAAGGCAAAAAAACAAAAAAAAAAAACATCTGTGTCTCCAAAAAACACAAACTTGCCGTCTCATACCTGGGTTAGGAATTACTAGGGTCTACCCGCTTCTAGAAGTTCAATCCATACCAACGCCTTGCCTTTCCACGCGATCCTCCTTGCACATCCTTCAAGCGCCCTGAGCATTCATTCCCACTTATTACAAAACCTCGTGGCTCCCTTGCTTCGTTATAAATCTTTGAAAGATGGCTGGCAAAACGGCGGCGCAAGAAGAATTTGACAATATCATTGCAAAAGCTTCTGCAAACGAACATCACGAACATCCAGACGACGAAAAGGATTACAGCTTTGATAGGAATAGTGACGTGGACGAAGAAGAGGAACATCACAATCGCAATATAGAAGATACAATGAAGATGCCTTTGTTTGACAGATCGAATTCGGGAGGACTCAGTGAACCATTGAGGTTGCCGCATAGAGATTTTGATAGTGGGAGGACGACGGGAGTTAAGGGGGTGATCGCTGATGCGAGAAGTTATGAAGAAGCGAGGAAGACGGGGGGTTGGAGAAATAAGTTGAGGGGAAATACAATCACAAAAGAGGATAAGAAGGCAACGTTCACTAAGGATGGTTCGGGGAGTGAGGCGGGGTTGAGTGATGATGAAGAGTTCTTGGAGAGGTGGAGACAACAACGACGAGTAGAAATGCAGAGTGAAGGGAAAGATATTAGAAATAGGAGGACGAGTCCTAGTGTGCGTCGTTATGGAAGATTTGATGAGGTAGATGCGCTTGGGTACCTTGATGCCATTGAAAAGGTCGGAAGAGAAACCGTCGTTGTCGTTTTCGTTTATGATCCTGAGGTTTGTTCTCCGATATCATTATCCCGTCTGTACCTACATACATATACTAACAATTTCATAGTGCGACGTCTCTCAAGTAATCAACTCAGCACTTCTCCCCCTCGTCGCCGCAAATCCAACAGTACACTTCGTACGCGTTCATTACGAAGATATAGAATTCGATAATGCAGGTGTACCGGCTATATTGGCTTACAAGAATCAAGGAGATCTTTTTGCGAATTTGACATATATCATTGATCAGATTCCGGACGATACAATTTTTGACACGAAAGCTTTGAAAGATGTTTTGGTTAGACATCAGGTTCTTTAAATGATGGATGTCTGTCCATTCTGAGGAAAGATGATTTGAGGATACTTCATTTCTTGTACCTATTTATGGTACCGAGAAGGGTTATCTTTTGTTGTGTTAGCATCACTAGCATACATGACATCGATTGTCACATTGCATCATTGCATCGCAAAAGACATTCTTACATTCTATACATTATATATAGACGACGTCGCGGCATTGATTCAAGAGGGTCAAATGATCTCGTTCGGAGAGTAGAGAAGAGGTGAATACCCACACTGTATGAATAGGACGAGAACTTGGGTTAGGGAATCGGATGAATGGCGTTTGGATGAGAGGAAGGAGTCACCTTATTTCTTCCTTTGTGTGTTTGCTTTTTTCTTTTGGTCTATTGGTTGGGCATGGGGTTTAGAGGTTGGGTTGATTGATTTGGCGTGGCCAAAATTCACGGAGCTTGAGCACGAGCTTGGCAGGGCAGGGCAGCTTCAACCCTTTTTTGAAATCTTTAAACATACCTAGAATTGGTATGATTGATACCTTATGTTATGTTATATTTATTTGTAGCTGTATTTACATTTTTGGTGGAATGTGTATTTTTATGAATTCTATTTACCTTTATCTGGAGTTGTCTTTAACTTTGTCTCTGTCTTTCATTCTGTGTCTGTCGCTTTCTGGATCGCAGTCTCTGGCTCTGTTGGATGTGAATTTCAGCTTATACTATCTGCATACATGTTATGTATATTACTCGGACTCTTCCTCTTTACCTTACTCACGATATGTTGATTTAAATTTTTTATATACAGTACCCCAATGCAGTAGTCCAATCTTTTCTCTGGCACCTAAAATGCGAGATGGTGGGGAAAAGCGAGATGGAAGTTATATATGTTTGAGCAAATAAGCGGGATCTCGAAGAGGAGAGGAGAGGAGAGGAGACATTGTCGGGATGGCGTGTGAGAGGATGGAGGAAAGAAAGAATGGAAAGAATGGAAAGTATGGAAAGTATGGAAGGAGAGAAGGGAAGTATGGAAGGAGAGAAGGAGAGAAGGGATCTTGCTAGGTTTTTAGTTTATATTGTTTTCTGGTGGATACTTCTCTATGGTTTTGGTTTGGTGAGGATGTGGAGAGGGGAGGGGAGGGGAGGAGGAATAGATGGAAGGGGATAGATGGAAGGGAAGGGAAGGGAGTGGAGGATTGGAGGAGGAGGGTGGAGGGTGAAGGAGGAGGAATAGATGGGAGTGAGTCAATTATTTGGAAATTGGAATTAGAAGGATGGGCTGGATATCTACCTAGTATATTCATATTGAAGACTGTGATTGAGAGGAGAAGGAGAAGGAGAGGGAGAAACTCTCGTTTTTGGAATTTCTTAGATTTGAGTTCTGGAAGGGAGGGAGGAGGGAGGAGGGAGGAGGGAGGAAATGGGGCTTCAGGGTGAAATGGATGAATGAATGAAATATTGTTCGAAATTGAGGATAGGATAGGATGGGATAGAATAGATAGAAATAGATATAGAATTAAATATATAAAAAGACGCACTCAAGATCCCTCCTAAACAACACTTCCTAAACCCACATACTTATATAATCCAACATCAATTATGAATGCTAACCAAGGTGATTTAGTTTATAGTATGTGACGTTAAATGTCAGTAACAGCGCCAAGAAAATAGCAAAATCGCTTCCTTAGCTCAGTGGTAGAGCGGACGATTGCAGTAGTGTTTCTCATGGTTCGCGTGGTTAGTTATCATCGTCAGGTCAGTCGTTCGAACCGGCTAGGGAGCTTGGAATATTAGGGATTTGATTTTGGTTTTTTTGCGGTGGGGGGTAGGCTGGAGTTTAAAGAGGTGTGGGAGCGGGGGCGGCGGATGTTGATTTTTTTGGACGGGGAACGGGAGTCCATTAATTGTGTTTTCGGTTTGTTATCCTGGCGGCGGGGTGGAATATTTATTTCCTTATTTATCAACTGAGGGCGGGCGGAACGCTTATTTTTAGTGCGTGGATGTTTCGTCCGGAAGTCTGGGAGTCTGGGTATTGCGGGATTGATGCTGATATTGATGTTAGATTAATAAGCGGGAGGAGGGAATTTGATAAGGTTATGATATGATGAACTAGGATTGGGGGGTTACTTACTCTACCTGTCTACCTCGCTCGCGAATACGAAACGCGACTGCGAAGATTACTTTAACTTCACGTCTGTGGAATGCTAGGAAAATTAAATAATAAATAATAATTACTTGTTTAGGTGTAGACGAATCGGGATTTGAATCGATTGTTGATATTATAATTTGAAATTTGAAATCTGAGTCGTGTCTCTCTCCTTTCTGTATCCGAATAACGAAATTTCAAAATATTGAAATATCAGAAGAAAATAAAAAGAAAACAAAGGAGAGCAAGAGAGATTCAGGGGATAACGTACTCCATCCATCCATCCATCAGCAATAGAAATCCTCACGTCCCCTCTAAGCTGAGCTCAGCTAGCATTCTTTCATCCTTCCTTCCTTGATTTGACTTTCTTCCTAGCTCTACCTAGATCTCACCTCTCTTGTTTCACATACATGCATACCTAGCTTGTAAATGAGAATATTTCAAGACAGGCTCTAATTTCCAATCTATTATATTAGTTTTTAGGATTGTCGGGTTTACTCTAACTGCTTGATGGTCCTCCCTATGTTTTCATTGCTTTGTTGGGTTGAGTTGTTGTATTCTCGAGAGTCGAGATGGGGATTGGAAATGTGATGAATGGATCTCAGATCTTCGGAAGAAAAAAGAAAAAGGAGGTATTGAGATTTGATAGCGTAGGCTAGTGTCAGGTGGTTGTTGTAGATAGAGGAGAGCGAGGATGTTGATATGTGATCTATAGTGATCTCTTGTTGAAAAGTTAACCTTATATTGGTAATGATGATGATAATGGTGGTGATGACGATGAGGGTTCACGAACCTGCAAACATGGAAAGTTTTCCTCCTCAAATCCTGATAACAATATCTCTGCACTATCCCATCTTACTATCATCACAGTTCAAGTGCCATGAAAAAATTCTTTGTTCTCATCCATCTTCAATTGTCAATTCAGGTTACTTACGGATATCTCTCAAAGTCTCTACAGATCGTTCGAAGGTATTTCTTAATAGTATTTTCCACGCCAGTTTGTTAAATCAAATATAATCTCTCAGAGATTTCTTGAAACAAACCAAGAATCAGGAATGGGGATGATACAAGACACAACCTATTCTTGAAACCCAGCTCCCGAATGTTCCAGAACAAATCCATCTTCTCATTCTGTCCAGTGTCTAGAGAATTTCGTGTTTACTAAATGTCTATTTCCCGCATCTATATTTTAATAGTACATTCTAATGTATACTCAGTTGGATCACAAGCTAATAGCGTACACAGCAAAGATGTTCCAGAGATAATAACGAAATCATCACGTTGAAAAGGGATATTGCTCTCGATTTGGGATTGGGATTTAGAAGTCCCTCCTCCAGGAATCAAATGATCACAGTATATGTAGGTAGTGCTCTAGTAAGCTTAGAGCTTGAAGTTTGAACTCATATCTTATGTTTCTTTTCAGTAGTAGTCTTGAATATGGAACACTTCTATAACTTTATCTGGAATAATATATTATTCATTATTTTCATTCTTAATATTTTCCAACGTTGTTATTATTTAGTAAACGCGAGTATTTACTATAGTATACGAGGGCGTGTTTTTAAAGAGGGCTCGATTAAATTTAAGCGAATTTCCTCGTTAAAATTATGCTTTATTATTCTTTTTTATATAATAAAGCGAGTTCGAAGTGTTTTGACCGCTATATTTAGTAAGCTTCATTACTATTTTATATAGTCTTAATTAGAGGTTTACCTCCTTAATAATCTTATCGCCCGTGAGGACTAAAGCTATATATATAAAAAAAATGAAAAACTCTCGCTTAATAAAACTCGATTCAAGCGATCTGATTGATTTGACTTTCTTAATACTATGACATAATATAATAATCAAAACAGAAACTATCTTTTTCAATACAACTGTCTTAATAAAATTAAATAGAAAATAATAAAATAGATAATCATATAGATTAAAGTGAGAACTTTTCATTAATCTATTTTTTATAACAATAACTTAAATATAAAGCTTATATAAGAATTGAAGTTTATATAGTATTTATTAGAATAAGAATTACATAATTATACTAATATTAGTATTAAAATCTTTCAATATTATAGTAATATATTTTATAATCTAAGCTTTTAGAATCTCAAGTAATATAATAATAGTACAAACTATAATACTATATTAACTTTATTATCCTCATGATAATACTAATAGTATTTTTAAGGCTTTTATAATACTATTATAAATATTATTAAAGGTTTACCTTCTTAATAATCTTATCGCCTATAAGGACCGAAGCTGTATATATACGAAAAATGAGAAACTCTCGCTTAATAAGACTCGATGTTACGGAGGTACTCGCACCGCAACATGGATTATAAGATAAACCTAAGGCCTTGATGTTGGAACCTACGAAAACAGCACTGTAGGGACAGTTGAATTGAAGGGTAATTAAAGATAGAGGTAACCAAATAAGTAATCAGTGATTAAAAGATAGGTACCTATCTTTTGTTGTTACTTACCCTACAGTAGACATAGGGTAAGTAACAAGCATAGGTTAGATAAGCAGTAGTACTATTGGAAGTCACGGGAGGGGTGTCATGTGATGGGTCGTCCCATCGATCCCACTGATTGTTATCAATGGGATCAGTAGGATCCCATCACTCCTATCACTCCTAATGAATGGGATCAATAGGACAACAGAAAACGAAGATCTATATAAGGGTATGGGTTTCATTACAATATAGAGCTTCGTGCTTAAGAACAATCATTAGTTTTATTACTATAGTTACGAGAATTGCAACTAATTATAACCTTATTGAATTCCTATTTGAAGTTTAGTTTAAATCATTTCAAGAGATTTCTAATCATTTTTACATGATTCTAGAGGCAGCTCCTGTAACACTCGATTCAAGCGATCTAATTAGTTTAACTTCCTTAGTATTATAATATAATATAATAATCAAAACAGAAAACTATCTTTTTCAATAAAACTGTCTTAATAAAATTAAATAGAAAATAATAAAATAGATAATCGTATAGATTAAGATAAGGACTTTTTAATAATCTATTTTTTATAATAATAATTTCAAATATAGAGCATATATAAAGAATTAAAGTTTATATAGTATTTTTAAGACTTTTATTATAAATTAACCTTAATTATAATTATTCTCGTCTATATGTACATATATATATATTTAGTATTATTACGAGGCCGGCAGGTAAGAATAAGGCTCTAGTAACTTTGCTCTAATATAATAAAGTTATAGCGATTTAGATAATAGATTTAGATTTTAGAATTAAGATATAGTTTGAAAAATTATAATATAAAATCTTTCAAATTGAAGATATACAGAATTTTCTTAAGTAAATTAATTCGATTAAATTCTAGCTTATTTATACTCTAATATAAATACCTATTCCGAATCCTTTTAAAAGATTCAATATATTATATAATTTTATACTATAATATTACTCTTTTTTTAAAAGTTAAGCTCTGTTAAAACAAAGGTATTATAATTTAATAGTTTATAGGCAAGTAATATTCGATTAAATAGATCCTAGTTTATTGGGGTATTTTTAATGGAAATTGTAAATCAGTTCTTATATATTCTTTAGGTAGTTTATAGGTTTTTTGATTGATGTTTTGTAGTTGATTTAGTGAATAGTATATTTCAAACAAGATTCTTTATAATCTCTTTTCTTTTAATAAAAGTTTAGAATTTCAATAATTTTGAATTATTTTAAGCTATCAACTTCGATAGGTAGTAATAATAGATTATACTACTCAGGGATAGAATTATTATATACAAGGTATAGTAGATTAATATGAAAAATAAAGTGGATCTTTATTAAAACAGGAAATTTCAGTTTATAGATATAAAGATTTATTAGATATAGGATTTTAAAGGATTTGAAATTCTTTTAATTAAATTTCTTTTATAAGTATAGAATCTTAATATTTTTAGTATTCAATTAGATCAGATTATTAAATAAGTATTTATAAATAGGATAACAATAAGTATTAATATTCTTTGAGTATTAAACTTAATTAATAATTAATTTGATTTATAAGTATAAGAAAATAGCTTTCATTTTAGTAACAAATTCTTTAGTATTTTGTATAATAGAATGGTTACTTTGGGATAGTATAAACTTGAAGTTTAAATGAAAATGAAATTCGTAATTAAAGAAAAACAGGGTTATCTAAATGCTTCTGAATTAGATATTATTGATAAAGAATTCGATAAGTAGGAGTCATTCTATCTAATTATTTTGTAAATAAGCTATATACGATTGAAGATATTATTTCAATATTATATTAACTTTCTCGATCTGTTTATTAATCTCTGGATATTAAGTAGTTGATAGTTTAATAGTGATATTCAAATGCTTATAAATATACTTTTAGAATTCAAATATAAATTAAGTATTATAATTTAATATAATTATTAAAGATAAATTATAAAACTTTTAAATATTCTTTTAAAATAAATGAATAATCTTTTTAAAATTATAAATATTATAACAAAACAAGAAATATTTCATTTTAATTAATTGATTGATTATTATTATAATAAGATTGAAATTAATACTTTTGAATAGATATATAATAAAATCTATTAAGATATCTTGTTATACTTTTTAAAGAATTAAAAGCAAATAAAAAACTTTTTTTTAATCTTTATGATTTGGGGTGGTGTAATAATAATTATAATAATTGCGAATTTATTATATAATATAGTTATAATATTTAAGTTAATAATAATCTTAGAATAATAATTTAAAGGTTTGGGTATAATATGAGTAATTAATAATAAGTGATTTGTAGTACAAGTGAAGTAAGTAGGTTTTTAAAAAGTTATAATTAGGAATATATAGTTTCTTTTAATAATATAATAAATTATTATTCTTAATATATTCAACAAAAATGATTTTCAAGTATTTTAGGGATTCTTTTTATAAAGATTTTAGAATAGATTTGAATACAGGATTGATTTAATAATCTTTACGAAATAGGTTGAGCAAGTTGATAAAGAAATCTAAAAGGATTTCTGAGTTTTTTAATGATATTATAAAATTGAATGTAAATATAATAGATGAAATTATAAATTCTATAATTTTATTATTTTTTTAATAAAATTATAATAACATTGGAATCTGAGTGATTAATAATGTTAATAGAATTAAGGTTTTTCTAATTATAAATAATTATAGCGAAATATACTTTTTTGTTAATCTTGAATTTAATCGAGATAATAGTAATAGGGAATAAATTGAAGTCTAGGTTTTCTTATTTCAAGATAATATAGTTTTAATATAAAAGATATTTATTCCCTTTCTTAAAAAGATCTTTTAATCTTTTAATTAGTATATTAGATTTAGCACCTAGCTTTTTAGGGTAATAAATAATTCGGAAATTAAATTGAAATAAGAATTCAAATTAATAAGCTTAATAATGATTCAATAGCTTTATTATAATAAAATATTCTAAATTCTTATAATCAATAATCATTTAAATTGGTATTATAACACCTTCTAGTTTAGGGTATTATTCCTTAAAACAGCGAATAATAACTAGTAATTCTTTATTATAAATCTTATAATTATATTTAATTATTGAATATTTTTTTAAAGAAAAATATAATAGGTTTTAGTATCCCTTTATTATTGTATTAAAAAAGGATTTTAGTAAATATGTAATCGAAGGTGTTGATTTCTAAAATTACCTTTTTCTTTTAATTGAAAAAAGTTAGAATAAAAGCTTTAATAAACACTTTTTTTAATTAATTAAATATATTTAATAAATAGAGCTTTATAAAAACGAAATATTCTTTTTAATTAGATTTATTATTAAATTAATTATCTTTAAAAGTCTTTAATAAATTATTAATAAAAATTTGTAAATCTAATAAATACTTAAATATTAATTATAATAATAGACAATCTTTAATTTACAATTGTTCAGATTTTCTTTAAATTTATTTAAATATTGTTTTTTTTATAATAAAGTTTAAAAACTTGATTTCGAATTTCAAAAACTTATACTTTTCGAATTTAATAAATAAACCAGCTTTTTTTAATATTTATAAAACCTTTTAAATATAATGGATATATTTCTTTTAAATTCGATTATATATTAGAATATTATTTAGGTAGATAATATAAAATATATTTAGATATTCTTATAAGAAATTATTAATATACCTTTGAAAGATTATAGATACTTTTATTAGTTTGAATAATATAATTAGAGATTTAAATAGATTAAATCAAATATAAAATATAATTAGGTATTCTTATCTTTCTTTTATTTTTATATTATTAAAAATAGAAATGATGTTAATCTTATTAAAATATTTTATTCCTTTTAAATTATTTAGGAATTCTTTTATTAATAATAGGGAATATTAATCTTTAATAAATAAATTATTTAAAATATAATAATCTATATAAAACTAAAAGTCTTCATTAGCTTTCTTAATAAATAAAACAAATAATACAATAGGAGAAAAGCTTAACCAAATAAACTCTTTTTTAAGATTTTCTTTTAGTTATTATTTCAAAGCTTTTAGTTTAATATAGGATATAGAATACAAAATATCAAATAGCAAAATAGTTCCTTTCTAGAGTCGAATCTTATAATTGTAAAACTAATAGGGAAATAGCTTTTCTATATTCTTTAAAGAAAAGATATCTTTTCAATTTCAGAATTCAAATAATAGATCTTATAAATTGAATTCTTTTTCCTTATTTAGAATATTATCGATTTGTTTCATTAATATTTAGAACATTTTGTATTTTCAATAAATATAAACCAAATAGACTTTTAAGGAAATTATAATTATATTTCGATTTTCTAATTTTTTAGAATAAATTAATAAATATATAGATTAGGTTTTTAAAAAGATGTTAAATAGGGTTTTAATATGAAATAAATGGGATAGAATGTTATAAAACTTATAATAAAATAGATTATTGAATTAGAATAAATTAATTCTAAAGTTAATATATAAATTATACTTTTTAAACTAAACTATTCTCAATATAATAGAGTAATAAGCTAATTCGATCATATATAAAGTGATCTTCTTTTTAATATAATTATTAATCCTAAATCCTATATAAATATAAAACATAATCTGATTTTCTAATAAAATTTTCTTATTGAATTTTATAACTTTAAAAACAATAGATAATTATTATATAAATATTTTTTAGAATAATATTTAGTTTCGATTAATAAAAACTGTTCCTTTATATTTATTATTAATTATAATATAGATTGAAAAGTTTTCCTTTTTTATAAATAATTTAACAAATAGAATTATAAAATCTATATAATTATTTAGTTTATCTTTTAATAAAAAACTATAAGTAGTAGTAGTAAACAGGTAAAGAGTATATAAAGAATTGTTCTGATTATAGTTTAGATTAGATATATCCTGTTTTTCGAATTAATTAATAAGTAAAAAGAAAAGCAAAATAGGGAGTATATAAAGTCCTAACCTTTTAAAGAATTATTTAATATAGAACTATTTTTGATAAGATTAGTTGTAATAGTAATGATTTGAAGCTGAATAGGACGGATATTAAAGTATAAATAATTACAAATTAAATAATTAATAAAATTATAGTAATAATATTCATTATATTTTTTTTATAATAAATTATTATTAGCGATTTATTATTAAGAATTGAGATTTATTAGATTTGTAATGAAAACAAATGGGGAAGTTAGCTTTTGATTATAAATTAAAGTGGAAATAGAAATACAAACAAATTGAAATAGAGTAATAATCAAACAATTATACTTTAAATACTTATAACAATTCTCTAGCTTTTAATAAAATATAATATAAGTATTAGCACTATATATTAATAGTTTGGTAGTAATAATCTGGTTTGCTAACTCATTAAACAAACCCTATTCCAGTAGAACAATTAGGATTACATTATTATTAGTCATTCCTGTTTCTAATACTAATTATTGAAATTCGATATAGAATATATAGAATAATTAGTTTTTTTATTATAAAGATATTAATTGTTTTTAAGCTTTTATAATCTTATTTACATTTCTATAAACTTGTTCTAGAATATTTAATAGATTGATATAATCCTTTAAATAAATGAATTCTTCTTTTATATTATATAAACGGATTTACAAGATGATAGCTTTAATAAATCTCCTGGTAATGTAGAACAAACAAATATAAATAATATTAAAATAATTAGAATTAGTATATATCTTATTCTAAATCTGATTTATAAAATGATTGAAATCGGATTTAATATTATCAAACGGAATAAGATTGAAAAGCTTCTTACTTAATTGAGTTTTAATAAGAAATAAAATTAATATAATTATAAATTCAATAAAGATTTCGAAGGATATAGTTTTAATATAGGTGAAGGTAATAGATATAGATTTAATAAAATGATTAAGTAAGTAAATATTCTATATAATAATCTATTCTTATAATATAATTTGAATATATTCCTTAATTAATATTTCGAAAAGTTTTTATTTAAATAATTAATTAATTTTCTTTTAATTTGATATAATATATAAATATCAATTGAAAATATTAATATCAAATCTAAAGATTTTTAAATATAAAGATATTAAAAGCTAAAGTATCTTTAAATTGATCAAATAAATATAAAATAAATATTATAAAAATAATATTTATAAAATAGAAATTATATAATATTATAAAGTTAGTAAATAAGAATAAAGTGTTACGGGACCTGCCTTTAGGGTTACGTGGAAGTGTCTAGAGTTCTCTCAAAATGATTTAGATTAAATTTCAAGTAGGAATTCAATAAGGTTATAACTAATTACAATTCTTGTAACTATAATAATGAAACTAATAATTGTTTTTAAACATAAAGCTCTATATCCTAATGAAACTCATTTGTTATATAGACCTTTGTCATCTGGAGCTCCTAGGATCCATATGCTCCTGGAGCCCGTAGCTCCTCAAGGCTCCCTCATGTGACACGCGAATGTGTCATGTGATGTCTATCGTAACATAAAGCTTTAGTAATTTTATTCTAATATAATAAAGTTATAGTAATTTAAATAATAAATTCAAATTTTAAAATTAAAATATAGCTTGAAAAATTATAATATAAAATCTTTCAAATTAAAAATATATAGAATTTTCTTAAATAAGCTAATCTGATGTTACGACGGCATCCAATATACCGCGTCACATGGTCAGGAAGTCACGTGATGGACCTAGAGGATCTAGGGGATCGAAGAATAAACATCTAGATCCATAGGATCCAGAGGATCCAGACAAGACAGAACTGTAGGTTCTGCAGAGCAGGAAGGTCTATATAAGAGAACAGATTTCATTACAATGTAGAGCTTCGTGCTCAAGAACAATCATTAGTTTCATTACTATAGTTACGAGAATTGCAACCAGTTACAACCTTATTGAATTCCTACTTGAAGTCTAGTCTAAACCACCTCGAGAGATCTCTAGACACTTCCACGTGACCCTAGAGGCAGCTCCCGTAACATTAAGGTGGAATACTAGATAAGATTATTATTTATATTTAATTATAATATTCTATATTTAAGCTGTTAATATATATTCTTAATAATGAAAATATATTTTATTTTTTATTTGATATTGTTAATAATATTAATTGAAAATAATGATTTGAGAATTTGTTCGAGAAGTGGATTATCTATTACTTTATAGAGTTTATCAAATAGAAATATAGAGTGAACTTTTATAATTAATAATAGATTTAATTTAAAGGAATTTTCAATATAATTAATAATCTTGAATCATTTTTAAGTAAAATAATTTAGTTTTTTAGAAGATTATTATATTAAAAAGTCTTTTATACTAAGTTATATTTAATTTCTAATATTAAAGTTAACTGATTGATAATATAAATTAATTACTTAAGATATCTTTTCTTATATATATAAAATATTCTTTTTTATTTAATTAAAAGCTAATTTATTATATTTATTATATTCTTTGATATTAATTATATTTAGATTGTTAATTAATAATATTGAATTGAGTTTTCAATTCTAAGGATTATAGGATAAATAATTATATAAAGTTTTGTATAGAGATTAGTCATTTGAAAATTTATGTGGAAGTATAAGCTAAATATAATTTATTATTAATAAGAATTCAAATCAACCATTTTAATAATAGCTTATAAAAAATTACAAATATTATTGAAGATATTGATTATAAATTTTAGTTTAATTATTAGTTTATAGGTAATAAACAATTAAATATTTAACTTATATTCTCAAAAAGTTATTGAATTCTTTTCAAAAAGTTAATATAAATTAAGAACTACAATTAGAAATTATAGATTTTAAAAGTCTATAATATTTATAAATATAATACAAGTATAGGCGGGCTTGGTCTCTTAAATCAATCGATTTATGACAAGGTATGAAAATTACTTATTTAATTAATTAATTAATTAATTATAACAAATACATTATTGTAACCATATTTATCTTTATTAAAACTATAATAATTCATAATAATATATTGTTATATTCAGACTGGAATAAATAATAAATATAAAAAACTAGGGGTACAATTTCTTAAAACAGAATTATACTTGTATTTATAATAGTTCCATATATATTATACTATAATTTGAATTGTTTTATTCTAATAATACTATTTTGTTAAAAGAGTAAATATCTTCTTTATATTAAGGTATATAATTAAGATTGAATCATAAACTTTATAAATCAAATAAATTTATAAATTGTTAGTATTCGATATATAAAATCGATTATTATAAAATAAGAATTCTTTTTCAAAAATGAAATATTTATATAATCTAATTATATAATTATATAAAGCTTTTAAACTCAAAAAAGATCTATTTACTTTAATAATTCGATTTATAATATTGAAAAGTAATATAATGATATATATATTGATATATATAATTATATCTAGATTTTATTATAAAGATTTACATATAATCTTTATATCCATCTAATTATTTTTTATAAACTATTAAAGATAATTTTTCTTTTTAATATTATTCTATTAATTTAATTTGTTAATGTAATGTATAAGCATATCTATAAGGAAATTATTTTTTCTAATATAATATATAATAAAGAAATTATAATTAATAAGTAATTCTACCTAATATATTTAATAAATATTTAATTATTTAATTAATATAAAATATTCAAAAGTTTTATAATTAATGTAAACTTTGATTTAATATAAGAATCCGATAAGTTTGACTTTTTAATGGTCTAGGGATTTAATAATTATAAGCATTTCTTTATTATAAACTTTATAATTCAGCTTAATAATAACTATCGTTTTCGAAAAGTAGGTAATTAATAATTATTTATTGTTATACTTCTGGAAGAACACGTTGGCGATTACATCATCAAAGGTATTGGTTTTCAATATATAGAATAGTATATAATTATAATACTATAGAAAAGAAATAAAGATAAATTTATCTTTAAATATAGCAAATATGTTCTAATAGATTTCATTAAAGTGGAACTTAATATTCATCTTTATAAATTTATGAAAAGATTTCATTATTATATCATAGTTCTTAATAAATTAATAATAAAAGTTATAAAATTTTAGAAACAATTGAATACCTTTTATTATAATAAGGTAAGTTTAAATAGTAATTACCTCAATCTTTTTTGAATTAATCTATACTTCCTTAATAAAAATAATAAAATTTAAATATTTAATATATTTAATATTAAATTTGTACTTTTTAAAATCTATCTATAAACCAATAGATTTAAATTGTTCAAGAATATATTTGATATATTCTTTATATTCATCTTTGTTTTCAAAATAGATTAATATATTGTTAAAATAGGTAGTATAAAAGTTGTCTAAATAATTAAATAGAATATTATTCATATATTATTAATAAGTTGTAGGGCCGTTTATTAGTTTAAAAGACAAAACTTTGTATTTATAGGAATCATATTAAATATAGAAGATAATATATTCTTTAAAAGCGGGATTTATATAAATATAATAAAATACTTATCGAATATCTAATTTGATATATACCTTTATATTAGTAAATTATACAAATATTTTATTAGAACTTTAATATAATTTAAACTATTCCTTGATTATTGAATTTAAAAATTGAATTTATAAAAGTTTAAATGCTTTATAATATGTAGCTTTAAAGGTAGCTTCAATTC
This sequence comes from Botrytis porri, assembly GCF_014898465.1. NCBI lineage: Eukaryota > Fungi > Ascomycota > Leotiomycetes > Helotiales > Sclerotiniaceae > Botrytis > Botrytis porri. Next base: position 2,213,920 of record NW_024066078.1, read on the forward strand.
AATCTTTATATTATTCTTGAAATTTGTTTTATAATCATTGTCTTTTATATTATTTGAATTATAAATTGATAATTTACATAATAATATTAATATTTATTTAGGATTTTATAAAATCGGGATTACTTGGGTTCAATTGTTTTCCCCAAAATATAAGATTTATTTTATATAAAAGTATTTCAAAGATTAAAAAAACTATATTAAATGGTAATGTTCGATATTATATTATATCGAATATATTTTATATAATATATATAAAAGTATAATGGATATAAATAGAATTGATATAAATCAAACTATCTTGAAGAAACTATAATTATAATTAAGAATCTTTTTTTAATATATAATTCAAAAAAAAATATAAAGAATATAGTATTTTAATCCTTTTATATAAATTATATGTAAATTTAGTTTAATATAATTTTATTCATCTTTTCAAAAGATATCTCTTCTTATTAGATTTGACCTTATTATTCTATAATTAAGTTTAATCAATTACTAATTAATATTGAACAGACTTGGTAAGATATATATACATAATATATATAATTAAAAGGATTATTTATTTCTATCTACCCTTTTTATATGAAAAGGAAATTGCTATATCTATATACATATACTACTCTTACTTACATACTTCGTATATATATAGAATAAAGCATAACATGTAATGTCACATTGTTGGTCATGTGTTTCGACAATATAAATACATATGAAATAATTAAACTAAAAAGATTAATATATATTACACCAACATATACCTCAAATTTATTTAATCAAATATTTATATTATATTTATAAAATCAAAATAAATTTTATTTCGAATTTCATATAATACTGAATTATATAATACCTATAAAAAAAGATATACTATATATATTATATATAAAAAATATATATAATCTCCTTTTAAATTTAATAAAAATGTATATTAATAATAATTATAAATATAATAATAAGGAATATGATTTTCTTAATTAAAAACTTTAAAATTTTTAAAATTTTTATAGGAATATTGATATTAAATAAAATAAATATAGTAATATATTTTTCAATAATATTAAAAGATAATATTTTATTATTGTATTTTGATAAAATTATTAATAGAAATTTTAATTTTGTGAATATATTAATATTAATATAAATACATTTCGAAATTGAAAAAAGATAATAGAAATATCTTATTAAATAATATAATATAATATTTCTATAGTTTATATAAAATAATCCCAAAAAGATATTTCTTTAATAATTAAAAATTCTATTTGAGAATCTTTAGAATCTATAATATAATTTGATTAATCTATGTTAATTAGAACTAATATTTCGAAACTAGATTATAAATATTTATTATAATATTTTCGAGTAGAATCTTATATTATTATGATTAGCTTTAATATATAACGATCTTTATATTAATTTATGAAATACTATTAAATAAATTAAATATATGAGAATAAGAAGTTTCTTTATATCAATTCTTATTATTAATAACCTATTTAGTATGGAAATATATTAAATTAATTATATATATAAAGGTTAAGGATTATATCAAGAACAAGACTGATTTTAAGGAATTTGAAATAAAAAGAGATTTAGATTTCCTTCTTAAAGTAGTTTATTTTTATTTTTAATTTATATAATTTCGATATTTATAAAACAATCCTTATATATTATTATTAAAATGTTATATATATAAATAATTAGATTGTTGATTAACAAATTACTCTATAGAAGAACGAAAACCTTAATATAATTAATTCATAATGAAATATAAAATTAATAAAGACTAATTCTATTAATTTCTTTTTATATATAAAAATTATTCAGATAATATAGAAATTGAATTTAACAAAGTTTCAAATAAATAAAATATTATTGAATATTAATATATTAATCTATTAAATAATCAATTAATAGAATATAAAGTATATTTTATTAAAATAAAATTAATTAATAAAATATATATAATTGAACTTCTCAATAAATAATCTCTTATATATACTTTTCTTTAACAAAATCAATTCGAATAATTATATAAAAAGATAACAAATAAAAATGAGATTTTTCAATTCAAAGATTAATATTCGATCAATGTTTTTCAAGATATTATTTCTAATATTAATATATTAAAAGTATTAATAATAAAAGAACTTTAAATACAAGTATTAGAAAAAGAAAAGAATATAAAATATATAAATAGTATTTAATACAATATTAAGTTTAAAAAAAGCTTTATACAATTATAAGATGATATTTTAATCAAAATATCTTTTAGTAATATTATTTTTTAAATTATACTAATAAATATATTATTTATTATATATATATAAAATATATATCATTTATATATATCACTTAATAATCTTATAAATATCTTAAGGTAAGGTAATAAAATAATCTTAATTGTATGAAAATAAGAATATTCTTTTATGCTTTTAAATCAAAAAGAAGAATCAATTATATATAATTATTTAATAAAGATAAAATTTTAATAAATCTATTAAAGATTTGATTATTTATTTGTATTAAAACTTGTAAATCTTTTAAATCAAATAGAATATAATATTAATATTTATATAATTGAGAAACTTAATAAATTCTATAAGTATTATTAATTTCATATAAAATCCTTTAAACGATTTAAATTTATAATTAAAAATAATATTAAATTTAATTATTCTATTATTCTTGATATTTTTTATATTAATAGAAACTCAGTTTTATATATTATTAATAAAATAATTACATATAATATTATAGTATTTGTATAAAATATATCTATTAAAACAATATAGAATACTATTCGAAAATGTTAGATTGATATATACCTAAGTTTATCAGATTATATATTATATAATATAGATATGAATTTCATATTCAAAAAATTCAGATAAAATGTAAAATATCTTTAAATTAATATTTAAGAAGTTCTTATCAAAGTTTATAATGTAATTAAAAAAATTAAAAGATATTATTCTTTAATATAATATGTATACAATATATCCAAAACTAAATTAAAAAATAATAATCTTAATAAAAAATTAATATTATAAATAATAATAAAAATAATAAACGATATTACTAATCTAAATGGATTCATATTAATATCACTTATATATAAAGTTTATTCTTGAATAATATTATACAATTTATTATCTCTATTAGTTTTAAAATAAACAAATGTATATTGTCTTATAATAAAAAAAGTATATGAAATTTATATGAAATAAATAATTTAGAATATATTTATTATTTGAAATAATCTGATTATATATAAAACATTTAATTTACCTTTCAATTTGTTAATATATGTATAGAGAAAAAGAAAAGGTTGAATAGAATTATACAGATTATTTATAATTATTAACCAAAATTATATAATCGATTTTCCTTATAACTTAATAAAATTTCATATAATAATAATAAAATTATTTTATAAAGAAAAAGTATTTAAAGAAAATCAATTATTATTCATTTTAGAAATACCTTTAATAATACCTTTAAATACTAAGAATTCGATATCTGAAACTTACAAATTATAAAGTTTTATATAAATAGTCAGACAACTATTAATATAAGCTTTTATTTAATATTTAATTCTTAAAATAAAAATTCCTAAAATTTCATTACCTTATATAATTAATATTAATAATAAACATGATTAATTTTTTATAATTATATAAGATAATCGAGATCTAATAGAAATGTTTATTATAAAGAAAAAGTAAAAGGTATTAAATCTTATAATAAAATTTTATACAAAAGGGATTATTATTATAAACAAATTACTATTTAAAGCTTTACAAATATAAAAAATTAATAATTTGATTATAAAAATATATTTAGATTTGTTAAGTATAATCTCCTTATACATATTAAAAGATTGTTCAATTTATATCTTATAAATAAAATAAAAAGATGTATAATAAATTCCTTATACAAAAAGTTATATCTAGTTATATAAGTATATAATGATTTAAATAAAAAGTTAAATTTAACTTAAGTATTTATAATATAAATATTAAGTTAATAATATAAGATATTATATAAATATATATATAATCGAAAACATTATTAAACTAAATTATATTAATAGAACTTTTGAAAAAACTTTAGAATAAGTATCCAAATAATATAATTATAATGATTAAAAAATTATTATATAATATTACAAAAATAGAAACTTATTAATAAATAATATATTAAAAATATTATTAAGAAAAACTTTATATAACTTTTATTTGCTTATTATTAATATAAAAGATATTTAATTCGGAATTATAAAAATATAAATAAATAATATACTTATTTTGATAGATTAAGAATTTATGGATTTTAAGAACAAAAAATTCAAGAATGTAAGTCGGGTACTCTACTTTCGGGCCATCTCCCTTTTAGGTTACTTTTTATATTAAAAATGGAATTTTTATCTTTCTTATTTATAAATAGAATTTATTGAAAATCTATGTATATATAATTTAGATTATTTTTAACCTATTTTGAAAATTTTAGATTTTTAGGAATTTTCTATATTGAGATATAAAGCTTTAAAATATCGATTTTTAAATTTATATGACAATTACATATAAATTTGAAACTTTTATAAAATCTTTAATAACTTTTTAATAAAAATTATTAAAAATAAATTATAAAACTTTATTATAAATTTATAATATTTTTTTTTAAAGGATTTAGAAAAAAAAAGAAAATTTCCTATAAATAAATATTTAAAAGAATGCCCTTAAAATTATAGGGATTATTTATATTATTTTAAACTTATTATATACTATATCTCTATATCTATTAATTTTTTTTAATTTTTTTTAATTTCTATATAGATTTAAATTCAAAACTTTCAAAAAGATATATAGTTTGTAACTTAAATTTATATAGAAATTAAAAAAATCGATATTTTAAAGCTTTAAATCTTAATATAAAAAATTCCCAAAAATCTAAATTTTTTAGAATAAACTTGAAATGACTTAAATTATATATATTCAAATTTCTATTAAATTAGATTATATATTAATAAAAATATTAATAGGCTAAAAAAACGATTTTTGATATAAAAGGGCGGTTCAAAATAAAAGTAGCCTGAAAGTAGGGTGGTCGATTTATATAGCTAGTATATAGGTACACTCCACAAACGCTTTGCTCTCAATTCTATAGTTGTAGATTCTAAAGATAAATTGTACCCTGCTCTCGCAGTTCTTCTACGGCAAAGTGTCACACTATTGATCTACCACCACTTGCTGAATGCGCTATTGATGCTTATGCGATTCTTACCACTCGAGCTCCTTCGCCCAATACAACCCATTCAGCTACGGCATCTGCTACTACTCAAGTCGATCAACATTAGCATCACTATAGGGAGAATATGGCGTTGATTGCCCCAATCATATAAGGAGCGTAACTCTTGCGCCATGCTTAACGCCAAGTAAAGGATAAGTTTGCAACGTATCAGAAATCTCGTTTTCACTTGTGAAAACGAGATTCCCAAAGAAGGCTAGAAAGTTAAAATGAAGCAGGGTAGGCGGGCACTACGACTGAGATTATAAATATAAATCAATTCAAATAATGATTATAAAGTTATAAAATATAACAAAATTGTAAAGATTTAATAAATAATAATTTGTATATTAAAAGTATTAATTTATATATTATAAAAGTTGATAAATTCTATATGGAATTTTAATTCTTAAAATAAGTATTACTTTTGATAATAATTTTAGATATTAATAGTTCTGTATGAATTTTAATCAAATCAAAAGATTTTATAGAAAATCTAAAATTGTAGCATAAACCTTTATATTAGAATCTACATATATAAAACCTGAAATATATAATAATATTAATTGAATTTGATATTGAATTCTAAATAAGTCAATTTTGGTAGTAAAAACGGCTTGCGCACGGACCCAGGCCGTCTTCAAAAACACGCCCTTGTATGTCATTGTGATTAGTGAGTGTGGAGATCGAAGGACGGGGAATGAGCGCAGAATATTGGAAAAGAAAGCGAAGAGCTAAGGTTCTGAGTCTGTTCAATTATCGAGCTCAGCTTCTTACTCTATCCAAGCGAGAGATCTTCCAGTACAAAGTATCAAACCAAAGAAACGAAGCGAACAGTCCAGAAAACTTCATTAAGCCAAAGATATACTAGTATTGGTTTGAGGAGAATACGTATGACGTATAACCTACGATGTAGGTTCTAGTTGTGAATGTGTTATTCAATCCAAGGAAGCTAGCTGTGTACAGAAAGAAGCAACCCTTACATAGGACTTGGTGTAGAACTAGCTTCTTTGTAATAGGTTATGAATGACTTAAGGCCATTCATTCACCCTTTGTTCACGTAACTAGTATTCTCGAAGAATCCAAAATAACCCATGTGATGAATCATGATATTAGAGATCTTATTACCTACCTGCGTCGAGACGTACAATATGCCCCATAGTACCTTTCTACAATATCAAACCTGTGAACTTGACGACCCAAATTTTCGGCAATGAAGACTGGAATCATAAACATCAGAGCAATATCATCTCTAATACTTAAACTAATTTCAAATCTCCCAGAGTTCGTGAAATGGGAATAGATATGGAGGTAGGTAAACACCATTATTATCTCGAAGAATATCATTTTCTCAAACGGCACGAGGTTGTAGTGCATACCAGCAACATGTTGTCATGATCTGATTCAGACTGCTAATTATAGTATTCACAAATACAGTGGCCGAGGCCGTGTCGGGAGGTGTATAAATCGAGGTTTCAGCTCAACACCTAATGAATGTAGTTGGAACTTTTGAGATGCGAGGAGAGTATTGGGTATATTGCTGTGTATATCAGCTTAAGAAATACAGAGGATCTTGCGTCTACAAGACCTCGGGATAGAATACTTATTGACAAGCGAGCTACTGGTAGATGTCAATGAGGAAATCGGTGTCAGAATATCGCTAGAAAAATTTCATCGTTCACGACCATCATTTCGTGGTCAGAATACTTGTATAGAGTGACGAGGTGTGATAGTGAGTCTTCATCGAATGATAATGGTTATTTTTCCGACGAATCCAAGGAATTTGAGACGGCGAGTCCAGATTGTAAAAAGCCATATTTTAAACCCCAAACTGTACCTGCTCATAGAGCTATGCAGAGCGTCTTGAAAAATTGCTCCGAAGAAAAATTACTTTCGGAGCACTTAATTTTTCCAGAATTTGCACCATTAAGTCTAAACCTCGACGAGGCAAATCGACTTTTTGATTGGTATGGAAGTACAATCCAACATAAAGGACGAATTTGGTAGTTTGGTAAACTTTAACCACGCGAAGCTAACTTTCAGAATTCTAGGAAACGACATCAAGATTAAGCTGCCAAATAATTTGTTTTACAACTCTAGCGCGAATCGCGATGAATTGGACAAACCGAGAAATCTCCAAAATTTATACCAAGGTTCTCTTCAGGAGGTAAAAGCTCCGCAAGATGATATTCCTCTCCTCGATATTTTGAGGTGCTTCGCAAAAGTGGAAAATGACTATGAGCGGTATAAAAGTGTGGCAAAGCAAACTAGGTTTTATTCTCAAGTGTGTGTACGGCAAACCCAACTTGTGACTGCTTATGTGGTTGAGACATTGAGCTGTTCGCTAACATCTTTCGGTCCAGGCCAACCGCTCGAGAAGATCTCGTATAATTGTGTACACGAAAGGGTGACGATACAGACATACGGAATCGTGGAAGACGCGAACCTCACAACGATGAGTCCGTCAGGAAGATTCCTAAGAACATCAAAAAGTGGATGCGACTCTTTCCATGGCAATACACACGCGGCTTTTATTCGAGTTCAGATCATGCCTCGAACACAATCTTTGAGAATGATGTTTTCAAGGGTAGAAGAATGCCTCACTGGGAGTGAGGATTCTTTGTGTTTGATCTTTGGTAGAAAATTCAATAAGAAATCACTCGAAAACGTGTACACCAGCGCCCCGATGTTTACCACTGCCGCCACTATGCTCAGCGCATTCATATTGAAGCTATTGAAGAATGGAAAGACTGGATTAAGTCCAGTGCATTTTTTGGAAGTCGGTGGTGGGACTGGCGGTTCGTCCAGCCGCCAATCTTTCCACAACCATCATCGGAGGAGATAGCTTTCATTAACTCCAGCGCCCAGATCAAGCAGAGAATCTACTAAACATCAAAGTATCTTATCTAAACAAAGGATGATTTACTCCCGCACAGCATATACATGGAACTTCTCTGTGTCTCTTCGAAGCTCAGATCGAAGCCGACTTGGCGATCGTCTGGATGCTATACATTGACCTGACTCGAGAGGAGAGAGGTGAGCAAGTTTCGTTGATTGTTCAGACAGAGAGATTTTGTGAATTTTTGTTCTCTCAATTAATATTGCAACGATGCTAGTGATGAAGTAAATTATGATTTTGTCTAACGTAGTTTATCAGTGGGTCGGCCATATCAGTGGATCGGCCACTTTTACCTCGAATTATTATTCTATATTCAACACGCGTTTTCTTTATAATTAATTATGAAAATTCATTCTAAAGAAGCACGCATAATCTTAGCTATTCAAGCTATTGAATTAGATAAAAAATTATCAATTCGAAAGGCAGCTCAGCTTTATTATATACCTCGAACTATATTGGGTAATAGAATTCGAGGTAAACCTAATATGGCTGAGAGTCGATCAAAAAGTCATAATTTGATTGAATTAGAAGAGGAGGTACTTATTCAATATATTCTTGATATGGATTTGAAAGGTTTTCTATCTAAACTCAAGAATGTAGAAGATATAGCGAATTATATTCTTAAATCAAAAGATGCGAAACATATCAAAAAGCTCTAGGCATATTGATTTATAAAGTGTCGAATCGAATTAAAGATATGTTTTAATTGTGTTTATAACTTTCAAAGAGCTCTCTACAAGGATCCTAAGCTTATTAAAGAGTAGTTTTAATTAATTGCAAATATACGAATGAAATACAACATTTTGAATAGAGATTTCTATAATTTCGATGAAATAGGCTTTATAATAGGAATTATATACACAGTAATGATTATTACTAGTACTGAGAAATACAATAAAAGTAAATCTATACAGTTAGGTAATCGAGAATGAGCTATAGCAATAATATATGGAAATGAAAAGAACAAAACTATTCCCCTATTTCTAATAATTCAAAGATAGGTCCATTTCTTTAATTAATATATCGAAACCGATCTTCCTACAGAATGAGCTATTAAATCTATATCTAATAGGTGGACAAACAATGAGACAGATTTAAAATGATTGAAATACTTTAATAAACATACTAAGAATCAAAGAAAGAGCAAATATCGAATATTAATGCTGGATAGACATAAAAGCTATAAATCAATAGTTTTTCAAGCATACTATAAAGAGAATAATATTATATGTTTATATTTACTATTACATTTAAATCATTTAACTTAATCACTTGATATTAGTTGTTTTAATAATCTAAAACTTTTATATGATAATTAAATTGATGGATTTATTAAGGCATATATCAATCATATTTCGAAGATTGAATTCTTTATAGCTTTTAAAACTATATATAAGGAATCAATTATCTTTTAGAATATAAAATCAGGATTTTGAGGAACAGGTTTAATTCCATTTAATCTTAAAACTGTATTCTCAAAATTAGATATTCGAATTTGTATACCTACCCTCCCCTCTTTCGATTTAAATCAATGAATCTCTTAAACCCCTTATAATTCAATTGAAGCTTTTTCTTAATTAATATTAATTAAATCTCAAATAACTTATTATCAAGTAAGCTCCCCTATATTTATATTTAAGATTATATTAATTTTAACTAAGAGTATAAAAAGATTAGCTTATGAAAATATACTTTTAAATATAGAGAATTGTATACTTCAAGTAGTAAATGAAGTATTAAGTAAATATTGATATATATAAAAAACCTAATTACATTAAGAAGGAGTATTCATTAGATAAAAGGTTCTTAATATATTATCTTAATAAGAAATTGATATTCAGATTTAATATAATAAACATTAAAAAAAAGGAAATTCTAATGAGGAAGCATTTTCTAATTAATATTATAGTAAATACGAAAAGACAGATTATAATACAAAAACCTATCAAAATAATATAATAGATCCTAGATTATTAAACTCTTAATAATTTTAATCAATTGATTTAGTTATTATTGAATAATATAGCTTTAGAGTGATAATTCGAGGTAAAAGTAGCCGATCCACTGATATGACCGACCCACTAATAAACTACGTTAATACAGTTTTGGAATCTTATAAGGTTAATCAGACTTGGGCCCGTGCAGCGAAAATCATTTAAGAATAGATTAATAAGCCTCGATGTGTACTGGTGTGGTGGCGGGGGGGCTGATGCATAGTGGGGTAGAAGGAAGGAAGGGTCTTGAGAATGGGGGTATGCAAGTTGAAGATATAACATCTATCTGGGGAGGGAAAGGAGAGACACTTGTATGATGGAAGGAATAGCTGGTAATGATGTTATTGAACTTTCTTTCATAGATGGAGATTTTAGACATTTTGAATACATCATCGATTACTCAAGAAGGAAGGTCTTGGAGAGAGGTAGGTAGATACTCAGCCTCGCAAGTTCGGACGATAAGAAGTCAATATATTCTCTTGTTCTTATTAGAGGATAATAGGTCCGTATATATGGATCCATCAATATTTGGGTTTGAATGTGAATCAGATGATGAATATAAGTTCATGTATGTTCCGAAAGACCCACTGATATGAAGGAGATTAACAAGAGGTAGTGGTTGAGAATGACTGGTTCTAGATAGGTAGCTGAGGTAGCTGAAGGAGGGTAGCTCGAGGGTAGTTGGGAAAGAGAGAACCTTGGGAGATTGATTTTAGTTATACTGATATTTTGGTAGAGTAAAAGTATCGACCGATAGGTATGTAGGTAGTAAGAATTCATTCTGATATATAAGTGTGTAGTGAGGAGGTAGGTAGATAGGTAGGTAAATAGGTAGGTCCTTAAGTATGTCACATAGGTGAGATTTGAAGATGTATTCTGAATCAATAGTGGATGTGAATATCAAACATAGAATTACCAAATAGGTATGAAGCATGTGAGCACGGATATATTTGAGGTTCTTGATGAGTGAAGTGAAGTGAAGTGAAGTGAAGTGAAGTGAAGTGAAGTGAAGTGAAATAAGTGAAGAAAGGATGGATGAATGATGCCTGCCTAGGTAGAGAGACCAAGTAATAATTCTCTTACCATAATTCCCTTGAAATGATTGTATTATACGGATTTATTATGACGATCTTATCGTAACCCAATATACAACCATAACCACCCAAAAAGCTTGGGCACATACCACACATACCACACAATCCTAGTATGCATAGAGGTTCGGAAGTATATAAAGATGTATGAAGGATATAAGGGTACCCCGCATTGACACTAGTGAGTCTCACCCAATCAGTCCAAAATCCATCATAACGAGATAAACCTGCCCGCCTTCGTCTTGTATGTAATTCAAACACAACCACCATTCATTCCAGCAAAAGAGAAGACTCCTCCTTCAAAGAGACATCGTGCATGTTTGGTACGAGCTGCAACACAAAAATCTTCATGAATTTTACCATCATACATTATTGGGGAATACCACATTGATCGTATTTCAGTATCCAAAACCTAAACTGATTCCCTTGCCTGCCTATCTCTACGGTCAACCAAAAGCCCGGGCTACCTCGATTTGCCAATAGGCAAACGATTCGGCAAGTACTAAAGCTAATTAACTCCTCCCACTTTCTTGCTCCCCAGTATTGTTCTACGGCACTCGGTGTACTTTCTCCATAGAAATTCAAATTCGGGGATCCTTTACCTTAATCAAGGTCAGATTAATAAGAAGTAGGACTTTCCCTCTTTCTTTCTTTCTTCCTCCCTCTTCCTCTTCCTCTTCCTCCTGTCGACTTTGTTATTTACCCATATTCTTAAAAGCTGCTCATTCAACCTCCCTCACGTTCATTCACATTTCACTTCTTTCACATACTATTCTGTCGAGATTTGTGTTGCCGTATAATATCGTAAAAGCTAATGACATGGAGTCATCCAGCGGACTCCCGTCTCTAGATTTGACATCTCGAAATCCTGAGGAACATTCCAACGATTTTCGATTTCCTACTCCGTCTATCGATACCAGAATAACTACTTGGGTCGAAACCCAAACTTCCAACAACAACAACAACATGTCGACCCTCAGCGAGTCCCCATCTGACGAAAGTCACCTCTCCGAGTCGACTTATGAGTTTGTCGATACAGATGATGAGAGCCATGATGAGAATGCTACCGAGTCGATAGCTTCAGTGGAATTTGGTCGTCCTGACGACATGCAGAGCCTTGCAGATACGGAGAATAGTGATGAGAGTGGGGATCAATACACACACGGTTCCTCCATTCCTGCTTTTGGTTTGGATAACTCGATCAATAATTCTTTCAATAATCCTACCATCGGTCGAAATTCTGCTGTCTTGCATGACGATTCTGATACCCCGCTCTCACAATCTATCGAGTTTGAAGAACCATTTGGTAGCCTTGGAGCCGAGAATGTATCAGTCAAACATACAGTGGCAGAGTTCACCGAAGAACAAACTGCTGCTTCCGCAAGAGATTTGAACATGCAAAATCCACCTAGTCAATTAATTCTTACAATTCGACAAACGATGACCAAGCATGGTTTATCCACCAAAGACCCACTCCGCATCCTCTATGTAGGCAGCCACTCTGCAAAACAAGATATCATTCACAAGATTGCAAGCTCTGTCACTGCTTCCGTCGAAGGCCAAGAGCGTTCAAGTCGAAACTCATCTCAAATATACAATGTCGTGCCTGTATCTGCTTTTGGCTCGGAGAAAACACCGGAAATCGAACTCATGCACTCGTCTGGTTACCAAATCAAGGTTGATGATTGTTTGTCTGCTCAAACCCTTGAATTCGAGGATCAACCACAAAAGCCAGATGTTATCAAGTTAAATCTCGAGGATCACTACAGCTACCATTCTGTTCCAGAGAGAGATCACTTTATTGTTGAGCCAGAATGGGAGCTACCACATGTGGCAATATTTTACTGTTCTGATAGCGACGATATACAAGCAAGACGTACAAGGACAATTGCCAGAAAGTTCATGAGTCGTCATACCATACCATCAATTGTTATCTCACACAAGCAATTATTGAACAAGGCTCAATGTATGTCTCTAGATCAACATTCTATTCATATATGCTTAGAATCCCGGGAGACAAATGGCAGAGGAAGCGCAATTCACCAACGTTTACCAATAGATCTTACGTCTTTCTTGAATATCGATGCTAGGCAGATGAACAGAAATCTTGCCTACTTGACCGGTCTCCACGAGCCTGCAGGTTCCTCTAGTGTTATCAAGAATCTTGGTTCCTATACGATTCCTGCGAATCGAGAGAAACCAGCCAAACAAGAATGGTCCCGTTACTTAGCGGAGTGGAGATCTTTACTTCCATTTGGTTTGCTCATCCTGAGCGTGTTAACTGCCATTTTGACGTCCAGCCTTTCGCCCTATCCTTTTTATAACCACCCAGCAATTTCTATAAATAGCAAAACCATGTCAGCGGGCCCGATAACTCCAACATCAGTCCCATTTGCGACTAATCTTTCTGCAACTCAAGCCAGCCTTACTTCAACACCTTCCGTTGTACAGTCATCGCCCCCGAACGGGCTTTCAAAACCTCAAGTAGACTTTTCAAAGCCTACACACGCCCAACAACAGAAGTCCAAATCAGAAAGCAAGTGTAGTTCCTGTGTAGCGGAAATTATGGGAGATAGAGAAGTTTTGATTCGAATTCCCAAGGCAATGAAGCTTAGCTGGCTCACCAAGTTGGCAATGTCGATCAACATTACTAGGGGTAATACTACAGTCGATACGGAGCGTGCATTTAGCTCAAGTGATGGGATTGTATTATTGATTCCTAAGAAGGAGGCTCACGGAATCCTCAATATCTCGATTATTACCACCAAGAAGCCACGCATCAACGAGACCTTCCAAGTTGATTTTGGAAGCAATTCTCTCCAAGCCATGCAAGATGTCGTGGATAGATTTTACACATTCTTCAAGGAGGATACTGTTATTGCTGATGGCCAAACACTCGCAGATGTTCGCGCCGCTGCTGAGAAGGTTCTCAAAGATGTGCGCCAATCTTCCCAGTCGAAACTCGCCAATATCGACGAAGCCAAACGTCAAGCTCTCGAGCGAGCGTCATCAATCACTGCTCAGCTTACAGATGCAGCGAGAGATATGACTCTTGAGGCTGCCAAACGCAGTGCTCGCATTACAGTTGAACTTGGTTCGCAATTTGCAGGTGTGGAGAAGACTATCGCGGACCAATTGCACTCCTTACAAAACATAGGAAAACCGTTAGATGAGGGAATTCTAAAGGCACAAATCAGGTCTAAGTCTCTGTGGTTGAAGATGCAAGGAAAGAGTGGAGAGGCAGATGAATATGAACGTAAAGCTGCAGTGGCTATGAGTAAGAAAGCTGCAGTGACACAAAAGCTTGAAGCTAAACTTGCGCAGAAGCCAGAGAAGACAAGAATTCAGGCGTGGAAGGAAAAAATGGCCTTAAGAAAGGAGGAGAAAGCTGCAAAGAAAGAAGCTAGACAAGCTGCTAGGATAGCAAAGAAGGAGGCTAGAGTTGCTGCTAGCATAGCAAGAAAGGAAGCTAGAGTTGCTGCTAAGAGAGCCGGAAGGGCTGGGAATTGAGGCGTTTCTTTTGAGGAGTTAGGATACAACGGACATGGATTGGGCTGGGTATAACAGAATGGGTAGGGACATGGATGGACTGGATGGATCGGATCGGAACGAATCTTGTTTATTGCGTAATATGATATGATATGACATGACACGCATCGACGAATTTTAGGAGCTTTCGGATTGCGAGGGCGAATGCAATACACGGCAATGCAATGGACTGGATAGGTTATGGTTGGACCGGATGGGCGTGCGCTCTGTAATGGGGTCTAGATGAACTTCGGAGTGCTGGGGAGTAGGTTCGGTTTTGGGGGGGGTTTGTTTTCCAGCTCATTCTTCAGATAAATATGCGTATGGTTTTTATTTATCTATCATTTACCACTCAATGGATGCAATCTTCTTGAACTTGATACTATTCAATACTTGGTTATTGTACATCGTACACAACAATATCACAGCACAATACTACATCATGTTCATACAAATCTATTGACAAGTCTTCCGAATAATTCGCCAAACTATCATGAACATTTTTTTCTTCTAGAAATGTTCCACAGTGTTAGCAAGACATAATTCCAGAAGTCTCCGTATGATATCTCAGATCCAACCTATATATAGCCCAGCACAAACGCACAGGCCAAATATTCTTCTCTAAATCCAGCTCTTGTTATTTAAATGCCCTCATATTTTCCCATTCCCAATTGCCACTATTTGTTCATCTAAACCTCAGCAAGTTCAGCTCCCGATCCCAAGATCTCAACCTGCACCATCTCAACCTACAACTGCCTCTCTACTCCTCCCACTCCCTTAATATCCTCATCCTCATCTATCTCTACCATAGTAAACACGCATTGTACAGTCCACTCTTCCCCATACATCTCCAACCCTTCTAATTCCGGGATATCTATTGGTTCCTCATCAATGTGGTCCGGAATCTTCAACCCCAACAAGCCTCCTCCAATTATGCTATTTTTAAGAGTGTTCTGGATTTTCCTTTTGGCTTTCTTCAGAAGTTCTTCGGTTGTTCCAGTACCCATCTTTTCCTTTTGGATTTTGAGTGCCATCTCAAGTATGTGAATAAGGTATTTAGACTTCAAAGCGGACTCGTTTTTCGACAACTGAAGAGAAGGTTCCCCAGAACTAATGTTTCCTGGTAATCTGGAAGCAGCAACATTTTCCCTGAATATGATGTCGGAGAGCATTTTACCGGTGTGATCGAGTATGGTTGCGAGTGTGCCTTCAAATATCTGTTTATGCAAGTCATTATTTTGCTGCCAATTGATTTTTCTAAGAATGCCAATCAACAGGTTGGCAATGAAGCGGATCATCATTGGTTCGCCATTACCCACAGAAACTTTGACTGGGTCTGATTTCGAGTCGCCTGAACGTATCGGAAGTTTGGCTTTCGCACTGCACAGCCTGTGCATCTCGCTCAACGTTTTATCGAAGAAAGAGCATAATGAATATATAACATTTGATTTCCTCACCAGCTCCCTTCCCACGATGGTTTTGTAATGCTCAGTTGAAACCTCAACGCAGCTCTTATGGCACTCAACGATCTCGCTCATAAGATGCGCTAGGCATTTGATAACTTTCGTATGGTAGTTTGTTTCTCTGACATCGATATATTTGGGCAGGCAGTCGGAGATTGCCTTCCAACTCAATTCTATAAGCTTGCGACACGGGGTGATCGCTGATTCATCGTGAAGAGATCGACGGAATTTCGTGATTTCATATACTGCAGGAATTTGTGTAAGTATGCAAGTAAGTAACAAGACGACTTGACACAAAAACCCAAGAGAAGAAAGTATTGTGACCTACAATAAGTGGTAACCATCATACTATCATGATCATAGCCCAAAGCCAATGAATCGGTTCCCATCTCATCGTCCTCATTCGGGATAGTATCTAGACTCTCATATCTTCTTCTTTTCTTCTGTTTGGCGGGCTCCAAAGTTTGGACCTCATGAGACTCAGAGGAGCGCGGGGCGATATTCGGGATCTCCTCTTCTTCAGAATCTGCAAATGAAGATCTCATGGATGGCGTACGACAGCGTTGTAATCTCTTCTGTAGACTTCCGACGCGAGTCTGTAGTTTTTCTGTAAGAACACGCTCACTTTCAAACTGTCGTTTCCAAAACTCCCCTGAATCAACTATACGATTGCTTCGTGATTCTTCATTTTTGATGGATTCTCGTAACTCATTCAAGTAATCTAAATCGGTTCAGTATAATCTATGGTGGAATATTGCTAGTCGTACCTTTGATGGATATCTCATCTGGCTTTGCTTTCAAAATTGACAACACCAGTGCGATTTGTTCCTCAGAAAAGCACTGAAGAAGTTGATGCAATACAGGAGGTGGGGTAGATACGTCTATCTGCACGTCAGGTTCAATGGCAGAACTAGCATCCGGTGTTTTCTGCGCCAATTTGCTGCCTTTTGGGACGTCGACTTTGGGCTTCTCCTCACCATTCGACTTTGAAACTTTTGCTTTCTTTGCTGTAGGCATGTCTATAGCAGTTGAGAGTGATAAAGAGAGGGTGATTTCATAAAACAAATGAATTAAATTAGAACGAAAAAGTCATCGAAATGATGTGACAAGTGATGATTTTGCAGTGTGAACAGGAGGGCGATTCGCCCAACGCTGTACTACGTGTATTTCTAAGAAGTATTTGCAAAAGCGAAGAATATAAATAGATAAATCCAGAGCTTAGTCCATAATGAGATATATCGAATTGATAAAGTGTCTATTCACCCGAATACAGCTATCCATTTTCTCTTTCATCGAGTGTTCAGTAATGAAAAGGTTCCGCGTACAATAGAAGTATGGGCATTGAAACAACCTCTCGAGCTGCTTCTGCACTCATAAGAAACTATCTCAACCATGGTATTATATAATCATTTACCCATGATCCACTAGAAGCTCTATTTCAAAACCATCTGGGTATTTGGTCATACAATATTGATGGCTTCATTGAGCAATTGAAGTTCTGATTTGATAGTTTGGCATAGCATGAAGCATTCTTCATGTATTTGCTCATAATTCAAATGACTTCCCATACCTCTTATTCCTACTTGGAAATGCCAGTGTGACATTATTTTCCATCTCAATGTCCTCTTTCATGATACCCAAAACTTGAGTGAAGTCTCATAAAACACACACACACACACTCAATTTGAGAATGCCATCGGTAAATCTCCGGCCTGTAGAGCCTCACATCCTCGCTTGACCCCGCATTCACGCTAAGGAACACCTGAACTGAACTTATTAACATCTGATCAATTAAGATTCGCTCATCAATTTCAAGCTCCTACGATTTCCAAGGTTGGTCTCAACTTGCGCCAATCCACCAAGATTTACCACTCACCAACCAATCTATTCAACCAACCACATATACATACATTCGATCTCAGCGTCCATCATTGCAAAGAAAAAAACAAAATGCCACATTTAGATACTGCCCAAGAATGGCTCACACAATCTTCGCTGCTGTTAAAAGCACATCCTACTACCGTACGTGTCCCCCTCTTCCTCGCAATTCTTTCCCTGCTATCAAATCAACCAGGCTAACTCTCTCTCTCTGTCTCTCTCTCTGGTAGACCCGCATAACAACCAAATACACCCTCCTGCACGCACCTTCCTCCCCCCACGCCCCCTCCACCACCAACTCCACAGCCACCAAACCGCGCCTACCCAAACCGAGCTCCACCCAGTCCTCCACCTCCGCAAAACCAGAATCCCAACCCCGCGGTACCCTCACCCTCACAACCTTCAATCCCCACTCCGGCGTCAACCTCAAATACACCACCAACAAAGCTGCAGAAGTATCGCGCCTCATACAAATCATGGGACGACTCGGAAAGCTCATGTGCGGATTACCCGAGACGGAGGAGAAAGAGGGACTAGGAGAGATCAATTTGGCTGAGGCGCCGGCGGAGGAGGAAGTAGATGAGAAGAAGGATGTGGGAAAGGGACAAGCGCAAACACAGACGCAATCGCAAGGTGGAAAGGGAAAGAAAAAGAAGGGGAAGAAATGAATTGTTGATTGAGGATTACATCGTTCAGCGGGATAAAGGAGATGAGCAAGATGAAGAGGATTCAGGTGTAATTGATGGATTTAGTAAAAGGTCTGCACATTCTTCTTGCAACTTCTCTTCTCGACAGAGATGAAATTCACGCATTGCATCACAGTAGTAGTTACCATTATATCGCCAATGGATCCTTTCTCGCTCTTTGGGGAAATTTGGAGGGTTGAGATGAAAACCTGTACATATTATGGATTAAGTTGTGTTAGTGTGTGCAGTAGGTAGGCATACTATGTAAATCCGCATGGCAAGGATTGCAGTGGAATTATGGTCATAGAAAATATACATGCGCGTCTTGTCGATATCTCTCTAGATATCCCAAAAACTATTCAGGAAAATCATACAAAAGCCAGTCAGATGCAAAACCGGTGAGAATCGGTTCAACCACAGCAAGCGCAAATGAAATCCTCATGTGAGTGAAAAAAGTGTATTCGTTAACGCTAACTAGTTATATCGTCATTTATCCTATCCATCCATCCCATCATGGTATACTCCCACCATGATATCCCTATCAGTCCCTCATCTATGTCCAAATGACATTTGTTATAAAAATTCATTTTCATGCCCGCCGCCAACCCAAAGTTTTCCCAACACCACAACTCCTTCATTTAAAGAATTATTTGTACAAACCACCAACCCGCAACACATCTATGTATGCAAGCCCCGTGTAGAAGTGAAGAGTTGTACAAAGGTGAACGCCAAGCCAATTATCTTGACATCAAAAGAAAAAGAAAAGAGGTAACTTGGAAGACAACATCTAGAAGTCTTCGTCAAAGTTGAAGTCTCCTCCGTTCTCTGCCTTGGCTTCGGTTTGAGCCTCAGTATCCTCGTGTTTCTTTTGGGTACCGGCCATAACACCAGCCTTTTGGTAATCACCAACTCTCTTCTCGAAGAAGTTGGTCTTGCCAGCCAAGGAGATGTTCTCCATGAAGTCGAATGGGTTGGCAGATTTGTAGTATTTGTCGTTACCCAAAGAAAGGAGGAGACGATCAGCAACGAACTCGATGTATTGCTTCATGAGGTTGGAGTTCATGCCCAAGAGAGCACAAGGAAGAGCCTCGGTCAAGAATTCTTGTTCAATCTCAACAGCCTCGGTGATAACGTCTTGGACGGCTTGCTTGGATGGGCGGTGCTTGAGATGGGAGAAAAGGAGGCATGCGAAATCGGTGTGAAGACCCTCATCACGGGAGATGAGTTCGTTGGAGAAGGTGAGACCAGCCATGAGACCACGCTTCTTGAGCCAGAAGATGGAAGCGAAGGATCCAGAGAAGAAGATACCTTCAACGGCAGCGAAAGCGACGAGACGTTGAGCAAAGGTAGAGTTCTTGTCTTGAATCCACTTGACAGCCCAGTCGGCCTTCTTCTTAATACAAGGAACTATCAAGGATGTTAGATGGGATACCACATGTGAAGTGGGAATGGTTGTAACTTACTGGTCTCAATGGCGTTGAAAAGATATGTCTTTTGGGATTGCTCCTTGATGTATGTGTCGATGAGAAGGGAGTATGTTTCGGAGTGGATGTTCTCCATCATGATTTGGAAACCATAAAAGCATCTAGCCTCTGGGATTTGAACTTCACCACTGAATCTCTCAACCAAGTTCTCGTTGACAATTCCATCGGATGCTGCGAAGAATGCGAGGACGTGGGAAATGAAGTAACGCTCGTCGTCATTGAGTCTCTCATTCCAGTCGTGAAGATCCTTTGACAAATCAATCTCTTCTGCGGTCCAGAAAGATGCCTCTGCCTTCTTGTACATTTGCCAGATCTGTTCGCAATTATGTTAGCACTGTACGCGCAAACACGTGAAGAGATAGACGCGACTTACCTCATGGTACTTGATGGGGAAGAGCACGAAACGGTTTGGGTTTTCTTGAAGAAGAGGCTCATCTGCTTCTTCTGGCTTGATTCCTGGAGCAACTGCAACAACCTTTTGTTCTTCGACAATTGGCTTCTTGACTTCTTCGAAAATTGGCGCGTCAGCATCAAATGCTGAATTCTCCTTTCCAGCAAAGTTGATTTTTTTGACAGGTGATTCCATCTTCATGTTTTCGATACCAGAGGCAGCCTGTACAAGTTACAAGTCAGTATATTGTTGACGCGTGAAATAAAGAAAATGAGGGGAAATGATAAATAGAGGGGTGGCGCGTGAAAACGTACAGTCTTTGAAGGGGTTTCTTGGAGACTCATTGTGATTTAATAGATTGAACGTAAATCAGGATTTGATTAATGTATGTGGAATACTTAAAGAAGAAAGAGGTCGAGAAGTTGTTTGACTTTATATGTTCTATTGAATACAAAGTATGTATGTGTGTGTGAATGAGTCCGAGGATGAACAAGAGAAACCGCGTTCTTAAGAGCTTTTCAGTACGCGTCACGTGCCTAAATAATCAACGCGCTAAGTTTCGCGTTCGCGTTGAAAAAAAGGCTGGGAAATTTGCAACGCAATGTACATTGATCACCGAACCACTTATTCCACTTGATCAACCATTCAGCTCATTCAATTGAGCTCCCATAAATGCCAAGCAAACTTATCAGATCTTAATCCCTGATGATCAATAGGAAACCACGGTAACGCGTGCAGTATTGGTGGAAGTCTTGATAATGGGTGGAGTAAAATCAGTCATGATGATTCAGAACATCTGGATTTGAATAGGCTTCAATGGAATACGATGTGGAGATTAAAATGCATCTATGGTATGGTATCTTATATTACATCTAAAGCCCTCGCGCCTAAACCAAATCTGTTTTCTTGTTACTTACAAACCAAGGCGTCATCAATTACTGAACAAACAAAGGGAATCGTGTCGGCATTAAAAAATCGATCCATCCTAGAACCTTTCCGGGAGGCTTCAAATATGTAACGTTTCTGGAACATCCTTCAAACTCAAAATAGCAATCACAATTCCTTTAACGTCTACCACTCTTTCTAACCTTCTGAGGGCGAGCTGGAAGTGGAGGATCCTGCGCGTCTGTTCTATCGCGTCGACTTTGATCGACATCAGGTTGTCTTATTCGCTCTGATCTATTGGCACGACGTCCTTGTTCGGGATCGGGTTGTGTCGTTCGCTCTATGGGTGCGCTACTGCCATATCCGAACCAACTGTGACGATTACGTCCACCTGGCTCACGAGGACTGACGGTTTCTGCGTTTGCTCTGGCTGTATATCGTGGAGGTTCTTCATCTGAGAGTTCCTGATCGTAAAGATCGAATTCATGCGGATCGGTAACGTCAATGGTAGGTAACCTTTCGCCTCTTGCCTTCAATATTTTCGCACCTTTGTCACGCAAATGTCTTTCAAGCTCGAGCGCATTTCTGGTATTGGCGCGGAAAACTGCATCGACAAGATCTCCAGCGAATGGTATGAGACCAACGGCAAAATCAAGCACGATATTGAACATCATTTTAGATCTGACACTGTTTGGAAGTCCGCCATCGACCTGACTGCATGTTCGAAATACCATAAGCGCCATGAACAAATCAATAACATCTCCAATGCTATTTTTATCAGTAAAGCTTTTCATGGGAAGGGAAAGAACTTACGCAGGAACGAGACCGATTACACTACTCCATCCAAATCTAATTCCGCAACAATTGAATAGACTCATGTCTAGTCTGTAAGCTCGGCGCTTGACTTTGGTAAGAATCTTTACATCTTTTTCTGATATGCCAGCAGGGATAGCTTTTCTTCTCTTCTGTGTCTTCTTTTTCGACGGCACACCGTCTAAACGAGAAGCAGGAACAGTTTCAAAGTACAAGTCCTGAAAAACTGTCAGTGAATTATTCCTTCAAGAGGTGACTGTTTTGTAAATTGGGTTTTACCTCTGATCCAAACTTGTTCGAGACTGATTCCCCCAGGAATTTTTTACTGATGAACTTCGCTGCCAATGAAGCCATACTTGTATTGTGAAGTTTGTGTGAGTATAAGTGTGGTTGTAATGCAGGATTAATTGGGGTTTGAGAAGGATATTCTGCTCTTTAAGAAGTTATTCCAAAACGTAGAGCAGTTAAAACGTCTTATCTTTTGTAGTAGAGGTTTTCTTTAAGTTTTGTTTGTTCTTCGTTTCGTTGGTGGTTGTCGATTATGAGTCGTTTCAGAAAGCGCTTGATAACAACTATTTTTGGATCGTCCCAGTTTGACGCATGAATTTGAATGTCTTTGGATTTCAATGAATAGTAAATAGAAATAGAAAATGTCTTTAAGAGAAATACTGACCCTTTAAATTACTTACCCATAGATTCTTTCTCAAAAGCTTGCAATAAAGCTTGATTTGCATTTATCTTTCATGCTGGCAACTTTTTTGTCCAAGATTCGACTGCGCCCCTGTATTGCTGTATCAAAATAACGTCATCCGACACCTAGAACTGCCGATCTGAGGGACCACCGGTGAAGAGTGAAGAGTAAACCTTATTTTGCCGAGCTGAAGCTTTACTTGTTTTGATCTAGTTATCTTCATGAGCTGTGGTCTCTATCACGTGGGGTGGTGGCTGAGGAGATGTGGCGTTGGGTACAAATGAAAATGTGGCTTTCCCGCGCTCCCTATTTGGGTTTCAAGCTCGACCTCGAAGTCAAGCTCTTGACTCAGCCTCACTATTTACTCCCAACCGTATCAACAACCAACTCATCCACTCACAACTCCACACTTTACGACCTTCAACAACAGTAGTGAACTCACATTAGCTTGTGATTGCCGTATCTACCGGAATAAGATTCACAAGCTTTCTTATCAGATAAATCATTTTATTTACTCTGTATTTGCCACAAAGTCTTCATATTTGTATCATTTTGGTTTTTGGTTGTTTTGGCCTGAGCGTTTCTGCGCGTCCCCCGCCCGAAAGGAAACTCGAGTCGTGGATATGCTTGTGACGGGAAGACAACATGACAGACAGAAAATTGCAGCTAGAAGACTGTAAGTATTCAAGATAGCTTTGCGAAGTAGACTCTTCCATCGTTCCCTAATTGTCTTCTTTCGCGACCCTTTCTCCTTGTTCAAGTCCAGTCTTAACAATGTTGATACCCATTTCCAAATACTTTGACTAACCACATACCAAACTTCCAGGGCTGGACGACCTTTGTGTTCGATTCATAATCAATATTCCTGCGGCTGATCTATCACACGTTCCTCGAATATGCTTTCAAGTCGAAGAAGCGCAATGGTACTACGAAGATTTTATCCGGCCTCTGGACCCAAGCCTACCCTCGATGACCCTTCGTAATTTTTGCCTCAAGATATTTTTGCATTGCCCTTTACTTTCAAACTTTTCAGAAAGTATACACATGCGAGCTTTTGAGGAGTTTCTGCTATACAAGACCCGAGTGCCAGTGAGGGGTGTAATTTTGTTGAGCGCGGATATGGATGAAGTCGTTCTTGTAAAGGGTTGGAAGAAGGGTGCAAATTGGAGCTTCCCCCGTGGAAAGATCAATAAAGATGAGGACGACCTTACATGTGCTATCCGAGAAGCATACGAAGAGACTGGTTATGACCTTGAACAGTCAGGGCTTGTTCCCAAAGATCGAAGTCTAGTTAAAGGCATCGATGTTACAGGACATGGCCAACAGATCAGATTATACGTTTTCAGAAACGTTCCTAAGGAAACCTATTTTGAGGCACAAACTCGTAAAGAAATCAGTAAAATTGACTGGTGGAGGTTATCTGATCTTCCAGCTTATCGAAAGAAAGGGCAGCAACAAAATCAACCCGAGGCTGCTGCCAATGCCAACAAATTCTATATGGTGGCACCATTCCTACCTCCACTGAAGAAGTGGATTTTAGACCAAAAGAAAAAGGACGCAAGGACGGCAGCTAATAACCAGCACACGGAAGCTGCAGGAAACATCAGTCACGATGAAGGTATCACTGAGGATGATCAACTGGTTGAGCCAAGCATGAATCATAATGCACCTGTCTCGCATGATGCTGAGCGAACTAGACGCAATGCTGCCGACCTGGCTCTTTCTGCTATAATGCAAGTCCAACCATCGACTCAGGGGCTACAACCCAATGCTATTAAGCCTGCGCAATCACAAGCTTCGCATAGCTCAGGGCAGCAACTGCTTGCTCTTTTACATAGTAAACCTCCTGTGGATCAACCACCGCCAACTCAACCATATCCGCAAACACCCTTAGAGAATACCATTACCCAAATACCTTTCCCTAAAACCCCTCACCATCAGGTACCTCACCCTTTGCACCTCTCAAATCAACCACCTCCACCTACTTTCCCACTACAACAACAGCAAGAGCAACGTCCAATGCAGAATTATTCCTACCAGCAACCCGATCTCCAAGTTCGTTCCGATCAAAGGCCTATCCCCAATATGCAGTATCGCTATCAAGTGCCGCAGCAAATACCACAGCAAATCCCGCAACGAATGCCAGCTCAAATGCCAGCTCAGATTCCACCCCAAATGTCACAGCAATTCTCAGCGCAGATCTCCCAGCAACTGCCACATCACATGTTACCGCAAGCTTCGCAACATATGTCTCAGCAGATCCCACAGCATATGCAACCACAACTTCCCCAGCAACGAGAACGACATCCATATCAACCCACTTTGATTCATCCTCAGCCACTCCCTCCCAACGCCCAGAAAGTGTTGTTTACCGGAGGTCCGGTACATTCAACAATGGTGTCTCAGCATATCCAGCAGCAACCTCCGCATCCTAATTTCACGAATTCTGGTCCTATGCCCCCTCCCCAATTTCCCAATGTACATTCTACCATGGTTCCAACGCAGACAAAGGAAGCACCGGCTGCTGCACTCACTAGTCATTCATTGTTACTCTTAAACGCATTCAAGACTCGCGACGAAGTAAATGTAAATATCACTTCCAACTCTTCGATTTCTAAAGGCCCGACCCAGCCGCACCCAAATACTACGCTGCCTGAAGCTCTCGAGCTTCCAGGAGAAAGTTCTCGATTCATTTCTGTTCCCGTTTCTACAGAGGCAGCCCAATCGTCAAATTCTCTTCCTGGAATCAAAGGAGGTGTTCCTAGTACAGCTAGTCAAAGTCAAACAGCTCGCCTCCCGATCAGTGAAAACCAACGATCGATGCTATTGGGTATGTTCAAAAGTCCTGCAGCGCAACCGGCAACGCTGGCTGCAGCACCAGCTGCTGTAGTCCTACCATCCAAATCACCTTCAGCGGTAGAATTGAGCGCGGTAGAGGTTGTCTCGCCACCCGAAGTTCCACGACAAACAGCTGCCAAAGAGAATACTCCAATTGGCAGAGCTAGTCACGAGATTCCAGAAATGAATCCTGAATTAAACCTTCCATTTCGGGCTACGTCAATCCTCGCTCGTCCAGCCAATGGGAACAAAGATCCCAAATCATATGGGAGTTTGTCCAAGAAACCGGCAACTAGATCAGAGATGCCTAATAGTAGCAAGGGGTCTTCCTCAGAGAGATCATTTCAGCCACAAATTCTCAAAAGGCCACAAACGAATACAGTCAAGGCTTCTCCACTTCTTGGAGCTTCCACCATTGCTGCTTATTCGCCGAACCTTGCACCATCTAATTTAGCTGGGCCATCGACATCTCCACTATCCTTTACCTCCCAAGCCCCCCAGTCAACCGAACAAAAGCATGCTCTTTTGTTATTGTTCGGGAAATCGCCTACCCCCGCTACAAGTTCGGTATTTGGGAAATCGCCAATGGCAGTTTCTAATTCAATGTCTAGAACATCTTCGCACGATGGACCTTCTTCTAATCATCTAATAGATGCCACGAGAAGTGCTGCATCCAGATCTAGAGTCGGAAGTCTAGCGTCAGGAAACGGCGAGGGATCGTCACGTCGTGGAAGCCAAGCACCAATATCTCCAGCCGACAAAGGCTTCTTATTGAATTACTTAGACGCTGTTGCTAGTAGGGGGTATTGAAGGAGGGTATTTAAGGTTGCATCATCTTTTCCTTTTGTTTTACATGGTTTTGGCATTTCAATGGGAGTTTGGATTTGGTAGCATTCGGAGCATTTGTTCGGTGATATCCAAATACCCAGATCTGCCAAAGCTATGTGGTCGCTTGCTTTATTAGTAAAATCATAACCAGTTCTTACATGTCACCTGAATATGTGAATATGAAGTGATTGGACAAGTTCACTGTGATGTTTCGTTGTGATATAATGACATCGATTATGCAAATAATTGCCCCCACCTAACCTGACCTGATCTTATAAGTTTCAGCCAATCACCAATAGCGTATAGATAACTCGTTCTTACGTCATCAACATCCACGATAATTGAAGCTTCATTACGTTATTTCCAATCCTAGAAAATTATCGCCAAACTCCAAGCTATACATACCTCAATAATCTGAGAAGACAATCCTACAGAAATTCATCATGAAACCTATATCAAAACTCATGTCTAAAAGGCCAATTACTGTTCCTGCAACAGCGTATATATGTACCTTCTGCTCCGCCCATGCGATACCGAGGACTCGCAAATACTCTTCCACTCATACCTCATCTGCAAGCTCCCTTCCCACTTCGACTAAAACTTCAACACAATCTGAATCTGAATCTCAAGCCCAATCAGGTTTCCATGAATTAGCCAAAAAAGGCATCACGCGTCTCTCAACCCGTAGACTTATTTCATTGAGAGGACCAGATTCGATGAAATATCTGCAGGGAGTCATCACGAATGATATCTATAAAGAGGGGTTAAATTCGGATAAAAAGGGTTTCTATTCTGCGTTTTTGAATGCGAAGGGAAGGGTATTAAATGACGTTTGGATTTATAAGGATCTGTATGCGGATAGAGGGAAATATGGCGAGAAGGGAAAAGAGGGAGAAAATTGGTTGATCGAAGTCGATGCGAAGGAAGTTGAGGTATTGGCGAAACATATCAAGAAATATAGAATGCGTGCGAAATTCGATGTTGAAGTTGTGGGCGAGGAAGAGATAGGAATTTATAGTTGTTGGGGAGTTGAAGAGGGGGTCGAAATGAGAAAGGGAACGGGTATTATGGTGGCGGATCATAGGGCACCCGGGATGGGAAAGAGAATTGTGGCGGATAAGGGATGGGATTTACAAAGGGATGTGGAGGGTATAGATGAGGAAGTGAAGATGCAAGAGGAGGAAACATATAGAGTTCGGAGATATCTGATTGGGGTTCCTGAGGGTCAGGATGAGATATTGAGGGAGAGTGCACTACCGCAAGAAAGTAATGTGGATGTTATGGGAGGTATTGATTATGGGAAGGGTTGTTATGTAGGTCAGGAATTGACGATTAGGACGCATCATACTGGAGTGATTAGAAAGAGGATTATACCTATGATGTTGGTTCCCGAAGGGGGAACGATGCCTGGATTAGGAGAACTAGATTATAAAGGAGGCAATTTGGCGAGTTATTTGAGAGGGAGTGAAAATATCAAGAAGGTGGGTGGAAAGAGACCAGTGGGAAAATGGTTAAGTGGAGTGGGGAACGTAGGTTTGGGGCTGGCAAGGTTGGATGAGATGGGTAAGTGGATGATGGAGGGGCAGGGGAAGGAAGGGGATGCTGAAGAGGAATTTGTGGTAGAGGCGAAGGATGAAGAAGAGGGAGATGCGAGGAATATTAGGGTCAGAGCTTTTCCTCCTGCTTGGATTGAGACGTAGATGTATTATAGGCATTACTTTATTATCATTACTATATAATTATCCTCAACGCCATGCTAAACCCAAGAAGAGAATTATCCGCCCTGCGATGTTTGAACGCCGCTGAATATCTGAACTCCGTAGAATGTTTGAGGTCGATTAAGTGTCCAGAGTGGACTGCATATCTGATTTGGGCCCCTCCACTCCCCTCTTCCCCGCTTCTCTTAACATCTCCATGGTAGATGCGAAATCATTTCCCACCTTTTTTGACCCAACGGACGAAAATGAATATTTAGGTGGAGCTGTAGATGGAGTAGATGTCGACTTAGAGTCTTTGAATTTCGGTTGTGGAGTCGAATATTCAAAGTCGCCGGATTTCTTATCTTTAAATGTCTTATTTGGCGTCGAACATTTGACTTTTTTCTCGGCTTTACGCTTTGCTTTCGCGGCGGCAATTTGTTGTTCGAGGCGTGCTATTTTATCATCGTCTGATTCTTTGGGTATGCTCTCCTTCTGCGGAGGCGTACTTTCCCTTTTTACAGGCATGCTTTGCCTCTTCGCTCTCCTCTTCCTGCCCTCCTCAGCCAACCTTTTGATTTCCGCATCCATCTCCTCATCCTCTCTACTCCTCTTTCCCAGGCTTCCCCCTCGTTCCCTCGCCTCCAAGTCCTCTTTCATACTCCTTCTCTTCCCTTCAAATAACGCAGCAGCCTTTTGTTTCTGCACGCGTGCATTGCGATAGTTGTCATACTTTTGTTTTAATTCTGGTTCTGCAAGTACATCATGCGCGGCTTGGAATTGCTCGTATTTATCTGGGTCGAAGGCATCTCCTAGTTTGTCCGGATGGTAGAGTAAGGCTGTTTTACGATATGCGCGACGAAGTTCTGACACGCTGAAAGATTCGGGAGTGATGCCTAGGAGCGTGTAAAAGTCGACTTCGGAGGTTATCCATTTTGTTAAGTCGTCGGAGGGCATCGCGATTATAGTTGTTGAAGAGGCAAATCAGGATTGGATCTGCTATGGCGTTGCAATGTACTTTTCTGAAATTGGGAAGGGAAACTCGGAAGAGTATTGGTGGAGTTTGTAATTGTAGAAATTGTGGTTGTAATTTTTGTAGATTTGATGACGGACTTTTTGGAGATTTGGTAAGGCTAGAGCGAGGCTATGAGTACAATTTACCCGATACTTAGCCGGTTGGTTTGACAGTCTCTTTTGGGAAGAGTCACTCACCGGTTGAACAAGCATACATATACTAATACACTAGATTACATATCTTTTGACAAGGAGATTCAGACCACTGACTTCACCTCATTTTATTATACGCCTTTTTACTTTCATGGCTTCATAAAACTAGTGCACGTGACGCTCTCGAGAAATTGCCTTCGTCTATAAGCACCTTTTCTCAAAGGGGCTAACCACCATGGCTACGTTGAACGGTAAGAATATCGCCGAAAGTATGGACGCCTTGAGGTTATTAGATCCTGAGCCCAACTCGGAGAGATCAGTGAAAGATCTACTTCAGAAATCTCAAAATCTGATGACGGAACTTGAACAATTCAAGGCTCTTCTGAAAGAGCGAAGGCAAGACAAGACAGTTGAACTTAGACACTTCTCGACAAATCTTCAATCTGAGATCAAATCTTTAACAAGACTTGCAAACTTAGACCCGGATGATGAGAAGGTGGCCCACACAGTTAGCTCTTCGAATTTTCCATTTTATTCCGCTGTTTGGAACATAGCAAAGGGTTGCAAGGGCATCACAGCTTTGAGAAAACGTTTCTTTTGGACTACTGGTCAAACTTTGCTCAAATCTAAACGGGGCGACCTCTCAGCGCAGAGCAACATTAAAAGTGTGGAAGTAGATGTTGTGGCTGGAGAGGATCTCGAATGGGTCAAAGTCAATACAATTACTGCTCGAAGGATGATATTTGATTTAGCCAAGGCAGGATGGGCCGAAGACGATTCAACTGATGATGAAGATGAGAATTTTGCTCGGTTAGATGCAGACGATGAGTCAGAAGGTCTTTTAAAACAAGCCAAGTTACTCGTAGAAGCTTCTAAACTGGCCAGGACCAAATATCGGTACCCATCAGTACGTATGGTACTTCCTAGAATCACCCGAGATTGCCCCAAGCAGGTGGCTAGTGTTTTACAAGAAATTCGAGCATTGGGAGTTACAGTGCAGATATTTGAAGATATTCCTAAAAGCCTTGAGATATCGACAGTTCTCCAGCGTATGGTAGTAGACCCATTTGAGAAATTCTCCGAAATTCTCAACGTTGATTGTACGATGATCTTCGCATTTATCAGTGAGTAAGTAAAAGATATTGTGTCCCGTGATGGGTGCACCCATTTCCCCGAACAACGGTCAGCCTTTCCCTATTTGCTAATTACGCGAAATTCAGTCTTTCACATGGCCAGGTTGATCCAAAAGACTGGCATCATCGGTTTTTGATTAACCAAATGGAAATGGAAAGCGAAGATAAGCTCTTACCTAGTATTGTTTGGCCTGCATGCGGTGCCAGAAAGCTCGTATGTACTCGTGAGGCAGTCGCAAGAGCCCAAGAGATCATAGATACAATTGGAACAGATACCGAAAAGAAAAGAATGGAACTGATCTTCGGATTCAATCATGGGTCGACGAGAGACCAGCTAGCGGAGGAATTTCAAAAGCTCTCTGAGTACAGCATTCCTCAGGAATGGCAATTACCAATTTCCATAGTTGATGCGGATGTATCCATTGTCAAGTCCGAGCTTCCTAATCTCGTTCATGACGTCTCAAAAGTTTTGACTGGTGTTAATCAGTCCGTGTTTCTATACGGATGGGCATCTGGATTGACAACAATTAGTAGCAATCGTGTTGTTGCTAAAGGAATCGAGGCCACGATTGAAGCAAACAGAGGTTCTTTGGACGTTCAGGGGCCGGACATCTGGTTGTCTCCAATGGCACGATCCCTTGTAGGAAAAGAAAAACAGCGACGAGGAGTTAAAGAATAATTCAATGATAGATCCGAGTATGTAGCTCGTAATTATGCGTTGAGTCTTGGTTACTAAGTTTACCTCTTTGAGTTTAGCGCTAGAAGCGAATAAGTGTAGAACGTTCGGCTTCTCTTGTACAGTTTATATTACACATAAATCATTTTTCTACAGCCTCAGCTTTGACTCTGGTGAACATCAGAATATCAGTGGTCAGCAGGCTGTCATCCGCGGCAAATTTCACCCAATATTATGAATTGGATCTCGGAATAGCTCTAGTGGGCTCATTGCCTTTCATTGCTGAGGATTTATTTATCGCTAATTATGACTTCTCGCGATTGAATCTAATTGTTGCGCTTTTCTTCCTCGGTCGTCATAGAGAATAACGCAATCCAGTCTTTCAATATTTCTTTAGCTATATCTCTGGTGCGGCAGTCAATATGGTAAGCTCAGTCGGAATCATTCGTTCAGAAGATTCCCCGTTTCGAATTTTCAATGGCTTCCGGGGAGCTACGTAAAGAACGTCATCATTACATACCACGATGATGGTCACAATCACTTCCAAGGATTCAATTAACCATCTTAGTAGCTTTACTCTAAAATTCATTCATCTTCTATCTGCGCTAATAGTCTCGCGTGCACTAGCTAGAAATTACGTTTACTATGTATTATTATGCTTTCAAGATGTATCTTACAAAAATTGAATCGAGTCACTAGACCCTTATGAACGGAAAATATTACTCGCTTAAAAATCAACAGACAGGTCTGGTTTGGTATGTTTCATGGGATTTGAATCTTGAAATATCTTTTGTTCAGGCTGGTGCGCCAAATAGTAGCTGCCCTGTTCTTGGTTTGTTTCCCCTCCATATTTTGTTATGATGCACAGCGAAAAATCAGCAAGCTTTCTTTTTCAACATCACTTGCGGGTATCCAGATGGAGACTAGCAGGATATATGTGATTTGTGAAGGCTAAATTAATAGTAAAATTATTGCGTATTAGAACTTTGATTAGTGTCATTCCACAGCCAGTGAAAACTTCTGTTCAGAGAAAGTAACATCGAAATCTCCGCTCAGAAGTTCAATATGGTCTCGGACGCTTCGCCCTACAAACGCACTAAGAAATGTGTCGCCTCCGTGAATCATATGGATACCCATGGACCTGGTCCAGACAATATGAACACCGCAATTGCAGGTCACAGTAGCTTTCTCTATTCATAATCTTTGGTTGTGCAACCGAATCCTTGGCACTCCTTAGTAGCTTTCGCTGGTCACTTTGTCAAGAATCTGAGGATCTTGTCACTTTTGTCCAACTTGTGTCCTTGACTTCGATTTTTTATTAGATACTTTGAAATTGCTACAAAGTTTAGGTTCTTATTTTGCTTGCACGTTTAGATCGTTTTGGCACTTTCGCTCAAATCATAACTAACAGGTCGCTTTCATGTTGTTGCATATCTCAAGATTCCAACAATATCGGCAACTGCACTAGACATGCAACACGGAGCTTTAATATACTTGTAAGTACGAATAGTATATTATGTGAAAGTGTTTGGCCAATTATGCTTGGTGCTTTCCACGATTAAATGCTAATCAGTCCTTTGTCGAAAATAGCGACATGACACAATGATAAAATTTCGGTAGCCTGATGACTTTAGCCATTAAATCTTCTCTTATCAAGCAAGCTTTACTTTACCTCCACAATAACATGAAGATTTCAATTCATAGCATTTTTACTTCATTCATACTAATTCAGGGTATCAGTAGTTTGTTTTGTCACATTCACCTGGTCACATTCATTTGCATCTATGATATCTTCAGAAGTTTGTTGGTGTAAATTCCTACAAGTTTCCTTAAATGGTATGTCATCCACTCAGAATAGTGAGTAGTAATAAGTTTCAACGAAAAGTACATCCCCGGCAGTCATTTCCTAATGAGCCACCTTTATTTCGAACCAATACATAACAATATTCCTAACAGTCCCAGTGACTATCACCACACACTTTTATGCGGCCAGCCGTTTTTCTCCAACCCTCAACTTCCATCCCGCAAGGGACTCCCTGTGGTAATGACCCACTATCTCTTGCCAGCAGTTCTTCTCTTTCCTGCCCTGCCGGCCTCATCCTCATCGACTCCCTGAGCCTCCGCCCGAGCACGACCACGACCACGCTTCTTCAGAGGTGGGTCAATTTCTATCTTGCTGGCATTCTCGTCGGTGGCAGCAGCCTTCTTGGCTTCCGAATTCTTGGCTACAGCAACCGAGAACAGTTCCTTTAAGCCGATCGCGTATCCCCACTCATGCTGAGTGTAATGTGTGTATGTTAACTTGAGGGGCTTTGGTGGCACCGAGCTTGCCACCAATGCATACACATCAGGAATTCTCTGAACCAGAGAAACCAGAGCCGCAGACCAAACATCACCGTCATTTGCATGCATGTATTGCTGTGCGACCTTGAGGCACCTTTGCAATATTGGCCAAAGGGCGTAGGTTCTGGCTTCGTCATCGTTCCAGTTGAATGTAGAGACTTGCTGGACAGGAAGAAGAACAAGAGGAAAGGCCAATGTTTGGAGACCCGGTGATGCTGCCTTTAAAACTTGTCGCTTTTCGAAGAACAAGTTTCTAGTTTTGCCATTTTCAGCCAACATGTGTAAGAACTCCAACATCTGAACCAGGAGTGGAGTCAGTTCCATGTTCTGTGTTGTCATATCTCTCATGAAATCCGCAACTATATCCAGGAGCATACTCTTTCGGAGAAGTTGGTCGAATCCGAAAGTGTGTGCTCCGTTCCTAGCAACCGTTGTGTTGAGGGTCGTTAGGCAGTGCAAGAGGGCAGGGAGAACTTCTCTGTATTCATGAGTCACTGAGAGATTTGGCGACTCATGACGGAAGTTAAGAACAGCATCATCGACAGCGCACAAGGCCTCCCAAGCCGCCCGAGTATCTGAAAAGGTGCACTCCTTCAAGTGGGGAGCTACACCACAACCCAAACAAGTCCCAAAAGAGCACTTTCCACACGCGGCAATGTGCAAATGGCTTTTTTTGTTGGCCGAATTGGGTGCAACAAGTTCTGGCTGGCTCGGATTGGGCAACCAAACTTGCGATACCTTGCATGTGTTTGAGATTCTGCACTTGATGCATCTCACTCTCATACCTTGCTGCATTGCAAGTTGGATATCCGGCAGGGGAGGGCCTTGTTGGGAGGTGCTCTCATCGTTGATGTCGGGAGTTTGCTCCTCCCAGGCTTCTTCGAAGTCGTCGTCAAATTCATTAGCATCGTGAGAGCTAATCAATTCCAAATCCCCCAAATTGCTCACAACCGACTGTGCATGTTGCTCTGGATCCAACTGCAAATTTCTAAGCCTGGTAGAAAGGGGATCGGCTAATCTTAGAGGCGACTGTGCAGGTGCAGCGACTTGGTCTGGAGCGCTGGTCTGGTTGGTAGTGAGTGCTGTCATGTTGAATGTGAATTGGCTGGCAGCAAAATCGACAGGGAATGAACCAGACATTTTGAATGATGATTCCGAGATGTTTATTGGATGGTTCGCCGATGTTTCGGTTGATGGAATTTGAGTTGTTTTGGTTGGTAGAATTTGAATTATTTTGATGGAATTCAAAGTCGATACCGTTGGAAAGGTGGAGGATCTCGAGGTACTTATGAGATTTGGACTTCTCGAGAGTGTTTGAGAACGAATAAAAAAAAGCAAAATTATGAGTGGGAATTCAAACCCCTTATAAGCAAATGAGAATTGGTATCTGAGACATCAAAACAGTCGCTGCGTAAGCGAATGTTTACGGTTCTCAAGATTAGATAATCATTTCTAGGCATATACGGTTTACGGTCATGGTTTTTGATGTGTATGTACTATTTCTCGCTTTTTAGCGTGACTTTTGGTAAGTTCGATTTGTAAACTACGGCAGTGAAGTCGAATATTGCTTGTCACGGTTGTTTATCGCGCGTTAAAATACATCAGCGCGTCAGGTACGGTAGCGATACAGCACAGTTTTGAACATGATGAGTCAGCTCGTGCGAGAGATTGTGAGTGTTCAGAACATGATAGTTGTCTTGCTTACTGATGTTGTTTGTCACGCTGCTAGGCAGCAGGCTCTATTACAGCCAAATTCTGCAATACGGTAGTCTTCTCGCTTAGTAGTCTCTCAATTCAAGTTAACACGCTCTTAAATACGGCTGCAAGCGAGAGACTAGACTGTTTTGATTACCAATATCTTCTATTAGATCCACTAGCGTTATACATCGCGAGTGTTGAGAGCAAGGCGACAGTCTTGCTTACTGATATTGTTTGTTATACTACTAGGCAGCAGGTCTAAATAGAGATGAATTTGCAATACGGTAGTTTTCTCGCTTATTAATCTCTAAGTTCTGATTAAGCGCGAGTTAGGCAGAGCTTTAAGCGAGACACTAGGCTGTTTTGATTACTAATATCTTGTATACACTCGACGCTAGTCCAGTGTATACAGCCAAGCGAGATTTTGGATCGATTTGCTTATAACCGTAATGTTCAAT
Organism: Botrytis porri; assembly: GCF_014898465.1. Taxonomy (NCBI): domain Eukaryota; kingdom Fungi; phylum Ascomycota; class Leotiomycetes; order Helotiales; family Sclerotiniaceae; genus Botrytis; species Botrytis porri. Next base: position 2,249,850 of record NW_024066078.1, read on the forward strand.
AGATTTGCGTGGATTAGATGCGGTCAATTTGTCAAATTGTGATGGCAGTCGGTCATACACATTCAATTTCTGCTTGAACGATTCTGACATAAGATTCGTCATTCTTGAAAACGGACTGAAGAGTGGAATTTCACAAATAGCGTATCACTGAGTAGTTTCCTGATGAATTTAGATGGAATTATGCATTCGATATTTTGAAAGTTCAAATTAGTGAACAACTCTTGATTCTAAGTGAATAAGGCAAAATCTATCTTTGCTTCTCGAGATCTTGAACAATTTCGGAAACAAGAAAGCTCCTCAGCAAGGAATTGCTTTGAGACGAAGAGCACCTGGCTGAAACTCTAGATCAGTGACTAATTAGAGTGACCCAGTCTGTCGCGACCTTTTATATGGCCGACGATCTAAAAGCTGAGAGGTGATATGCACTCCGAACCATCATTCCTGAAATTATCTGTGAAAAGCCTGTGCATCTCTAAAAAAGGAAGATATTTCGTCATATCCTAGCTAATTCTGAGGTCACAATTCTTAGTCAATGAGCAAGATAATTCTATGGCTAACCGAGTTTATTTCGCAGTGTTCCTATAGCAGAATAGCCAGGAATATGCACTTTTCACTTATCTCTCATGTTTCTTTACAGGTTCTTGATCTTGTAATCATTCAAACAAATTCTCATTTTTGGCGTCGTAGACGGAGAAGCAAGCATTGGCAGTTTGTAGTTCAATAGGACTAGTTGATATATTCCTTTAGTCTCGATTATCTAGAAGCAATATGAGGCTTTAAGTTGATTGGATGATTCTATGCGAAGTAGATTCAAATTGTATAGAAGTCTATAGTCTGAGAAGATTAGTTGGTATATACGTAGCGTTTTACTTCTCTTGAGGTATTACAATGTCTCGAATTGGAATAATTCATTGATATTTGTCTTTTCTATAAGTGGATATGAATTTATCAGAAAACTAGAATCCAGAAGAATTAAGCGAAGTATGAATTTCGGCTAAATTATTCGGGAAATCAAGTGATCAAAGAGGAATCGTCTGTATGAGCGATGAATACTTACTTTATTCTTTAAGTTCAAATTGAATACTATGATATACTAGTTTGAGAATACTTTAAATTAAGTATGTCTATCTAGGGAATCACGAAATTGTTTTAGGAAATATGATCTGACAAGATGAGATTTAAGCAGATTATTCATCGACGCTTTACGGATTTAGAACTTTATTAGCTAATAATATCGAATATCTTGAGACTTGACTACTAGCGAATATAGAGAATTAATATCCTATAGCTTGAAAGTTCATGAATGAAACTTCATCTTACTAAAAAAGTATGAAGAGAACTAAAAGTACAAGTTTTCAATATCAGACATAAAGTTCTTTACTTTAGCTTCGATTGAGCATCTATTAGATATAATCTGAAGAAATCGACCAGTTGATACTTTGTAATAGTAGTAATCGAACAGTGTTTGAACGATATGGTCTGATAGTAGTAAATCTAATATCTAGTTACATAAATATTTTCGTAAAGCTCTTAAGAACTGTGAGTATTATTCAACTAAATTAGACACTATACATGCCTACATTCTAAAATAAGAAAGCAATTATGTATTCCTTTGGTGCTTCTCATATGAAATTAAAGATAGCTTGAAACTAATGAAAAGAATACATATTAGTATCATCATTAATGTAAAGATGATACAGTTTTAAAATCTAAGCTTTGTGTATTATTTGAACTAAACTGACTAATGACTGTCAGCGGAACTAATACTATGATAGTGTCAATACAACTACGTCATTAATAGTAATATCATATGACGATATCGATAGTAAGAAATACACTTATGTTCCTATGCTTTAAGTGATGTAATAGGGTGTCTAATTCGATCATGAAATGGGGATATAAATTAGTTGGAAGTATAATAGCTGGGAAAGAAGAGAAAGATAAGGGTGAAAATTGGAGCATTAGTATGCATTAGTTCTAAACTATTTATAAGTAAGTGGTGTTGTGAAATCGTTTTTGAACAGCTGGCTAGGTGAAAACGAGTGTCCCACAAGGAGGATGTTGGAATTCTCTTTACTATATACCATAACATAGATCTAATTGCTATACACCTTTATATCCACAAGTTCTAGTAAACAGAAGCTTAAGGGAGGTGGGGATCACCCCCAGTTCTTCAAAAGGTTCCTTACATTTACTTCACAAAAAACAAGTCTGAAGAGAAAATTCAAACTATTTGATACACTATCTACTTGAAAAATTTATAGCTTATATAATATCTATATATAATTGAAGGGAAAAACATGAAAAAACCAAGAAAGATTTTCTTAGAAAAACCTATTAATTTTTATTATATTCGAATCAGAATATTATTCTTTATTTTTTTTCAAAGTTGTTGAATTGATACTTATTTGGGTTGAGGAGATATTGTTGTTGATATTAAGGAGAAGGATTTAATATATTTATATTAGAATTATTAATATTAATATTATTAATAATAAGTTTATTATATTGAATATAATTAATGGAAGAGGTTAAATTATAGATTTCTATAATGATTTAGGTTTTTTAGTACTTGGAGGCCTTATAGGGGGATCTTAATTATAAAGAAGAAGGTTTTTGAGTATAAGAAAATGAAGAATGAAAACTCTTTAAAAAACCTTGCTTTTTTTAAGAAATATTTTATAAAAGATATATTAATATATTTATGATTATTTTATATGATGAAAAGAAAAGCTAGACCTTTTGAAAAACATTTATAATATATCGATTTAGGTATATAGTATTTTATATTAATATATAATATTATTGTGAAATATCGATTTCAATATTATTTTGTATAGTAGATAATATATTACTAATTATAATTAAAGAAGTAGTAACTTTTCAATATAAAATGTATATTATTAAAACAATAGTATCCTAATATTATTATATCTATTATTTTAATCTTATTCAATCATCTAACCCTATAATATAGTCTTATTCTTTATATTAATAGAATAGTTTGATAGGCCCTAATATATTATATTCTATATTAATAAAATAATCTGGCGGGAGGAAAGAGAATGGGAGATATTAGGCTTTAAAAAGAAATTATATATTATTGATGTATTATGGTAGAAGGTGGATATAAGACTTATAAGTAATGGATTAAGGGTTATAGTAAAATTCCCGGAGAATTTGAAGTACTAGAGGGTAAAGACAATTCTTTGAAAGGGATACGATATTATAATTAATTATAGTTTTTATGATATTTTGGGAAGAGTTGAATAGAAAGAGGGGGATTATTGTAATAAAGTAGAAAGTGTAGGGTTTTTATAGGTATATTAGAGGATTTAATAAGGGGAAGGTTTTTGGATATAATAGGTTTATAATATAGGCGATTTGAAGGACTTGAAAGGATTGCTTGGGAGGTTGTTTGTGGATCTTAATAAGAAAGTTCAGGGGGGGGTGAGTTTTTATTTCCTTTTCCCATCTACCTTATTCAATTAGAACCATATATAAGCGTATCGTATAGTCTTAATATAGCTATATAAACCGAATCGATTATGAATTTACTACTACTACTATATAATTGAAACAATCCGTTTGATATGACTCTGATTCCTGACAACTTTACTCCTTTCTCCTGTGCTGCATAGAAGCAGCCGCAAAGTCCTAAATCTCCTCGTCGTCAAAAATCGCAATGGCTTCCTCCAGATCCTCGCCCTTGATCTTCTGTGCTGGCGGCTCATCACTCGCCGATCCAGACACTCTCCGACGCTTCCCACCCTTCTTGGAGCTCTCTGCCACACTTGAAACCCCCGCCCGTTGTAGATATTTGAGATGGGTTGGATCTTTCGTCGGCAAGACATCTTCCAAAACTTCGATGCGGTCGTTCTTGTGGGAACTCTTGAAGTGAGCTTTCAAAGAGAAGGGATCTGGAACTCTTTTCTCACAAAGCGGACACTGATATGGCTTCTCCCCAAACGTCGCATGAGTGGCTGCTTTTGTGAGTTTCTTCTCAGGTGCAACTTCTGGTGGCTTGATGAGCGAAGAACCCAACACACTGACATATTGAGCATCTGTGTGTGTCGACCGGTGCTCGAAGTAGTCTTGGGAGAGTGACGCTTTTGCAATCTCCCTAAGTCTAGCGAATGCTTTCGCTTGATCAGAGTCTCGAGACTGTGCGGAGTTTCCGTCCAAAACCGTTTGTATTCTTGATACGCGAGGTAGAACGATATTCCCATCTTTGTCTTTCCATGCTTCCCGCTTTGCAATAGATTTAGCGGATGGTAATAAAGCCAACGATCCACTGTTGTGACGGTGAGCAAGATTCCAAGCGTCTTGCATTGCGATCTTTTCATGCTGGTGTCTGAGTGTTCCCCAAGCCGTAAGCGCGAAGGCTTCCCCATGAGGAAAGGTGATAGCCAATGGATTATCTTGCTGATAATGATCGGGCATTTTGTACCTCTTCAACGTCGGTGCACGATTCATCAAGTACTTCTGTGGGTAGGCGACGAGGACGAGTCTCGAGTAATTGTATAAGTCTGGGTCCATCCACACCAGATCCGGAATCGGTGCAACGTATGGTTCCCTTGCCGAGTCTCCCATCATCCTTGGTGGAATGCCGAAATGCGGATGTCTTGCTCGGAAGACTAGGGCATCGCACGGTGCGAATACCCAGTAGTCACGAAGTGACATTATGGTAAAGGTCCCGGGCCAGCATCCTTCAACAAGATTAGACAAGTTCAGAAGCACCGACATTCGCGCTGGATCATCCTTCGCGTCGATGTGTAATGACCCAGACTTGCCCATCTCGATGGACAGAGAGACTGTGTTCACATTGGAGTAGTTGACTTGTATGGTCGCTGGAATATGTGTTAGAAATGCAAGTGCTTCAAAACATGAAGTTAGTGGATTAGAACTTACAGAAGTTTCTATTCTCCTCGTTGCCAAACGTGTACGCTACATCGATTTCCGATTGTAGCTCAAGTACTCTGAGTTCCTCCGCAGGAGTGACGTATCGGATAATCGCCTGCGAAACCTTGGCGATCAATTGCGTAGCTTCTGCAAGTTCATCGCAATGCTTGTAGTGGCCTTTCGTTGCGGTTGCAACTCCGCCACTATCTGCATTGGGTGGAATAGACCATCCCACGGTGTAAGTCCGACTCTTTCCTCCCTTTCCAGATCGAAGAATCTGTTCGAACCTATTCTTCTCAGAGTCTTTGCCTTCTCCTCGACGGAGAAGCATCTTTCGCAGCTTCAAGATACCTTCCATGACGAAGCTAGGTAGTTCCTCTTGGATCGTCTTCGAGTCAACCTGCTGAGCTGTCAAAGACTCATTCTCATTCTCGTTGACGAAGACTTTTTGGTTCGGTCGAATTCGATTCATCTGGATTGATCGATCCTCTTCTGCTGTCAGATACCCAATAGCATCATGTATCAGGTCCGGAACTTCTGAATTTCTAGCTCTTGCCAGCCATGATTTGTCTGTGAAGTTTGGCATGTGGTAAACATGGCCATCTTCTCTTTGTTTTGGAGGGGAATAATTAAATTCAACAGGTGAAGACATATTATGATACTGTTGTCACTTTGTCTGATGTTGTAAAGGTAAATTGTTTAGAAGATTTGATAATTGGAATTGTGAAAGAGAAGGAATTCGAGAACTTTGTAGATTGAGAAGAGACTCTCTTCAATTGTATTGCCGAATACCGGCTTATTTTGTTCTATGAACCAAGTATATTCACTTTCTGAAACTTAGATAATTTAAACATGTGTTCCGAGGTCGCAATCTATTCACTAATTACAACTTAACAGCTTGTAAAGTTGATTCCCCATACAGCTCGGCTATACTCGACCGGTTTATTCCTTGTTTATTGTAGTCATTACTTCAGGTATTTATATAAAAAAAGTGAATTATATCATTGATTCAAGAAATCTGATAAAGAAGTGATTTTTGTACACCAGGAAATCCCACAAAAAGGAGCTGCTGTATTGCAGGTTTATATACCTGAGTCGGTCTTCTCTTACTTTGTTTGGTTCTGTCATCTGATCAGGTACATGATATGAGATGTCCATGTTCTGATACGACTTCAAAAACTAGGTCCAAATGAACATTTAAGAGCAAACCAGCTGTCCAGTATGTAGAAACAATCCATCTTGAAATCAACGTGTTGAGATGATCAAAAGAACAAAGACCTTACAGCTGAGGTACTGATATAGTACAAACTTTATGTAGAAGTTGTTACTCAGTTCCACCCATACCACCATCTAATTTCCCTCTTTGGTAGTAATGTTGTTTCCATCTAAGTCAAAAGAAAACTTCCAGCCAAGGGCACCATACATTTCCATACTTCATGAATGCCCACATGACGTTACTTGCTAGCATATCACTAGAAATCATCAAGACACAACAATCCTTTTCCTCCCAAACAGATATAAATCACGCAAACAACCACAAGTCAAAATCAATCTGATACCATCGAGGGTACTTTGCATAAATTAATGTTGCTATAGCACACTTACTATTTCGCAACCCCTCTATAGTCCAGCTAGTAAGATTATCAAACTAAAAAGAGATAGTCATGTTTCCAAAGCGTACATGGCTTTAGACGTTTGGCATAGCACATCTGATATTCCTTCATCACCCATCCATCTTAACCAACTCACCAAATTTTTTCTAGTTCTCCACTCACCTCTTTTTCCTGAGAATGATTTATCCACCATATCATACCCCCCCTCTCAACTCCACGAAATAGTTCTATCCATCCCATCAATCTCATCTCATCCTATGCCCCCCCCCCTCTCTCTAAAATTCATTCATAAATCAATAACCTCATACACACTCCTCCGCATTCTCCATTCCCACTTCCCAACCTCAGTCCCCCAGCTCAATCCCCCTTCCCACTCCATTCCATCAACAAACAACCTTTTATGCTCTCTATACTACAACAAAACACAACACAACACAATATCCCATCCTACATGCCATTCCCCAACATCTCCAAACTAAGCCCTGCTCTGCGTGTACATACCCGAACAAACAAACGAACAACCCACAATCTATCCACCACTTCAAATCTCAACTCCATACTCACCACATCATCACCCATCCCTCCCCCTCTCCCCTCTCCCCTCGCTTCTCCATAACCACTCTTTCACCACCATTTTCAACTTTTCACCTTCATCCCACCCCCTGTTTTCCTCTTTCGTTCTTCCCTTCTTCCTACAATCTCAATCTCAAGCTCCAGACTATCAACTGCACTACAGTTCACCTTACCTCATTTACTCAGTGCCCCACCCCCTCATCCCCTCAAACTCTCAAACCCTCAAAACCAACAGCACGAAACACTATCCTTCCATCCACAACCAAGAACCACACCAGGAAAACATCTTTACATAGCAAATTGCATACCCACTTCCTCATCACCGCCATAATATTTGTCTGCGCCCATTAGCTTTGGCTTTCAAACTAAAGTCCTATACACCCATGCGCACTCTTCAAACACAACCTAGCCCTCACACCAACATCCCACACACAAAGACTTCACACACAAATCTCAAGAAAACCGCAGGGTTTACCATATTTTAATGTGTTTTTCTCAATTTTGCCTTTCGTTTTTCATGAAATCTACAAACAAACCAACACTCTCACCGAGCTGCCCCGATATAACGAGAGTGCCCATTCCTAATCTATGTGTATACTCAGTATGCGTAATTACAAGGCCCGCCTCCACCCTTTTCCCGTCCCTCATTTTCGCAATCAGTCTCGCATCTCCCCAAACAATCCGTTCCATCCTATCCATGTACCCACGTTCCCCAAACCAAATACCAATGTCATAAAAGTAATGCGTGCACCAAACGTTTCCTTCCTTCCCCAGATCATTCATTCGATCCAGCGGCAATCAAACCAATATATTCATTTTACTACTGATTTGCCGAATTGCGAAACAAGAACCAAACAACCAACCACCCACCCATCCAGCCAGTCATCCACTGACTCATTGATGATACGAAAAAGCAAAGATCAATTAACAAATAACTAGAAGCAACGCAATAAATTCACATCCAGAAGCAATGCGTGTATCAAAGCACCCACCCCACCACAAACGGGTGGTTGCTGATTACGTTGAGAAGGGACCTTGATTTTTTGAAAGATCGCTCCCTCCTCACCCAAAATTTTCATCGAGAGGAGAGGTGTCATGGGTTGAGGTTGTACAATGTACCGCTGAGGATTTAGAACCCTGTAACTACTCGTCTAAGGCTCGGTATCTTGTTGCTCGCGCTTTTTGGTGCTCTCTAACCAGCGTCGCTTGCCGGAACGAGTATCGAAATGGGGAATGGCAGTGACATCCCTTCCTGCATTACCAATGTTTTCCTTGACTTTGTTGCGCCATGCATCAACTATTATAATTAATTAGTATCGATTCCTCCACAGACATATGTAAAGGACAAGTATATGACTCACGAGCTTTTTGTAAGAAAACCGACCTGTTCGCGAAGGTTCTGCTTTGATGCCAAGTCATTCTGTAACCTAAATCATTAAGCTTGACCTCCAATGCTCTCTGAGACTTGCGCATTCTTGGAATAGGAATTTCGGCCTCTTCACCATTGGGCAAATGAACAGGAAACATTTTTCTGCCACGTCGAGAACGACCTCGACCATCAACTTCATCATCGCTATCATCATCTTGAAAGAAGTCGCTGCCGTTGGCCAATGGAGGAGGTGATTGCATTTGTAGAGGGAACCAAGATCGTGAATAGACGGAGTTAATCTTTCGGTATGAATCTGGAATTTCATTGATATCGACCGTATCCAAAGTAACGCGGACACGAACACGACTTTGCTTAACGGGATCCTCAACCAAGATGAACTTGCGCTTCTTTGCTTCTGGAACATTACCGAAAACATCGACGCCATCTTCATCATCTTTTGATTGTGCGGCAATGGGGTGGGACCCGCGGGGTAAAGGACGTGCATCGTGAGCACCAGGAACCATGGAAGCTCCGCCTACTGAACTCGAAGGGTAGTTATTGTTGAAACCAGGGAAGGCTTGGTTTTGTCGGACATCGTCTCCCGAATTAGCAGATTGCCCAACTGGAGCTTGATGGTGGTGGTGAGTGTTCTCATCCATATATTCGTCGTCACCTACACATGGGTTTATTGATTAGCCTCTCAGGTTTATCCGGGAAGCAAGGCAATAACAATACAAAGCAAGCAATGTGGAGCAATACAATAATATACAAAGACATAACGCGGGGTAATGGGTAGGTATCGCAGAAGGCAGAAAGCAAAGTGCAATGTTGTATTATACATGAAAGTGCTTTTGTGACTAGTCACTTTAAGGTCCCAAATTTCCCCCAATCAATAGGTATATTCGCAAGAATGGTATCATAACAAAATAATAATAATCGCACATCACATCTGGTGAAACATACCGACTTCTTCTCCTCCTTGGTTACTTCCATCAGGATGGGCGTGGTGGTGATGAAGCTGGGGACCACCCATACCGCTAAGGTTAGGTTTGCCCATGCTTCCCGCACCACCAGGGCCCATGTTCGCAGAAGGTGGCATCCCTGTAGGACTTGGACCAGTCATGTGAGGATTATGACTTGTAGCCGCTTGAACCGCTTTACGGTTGTTGATTTTGGCCATTCTTCGAACTCGACGACTTCTCAATCTTGGATCTTGGTTACTGTTTCTCCAACTATCGACCGCCCTTTGTATTAATCCACGTTTGCCACGTAGGCAAGGATTCAATTCTGCCAAGGCCCACCCGACAGTGTTGCACTCCGTTTCGTATACCAATCGATTTCCCCTGTATTGATCCTTGCTGCAGCACGCCCTCGGGTAAACACAATTCTCCGTTTTAAATTCCGGGCCAAGGTTTTCAACGTTTATAGACTCGACATCACATCTGATTGTATATTCCATCTTAACACGATCGCGCGAATATTCAAATGCAATCCATTGAACTCCATTATTATCCTGTCGCACAACGAGCGGGGTAGTGGCTGGAATAGGGCCCGGTGCGGCATTGGGATTGACACCGCTGCCACCGCTTCCAGGCGGATTGTTGGGCTGCATTTGAGGTGTACCGTTCGCAGAGTGCTGAGCCCCTAAAGGTGGATTTGGTCTAGCAATCTGTGGAACGTGTGGCTCCATCTTTGTTCGCGGACTTCCAGTCATACCAGGTTGTTGATGTTGATTAGGATGTGGTTGCATCTGGTGCTGATTTGTCTGGTGTGACATGAGCAGTGTTGGTTGTGAAGTCATGGATTGCTGATGATGATGCTGTTGCTGCTGCGGGGGTGGTGGTGGTTGCGCATACGGAGAGGGTCCCCCAGGAGCCATAGGGGGGGGGTATTGCTGCTGAGGTGGCCCTGGATAATACATCTGCTGACTTTGCTGCAATTGTGAAGATGACGCATACATCCTGTTCTCATGTGCAGGCGATGCAACAGAGGCTGGGGAGTTGGATTGAGGGGTTTGGTAAATTGGTGGATATGGAGCACGAGTCATATGTTGAGTGGCCGCCATGATGTCTGGAGTTTCTGGACCTATGTGCAAATTAGTATTCTGTCTACAATTGAGGTATAACGCGTCAGAAAATCGCGTCTACACACCTGCGGATGAATATGTACCCGATGCGCTTGAAGTACTGTAAGGACTTGCGTGAGTTGGGTAATATGGAAGTTCTTGATGTTGACCACCGGGCCCTGTCGCAGTTTGTGGATATTGAGGTAAAGCGTGTCCAGAAGGATACGCGTTAGGATGTTGTGGTGGTGGAGGAGCTTGTTGATGGTGCTGATGCACAATACTCGAAGGTCGCGGTTGTTGTTGAAGATGGTGCGAAGGTGGAGGACCTTGACCTTGCGGCGCGTGGTGGGGATGATGCTGCATTGATGCCATTTGTTAGTTATGATTTCTTCAACTTTTATGATATATGTAACGTCAAAAATGTAGAGACCATTGGGGAAAACCAGTCGCGTCGCGATGTATTTTCTGAGACTTTAGATGTATGAAAAGTGGTGGTCGATCCTTGATGACGAGGGTCAAGTGCAGCAGCGCGGTGCCTGGAATAAGATCTTCTGACAGGACAGGCGGCGCAGAGTAATAGTGGTAAAATAAAACAGCAAGAAATCTTTAGATGCGGGACTGGGACAAGGGAATAGAACGAGGGTGTACCTCAGTATAACAGATGCCTTGCTTCTATTACGAAATTTTTCAGATGAGTGGACAAGGACCACAAGCGATGAAGGCAATGTCCGAAGATCCAGTTTTCAAGTAGTGGATCTGACGAGGGTGAAAAGCTTATGAGATGAGCAAGAATAAAGACTCGAAGGAGCCGGAGAATAATAACAGAATGGGGTAGGTAGAAGACTGATCTGAGCGAGGATAACGTACGAGGGTGAGTAGCTTTTGATGAGATAGATGATTGTAAAAAGCAGGACCGGAGATAGGCAGGGTAATTTGAGTGGTCTGAAATGGGGAGGATTAAGCTTGAAGAACAAGGGCTTCGAATGGATGGATGAGATGGATTTGATAATGATCAAAAGAAATGTGGAAGAGGGCAAGGGGAACGGAAATGTAAGTTATTCAGTGGAACCAAGGACAACGCATGGTATAAACGTGACAAGGGTAATATCGCATGAAAATGTAAAAAGGTGCGCGGACGTTGCAAGGTATTGAGACCAGATGGGGTATAGAATTTAGGGAAGAGAAAGTAGCCAGGGGCAAGGAGGTGGGGGGTTGATGTTTACAGTTTATAACATCTTTTTTTAAGTGCACAAGGAAAGAAAAAATGAAATAAAAATGGTCCGGGCCAGGTTCGGTTCGTTTGGCCCTGAAAAGACAGCGGTGTGTATGGGTGGAGGCAACTAGTCTGTTTTCAAAGGATGTTGGGCTTGAGAATTGAAAGTGGGGCCAGCCACATGAACTTGCGCAGTACCATACATGAATAAATAATAATAATTTTCTAGAACCAACTTACTTGACTCATTTGGGAGAATGAGGCGAGTGGTGCAGGGAAAATTGTTACGTATAGTATGTGCAAACTGCATGGAGAAAATGAAAGAATAAAATCTTACTACCGAATAATAATATAAAGATTACGACTCACGACTAAGAAGCTAAAAAGCTAAAAGGCACTTTCCTTTCTTAGTTCGTGTGTCAGAATATTACTAGAAGGTTTAAGGTGGAATGGAAGAGGGAAGCATAAAAAGAGACCATCCGTTGTTGATGCCGGGCTGTAACCTTGGCAAGCCACTATACCAAAGTCTCCTTGAGACTTCCTGCAGCCTAGTATGAATATCCTGCTTATGCTTTCATAATCCTCCTCCTAATAATTGTTTTTGCGTCGGCCAACTTGAACCAATACAATATGAGAGACGAAAAGGACGAATCCTTGGATCCAATCAACCACACAACCATCTTGAGAATTGACTTCAGAGGCTGATGAAAGAACACACTAGAGGAATTCAGAAACCATCAGGTGCCGCTTGTACACACCAATCTTTTGATCTACATAAACTTTTAGCTGCATACGTGCGCAACATTACAATCTCCATTCAAAGTCAGTCGACCAATCAAAAATGAAGGCTTGATTGGTTCCACCCACCAACCCAACATGGTCAGTCAGAGATTAAAAGCACCTTGTCTTTTGTTGATCTTAACCGTCAAGCGAATGGCTGAAAGGCCGTGCAGAAAATGTACACAGACTCGACCACCAACTAAACTTTTTGCACCTTCTTCGCGTGGGATTGGGTAGCTGAAAACGAGATCCCTTGTTCATTGTGAAACGAGCCTACGAATCCACAATTTACTCGAATCCTGCTAAATTTATGTTCTGGAAAATTATGGAAGCCATACTTCCTTGCTTGCTTTTATGAACGAGGAGGCTTATCCCTGTAATCTTATCTAAAGAAGTGCAACTTGCGAATTCTAGAAAGATATCAAGAGGGAAAAACGAGGCAGCGCATAAATCTTAACTTCAATATGATCGATCATCGGATATGCAATACGAAGTCAAAATCACAGTAGATTGTGTACTTACGTGTTCATTGTTCACTGAATTTCCAGGTTCTTCCTTGTATTGACGATGGGACATTTTGGCGGGTGACGTCTATTTCAGTTAGCACTCGATCGTTAGCCACCTAAAGATAACCGTTGAAAAATAATACTAGGAAATGGTTGTTCATGTAAAGCAATGAATAACAGTGTATTCATATCATGCGATGCCATGCACCATCCGTTTTAGGTGCAAGATTGCAACATAGCGAAAAAGGGTCCAACTTACATTTAACGGGTAACGGACGATTCGGTGTGAAGTTTCGAAGGTTTGTTGACGCGTTCGACGGGTGGGATATGAAACGAGTTCCGTGTATGGTGTAGATCGCTATTTCTGCAAGTTTCTATATTAGCTTTTATCCCCATTTCAAATTGTCTCATGCCACTTCAATGCGATCGTCAAAATAGATTGTATCCATAGTGCGAGGCTATGCAAGGAAGAGAAACGTCAAGTTGCCCCATTGTGAATTCCCCGAGTACGTAGATCCAGTTGCGATGAACCTAATAGGTTACAGACGCGGAGAAGGATGATACGATCGGTGCAAGTGGGTATCAATAATTGATTCAATTGACCTTCAAACCGGGGATTGACTGGAATCAATTGATTTTCTGTTCCTGTCGAGTCTTTGGAGCTGGCGAGGCTGGCGAATACTAGGCAATTCAATGGGAGCCCGAAATACATCAGAGCAGCTGATGCGCCTGTTCTGTAAAATGATATGGGCCGGTACGACGATGTCCGTCCCAAGATCGCTGATGTGGATAGAGGATTCAGACGGGGCAGGGTTTGGTGGCGCAACTTAGACATGCTCCTGGCAGGGTACGCTTCCTGGGGTACGCGAGGGGCCTTGTCCATCTAGTAGTCACTGGACCACAGGAGAGATAGTTTGACGCTGAGAACATTAAGAATATTGGAACTTACACTGTCAATGAAGGACGAAGGTAGGATAGTGAAAGTCTATGATGAATTTAAAGGCCTGATTCTCATGTTAGTTATATTCCAAGGAATATTGACAGTAGAGAGCCTGCGAACAAATGAATTGCATGCGTACAACACAATACAAAGTATGGATGAACTAGAAATCCGATAATGACGCAACAATTTGAGTGAGGCTGATAGTGGAAGAACAAGGCACAGCGATGACCGTAGTAAAACACTAGGTCTTCTAAGAGCGAGCGGATGGACAGAGATATATTATAGAAACATGGGTCGATCGATTGGTAAACAAAAGACGGCCAGATTCAACATCGTGATTAGAAATGTGGAAAAGGTTGCAACCCATACAAGGGACATAAAGCTGGTCATCTGCAACAGGCCTTGCAAGCGGATGACACTTCGCCTAAATATGTGGTGGTGGTGGAGAGAGAGGCAAGGATGAGAAGCACCTCGCAGTAATGGTTCAATAACAGTACATTTGGGGGGTGGAGAGAATGAAAAGAGTTCAATCTAGAACACTTACTCGTAGGATTTTCTATCGAAAGAATTCTGGTGACTGTGAAGGTGCGGCCAAGGTGTACCGCTGGGGTGTAAAGTTTTAAATGGTGGATGGTTGGTTGCCTTTAGGATTTTAGTTAGAAAGCTATCCCATGTAAAATGATGCCCTTGAAGGACGGCAGCCCTGCTCATTCACCGATAAGAATTCGATGGATTTTCTTATCGCAAACTGGTCCTCGAAATAGCTACGAAATATTGAATATTGATCTGTGGCGGTAAGAGGATCTTCGAATTAATTGAGGGAGTCCCGAAAGCAATTCAAAAATGGCTTATACTTGGAATGGATGCCTTGATGGAAGATGAACAGAAATCGACTTACGGGATTGATTGCAGATGTAGGTAGATGTGTGTGTGCAATGCGCCGTGCAATGATTCCCACGTTTAGCTCTTCCCAATGATTATTTTTATATTTTCGATCTTCCGATTTCCGATTTCCTGCTCTCGATATTTTCGATCGATGTTGGAAAAATTCCCAATGAAATCAAAGGTCTAACCGAGCTTGCAGACGCAGACCGAAGTTCCAGGTGAATGGTTACAGTTTATGCTCGTCGAGTATCTCGGGGGTGGATGGCTGCCGCTGAAGATCGTGGGCGGGTATGTAGTAGTCGACTGGGGTATCTTAATCTTTGGGAATATTTGGTAGATCGAGTCTGGGTAACACGAAAGGTTAGCATCTGTGTGAAGTGCGCATACAGCTAGCCAGCGGAAAGAATTGGTACCAACGATCGCAAAAGTCAATCTGGAAAGGTGTTTTGTTGAAGAGTTTGTTCTTGTTGGAGTGAAATCTTGCTTGATAAATTGCGGTCAAGAAAAGTCACCTCTGCGCTATGGTTCGAAACGGCGCGTCTTCTCTTTTGTACGAGATACCACGTTGATAAGTTGTACAGTTGGTGACTCTTTTGTAACCCGAGCACATTGCACAAGGATGAAAATATCGCGAGGTCGAGGTGATGGTATACAAGTGGTTTACCGGTAAGAATCGCTAAAATCAAATAAAGCTGTGTGTGTGTGCCTGCGACGCGCTTCTTATCAAATGTGGAGGAGGCGTTCGACAAATTCACTCCACTTGAAGAATTGCAGAGATTTGGTAGGGAAAGAGGAAAAAATTCATTGCATCTCACCTTTCGATACCTATAATTAATACAACGGTGGTACGGCGAAGTTCGAGGACGAGACCGTGTGTGAATAAAACTATTGATATCGGTGTCAAAGTACAGAGTGCAATGACCTCACTCTTTTTGACCCGATAGTAAGTTAGAATATGATTGATTGTTGAAGCTATTGTCATTGTATGAGAAAATCTTATTTCAAAAGTTTTGTAGCCTTGGATCAGATTGGAGAACTTACATCAAGAATCCAGAAGGTACGAATTCGACTGGTTAGATAGGTGCTCAATGCCCTTATGATTTATTTCTTATGGTGTTATTTCTCAAAGTACTGAAGTACTATCAGTCAAAACTATAACGCTAACATGTTCGTATTCAAAAGTGATAGATTGAAGTTACTCACAATTCAAACTCCTCTTGAATACCACCAATCAAATTCCACAACTTGTAACAATCGCAAGGAAGCCAATTCGCAATATCAAGTTGTTCCGAATAGCTTCAATTTTGCTATTCCAAAAAGGCGGTGATCAATAATTTATTTTTCTGCCAAATGGTTCTCTGCGGAAGCATGGATTGCAATTACACCCGTTTGTGATGGAGATCCTTGTCGTCGATTGCAGAAAAAGCTTGACTTACACGGCTGGGTTGTTGTAGCTGTCAACAAATGACAAGTGCAGTGCCGGGCTTTTGCTTGGAAACTGGGATGATCGATTGTTGTCCAGATATTTGGGTTCAAACTTATAAGGCCAGCAAGGTCAAGGGCTCAAAGCAAAGAGGGCTGAGATCTGAGGGGAAAACGTAGGGATGAATAGAGACGATGAAGGTGTGCTCGCTTCACTAGAGGTAATCGTAGTGTAAACTGTGGAGTGTTTGCAGCTTCAACCTTGAAAGAAAATGGAGATGAACGGTGTCAGGATCATGGGTTGTGATAGACTTTGGAGGAAATTGGTTGACAAGGGGAGTGGAATCAAGAAGGAAGTGAGTGAGTGCGAAAGGACGAAGAGTCATATCCAGCATACGGCAGAGAAATAGCATTAGGGGCAATCCGTTATCAACACGCTCATCAACTACTACAATATAAACTTTCACGAATGCTCTTACTCTTTCCAATTTGCGTTACAACAAACTACTCCCATCTACTGCGTATCAAATGAACCTGTCCTGTCCTGTCCTGTCGAGCGAGACTCAAGAGACAAGAGACAAGAGACAAGAGACAAAAGACGGTAAGAATCTTTGGAATCACAGTATGCCGACACAATCGATCAATCTGAAATCGAGTCCTGTTACTCTTGAAAAGTTGAGAGCCGTCATCCAATCAATGGTTGACATTGATGACAATCTATTACTATCGCAATCTATTTAACTCGTGAGAAAGGAAAGGCTTTTCGATAAAGTTTCTGCCGAGTACATATTAGCATGAATGCATGACACCAACATCCAAATTTAAACCTCTTCTAGTATCAAACCAAACATTTCGATCACTCGACCATCAGAGGTGCAAATCTCCTCGAAATAAAACCGGTAATAAGCATGAACGATTCCAGTACGAACTGCAGACTCCAATTACAAAAAAGCCACATTATCACTATCCGAAACAACTCTGTTGATTGTCCAGCGGCTCGATTCTTCCATCAAAAGGCCGCGCAACTTTGCATCGGAGATATTCCCTATTCGGTCAATCGAGAGACGTGATCAACACCGGTAGGATTTGAAAGGCTAATCGTTGTGGATAGAGTCGTACGAGATGGCATGAAAAATGTTGGAATTGCTTCCTTGGCAGACCGTGGTGACATTTGATCTGTTTCGGTTCGTGAGGAGCCTTTGGAATAAGTTTCATGATATTATTCGTATGTTTGAATCACGTATAATCGCTTCAGAGCAAGTGATGATTCGATGTGCCGATGGTTTGCTATTCTCGGGTGCGAGTGTATAAAATCGCAATGAAAAGGAAAAGGCTCGAGCAGAGAGAAAATTTCAATTTCTATTCTTTCATAAATTTCCATCTAGGCTACTCTACTCTGCACTAAAGCCTTAGCTCTGATTAAGAATCTACCAAAACATCACGTAGACTAGAAAGGGTTTAATCTAATGCTAGCCGAGGAAGTTAGTTTCGACCGTTGATTTCTAGTACCTAGAAAGTCCGGAGACCGATATCTGTCTTCAATTCATTGTCAAAATTCCGTCATTGTGCAAATAGAAAAGAAACGAGCAGAGGGAAAATTCCGCATGTACAATTCAAAATGACGGTGAGCTGGTGCAGTAATCATGCAACGTCTAATTCTCACCCGCTCATTGAAATGCCGAATGTTCAGATATGATGAAGGGGGAGTGTAATTTTATCACAAAATTCGGTCTCGCCGTCTACCAATGAGACTGGCTATTCAATTCGCTTGCTACCTTCTTGCATTTGCACCCACTCCAATATCTCCTTTTCTTTCCTTCTTGGAAGCTCTCTTTCAAGTTCGTGTGGAGATGCCTTCCAGCTTCCGGACCACCTTCATGACCAATCAATATCCTAGTCATGACCGTTTTACCCGGAGCAGCGCAAAACAATATCTTCTACCGCCTTCACTTGATTCTGAAAGTATGAATGCAATGTCATGATAGAATCCGAGTTCGCGACATAAGTGATAGATGTTGAGGCTCACACCAAGTGACGTTGGAAAGATGGATCTTGATAGCCATTAAGTTTATTCTAATCCATGGTAGATTCCCAGGCTGAAGAGCCCAGTACCGGCATCGTGAACCATTCGTGGGGTGCTTGCGTTGGGGTTGTAGACCCTCAAGGTCCTTCAAAAGCCTTGCCCGTTGTCCTTTTGCCCTGCTGCCTCGGAGAATTACACCGCGGTAAAAATGAGCTCCCCTCGAGGATTGTCATCTCACACCAACATGACATGTCAGAGCGGGAGGGAAGGGGGGCCACGGTACACTTCTTTGGGGAATGGCGATCGTGGATCTTGATTTTCAAGCATCCTCTATCCTCTACACACTCACTATTAAAGCTTACATTTTTTCTGTCGGATATAGACTAAACATTAACGCCGCAACTACGCTGATAGTCTCTTCATGATCAGCCATTCATAATGAACTTTTGGGACTCAGGTCCGATGCCATCATGCCACCGAGGTAAATTCCGTATGCGCCCTTGTGGCACGTAATCACACGAAGTAACGTTTTGACTCAAACAACAATAGGACCAATAGCAATAAAGAAATCAGGCAAAGAAGTCGCGCATTCCCCGAAACTCAACGGCAAAAGTTCCTGCTAAGAAGGAAACCATCCCGTCATTTCTTCAACGCCTATTCTGATTGCATATCCCTACTCCATTGTACGATTAAACGACGATTTGGTTTGTGCGCTTGCATGGGAAATTTATCACAAGGATTGAGGAAGCTGCTGGGCTTGTTGGTGGAAGACGCCACAACACCCTGAAAACTTTCCTTGAATCCATCCCCTGTTATGCGTTTTAAGACACCCAAAAACAAACCGTTGCACACTTTCATTTTTCTGCCTACCAGCCCCTGTTTGACAGCTTGTAACTCCTTGTCGACATTAATGCTTGCTTGCACTTAGATTAGTTCCCACATGGGAAAATGTCAATATCAACCTCATGGCAAATATGCATGGGATGATGGGACACACTTGTACCTTACAGCGAACAGAAATCATGTGAACTTTCCATCATATTTTGAGTTACGGTAATGATTATTGGAATTCTCCCCAAGTACGAATAACCTACTACCTGGGTCACGGGAAACACACACCTTCTGTATCTAGCCGTTCAAACGAAAAGTCGGGTCGCCACGAGACCCGAGTAACTAAGTAGAAATTAGGATTTATGAATTTATGGCAAGTCCCGTGGCGAATAGACTCTTGTGCACCTCGATGCATTACTCGACATATTATTTGCAACATATCTCTTTTCTTACACTCTTATTTAGTGCTTCCGAAGTCCTTCAATCTCTGATAAAGAGAGACCGAGATGAGCAACACGATGACTAATGTAACGGAATATACCTCAATAGAGTATGGCCATTTGAGAAACATCGTATCATGCTGCACTAGTACTTTTAGCCGTAGAACATTAAGTTGGAACACGTCTAAACACGAAGCTATTTTTGGTGTTTTGGAAATGGCTAATAGATTGATTGAAGATCAAACAGCTCCATTCCAAGTTGCGGGATAATCGTTTCGAGTCTTTCGACCCAAAACTCCACAGGAGCACAAGAGCAAATAGATTGTGATCGGCGCCAGATCGGGATATGTCGCGAAACCAAAAAGAAGACTCTGACGACGTCTGATAGAGCCTAAAGTAAAGCGCCCTCGAGACCGGCCAAACTAACTCTCAACGTCCGCATGATTCGCGACATGAATCCTCACTTGCGGACATGTAGCTTATCCAAGATTGAAGACATCGTCAATGGCTTTTTCTCAATCCTGCTTTATCATATTTTACTTAGGGGGGCACTCGAGATATTTTTCCGATACCGAATCCTAGACACTCGCTTGAGGGGGAAGCTGGTCCGAATGTAACTTTCAGGCTTCACGGAAGAACTTACGAGAGCCCTTGATGCATACCTTATTATCTTACCCGCTTCATCTGAATCAAGATATCAATCTTCACCTCTCATCAATGCTCCAATGAACTGGCACGGTCTGAGGATTAAGACTCCACCACTTCCCTATCTACAGAGTACAGTGATAATCAAATCTACTTACAGAGCAACAAACGGGGCTCAATTTTGAGTGCTCCCTGAATTTCCACCCCCACACATACATTCCCACATACAATAGTTCTAGACCTATCTTGTTACGATATATTTTGTCTACAACGGCTCCCTACGGAGTCACAAGGCGGCAGTTACGCTTGATTCGGTAAACGAATTATTTATTAATCTAATTCCAATGCTTCATGCATGAGAAAGTCCACACGGGACATGATAATAAAAAAACGATTAGAACGATGAAATGAATTGTTACCATTCTGGTGATAGTTATTAATGGCCATTTCAAAGATACTTTGTACATTTCCTCTGAGTGAGGGAAAAAAGGAAAAACACTGCCACGTCGAGAGTTGCTCCGAGACATCCGGGTAATAGATCCTACTGGTTCAGACTGAACAGAAAACTCAAAAAGCAGCAATGTAAACTCACATGATCTGACACTCCAATACGGCAACGGCCAACTTCCGCGCACCAATGAAACACAAGTACAGCCTTATATGTCGTTCCTGATATAACCTCCATGACGAGCAAGTCCCGATCTCAGCACACCTGCGATGAAACGACCTGAACGAATGAGCATCTTGTAGTCGCATATCTGCTGAAAACCAGATGATGCCCATATACACGTATTACGATATCAATATGATCAAAGGTAACACCATCTTGGCTGCAGCTTATCGCGTTTTTGTACCGTCCAGTACAGAATAGTACAGTCACTGGTACTCGACATGAATAGCATAACACCACACACTACGTATCGCCGAATCGCCACACCCTCATTGCCGTATCGCACTCCCAATCTCGCAGCGTCCAAGCCTAAAAGGATGACGCCACGTGCTGTGCCTCTCCTCCGCATGAGATATTTTGCCCTTCTCTTTCTCAGCTCTGGCGGTCCCCGGACATTGGGATTAGCAACTGGGTAAAGAGTGAGGATGGTGCGCAGCGTAGTGAAATCCTACTCTGCCTTCCCTTTCTCCTGCAGTATGCATGTGCTGACACGGAAGGATTCGTGACCCGCAGGACCGAGCAAGCCACAATATAAAATTTGATAGAAACATTACTCACTCTGGAAATCAAACCATTCAGAAAATTGGAAATATTATCCCTTTACGAGAGTACGAAGGGTAGGTATTGTAGCACAAGTACTACTGGCTGGGGATAAGATACCGGTAAACTAGTTTGACAGAAAAAGAAATGCAAACCAGAAACCAACTCAAACAACAAATAGTCATTCCGTTGACCGTGTTTGGAAACTGCTAATGCAGCGAGTTTTGACTGCAGTGTTCCTCTTCCTGCATCCAATCTCTCCCCAAGTCTTCCGAATTGTTGGTAATCATTATCAAACGAGGAGAAAAGCCATCTACAAATCATAATCTCGAATTCGTATCGCATTTCCCTTTCGCATCCTTCACCGCTTTAGGTATGAGGTTGTAGATTATCTTCCTCGTAAACAGTGCCAATAGTTATCTGTCGATTTATCAAACAAATTATCAATCAATCAATCGATCAATCAATCACACAATCACTCGCATATAGGATCAGGTAGATGGAATGAAATAATAATCGGTGAAGCATGCATTCACACTGCACACTAATGAAAGAAGAATACAAAATCTGCAGTAGGAATGTTGTGTGAGCTACTCTTCGCATATTGAATGTAAGCATGATATAATCAGGAAATCTCTAAAAATAAGACCTTGGAAATCAATTCTTGGAACCTCGTTACATGACTGCACAGTCGTTCTTTGGGAAAGTTGGGATGCGTGTGTGTGTATGCATGTATGTATGTATGTTTGTATATATGTATATATGTAGGTATATTGAAAAGCCAAGAAGATCAGATGGAGACAGTTACGCACACGGATCACAGATCCAGAAACGAAACTGCACTCGCGAGGCAAAATGCAATAGAAATGTCGTGAACATGTAGTGAAATACCGTAGTTGAGTAATGTAATCGGTAACCCGAATTCTGGTACAGTCGCACTCTAGATGCTGTGAAGTTACAGCACATGTTATTTATCGAGACGGGATGCAGGAAGCCGTTTGGTGGGATGGGTGAATCGGCGACTGGGCTGCTGGGCTGGGTGGGTTTTGGGGGGGGGGGGCCGACTTTGCTTCCTTGCTTCCTTGCTTCCTTGCTTCCTTGCTTCCTTGCTTGCTTGCTTATTTTTTCATGGGAATCTGGTAATGGAATAAGCGTTTCTGGGGTTTCGTGTTTATCTAGGGGTACGGTGACATTGATGAAGATTATTGTTCTACTTCGTTTCTTCCATGGGCGGCCCCTTCTTCTGGGTCCAGAGTTGAAGAACTTGGATTTGTGCTACATCTAAGGTTATTATGCCTGAAGACATGGTTGATCTGAATTGTCGGGATCGTGGTGAACACGTGATTTATCTCCAATTCGTGGTTCACATTGTACAGTATTTGAGATCGTAGTCTGGTTGAAGCTATTGAGTCGTGAAATCATTTTCATATCGCAAGTTCTGTCGTGAATCTAGAATTTCTAGAATCAGTAGGTATATCAAATACTCCATACATCATTATCTCCATCCCACGCGTGGGTTCAATCAAGTCCCTATGATGTTTTCCCAATCGCGCAAACAAACTAATTATCACGACATCTGCCAGATTAGGAAATTTCCGTGTCACACCGTTCTCTGCGTCCAAAGATAAACCGTGAAGCGACCTCTGATACGCATCAATCGATGTGGTATTCGGTCTTTCTGCTTCACTTTGAATGATGAAATTCTGAATATGGCGATGTGTGGTTGGCTCCCTATCTCAAGTGAGGGGAAACCAGGTATTTGGCTCTGAAATATGGTGGATTTGGTGTGCGAATATTGGGGGCTTGGAGGTGGCTCTTCCCAGCAATAGTTTTCTGTTGAATTCTTCCACTGTGAAGTCTCTGTAATGGTTGTTCTTTAAAGTCTTGAAATCTAGCAGAATGATTTGCTGGAGTTTGTGTTCGCAATAACTCAATATCAGAATGACAACTTCAATTGATGGTAAGAAGCATGTGACTTCTTCTCCTGTACAATCGGAAAGTGAAGCCGTGAAGAATTCATCGACAGCTGCTGCAGCTCATCTGGATGATAACTATGCTTTGTTCCAAGATGCTAGAGATATCGAGGTCGATCCTAAGGAAGCGAAGAGAGTGCTTCGAAAGATTGACATGCGGCTCATGCCCATCCTTTTTATCACATATATGCTGCAATATCTAGACAAGAACTCTATCAACTTCTCAAGTGTGTATGGGTTGCAAAAGGGTACCCATCTGAAAGGACAACAGTATTCCTGGCTGAGGTGAGAACATCGATATGCATTGTCCCTGCATCATACTTTCCAAGCCATGCTAACAATGTATCTAGCTCGATCTTCTACTTCGGCTACCTATTCTTTCAATTTCCATCAGGCTACTTTCTCCAACGCCTTCCTATTGGAAAATTCCTCTCTCTAACCACAATCGCATGGGGAGTAATCCTCATCACAACTCCAGCATGCGTCTCCTTTGGCGGCATAGCAACTAATAGATTCCTTCTCGGCGCCGTCGAAGCAACAATAAACCCTGGTTTCGTCCTCCTAATGTCCATGTGGTACACCTCCGCCGAGCAACCTCTCCGGCTTGAGACCTACTACTGTACTAACGGCATCGCAACCATGTTTGGAGGTCTCATCGGCTACGCTGTCGGACACATTACCACCGGTCTCCCAAAATGGATGTACGTCTTCCTAATCTTCGGAGCCATCTCCATCTTCTGGGGTGTAATATCCTTAATATTCCTCCCCGATCTCCCTTCCACAGCCAAATTTCTCACGCCCCACGAACGTCTCATTGCCGTTTCCCGCGTAGCATCTAATCGTCAAGGAGTAAAGAATCATCATTTCCAAACCTATCAAGCATGGCAAACAGTTAGAGATCCAAAAACATGGATTCTGTTCGTCATGGCTGTCGGCGCACAAGTTCCCAATTCTGCTCTAACATCTTTCACATCTATCATTGTCGGAACTTTCGGTTTCGATACCCTCGGTACCCAATACCTACAAATTCCTGGCGGAGCAGTGCAATTCCTCGCGCTAATGGCGGGTGGATACGTATGCACGAAATTCCCCCGGAATTCAAGATGCATTACTATGATAGTCGCCAACACGATTTGTATTCTCGGTGCGGGATTATTGGTTGGTCTTCCAAGTAGTAATAAATGGGGACGATTAGTAGCGCTTTGGCTATGCTACTTTCAAGGATTGGGCTTTAGTATGAGTCTCACGATGGTGAGTAGTAATATTGCAGGGTATACGAAGAAACAGTTGACGGGCGCGGTGCTTTTTACGGGATATTGTGTGGGGAATATTGTTGGGCCGCAGACTTTTATCAGTAGTGAAGCTCGTGAGTGGGCCTTTTATTTTCTTCGTCTCTCTCTCTCTCTCTCTCTCATATTTAGCTTCTGTCTGGTGAATCGGCGGACTAACATGTTTAAAGCCGGATATCACTCAGCGTACATAGCAATGTTAGTAGGTTATTCGGTCAAGTTAGCAATGGTTGTTGTCTTGTACATTTACATGTATTCAAGCAATAAGCAAAGAGACGCAGAGCAAGCGGCAAGAGGAGAAGCAAGCGAGGAAGAAGAAAGAGAGGCGGTGGAAAAGGGTATGATGGATATGACGGAGATTGATAATAGAGGGTTTAGATATATTTTGTAGATTTAAGTATATTGAGGAAAATAAGTAGATGAAATCTCTTCGTACATCTGTTTGGATTTGTTTGTGGCCTTCTTAGTGGGATCTAGCAGCTGCTTTCGCAATCGTTATAGGATATATCAAATTAGTGTAGATCTATCTTAGTAATACTTGATTAACGAAGTCTCGAAACATATTGGAAACTAAAACAAAACGCCTGCCCCGAATAACTGAATGCGGGCAAGAACCACGGCTGAGCTATCGGATACTGTTGGTATCCCTTCGGTGGTGATCACAACGTCTTCATAATAGTTTTCATGCATTGATTGGTATTGTGTCTATCTTATTTTAGGTCAAGAGCTACGAGAGCTTTTTTCAATACGTTCATGCGCTAGTGCACTAGTGTACTCCCATGTGTATGTTCATTTGTATCGCAACATAACCTGAGATTGACGAAATGTTTATTGGTTACTCAATCTTCTTTTCCAACCCTTTCTTTGCCCTTGGTACTGCTCCTACTCTTGCTGCTAGCCTCGCTGCCACTTTTACTGATGCTATTTTCCAAATTCCCTGCCTCGAGATCTTGATGTGAAGAGTGCTTTGCCTGATCTCTACACTTGCTTTCTTCTGACTTTGGAGTAGTTGGAGAATTGCGCCCTATACTTTCGGTTATAGCAGATGAAGTTTCTCCACCACTTGCGTCTTTCTTCAGTAGTGGGTCAGACTCGGAGTTGTCATCCGCCCTCGCCGTGATAGCGGCAGTTTGAGATGGATGCCCATTTCCTTCATCTTGACACGGGGGATTTGTTCTCCATTCGGCCAGGTACCCATTGATGATGACAATCTCTGAGCGAACTTCCTCGTTATCAAAAGATTGCGCTATGCTATAGACTCCACTAAATAATAAGAAGCCAATGACGTACAGTACAAATACACATTTCGTGCCGTTAGGCTCTGCAGTCCCAAAATGCCCCAAATACATCCCCAAAGCCACTACTAACATTGCAAGCGAGATTAAAAGAAGCAGTTGGGAGGCAGAGGCTGTGATGACTGATGATACGCTTGGCCAACCCCATATTCTAGCATCCGGTTTCCTTGAAATTCCCCTAACCCATTGACGTATATCTTCCCCTGTGAGTAGGCGATTGAATGTAAGCTGCATGCAGCTGGCATAAATTACAACTAGGACGGCGGATAACAAGCTCAGGACGAAAGAGGCCTTTGTTAGAAAATTCGTTTGATTTGAAAGGCCCTATGGTGGCAGAATCAGTGCTTAACGAAGTGAACTCTTCGTCATTATAATAAATTCTTCAATTCTTTAATTATATATTGAATAAATCATTTTTAAAGCATTAATATAATTAATCTAAACCTTTATAGTTTACAAAGTGTTACGGGAGCTGCCTCTAGGGTCACGTGGAAGTGGCTAGAGATCTCTCGAGGTGGTTTAGACTAAACTTCAAGTAGGAATTCAATAAGGTTGGTAACTGGTTGCAATTCTCGTAACTATAGTAATGGAACTAATGATTGTTCTTGAGCACGAAGCTCCATATTATAATGAAACTCATTCTGTTATATAGACCTTCGTCCTCTGGAGCCCCTGGGATCCGTATGCTCCTGGAGCCCGTAGCTCCCCAAGGCTCCCTCACGTGACACGCGAATGTGTCATGTGATGTCTGTCGTAACACAAAGCTTATTTTAATTAATAAGGTTTTAGTGAATTTCTTGAATTTCAAAAGCTAATTCTAACTTTTAGTTTAAAATAATTACTTTCAAATAAAAAGATTTATTTATATTAAGATCAAATTATTTATTTAATATATTCTATATTTTATAATATAATAATAAAGCTTTTAATTAAAAAATAAATCAAAGGTAAAGTAATATAAAAAATGAACAAACCTTTCTTTAAACTTTTAACTAATATTTTTCATTCATTTTAGTCTTTATATTTACTCCCTTTCTTTATCTTTATAATCTTCATTTAATCTTTATATATATACTCTTTTATTCATTTTTCTTACAATTTTAATATTTAAAAATCTTAAAATCTTGAAGGCCTTTGAAAGCCCTTATTTTTTTTTAATTTTAAATTCAATAATAAATGAGTCACATTTTATACCAATAATATTTGTTATTAATAAAATTAGCATTTCATTGATAACAAAAGAAAGATTAATACTGTTATATATAATAGAAATTTATATAGGAATTTATATTGAATTTCTCTTTGTCTGTATTATTAACTTTGTCACCACAGGGAGGTCCAATGATAGCCCAGTCATGGCTATCTGAGCAACAACAGCAGCCTACTTAATATCAGCATCAAAATAATTGTAGATGGAGTTTGAGAGACCAACAGCCACAGAAACCATGTTATATTCTGCGAGTATCGAGCTTTTGAACTCGATAGCCCTCGAGTTATCAGGTCTATGTTGTCCCTCTTTTAGCTCACCAAGGACTTTTGCCTACATAAAACATGTAGTGCGGCTACCGAAAATGGACAGCGGAATGACAGAGGGTTCATATAACTTCAATAATCGCCGGAATCTATTCATGTAGGGCTTCATTATTTGTAAACGCGTTGAGATAGATCTCGTTAGTAAGATATACAGTGCTATGATCAAATATTTGAGAGCCGTGCGAATGACCCAGACCGTAGCACTTCGGAACCAAATTTCTGTGCCTATGAAAACGGATCTATCCACGAATTGAAATATCTTTGGTTTCTTCAATAAGAGAAATAAAATCAGTTAATGACATTAGATCTATGGGGCGGGGAACGAATTCCCCTACTTGTATTTCTGAAATGCTTTAACGTAGTTTATTAGTGAGTCGGTTATATTAGTGGATTGACCACTTTTATCTTGAATTATTATTCTATATTTAATACGCGTTTTCTTTATAATTAATTATGAAAATTTATTTTAAAGAAGTATGTATAATCTTAGTTATTCAAGCTATTAAATTAAATAAAAAATTATCAATTCGAAAGGTAACTTAGTTTTATTATATATTTCGAATTATATTGGGTGATAGAATTCGAGGTAAATCTAATATGGTTGAAAGTTGATTAAAAAGTTATAATTTGATTGAATTAGAAGAGGAGGTGTTTATTTAATATATTTTTAATATAGATTTGAAAGGTTTTCTATTTAAATTTAAGAATGTAGAAGATACAGTGAATTATATTCTTGAATCAAAGGATATGAAATGTATTGGAAAGCTTTAGGCATATTGATTCATAAAATATTGAATTGAATTAAAGATATGTTTTAATTGTATTTATAACTTTTAAAAAGCTTTTTATAAGGATTCTAAGTTTATTGAAGAGTGGTTTCAATTAATTGCGAATATGTAAGTAAAATACAGCATTTTGAATGGAGATTTTTATAATTTCAATGAAATAGACTTTATAATAAGAATTATATATATAGTAATAATTGTTATTAATGCTGAGAGATATAATAGAAGTAAATCTATATAATTAGATAATCGAGAATGAACTATAGTAATAATATGTGGAAATAAAGAGGACAAAATTATTCTCTCATTTCTAATGGTTTAGAGATAGATCTATCTCTTTAATTAGTATATCGAAATCAATCTTCCTATGGAATAAATTATTAAATCTATATTTAATAAGTGGACAAATAATAAGACAGGTTTAGAATGATTAAAACACTTCAATAAGCATATTAAGAATTAAAAAAAGAGCAAATATCGAATATTAGTACTGGATAAGCATGAAAGTTATGAATTAGTAGCTTTTCAAATATACTATAAAGAGAATGATATTATATATTTATATTTATTATTATATTTAAATCATTTAATTTAATTATTTAATATTGACTGTTTTAATAATCTAAAACGTTTATATGATGATTAAATTGATAAATTTATTAAGGCATATATTAATTATATTTCGAAGATTAAATTCTTTATAGCTTTTAAAGTTATATATAAGGAATCAATTATTTTTTAGAATATGAAATTAGGATTTCGAGGAATAGATTTAATTTTATTTAATTTTAAAGCTATACTTTTGAAATTAGATATTCGAATTTGCATATTTACTCCTTCCTTTTTCGATTTAGATTAATAGATTTTTCAAATCTTTTGTAATTTAATTGAAGCTTTTTCTTAATTAATATTAGTTAAATCTTAAATAACTTGTTATTAAATAAGCTTCTTTATATTTATATTTGAGATTATATTAATTTTAGTTAAGGATATAAAAAGATTAGTTTATAAAAAAATATTTTTAAATATAAAGAATTGTATATTTTGAGTAGTAAATGAAATATTAAATAAATGTTGATGTATAAAAAAACTTAATTATATTAAAAAAAAGTGTTTATTAAATAAAAAACTTTTGATATATTATTTTAGTAAGAGGTTAATATTTAGATTTAATGTGATAAGTGTTAAAAAAAAGAAAATTCTAATAGGGAAGTATTTTCTAATTAATATTATAGTAAATGTAGAAAGATAGGTTATAATATAAAAACCTATTAAAATAATATAATAGATTTTAAATTATTAAATTCTTAATAGTTTTAATTAATTGATTTAGTTGTTGTTGAATAATATAGCTTTGAAGTAATAATTTGAGGTAAAAGTGATCGATCTATTGATATAATTGACTCACTGATAAACTATGTTATGTCTAAAGTATTGTTGCAAGCATTATCTAGTCAGTTTGTACAATGCTATGCTCTACTTTCGTTATAGTTGGTCACAAGTATGTATTGGAAACCTAGCTAATAGGCTCAGTATCGTGTTTGGTTGCAATTTCTTGTTTGGCAAACGGCAACCTTTTATCACTTGACTTTCAGTTTACGAGATGAGTGATACACAGAGTGTCATCGTTGTGAGTGACATGTCGTGGTAGATTGGGGAACATATTCGCCAAACTACGACTTTCAAGACGGCTAGACAGTCAATTTGAACATTAAGTTCAGTACCCCACTTTTCGGCCACCCCTCTTTTCGGCCACCTCATAAATCTCACCGCTCTAACCAACCACCTCTCTTCAATCTTTAATGATTTAACAACCACTAAATCAATTAATTTAAAAATTTGATATGTTGTTAATTATATCATAGGTAATAATTATATCGAAGATGATATTGCTATGGCACTTAGTGCTATAGCAGGAGGTATGATTATCAGAAAAGCTGGTTTGAATTATAGAATACCCTGCACTACTCTTTAGTGCTATATAAAAGATTACCTTTCTTATTAAAAAGGTGTTCAAAATATATAAAAGATAGTCTCAATATAGAAAAAAGCATTAATCAAATGGATATTAGTTCAAAAGGCTTTGGGCATTAGTCCTACATATCGGCAGATACGAGAAATTGGCGAAACCTTTTTTGAGGTGAAAGGGAATGAGTCTACACTTGGAAAACGATGGATACACAACTTTCTACTTAGAAACCCTGAAATTCGAATCAAAAGACAAATCAGAATCGATAATCAATGTGTTTCAGGTGCTACTATTGAAATTATTAGCAAGTTCTTTGAAAAGTTGAATTTGCTGGTTATTATCCATATTAAACCGGAAAACAAATGGAATATGAATGAAGCTGATATTATAAAAGGCCAGGGCTTGAATGGTATAATACTTGAGAGTGCTAAGAGATGTTTTATTCAAAAAAAGCAATTTGGCATAAGAAGTTGAACCTCTTTTATTGAGTATATCTCTACTATAAGAAAAGTACTACTACCCCTTATTATATATAAGAATAAAAGTATTCAACAACAATGATTCTCTATTAAGCTTAATATATATAAGGATTGAAAGTTCCATGCTACAGAAAATGAATGGACTACCAATGAAATAGGTCTAGCATAGCTAAAAGAGGTCTTTATTCCTCAAACCGCCCCTTCTGACCCAAAAGAGGCTAGATTGCTTGTTTTGAACAGACATAAAAGTTACAAAACCATTCAATTTATACTTAAATATTTCAAAAATAATATACACCTTTTATTCCTTCCTCCATATACATCATATATACTACAACCTTTTGATTTATCAATATTTTCTTCTCTAAAACATAAATACCGGTATAAGCTTAATAAATTAGGTTCACTATCTGATTCTATATTTATAGGCAAGAGGAATTTTCTTGTATGCTATTAGAAAGCAAGATTAAAAAGTTTAACTCTAAATAGTATCACTTCAGAATAAAGAGCTTCAAGTTTATAACCTCAAAACCATACTAAGTCTCTTTTATCCAGATTATTACTTGAAAATAACAATAAAGAAATTCAAAGCCTAAATTCGATTTCAAATGATGATTTTATACTTCAATGAAATATAGATTCATCTTTGATTCAATAAAAAACGCCACAAAAAGCAAATGATTTATGAAAATATATATTAATATTAGAATTTGAAAAAGAAACAGACTTATACGCTTGTCGATTACTCTTTCGAAAAATCCAAAAAGCATTTGATACTAAGGATTATGAAATTATGAAATCTAAATATCGAATAAAGGAATTAGAACACAAATTAGAATATATTATACTTAAAAAAAAGAAGAAGATTAATATTAGTTCAAATTCGAAGTTTTCTGAGATTAAGGCTATATACCAGACTCAAATCGAAGCCGGTGATCATGAAATTGATAGAATGGACTCCGATAATATATATGAAACTAATACTACAAAAGGTTATATTGTAGTTGAATAATTATTGAATTATTGAAGTTTAAAAATTATATATATATATTTTATAAGGTGGCCGAAAAGAGGGGTGGCCGAAAAGTGGGGTACTGAACTTAACTGTTTGAGTGAGGCAATTAGATTATCTGGTTGATCAGGCTTGTGATTTCAGTAGTTTATTTGCAATCTTCAAACCGCACGCCTGAGTAATAGCATGAACTTAGGGATTTTAACATGCTGGTGTACGCCCTGAGAAGTTTGTCTGTGCAAGCACGTGTCTGCGATTGCAAGTAGCTCTTTTCTTGATCACATGTGTAGCTGCAATAACTTTTCTGGATGTTTTGATTGTCCGCCTTACTGAAGTCAAGTTAATTTTTGCATTGTTCCTATTCTAGAAAGCTCTACACAAGCTTCCTATCTTGAATCTCATAACGAATATTTTAGACGTTATTCATCCCCTCCATCCCATCCTGCACGACAGTGGGAGTTTCTTCGGTTTCTGTGCTAGAAATCGGCTTCAGAGTCCCATTTTGAAAACACCAATAACGGTCAACATCCCATCGAGACAACACACCAGGGTGACTAGCTAAGTATGCATTCATATAACCATCGATAATTTCTGTCTCCGAACGCTTATCCATGCCATGAAACCATCCCAAAACCACATACATACAGCCAGAGAAGTATAGCCCGATAAAGTATAATATGAAGACATTTCTCGAATCGGTAGCTTGTTCAGTAGGATCTAACTCATGAATCCAAAATTTGCCTAGATATATCCCCAGACCGATAAGAAGTAGACAAAGAGAACCAGAAAGCAATGTCTGAGGAGCAGAAAGGGTAATGACAGATAGAGGGCTTGGGAGGAAACATTGTCTCTCAAAATCCCTCTTGAGATCACGAATATCCAAGTCCTCCGGTGAGTAATCATCGGGCTCACAAGGATCAAGCTTGAACCCAACTTCCATAGAAAGAATTCGATTGACTGCCTGCTTCCTCCCTCGTATCCAGTGACGAACGTCTTTTGCTTTGAGCAATCGACCGAGAATTCGTTGCTGAGTAACGGAATAGTATACCGATACAAGGGCAAAGGTCAGACTCATTACAAAACAAGATTTTGCCGTCCAATGAGTCTTGTTCAAAGAGTCCAGCGATAGTCCCGTAATAGCAATTTGCGCTACAATTGCTGCCTTTTTTCATCAGTACTTGGAAGACTTGACGTCGGGCTCAGCTCACAGCTACGGCAATCATGGTACATTCATCGCATGCCATCTTTTTGAATGCAATCGCGTCTTCATCTTGTAATTCGCCAATGATTTGTGCCTGTAGAAGCCATACTGTACGACTTCCATACATCTTGAGAGATATGGCACCAATACCGTACCATCTCCATTGTTGAGCGGTTGGCAAAAGCCTGTTAATTTTGTCGAATGAAAGCATCGGATATATTAAGAACATCAAAGTAGAAAAGTTGGCTGTAATGTGAATTGTGGATTCCAGGTGTATAGGTGTGGAAGTGTGCCGTCCAAGTGCTTCGTTTGCGTAGAATCGGGAGAATATCAATATCGTGGCAATGTATATTATGTGGGGTTGAAAACTTCATGTAATGTTGCACAACTCGAATGGAGTGGCTGTGTACATATTCTCAATACATAGGGAGGACATCTGACTGCAGATCTCAGCCTCAACGCTTCAAGGCTTAAATACGCAGAATCAAGGATGAATATGACATAAACCTTTAACGCAGGCAAAATATCACCGGAAGGTCAATATCTACTCCTTGCCTTGAAATTTCCTTCCAATTCAACAATAACTCAAGTTTGTAACAAACTAATCCCGTGAATCTTCCATCCCCGGTATATTGTTGAAACTCAGAGCAACATGTGTTGATCTTGCTCCGAGCCCCTTATCTCATGTTTCGCTTCGCTCATAGCCTTCAACCCAACCAATTTCAGTTGTTAATTTCGACTAACTCGACTAGAGACGAGAGACGATAACCCTGAGAGTATTTCCAGCGAAAATTTCTGTGCATACCTAGGTATTTTGCTGCAATTTTGCTATTACAAAAAAGTGGAGCTAGGTACGGTCGCTCTCGTAGTTTGAATTCGCGGGCTGTTGCGTGTCATAATTGGTCATGCAATACATTGGAGATATAGCCTTTATAGTGATATTAAAAGTTTGGTACGGTTGTACCTGTAGACGATAATCATCTAAAGCTCAAAGGTACGGCTCTTATAGATTGGCTGTACGGCAATTGTAATGCCATATGCGTGACCTGATGAAAAAATGAAGAACACTAGCCTCTACAGAAATTTTCGCTTAAATATATTGCGGTCATTTTCACGATTTTATTGTCAAAATTGAGGATTATATACTCACCTGAGCTTACAAATTGGGAGCCGTATACATGAGCGCGATATCAAGAACATAGATCGGTCTCTGCTAAGCTTGGTAATCGTGAATGATGCAGCCATGAACAACGATAGCGACAACGCCGTAAGTACTTCCATCCCTACTTAAGCTAAGAAATTCCCATTCTCTCTTTCTCTTTTTTTCTCCTCCATCAAAACACTTCTTCTACAAAAAAATCAAGTCGCAAGACCAACCATCGATTCCGTAAAGACCACTCGACATCTACATCTTAACTCTCAAACCAAACAACTACCCTCAAGTACCAATTGACCACACGCGATCATGAACTATTCAACTGGCTTTGGTTCTTCAAACAATTCGATGGACTCATCCGCCATGATCAACACGAGTGTTAGTTCTAGATCGAATTCACCAAATCTTCGGGCTCCAGGATTGTCATTTAGCTTGACAATCCGTTTGAAGAACCCAGAAACTCTGGATGATCCATACAAGCCGCTTCAATATCCATTGGCACCTGCAGATTTCTATTCTCGTTTTGCTGAAGCTGATACTGACGCCGACATGTATTTCGAAACTGTAAGTTCTTGTCTTTTGTGTTAAAAACAACAGTGCTCTTGCTAACGGTTACGCAGGAATTCAATGACGGTATGGAAGAAGATGAGAGTGAAAGTCAGGGCATGGTTGAAGACTATGAGCCCGAAATGGTGAGACTTGAGCGCGAAGAGACTCGAGGAACCAATTTCATCGATTGCCGACAGTGCGCATTCACTTTCGATTACTCGCGAGCATCATTGTGGGTGCCTGGCTACAAACGTACCCCACCAAAGTCTTTCCGGTATCCAAATGAGAACACGCATCCACAGATCGTCCGATGCCCAGAATGTGCCACAGAGAACTGTATGGGCTGTGAGAACTCCCCCCATGACAATTGCTGCTCATACGCACAGTATCGCGTTGTCTGGCATGCTTTATGCGCTGTCGATGATGCCATCGTTCAGCACCGTGTAGGGTCTTCATACCCCAGAACAAACAATCCTCTTAGTGCTGCAGTAGTAAAAGCCCTTGACATTCTGATTGAGCACATTCCAAAACATGCCACCAACTCATTCGCCTGTTGCGAACTCATCCGAAAAAGCATGTTGCTAGACCAGGTAGCAGTTACTATCCACAACATGAACGAAGAAAATCGGTTCGATACTGTCTGCTTACAGTCTTGGGTATTTGTGCAAATGCTCTCCCAGCGCCAAGATCTCTGCGGCTTGTTGTTTGAAGAGAGACTCCAGTTTTTGAGAAACTTGTCTCCTGGTGTCAGGGTTCTGGGATTTCCTGTTGCATTCTTCAGAATGGAGCAGGTTTTTGACGCTGATCAATATGCGCCATTGACCTATCGTATCTGGCCCATTATTCAACAGAGCTATCAGTCGGCGCATGAATTTCTGCCTTCGAATGCTCAACTGAACGATGCATGGCCCGCTGTAATGTTGGCCCGAAACATTGTTCATCTTCACGATGAGTTGAAACCTAAGTCCTCCCCACCACTTGAGCTCATCAGATTTGTTCAGGGCCAGAACTTGCAATCTTTCGCAGCACGCCTCGAGGAAATGCATCGAGTTGAGGGAACTCAGTATGGGGCCGTCTACACAAACAATAGGACGGGACCATCATCTTGGGTTACGAAGAAGCGCTGCAAAGAGGATCAGGAAGCTGTCAAGGAAGAAAAGGGAGGAAAGCGAAGAAAGACTACGAATTAGGTAGTAGGATACGATTTGAGGAGGAAAGTACTGTATGGAAAGTCATCGGAAGAATGGTCAAAGAATGATGGGAGATAATTCATTGGGAAGAATGGATGGAGGATTGGAATTGAGAGTTTGAACTGAAGAGGACTTTCAGGCACAATTTTCAGATTGTGGAGAGAAATCTTGATATACGCCGGGTGGCAATTGGAGAAAAAGACGTTTGAAATGGATTGTGTCAGATCAAGATATGGGATTATATTTATAGGAATATCTGACACATGGAGAGTTCATAATTAATAATTGATAGAACTTGTTGTTTAGTTAGTTTCTAGGATCATGGAGGGTCACTGCAGATAACCTTACACATAAAGTCTGTCGCCAATGATCACTCATCTCAAGATTCAGTATGTGCAAAATGAATGTGACATGTCTTCTGAAGATTGCAATGCATTATCACTAATAGTAGTGTTTAGCTTTCGATTGTTGGCAACTTGTCAGAATTAACACACCATATTTCCTCCTAATACCTTCTGTTTTCCCTCGTCTACTAGTATTTTGTACATGTCACGAAACTACTCAAAAGTTGAACAGTTGCCATGAGCGTTTTGTTTCTGTTTGAACACTTCCCACACTGTTAACGCATCATTGACTCATGCTTACTATTGAATTCTTGTATCTGGAGTATATATAAGCATGTCCCTCGACCGATAGTGTCAAGAGTTCAAAATACTGATGACTGTTCTCTAATAGAGAGTGTCATGAGTCCAAATGACGGAGTAGGATATTCTTCGAGATGGAACAATTAATCTCCTTCGTCAATCTTTTTATTCTTTTGTTTGTCTGATTGTTGTTTTCTTGTCAATTTTCTGCAAAGAGGTTTGTCTGCAAGTGAAAGATATTAGCTGTTTTGCCACTAATCGAGTCAAAGCAATGAATTTGGTTCTGTCTTTTGACAACTGGTGTTTCTGTTTGATATAAGATTATTGTTTGATGCTTTGCCATGGGTTCTCAACTTTCTTAACTAGCACTTGCTTCCTAAATAATCCTTGGTCTTCTACACGTCTAAATCAACACCCACTTTCAACCTCAGCTTGAGTCTGCTTTGAACATTTGGAGTCATAGAAATGACTCCATCAATAAATCCGTTATTAGGGCCCTTGACTGCAGCTTTCAGTAGTTTACCAAAACTGCAAAAGCCATACTTACCTAGATTATGCATTGAAATTGGATTCACACATGTCACAGAGGCGCCAATTGGCATCCTTCCTTCAACTTCATTTAGTTCACCCAGTGAATAACTTCTAGTTTTTGGATGGCTCGTCTCAGCCCAAGATGACTCGGGTTATCTCCGGAGCTCAAACTCTCTCATCCCTTAACAAGAAACAGGATCACTGGTGGATGCTCTAGGTTGCTTACCTGAGCTTCAAAATTCAGGAAATGAAAAATTAAATGGAAGCTCGAAGACTACAGCAGAGGATTTCGAATTTTCTTTTTAATTCGTAAGTTTTTCAGATAAAACATTCAGAATGACACCCAGAGTCCCCTTAGGATTGATTCGAAAAGATCATGTTGACAAAGTGATGGAATTCTCAACCGTTAGAGCAAATTTCTGTCATAAGATACACTTCGAAATTTACTGCCTTCTTCAGATAGGCTGCGCAGGTTCCTCATCTTTTCACTCTCATCATTGGAATCATCATTTCATCGGATAGTGATTATGGCTATGAGAGTGCTGTATAGCATCCCTGTACTTATATTTAGTCCATAGCTATATCTATTATACTAAATTCAATTATTTCAGCAACCCATATATAACTTTCTTAAATATGATTGAATTTCTCTACCGATTCTATAAAAATAGACAATAAACAATCTTTCAATAATCAGTTTTCATATTTTAAATTGACTTTATTATAGATCTTATAACTATCTTGAAACATTGAAGTGAAGTACTAGAATTCTAGCGAGAAAAGACCCATGACCAAATGGAACTGGTCTCGAACTGTAGTAGGTTACCCAGTTATTATTTCGATACTGCTTCCCCAAACTTTGAGCATGTATATATACTTAAACAATTCACATTTGAACCTTCTACTCAACTCATCATATAACCTACATCTTAATTAAGATCTTTATTAATGTGTAACTATTCTCTCGACTCTACGAATAAGCTTGCGACTCCATCAGGAATCTCAGAGAGATCTTGTGATTAATTCAAGCTCTTTCCACACCTTCAACAACAGAACAAAGCCAGAACCAAGTCGTTTTCCAAGAGAAAATTAAAATATGTCCTCCTACAGTTCCTCGCAGGTCGCAGAACCTAAAGCAAACCCTTGTTTCAACTACCAAGCACCAATACCAAATAATACAGGAAGAAGAGACGGATATTTGATCTTGCCAAACTTCGACACATCCACTGGCCCAGTCAACCAAAAGTTGGCCATTATAGAAAACTCAGAATGCCCAGAGCTACTCAAAGTAGCAGGTCACACCAGCAAAGTAGAAGATGGTGCTGCTTGTTGCCATGAGATGTTTTTCAACCAGCCATATTATGTTGCATCAGGACCCGAAGACAAAAATCCTGTTTTTACCGCGCAATATTTCGGAGAGAACGATGTCAAGAATGTTACATCCGCGTACGAAGCCATGAAAGAGGCTCGCGAGATAGCACACAGAAAGAGCGCGGATCCAAACTCCCAAGACGATATTTCGGAATTTGAGCAGCGAATGGTGGGTAACTCTAAAAAGAAGATTCTTAAAAGAAGAGCATATGTCCAAGGCTTTACAATCACACAGCAGCAGGACGCGATCTGTGCCGCGCCGGTAAACGCAGCGATAATTGAACATGCCGAATTCACTGGAAAACTCAATCAGCTGGTCGCGATAGCTGCTGGCCGTCTTCTAGCAAATTGCGCGCCTAAAGAAGTGTTGGACCGCCTTGCCAAACAGGCAGAGTCTGCTATCCCTGTTACGTTCGGGCATGAAGATAACAAATTCTTCTGTAAGTTCCACACTTCGTCTATCAACTTCTTTGAATATCGCTGACTATCACTAGCAACTGTCCAATACAATTACTCCGGGGTAGAGATTGCTTCTTTAGAGATGAGCCTTGGTAATTTCGGCGCTCTACATATCGATGGAAATGACGACTCAGCAATGTGGACAGTGCTATTAGTATTGTCAAATATACCCGAGAGCTACTGGCCTGGCCGGACATTTATATCTTCGCTTCGGATATATGCGACAATGGGGCCGATGACTGCATTAGTATTCAAGGCGGTTCATCCACATATCAGTTTGGGACCAATTCCCATGGGCGAGTCTAAGCGTCTGCGGTATGCATACCTGCCAGACAAAACCCATATAATGGACCCCGTACTCTATACTCAAAGTAGGTTAGTGGCCGTATGCTACCCTAAGAAACCAGTCATCCGCGAAACACCCGCTCTGCTCCGTCGCTCGACGCCAAAAGTCCTTCGAACAATCAAAGGGGTTCGCAGCAGCCTGCCAGAAGCACATCCAGTAGCAATTGCGGCTTTCGGAACCTTGAGGAATCAGATGGAGTTTTTGGCAAGATTAGAAGCTCATGATAAGGTTAATATGAAGCGCATTAATCCATCTTTGAAGATACCCACGGCAGACTTATTTGTGCAGCTGTGGAGCTGGGAGGAGAATGGTGTTACTATGACACCAAGAGTTTCCCGAATTCAGGCTGTCTTAGACGGTGACGAAGAAACAAGCGAGTGGTATAAGGAATACTCCAAGAAGTGCGACGCTATTCTCTCGATGAGATAGTTTGATGGCAATAAGAAAACGGAAACTAATTGGGTATCTACCGAAAATATTGGGTCAACATTTGTTCATTTGGATCCCCTCGCATCGACTGCTGCTAAGCCTCTTGAAGAATTCAACAAATGGGCCAAGAAGACCAACAATCTTCCAACAATCAAGCGAAACTATGGCAAGCTTCCCTACCTATGTCCCAACTGCGAACTGAGATTTTCTTCCAAATCAAGAGTTAAAATTCATCACAATCTTGCACACATGTACACATATGAGTGGCAAATGCCCCAGCCATCAGTTGATCCAGCCCATCAAGAGAGGGATAGCGAGTTTGACGAAGAAGGAGAAGAACAACTTGCAGAAGAGGCTGATCTAGAGGGTGAGGAATATTCGGAGGAAGAGGGACCTGTTGCGAAAAAGAGAAAGAGAGAAAGCGTCAAGAGAAGCTAAAGTTTTCGGCTTCAAATTACGGTGGATTGACAGTAGGAGTGATATAGCAATTCTGGAATCAGATAAAAAGTGGAGCTTATATTTGATATTATTTATGATATGATACTAACTCAAATGCATCCTGATACTATCAGAAATGTGATATGGTATTAGCAAGTGGCTTCAAAATTCTGCAATGCCATGAAACCCCTTTGTATCATAGAACAACTCGCTTTGTATCAATCTCGTAAAACCTAGGTAGGCTTTTGTGCGCTATAGAACACTCATTAGGGAGCTCGAAGCTCACCGTGGTCTTTTGAATGCTCGAACTTCTACGGTACAGCCTACACAAACATCCTTTCAATTTTCGACGAGATATACTATTTTCTGATTACAGCATGCATAATGAGATATCTCAATCCGCCATTATAAGGTTGAACTTTGTGATCGTTGTAACACATTGAGAACACTATCCTATGTATTCTTCAACAGATATAGTATCCGGAACTTGGATAGTATACAAGAATCTCAAATGAAATTGACCTGGAATATGAACGAAGTTTATCGCAAAAGCCTGCTCATAGCTCGCATTAAAAATTGTTATGGAGAGAAGGGGCAGGTACCGTAGAATGGATTGCATGCAATTCCAACCCTTCAGACCATAACCGATAACTATCATTCATAATCACTTCACTAAAAGTGCATGTTCACAACAATATCATCTAGCGAAAAATGGTAGAGCTGTGTATACGGCTTTTCTGAATCAGGCCTGATACGGCAACATTACCCATATATTCTCTACGGCCAAGTGGAAAATAGCATGTATATGTTGTGAATTCGATTTGATTCACAGATAACCATATAAGCCTTCACGATCTTCTCAACATAACACAGACTATAAAATCATCCACCGCAACAGATAACCTGACAAAATACTAGAAAGAGAAACAACAGACGTAAAATTACAACATCAGTTCAGTACCGAACCAACTCACATCAAACAAGAACGAGAACTACTTCCGCAAATCAAAGTCAACGAATCACATTCAACCGAGCGAACCTGTGCCAGGCCCAATAGATTCAACCAGACAAACAAATCAAACATATCAAACCGCCCAAAATGCCTGCAGATTGGCGAACTGATAAATCTGGAAACGTGAAGGGCATTATTAGGAGAAAAGGCGACCCCAACCCACTAAATTGGGGATATAAAGTCGATGATAGTGTTTTGAGTCATCCAAAAGCTGATATGATCAAGACTGATGTGTCGAAACCAAAGAAAGATGACAAGTGCAAGAGCTGCGAGAAGAAAAAGCAGAAAGAAGAAAAGAAGAAAGAGAAGAAGAGCAGTGCTGGCGGTTGTATGGTATCTTAGGGGATGGTGCAGAGAGGGGAAGGCTATGTATCACGATGATGTTGGTTTTTGGGATAAGAGACTTGAGTGGAGATGTTTTGAGGTAATGCAGAGAAATCGGAGAATGGGACGAGGTCACCCTGTCTATGCATTATGGCAAAGGGATAGGATTTTGAGACTAGATGGTTGGGTTTCTAACGGATATGCCAGAAGCACACACACACGTAAGCTATTTGAGTTCCCTCTTTTGAGGCGAGAATCATCTTACTATCAGTAAAAACGCATAGTAATAGAAACATACTTTGTCTTCACGCTAGTTGCGTGTGCCATAATTCTTTGTCTGATCCATGATGGTGACCATGATCCTTACACCGACCGTCACATATCTTATTAGTTTGTTGAGAATAATAATCCGCGAGGAAAGTCCGTCGTTGAAGGGTACGATGGATTGCATGATGCATCGCTAATCTAATTAATCGTAACGGCCCTACCACCCATGTCGCTCGTAAGGGCCCTGTCGTGTGTCAGAAGCCAATGGTTTGTAATGCAGTAACACAATAACCTCTCACCGAGAGTAAAATCAGAGTCTTTGATTCGTGAGAAGTCTCCGAGCCATCCAAAGGGCCAATAATGTGGCGCTTTGTCACATACCCCATCCTATTTATTCGTTGTGAACTCGGAAATAAAAGATTCACATCACAGCTCTACTAGATACTTTCAAATCGTGGTGAATCATGTATAAATAACTTCTTACTTTAGATGCTGCAATCAAGGAATTATACCCACCATCTTTGCGTTTACATTTTCAACTTCTTTACCAGACATTGAAAAACACTTGCTAAACAACACGCCTTGCCATAGAGCCCCAGAATCAACTCGATATGCCTGTTGTAAATGTTTGTAAACTGGGAACTTGTCCACTCGAATATGGAATGGTACATTACCAGCCTACTCTTTTTGGAAATGTATTCTACCTCGGCATATTTGCTGCACTTCTCATCATTCACATCATCCAGCTATGTCGTTGGAAAGCATGGAGTTTTTCGTGCTGCATGTTCACCGGACTTGTCCTCGAGATAATTGGCTATCTTGGCAGAGTTCAGATGCATTATGATCCTTTTGCTTCGGATCCATTCTTAATGTGTGTCTTTCAGTTATAACCACAGGGTGCATCTTGCTGACTATCAGGTAGATACTTGATATGCGTGACAATCGCGCCCGTTTTCTTTACAGCATCAATATATATGACATATTCTCGCGTAATTGTCCACTACGGGCCACATTTGTCGAGATTTAGCCCCAAGGTCATCTCTATCATTTTCATGGCTGCCGACTGGATCGCACTTATTCTCCAAGCAGCTGGCGGAGCGATTGCAGACACCGCTGCGACAGGAGCCGGGATGAACAGTGGGACAAATATCTTGGTCGCAGGGCTGAGCTTTCAATTATTTGGCTTGATACTATACATGATTGTAGTTGTAGAGTATTCCTTCAAAGTAAGAGGGGAGAGAACTCGAAGGCAAGCAGCAAACTGGGCGGCAGGTGAGAGTAAAATAGGGGGAAGCGAAAGTCAAATGAGGTATCTCTGCTATGGTATGTTGAATTCCAATTTTCCGTTCTTTAACCGCTTTAATATTTCATGGTCGTCATCGTTCCGAACATCCGACTTACAATTCCCTCATGAATCCTCTTCAAACTTCTGCCTTAGATTAGAGACTAATCTCACAACCTGGTGTGCTTGCAGGTCTCACTGTGGCAACTGTC
Organism: Botrytis porri; assembly: GCF_014898465.1. Lineage (NCBI taxonomy): Eukaryota > Fungi > Ascomycota > Leotiomycetes > Helotiales > Sclerotiniaceae > Botrytis > Botrytis porri. The sequence goes on from NW_024066078.1 coordinate 2,293,016, forward strand.
CTCATTCTTATTCGTTCAATATTTCGGGTGGCCGAACTTGCTAAAGGATTTCAGTCGAAGCTTGCCAATGAAGAGATGCCTTTCATGATCCTCGAGGGAGCAGTTATGATAATGGCTACCACAATTATGACGATATTTCACCCCGGGTTAATTATCAAAGGGAAATGGAAAGAATCCGGCTGGGAATTGAAGGGATGGAAGAACGAGCGAAGTTGATCAGATGCGGGGGTAAGGGGGATATGGTGTGATCTGAGTTGGATGGAGTATCAGAACTCTATGCCAGGTATATATGTAGAATATTTTAGATAACCATATTGCCAATGGCATTACAATGGGTATGCCATTGACTTTGCCGAGAAGGTGATATGCCCTGATTGAAATGAAACAATACCGTGGCTGTTGTTGAAATCAATAACCTTACAGCATAGCTGTTTGCAGGGCTTGAAGAGACACAATAATCGTAGGGAAGATCAGGGTTGAAATCGCAATCACGGGGTATTGACACTTGATGGAGACAATTAGGAGGAGAGAGGAGAGACTGAAGTTAATTATGTGAGAAGACGCTTACTTGAAATGGTCTAGCTTGAGGCTAGCGGCCGCACCGCTTGATACAGGAACATCAAAGATTTTTACCCCTTCGATGTAGAAAGAAGCATCATACCAAAACAACAGACAGCCCATGAATCTTTGCCGAAAAGTTGCTCCAGCAAGAAAAGCCCTGAGGATAGGCAATTTAAGAAAGAGCAAAAGTTGTAGTGGCCAGCTGTACCGATCGAGAGAAAGGACCACCCCACACGTGACTATGGATGGTCCAAGTCATGTAGGTCTGGCCTGGAATTTGCTTGATGGCTCTAACATTCTAGTAGGGTCATCATGGTCATGATACACATGCTATGCCCCCACAGGCAATCTGTGATGCTTACAAAAAGTATCAGAGGATGAGTGATGCGGCAGTGAACGATGATCTCGAGATTGTGGATTTCACTCGTGGCTTGACTCCCGAGCAGCAGGAGAAGTTGAGTCCGGTGGGTGTAGTTCCCTCGGAATTAATTGCTAAAGCGCAAAAGGAATTCATGAACACTGAGGCCGAATGCAATTCTAGCCTTCCTGCGGCATGCACTATTTATGAGCACAGTGGATTCCCGGGTATGCTTGACTCAAATACTTATGGAGAAAAATAGTAGCTAACTTTCTATACAGGATTGAGACTATTTCCTACACTTCTTCCACCAGAGACCCAGTCTCTATTTGTGTCCCGACTTCTCCACCGTGAACTGTCGAATCCTCTGCACAAGACGAACTTTCACGATGATTATGATATACCCTACCCTCCACCTCACTCTTCCTTCTTCACTTATCCTCACCAAGCCAAGAACCAAGTCTTTACTCCTAAAAATCCAACCTCAAAACATAAGCCACTCAATGCTGCACAAGCTCTGCAGAAAAAATTCAGGTGGTTAACACTGGGCTCTCAATATGATTGGAACACCCGAGCTTACCCATCTTCTTCTCCAACTCCATTCCCATCTGATATTTCTCGTCTTGTTACCACATTATTTCAAAATGCCTTCACTCCAGAATCAGGAGTTGTCCTTATGTACTCGACTAAAGATTTCATGCCGGTGCACAGAGATGTTTCCGAGGAATGTGAGAGAGGCCTAGCGAGCTTCACGCTCGGATGCGATGGGCTATTTGTTATTAGTAGAGATGTAAGAAAAGGAGAGGAACACATCGATAACAGGGAACAAGACTTGGTCTGTATACGGGTCAGGAGTGGCGATGTGATACAAATGGGTGGAGAGACGAGATGGGCTTGGCATGCTATGCCCAAGATTATGGCAGGCACTTGTCCACCTTGTTTGGAAACATGGCCTGTAGGATCTACGGAAGAAGGGAAAGAACCGAAAGAGTATGAACGATGGAGGGGTTACATGAACGGTAAGAGGCTAAATATTAGCTGTAGGCAAGTGTGGAATTGATTTTGCAAATCTGCTTGATCACGATAAGTGCTGTACCATCTGTATCATGGCCTGTCCTGGTTGATTTGGCTGGGCTTCGAACGATACAATACAGGTCATCATCAATTTTCTAAGCTGTTGTGGCCCGTACGGTTCATACGGCTTACATGTTCATATCTGCTATCTTACCCTTCAGCCTACGGCTAATGATTCTTTGGAATTCATACGGCATATAGTGATTTGATATGCAGTGCTGTAGTACACTTCATTTCTTCTTTTACGTATAAGGGTCTCTCTCTTCCATCAATCCTCTATTTCATCTGCATCTGATCTTGATATCTCACAATCATAAATATCAACTTCATTGGCAAATCAATCAACTAAACTTCCAAAAATTCTTACAATGTCTACCAAAATCGGCAAAACATTCACATCCTTTCGAAAACTCCCACTCGAGCTCCGTCTTGCAATCTGGGAATTGGCAAGGCCAGCCGGTCGAATCATCGAACTTAATCTACTCGAAAGATCTACCATCAAAGAAGAATGGAATGTGACTCAATTTCCCCAAGCTCCTCATCAGTCTGACGACGTAGAGAACGGCGACGAAAATCCGATCACATACAACAGATTATGGGGCTTTAAATCCAACACTTCGATCCCAGCACTCCTACTCGCATGCCGTGAATCGCATGAAGTCGCATCGAAATGGTATCCACGAGTATTCCAATGCTATGCTGACAACCCGCAAACATTGCGAGTCCCTACCGCCATGCAAGGACCAGGTTCAGTCTCACTCCCACAGACATACTTTAATTTCGAGGAAGATACACTCTTCATCACGCCGGAGACATTTCGTCCCAGATACAATGCTGAAAATGACGAAATATCCCGACGCCTCGATAATCTCGCGGGCGCCCCTTTATCAATCACGACAGGAGTTTCCCGGCTGGTGCATGATCCCGATTTCTTGAGAATCGAGAACCTGGCTATCAAATTGACTTCCGACGAATGGACTTTGTACTGGGACGCTCATGCGGAGTGGTTGGCCCAATGTCTGGAGCGTGGATTTCGCAACCTCAAGACGCTTACCATTGTGGTAGATCAACATATTCCATCTCCTTATTGGAGAGAAACACAGGGCGTAAAGATGTCGAAAGAAGATAGAGCAAATCTTGTCTACATGGATAAATTAATCGATGTCCAAGATGCGTGCCGATTCTATCACCCTGATCGCCCGATTCTTGAGCAGGAAAAAACGAAGTGGACAAAACCAAAACCCAACGCCTCGTATTTCACACAAAAACATATCAGAAAATTGACACAACATATGATGGATATTATCAGAGTCGAAGATCTTAAAGCTGGGAAATTGATGTGGGATTTGCCAGAGATACAATTCAAGATTGTGCTTCCCGCGAAGATTCAAAAGAATCTACAGCGGAACAAGCGGCTATACAAAAAGGAGTTTGCGGGTTGGAACAGAGAAGCTACTTCCGAGTCGGAAGAATAGGAAGATTCCTCATGAATTGACAATACTCGCCAATGACAAGTGCTAGATAGGGGGGCTTTTTGCGGATGGATTGGGTTGTGAAGTGGAAAGATCATCACAGGATTTCATATGGTACACGAGTTGACAGTGATCAAGCCTTAACATAGTGACCTCAAAATTATCAGATTCTCAATAATGTGCAAAACATGGTCAAAGATTATGAAGTTTTTGGACCCTTCAAATGGATCAAATTTAAATGACAGAGTAAAACAATGAGATACGTGTAAACCTTACTTTGTCGAGTTATGCTGTTGAGAGTAAAGCTTGGATATTCACATTTGATTGACTCTTTTTAAACCTGGCGCCTCATGCAAGTGCATCGGTACTGATCCTATTGATGGGTGGTCCGCTCGTATGGTGGACCGTTGAAACAACCTCGGATATATCATACATAATATTCTTGTCTTCTGTATAATCTTTTCATTTAATATCTAAAAACTTATTATTCCCTGCTTATATACAACTTTCAATTCGATTCATTCTTTTCCCCCCTCTTCATTGTTTAAATATAGAATGAAAGAGATAAGGAGGAAGGTATTTTTAGGTTTTAGATTTTGAGGAATATAGCTAATATAATTCGCTCTTTTATAAATCGATCACTCTACTTTCGGGCCACCTTTGTTTTGGGCTACCCTTTTATATTAAAAATCGCTTTTTTGGCTTATTAATATCTTTATCAATATATAATCTAATTTAATAAAAATTTGAATATATATAATTTAAGCCATTTTAGGCTTATTCTGAAATTTTTAGATTTTTAGGATTTTTTTGTATTGAGATCTAGAGCTTCAAAATATCGATTTTTTAATTTGTATAGGAATTACATATAAATTTAAAACTTTTATAAAATCTTTAATAACTTTTTAATAATAATTATTAAAAGAAAACTATATATCTTTTTGAAAGTTTTGAATTTAAATTTATATAGAAATTCAAAAAAAAAATTCAAAAAAATTAACAGATATAAAGATATAGTATATAATGAGTTTAGAGTAGTATAAATAATCCCTGTAATTTTAAGGGTATTCTTTTAAATATCTATTTATAGGAAATTTTCTTTTTTTTTCTAAATCCTTCAAAATAAATATTTTATAAACTTATAATAAAACTTTTTAGTTTATTTTTAATAATTTTTATTAAAAATTTATTAAAGATTTTGTAAAAGTTTTAAATTTATATGTAATTCCTATACAAATTAAAAAATCGATATTTTGAAGCTCTAGATCTCAATATAGAAAAATCCTAAAAATCTAAAAATTTCAGATTAAATTCAAAACGATTTGAATTATATATAAATAAATTTTCAATAAATTCTATCTATAAATAAGAAAATTAAAAATTTCATTTTTAATATAAAAAATGACCTAAAAGGAGGGTGGCTCGAAAGTAGAGTATTCGACTTATTTGTTATGGAAGCTGCCTTTAGGGTTATATGAAAGTGTCTAGAAATCTTTTAAGATGGTTTAGATTAAACTTTAAATAGGAATTCAATAAGATTATAATTGATTACAATTCTTATAATTATAGTAATAAAATTAATAATTGTTTTTAAACATAAAGCTTTATATTATAATGAAATTCATTCCCTTATATAAACCTTCTTGCTTAATGTGATCAGTATAGCTTAGTACTGATTTGTTTGTACTTTTATGGCTCAGTGTCTATCCCGCTGAGGTAGACTGAGTCAACCATGTGACTTAGTATTTCAGTCCTATGTCTATATTGCGTTGTTCATAACATTATTATACGTTTCAAGTTTTTATTGAAAATTTTAATTAATATTAATGTTTTTTAATTTTTTTTAAGTATTTAAATTTTATTATTATTCTTAATGTATTTTGATTGTTTAAAGTCTTTAAAGAATTAAATTACTTATTACTCTTGTTTAATAAATATAATTATAAAAACATACTTAACAAAAAGATTATTATTCTCCGTAAAGAGTGACTAGCTTAGTAGTAAAGTAATTCATGCTTATTTCTATTTAGAACCATATTTTAATCGATATTTATCTTTTCAAAGTCTAATTATTTATAAATCTATAATTTATTATTTGTATACAATTAAAAAAGAATATTATACTTTCTTCTTAATTCTTTAATCTTAATATAAAGAAGTCTTTATTTCATTATTATTTCATCTTTTTATTTTTATAAAAAGTAATTCCATTTATATTCGAGCAATTATAATATATCTTTCTTTTTCGATAATACTAATTATCTACTTGTAATAATCTATAATCACTTTGGCCTTCAACAATCTAATTACTTTGGCCTTTATCAATCTATAACCTTTACCTTTTTATAAAGGTTTCAAATGATTTTTGAACTTTTTAGTATAAAGTAAACTAAACAGTTTGAATTTACTAATAAAAGTAATAAATAGTACTTATAGTATTACTTACTTTTTATTAGCATTATAATTATAAAAGAATAAAACATTTAATTAAGCTAATAATTATATATATATAAAACTATTAACTTAGTTCATTTTTAATACTCCTTGAGAGGTTGTAACAAGTCCTTATAGTTTGTTCTTCGGATGTAAATTAATAAATAAATAAATAAATAAATAAAAACATACTTAGCTTTTATCTTAAATATAGCTATAAATATCTACTTCTTATTTATTTATAAGATTAATTAATTATAGAATATTACTACCCTACGAGAAATACTTTTTTAATTAGTTTTATTATTTATCTAATTCACATCGATAACGTAGTTTATTAGTATATAGCCTATATTAGCATGTAGCCCACTTTCATCTCAATTTACACTTTCAAATCTATATTATTTAATAATAATTGAATCAATTAATTAAAACTATTAAGAATCTAATAATTTAGAATTTATTATATTATTTTGATAGATTCTTATATTATAATTTATTCTTTTATATTTATTATAATATCAATTAAAAAATACTTCCCCATTAAAACTCCCTTCTTTTTGATATTTATTATATTAAATTTAAATATCAATCTTTTATTTAATAAATATTTCTTTTTAATATAATTAGATTTTTTATATATATTAATATTTACTTAATATTTCATTTGTCTTTTAAAATATATAAATCTTTATAATTAAAAATGTATTTTTATAAGCTAATCTTTTTATACTTTTAATTAGAGTTAGTATAATCTCGAATATAGATATAAGGGAGCTTGATTAATAACAAGTTATTCGAGATTTAACTAATATTAATTGAAAAAGAGCTTCTATTAGATTGTAAGGAGTTTGAGAGATTTATTAATTTAGATTGAAAAAGGGGGGGGTAAATATATGAATTTGAATATCTAATTTCGAGAATACAATTTCAAAATTAAATAGAATTAAATCTATTCTTTAAAATTTTAATTTTATATTTTAAAAAGTAATTAATTCTTTATATATAGTTTTAAAAGCTATAAAGAATTTAATCTTCAAAATATAATTAATATATATCTTAATAAATCTATTAATTTAATTATTATATAAACGTTTTAGATTATTAAAATAGTTAATATCAAATAATTAAGTTAAATAACTTGAATATAATAGTAAACATAAATATATAATATTATTCTTTTTATAGTATATTTAAAAAGCTATTGATTTATAGTTTTTATACTTATTCAATATTAATATTTGATATTTACTCTTTCTTTAATTCTTAATATATTTATCAAAATATTTCAATTATTTTAAACCTATTTTATTATTTGTTTACTTATTAGATATAAATTTAATAATTTATTTTATAGAAAGATTTATTTCGATATATTAATTAAAAAGATAAACTTGTTTTTAAACTATTAAAAATAAAAGAATAATTTCATCCTCTTTATTTCCATATATTATTACTATAGTCTATTCTTAATTACCTAGTTATACTAATTTGCTTCTATTATATCTTTTAGTATTAATAATAATAATTATTATATATATAATCCTTATTATAAAGTCTATTTCATTAAAATTATAGAAATCTTCATTCAAAATATTATATTTCACTTATATATTTGTAATTAATCGAAACTAATTTTTAATAAATTTAGAATTTTTATAAAAAGCTTTTTGAAAGTTATAAATACAATTAAAACATATTTTTAATTTAATTTAATATTTTACAAATTAATATACCCAAAACTTTTTAATATTTTTTATACTTTTCAATTTGAGAATATGATTTATTATATCTTTTATATTCTTAAATTTAAATAAAAAACCTTTCAAATTTATATTGAGTATATATTTGATAATAATATCCTCTTTTAATTCTAAAAGATTATAAGATTTATATTGATATTCTATACAAAGAATAAAACTATTAATTCTATATTATAATATTATATATAACGTAGTTTATTAGTGTGTGTATTATATTAGTGTATGTATCATTTCAAAATATATTAAAATTAGTTTTTTATTAATATTTTTATTTAAATCATTAATCATTATTTTTTCTCTGAAAAAGTTTCTTTATGAATAATAAAAATGAAATATTTATAAAATTTGATTTTTTTTATAGATATCTTAATTGTAGCTTAAGAATGTTATACTTTGTGTTATAAAAATTAATTTTTTTGAATAACTTTTTTATTATTATAAGATTTTATTATTTTAATTCATTTTTATATTATTTATATAGATAAATATGATATATATAAGGAAAAATTAAATTATACTAATAAATAAAGAAAGTGTACGGTTACAATAGCCGTTTTTTGTATGTAAAAATCATAATACATGTACTGATATAATATACGTACTAATAAACCACGTTAAGATATTATATATATTAATAATCTTTTAAATACTTTGTTTTTTGTCTTTTTAAATAGCTTCGATAACAAGAAATATATAGGCTTTTTTATTCACAATGAAGGAGCAGGCTAGTGGAATATATGTATTATTGACTATATAAATTAATCATACTAAAATAAAATCTAATTATAAAGTAGAAATAATATATATATAGTAATTAAATATATGTACTATAACTTCCAACACTCTTTTAAAAAGCTTACTTTTTTAATTTCAGTAGTTAGCTTTGAAGCTCTAATATATTCTTGAATCTCTTAAATATTATTCTTATATATAGTTTTGTTAATTCATTTATAGTTATATTATTTATATTGATATAGTTGATGTTGATTAAATATTTTTCTGTGAAATCTTGAATGAAGTAATGATATATATTAATATGCTTTGATTGTTTGTATAAATATAGGGTTTTGGTTAATGTTAGTACTCCTTAATTGTTTTTGAGTATTTGAATTATATTATTATTCTTGATGTATTTTGATTGTTTTAAGTTTTTTAAGAGTTGAATTATTTATTGTTTTTGTTTAATATATATGATTATGGAAATGTATTTAGCTTTTGTATTAGATATAGTTATAGATGTTTGCTTTTTGTTTATTTATGAGATTGGTTTATTATAGAATATTATTACTTTATTAGAAATACTTTTTCGATTGGTTTTATTATTTATCTAATCTATATTGATGTATACTTTAATAGTATATTGTAGGAGATTATATTCTTTACAAATATCTAATTGAATTTTTCTAGGTTCAAAATATAGCTTTTGTTTGATAATCGATTTTAAATATTTTATAAAGTTTTTAAGTATAATATTGTAATATTTAGTAGGATTAGATATAGTTTATATTAATTTTTTGAAATTGAATGTGATGTTCGGTTTAATATAGATTATAAAATGAATTGTGTTGTTAATTGCTTGCTAGTATTTATTTATATTAGTAAATTCATTATCTGATAATATCAATTGTAATTAGTTGTAATTTAAGATTGATATTTTTTTAGGAGTATATTAATTATAAGAGATCCCGAATCGGATAAGCATTACATCCAGGTATTCTTTTTGATTTATAATTAATACTCTTTTTAATCTAATACAAATAATATACATTTTTAAAATCTTATTAATCTTCTCTAAGTTTTTGATATTAAATTAAACAAAAAGATTGTAATAAAACTATTGAATATTTTGTTTATATATAACAGCAATAACAATACTATTTATATATATTAAAAGAATTAATTGATATTGATAATTAATATATAGACATAGATCTGTAAGGCTTTATATAAAACCTACTTTAATTAACTTTCTTTTCAAAAAAAGATTTTAATTTTTATTAGTTTGTTTTAATTCATAAAGATTTTAAAGTGTATATAGAATACAGTTATAACTAATATAGATACCTTAAAGAAGTATTAAATAGATTTCTTTTTTCAAATATAATTTAGTAAATATATTTTTGATATCGAAATGAGAGTATTCGAAATCCTTTTTTGTAACAATTATAAGGAAAAAATAAAAAGTGTTGAGTTAAACTATAAAAACAAAGATTTTGTTGTAATTTTTATTTAAAACTTAATTGAATCTTTTAACCATCAATTTAACCTTGAATCGCTTTACCTTATTGTCTTTTATTTTAATAAGAAATATTTATTTTGTTGAAATTAAATTACTCTTTTATAATAAAATAAACTTTTCTTAAATATTATTTTTAATTAATAAATTTACTTCTTTTTGAATTGCAACTTATTATTCTTTTATATACTTTTTATTTATCATTACTTCTTTATATATATTAGGTATTTTAATTCCAAGAATTTCGATTACTAGTAAAGCGGTTTCAATTTCTACTAATATATTTACTAAAAGAATTAAGATTTTCGAAACAATTTTATTATTTATCTTCTTCTCGAATTAATAAATATTTGAAATAGTAATTATAATATATTCAATTAATTCTATTGCTAGCTTATTTAAGAAGATAAATAAAATTCGAATAATTTTAGAATTTCTTTACTCTTCTATATCATCATTATCACTTCTCTTCCTCTTCTTAAGATTATATTTCGAATTTAATAATATATAAGTAGATATAAATATAGATATAATAAGCAATAAAATTATATTAAGTAATATAATATTAAATAATATAATCTCAAATAATAAACTTAAATTCAATAATATAGAATTAAATAATAAAGTTATATTAAATAAAGTAATCTTAGTTTCTTTATTATTTTCCCCTACCAATTTTAATAAATTATCAATTACCTATCAGATATTTCTATATTCATTTTCATCAAAGTATAATATTCTTTCAATCTTTGTTTACTTTAATATTAGCAAATGTATTTTTATCGAATCTGTAATTATTACATCTAATAATATTAATAGATCAATTGAAATAAACAATAATTCAAAAACATTCTTAAATCTATTATAAAACCTATAATTAAATTCTATATTCTTAATACCTTATAATCCAACTATACAATTTCTAAATTTGGAATTTAAATCCTTTTCTTTATTATTTTTATTAATTGTAATATAATAAAAATAATATATATAATCTAACTCTAATAAATAAACCTTTATATACTTAATAATATTTTTTAAATATTTTAGGAATATCCCAACCCTTACTGTATTGTAAAGTTTATTATACCTTTGTCTTTTTGAAATAATTTTAAGATTAATATAAACATAACATCGATTTTCTTAGATCTTATATATATCGATATCTAATAACATATTTGTAAATACTTCGAATAGGTTTCGATCGATTTTATTCACATCTGGGCTAATATTAATACGATTTCGAATATATACATTATACTCGATAACTTCGTGTTACAGGAGCTGCCTCTAGGGTTATGTGGAAGTGTTTAGAGTTCTTTTGAGATAGTTTAAACTAAACTTCAAATAGAAATTCAATAAGGTTATAACTAATTATAATTCTCATAATTATAGTAATGAAATTAATGATTGTTCTTAAACACAAAGCTCTATATATAAAGAAACCCTTTCCTTTATATAGACCTTTGTATTCTGTTGTCCTACTGATCTCATTTATTGAGAATAGTGGGAGTAGTGGAATCCCATTGATCCCATTGATAATAATCGGTGGGACTGATGGGACAGTCCATCATGTGACATTAGTCTTGTGAGTCTTGTCGTCCTGTTTTATTTCCTGTTCTAGGGCTAATCCCTTGGGAGCTTACTAATCCTAGTAAGACCTCTCTTGCTTACTGTGCTCTGTATTGCTTATTCTTTCTAGGACTCTATTGTTCTAGGAACTATGTCCTATGATTCAGTGTATTCTATGACTAATACTATATACATGCCTAAGGTGTCCTTAGGTGCCTAGTATCCCCCGGTATACTATAGTTGAATCATCGAGGCCTATAATACCATTATAGCCTATAAGTTGGTGATTCTACAGCCTGTTACTTGATCCATTGTAACACTATCCCCTTCTTAGTCTAGTGCTTGTTCTAAGCGTTTATATTAGTACATCTTCCCACTTGATTTATTTCTTCTATAATGTTTGCAATATCTGTTATTCGTTCTTTCAAATCTATTTTTAGTTGTTAAAATATTTACTTTCGTTTTAAAGAAAAAGGTATCATTATATCTTACAAATGTAATCAATGTTTGGAGAAGAACCTCGAATGTTGAGTTCTTCTAAATATTGTATATTGTAGTGAATATATAAAGAGCATGGGTAGTGGTTATTATAATATGTATGGTCATTCTACTGATAACTAATTTCATATAAATTCTAAGAAAGACCGTTTTTGTCATAAGAAGGAGAAGGCTATAGCCAAGATTCTTCGACTTTGTTGTCAACAGCGAGTTTTATAAGAAAAGGCTGGGAAGATGCTCCAGCATGATCTTTACACAATTGAAGCTTTCGAAGAGTTTGAAGCTGAGGAGTAGCAACTGAAGACTGAGCGTATTGAAAAAGAAAAGGAACAGACTTTTAGTTCTTCTATTATTGCTGATGGTGATTCTTTTGTTTTTGATTTTTCATTGTTCCTGTTATCTAATGTTGAGATTGAGGTTTTATTGGCAAGTGTGGGTACTTCAGATGAAATGCCCGTAGCTTCTCAGGGCAGTTGAGATCTCCTTTGAGTTCCTATGTGTTTTCTGAATATAAGTAGTTTAATCATTTGATCAAATATTTGACCTTATTTCTGATGTATTTATAATCTAGTATTATCTCGACATTGTATATGGTGTTAGGGTTGACTGATTCAATTTCTGTAAATAGTGCATTCGGCGCTCCTGATGGTGCTGATTCAAGTAAAGATATATGGAATACTGGGTGAATATTTATTGTGTCTGGTAATTTCAATTGATAATTAATCGTTCCTATTATCTTATCAATCTTGAATAATCCTAGTTTCCTGTGATCGAGTTTATTGTTTGGTCTCTTAGTCTCGATGTTTCATTATAGCAAATAAACTTTATTCTTTTCTTTAAGTATAGGTTTCATACTATATTTTATATTGTAATATGCTGCTATTCTGAATGATATGAATCTTAGATTAAGAGCAAGCTGTTCTTACAAATCTTTCAATTGTTCGACTTGTATTATTGCTGATTCGGCATTAACCTTCTACAGCATCGATATTTGGTATACTCTAGAATTAAACTTAAAGTTAGTATGTACTGGTATTATCTTTATGGTTTCCGTTTTCAATATATTATATACAAATTGTGCCATAAGTAATAGTTCTACTTAATTATCTTGTTGATAATTTATATAGCATTTAAGATATACTTCTATTGTTTAATTGATTCTTTCTATTTGACTATCTGTTTGTAGATGGAAGATTGTTAATAGCTTTCTTTTAATACTTATAAGTGCTAATAAGGTAGTCCAGAATTTCAAGGTAAAGAGCTTGTTTCAATTCAAGATTATCTCATCTGGTACTCTGTATATACTTACTATAATCCTAAGGAATATATATGCTAATTGCTTAGCATTCTATGTTTCCTTGAATAATATTATATATACAAATTTCGTTAGCCTGTTTATTATATTGAGTATTACGTTATACTCAATTCTTATAATAAAATCTTTTGAGAATAATAGTTTAATCATAAAGTTCTATATAATGAACTTCTATAACTAAAAAGGTATGTTTGAGGTTTAAAGCTGATTATATAGAGTATATCATAATAATTTATTTTATATACAAGTATTACAATTTTTAATAACTTTTTTAATTATTGTTTTTATTTATAAAAAGTAATTGATTTCCTATAATCTTGCAAATATTCTTGTAATTCCTTGATATTCGTGTACCGATAACCTATATTATTTTATTACAAATTCCTTAATTATTTGACTCGGAATGTATACTTTCCTATAAAAGTATATAGTTTCGTTTTCTATTATAAATTCTAGTTCTATTACCTTATATATATGTGTTACGGGAGCTGCCTCTAGGGTCACGTGGAAGTGTCTAGAGATCTCTCGAGGTGGTTTAGACTAGACTTCAAGTAGGAATTCAATAAGGTTGTAACTGGTTGCAATTCTCGTAACTATAGTAATGAAACTAATGATTGTTCTTGAGCACGAAGCTCTACATTATAATGAAACCCATTCCCTTATATAGATCTTCGTACCTTATGAACCGACAAGTCGATTACCGTAAAGCCGATTTCGACAAGTCGGTTTCCTGATCACGTGATGTCCATCCCGTGACTGGTAATGATGCCACCGCTTATCTAACCTGTGCTCTCTAGCCGACCTGTGACTGCTGCTTACCCTGTGCCCACTGTAGGGTAGGTAACAACAAAAGATAGGTACCTATCTTTTAATCACTGATTACTTATCTGGTTACCGCTATCTTTCGTTACCCTTCAATTCAACTATCCCTACAGTGCTGTTTTCGTAGGTTCCAACACCAAGGCCTTAGGTTTATCTTATAATCCATGTTGCGGTGCGGGTACCTCCGTAACAATATGTATAACTATAGCATCCTTATCGTAATGTGATTGGATTTGACTTCTAAAATGATTGTCTTTCAATATATGAGTAGCTATAAGCTGTAGTGCATTGTAAACTAATGATTCGCCTTCTTTCTTGAATATAGCATACAATTCGTACGTCTTATTTTCTTGGTACTCTGGTTTTCGGCTAAGAGCATCGACTTTAGTGTTTTCTGATCCTTTAATATATGAAATTTTGAAATTGTAATTAACTATAATCTCCGATCATCTGATCTGTCGTTTGTTTAACTACTTCGTTGTAATGAAGTAAATCAAATTCTTATGATTCGTATATACCTGTACTATATATTTTGATTCTTTTAAATAAACCCGCCATTTTTTAAATGTATCAATTATCATTAGTAATTCTTTGTCATATATTTCGTAATTCAATTCAGTTGGTGATAGCTTTTAAGAGTAGAATACGATTGGTTGTTATTTCTCATTTTGATTTGATTAATTTAATATTATATTTATAGCAAAATCTGAAGAGTCCATTTCCATTATGATTTACTTATCAGGATTGAATATCAATAATATTAGCTCCTCGGTTACTACTTGTTTGAACGTTTCGAAGGACTTCTATGCCTTAACAGTCCATTTGAAGCTTCCTTAATCTTTTCTGATTAATATAGTCAAGGATATAATAATTCCTAAATAACTCTTAATAAATTTTCAATAAAAGTTAACAAATCCCAAAAAGGATTATACTTTCTTAATAATATTTGACTGCTTCTATTCAAACATTGCTTTAACCTTATCTTTACTCATCTTAAGCCTTTGGCTTGATATAATGAATCCTAGGAACTCTGTTTCTATAATGTGGAATTCATATTTGCTTGGTTTATATAGTAAATCGATTTTAACTAAATTTTCAAGAATATTACTAATATCTTTGATATATTGAATCTTATTGTTTGAGTATATTAAAATATTATTCAAGTAATATATATAATAAGTATTCAAGTATTATAACAATACATTGTTTATAAGTCTTATGAAAATAGCTGGTATATTAGTTAGCCCGAAGGGCATAATTTGATATTCGTATAGCCTGTATCTTATCTTAAAAGCGGTTTTTCATTCCTTACCTTTCTTCATTCTAATCAAGTAGTATCCGTTTTGTAGGTACATCTTAATAAATATTGTAGCTCCGTTTAATCGATCTTTTAATTCCATAGCTAATGGAAGTGGATATCGATCCTTCTTAATAAGCATGTTGAGCTTTCTGTAGTTCACAATTAATCTCTTAGTACCATCCTTCTTAGGTACTCACATAGTTAGACTTACTACTTGGGATGTGGATTCTCTAATTTATCCCTTGACCAAATTGTTATCAATATATTCCCTAAGTATTTTCAGCTCATCAACTAACATTAAATAAATTGAAGTATGCACAAGCATCTTGCCTTCCTTCAATATTATCTCATAATCCTATAACTTGTGTTCTAATAAAGCCTTATAAATCCCTAATTCTTTAAAAACATATTCGTATTTCTTGTATTGTTCTAATATCATAGGCTCCTTTACCTTGATTGCAATTTTGTGCTATATTATTGGCTTCTGCATTTATAGAGAAAGTGTACTATCCTTCGCTTTTAATAAAGGACTTTAAACTAGATGTTTTATATTGTTAATATTGTTTGTGTTCAACTCTCCTTGGTATGTGTTACATCTTGTGGATGCTTTGAATATGTTATCGTAACCATTCTTGTACTGATCAAATGTTATTGTTTTTTGTGACCAATCTATTCTAGAGTTGTATACCTTTAATCATGGTATTCTTAAGATGATCTGTTGTTGGCCCAATGGTACAACGTCAAGCTATATAACCTCTAAGTATTGGGTTATATTCATTTATACTGGTTATATCTTTTGTAAAACATTTTCGTTAGATTCTGTTAGTTGTTCGTCAACTAACTACAATTGGTAGGGGTTTTGTTTCTTTTGGAGTAGAACTCTCAAGTATTTTGTAGCTTCTGGTGTAATAAAGTTTCCTGTAGCTTTTGAATCTATTATAGCTTATTATATTTATTCGTTTATTTTGACCTTACAGTATATCTGTTCTGTTTGTCCTATAGCATTTAATTACTAGGTAATTTTTTTTTTTGTTTATTTTATTGGATTATTAATTCCTTGTCTTTCTTTTCTTGAGGAATCATCCGGTTGCTTTTTTATCTGATCAATGAATTCCGCAGAATTCATTATAGTAAGTAATCCAGTTCATTATCGCATGATCTATTGATGTCTTTTTCTTATAATATTCTTCTATTATTGAAGGTGATGGGGTTCGGTAATACTCTTGTTCTCATAAGTCTACTATATTTATACTCTTTTGGTTTTGTAATAGCTTGTTTAATAATTTTCGGAACTTTTTATTAATAAAGGTTTTAGTTTCTTTAATCTTAATTGAATGTTCTTGGGATATAAAGGTAGTATTAAGTTGGCCTTTATTAAACTTGGGTTTAAAGTTGCTTTTCCTTTTCCTTATCTTCTTACTTCGATAATCCGCTGCCCGGTGCCCTGCTTTTCCATATTCAAAGTATAAGTTGTTTTCCTGTTTTCATTTCTTTTCTAAATTATTATTCCCCTTTTTGTAGTATATAGTGTTTAGTTCTATAAAGTCCCTATAACTTTATAGATTGTAATATGATTTTCCCTTATTCTTGTAGTAATGCTTTTGCTTTTGATTTCCTTAAGGTTTGTATAATCTTTGACCTTGTTGATATTAGTAAAGACAATCATTTGATTCGATGAAGTCCTGGATTAGATTGTTCAAGTCTATACTTTCGATAGATCTTTCTAACTCTAGTCTGACTTTTGGTTTGAGTTCTTTACAATAATAACTCATGATAGCGGTTTTATTCTATTTGATTGTTTTTATATATTTTCGAAATTCTGTAGTATATTTCAATATTGATTCTATCTGTTTAAGATTGAAAATCTTATCTTTCACTACCTTTAGTTTATTAGAGTTTCCAAAGATTCTATGAATCTCTGTTTTAAATCCTTCAAAACTATTGAAGATTGTTTAAGTAGATTATATACAATCTTATTTGTTATACTCGAAATAATCTTACAAATATAATTGAATCCACTTACTTACTTCTCCTTTAAGATAGGATGTAGTCTACATACTCTTAGATTCTATAGCTATAAACTTATCCTTATTAAATCGAAAGTAGATTTCTAGTTACAAAAGGAAAGTGTCGAGTTCCTATCAACTACCTTAATATTTGTCTGGTAAGGCGATCTTAAGGGTTTTATTAATAATAATCTCCTATAGAGTATCAGCTATCTCGATATTGTTGGTGTCTACTATTGGTACAGGTTGACCTATAGCGATATTTCTGGTTACTATATTTAGCAATGATTTATCAAATTGGTATTTGAAATAGAAAAGGTGCTCAAAATGTTACAGAAGCTGCTTCTAGGGTTATGTGAAAGTGTCTAGAGTTCTCTCGAAATGATTTAAACTAAACTTCAAATAGGAATTCAATAAGGTTGTAATTGGTTGCAATTCTTATAACTATAATAATGAAACTAATAATTGTTCTTAAACATAAAGCTCTACATATAAAGAAACTCTTTCCTTTATATAAACCTTTACACTCTACTATCCCACCAATCCTATTTATTAAGAATAGTAGAAGTAATGAGATTCTATTGATCCCATTGATAATAATCGATGAAACTAATGAGACAGTCCATCACATAACACTAGTCCCGTGAGTCTTATTATCCTATCTTATTTCCTATCCTAGGGCTAATCCCTTAAAAGCTTACTAATCCTAGCAAGACCTTTCTTGCTTACTGTGCCCTGTATTACTTATTCTTCCTAAAACCCTACTATCCTAAAAACCACGTCCTATAATTCAGTGTATTCTAAGTCAACTACCCCACTTTCCGACCACCCCCTCTTTTCGACCACCTCAAAAACCACACCGCTTTGAGTAATTATAAAATTTATACTTTGAATAACTCAACAACGCTTTAATCAATTGATTTGAAATTTTGATATTATTATAATTGTGATATGAAGAATAGATATACCGAAGAAGATATCGCAGAGGCTCTTAGAGCGATTACAAATGGAGCAAGCATACGAAGAGCTAGCTTGGATTATGGTGTTCCACGTACCACACTTCACGATCGAATATATGGTGGAGTTTCGCATCAAAAAGGCGCCCAAATACTTCAAAAGTTATCTCCAATTCAGGAGAATCGACTAGCAGAATGGATATTAGTACAGGAAGCTCTTGGTACTAGCCCTACACATCGTCAAATCAGAGAGATGGCAGAGCACCTCCTTATTGTACGAGGGGAGGATCCCTCACTTGGAAAGAAATGGATACATAGCTTTTTTCGAAGGCATCCTAATATTGGAACTAAGAAGCAACATCAAATCGATTCTGCACGAGTTTCAGGTGCTACATCTGATATTATTAAGAAGTGGTTCCGGAACCTCGCAATCCCTGAAATCAAGGCTATTAAGCCGGCCAACAGATAGAATATGGATGAAGCAGGTATAATGGAGGGTCAGGGTCTTAATGGACTAGTAGTAGGAAGCACTGATCGAAGATTTATTCAAAAAAAGCAACCTGGATCTCGAATTTGGACCTCTTTTATAGAATGCATTTCAGCCAATGGAAAAAGCATTACTCCCCTTGTAATATATAAGGGAAAATCAGTTCAACAACAATGGTTTCCAACAGATTTGACTCTATTCAAGGATTGGAACTTTACCGCTACAGAAAATGGATGGACTACAGATGCTACAGCTTTAGAATGGCTGAAAAAGATCTATATCCCTCAAACTACCCCTATTCAGCCGGAAAATTCAAGACTCCTCATTTTGGACGGACACGGAAGCCATGAAACTACAGCATTTATGTTAGAATGCTTTAATAACAACATATATCTCTTATTTCTCCCACCACATACGTCACACGTACTACAACCACTCGATTTATCTGTGTTCTCACCCCTAAAAAGTGCATATCGAATCGAACTTAATAAATTAAGTCTATTATCCGATTCCTCACCAATTGGAAAGCGCAATTTCCTTTCTTGCTATCAGAAGGCTAGAATAGAAGGTTTAACTATTCAAAATATCAAGTCTGGGTGGCAAGCTAGTGGTCTTTGGCCCAAAAATATGGCTAAACCTCTTATGAGTCGACTTTTGCTTGAAAATAGCAATAGAGAGGTTTTATCACTTAATCCTGAATCTGATGATGATCCTATTCTTCAATGGAATATATATTCATCGTTTATTCAATGGAAAACCCCTCAAAAAGGAGCCGATATCAGAAAATATAGAGATATAATGATTCAAGAGAAGGAGATCGATTTGCCAACACGAAGATTACTATTTCGCAAGATTATAAAAGGATTCGATGCTAAGGATTATGAACTCTTAGAGGCAGAGAATAAGATTAGAAAGCTAGAATATCAATTAGATGAAGCATTACCTAGAAAAAGGCGAAAGGTTGTGGTATCTCCAAATTCGAAGTTCGCAGGGATTAGAGCTATAAGGCGTACACAAATTGAAGCTGGAGATCGTGAAGATGAGGTAGATGATAGCTCTAGTGCTATAGAAAGTGATTCTACAGGCGATTTCATTGAAGTTCAATAGTTATTGAGTTATTAAAGTTTTAAGTGTAGATAATATGAATTTTTTAGGTGGTCGGAAACAGGGGGTGGTCGGAAAGTGGGGTAGTTGACTTATAACTAATACTATATACATGCCTAAGGTGTCCTTAGGTGCCTAGTATCCCCCGGTATACTGTAGTTGAATCACCGAGGCCTATAATACCATTATAGCCTATAAGTTGGTGATTCTACAGCCTGTTACTTGATCCATCGTAACACTTCGTTTTAAAACTTTAATAGTAAATAAGCTTCTTTTAATATTGCTTTTATATTAGCTTTTATAATACATATATTATATTCGACTGAATTATTTTGATAAGATGATATAATTACTATAACCTCTAATCGTATATCAACCTTTTATTTCCAAATGACTTGAAAGAGTTTTAATATATTATCAATTCTAGTAGTAATTATAACTATATTTATAACAAGTTCAATTTCTTATTTCCAAACTTTCAATAAGAATATTATATTGTTTTTCTACTTCAATAGAATAATCTAATTTATTCTTATAGTACTATCAATAATAAGGAGAAAATATCTATATCCTTAAATAAATTTTGGAAAAGAGTTAGCAATATTGAAATGAATTAATTCTAATTTTTTAGATTTTCATATACTTAATTAGCTTAAGATTCTATTAATCATTTTTATAAAAACACATACTTTACAAATATTACGAATTAAAAAGACCTTAATAAATCTCTAAAGTATAATAACTTTATACAAATTTCTAATTTTATTAGAACTGAAATAATTAAAGTGTCTATATTAAATAAGATATCTTTCCTTCTTTATTATAATTAATTCTTCGACTTCCCCTTTTATATTATCAATAATCTCTATAAAGAGTATAAAGAATATAAAATCTTTATATCCTAATTTCATATATAAAATAATATATATCCCATCTTTTATTATAACTTTAATAATCTTATTATTCTTATCATTTTCTAATATGAAATATATTTCCTTGAGACTAAATATATTCTTAAATCCTATCTTACAAATTCTCTTAATTAAAAGCAGATTGATCTTTAATTTAGATATATATAGCATCCTAACTAATAATATCCTTATTCCATCTTTATACATTATATCCACTATCCCTCATTCATTCAAATATATAGCTTTCCCATCAATTATTATTCTTTATTATAAAATATAAGTTAAACTTCTGAAAAGAGAATATTGATTAGATATATATAAGGTAGTATTAATATCAATATACTATTATAATAAGAATACTTTATTAATACTTTCTTTAATAAAATAATAATGTTCAAAATCAAATTTATTATCAACAATATTTTCAATATTATCGAAGTTTGATTTAATAATATAAGCCTTATACTCCCTATACTTTTTATTTTTTATAATAAAAAGATAAATTGTTTTCTCTTTTATTTATATTTTAAATCGAATTTCAAGAAATACTTAATGTAATAGAACTAGAATTATTTTAAAATTAAATAATTAGATTTGTTATAAAGTTTATAAGTAATAATAAATATATCGATTTTCAAACTTATATATTACAACGGTCCTTGCGAAGTACCGCGTCACATGACTATGAGCAGGTAACAAAGCGTTAAGGAGCTGTAGCGCTCCTGAAGCGCAGTGAGGTCCATAGCGATCCAGCCTATAAGAAGGTCCTAAGGAATATAACAGAGAATGAAGATTTATATAAAAGAATAAGTTTTATTATAATGTAAAGTTTTATACTCAAGAACAATTATTAGTTTCATTACTATAATTATGAAAATTACAATCAATTATTAATCTTATTAAATTTCTATTTGAAATTTAATCTAAACCATCTTAAAAATCTCTAGCCACTTCTACATAACCCTAGAGGTAGCTCCCTGTTACGACGGCATCCAATATACCGCGTCACATGGTCAGGAAGTCACGTGATGGACCTAGAGGATCTAGGGGATCGAAGAATAAACATCTAGATCCATAGGATCCAGAGGATCCAGACAAGACAGAACTGTAGGTTCTGCAGAGCAGGAAGGTCTATATAAGAGAACAGATTTCATTACAATGTAGAGCTTCGTGCTCAAGAACAATCATTAGTTTCATTACTATAGTTACGAGAATTGCAACCAGTTACAACCTTATTGAATTCCTACTTGAAGTCTAGTCTAAACCACCTCGAGAGATCTCTAGACACTTCCACGTGACCCTAGAGGCAGCTCCCGTAACACTCCCGTAACATTGTACTAATTTTATATTGATAATAAAATAAAATAAATTTCTTTTTTTTTACAAAATATATTAAATTTCTAAAGTTTTATATTTCTATCTTTTTAACCTATAAATATTTAATTTTATTATTAATATTTAAAATAAAACTAACAATATAGATTATATCAATAATGACTTTGTATTTATTAGGGAAAAATAAAATTAGGTTTTGAAAAAGTGATTTATTTATATATAAAGTATTAACTGAAATGTTTATAAATAAAAGCTTTTATTAAAGATCTTTGAGCTTGTCTTAGGCATTTATAATAATTATATTAGGGGTATTGTTAAATTGAAAAGAAAAGGTTTTGATTTTGAGGAGATATTTGTTTACTATAATATTATTGATTTTGGAATATTTAATAATTAGATAATCTCAAAGTTTTTTTGTTATATTTATTCTTTCATTAAAATTTCATTATTATTAAATAATAAATAACAAATACAAAATAATATACTAATATCATCTTTAAAAAAGATAACCTTTTTGTTAATATTAAGTCAAATCTTCATAATAATATTGTTATTGTTATTGAAGACTTAAAGTTCTTCGAAATCCTAAATTAAATTATTAGTTATTATAATCCATATATATTTATATAATATCTTTTCACATATATAGAACTAATCTTTTCCTTAAAATTAAATTCTTATTTAACAAATCTAATATTCATAATTCTTTTAAATAAAAAAAGAAATACATTTAAAATAATCCTTGAATTTAATATCTTCGTTTATTTTGAAGTTTTATAAGTAAAAAACTTATATCAATAATTTAAATATAATTTAATAATAAAATGAAAAAATGAAAAAGGAATTATTTAAATTATACTATCTCAATTTTAAATATATTAATGTTTGAAGAAAGAAATTCTTTTTAAAATAAAGTAATTGAAAATAATGAATTTTGATTTATAAGTAATGATTTTTGAAATGATATCAAATATTATATAATTAATAATCCTTTTTAATATCAAGTTGAAATAAATAGTCTTTTCAATAATAATTTGTAGTTTTTTTATTTAAGGAAAGGGTATAATGTAAATAGTTATTTTGCTATTATTATTTAGTAATCTATTTACTATATATATTTTATATATTAATGTTGTATTATATAAAAGCTTTTTATTATTAATCCTTACTTTAATAATGTAAATTATTTAAAAAGCTTTCAATCTTAGTTTTATTATAGAGCTATTAGGCTTATAATCTATTTATAATAAAGAAGTAGACTAATAGAATGTATATATTATTAACTATATAGATTAATCGTATTAAAATAAAATCTAATTATGAAGTAGAAGTGATATATATATAGTAGTTAAGCGCACGTATCACAACTTCTAACATTTTTGATTATTTAAATTCATAATAAATTGTTAATAAAATATATATTAAAAAAGAAAGGTATAAATTAAGATAAAAGTAGGCTATATGTTAATATAAGCTATATACTGATAAACTATGTTATATATTTCAATAATATATTATAGAAGGTTATATTTTTTATAAATATCTAATTGAACTCCTTCAAGTTTAAAAAATATAATTTCTATTTGATAATCGATCTCTGTTGGAACATGTGACTAGGGGCGTGACATTACATATCACGCTTTACCTCATATATATACTCTATATGTAAGTAGAAAAGTTATATATAAGTCAGATACTCAGCTTTCTAGTCACTCCTATTTTCGACTACTCTTTTACATCAAAAAGTACTTTTTCAGCTTATCAATATCTCTATTAAAATACAATATAATTTATTAAAAATTTATAAACATATAATTTAAATCATTTCAAGTCATGTCTTTCTATATAATTAAAAAAGTTGATAAGTTTTTCAATTTAAGGAATTTTATTTTCAAAACTTCAAAATAAGCAATTAATACTATTCTTTGTTAAAAAAAAATACCGTTTACTTTTAATTGTTTCATTTATAAATTATATAGATTTGAAATTAAAAAATTAAAAAATTCTAACTTGTAATGCTTTTCCTATACATAAGAAGCGATTTTTTTGAAAATTTTATAATTCTTATCTTTAATAGCTTATAACTTTATAAATAAAATATTTAAAAATAAACTTGCTTTTTTATATATAATTAAAACAATTCTGAATCGATTTTAAATTCTTTTTATCATTTTATATAAAGCTTTAGTAAAGAAACAAGAGTCTTAAGAGCTGAAAAATTAATGATTTTAGCGGGGAAATCGAAATCTGTACGATGAGGAGGTTCTAGTTCTGTACTTGTAATTAATCAATTCAGTCTACTTTATCAATAATCTCTCATATGATTTCATTATATTCTATTCCATTATAAATTAATTTGATAGGAAATATAATAATATAATAATATAGTAATATAATAATACAATTTTATAATACAAAATCATTTTGTGTGTATATTAGTCATCAATAGATTTCTTAATTAATAAGATGTTAATAAGTGACTTAGTATACTTATTATAGAATCTCACAACTTCCGACTTGAAATCAGATACTGACAAATTGTCCGACATCGATATACATATCACTGAGAGATTCTTCAAGTATATCACCAAATTTGGTCAAATATTCCATTATAATGCCGAGATCAAACAGCAATAGTAGGTAGGTAAGTAATGGTGCTGAGTCATTGGCTCTTACTGACCTATTAATTTGTCTTAACCTCTACACTTCAAGCTTATGGTCTCAGTATCTATTTTCGTATCGCTTAAATGATTATCTTCACGTACTGTAAAGCCAATTGCTACATTGGTGTTTCGATACTCTGATTGGGACTAAAAAAGCATCGTCCCCGAGTTCCTAAGTGTTGGATGCTTGGACCAAACATATATGGTACCGGATTTTTTTTTAGAACAATGTCGAACGAATAGGTATTATTAGACCGTATTTCCATTGTACTCTGGAGCAAGCTGTAATCCTCAGCTAGGCCATAAGCCTGGCTCCTTTGTGGCATATTCCCACTTGATTAGTTAGACAACTGAAAGGTTTCATACTAGCTACTAATTCAAAATTCTGTATAGCATGGGCCCTTGGATCGAGAATTTTTGGTGCTGACTGCTTACAGTTTTGATGACGGTTACGATAGCAATCTGGCTTCATGTTTCATGAGATATCTTCGAGAAACTCTCTCCATCCCACTTTTGATACACACAATTAGTCAAATCGGTCTTGATAGGGAGTTATATTAAGGCGTGTAAAGAGTGCGGCTACCTTATTAGCAATGCCACTTTCACTGGGTTGATGTCGAATTCATACAAGCATTGCTTTTCTTCTTGCAGGGGCTACAGACGTTGTACTTCATATCATTGCGGAGTGTATTTGACATTTTTTCTGAACAGATAAGCGTCTAGCTTTTGTTTGATATTATTGGATAGAAATGCTTTATATGTTATTGGTTTATCGCGGTATTTAGTTAATGTATTGTTGTGTTTAACAAGTTCCTCCTGTTTTTCTGTTCATGTAAACACGGGCTCCATGATAAGGCTTAGCGAGATGCCCCCCTGTTGAAGCTTTCGGGGCCGAGCAGAACTTCAGACTTAGATAATTGTTCGAGGGTGGATAATCAGGTCATCTATCAAAAGGGATCACTACTAGAGATTTTGTAAAACTATCAATAGGAATCAATTAATTGAATATCAAGCTTTGAAGCAAAATTTTGGTTCCTGAAAATGAGTGAGCATGAATTTGAAGGAAAGACGTGGGACTATTGACTACTTTGAAGGTTTTTCTACTTTCGTTGTTGTTATATCCAGAGAGATCAATGTCAAGTACTTAGGAAATTGATTAGAAGTTCTAGTAGTGGCTAGGACAGCTATGGTCCAAGACAGTAAAATCCTTCTGTGTGGTATCTTCATAATACCATGCAGTGAATCTAGCCGTGGCTTAAATATTCTCCGCGGAGGAGAGTTAAAAGAACCCAAAATTGCTTGGTGGCTACCTACTTGTGTGGTTTTCAATTATAGTAGAAAATATGCGAGGTGCCTCGAGTGTAAAATGGCACTTCAAGTGATGTGATCTGATCTGACGTGGAAAAAATGTTATCTGCAGCTCTGATCGTTGTCAACAACACATTTCGGGATATAACCTTTTTCTCACGCCACAGGGTAGGGTGCCAAGATAGGCCCCTTGGTGGCTTTTGTAAGAAAATTAGTCGCATCTATGCTGTTGCTTTCGCTTAGCTTCATCTAAACTACATGAAACTGTGTTGAATGGGTAACTCTATTCGGAATTCGAAAGTTGGCTCATATTATTTTAAGGATATATATGCACATGAAGACCGGAGCTCGTCAGCATCCGGTAGATAAGTGGATTTGTGGACCGCACCGACCGTTTTAAGCCCCGATTCTCCACTTGAGATGATAATATCTGTATAATTTTTTGATATCCATGATAATCCTTCATATATAAAGCTCATGATGAGGTGAGCGAACCTTGTTCATTCCAAGGCAACTCAGACCAGACTGTCACTAATGATCCAAAGTCTCCAATACTTCTGGAAGTTCAACTGTCAGGTGAATAATAGCGCGACTCTTTCTCGAAACAAAACTCGGTTGTTGTAATACCCGAAAACTCCGCCCTGAGATTACCGGGGCGTCTGTCGGATTCCGAGCTAAAATTGGCATGTAGAAAAGTGATATGAAAAGTTTTTAATTTCAACCCTTGATTTCCACGTGAAACTTCTGGTTGGCACTCTTGATCTAAGATTCTTGATCAACGCGGGTGACCAACTTCAAATGGTAAAGTAGCATCCCATATTTCTTAGTGCGGCTGACTGTGGTCGAAATGGTACGTGAGAAATAAGAGTACTGCCGATTTCGGGGTGAGATCCTCAAATTCTCACGATCAAGCGTATCAGCGATTCGAGAAAGACATGGTCCTTCAAAAGAATGTTTAGCTTTCCTAGAACCGTAAGTGTGTCAAGCAAAGGATGGTCTTCTGTCGGATTAAAATTACATAAGGTAAATCGAACATCTCTAAGTAAAGAGGGAGTTTTCTTCATGTCAACCGACAATATGCATACAACAAGGTATCCTGCGCTCTATAGCCATGATTGCGGGTTGACACAACAAAGTGAGGTAAATATTGCTCGGGCTCGATCGTTCTAACGGTCCCTAGGTTTGCGGAGCAGACCTCGAAAGCTTATGTCAATCAGCCTAATTGCTCTCTGTTTCCCTTTGCAGTTAGTTTTATACGAGACGCCCTTTATGAGCACTTGGTGGCTCTAGCTCAGATGGTGACAGCGAGCACCAACTGCTATCAATTCGTCATGTTAGCATGGTTGAGATATGTATGTAGCAAGTGTGCTCGTATCGAGCTGGAGTTTCAACATTCATTATTTTGGAAAGCTTCATTCTTGGACCAGCTTTGCTTGTGTTTGTTTGTCTGTTCGTTTCCACAAATTTCTTCGGCGACATTTCAATTAGCAGATGCTAATTTAGAGTGCCCTTACCTACAATGAATCAAAGTACCCCCAGAAAGAAAAATGTCAGAAGCACTGGATCTCGTTCGCGTACCGGCTGCAAAAACTGCAATTGGGTGAATGATCCAGTGTGCATATATTGTACTAGTTCGTCGCAATTATACTTTGGTATAAATCTGATTTCATAATTGGATCAGTTCCGAGGATCGAATGCAACGTCAACTGAGAAATTTACACTTCCGTGTCAACACTAAACAAGTCTTCGGAACTGACAGAAACTTCAAACGTAGGATTCGAGGTGTAAAATGCGATGGAGCAAAGCCGGGCTGTCAGAGATGCAAGAAATTTGGCTGTATGTGTGATGGATATGATGAACGCAAGAGCTTTAGTTTTCAGCCACCAACGAATCCAAGGAGAGTTTTTCCTCGAACAGAGACTAAGCAGTCATCACAAAGAATATTGGTACCCAAGTCTCTACCATTTTCATTTCGAATTACACTCCTTGGAGAGCAAGAAGCAATATACTCTCAAATATTTCAATGCGAAACTATAAATTGCCTTGCGGATGGCCGCAAATCACCACTTTGGTATGAAATAGTGAGGCATGCGTGTCTGGAAGAACCATCTATCTTTCATTGCGCCATAGCCATCGCTGCTCTGGATAGAGCATGTAAATTTAGGTCTTCAAATTCCTCCTCGGACGTTGACTTTCATCATCGTCATGCACTTCAACAATACGAAAAGGCTCTCAAAGAATTACAGAAAGTAACCTCTCGAGGCGAGTCTTGTATTCGCACTACCCTCACCTCCCCTCACCTCCCCTCTACTCATGTTTTCTTTTCAAATTTTTCATGGGGATGTTCGACTTGCCATGAGAAATGTCAGAACGACAATAGATCTCATGTACAATTGGATCTCCAGCCAGACGGATACTACTACCCATATTGATTTTAGTCCCGCACCGCATATCCTCGAGCATGAAGTAGTTGGACCATTTGCTCGTCTTGATGCGCATCCCGCAAATGCATGTATAACTTGGGTCATTCTAACCCGACCTTCATCTTCTATACTATTCGAATAGAAGCGTAATTCACTAACAGACATGTTGTCTAGTGGATTGGTGTTTCCTAATCTTCATGCGACGTCATTCCTCTCGTTTCCCCGGATTTTTTCGAAGCTTTACCAATCCCAACCATCTTTACGTCCCTCGAGAAAGCAAAACTTTCTTTGGACAACATCATATTCCGACCTTTCCTGGACAAAGTTTCCGGCTCAATTGTGCCCTCACTGACAAGCATTTCCCAATATACCATATCTGAAGCCTCTGAGCCTCCTTTAACAAAAGAACTGAGATCCTGGACATCCGCGTTCCAACCAGTTTTTGATATCTTCCAATCTCGAATTGATACAGACCCAAAAGATCATAGCGAGTTTGTACCTGACGGAATCTTGCGCTGTCAATGTTTAGCGCTACAAATCGTCTTCTTGTCATCATACTATTCTCGACTGAATATCGACTCATACAATTCATCTTCACTCCCCACCTCCTAAAGCTATCCAATTGTTTTCTCAATTCGAAAATGAGAATAATGATAAAGAAGTACTCAAACTTTTAATTCCAGTGTATTCCGAGATTATCACCAGTTTCAGAGCCATAGTCAATCATCCAGCATTTGTCAAATCATTCATTTTCGGATGCGGCATTCTACCTCAGCTTTTCGTCGTGGTGTGTAATGTCCGGTTAAGATAATAAAACAAGAAGAATACAGATATTGAAGGATGCTAGAGGAAGAAGAGAAGGGGTTTGGGATGCGAAGGCTGTGGGACTTGTTGGCGCAGATATATCGAGATGTGAAGCTTTTGATAAATATGTAAGGAGCCTTCAGAATCAACATGATGTTTCCTCTACTGGAAAGCCTTTAAGTATAGAGGACATCCTTGGGAATGATGCATCAGCTTGGAATGATTGTAAATATACACGTCAAGGGATTCGATTGCAGAACCCCATAAAGTGGGTCGAAGTCCACTTTGCATATCTGGGGATGAAGATGAAGTTACCGGTACTGAGGCGGGAAGAAGTGACGAATAATAAGGATGGAGTTGAGCATTCTTGGGAGAGATAGAACGATGAGCTCGAGTAAATGCATCTGCTGGACTGGGTGGAACAATATCTTGGTCCTCGTGGAGATGGTTTAGTTCCTGGATTTGTTAGTCTATGATGTCTTGGAGTAGGATGAGAATTGGATTTTTGGAGTTATGGAATTACCAGTTGGCATATGGCTGATGACACGCGGTTTGGAGGGTTGGTGTTTTGGTGTTTTGGAAGTTCAGAAATTAGATGTATTGCTCGGAGCATCTCAGAATCGACAAACATCAGAGGAGGTATATAACCTTTTAGCATCTTTGAATGATGGATACGTATCTTGCCCCGTGACTAATGAAAGATAACTGAATAAGTCATCTGATGCTAGGCGAGGGCCGTCACTTGCATCATGATGACCCGCACTAGCATCTGATATTTCACCCAGTATTTGAGACCATTCCAGCTGGATTTACGTCATAGTTCAGACGACATCTATATGAAGTATATTTCGGGGTACCGGTGCATGGTATATGAGTTACATCAAGCCGTATGTTCTGTTGTTGATCATACTCCTGTCTCAGCGTATGAACACAGGATGGTTCTAATGTGACAAGGAGGAGGAAGACTATAAGTTGATAATATATGTGAGATATCCCAACTGTATGAAGGGTTTCTTCCTAGGTAATAAATGGCCAACGATTTAAGATACAATCACTGGTAGTGCTTCATATGATATATGATACTCAATGTGACTAACGATAGGTAATGATAATAAATGCCAAGTCTTTTTCCAGGGTAATATACCGCTAACTTTTAGGCTTCACGCTAAAAAGCACCCGCCACTACCATGTCCATGACCACCTCCAGCTACTTACGACATCATCCCGAATGACAACAACACTGATGAATATCTGAACCTAAACAAATACAATCACAACATATATACTTACATTAGCAACCTACACTCACCACAAAGAATCGCAATTTGTATTCGATAGACTGCAATAATCATCAGAATCAAATATTTCTTGAACTGTGGAATTACAACTTGTCTGTCTCACATTTTCCAGCTCCGCAGTTCTTACACACATCAAGAATCATGATCACCACCGCATTTACTCCTAGAACTCCCACCTCATTCCTTACTCTTCCTTCCGAACTGCGTCTGAAAATCTGGTCCAACCTCCTTCCCGGTCCTCGTACCCTTCCAATCCGCTGCTCTCGAATCCACAAATCCTATTACACTTCTGTTTCCACTTCCGTCCTCCTATCTATCTCTTCCGAAACGCGAACTCTATTTCTCGAGCACTATTCTCTCCTCTACCTTAACCCCTCTTACAACTCCACTATATATATAAATTTCGCCCTCGATACACTTCGTTTTGACAACGAAGAATGTTCACCTATCGGAGATTTGGCTACGGATTTTCAGACTTGTGCGCAGAAGGATTTGATTGAGAGGGTGGAGATCAATGTACATTTATGGGAAATTATGCGATTATTTCGATTTGATGCTTTGGCGGAGATTAAATATTTACATGGATTGAGGAATTTGACATTTGTTTTGAAGAAATCTGACGTCGAATTGAACAATGGAGAAGAGGATGAGGCTAATAATATGAGGGCGAGGACTAGAGATGTATGGGGAGGAAGGATGTTGATCGAGGGGCAGACAATGGATAGAGAGATTGCGCAATGTCAGTGGTATGTTTCGATGGTGAAGTGGGAGGTGGAACATGGGTTCCATCAATGGACGGACTGTAAACCGAATGTGCAGATGTGCATTATATGAGAAGAAGGTTGATGAGATGAATGCGATCGATTGATGAGAGTGGGGGTTATCTTTAACGAAGGTCCTGCGGTATCAAGATCTATGTCCAAAATTCACCAGGCGTGAGAAAACTTCACTCAAAGTCTCTACGAATTTACGAATATGCGGAGATACACGAACTAGGGATTGCATTGGGAGAATAAGATCACACTGCTCATGGACTCTTTAGACGAATTCTGGTGTTATCATCTCCACCGAAGCAATGGAACCGACGCTCTCAGAGCATACACATACACATATGTCAAGCTACGAAACGAGTCTCTAGGCTAGTTCGTGTTCCAGTCTCCCAATTCTCCAGGTCTCACAGCAAGATTTTCCATTGCCTACACCGTTCCTGATGTTTTCTATAGGAAGGTTTCCTGGAATACATCTCTAGATCACCGTCAACCCACATCATTCCACATCACAGACCGTCTAGGATAGACATCACGTCTGTCAAACGACACTGGATTATCTCAGTTACCTAGCAAGGGAACTCTTGATTCATGGTTACAAGGACAATGAATATCCATGGGACTGAATAGAACTGGATCAGCTTCCTAGACTAGCTTCCTAGACTGTAGATAGCTTTCTCAAATACATACACCTATCAAACACCCCAGAAATCCATCGATACAATATCATGAGGGTGTAAATGAAAGTATCTAGCTTTGATTAGATATGCATGTGAGGTAAAAATTTATAATAGCATCATATGGCAACATTTCATGTATATTAAAAAAAGTATTAAGGATAAACTCATTTTATTGATTATTATTGTTAATCATTTAATTAATACCTCCAAAGATTCAAAAGATTCAAACTTGATTAGAATACCAGACTATTTTCAAATCTTTAATTGCTTTTAGATATCCAAAACCATGTATTTTTAGACTGATTCGGACTATGGAAAACCTTATCAGTAACATCTATAACTGTAAATACGAAATAGATATATAGATGAAGAATAGTTCAGATCTCACGTCCTGTATCATTTTTGCGATACCTACACATGAGGATGGGGTTCTAAGGTAGTCTCAATTGCAACGTAGATTTCTCGGGACCCGGGAGATCGAATGGTTGCATAGATCTTACTTGTAACTTGGAAGTTTTGGTTGGATGGTTGGATAAATGAAAATATGCGTGGGATTTATTAAAGATATAGGATACTAAGTATATATCTTACATATTCGGAAACATCTCAACCATCCATTCCCCAAGCTCAATAACTCATCCCTTCTCTCTTCACCTCCCCCAAAAATCTCTCCACAATCCCCACCACCTCCTCCGGTTTCTCCTGCATAACCCAATGGCCTGCTCCGGACACCACCTTGATCCCCTTAAACCTCGTGCATCTCTCTCCCATCACTTCCAATACCCCCGGTTCCTGATACATTCCCCAATCTTTTTCTCCACTGATAAACAGCATTGGTACATCTAAAGTTCTTCCCGCGAAAAGCTCTAGTTCTTGTGAGTAATGCGGAGATGTGATCACGCGGTACCAATTCAACATTCCTTGGAATCAGGTGCGTGCATATTCGGAGGCGTAGACGGCGAGATCGGAGTCTGGGAGCCAGGTTTCTAGCTGGGTGAGAGAGCTGGGGGGGATGGGGCGCATGTGGGTTTGGATGACTTCGCGCATGGAGGAGTGCAGGGGCATGATGTAGTAGGGAGGGAGATGTTGGAGTTCGGTGGCGGAAAAGGAGGGTAAGGGGTGAGGGGTGTTGCCGCTCCAGTGTCCGGATTTGAGGTAGAAGTAAGCCGCGGAGGAAGGTGGAGAGGTCGGTGGAGGCTTGCGGGGTGGAGAAGTAGGTTCCGTAGTGTTTGAAGGGGGTGGGGAGCTGGGAGAGGGAGGTGTGGATGTCTTCGGTGGGGGCGGGGGTGGGAGTGGTGGAAGTGGAAGTGGAACTGGGGAGGAGAGGGGGACCTTTGAAGGGGTGGGAGAGAAGGATGATGCTGGGTGGGTGTTAATATTTATTTTAGGAAATGTGATAGAATTATGAGTGAATGGGGGAAAAGGAAGGATGTAAATGAAAAGGGGAAAAAAGTGTGAAGAGAATTCCATGAAATGACGCTCCGCTGGCCCTCCGGGAGCCACTGCCGTGGAGGCAGAACATTACACTTCGATCGAGCGTAGCGAGCTATGGGGGTTTGGGGGCTTGCCCCCATAAACAAAGCACGTAAGCAAGCAAGTACTTACTTACTCACTTACTTGCCCACACCGCAGCTCCTAAAAGTCAATCGAAGATCGTTGCACAAACACGCAAACACGCAAAGAAAACAGGGAGTCCTACGATTTAAATAAATCTGGTCTCATAACTCCACACCAGCCCGCGATCACCGCCCCAAAATCATGTCCTATTACACACGCTACATCTTTATGGCCCAGCGCGTGGACTAACAACACCATATCAGTGACGAGACGAGAGATAGTAGTAGTGTGGAGATCGACAGCGGAGAAAGAACGGGTGTCGTGGCCGGTGGTGCGGCCTGCGCCGCGTTGATCGGGGGCGACGACGTGGTGGCCGAGGGAGGAGAGGGAAGGGAGGATGTGGCGATAGGAGAAGGAGAGTTCGGGGAAGCCGTGGAGGAGGAGGATAAGGGGGTGGGAGGGGGAGCTGGGTTAGGGTGGGGGTGCGGAGGTAGAGGGAAGTTATGCCTGGGGGGAGAGGGAGGGGAGGGAGGGGAGGGAGGGGATTAGAGGGGGTGGTGGACATTTTTTTGATTGGGGATCAGTAGGGAGATGGATATGTGAGTTAGAGATTATTTGGGATATACAATAAAACACTCATCCATGTCCTAGGTATGTATACTAAGTACTCATCTCAGTTCTTGCCCCTCGATTCACAAGATCTCCACATCTCCACAAGTCAGATTTTCCA
The DNA here is from genome assembly GCF_014898465.1 of Botrytis porri. Lineage (NCBI taxonomy): Eukaryota > Fungi > Ascomycota > Leotiomycetes > Helotiales > Sclerotiniaceae > Botrytis > Botrytis porri. The sequence continues at coordinate 2,327,449 of NW_024066078.1, forward strand.
ATCACGTTATTACAGTATATGAATTAATTGCGGAGAAATGATCTACAGAGAGATGCATAGATACCTGTGAGTAAGAGATCTTTGTATTGACCTTCTGTAATGTTATTCAATTGTGGGAGGTATGTTGGATATATGAATGCATGGTAAATATAAGTATTGATTAATATACCTACCTCGCCTACGTACGTATGTATAAATGTATAGCGAAATCGATGAAAGGAAATCATCTATTAAACACAATATGATAACTTCACTGTCTGTCTCTATACTGAAATCTACCCGTCCCTCAGTACTTATCGGTATCCCATCTACGTCATCATACATGGCGGACCTGGGTATTTGATATACCGTACCGGACCGGGCCCATAGCTCAAGTCTAGTCCTTTCGAAGTGTGGCTTAGCTAGAGATATTAAATTGATCTACAAACTGAAGGGATCCATGAATGCTAGATAGGTAATGAATGGGGATTTGGTGCTCTGTCACTCTAGGTGATGGATTGTTTTATGGGAAAAGATCTCTTTCGCAATTTGAACTTTGTTTTGAACTTGGAGTCAAACTTAATATTGTGTTGGATTGTGTTGGATTGTGTTGGATTGTATTGGATTGTGTGGTACATTGGAGGTGTCTATTTAAAGCAGTGGTTGTTTCTGATGTGCGATTGAAAACATGCCTAGGTAGGTGTGAAGAGGAAGGGTATCGTGGGATTTCAAGGTTCGTGGGGTTTGAAAGTTTGTCTGGCTGGATTATGGTGGCTGGCTGGTCTTTGGGGTAACATTCTCCCAAAGCTTTCAATTACTACCTGGGTTTCTACTCGAGTATTACTAGGTAGGTAGGTACCCAGAATACCGGATTAGACCCTTAGACTTCCAAGTTCCCACCATTCCAACTCTTTCCCAAGGCCTTTCTTGTGTGTATGTGTATGTGTATGTGTATGTGTATGTGCTCTTTGTTAGCCCAACTCAATACTCAAGTACCTACCTGGTAATCATTCAAATTCCTGGCAAATAACAAGGAACCAAGTTGTATATAAACTTTTAAACTTTGAGCCTGTGAATCATGTAAATACTACCACCTACCTACTCCGTTTCTTATGTAAATAAGTGCGCACTCAAGTGTTTACGATGAAAACTCATTTAATAAGATCAATGAGTACTTGTATCTTTAACTGATATCGTTACTCGTAAGGAGGAAAAGGAGAGTGGAGTACTTATTGCTTATTACTTATTACTTATTACTCATTACTCGTTAGTACTTTTATTATGATTACTAGGTAGATTTTGGAATTTAATTGCATGCGGTGCGTCTAAACTCATAATCCCAAGGTCAAGGGAAACTTTTGGCACCTAGGTTTTATTTACTCATACGCATTCATTATCCGGCTTTTCGCTCTCGAGCTGCCACGATGAAGAAGTTAAATGATTGGATTGGATTGAATTGAATTGAATTGAATTGAATGATGAAAGAGATAGGTCTAGGTACCTACTTTACACCTACTTACTACTATGTGTTGGTGTTTTGACAGTAAACTTAGAATTAACATTGATATCTTCACAGCCTCTTGTCTCTTCATCTCCATCTCCATCTTCATCTCCCCCTCTCTCCGCCTTGCCTTGTGTGAATTTTATGAACAAAAACCTCATTTGGTGCATCTTATGAAAATAGCTATATTGCATTAGAACCATTCTCATTTCGGCTCTTCAAAATATACCGACTGAGTACTGACTGAGTACATAACTTTATCTAGACCTCACTTGTCTTTCTCCAAAGTTCCACACTTCCTTCACTTCACCTCATACAAACCCCCCATCAAACGTTCTACCACTATCTAATATCCTTCCCAACCTTTCCATGATCGGATCTTCACTCACTGGCATTTTTGATGCATCCATCTTCTGAATTGTATCCACCGACTTTAATCTGGACTCCATTTTCGAGCATCAGAGTTACTCCATTCGAAAGCTCTTGGATCCTGATCTACCACCATCAACCAAGAAGAGAAACTCCATAACCCACTATTTCTTCTGCACACAAGCATCATCAGCCACAACTTCCATTCAACCAAACAGTTGTTCAAGGGATATCCAAACACCCCAGTTATCATTCCAAATTTCATTCGCCTACATCACCCAGTCATCATCGAATTAGTGAATTGGCGTGACGGGGGATCGTCATATTCCTGTATTGTTATCTTACGGAAAGGGAAAAATAGTCATCAGAATCTCTTCATCCTTTTCCATTTCCTACATTATTTTTTTTCAATGCGATAACATCCTCATGAGCCCATAGTTGGCAGAGGCTCAACAGGCGATTAGGCCTACGACAATCAATATGTTTGGAAATAGAAGGAGAAGAGCGGTTTCGAATCCGGTATGTCAGATTTCATTGTACTACGTTCCATTCCAACATTTCTTCGATTCTTTTCAGGTTGCGCGACAGCTCAATCGCAATTGGCTTCCGGGGAGATCTTTGCATGAAATGGAGTACTCGAGTACATGCAGCCACATTCGTAGTAAATGCTAACAAGTTTATTTCTACAGCCAGTAAATTCAAACGTCAACGCATCTGCCGCGACCGCCGCGGCACAGGCATTTCTATCTTCTCAAGCATCAAATACTTCCTTGTCTTCCGCGGCTGCAGCTGCCGCATTACGATCCAGACCAACAACACCTACTTCCGTGGCAGATATTCAAACCAAAAGAACAATTCGGAGAAACGGTTCAACCTCTTCGGCGGGAAGTTCTGTAGGTGGTTCCGTACGCGGTCCACCAGGTTCGACCCTTGTGAGAAGAGGAAGTTCCGGTTCGATGACTGAACGAACTTTTCGGGAATCGTCACCAGTTCCAAGTGCATATGATGCGCCGCCGGTACCGGCAATTCCGCAGAATATCACAAAGGCTGGTAAGAAGACGTCACGGAGATCCGCAAGTATGGATGCACCTGGATTGAGAATCGCATCACCACCTCCAAATAAAGCTGGTGGGAGAGGTTCGAGTCTTGGACCATCAGCGACAGCATCGCGTGGGTCGGGTCCAAGAAACCCAAGTTTATCCAGTGTATCTGAGATGAATGGGGAGAGTAGAGGGTCCGTCAATTTTTCCTACCCTACGAGTACAAGGCCAATGTCTCCTGAACAAAGACGGCTAACATGTTCTCCAAGCTTAAGTGCAAGCCCAAGGATTGTTTCGCCACATAACCAAAATCTAGTATACGATCCAAATACCAGACGTTTCTTACCGCTAGCGGACATTCTAGCCATCGAGCAAAGATTGAATGGAATTGCTAATGCTCCAGTTAAGAAGAAGAAACGAAATCCGCCTGCACAAGGTACTCATCTAGCAGCTGGGTCAGTGGGTGGGAGGCTAAAGGGGACCGCGCTGGATGCAATGGAAAGGGCATCAAATGCATCGAGCACACAACAACCGATATCACAACCTTCCCAGCAATTCGTACCACCGCCACAATTCACCCAACAATCTGTATCAAAATCTATCCAACAACCCGTATCACAGTCCGCCCAGCAGCCCATATCACAACCTATACCAAAGCCTAATAACATACCGAAATTACCCCCCGCACAAACCGAAACTTCTCGGGAAAATCCCCAATCTGTACCTGTCTCAGAATCAAATCCTCAGCAAAATCCTCTTGCAGTGACATCTCCACCAAAAAAGAAAAAGAAGCGTGTTATTGTCGCCGATTCTGATAGTGACCAGGCATCGATTCTACCAAATTCATCTGCCGATGACAGTGACGTACCATCACATGGCTATAAAACTCGAGCAGGTGCCATCTTAGCGAAAAAGCCATCAGTTGTGCGTGAGGATAGAGAAAGAGAGGAGACAGAAGATGATTCGCCATTGCGCTCTGGAAATGTAGGCTTTTTGGAGGATCGTATTGAACCTACAAGAACTACATCACCATCTCTTTTGCCTCGGTCATCTGCTGGTAGGGGACATGGTCGAGCGCAATCGTCAGCAAATTATGCGCAAGAACGCCAGCATACCAGATCTGCAAGCCAACCTCCAATGACGTCTGTTGCCGCCCCTTCGTTAAATGAAGAATCTCCTCGTGGTGGTCGTGTTCAATCCGTGAGTCCTGCGAGAACTCCACACTTTATGGCAACCCCCGAAACCTTGACGGTTAGACATCAGCCACCTGCAAGATCGGTATCTCCGCGAAAGTCAGCCTTGAAACATTCTTCCATGTCTTCAATTGAACCTAGAGGACCACCATCTGACGGAGGGTCCCTTCGACTTAGTGAGGTTTCTAATGATGAGGAACAGCCAAGAAAGAAAGCAAACAGAGTTAGCTTTGATGAGGGAAACAATGTTGTATTGGGTCAATCGACAACCTTGCCTTCGAATTCACCAATGGTTCCGAGTCCGCAAGTAAAGCGTGGCTGGTTCAATATTGGTCGTGGGAAAAAGAAGGATATACACGTTACAGATGAAGATGACGATGAAGTTATGAAACCACGGCCAGCTCTTCCATCTTTTGGAAGTGTGAGGGAGAGAAAGACTCATCGAGAGACAGAGGAACGAGTTCTAGTCAGACCACCAGAGCAAGTACCTACTATTGCTCCTGTCACTTCTCCTACATCACCATTGTTCACTTCTCATACGGGGAATGTATTGGAATCCCCCATGGGACAATCAAATGATCACGTCGCTGGTTCATTAATCGCTCATGATGCTACTTCGAAAAATGCAGCAAATATTTCAAAATCTCGTGAGCCACTACCTCCTGATGTGACATCTTTGGAAGGGACTGGGGAAATTTCAGACGCTAGCAGTACTTATAGCTTAGACAATAGTGCTATTGGCATTGCTAGAAGTGATAGTGTAAGAGTTGGACCAGAAGATGGACATGCTGATACATATCGAGAATTGGCAAGTCCAACGAAAGATCAATTTGAGGATCAAGAATTGAATGAAGATATTCCGGAAATTGCTGTTCAGATGCCCACTCCCACTCCAGAAGGCACACAATCAAGAGAATGGTTGGACATGCCTGGTGGGTACAGAGGTTCAGGAAGCTCTACTTCGAGTCATCTGGATCAAACGCAGGATGAGGTTCTTCATACTGCTACTGAGAATGGTGTTATTGGCACAGCTATCTCACCTACTTTCGAAAAAGCAAATGCAACAAGTGGTCCCTCAAACTTATCCGAATTTGATAATAGTACAAGAACGAGTTCGGAAGCTCATCCTGCACCAATTTCTGAAGAGTCGGAGGGATCTGAAAATGATAGTATATATAGTGATGCTGCTGAAGAGTTTGAGGCACCAGATGATGGTGGCTTCATGTCTTTGGATGCTGTGGTAGAAAGTCCTGTGTCGGCAACTGCTATCTTAGCATCTGAGCCGGATAGCCCAAGAACCAAATTGGCGAAAGAGCGAGCATATATGTCTAGCCAATTGCAAAGAAAGTCGAGTGAACCAGATCCAGAAGAAGGATGGGAAAAAGCTCAGCAATATTGGAAGAATTTGTCAGTGGACAGAAAGAAGCAATTGGAGCTAGATGCATTTAAGGTAGCAGATGAAGAAGAAAAGGAAGAAGCGACGCCAACCCCAAAGCCAAAGAAAGCAAAAAAGAAATCAGTAACGATACAATCGCCTACTTCTCCTATTATGCAAACAATGCAAGCATCGCCATTTCCACAAGTTCAAAAACAACCAAATACGGAGAGAAGCTACATGATTCAACCAGGATTAAAGGCAGGCTCCATTACTCACGGTCAGACAACTATGCGATCATCTATGAGAGCGGGACCTCCTCACGCGGAATCAGTTGTTCACATCAGACAATCTATGAGAGGATCTGGTTCGACCAAGGGGGCGACCCAGAATGGAACAGCTCAACCTAATGAGATACTTCAAAAGAAACAAAGGCCTGTTTCTCTTCCTCCTGCTGAGACTCAAGCAAGCACTCAAGCTGTAAACCGGCAACTTCGACTTATTCAGGGTGCTGCTGCCACTGCTACTTCACCTAATGCTCAAAGAAATGGTGCAACAGTAGCACCAACTTCTCTACGACGTAAATCATCTGGAGATAGTGACACTAGTTTCAAACGTGCTAGACCTGCAACAGATGGAATAAGTATGAGATGCTCTATGCGTCGTGAAAGTGATGTATCATCAAATGGTCGTCAACAATCTCCTCTCAACTCAAGTCGATTCAGTCTTCGATCATCATCACCTGGTGGGCCCCCTGCAGTTACCATGCGAGGAACCATGCGAAGTTCTCTAAGAGGATCTAATGATTCTACTGCTCGAGCAAAATCTCCCATCAGAATGCCTGGATTCGGTAGAAGTTCATCAGCTAGACCAGCTCCAAAACAAAAGTCAACTCAACGATCAAGTCGATTTGCTGATTCTAGTGATGAAGATGAACCTCGTGCTGGATTTAGAAGTCGTTTTGGGGATTCAAGTGATGATGATGAACCCACACCTATAGCCCCTATAGTCGCACGACCAATTTCATCACGTGGTACACCAGTTCGAAGTATACCAAAACCTATAGGGTATCAAGATGGAGATTCTTCTGATCTTCCAGATAGTGATGATGAGAGTCGACCTGCCACAGCTAAGAGTTTAAATAAAACTAAACTAAACGGTAATAGACCATCATCTCGAAATACGACAGCAGCATCTGGAAATTTACAGAGATCGGGTTCAGGTCGTGGAACAATCAAGGTCGGAAATGGACAAATCACACCAATTACTCCTCCTAGACCACAGAATGCTCAACGTGGAAGTATTTTATCTATGTTTAGGAAAAAACAAGATCCGAATAGTAAAGTGAGGAAATATAATGGAGAAAGTCCAGCGAGGAGAGATACACATTTGGAGAGAAGTAAGGAGGATCTTGAAGCTATTAAGCGGCCGGAAACTCGTGGTAAAGCTGATTCTCCCAGAGTTTTGAAAAAGAATCCCAGGCAGAATAGTGGATCTTGGCCTTTGGCTAATGACACGGGAATCAAAGTACCTTTTGAGGAGGGAAGACCTTTTTCTGCAGATACGGGAGGGGGAATTGTAGGAGGTGAAAATAAAGAGATTGTTGCGGAATTGAATGGGAGACCAGAGGTTGGGAATCGAAGATTTACGGCTACGGGGTTGAGTGATGTGGATGTCATGGGGCAAGGGGGAAATCCGAGGAAAAAGAAGAAGTTTCAGGTTTTGAGGAAGATGTTTAGGTTGGAGGATTAGGAAATGGTGGCGGTAGTGGTTAATTAATGGGTATATGGAATTTGTACATGTATTGCTCTTGATTTTATATCTTTCCTTTGTTACTTCATTGGTGGGTTGGGGATTGACGGATTGGAGGGGGAATAGATACCAATGGATTGAATGGGGTGGATGGATGAATGGATGGGAGGAGGGATCTGGATTGGGAAACATGTAGACATAAAAGCATGTTTGTTTGGTTTCTGGGGAGGGGGAGGGATTGTAGAATTTATGTACAATTTTAATTATCGATGTTTTTTTTTTCTCACTCTTCATTTTATGATGATTGGAGTTTTGGTGTGGTTTGTTTGTTTGGTTTTAGTGGTTTTTGAGGGGGATGGAGGGGATGAGATGGGAAATGAGATGGGAAATGAGAGGATGGTGATTTGAGGAAATGTGATGATAATAGATAATAGATAATGGTGTATAATATATGATATATGTAGTGAATACAGTGAATGTAAAATGAACAAATGGAACAAAAGGAACATGCAGAATGAGTGCGCTACGGAAGAGAATAAGAAATTAGGGGAATAGTGAAATGATGGGGTGGTGAAGTGGTGAAGTGGTGAAGTGGCGGAGTAGGAAAGCTAGGCGAAACAAAACGAAGCGAGAGGGGAGGGGAGGGGAGGGGGTGGGAAGTAAGGTGAGGTGAGGTGGGGCGAGAGGGTGTGGATGTGGATGTGTAGTAGCTATTGATGGAAGAAATTCTTAGAGAGGGGTTGGGGAGAGGCTTGGGGAGGTGAAGAAGGGAAGGGAAGGGAAGGGAAGTAGAGGAATGTATTGATTGATTGATTGTATTTTGGGCTATGAGTTGGAGTGCAAGATTGAGATTGAGATTGAGATTAATTAGATGAGGGTACGAATGGAAATTTTGGGGGATTGGATTAGATTGGATTGATGAAGAAGTATTTAGATGGATTGGATTGATGAGTAGAGAGATAAATAAATCAGGTAAATAAGTTCAAGAGTAAGTTGGGAGGTTGAATAAGTAAATAAATAGATAGTTATTTGGATGAATTAAATAAATTAATGTCATATCTCAGATATAATGAATGGATTATTTATGTTGAGATCACTTGGGGGGGGAGAGTCGTCAACTCGAATCGCCATATACAGCACTGTATAGCCTATACAAAATGAATAATATAAATTGAGATGATCTAGAATAAGGTATGATTCTTCCCACTATATACATAATGGGAAGAATCATGTGATTCGCTTAAGCACGTGATCATACGTTCCGATAATTTAAGTTGATTTTATTAATTCATTTACATAGATAGATAGATATCTATTTGTCTTTATTCATATTTATTATATCCTCTAAGTAAATAAAATAATCAATTTCCGTGATTTTATAGATACTATGAGAATTAAGTTATGTCACGATATACACGTGATCGCGTCCAATCGAACTAGTATAGCACTAAGCTTTAAATCAATTACATATATAGCTCTATAATACACTCTCTTTAATTCTATAACTTTTAATTCTAAGATTGATTTTTAAATGTTTGTTAAGTTCGTTATATTATTAAAAGCTCTTTCAAATAAGAAATAGAATAATATTAGTATATACTTATAAATAAAGCTTTTTGTTACGACGGTATCCAACATACCGCGTCACATGGCTAAACGGTCACGTGATGGACCTAGAGGATCTAGGGGATCGAAGAATAAATGTCTAGATCCATAAGATCCAAAGGATCCAAGCAGAACAGAGCCTCATGGTTCTACAGAGAACGAAGGTCTATATAAGGAATAGGGTTTCTTTATATATAAAGCTTCGTGCTTAAAAACAATTATTAGTTTTATTACTATAATTATAAAAATTGTAATTAATTATAACCTTATTGAATTCCTACTTGAAGTTTAATTTAAACCATTTTAAAAGATCTCTAGACACTTTCACATGACTCTAGAGGCAGCTCCCGTAATACTTTTATATATACTCTACTTACTTTTGTTTAAGTATATTACTCTTATTCTTTTATTTATATATAAATTTTTTGATATTATTTGAAGATGTTTTTTCTTTTTTATTCTTAATTTCTTAGCTATAGATTATAATTTGATAAACCTTATAATTATAGAACTTTATAATGAAGTGATTTGTTAATAGAATGAAATCTCATTTTTATATTCTCTAATTCTTGAATATGTTTTTATTATTTATATACCTTTTTAATCGAAATCCTTTCTTTTTAATTCTAAAAAGTTTAGTAGTAGTTCTTAGAAATTTGATATATAGTTATTCTTAATTCGAATAAAATTATAAGTAAATAGTATTATAATTAGTAATTCTATTATTTAATTTTATTATATTTATTTCAATCTCAAATATTATATACAAATTATAATACTATTTTAGCTTTCTTTTTTTAATTAAAATATTCCTTTAGATTATATAATAATTCTAGATCAATTTACATATATTTATAATAATTCGAATAAAGTATAGGAAATCGAAGATAAATTATTCAATCTCAAGTAAGGAATTAATTCTTTATATGCCTATATTACAAAGTTCAAAAGGATTTTTTATAAAACAAAAGATCAGAACTAATCCGATTCGAATAAAATCTTAATCTTTCATAATAAATTCAATACTACTCTTAAAAATCGGTTTTCTTAATAGCTTTCGTTACCTCACTTGTATTCCGATTTTATTTAGATTATACAACAATTAATTATATATATAGCAAAGAAATTCTCTACATTATTTCACTCTAATATATCTAAAGTCCTATATGTATTACAGAATTTATTCCACTTTTGAAATTATAATCTAATAAATATTAATAATCTTAATATTCTTAATATCTTTAGTTTTTTTATTATCTTACTAAACAAAGCTAATTATACTCTGATTCTATTTTATATTAGAATATTCGAGTTTTTCTTTATTAAAAGAATTCAATTATATAAGGAAAATAAGTGTGTTTAATATAAAAATGCTTTTTATTGAGTACAAGTCTGCTGTTACGGGAGCTGCCTTTAGGATTACGTGGAAGTGTCTAGAGATCTCTCGAAGTGATTTAGACTAAACTTCAAGTAGGAATTCAATAGTGTTGTAATTAATTGCAATTCTTATAATTATAATATAAAACTAATGATTGTTTTAAACACGAAGCTTTATATTATAATGAAACCCATTTCCTATATAAATCTTTATTTTTATTGGATAGCCTAAATAGCCTATCTATTCTGTTTATCTATAGATAGTCTGGATAGCCCATTTATCCTGTCTATCCATCATATAATACTTATTCTATAACTTATAATGCTTTTACTACTTATCTAACCTATACTTACTAACTAACCCATAATTACTATTTACCTTATGCTTATTGTAAAGTAAGTATTAACAAATATAGGTACCTATCTTTTCCTAATTATTAATTATTTGCTTGATTACTTTTATTCTTAACTACCTTTTAATCTCATGGTTTCTATAATACTGTTTTCATAGGTTACAACATTAAGGCTTGCCTTTACCTTATAATCCATATTGCGGTACGGGTACCTCCATAACATCTGCTTATTTAATTTATATTAAGATATTCAAGATCGGAAAGAATTTGTTTTAATTATTATACTCATTCTTATTAATTATTATAATAACAATAATAATAAAGATTTAGATGAAGTAATTAATAACTAATATTTTGAAAATTGTTTAAAAAAGGCATAAGCTTTTATTAATACTTTTTATTTAATAATAATATATTTAGTATCTTAAACTATTTTATAAAAAATTAATAAAGAAAATAATAATAATAATAATGAAAAAGAATTCTATTGATTATGTTTTATACTTAAATCATTTATTTAAAATAAGTTCAAAATGAATTCTTTAAAAGAAAGGGATAATATTATAATATACATATAATCGTGTCCGATCGAACTAGTACAGTACTAAGCTTCAAGCCGATCGTATATATAGCTCTATAGCATACTCTCTTTAATTCTATAGCTTTTAATTCTAAGGTTGATCTCTAAACGTTTGTTAGGTTTGTCACAAGTTAATAAGTTTTTAAATCGAGTTAATTATAATGATACGCTAATACTAGCGCACCAGAGTACCGAGGTACATATAAATAGCTTCTACATAGCATAATAAGAACTTCGTCCTTCTTTCATACTAAAACTATATCATATAACGTGGTTTGTTATCGAATAGATTATATTATTAAATAGACTACTTCAAAATATATTTAAATTAGTCTTTTTCTAATATTTAAATTTGAATAATCAATTCATATTTCTTTTTTCAAAAAAAAAGGTTTATTAATAATAAAAAATCTCTTATTAAAATATTTAATTTTTAAATAAAAATATACACGTAAAAAGTAAAAATTATTACAATTTTCATTATAAAAAAACCTATTTCTATAACATGGTTTATTAGTGAATAGATTATATTAGTAAATAAATTACTTTCATTTTAATTTACATTTTTCTCTTTCAATACACGTTTTATCAACAATCTATAATAAATTCGAATAATCAAGAAGCTTGTATACTCCTCACTATCAAAGTTATTCAAAAAGATAAAAAAAATAAGTATTCGAAAAGCTGCGAAAATATATAATATTCTGAATACAACATTACAGCATAAAATCAAAGGTTTTACTTCTTATTTTAAATATCAACCTAAATCTTATAATCTTTTAGAATTAAAAGAGAATATTATTTCTAAATATATAATCGATATAAATTCAAAAGGTTTTCCATTTAAACTTAAGAATATAAAAGATATAGTAAATCATATTCTCGAATCGAGGGGTATAAAACGTATTGGAAAGTTTTAGGTGCATTAATTTGTAAAGTATTAAATCGAATTAAAGATATGTTTTAATTATATTTATAATTTTCAAAAAACTCTCTACAAAAATCCTAAACTTCTTAAAAAATAGTTTCAATTAATTACAAATATATAAGCGAAATACAACATTTTGAATGGAGATTTTTACAATTTCGATAAAACAGGCTTTATAATAAGAATTATATATATAATAATGGTAATAACTAATACTAAACAAAATAATAGAAACAAAATAATACAATTAGATAATCGAGAATGGGCTATAGTAATAATATATGGAAATAAAGAGAGTAAAATTATTCCCCTATTTCTAATAATTTAAGGATAAGTTTATTTCTCCAATTAATATATTGAAATGAATTTTCCTACAGAATAGACTATTAAACCTACATCTAATAGATAGACAAATAATAAAACAAGTTTAGAATAATTAAAATACTTTAATAAACATACTAAGAATCAAAGAAAGAGCAAATATTAAATATTAATACTAAATAAACATAAAAGTTATAAATTAATAGCTTTTCAAATATATTATAAAGAGAATGATATTATATATTTATATTTACCATTATATTCAAGTTATTTAATTTAATCATTTAATATTCACTGTTTTAATAATCTAAAACATTTATATAGTAATTAAATTAATGGATTTATTAAAGCATATATTAATCATATTTCGAAGATTAAATTCTTTATAGCTTTTAAAGCTATATATAAGGAATCAATCACCTTTTAAAATATGAAATCAAAATTCCAAAAAATAGATTTAATTCCATTTAATTTTAAAGCTGTACTCTCGAAATTAAATATTTAAATTTATATACCTACCCCCCCTTCTTTTAATCTAAATTAATAAATCTCTTAAACCCCTTATAACCCAATTAAAGCTTTTTCTTAATCAATATTAATTAAATCTTGAATAACTTATTATTAAACAAGTTCTTTTACACCTATATTTAAAACTATACTAATTCTAGTTAAAAATATAGAAAAATTAGCTTATAAAAATACACTTTTAAATATAAAGAATTATACACTTCGAATAACAAATAAAGTATTAAGTAAATATTAATATATATAAAAAACCTAATTATATTAAAAAGGAATGCTTATTGAATAAAAGACTTTTGATATATTATTTTAATAAAAGGTTGATATTTAGATTTAATACAATAAGTATCAAAAAGAGAGTAAATCTAATAGGAAAGTATTTTTTATCTGATATTATAGTAAATATAGAAAAACAGATTATAATGTAAGAACCTATCAAAATAATATAATAGATTTTAGATTATTAAAATCTTTATAATTTCAATTAATTGATTTGATTATTGTTGAATAATATAGTTTTGAAAGTGTAAATTGAGGTGAAAGTGATCTATTCATTGATATAACCCATTCACTGATAAACCACGTTAATAATCTTTATATAAATTCAAATTTTTAATAAATAGTTAAATTTTTATAATATTTATATAATCAAAATTTATAATTTATAATTCTGAAAAAATATATTATTAAATAAAGAAAGTATATGGTTATATACAAACGAATTTTATATATATTTGAAGTAGTTCACTTAATGATATAGCCCACTCGATGATAAATCATATTATTATGAATTATTCATTTCTCTTTTTCTTATATTATTCATACGTTTTATTGATTTAATTATTTCATTATTTAATTTAATTAACTAATTATTTAATTATTCATTCCCCTCTCCCACCTTTCTCCCTTGATTTTTGAAATTGAATATTATCGAAAAGTTATACTCTTTAGATTCATTCATCTAGTCATCGACCCCCCGCCTTCTCTCCCTACTCCTCCCCCAAAAATATCATTCAACTTACCCCCTCTCGAAATCCCCTCCTTCAAATGCCCCTCCAAAAACGACTCGAAAACAATTAAAAGTAAACCCTTAAAACAAACACCTCCCCAGAAAACCTTTGAAAAAAATACCTCAAAAAAACTTTCCAACAAATTACTTCAAAACCCTCCCAAAAATTCTCATTCAAATCCATCCCCCAAAATTCAAAAGATAAGAATCCCCACAAAACAAAAAGAATTCCGGTACGGGGAATTGAACCCCGGTCTCCCGCGACCTTTTGAAGTAATCAGAAACTGATACCTAATGAGAGGCGGAAATGCTAGCCACTACACCATGCCGGAGTGATTTATATTCTGACCATTGGTATTTACGGATATAGTTATTGAGATGGAAAGGTCCGGGGAAAATTGGATGTGCAGAGTTTTTTTCGGGTGAGGGACCTAGGGTGATGTTTAGCGAGTTAGAGTGGGAGGCGAGATGTATTGTGGGTGTGAATGGGTGTTCGGAGTGGGGTAGCACAATAAGTAATAATAAATGAATGGGGGCATGAAGCATTTGAGCTTGAGCTTGAGCTTGAATTGTATGATGTGAGAATACCATAGAAGATGAATGCAAGAGATGGTTGGGTAGGATAAGATAGGATAGGTAAAATAGAACAGGATATGATCGAAGTATTTAGATGTTTAGTATTTAGTATCTAGTACCTAGTACCTAGCATCTATATCACTAACATACCAGTAACATCTCGATCTCTTTCATTACCTGAGTAGAGTATAGGTATATAGTACAGGAAAGTCTTGATATTTACCTTAGTATTTATATCGATAACTATATCTAAGTAAAATGTTCATTTGTAGGGAGTATATTTCACATTAATTCATTCATTAATTAAACATCACATAACATTATTTCAAGTATAATAGAATATCTGAATCAACATCTCCAAAGTATTTATACTGGTCTGATAATGTAATATTTCGATTTGATAAGTATAGGTAGTTATGAGAAGTATGAATATCTATTTATTGATAATATAGCACCTACCAACTATACATACCTACCAAATCATTATATCCTGAGCCCCTCTGCCCCCTCCCCCTTTCTCCCTCTCGGATATTTACATACTCGATACCTCATACCCCCCAGCTAACACTCCATACATAACAAGTCCATCCTCCACTTATCAGATATCGAAATCTACCTACTATTTCATTATCCAATCCATAATAAATCATTACAACAATTCTCAAGATATCCAGACAAACCAATATTTCGAAAGATTTTACCAACTCGATTTTTATAGTCTTCCATCGGTACGTACACCCAGTAGTGAATCAACCGAGTCGCTAATCAATCGGGACTTGATATCAACCCTCCGTTCCCATCTTTCACGACTGATAAAGTACAATAAAATCAAATCAAATCAAATCACTCCCAATTCCATGATCAACAATTGTTTAATTCATCTAAGGACTACCGAACCCTACCTACCTATATTGCCCACCCGCACCCGACCCGCACCCACAAAACTTCAAATAAATTACAAGCATGAAACCCAATTGAAGAAGAACAAGAAGAAGAGGGAAAAGACTACAAACGCCTACAATAGCCCCCATTCCATTCATCCCATTCGCTCATTGCCAACCCTAACCACCATAAACAAAACACTCGCTCGCTCTTGACTCGCCTCAAAAATGCATATCATTTGGAATTTCTTCTGAACATTCTCATCTACTCATCGATCAGAAACACTGTCCATAGCATAGGTATTGTATAACCTCTGGCTATCTTTCAAACTCCACCACTTTCTGTGTTGCCGAACTAGAACTTCTTTCTCTCTGTGATTCTCCAGAGGTACCAGGCATCAAGCTTCCAATCTTACCCGATATCCCTACTCCCTCAACCTTCTCAATACCACTTCTAATACTACCTGCTTCAGCATCTGCTCCTTCCAACAAATCTCTATCTTCACTCCTTACACTCCTCCTTTCAGCATCACCACCATAACCCTCCGAAACTCTTAAACCATCATCTTCCTCCTCCTCATCTTCATCTTGTACACCCGGTCTATGCACAGCATTTCTCTCCATTTCCTTTTGAGCCTCATCCATTCTTCTTCTAACTTCCGCAGCAACTCTCATTCCATCAGTAACAATATTATCCAAGACACCTCTAAGCCCCTTTCCAGGTGGTACCACACCAGCAGAACTAGGACCACTAACAACATTTGCTGCTGCAGTTGCTGCCGATTTACCAATACTTGTGAATGTAGTAAGGGAAGAATTTGTGGCATTTGAGGTTGAGGCCATTTTATCTGAAATGCGAAAGGAAGCTGGGAATGAAGATTCAAAGAATTGTTCAAGAAGTTCATCAGCTAGAACGACCATACGGAAAGTAGGAAGAGTTATGTGAAGGGGTTTAGAAGGGTCAAGAGCTGCGTTAGCACTTTCTGATTGTGCTTTTGAAACACTTCGAGAAGGCGTAGGAAGATTTTTCGGTTTGTTGGATGGTGGTGGAATAATTGGGAGACTAATTTCCTTTTGGCTTTTCTTTGAATCGTTTGAGTCGGTACCCAGATCCAAGAGATCTTCTTCTTCATCTGAGTCATCCGAATCGCCAATAGCAAATGAGTCAGGGTCAACAAGGCCATTTGCATCATTTGAAGCATCTTCTACTTTCTCTTCACTTTCTCCGTCACTTTGATCATCTTCCTCTTCGTCCTCAACATTTTGTGGATGATCTGGATCAGCATACTCAAAACAACGTCTGATGAATGCACTGACGCTATTCAGAAATCGTTCTTGTGTCGTTGTATGTGGACTATTGAATTGTGCTGGATTACCAGCTTCATATTCACTTAGTCCAACCATAGATGGTGAAGGCGTCAGAGATCCTTCTAAACCTCTTCGAGAAAGGAATAGTAAAGCTTCAGAAATCCTTAAGATCCCTTCTCGATCCACTTTTCCATCTCCATCATCATCATAAAGTTCAAAGAAGTATGTAATACTTCCCATAATATCCCCCTTGCCCTTGATATGAGCCAATCCTGTAACGACATTTTGTAAAGTCAGTGCGGAATTCATATCCACATCCCATCTTCGGAAAAGTCGTTGCATAAATTCGTGATCGGCTGGTTCAGGGTTACCAAAACCCCAAGGAGAAAGGGAAATATCTCGACGTCGCAAGGAATTGCCAAAATAAGAATGTTTCTCCTTCTCAATTTCCTTTTCTCGCGTAGATGGTGAGTCTGTTACAGCCCATTTAGTCATTCCAGCAAGGAATTCTCGAAAGCAATCGTAATCCATCAGAGTAGGACTTGGACCAAGACCCACTCTACCTTTCTCGATATTTTGATTCTCTACTAACCCAGCAATCACACTGGCTCTATTGGCTTTTGCTCTTCTTTCTTTCTCTTCTTGTATCATTTGACTCCTTTGTTGTCTTTCGTATAGTACGCCATAGAACCTATCATATAAAGCACCCAATTCGTCAACACTCAATTTCTTGCTTTCCGGACCTAAGTTTCGTATCGAGGTTCGTTTTGCAAAACTTTCAATACTGTTCAAAACAGCATCTTTATGATTCATACGTTGCTCTGCAATGGTATTTTGTGTGATCCCTGAGAACTCCTTGAAAGCAACAACCATCAACTCCTGAAATCGTGTGACTGCTCGCAATTTTGCATTCTCGGATTTTGGATGCGCAGATTCATCCAATTTCGAGAAATACCCTTTGAGAACAGAAATAAAAGCTCCATCATCAGTGGCATCTAAAAGTTCTTCTCCATTTATGCGTAAAATAGCGAGACCAACTTGAAAGAGTACCTTTGGACCTTCTAAAAAGAAAACATCTAAAACACGGAATGCAAATACGAGAGGCATAGAGTTAATATACAGTGACAAAAACCAAGGTAGAGAAACGACTGAAAGTTGAACGTCCGATTTGACAAGATGATCCCATAATATTGGCATAGTCTTCTCTACTAAAGACTCAAATACGCGTTGGTCCAACAGAGTGCCGTACATGGTTTGTGAATAGTATCCGGGAAGTAGTCTGTCGCATAACGCGGATAATAAGAAGTAAGCCTGTGCTTCAGACATATAAATTAATAGTGCTGCCACAACGATATTCATAGCCTGGCAATATCCGACTTCTTCGTTGGTCCAACTATATGCTGTAAGAACTCGTCTCAATCGATCGATACCTTCCGCATTTTGAAATCCAGGATATTCCGGTAAACTTCGATTGAGATCTTTCTCGATTTCATCAATCGCAAGAGAATCTCTTCCTTCAAACTTCGCTAGAGTGTCTGTATATAATGTGGGGTTTTCCAAACGCAAAAACAATGACCCTGATGTTTGCTCCCATATTTCTCCTCGCAGTCGATTCGGTAATCCAACTCGAATCAGCTTATGAAATGTAGGTTGGCGAATTAATGTAACATTCCGCCCATTCTCTCGAAGATATTCTCCCCAAAGTCGCATCTTACTTTTGTCTCGTAGTTTCCGAAGGTCGCCCGGATATCTGAATAACATTCCAAGTCCTGCATCTGGAGCTTCTGCTGATTTGCTGTCACCTTGTAGCAAGAATTCCGAATAACACTCTGCCACAACACGTTTCATCTTTGCGACCTCACCCACTCCCGATTTTAGTCCTTTCTTTAAGCCATCGCAAAACCTTTCGCATGCTTGGCGCGTTCCGGCAAGATTTACTGTAATTTTTTGTTGATATGTAGGTTGTTTAGTGCCATCTTTTGTTGATGTGTTTGTGATTCCATTCCAGGTAGTAATAGCCAGTGCAAACTTTACTCTATGTCAGCAATGAATAATGCAGTAAAGAAGGGATGCATACTTGATAGGATTGACTATGAAGTCGCTCTACTCGTCTTATAGCACATAAAGGTAAGGTAAATCCATTCCCTCCAGGTCCGGCTCCATGTGTTTGTCCATTGAATCCAGAAGATGTACCTGTACTCGCCGTTTGAAGGAAACTTGTAGGTTGTGTCGAGAAGCACAGATATGCTTCACTCAAGTGCAACTTTCCAGCATAATGAAACCCCCCCTCTCTTTCTCTATCCTTCTCTCCTTGTTTAGCATTCGGTGAGTATTGATTTGGTGGGGCTATAGTAAGTTCTGCGGTGATTTCTTGTAGAGGGGTTTGGGAATCTGGTAATCGGAATTGATTGCGGAAGAGGGTAGATTTGGCAGGATTGCGATCAGAAGCAGAAATATTGAGAGCTTGAGTTGGGTCAATGAATGATTGAGCCTTTTGCACAAAGCTTGAGAAATTGAACATGGTTCATGGTATCTGCTGGTAATACAGCTTAAATCATAGAAGTTTGTTCTTTGGAACTCATTCGAGTTGAGGGACATCAAGTCTCAAGTTCCGATGTCATCAGCCTCGGCTTATGTAACACGATTAGACCAATGAGAATACACCAACTAGACCCCTTAAATAGTGAATACGATGCATGTTTCCCATGTTTTAGATTTGATAGTGATCACATTACATATAATTCACAAAAAAATTGATATCTTCATAGAGATATTATATGACACTTGGTTTTTATGTTATGACGTTTGCAGGTAGTGACTCTTCAGTTTACTGCTACGTGCCCGTTTCTTTCCCAAGTCCGGATTAGTACTCTTCAACACACAAGCAGCCTTCTCAGGTTCAGAAATAAATTATGTACCGGTATTCATTCACAAGTGCAAAAACGTGGTTTCATGGCTTAGAAAGTATGGTTTTTGCATTCAGCCAATGTCAAATTCTGAATAATCTCTTTGCATCCCTAACCAACCCCATTCGATGCTATCGCTTGTTCCAAATTGCGACTCGATCTAAACAATTCTCCCCCACCAATAACTTCCACATTCCTATACAATGACATTGTGAAATTTATGAACCGCCTGAAAACGCAGCCTGGGCATTGGTGAAATCGTCATCAATCGTACTCAAATCCGCAGATAATTGTGGCTCTACATCGGAAGAGAAAATGGCAAGAAGGTTCTTTCCGAAAGTATCAGTTTCCTGTTTCAAATTCGCCAAGTCACTCTCAACGGTTGAAGCAACACCTGCGCTAGCGAATGTAGGCTTCTTTGCTACAAGTGCATTGAGTGCCTCTTGAATATCGGGGATCAAGTTATGGATTTCATCGAGGATACTGTTGGAGTCGTCTGAGGACAATTGAGATGTGTCGGCGGCATCTTTGGCAGCGTTCTTGATAGCTAAGGTGAATTCTTAGTATGGGTTATATGACAACTTCAAATCGGAACTTACAAGTTTCCAAAGTTGATTCAGTGCTGCTCACTGTGAGCAGGTTAAAGAATCCACCGTTGTAGTTGTCTACTGCAGTCGTAAGTGCTTTGACATTGGTATCGATGGTTGTTATATCTGTGAGAATAGTCTCCGGTGAACGCTGGTAAATAGCGGCAGCAGTGACTGCTGTGATGAAGCAGAAAACATTCTTGATGGCAACCATTTTGTCGGCTTAAATTAGACAAGAAAATGCGAAAGATTGGAGAATAATTTTATTAGATGTTGAGATGAAGAAGTGAGTAGCTACTGAATGGATTCCTCATCCTGGGTGGTATACTGGGGTATTTATACATGAACGCGGTGCTACAAGGGAGATATCGCTCACTGAAAAGTGACACACTTCTTCTTCGCTATTGAATCTTCTAAGTAGTTTCGATGACTTCAAGATATCTTTTCACACATACTCTTCCCGCAAGCTCACCTCTAGAGGGCCTGAACAAATGTTGCAAAGGCAACTACACCCTTGGTCGTACTACTCCAACTCATCGTCCCACACAAAACCCCGCTTCCGAGAATAACTATTCGAACGTTATACCACTGAACGTCATGTAACTTTTGAGCATCAGAAGACGATCGTATCGGCCCTTCGTAAAGGTTCTAGGTCGAGCCGTCACTAGATCGAGCTGAAATCGGAAGGCTAATGGCAGCTGTGCCATGTACCTGAAAATCCCGGGGCAAGCTGAGAGCAAAAAAGTCCCTACTGCTCACATATCTAGGAACTTCAGATATCTTCATAATTACTCTAGTGCTTTGAGCACATAAGGCTTGAGTGAAAATAAACTTTATTACGATCCACATAGCAGTTGGAACTTTCCAATAGCCTCGATTAAACCATCGATTGTGCTTGAAAAGTACGGACGCAGATAGTCCATCATTAAGCCTCTGTACACAGTAGATCAAGGAAGTCGGTCGAGAAAGAAGAGGGTCATTGCCAAGTACAATGAGTGCAGATCTCAAACTAGCAGCTGCTCGTGCATCGGTTCTTGTAGCTTCTTTTATAAAAAAATTAAGCTAGATTGCCGTGGAAGTGTCAACACTATAGATCAGATCATCCAACGGTTTTTTGATCAGAGGAAATTGGCCAAACAGGTGCACGAGGACGATTGAGAGATGTGAATGATGCCATGCTCACAATGTACAAAATTGATTCCGAGATTTGAGAATCTGTGCACTCGGACGACTATCCCGTACACGTGAAGAAGTGTTTCTTTACAATTCTCTGGAATCGCTGTCTCTTGCGCCATAATGTACAGCATCAAATCCTCTAGTAAAGTCAAGATGAGACGATGTGTTGCTAGATCACGTGATTAGAACGGAGACGGAAGCCGTTCCCGCTCGTCATCTTCCCTTTGAGGATAGAGCTCAACGACTTGCTATCTGAAGAATAGTAGTCTTCAGAATTTTGGGTCTCGTAGATTTCCTCCTTGAATTCTTAGGAGTGCCATTTTCATAGCTCAAGCCTAGGTAGCTATCTTGAAAGCATCCTTCCGAGGTTCATTGAAAGGGGAGAACCGTCACGTGATAATACACTCCATCACCTCCAGGAATGGAAGCTCCAATTGTTCAACACCCAAAAAGGGCCTATGGGCTGCATAATAATGCATGTGGAACATGTGCTAAAGCAAAGGTGAAATGCATGCCGTCTGATCCCGTTGGCAACAAATGCTATCGGTAGGTTTCTCAATCTTCAATATTTACTTTCGCTAAATCATTGACATCCAGCTGTCAGCGACTTCGAAAGGAATGCGAAGCTCCAAATAAACCGAAAAAGCGACTTAAAGCAACGTAAGTATTATGAGAGGGTCGATTTAAAGTACGCTACTAACTTCACCTAGCTCCGTGGCTGGACTCGAGAAGAAACTAGATGATATCGTTACTATTCTGAGTACTGCGAATCATATACCAAAAGCATCAATTACACAACGTCAGAGTAACATCCCAGCGGACATCAAGTCTATTAATCCACCACACTTGCTAGACCATGTTACTGAACAAATCCCCAACGACGAGACATCAATGTGTTTTGGTGACAATCTCAAGACTCCATCCACTGGCAACAATGCGAATACAGATATATATCCATTATCTTCAACTATCCCCCCCATAATCGACCTCGATGATGATTACGCACACGCATTGTTAGCCATTTTCAAAAGCGACATGGCTCCATACTGTCCATTCGTCCTCATACCACCCAATATCTCACCTCGCCAATTCCAAGCAGAAAGACCATTTTTATGGAAAGCTATCATTACAGCTGCATCTCACCGGAGTCCGACTTTTCAGGATGCTTTTGGAATCCGCTCTTTCGAGAATTTCATAACTGAATTGTTGTTAAGGGGTCAGACTGCTAGTCTAGACAAGTTGCAAGCTTTGCTTGTTTATCTTGGATGGTACTTTTAGTGTTTTTTTTGATATCAATAGAAGTTCACTAATTCCGATAGGTTTCATTATCAATCTATCATTAATAATCAAACAATCAATTTGATTTACCCTGTGAAGTCGATGGTTACAACACTTGGTCTACAACGATCATTGAAGTTGGGTGCAGCTGTGGAGAAGATTCCAGTTGATGGTAAGTAGTCACTTGACTTCACAAAATTGATCACAGCACTACACTCTATTTTTTGATGATTCTAATATTTTGACAGGTAGCCGACAACCTAATAAAGACAGACTAAGTAGTCGGAGACTTGAGGAACTTCGGGCTTACGCAGGATGTTTCTATGCCACCTCGATGTAAGTCTACCATCGGGAAATCAAAATAACTATGAGTTGGCTGATATTTTTCACTAGGATGCCCCCAGGTAGTAGCGTGGAAAGTATGCGGTACACTGTCCAGCTTGAAGAAGCATGCAAAACGGTAGCCGAAGCAGGAGGATTCCAAAGTGACATACTTCTCTTCCATCTAGTAAAGCTACAATAACTCACCAGGAAAATCAAACACACATTCTACAATCTCGAAGCAGGATTTGGTCCTCGTATCGTTCCACTAAAGATGTGTATGGATTTAATACAGAAAGAACTAGAAGCTTTTAAACACGAGCTACCCGAAAATCTAAAATCGCATTGTTAGTTCCCCGCTTCTAGTATCCCTTATTCCTTATTAACAACTCCCGAAATAGTCCTCCTATCAATCAACTACAGCATCTCCGAAATCAATCTCTACGAAGCGGGTTTAAACGACACCGACTTCACAAATTCAGACAGTCTCGAACGACTAAGTATCCTCAACTCCTGCTTAACATCCGGCAAATCCTTTCTCGACGACAAAGTCACCCAATGGATCGACTTCTCCATCGGAGCTGCCTATACCACCTGGGTTCAGGTCGGTTATGGTATTCTAGTCGCCTCTAAACTATGCACCTGTAAAGCCGACGGTTGGGATCGAGAGTACGCCCGTTCGGCTCTACATATCCAACACACAATTGATTTCCTGATTGAAAAACTCAAGATAATTATACACATTCGAGGGAGAAGTCCAGAACAACTACTTTCACAATCCCAATCCCACTCCTCAAACACCACCACCCCCCAAAAAAGACATATTCATCCGTTTTTCCCGGCAACTCCTCCGCATCAAAAAGTGGCACGAAGCTAATCTCCACTCTCATCCTTCCTCTTCAATTCCCGAACCCGAAGAGGAAATCTCTCAACCTTTTAACCAACAACATGAATCGGCAACTGCACCGCTAGTGATGCAGGAAAGTTGCCCGCAAGATGAGTTTTTGATGGATTTAGATGATAATTTTTGGTTGGCGTTTCCGGGTACGGAGGATGAGTTTTGGAATTTGGAGGGGGTTGGGTTGTGAGGGGTTTTGCGGAGGGGGAGGTCTACATAGTAGAATGGGAATAGGAATGGGAATGGGGTTTTGGGTATAGGGATTACTTCATGGGTGAAGTGTGTGGATGGAGTGTCCCACTAATTGTCGGCTCTTATAAGCGGCCTCCTAGTTCCTAGTCGGGGAAAGCGGTTGTCCCCAGAAAACCCATAATATATTATAATAATTAAATTATATTAACGACAACCTTTATAAATTATATTATTATTGATAGAATATTGATTCTTATTATCTATTCATTATATCTATAATTAATAAAGTTAAAGCTAGATATAATAAAGCTATTCAATTGTTATAGAGGTACGTACCGTAATATGAATTATAAGATTAACCTGAGGCCTTAATGTCGGGACCTACGAAAACAGTATTGTAGGAATAATAAGATTAAAGGATAATTAAAGATAGTGGTAATTAAATAAGTAATTAGTAATTAAAAGATAGATATTTATCTTTTGTTAGTATTTATTTTATAATGGGAATAATATAGATAGTAATTATAGGTTGTCTGATAAGTATAGGTTAAATAATAAGTATAGATTAGATAGTAAGTATAAATTAATTGGTTTTATTTTAGATTGTAAGTATTAGTATTATGTAATTAGGAAAACCAAATTGTCGAAGTCGGTTTTGTAGTAATTAATTTATTGATTTAAAGAGAATAGAGATTTGTATAAGAGAATAGGTTTTATTATGATATAAAACTTTATATTTAAGATAATCATTAGTTTTATATTAGTAATAATAGTAAATTCATAATCGATTTAGTCTATCTAGCTATACTAAGATCATATAATACGCCTATATATGGTTCTAATTGAATAAAATAGATAAGAAAAAGAAATATTTTTTTATTTTTTCGAACTTCTTTATTGAAATCCTTAAGCAACCTTTTGAATAATCCTTTTAAATCCTTTAAATTGTCTATATTATAGATCTATTTTATTCAAAAATCTTTTTTTTATTAAATCCTTTAATATATTTATAAAAATCTTATGCTTTTTATTCTATTATAATAATCCTTTTTTTTCTATTTAATTCTTTTCAAAATATTATAAAAGTTATAATTAATTATAATATCATATTTCTCTTAAAATATTATCTTCGCCTTCTAATACTTCGAATCCTTTAAAGATTCTATTATAACTTCTAATTTATTACTTATAAATCTTATATTTACCTTTTTTTATAATATATTAATAATATATAATTTCTTTTTAAAATCTAATATCTTTTATTTTCTTTTCTTCTATTAAATTACTTTATCAATATAGAATATAATATATTAAAAACCTATCAGACTATTCTATTAATATAAAAAACAAAACTATATTATAGAGTTAAATAATTGGATAAAATCAAAATAATAAATATAATAATATTAGAATACTATTACTTTAATAATATACTCTACATTAAAAGATTACTACTTTTTCAATCATAATTAATAATATATTATTTACCATACAAGATAATATTGAAATCAATATTTCGTAGTAATATTATATATTAATATAAAATGCTGTACATCTAAATTAATATATTATAAATGTTTTTTAAAAGGTTTAGCTTTTTTCTTTATTCATATAGAATAATTATAAGCATATTAATAAGATATCAAATATTATATTAATATATTTCTTATAAAATATTTCTTAAAAAAAACAGGGTTTTTTGAAAAGTTTTTATTTTTTATTTTCCTATACTTAAGAATCTTCTTCTTTATAATTAAAACCTTTCTATAAGACTTTCGAATACTAAAAACCCTGAATTATTATAGGAATCTATAATTTAATCTTTTCCATTAATTATATTCAATATAATAAGCTTATTATTAATAATATCGATATTAATAATTTTAATATAAATATACTAGATTTTTCTTCTTAATATTAATAATAATATTTCTTTAATTTAAGTAAATATTAATTCAATAATTTTGAAAAGAAATAGAAAATAATATTCTGATTCAAATGTAATAAAGATTAATAAGTTTTTCCAAGAAAATCTTTCCTTGGTTTTTTCGTTAGTTTTATATTATAATTATAAGAATTTTAATCAATTATAACCTTATTAAATTCCTATTTAAATTTTAGTCTAAATTATCTCGAGAGATCTCTAGACACTTCTACATGACCCTAGAGGCAGCTCTCGTAACATTAATATTATTTAAATTATTTATAAGAACCTATTTATACTAGTATATAAATTTGTTGAATAGACTTAGTAAGGTATGTATATACAATATATATAGGTAAAAGGATTGTTTATTTCTATCTATTTTTTTTTGTATAAAGAGGGAATTGCTATTGTTGGGACAGTGATCATGTGACTACGCTAGCGTTGACGCTAGCGTCTTCCGACACTACAGCAAATACGTTTCGTAGCCCTAGCTTTTAGAACCTCAAGCAATATAACAACAGTGTGAACCATAGTACTATATTGACTTCACCATCCCCATGGTGATACCAACAGCTATATCTATATATATATACTACCTCTACTTACGCATTTCATACGTATGTAAGGTAAAGCGTAATACGTAATGTTATATTATTGATTACATGTTCCGACAAAATTTAAAAGTTCGATAATCATTATAAACAATTTAAAAAAGCTATATAATAAAAATGTAATAGATTAATTAAAGCAATTCTTATTCCTTTAATAAAGATTAGAATAGAGTTTTAATTAAAGTATAAGGAAAATATATCAAAACTCTAATTCTTAATCTATTAAATTACAATATTATATCAACTTATAAACTTATTTTCAATGTAATTGTATACCTCAAATATACTAAGAATCTAAAGATAATAAATCCTATAAGATAATATTTTAAAGATTATTTAAAAAAGATAAAGCTATCTACTATTATTGTATATTTTCTTATAACATAATATACTTGAATATTAAAAGAAAAGAATATCTTAAAATAATGTAAAAATTATTAAGAATATTTAATATTATTTAATATTACAAAAAATATGTAGATTATCAACTTCAATGAAACAGAATTTAAGCTAAATATATATATAAACAAAAAAATCCTAATTTCAAATAATGTCCTCAAGATAAGTAAATTTTGAAAATATTTAAATAAATAAATACTAAATAAATAGTTTTATTTTATTAGCCTTAAAGATTAATACTTTATTACTATTTTTAAAGTTATTAAAATTATTAATAATCTTTCTTTTTCTTTCTTAATTATAATAAAAGAAAAGAACTTAATATAAAATTATCACGGGACTACTTCTAGGAGCATTTAGAAGCTTTACCGCTATACTATAAAAGTATAAAAGACTAGGAGATAGAACTAGAAGTTCTATCTTACTTTTATATATATATAGTAGAACAAAACAGAACAAAAAGTATTAATATCACCTTATAATATTACCCCCCTTCTTAAAGTATAGTTTCCATATCATTATTTAACTAAAAAGTTTCAGAGTTATAATACCTTAAATATTCAAACAAATAGAATTTATATATACTAACCTTCAAATTAATAAAGATTTATTAACTATGAATAGGTCCTTATTACGAACGACACAATATAGGCATGGGACTGGGGCATTAAGTCATGTGGTTGGTTTAATCTACCTCAGTGGGATAGATACTAAACTATAAAAGTATAAACAAATTAGTATTAAGCTATACTAATCACACTAAACAAAAAGGTTTATATAAGGGAATAAATTTTATTATAATATAAAGCTTTGTGTTTAAGAATAATTATTAGTTTTATTACTATAATTATAAGAATTATAATTAGTTATAATTTTATTGAATTTCTATTTGAAATCTAATCTAAATTATTTTGAGAGAATTCTAGGCACTTCCACATGACCCTAGAGGTAGCTTCCGTAACAGTCCTTTTATATAACTCTATTTATAATTAAGAGTAATTCTATCTAATATTATAAAATTATTTCTAAGAGTATTTAAAAATTTTACTATTATATTACAAAATCATAAAAGACTAGAAGATAGAATTGAAAGTTCTATCTTACTCTTACATATATAACAGGACAGGACAGGACAGAAAGAACTAGTATCACCTCGTAATAAAATTAATTTTAATCTTTTCTACCTAATAATATCTAAATCATTCCTTTTATATTAGAATTTATTACAAATAATATAACTCTCATCTTTTTATTATATTACGTTAAGAATTCCAACTTTAGATTTGAAACAAAATAAAAAATACTTTTTATAAATAATTATAGTTTACATTTATACTTAGAATTTACATAATTAACAAATAAAAATTACATTTAATCATGTTATCTTTTTTGTATCTTATATATTATATATAATTACTTGATATAAATATATTTAGGATTTATAAATATTAATAAAGTTTATTATTAAATATAATATAATCTATTCTGATACATGTATAGTATAAAAGAAGAACGAAGTTCTTATTATACTATGTAGATATTATGGGAGCTGCCTTTAGGGTTATGTGAAAATATCTAGAATTCTTTCGAAATGATTTAGATTAGATTTCAAGTAGAAATTCAATAAGAT
This sequence comes from Botrytis porri, assembly GCF_014898465.1. NCBI lineage: Eukaryota > Fungi > Ascomycota > Leotiomycetes > Helotiales > Sclerotiniaceae > Botrytis > Botrytis porri. Next base: position 2,356,043 of record NW_024066078.1, read on the forward strand.
TGTAACTGGTTGTAATTCTTGTAATTATAGTAATAAAGTTAATGATTGTTCTTAAGCACAAAGCTTTATATTATAATAAAACCCATTTCTTTATATAGACCTTTTTGTTTAGTGTGATTAGTATAACTTAGTACTAATTTATTTATACTTTTATGGTTTAGTGTCTATTTTACTGAGGCAGATTGAGCCAACCATGTGACTTAATGTCTTAGTCTCGTGTTTATGTTGCGTTGTTTGTAACAGTAGAAGCTATTTATATGTACCTCGGTACTCTAGTGCGCTAGTATTAGCGTACTATATTCCTTACAAGATCTAATAAATATTTAATAAAAAAACATTTACTTTACATAATATGAAATCGATATGAAAAAACTCAGAATTATATTCTATTAAATCAGAACTTTATATTATTAATATTAAAAGTCTAATTATTCTTACGAATCTTTATTAATTATTAAAGATATACCTGAACTTTCTACTTATATTATATCAGCTTAATTAATAGAAATAGCTTAGAACTTAGATTATTAATATTAAAAGATTCAAAAAACTAATTTATTATAGAGTAATTTTTTTTAAATAAATCAATTCGAAATTTTTATTAGTAATATATAGAATATATATACAAGTCGATATTATATTTATTAAAATAAAGATAGTTTTTATTATAAAAGAAAGTAATAGTGTTAGGGATAATTCACTTTACTACTAACTTATAAAAGTATAAAGTGTTTCGAATGCTATCGGAATAGTAGATCTACTATATATACTCAATCAGGTGATCGCTCCCTGACAAATAGAATTTCAAAATTAATTTAATATTCAAGTAATGTTTAATGATAGTAGTAATACTTATTACTAATACTTTACAGAAATTAATTTTAAAAGATATAAATGAAATTTAGAAGGAATAAGATAATAAATTGAATACTATTATTAAAAGCAAAAAATATAATGTTTTTTTAATTATATAAAGAATTGAATATAATAAAATATTAAAAAAGAACAAAAGAATTAGAATAGAAAAACAATTGAGAATAAAGAAATTAAAAGATTATTAAAAATAAAACATCTTAATATCTTACTATCTGATCACTCCGATAATAAATTCAAAAGTTAAATAAAAATATTTAAATTTTATATGAATAGAATTAAAGAAAGAGAAAAAGTAAGTAAATGGTTTAAAGGAATTAGAGAAAAAGAAAGCTTCTAAATAATAAAAATAATAAACACAATAAACACAATAAAAACAATAAAAACAATAAAAACAATAAAAACAATAAAAACAATAAAAACACTTTTATAATTAATGTTTAGGATAATATAAAGTTAGAAATATAATAGAATTATATTCCTTTTGTGAGATTTGTTACGGGAGCTGCCTCTAGGGTCACGTGGAAGTGTCTAGAGATCTCTCGAGGTGGTTTAGACTAGACTTCAAGTAGGAATTCAATAAGGTTGTAACTGGTTGCAATTCTCGTAACTATAGTAATGAAACTAATGATTGTTCTTGAGCACGAAGTTTTCCTTTTAAGAAACCCTTTCCCTTATATAGACCTTTGCACTCTGCGATCCCATCGATCCCACTCACTGAGAGTAGTGGGCGTAGTGGGATCCCACTGATCCCATTGATAATAATCGGTGGGACTGATGGGATGGTCCATCACGTGATACTAGTCCCGTGAGTCTTGTCGTCCTGTCTTATTTCCTGTCCTAGGGCTAATCCCTTGGGAGCTTACTAATCCTAGCAAGACCTCTCTTGCTTACTGTGTCCTGTATTGCTTATTCTTCTTAGGACCCTACTGTCCTAGGAACCATGTCCTATGATTCAGTGTATTCTATAACTAATACTATATACATGCCTGAGGCTTTCCTTGGGTGCCTAGTGTCCCCCGGTATACTGCAGCTGAATCACTGAGGCCTATAATACCATTATAGCCTATAAGTCAGTGATTCTACAGCCTGTTACTAATCCGTTGTAACAAGATTCTATAATAAGTATACTAAATCACTTATTAATATCTTACTAATCAAGCTATATATATATTAATAATATAAGTACAATATGATTTTATATTATAAAATTATATTATTATGTTATAATATAGCTATATCTCTTATCAAACTGATTTATAATGAAATAGAATGAAATGGAATCATATGGAAGATTGTTAATAAATTAACTAAATTGATTGGTTGTAATTTTCTTTTATGATATAAAATGATTCTGTAAGATTCGATTTAAATCGATCTTATTTATAAGTATAGAAACTACTAGAATTTCATTATAAACTATATAAACCTAGGATATTCTTTAAAGAAAACCTAGGAAAAAGCAAGAAAATTCAGCTCAATTAAGCTCTTTCTTATAATTTGTCTTCAATTCAACTCTTATATTATATTCGATTCGTCCTTCAAGCTAGAGTGACTAAGTCTTCCACTATTACTAGAATATTATTATTATTATTATATTCTGGAAAATTACCTCCAACACCTTTTACATTTATGAAGAACTTTTAAGAAAAATAAAGTAGGAATAATAGATTTACTTATTTCAATAATAAATACAAAGTCGAACATGAATATTTTAAATAAATTAATATGAAAAAGATATAACGTGGTTCATATACGAGCAGATCATATTAACATATAGATCACTTAATTTACATTATTTTTATAGGAATTTTGTTACAAAACTTATGGGGTGCGATAAGGAGGTCCTAGAACTCTTACATAGGGGTATTGTATATGAAATGATATGAAACGATAAGATCGATTGGGATTTGGAAAGGGGACTTTAGACGAATTTAAAGACAACAGAGAGAGAGAGAGGAAAAGAAAAGGACGTATATCAAATTAGATTCACAATTGCCATATCTGATCTTTGGCTCTGAAATATGCTAGATCTATTCGTACTTTCTAGTCTCGACTCGCATATTGATATCATAACTATAATTCAAAACCCCATCATTCATAACTCATAATTTCCCATTCTCTATTCCTCCAATGCCATGAATGCATTCATCGTATACTTTCAAACCAAAACTTCATTTCACAACACACCATCACTCACTCCATCAAAATACCCCCCCCCCCCCCCCCCCCCCCCCTTAAGCCAAAGCACCCATCGGATCCCACAAGTTCAAAACCTTTGCCTCACCACCAAGCACATCCCTAACACTCTTTGCCACAAACCTCGGCTCCACAACCGCCTGATATACAAATTCATCCATCCACGCATCACTCATTACAAACCAACCATTCGTTCCTGCTCCCTCTCCCCAACTATTCTGAACTCTCCATCTAACACTCTTCCCCTCGTCATCCAAATGTACAGCTGTGAGAACCATTGCATGAGTCATTGCACTTTCACCCGTCATTAATCGTTGTGCTTTACTCATTCCAAGTTTGATATTGAATCCTAATTCATAATCGATGAGATCAAGATCCATGACTCCGGATTTGGAGTTACTGTATTTACCGACGTCTGAGCCGAAAAAGATTGGGAGACCAGCCTTCAACATGGAAATACAAGCAGCTTTCATGACGGGCATGGAAACATTCACATATGTGATTGGACGACCACCTACGATATTACCGAGACGATCGACAGTTAGGAGAGTGTTGTATTCATTTCTAGGATCGTTGACTAGAGAGAACATATCGTGGACTGTGGAATTAGTGATTCTGATTGATTTTGATGTGTTCAATTCCTTGGCGAATTGAATAGGTGTGACTTTCAGTTCTTGAGCTTTGTCGTCTTTGTCTAGATATTGCCAAGTAAAAGCTGCATCAGAGGCAGGTGGTGGACCCAAAGCAAGAGTTAAGATGAGATGGATTTGGCGAACCATATGCTCTTTTAGGTTGTTAAGAGTAGATGCAGATTTTGTAGTAGCTGCAGCGCGTAATTTGAGAGCATCTTCTCGGAGCTTAGTGGTGATGATACTATTGATCACCGAAGATGTTTGGGCGTTGAAGCTATCTGGGTAGAGAACTTGGGGTACGAGACCATATTTATGGACAAGGTTGTAAACCCTATATCCAAGTCGTTAGAATTCGAGTGTCAAGAATTTATATCATGCAAAGCAAAACCTACATATCCCACTGTCCTCCATCACTGACAGGAGTCTCCATCAATCTCTGCACCAATCTCCCATCCAAATCTTCTCCGACCGTATCAAGGATCTGCTCCAAAAACCAATTCGCCTTCTCCAATTTATCCCAAAAGAATAAATAAGCTTGAGATAGTTCGAATTCTTTGAGATTATGTCTCTTCATCAATGCGACGCGAAAGACATTGGTGGAGGCAAACAACCAACATCGTCCTGATTGTCGCTGATTAGTTATTGGAGCTCCCTCAAAAGGTATCTTGACGGAGAAGATTTGTTGGTCTTGGTTGAGGGTGGTACGGGATGTGAGGACTGTTCGTGGATCGGCGCTGCTGAGAGCACTAAGAGCTAGACTAGAGAGAGGTTGATATTAGTATAATGCAGCTGGAAGGCACAGTAATCACGCATACCGATTCTTAGGATCACTCAAGAGTTCTTCCTCCCACTTTTCAACTCTCGCAGCACTCAGAGGAGTCCACTGAGCTCGCGAAGTAGCTTGAAAAGCAGCACCCTTTTCATTTACATGTATATAATCATCTTCCTCAGTTTGAAGCTGCATATTCTGTATCTTCTCCAGAAGAATGCGTTGGGCTTCTGCGGAAGAAGTGGAACCTGGGGTTGATTGCGATAAACCCATGTTTTTATGCCTGTGAATGATGTGTATGTATGGACAAGGTGAAGATGAGAATGTAAACAGAGATAAGTGTGGATAAGAGGAAATCTAGGAAGATTTGAAGATTTAGATGATGAGGTTACAAGTGAAGACAAAAGCCGAAAAATAGGAGCAGAACAGACGGTATGGATTTAGGTTTGGATAAATGGTTAATTGATTAATTCAATGAAAGGACTCAGGATGTTGTGATTATCTTATCTGTTGAGCTTATCTCGAGAAGCTATGTGAATGGCGGGGAATATGAGAAAATGGTATCATGTGCAGGCAATTCTAGATAAAGAAGGTAGTCATACCCGTGCTCAGCCATCAAGGTACTTTGCTTGGTTTGAGTACTTCTTACGAATTCAAAGACTTGAAGATGTCGGACCCCCCACTCGGATTAAATACGGCAATTTAAGGTTGATCCCTTGGTCATAAGTGGGAATTGGACACATTGAATCATCATGGGCTGGGAAGATTGGTCAAGTAACATTCTTCAACACCACACATTCCTTACTCAGGACGATAAACCAGTCACATAGCGGAATTCAATTAATCACATTGTAAAAAAAATCAAGTTATAGACAAGCAGCGTGTTTGCATTCTGGATCTTTTCCCATTTACACAATTACAAAGTAGAAAAAGACCGCAGCATCAAGGACTCTCTCTACCATCATGCCAGACCAAAGTAGTATTGCCATAGATGGTATCGAGGACCTACTTGAATACTTCGTTAAACTAAAAAGAATCCGATAGACCAGATAAAACATCCAATCGTCCAAATTTCATCCCTCATTAATCAATCTGAATCCATATCTACCCCATCATACGTTTCAAATTTTCCCTCCGAAAATGCACTAAAAAATCATGAAAACAAAAAGGAAACCCCATATAGGAAAGGCCAATGGATTATTGCCGGATGGACGCCATCGTGACTGGTACAGGAAATCTACAGACGGGATCCGTGGACGGTCTTCATGTCAACAGCGATCTCACGACCACCATCAGCAACGACCATGATGCGGATGCTACCACGTCCACCTTCGAAGGCCTCCTTAAGACGGGTCCAGAGGTTGGATTGGTCCAAAACGGGAATGGCTTGCTTGACATCACCGGTCTCGGTCATGGCAACGACTGTGTTCACGTTAGTATTGGAAGCTTGTGTGGAAGATGATAGATAAAACTTACCAGAGTGGTCCTGGAGATCAAGAACGCGGTATTGCTTGAAGACTGGTCCCAACATAGTTTGGACGACGACACTTGGGCTTGGGTTGGCGATGAAAGAAGACTCTTCATTCAATTGTCTGGTGAAGAGGTCGACACCCAAGTAACGGTGTTGGCCAGTGGCAGCGGAGGTGGTGATACGGATAACCTGGCAGGGACGTCCTTGGAGCATCAAGAGGTCACCCATACGGATGTGGTGGCAAGGGATGGTAACGGTGTTGGCAGGTTGCTTTGGAGCAGCAACGGCTGGGGCGCCGGCTAAATCGAGAGAGTCAATTGGGTCCTGGTTCAAAGTTTTCCCGTGTCCATGGTAGTAACCTCCACGAAGGGAGTGATAATTCCCTGATATTGAATGCTTAGGGTACATGGTGGGGGGTTAGAGAGAAAACAAACAGGAAGCTTACCTTCATCATCGTAGTAACCCATTTCGAGATTGACTGGTTTGAAAGTTGAAGTGGTTGATTTAGGTGCGGGGGGAGTGTACTTGACAAGTTCTCTTTCACGAACTTCTTCGGTGAAAGTAGATCTGGCTGGTGTGCGAGGTTGCTTGACGCGAACTTCTTCCTCGAACTTTTCTTCGTGGAAGGTTGACTTGGCTTTGTGAGAGTGAGTTGAACGAGGTGCTGGGACGATGGTAGTCTCAGTTACACGAGTCTCTTCAATGTATCTTGGTTCAGATACACGGGATTTGGGAGGGTCGACAATGACAGTGTCTTCCTTGTAACTGGGTTGGGTTCGGGAACGGTATTGGCGTTCAACGAAGTCGATGTTTGTCTCGGTAGGACTCTTTTGAGGAGCAGAGAATTGAGTATCAACTTCAGATGATTCGTAGTGACGAGGTTGACGTTGACGTTCAAGTTGAAAGTCTACTTCAGAAGATTGACGGCGTTGATGGTGGTGATGGTGATGATGTTCACGACGGGGAAGTTCGATATTAACTTCAGAGTGTTTGTGGTGACGATCACTGTCTCTTTCAAAAGAAGCTTCGAAGTGTCTGTGGTGATGTGGGGTGTTGATATCGAAGGAAGCAGAGTGGTGTTTGTGTTTGTGTTCGGGTCTAAAAGAAGGGTAGAGAAAACAGAAGTGTCAGTTAATGAAGAAAATTAAACGGTGAGCGTTACTGTGTCAACACTAAAAGAAAAAAAGAAAGCCCATGTTATTTTTGGGGTAAGGGGGGTGGCTGGGACTAAACCGAAGATCGTTGGACTGTGCGTCGTAATAATAAAAAACAAGAAAGCTGGCAAATTTGTCTCAGAAGGGACCCAATTAATTGTTAATTGGGTACTGCTTCTTCCGATATGGCCAGATCTTTTTTTATTAATGCTGTATAACGAGAAAAGAAAAGAAAAAATGGGAATTGGTGCAAGACTTGGGAAAAGGGCCAAAAGAGGTGAAAATGGAGGTGAAAGGGGGGGGAAGTATTGTGGATGTTATTCTTGCTCCAGCTGGTCGGTCTGGTATGATGATTTGTGTCTCGTTTGTTTTTGATGTAATTTTTGATGGATAGTGGATTTTGTAGAAAAGAGTTTATGAAACTGTAAAAGAAATGGAGAGAGTGTTTTTTTTTTTTGCTTTTAGTTACTAACCTGCGTTCTTCACGAATATAAACTTCTTCCTCTTTTCGGCTGCTCGGACGGTATTCAGAACGGCGGTCTTCTTCACGGGTGATGTGAACCTCTTCCTCTATATACTCTTGTCGTTGAGGAGGAGGGGGAGAAAGGTGGTGTTGTTGTTCGTGTTCGTGTTGATGTTGGTGCTGGTGTTGAGAGTAAAGAGATTGAGCGTCCTCTTCTTGACCTTCCCGTCCGACGCGCTCGTGATGATGTGGTAGAGTTATTTCACCTTCGACGTGAGTCTCGGTGGTATGAATGGGTTGGGCAGCGACGTCGCTTCTATACGACGACGGGAAGATGCTGAAGGGGATCGGTACTCGTGCGTCAAAGTCCAGGTTGACGACCTTTCAATGCGAGAACACTTCTCGAATACCTTTCAGCGTACCGAAAGGATATCACAAGAAGGATCTCTACTTCTTGAGGTAGAAGGAAGAGGGAAGAAAACGTTTACGGGTAACGTTTCTTGACTCGTCTTTCAGAATTCAAAAAATATTTCGAGGTCTTTCCAGATGAACAAAGGATAGCAAGAGTATATCGTTGTTGCGAAAGTGCAATGGAGAATGGAGAATGTAGGTAGGTAGGTAAGTAGGTAGGTAAGTAGGTAGGTGGTAGGTAGGTATGAAGAGTGTGGTGTGTGTACAAAATTTGATTGGGGATGCGATTTTGAGGTTGTATTTGTGTTGATGTGGGGTGGGATGTGGGAGGAGTGAAAGAGGGAAAGAAGATGGTGGAGAGAGATTTGCGAAGGGTGAATTGAATGAAGGGTGGTGCGTGGGAGCAAGTTTAGAGAAATCAAGGTGGTTGGATACTCAATTTTTTCCATCCAAGCAGCCAGCAGGGTCATTCAATTTTAAATTATACCTACAGCCATTGTGATTTTTTTTATTAGGTATGCCTGGGCCGTATTATTTGTTTGTTTACATTCACTTTGTTTTGATGTTGGGATAACTTATTAATTGGAATATGATATTATTTGTGACTAACTGAATCAAGTAATTACCCAAGAATTACCATCTTGTAGGAAGCAGAAGCCGAGTTACAATGCAGTGCGGAAAGTGATGCAAAGTGGTAGGGAAGACGGTCTGCTTTTATGATTGATGGGGGGAGTGGATGGACAAGGTGATAGGCAAGGTGATAGGCAAGGTGATAGGCAAGGTGGATGGCAAGGTGGATGATGGACGGATGATGGATGGATGATGAATAGGAAGGGTGATGGGAGTGACATATTGGCGATGGATGAGAAGACGGAAATAAGACATGACCAAATCACCATCGTTGTACAGACTGCCTCCCTAGTAATGTCAATCCAATGATTCCCATCTATTGAATGATGAAACTGAGTGAAGTGTGCTTCGAACACATGTGACTAGGTAACTTTAATTTCCTTTTTGCCCTTTCCCTTTCCCTTGCCTTTCCCTTTCCCTTCCCTTCCCTTTCCCTTTCCCTTTCTTTCCTTTCCCTCGTTTATTAACCTTCTCTCGTGGTACGCCATAACAAGGTACCTCAAGCTTCGCTACCCCAGAGTGTCAAAACATCAATCAATATCGACCAAATTATAGCCCAAATAGGATGCGATGTAAACAAACCATTAAACTACCTCGATGCTACTCTGTCCATCGTACGCTACTGATGGATCTATCCCCGACTATTGACTTTAAGTTTCAGCGGTCCTGGGCAATATTATCCTCCAAGCATGCCATCGGCAATTTTATCTATATTTGTGGCGTCGAACTAGATCTCCAAGTCCAAGGCTTCACATGAAATTTGGATGGTTCGGTTGTATTCGGCCTCCTCGTCTTCATCTTCATCTTCTCTTGTCCTTCCATATGGACAGCTCTCCACCTCCACTATTCCTTGACTCCACTTTCCTTCTCGATCTGGTATGAAGCATCAGTGGATCTTCGTGTTCATGTGTTCTCGGCCCCCTCCCCCCCCCCAGCCATCGCAACATTTTACTTTCTACTTTCGTGTGTGAGTTTCCGATAGAAGACATGCTCCGGTTGGATATCCTTTCGAATCTCTACGAAGTACAAATGAGAACCAACGACAATCAATCCATGCTCCCTCACGGGCCTCACCATTGGCCGTCTTCCATAGGCCATGTCCAATATAGACAAGTGCAAGTTTGGACGCTGTAAGAAATAAATTCAATTTCCTTACGCTTCAGCTCCTCACATTTAAGAGACGACCCCTGACGTTGACTCGTATCGTGGAACGCATTCATTGGATGATAGGATAAGATCGATGAAGGAGTGTCACTGGGAACTTGTAAGCTCAGCATAGCTCTACCCGAGCTTCACATGGAAGAGAAATCGAATCAAGCATCATCAGTACTCTGCAGCAGGAACATTGTGTAAATCTAAAGCTTCATAACTCCATCAATGCAATTGTGATAGGTTCAATTAATGATATGAAGGTAGCGACACTTGTCAGCTTTCAAGTGCATGTCATGTCGAAAACCACCGATACGAATTGATAAGAAGAGAAAACACGCAATCGGTTTCATGTGGTGATCTGGTTGATCATGAAAAAAGCTTTCTTCACTTGCTTGTCTTTGCACCTCGGTTCTCCTCTTGTTTTTTCCCTCACACTTCAGTGACACTGACTGCCTTTTACCGTTCACACTTCACACACCCTTCAGCTTCACACTATCCAAGCTTCAAATATTAGTCAAGGGGCCTTTCCGTTGATATCAGACGCTAATCCTATTGGTTGCTACAGCAAACCCTGTTAAGGTTTCTCGACCCTTGTTCGAACTCATTTTAATTTCCCAGCCTTTTTTTCCCAAGACTCTCTCACACAGAGTCACACCTGCGCCGCTTCCGACTCCCGTCCGAGATTAGTAGATGATTAGTCTGTCCATTAGCGCCAAATGTTACCTCAACTCTCCGCAAAGTCTTGGCAAAGGTTGAGAAACCTTTGATGTTTTTTCGGTGAGCCAGCCGGCGGGAGTTATCAAAGTGGAACTGCTGAAAATATTCATTTCATTCTTTTTCTTCTCTTGCGGCCGAGCGTAATCTCCAGCCATTCTTTTCTTCGTCTGCTCTGCCATCAATCGACACGTACCGAAAACTTCAAGACTCAGGAGGTGGCAGGAAAGTCTGCATAAGTCGTCGTCTTGTCCGGCAATTGCAAGAAGGCAGTGCAGGTCTGCATTAGTATCACGGATGAAATGCACTCTTGTTCCCTCCTCAATTTCCCTTTCTTTCCGTCTTTCTTCATCAATAGGGAAACAGCGGCGTAGCAGCTTGCAACCCCAACCCCGCCCTTTTCAAAGGGTGGTCCGGTTTGAATATGCAATACAAGCTAGGGCTATCCCCATACCATAGCTTCATCTGCACGTATTCGTTTTGCTATCCACAGCCATCTGTACTTTACTCACCGTGTTAAGATCCGTCCCCGTTCGTGGTAATATATCTCACTGCCACCATCATGTTACCCAGTGTGCGGTACCACTGTTTGTTGACCGAGCCGCAAGCGCTGCACGATGTCGGAGAGATACCCGAAAGGTCCATAAAACACGTCGTCGTACCTTGCTCGGCGTGGCGGTGGAGTACTCTAGAGACCCGTTCTTGGAGAGACTTCATCACTGACGTATCTGTCTTTGCTGTGAAAACAACTCAGAGGGAGCTTCTGTTTGATAATTAAACCGAGGCATGTTGACATCACCAAATGAATCGTTGTTTACTTTGCTATCATCATGCTGGACCTACACGTGAGTGTTTTCATTGACTAATATGCCAGTTATCACAGCGGCCAGCAACATCCAAATATATGTTGGCAAAATCCTATCTAAATTTGCGGTAATCCCCTCAACTGACCACGTTGATGAACGCTGAAGCTGGGCACTATCATGGGGTCTCACGTCTCTGCAAGCCTGGCCATTCTGGGGACAAAACAAATCTATATATTGGAGAAAGTCAAAAAGTGTTCACGTGGATAATTCTGGGGATGCTCAGGATGCACAAAACAACCTCATTAGCTTTGGTTGCATGGGAGAAAGTTCTAGCAAGAAACCAGAATCATCTCATGCTGTCATTCCAGGAGCTTTGAGAGTCTGCTCGTCAACTCCGATGCCTGGGTCGTTAAATACGTTCATGTCATGTCAATGAAGGTTTTACTGAACGACTGTCATACCATTCTCTACTTGTCATTTCAAAATTCACCCCGCTCTTGCTTTGGTCAGGAATGATTCTACTATAATTTACGACCTTTTTCAATTTGAACCTTCTCCCTCTCAAGCTAATTGATCTTGGGGTGGTTCGACCTTTCATCAAGAGAAAAGAGGAAACTACTGTTGGGAGTCGTTTTTGTAACAACATCATTGCCAAGATGATGGAAGAGTACACACGTTGCTATGCCCTGTTTTGTTCGGAACTCATCTTGTCTCGTTAACTCAAGCCGAGCTGTTGCAAATTCTTAGTCTAGGTTACAATTAATGAGTACACTCTGCGATCTTTTGGGTTTATAAGTTGAGAGTATGGGTCAATTAGCCATAGTAGTTTGGCTGCTTCGTTAGAAGTGTCTATCCAGAGTGTGGTGGCTCAACTAGTTACACAACATAGTTCGTGAGACTATGCTCATGTAACCTATCGATAAAGTATGCAAAAAATCCAGGCTATCTTACATCTTATCTTACCTTTCGCCAACCTTTGTCGGAAACAAGATTTCCAGGAACTGCCCTTCTCATTCTCGTTTTTGATTCTTCGATCAGCGTCTGCGATTGTGTTGAAAACCGATACTGCTGTTTGCAGACACTTTGGATCTTGTGCAATAAGTATTGTTTAGCTATTGATGATACCTCGTTCTCTGATCCCCAACAAGGCTCAAAAGGCGGTCCGCCAACATGAACCCAGTCAGCGTTCTCGGGCTCACAGCCAGCATCATTGCTTGTACTCAATTAGCCTAAGCTCTGTCTAAAAAAGTTGGACTGTCTAAACATACTCGAACTGATCTAGAACGTATGCTAAAGACATTGCGGAGGTTCCTTGCCTCATATCAAGGTTTGAATAATATAGCTGCGATTGATGAAAGTGAAGGGGCGATTCTGCCTCGTTGAACAAGCTCAACAGCTCTGTAAAGAATGTCAGGAAATTATCAATGAAGTCTAACAAAGATTAGAGGAAAAGAACTTGTTTAATCGATGGGTTAGAGTGAGTTCTTGGGACTAGAGAATTAACAAATGTTTGTCAAGGTTTGACAATATCAGGGAACAGTTTGACATTGCAATCCAGTCTGATCAACTGTAAGCGGTCTAAATTTCCTGTTGGAAACTGTGCTAAGTCTTACTACAGACAACTCATTGCAGCAGTCGAGAAGTACGCCCAGTAGGCTCTATGCGACACTCGAGATATCAAGAAAAATGCGCAGAGAATAGGAGACCATATCCGAGACCTTAAAAACGATGCTCGCGACATTAGACATGATATCAGTCTTCACAATCAGAGCACCAATACAAGTCATACCAATATCGTCCAGCATACTCGAGACGTCAAGGATAGCATGCAAGATATAAAATGCACAATCACTCAGCAAATTCTGGATTTCGAATCTAGTGAAAAGACAAAAGACCGAAGTAAACAATCTGTACATAACTCCTAGAAATTACTGATCAGTGACAACAGAATCTAAGAAAAGGAAATTTCTCCAGTGGTTGTCGACCGCAGACCCGAAAACAGACCACGACTTGGCCCGAAGACGCTTTGAACCTAGCACCGGGTCATGGTTTCTCCAAAGCAATGAACACCGCAGTTAGAAGACGAGCGATAATTCTTTTCTTTGGATTCATGGTCTATCAGGCTGCGGTAAAACAATTCTGTGGTGCGGGCAGCCCTCCGTCAACATTAAGAAACTTATGCTCGCGTGCTAATAGATATACAGCTCAACTGTTGTTCAAGATATGACCGATTATTGTGTCAACAATTCTGACTGTTTTATCGCATATTACTACTTCTCTTTCAATGAAACCGATAAACAAAATGCCAATAACCTACTGCGCTCGATCCTCATGCAACTCCTCGTCAAATATGACACCGCGCTCGATGATGCTGTAGCCATCTGTAAAGACACTCAATCCACCGTTTCGCAACTAGCGACACTTAAAGCCATGCTTAAAGCCGTATTGGCTATGCCTGGAACCTTTTGCCTAATCCTAGACGCAGTGGACGAATGTCCTAGAGGTTACGAACAAGTCAATCGACAGGTTGTCTGTGAATTGCCACGAGAGGTATCCTCATGGGCCTACAGAAGTTCACATCTAGTTATGACCAGTCGGAAGGAAGCGGACATTACAGAAATTATAGACGAGATACCCAAACTCTCAACGGTTCTTATCAGAAATGAAAATGTCAACTTGGACACACGCCAACACGTCAAAACGCAGTTGGAAAACGACACAAAATTAAGAAAGTGGTCATCTGAGATTAAGACTGAGATAGCAATGACATTGGGAGACAGTGCTAATGGAATGTGAGTTTTTATCCCCTAGACAATCCTATCTGTTCGAGAATCTTACTTTGTGATAAGTTCCTGTGGGTGACCCGTCAGCTCGATGCCCTGAAAAGGTGCCCCACTCCAGCTATGTTACGACAGACTCTAAAGAGCCTGCCTCGAAATCTACATGCTACATACGAAAGAATGCTTTCCAATATCCATGAAGATTATACAGACATAGTCGTAGCTGCACTAAAATGGCAGGTAATTTATCGCGATAAAACTTACGGTCGATAAATTAGCTGAAGCTGTAGCGGCAGGAATCGACTCGAAATTTACATTCAATATTGATAATCGATTTAGGAATTCAGACGAAGTTCTTGAAATTATAGGGAGTCTGGTTACCCTTAATGCCGAATATAGTGAACCATGAGTGTATTATTACTATTGCGAACCCCCTATCCCTGACAAACAATATGTACAATTGTCTCACTTCTCAGTTCGCGAGTATCTAACATCAACTTATTTGAATGTTACATATATGAATGACTTTGCTGAACCCTCTCTACATCTATTTGCTCTTGAATGCTGCCTGAATTACATCAATTGGCTCGCTGCACAGAACATCCATGAATTTATTTGGAAGTACCCATCCAACAACTGGCTACCTCATGCGAGAAGTTGTTCATATCAAGCCAACATGGAAACAGCGAGATATATTGTCCAATTTCTGGACTCGTACCATTGGAGGGAGGCCTGGTTTGGCCATCGAGGCTATGGAGATTATCCTGGTCTCGAAGATCCAGATGTCAAATGTCAGTATGGGAACGATCTTGGTACAACGATCTATTACGCAAGTTTCTTCGGGCTGGAACACGTGGAAAGATTCCTCGTCGATGAATACAATGTGGTTGTTGATGTGCCTCTGGAACTTGGAGAATGCCCTCCTTTTTCCGTTGCTATTCATTTTGAGGACGTGGCACATGTACGCCACTGCTTCAATATCCCTAGAGGCACATCGACAAAGTATGACAGGTTTCAAACTGTCCTGAGGCTTGCGACGAGAAAAGGTGGTATTTTTTTACGGATAGTTCTCATAGAAATCATAAGAGTGGTGGGAAAGTTCCCAGGTATGACACCTGCAATATCCTCGATTTTCTACAGCCGATCACAGATAACTGCGGTTCAATACTCACAGACGATGTTCGTTTACGGTGGAAGCCTTTCTCTTATGCGCTATTACATCCTGTCCGGGAACCGTTGGCATGGGTTGTCAGGAGTAAACTCGAAATACCGTCGGAATGGCCCATGAAGCTCGGAAGCTTTCCCTCTGGAATCGAAGGTATTCTGTTTGCTGTTGCAATAAGCATGGACTCAACGACAAGATTCCAACTTCTCTTGGATTATATGCAAGGGTTTCATTGCCCTGATGAGTACCATCTCCTTCTAGTCCTGGCGGCTTTTGCACAACGTGATAAGGAAGCGAAACTTCGATTCCTTGTAGAGCGAGCGGCAACGCTCAATCTGTTCGAAACAAATATATTTCAATACATCATTTACGAAGTGTTATGAGAAGAGACGCGGTGTCTTTGAAACTACTCCTCGACTTTGGTATGCATCCTGGTCACCCTTATAACCCCCCCCCCCCAAACTTCCAACTTTCGTTAATTCGTGGCCGACTTTCGATCGAAAACATACAATCAAAGGTCTTCTTCAAGAAGCAGTGTACAGAAGATGGAGAGCTGCTATAGCTTTATTGATAGAATGGGCAGCAGATGTAAATTATTGTGTTATTGATCCATTCGATATCACATCTCTCGCTTATTATACTCCTCTGAAAATTGTAGTTGCGGGTTTGAAAGATCCTGGTATACCATCTGATTCCGGTGAGGATAGTAACGAGAATGATCACTTGATTGAAGAGCTTCTTGTAGCTGGGGGAGCTAGAATATATGAATACGACCGGAAAATATTTTCTAATAGGTCTACCGACGGGGGTATGTCTGAAGGTTCTGATATTGAGACGGATGAGGATGTAACAGAAGGTGCTCAAACTATGAGTGATAATAACTGCGATGAAGGAGGAACAGATAATTCGAATCTGGAAACGAATCATGACAAAGCGAGCACTTGCTCACCTTTCACCTCATGGATCACAATATTATGGAGATATGAGACAGAGGCCACCGTTCAAGCTGCCACAAATATTGACCATGGTTTCTAAGGCTATCTAGGCACTGCAAGAAATTTGCAGCATTATGCTGGGGGTGGAATCGCATCCAGACGATTCGATCAATAAATCCCACTGCTTTCCCATTCAGGACACATAGCAGTTAACTCGGGCCGGTTATAAGGCTAGATATCACCCAACCTACCGAGCCAGTATTTGTTCTCAAATCTCTACTTGGCTACCGAGTATAAAGTTACGATTCAAGGATTCTCGCCGGTCAGCTTAGAAATATATCAAAGGCCATACTGATGGTCTAATCCAGTAATCGACCTAGAGGATTCGAGACGAAGAATTGATGGGTTATATATCAGACGGCCAGATTCTTTCAATGTTGGAGAAATATTATTTCATTTCTTGTATGCCAATGATCCATTTCACTTTTGCTCTTGTTTCTCACCCTTCGTTTACATCTTGAAAAGAGACTTTTTCCTTGATCCCGTAATTGGAGTTATGTCTTCGTGGTTCTTGATTCAATCTACCTACATCTATTCTCTAGACAACCCAATAAATAGGAGGTTAATATATCGAAAGCTTCGATATGATAATCCCTAAAAAATTTAACATGGTGTAAAGATGCGAAGAGATTGGTGGGTCTTTGTGGGTGGTGAGGGAGTTTTTCTTTATATATGAGGGGTGGAGGGAATATGGGGGTAGGGAACATGAAATAGGATAGAATGGGATGGAATGATTCGTGTGTATATCATTGGCTAGATTGAATAGATACATATCGATGCAGAGTTGGAATATCTTGTGGGATCCATGCGGGGCGTCGGAAGAGATTACCTATAGATAATTTAAAAATCACATATTTGAATATTTATTAACCTAGGATAGAAAATGGAGATACGATTATGAGATTCTAGAAGTTAGCTGGTTCAGATATCTACAGCGTGTGCCAACTGCTATCAGCCGAAACGTACTTTTTTTAAAAAAAAATATGTATTCTCCTTTAACATTCTTATTTTAATTTATTAAATATATCATTATAATGTACTCTAATAAAATCAATCAATTATAATAATATATCTAGGATGAATTTAAGCCTATATAATTATAATAGAATTATAAGAAAAGCCTTTAAGGGTATTAAACCTATTGATATTATAATCAACCTTGAAATCTTTTATAAAATGATTCGATATTATATTTTAAAAGATTTAATATATATTGATAGAAAAATTATAGTTAAAAAGCCTTGAAGAAAGTTATATATAGATCGACATGAATATATTATATTAAAATATATATAACTTTTTTCGAAATCGATCTATAAAGAGATTATTAAAATATATACTCTTAATTATAAAAGGATTATTTTTAAATAGATTTTGACTAAGTATATTATAGCTAATTAAAGAGTTAGAAAGAGATCTGAACTTATAAAAGAACATATTATTAAAAGACTAATTTAATATTTAAATTATAAAGAATAAATAATAAAAGAATAAGAACTAATTTTCTAATTGAATAAATACTTTGTAAAATAAAGAAGAAGGAAAAATCAAGAATAGGTTTTCTACTTTTCTAAATAGAAATAAGAATAAGAATTGATTCAAATTTATTCTATAAATAAGAATATAAAGATTATAATCTAGAAAGACTTTTGTAATATTCAAAGGAATAAGCTTTATATTATGAATAAGAATTTCGAAAGTAAAAAGCTTAAGTATAACATTGACTCTTATGTTAAGATCCTTAATAAAGAATTAGCTTTTATTTAAGAGGGTTTAAATAAGAAGTATCAATTTATATAGAATAATGTTCTTATATATTGGGTTATTAAGGTATTAGATTGATTTAGAATTAGAGGCATTTCTTTAATTGATTTTTGGCCTTCTTATAATCCTAATCTTAATTCTATAGAGTATATCTAATAGCACTTAAAAGTATATGTTTTCAAGATGTTTCTTAATATTATATAGAATAACAGTAAGTTGAAATATACTAGATAAAAACTAGAGAGTATATTATAAGTAGTTTGAAATATATTAAATAATGATTTATCTATAAAATTAGGAGCTAATATAAAGAATAGAATAGAGACTTATATTAATAACAAATGATTAATATATTAAATATTAGATAATTAGATTAAGTAATTATTATAAATCTTTTTCATTATTAAAATATATATATATTTCAAAAGATTACTTCAATTTCGAATCAAAATATTGAATAATTGATTTTATATCTATTTGTATTAAAGTCAGATTATTTATCTAATACATTCTGTGTTATATAGTATAGTGGTAAAGCTTTTGATTAAAGAATAAAAAAGGTGAAGTATTGTGATTAATGAACAGATTCTCCTTTAGACTTTCGGTTAATATCTTTTATTCATTCTAGCCCTTATACTTACTTTCTTCCTTCTTTTCCTTAGCTCTTATTTATCTTTATAGCCTTTTTTTAATCTTTATATACATATTCTTTTGTTTACTTTTCTTACAACTCTAATAATCAAAGATCTTAGAATCTTAAAGGCCTTTAAGGATCCTTATTTTTTTTTTCTATTGAAATTCAATAATAAATAGGTTGCATTTTATACCGATAATATTTGTTACTAATAAAATCAGCGTTTTGTTAATAACGAAAGAGAAATTTATGTGGAGATTTATACTGAATATCTCTTTGTTTGTAATATTAACTTTATTATTACAAGGAATTCCGGAAACAAATTATATAGATTTATAATGTTATTTGATACTTCATATATAAAATCTCTTACATCTTTGTGAATTTAAGAGAAGGATGGGCTATCCATACCATTCATCGATAAATGAAGAACAGTTTTGAGAGAAAAACTGCTTCTATGGAGCATATAAAAGGTATGCATGTATTGGACGCTTATATACTGGCTGGTATCTGTGGGAATATAGATTGTATCACCATGGCATCAGCGGTGATAATAGGAAACTCAATGTTAGTGGTCTTGCAAATTCTCAGGTTTGGTTGGTGCTTTGCATGGTATTGTGCTTTGATATGTTTATGGGAAGGGGAAGATGTGGTGGATGATGGAGTTTGTGGATGGAAGGGGAGGAGATGAAATGGGAAGGAGATGAAATAGGGAAGAGATGAAATAAAGAAGTAGATGAGTTGAGAAGTAGACGAAATGGGAAAGTAGATGAAACGGTGAAGTAGATGAGTTGATTGAGTAGATTGAATGAATAAGTAGGAGTGCAGCATTGTTTAATCGCTACACCTACCTAAGCATATTGATCCTTAAACAGAATGTTAGAGTTCGATTGATGAGCATGGAAATGAAAATGAAATGAAGAGAAGTTTGCAAGTGGTAGGTAAGTAGAAGTGCACATAATCCTGAGGGAATTTCCAGGCTGGTTCTGAGTGACCAGTGTAGGCAATAGTATTTTCCGTGATTCGTATACAGGTTAGTTTAACGATACGTATTGATTGTTTTCGAAATATATATATATAATATAGAATTCAATATCACTAAAGATATTCAATATTATTTTAATATTGAATATTACTAATAAGATATGAGAATACGGATCTCTGATTAATATAAAATAAGCTGAAATATATGAATTTGAGAATATTCTTAGAATTTATTAATATTAAATTCTATATTCAATTGAATTATTATTAATTGATAATAAATTATTAATATTATTGAATATTTTAATCTTTTTGATATTTTTGAATATGAACATTAATATTATTATATTATTTTTATAAATTTAAATTTTTTGAGAGTTCTAAAAATGATTAATGAAATAATGATTTTATTAAATCTTTTATTATTTAATAATATACAATCCTTTGATTCTATATAAATCTTCATTTAGTTTTTTATCTTATTTTTAATTTTTTAAAATATCTTTTATTTATATCTTTGATATTTTAAATTCTATTAATTCTATTCTTTATATATAACACTCTTAATTTAATCAATTTTTA
Source organism: Botrytis porri (assembly GCF_014898465.1). Classification (NCBI taxonomy): domain Eukaryota; kingdom Fungi; phylum Ascomycota; class Leotiomycetes; order Helotiales; family Sclerotiniaceae; genus Botrytis; species Botrytis porri. The sequence continues at coordinate 2,376,221 of NW_024066078.1, forward strand.
TTTTTTAATAAGACTTTTATTTAAATCGAATTTATTGAATCTTTATAAAATGATATTTAATTTATTTAATATTTCTAATATATTTGTTTTTGTTAAATACTTATTCTTTTTTATAAAGATTATTATTATTATAAATATAATAAGCTTTAAACTATAATTATTGAAAGAATAGAATACTCTAAATCATAGTTAGATTTGGATTTATAGATAAAAGATAATATAGAATTCAAGAGTTTAAATGAATAAAAGGTAGGACTTACTTTTTTGAATAGTATTTTTTATTTATTTTAGTTTTATTAGAATTAGTTTTGATTTTTGATATTATTATTTTATTTTTAGGTTTTTATATTTTAGTTTTATTGTATATCTTTATATATATTCGTTTAAGTGATATGTATAGTAATGAGTTTATATTTCTTTAATATATACTATCTGTTGTATTAAAAGCTTTATGTACGTTATTGTTTTATTATAGTATACTATTACCTACACTGTGGGTGACTTCGAGATTTTGTAGTGAGGGAATGAATGAGTAGATCTTAGAGATGATACAAGGAAAGAAATTTCTCTCATGTCTTTGACTAACATAATGAATTTTCTTTCAAATTTTAATATCTAGAAGTATTATAGCTGTTCATGTAATCTGAAGGTAAATATGTCATTCTCAAAATCCCGCACCTATCGCTTTCGGCAAGGAACAATATCTTCCTACCTAAAAGATGTCATCTTGTTTCGGTATTTTTCTCCTCCACAAAATTTAGATGAAAGGCAAGGTTCTATGAAGACATACACAGTATATTCATCGCATTGAAACCTTGCATTTAAGTCTTCTGCATAGGAACGACAGACAAGAGACAAGGAAGTGTAAACTCATGACTACCTCTTCAAGTAGCTACTTAGCTGAGCACGGCGAGAGTCGTTTATTTCGGTATATGCTATATGCTAGAATTTTCACAGAGTACCCCATCTGAAATCAAAACAAGATCTAATTGTTTCTTGAGAAATCCTCTTACTACCCTGAACCCCAATCTCTTCCAGAAATCCAATAATACTCGCTCCCTCACACACTTCTCCGCGATCACAGCTAATTTCTCTCAACTCCCCAGGTAAAACAACTCCCCACTTCCAAACCACACACATTACATTCCCCGCCTCATTCCACATACCAACTACCACTCCCTCGCTTCAAGTTAAAGAAATGCCAAGTCCCGCACTCAAACCATTCCACCATCTTCCCGCGTGTAACCACCCCTCGTATATGTATGTAGATCGGTCCCGAAATATCGTACATATGCCATGTATTTCAAACTTCTCTTCTTCATCCAAATTCCCCGCTTCTTCACGTTCCACAAATGGATTTGTTCGTTGATACTATACCCTATTATACCATTGTATGTTTAAGCCTTACCTAGCAACTGAATTCGATGTGGCTTATATGTATTAGCATAGCTGCTATCCTCGTTGATATCATATTACACAAATATAATACAAAATTGAATTCGAAACCGATTGATGCGGGGTATAGGTATACATACCAAGCGTCTACTGCACCTTCAACATCAAGTCCCTTGGCACCTTAGCTTGACAACTGGACAACGCGACAATGCGACAACTCGACAGACGAGATCTTTCTTTCTGGCTATATACATATGTTGTGTTGTGTACAGAGAAGTCAAGTCTGGGAAATGCTCCAATGTGGCTAGCTGAAGATGAATATGGAGAAGAAAAATGATATGGGGATGATGGTTGCGATTACAATTTACTATTGTATTACTGTAATGTGCAGGTTTGGGCACATTGGCGACTAGCTTGGCGAGCGAGAGGAGCTTTTTGGCGAGATGCGTATGTTATGTTTTTGGGGAGTGATTGTTTATTCGATAGGAAAGACAGAGATCGGTATATGTGGCTAGCTGAGAGGAGAAAAGGCATGAGAGAGGGGAAATACTATGTTTATGTTATCTCGAATGATGATGATTTGGAATCTGGGCAAATGCGGACAGATAGATATTTATATACTGTGGTGTCTCGTATGAGTGGTTGTGTTTTCTCCGATTGAGGCTTGTTCATCCTGCTATATATTTGCTTCCTCTTTCCTGTTAATAACTTCTTTCTCTATTGAAAATTTTCTGGTTGTATGTAACAAGTTATTCTGAAAGGAACTTCACCAGTCACATCAGTATAGCACCTCATCTTTCTCTCTTAAATCTTCTCTTCATCATCTTCTTTGATCCTTCAACTCCCAACCCCGATTTTATCCATCCATTAATTCCCCTCCCCCCCAAAAAGAAATGACCAACCGAACCCGCGACTACGGTGACCTCCGCGTGACCCTCACCACCTCTCTCCAATGGGTCTGGGACAACAACAAATACGGTTCCTCCCGTAGCTGCTGCCTCTGGAATCCCCAACCACAAGGCTCCCTCTACCCCCTCGGCTCCGTGTGCGTCGGAAAACGCAACTACTCCGCCACCAACTGGCGCGCCGTGCTACTCGTGGGAAATGATCCCAACGCAACGAGTGCGCGCCCCGCGGTTGCGAGACCTACGGATTATGAGCGCAATCCTATATGGACCCAGCTTTCGATTTTTGGTACGCATACAGTTTCGGTGTGGCGGCCGTGAGTAGTATCTCGCTATGTTTCATAAGGGATAGATGGATAGATGAATAGATGCATGCAAGTATGCATGCATAGAAACCAATCATAACACAGCAGTACTAATCTGCTTCGCTTCGTCCAAGGAATCTAACGAGTTATCTTTAACTCATTTTATCTATAGTATTGCTCCGTCCGGCTAAGTCGCATGTGACGATGTCGCCATCAACAGTCTCAATAAGCCAAGCACCAATATGATATGGTGTTTGCGGGCCGATTTGAATAGAGCGGATGCTTATAGCGGAAGCGATTTGTGGGATGATCGAGGTTCGGGTCGTCCGACCGATATTTCCATCTGGAGTGTTATTCCAGATACTGTTGGAATTACTGGTTCTGAGAAGTGCGTATGCTCTTTCTGCACTTCTATTTCATTTGTGTTGGGATGAATTGTATATGCACTTCTCTCCGCGATCTTATCCACAGTTATGCCTCCTCAAAATTGGATATTTTTGGTTGAAAAAAAGAAAGGGAAGAGGAAGAAGAAAAAGCAATAGCTTACTCAAACCACTAGCATCCCCATCTTCGCCGATACATTCCGCGCCAATATGAGCTACTCCCTCCCCAACCTCAGTCTCGCCTACGTACCCCAACTTACCCTCCGCAAAGCATACGCATCATTCGAGGCCGCCGTGCCCAACATAACACCCACCACCATTCCCAACGTTGGAGACAAATATAGTCTCCTCGAGCAAGCCAGCGTCAGTCTTCCTTTCACCGCCTACTTCAATCCCGAAGGCACACGCAGCATCCAAGGCATCCGCAACCCCTTCGTCCAAGTCTCTCGACTCGCAGCCTACGTTGTCGAAGGCGTGTGGGAAAACAAGTCGTCTAGTACCTACACCCGCGAACAACGCATCAAATACGGTGTTTCCAAAACCCAAACACAAGAAATGACGCACAGCGTCGGTATCGAAGTATCTGCGTCTGGCGGCTTCAAACTCGCCGAGTGGAGCATCACACTCAACTACTAATTCACCTCTAGCACGAGCAGTTCCTTTACCGATTTTATCGAAAATGAGGTGACGCAGACGTTTGATGTGAAGCCGAAGACGTGCACGGTGTTGTTTATTAAACATATTTATGTGAGAGGAGCGAGAGATGATGGAAGTACGATTATGAATGAGATTGAGATTGCGGCGAATAATGATGTGCATTTTTCGGGGTGTGATTTTTTGTAATTATGTGAAAATCTAAAGTACTTTACCTTTCTCTTTATAATGTAAATTTGATATTCTATTCATGAGTACTTTGTATTTACTCTCCATATCATGAATCTGATATACTCATATTCTACATCTACCCCTTTACCTACCTCGCTGTACCCACCCAACAACCGAACTCAAAGATTCTTCAAAATCACTTCTTCTGAAATATTAAACAACAATCATAAGTTCCTACTTTAACACAACAAAATTTAAAATATATGTCAACCATAATCATTCAAATACTTTAATCTTATCTTTCGAAAGAACATTGATTCCACAAATATCAATTGAATATTGAAAAGTGATTGAAGTGTGATGTATACACATCGATCACACTGAGCCTATCTATACACAAGTACTAGAGGAATCCCTTCTCCTACCCCGATCCATCTAGGAAATACCAATTCCATTAACAACAAATAACAAACAACATTCATAATCATACAAATATACATCTCAACCTCAAACTCTAACTACTAAAAGAAAAAAAGAGACCATTACAACTCTCCAAAACTCTAAGATTTTAAACAAATAAACAAATAAACAAAGTTTAATGAAAGAATAAACCTTCATTCATTCGTTCATGCTCACCTACTCATTCAGTAATCTTTCTAAATGAATAGAATTCACTGAAACTATCTCCTACCTAAATATTAATAGTCTTTACAGATAGCTATATAATTCTACATCTTAATTAAAATCAATAATAAATTACTATTATACTCCTTAAAATCTATAATAGAATCTAATCTAAAGTAATTAAATTCTATATATTTAGAATAGATTCAATAATAAAAAGGAGTTTAAATTCTATGAGAAAAAAGTAGATTCTATAATAAAAGGATAGATTCTATAGAAAAGAAATAAACTCTATAATAAAAGAATAGATTCTATAAAAGGAAAATAAATTCTATATTAAAAGAATAAATTCTCATTACTTTAATTTGAATTAGATTCTATTAGGCTGCGTACAAATTATCTGTACCTGTGAATTATCTATAGATAATCCACTCTATGGATTATCTATTAAAGCTTTAAAATTACTCGTTTTGTATGGATAATTTACAGATTATCTATAAATAATCTACCTACCTATGGATAAATAGATTATTCATAGATATATAAATTATCTACGAATAATTTACAAATTATCTATAAATAATCCATGGATATATAGATTTTTCAAAAAAAGTGAAGAATCTTTACTTTTTTCGTTTAAAATATAAAGCTATTCTCAAATTATTTTTCAGTCTAAAAGTGATCCAAGCTTAGATTTATACTAATTTTTATATTAATTATAAAATTATATTAATATTATAAAAGATTATAAATAGTTATATAATATACGAGTAAGTAAATATTTGTAGATAATTTATACCCGCCTTACAAATTACTCATTCAAATTCTAAACTATCTACTCCGCAGATGGATTATTCGCGGATTATCTGTCAAGGCCATTATCCACCCCGCGGGTACCCGTTGCGCAGCCTAGATTCTATAAATATATTACTTCTTCCCTTTAGAGTTTCTTTTAAATAAACTAGATATAATCTATGAATCTAACTAGATATAATCTATAAATCTAAGATAGATTTAATATAGAATCTACTATAGAATCTAAGAGATACAAGTGTAAAACTATTATGAATTTTAGAACACAAGAGTAATTTACCGTAAAATCAAAACTCTCAACTACTCAAAAAGAAAGATCCATAAATAAATCCACATCATATTTTTTAAAAAAAAAAAAAACAAAGCATAAAGAAAGAAAGAATATACTTCTTCTCATCTCATCCACCTAGATACCCACCTATCTAGATTCTATCCCATTGTATTCGCTCGAATCCAGAGAGAAATAGTGACTAGGTACCTACCTATATACACTCATAACCATTCACTACAAACGAACGAATAAGCATACTCAGAACTCCTATCAACTCTCTTCTTTTCTTCTTTCTATACATAATTTCAATTGATTTCCTCATCTCATCTCCTTATTCCATCAACAAACACATATACACATCTCCTCTTCCCCTCCCCCCAAGCAAACCAATTCCCTCCCCTTCCCTCCCACCACCAAACTATTCCAAAGCCCTCTCAGATCCAACTTCTTTAAACCTACAATCCATTCACAAACTATTAAATAATCTATCTCCATCTCCATCTCCACCCTCACCCTCACCCTCACCCCTCCCACTCTAAACAAAAATTCCCAAAACACAAATAAATCATCTACTTTCCAACCCCTATATACAAACACCGATTTCCTCCAATTTCCATCCCAAAATCACACATAAACAATCTCATCTCGAGTATAATCAATATACATTTCCAGAATAGTAATCTTTATAAAGCTTGTAATGATTACGTTTTGAAACGAAACTGTATTCACGTATAGAAAAGTGAGTTTTCATCTCATCTCATCTAATTGTATAATTTGAAGAATGTAGAGAATCTTTTTCTTTCTCTAATATAGATATGAATCGGTTCTTTACTTGCTATATGAATTAGTTATAAAGTATATAATCTTAATGTTAATGATTAAATTTAATACTAGTAGTAATAGTAGTAATAGTAGTAATAGTAATAATAGTAATAATAGTAATAATAGTAATAATAGTAATAGTAAATTCATAATCCATTCAATCTATCTATAGCTACTGCTATAGTACTAACATCATTAACATTAATATATTAGTATCCTACTGAGATTTCAAAACATCGTATACACCGAATCAATATACTCAAATCCGATCCTAACGCGTAGACAGTATAGATATCCTCAGGTATAGATCTCAGTATAAGAGTGAGTGATAGAAAGTGGCTGCGTAAAGTGATGATGTGTATAGGAAAGGGCACTTACGACCAGTAGGTGTACGGACTGACAGGATATCGTAACAATAAAAATATAGGATTTTCTCTTTGAATAGTGATATTTATATCTTGAAACTATTGTAATGAATCACTAGAAATTGAATAAGGAAAAGATAGAATCTGATATCAAACAATCACAGAATGAATTTGTTAAAAATTTCGAAATTTGAGAAGTATCCTGTTAGTCTATACACCCACCGGTGTACTAGTAATGATTTCTTCCCGAATGATCGTTCAGCCTTGTAGACCAAGTACTTGATGAATGCACTCGGTACCCATATACTACCAAAACCATCCCCAATCTCGATCTCAATGCTCACATGACAGAATGGACAAAGTACCGAACACGCACTCGCAAATATTCGTGATACAAATAAGTATACCTATAAAGCCAACTCATTCCTCACAGCCCGAATAACAGATCTGTAGGCAGACAGTTTCAAGACGGAATGATGCATTATCATATCATATCATACAGAAACTTCGTACATAGATGTAATGCAGTACGTAGAAGGATCCATCTTCGACCAATATAATTCCAAAGTAAGAAAGGAAACAAAACACGTGCTGTGGAATTGTACGTCAGTTTGACAAAGTATGGCAATGTGATAGATCAATAACGCCCGATAGACTACCACCGTGCCACGCCGAGTATCTATTCAGACTACTGTATTCATATAGCCAAGCCAAGGAGAAGAGACTCTCATCAATCTTGTATGATTTGGTATGGTATGGTATGGAATGGGATGAATTATATTATGACCCCGAAAGAAAAAAAAAAAAGAAATCTTCTCAACCAACCACAGCGAGTTCATCATAGAAGGATGCCAACTTTGACATGAATTTTCGGATATAAAGACCCAAACGCAAAGGCGATTAGAAAAGTTCATCTAGTGATTAATCAGGCTAGATATGAACATGTGAATCCCGACCCAAATCGTGAGGCTGAACGGAAATGAGCGATATTAGTAATAGAGGGATCGAAGTAGGCATTAAATTTTCTGATGGTGGATCTCTCTTGATTGTTTGGCATTGATTCCAGAATCCATCCATGAGCGAGCCGGCTGCCGTGTTTCTCAAGAACTGTCGGATAGTTTCAATGTATACATCATAACCTGGAATGAAAAGTATAAATTACCTACCTAGGTACCAAAGATCAAGATTGAATTCATAACGATGTCATTCCAAAGCGCCCTTTCGTGTTCCCATAGCAGAAAGTATACGGAGTAGAGGACTCGGCAACTGAGATCATCGTATTTACTAGTGAGATGCACGCACATATCTGCTGGAGTCTGAGCCTTTGATGATTTTGCTCAGCAAATCAATAACTCGACCAAATCGGGCTGTAACGGCCCGGGATCCACTTGGGAAGGTAAAAGTTCGTAAATGATAAATGCTCACGATGCGAAATCGAAGCGGCTCAAGCTTGAGAAAGCTCGATGTGAGATGAAACATATAGAAAGTTAGCTATGGGGAGCTTCGGCCATTAGTTACCTACGAAGTAGATAGTCTCCGTGCCAGGGGGAGATGGATCGAGTCATCACGTGATAGAACCAAACGATCGGGGGTGATTTCCATTTCCATCCGATGATCGAATCCTGTTTCGTAACTCGGGTATCTTGACGTGCTCTCCATGTGGATGATCCCTCATTGCCCAAAGATGATTACTTTAGAATTGGGCGTTAGCAATCTCGCAGATGAAAGGGCACTTCCGAAAGCTAGAATGATGATGATCTTTGGATAATCCTTGCACTGCAGTGGAGATCTGGGGCACTCGAAAGCCACTGGCTCAGACTGGGCGAGCAGGAGAATGCCAAAAAAGATGGACCGAAGATTATACATGAGAGCTTTGTACTCGGCATACAAGCATTGGCTGGTATATTTATTAGCTTTGGCGCCCGGTTTCTGTGGTGAGGAACGTCGAACGTTGAGAGTGGATAGAATGGATCGTTCCGTATATAAAGTTCTAGGGATCTCCTTGGGATTGGAAAAGCTCACACATATTTTGATATAGGGTATGGGGGATATATAAGCCACGTTAGGTTTTTTTTTTGGATTACGAGTAAGAGAAAGAAAATGAAAGGAAATGATGTCATGTGCACCGTTCGGGGGGGATTAAAATAAATTTGATGTTGGAAGGTGTGTAACGAGCCAGGAAGAAAGGAAGGAAAAATAAAAGAAGGGTCAAAAACGTGAAATACATGCCTCAACCACACTTTGAGACGGCTATAGGCGATATTTGTAATTGGTCCCCCGGTGGTCTCAGGATCCAAAGACGGGAGTGTCCTAGTTCCCCCCCACGACATGAAAGAAGAAGATGTTATTGGATGATCAACACCCTTCAGCCAAAAAGGAAAAAGATGCAAAGAATAGTACCTGCAGTGTATGGGTAATAGGTACTCGGTGAATGAATGGTGGCAGGGCAGGAAGAAGCCATTAGCATTGTAAGGATCGTTTAATTCAGAATTTGGAGGATAGCTAGATTGATTCCTACCTAGGACTGTGCGTACACTGCTGCCGTGAACAATGGCTCGTAAGGCATCAGAACAGTGGAGTGGGGAATCTTCTGCAGGCCCAATGAACTGAGCCCTGCATGAAATTACACACTCCTTGGACTGCGACGGGACGATTATGATAATCGATGGCGGGAAGTCAATAGCTGTAGCTGTGGGTGATCGCTTTACCAATCTATCTATCTGACATCTCCATGCTTGTTTGTGCCTGATCATCAAAATGATACCGATGCATAGAGTTTGGGGGAAGAAAGACATGAAGCTGTTATTTTGGTCATGCATCAAATGGAAAACTTTACTTGGCACTAAGAAAGAAAAGGGGGAGGGAGAGGAAGAGGGAGAGGAAGAGGGAGAGGGAGGAGGAGAGGCAGGAGGAGAGGGAGAAGGAAAAAGAGAAAGAGAAAGAGAAGGAGAATAGTAGAAGATGCCTGAAGCGAGAAGGAGATCCAAACATGGCTATATGACATGAGGTATATTTTCCCATTTGAGTGAAGTGCCATTTAGATGAAGTGGGAATGGGAATGAGAATGGGAATGGAAATGGCAGATAGGAAGGACTTTGAGATAATGCTAGGTACTAGGTAGAGAGAAGTATACTAGGTAATCTTACTTATTACTAGGTGATATACTCTATTTATCTATATGATGAAGGAGCCACCCATAAAAGAAAGTCGCTTCTGAACAAGCAATATACTCGAGTATGCATTTTTAATCGGGAATTAATTCACACATCACTTGGTAGGTCGGTACTAGATACCATAGCAGTTGAATGTTTCTCCTTCCCATGCTACACTTTACTCATTTTCTTGACTTCACATCACATCTCATTTCCAATTCCACACTTCACACTTCACACTTTACACTTTACACTTCACACTTCACTCAATAAACCATAAACCATAAATTGAACATGGATACCAAAAGACATGGGTCCATTTTCGGTTCTTTTTTTTTTTCCATCTGTGTACTGTGTACTCCGTGGTCTGTACCAAACGTCATGGTCCAGGGTTCAGCGAATCTCAATCTCTTGTAATCTATGCATCTGTGCGTACACTCTGTCCGTATAATCTCCATTCGAGGAGGAGAAAAAAAAGAAGAGGACCCATCATACATGGTCAATTAATCATACCAATCCATACCAATCCATACCAATCCATACCAATCCATCCATACCAGTCCAATCCATACCAGTCCAATCTGTACCATAAAGAATCTGGTATTAGGTACCTACTACCTACTCACACACGCGCACACAATCACAGTCACATAATCCACACCACCTCCATACCATACACCCTCTCCCTCACGCATCGATTTTCACAACACCAACCCATCCACACAAGAGTACTTACACCCATACAACCTGCTCGCCAGCCGAATTATCATCTACTCACCCATCCGTCCAATATAATATCACCCAAGAAGAGATAGCAAAGGAATCCACATCTGAGAACACTAAAACTCTAGTCGCATTCTTTCCCCGTGTGCATTTATTTGATTTCTCTTCTTAAAATATAGCAAAACCTCTCCTGTCCGACTAAAATACAACGACGACGACAACAACGATACAGAGGAAGAACAAAAATATACATACATGTATACATCCTCCCAACTCCTTTAAAGCCTTCTTTTTCTCCTCACCTATTGTATTGCATGTATATCTCGGAATACTAAGCAAGCAATAAAGGAAAAAAGAGGGCAAACTTAGAACCAAACCTTGGAAATCGGAAATCCAAATCCAGTCACACTCTTGATATTCCCCTTCCCCTTCCCCTTCCCTTTCTTCTCCATTCATTTCGCCTCTTACTTTCTCCGCCAGCAACACCTCGTCGTCCCTCTTTTCCTGTGTTGATCTTTTCGTCTTCTGCATTCCTGCACTCAAAGCCAAAATTAATTTTTGTTCGTACGACGTCGACCCAATCTTCCAATCCAATCGCATATGTCTTACAGTACACCCACCCAGCGGGGTTAATCTTTCTCAAAACAACACAAATCAGGCAAGAAGAAGAAGAAGAAGAAGAAGCGCCACACCACATTCTCACCCCCCCTTCGACCTTAAATCTCACGACCGATTACCCCCATATCTCCCTACTTGGGTTCTTGCCTCAATTACCTGATTCTTATTATACCACTCAAAGATCGCAATCCATTATCTGCAAAACCTAATTTCAAAATTTTACTGCAGTCAGAGATCCATTCCTGCAACTATCCGTCTACGCTACGCCTTGATTATTGGCAGCCTTACAGTACCAAGTATCTGCAGACTCGAGTTCGGACATTTTCTAGAAGATTTTATTGTTTGTTACCCACCAATCCCGCCTTGTGTACAACTCTTGTATCGTGAAAAGTTGGGCAGGCGACGGCGTTGATAATCACTTGATTTGCTAACGATTTCTCTGCTTTTCGCTAGACCAAAACTTTCCACAAAAAAGCTGACAGTATCGAGATCGAGTCCAAAATTACGTTGCGGCGAAGTTCGAGTCATCATTCCTCCGCTTTCTACTCTCATCATTCGCTACATACATCGACTCATTAAATAATTCAAAATTTGAACCACTACACACCATAATAATACTTTGAATACAAAAATACTCAACATGAGTGACCGATACAGCAGACACACACGACCAAGGTCACCAACTTACAATCCTGCGCGAGCAAGTCTCCCGGTCGATTTGTCATATAATAACCTTTCTTCGGGATCACACACCCATCATCATGTCGTACCTTTGTCTCGACACGATAACCCTCGAAGTAGCAGCTCAAGCTTCAATACGGCTCATGTTCCCATCACTACAACAACATACAAAGTCAAACCTGACCATCGTACTGCCAGCCGCACTCGCAGCAACACGGTTGATTCTCGACCCAATGCACACACTGTATTTACATCCATTCCAAAGCATCCAACCGTTGTCCACACTTCCGTTGTGAGACCTGCCAGTCCATCCATCAAGAATCCATATCGCGCTAGCCAGGAAGAATATTACACAATTCCAGCTTCATCTCGAAGTTCTCATCCCCACAGCAGATATGCTTCTTTGGATAATGCCGATATGAACAGATCCTCTAGAGACTCACATGGGCACAGAGAGCCGAGCCATCTTCGAATTGGTATTCCTGGTACAAGAGACATTCCAGGTTATATTCCTACCCCATCAACTGCCTCATCATACATACCTACTCCAATCACTGCATCGTACTCGACTCCCGCGTCCACCCCATCGTACGCTACAACAACAACAACAACTACTACTACCAAACCTCGTGGGCAAGTGTACACAGCCAATCTAGTACGACATCCAGATACAGTCGCAGATGACTACGGAGAGGATGGCTATGGGTACACAAATCCCAAAGATTTGGTTACGTATGATTTGAACAACAGTCATCCCAGGCATGCGCGTAGGGACAGTATCGACAGCAGAACCAGACCCGCTAGTGCTAGCCTAACCAACCCCCTTGGATTTGGTGAAGCTGTTCAAACTCCAAGATCTTATGATACCCGAGAGCGCGGTCCACCCCCATCTACTCGTGGTTTTGACAGAATTCAAACATGGGACCCTCAACCTGCTTCCGCCAGAATACCAGTTCCCCATGTCACACCTATTGAACCAATTCAGCGTCCAGTACGTATGGATCCACCCGCAGGTTATGAGAGTGATGGACCTCAAAGACGAACTTCGACCAGGCGACCCGTTTCTATGTACCAAGAAAGAGACAGCACCAGGCATATCCCTAGAGATGAATACTATAGCCCAAGGGAGGAAGAAATGCGAGAACGAAAACCACATCACCGACAGGAAAGATTTGATGATTCTGTTGAACAGCGCGGCTTTGGATTGCGCCCTGAGAGAACAGAAAGACAAGAAAGGCCTGCTAGTCGTGCAGAGAGAGCAGAGAGACCGGCTAGTAGAGCAGAAAGACCAGAAAGACCAGAGAGAGTTGAGAGACATGAAAGGTCTGACCGACACGATAGATCTCCAAGAAATGAACGTGAGGATGATCGCCGCGAGAAGAAGTCTAGCACGCATGAGAAGCTTGCAACGGGACTTAGTATTGCTTCTGCCGCCCTTGGTCTTGGGGCTATGGCAAATACCATCAAGTCTGACGATCGTGATGACCGAGATGATGAAAGAAGACGTAAGGATTATGGTGACGATTCACGCAGGAGACGTGATCGTGGCGATAAGGAGATGGCAGATGTCTCAAATGAACGTCGTCACACTGACTCCCGGGATTCCTCTGAGTCTGATAGACCAGATCGCAAGGAAAGAAGGGAAAGAAGCCATCGCAATGAGAGAGATTCTACTGAGTCGGTCGGTAGAGAACCCAAGGAGAGACATCACAGAGACAGAGGTGAAGTCACACCACCATTACCCCCTCGACGCCGCGAAGAGGATGATATGTCTGATTCGAGGAAAGAAAGAAGCCGAGAAGAAGTGCCACCCGCTCCACGTGATGTTGCTAGAGATGATAGAGACAGACGTTCTCCGGATAACGATTTTGTTGACTTGAGTGGTCGAAATCCCAAGGAAAGATTATCCTCACCGGATGATCGTCCCCGTAGCAACGCAGCAACAACTGGTGCTACCAATGATAATACTTCAGACACGTCAGACGAAGCATCAAACCATCATCGCAGACCTAGACGTATTTCTGGAGCCGCGGCTGCACCATTCAATCCAAGAGATACCATGGATCTGAAAGCATTGAAGGCTGCATTAGCCGATCAAGATGCACCTGCTGATAAAGAGCCTGTGCCAGTACTAGCACCTAAACAATCTGCTCAAGAACCTACACTAGCACCATCCAACAAGCCACTTGGTAGAAAGTCTATCACCAAAGATATGAGTGAGGTCGCCGAATTGAGAGCCGAACTCAACCGGGAAGAGCGAGGTCGCCGTGAATCATCAGCACCTACCACAGGTGAAACCAAACAAGCACGAGTTGTTTCACCACCACGAGAAAAGGTTGAAGAGAAGCCTGAGAAGCCTGCCATTAAAGGTATTTTACGTCAACCACGTGAGAAATTTCCCGAGGATCCTTCTCCAATTCGTGAAGGTGTTGCTCCTTTGAAAGATGCAAAAAAAGATGGTGTCCCTCCCGATGCACGTTGGACCAAGATTGCCAGAAAATTGGTAAACCCTGCTGCTCTAGAGGTTGGAAAAGAACGATTCGAAGCTCGGGATGATTTCGTAATTGTGCTTAGAGTGTTGAGTCGCGAAGAAATTCAAGCTTACGCCACTGCCACTCAACAAATTCGAGGTATGTTTCATTCAGCACAAAATAATGATCAAGCAGCTAACCGCTTTCACAGCCGCTAGAGAAGAAAGAGAAGAAGAGGCAGCTCGTGAGCGTCGCCGCGCAAGACGTGAAGCCCGCGAAAGACGTAATCGTAAACGAGAAGATCATGGTAGAAGCCGTCAACATTATAGCGAATCGGATACTTCTGAATCTTATGAAGATGATAGACCAAGAATGTTGGAACAGGCTCCTCCTGGTTCTAACAAGAGACCTGTTTTTGGCGATGATGCACAGATGAGTGGTGGACTTGGTGAGAGAGATAGGGTTGAGGTTGGGAGATGATGTAACGATGAATTGCTTGGAGTGGGCTACTATAAGGGATCGTTGTTGGCAGCGTTCACAGAGCGGTATGCTATCACGACATTTGGATTTTCGATCTGAACGAATGGAATTTTGGTTTCAGGGGGTTACGGCAATGGGAATGAATCGGAATCGGAAAGGAAAATATAAGAATGGAGGGTAGTGGAATCATTTATTTAAATAATGATGGGAGAGATGTGTGGAAGGCAGTGGAATCTTGTAGTATATAGATGGGAATACTTTTTAATGGCTACGGATATGTATAGATTTGCTACTGGTTGGCTGGATCTGAGGGGGACTCAATATCAGGATGGGAGATGTGGAAAGTGAGCATGAGAGTTTGTTTACATTAACGTAGCGTGGCATATTTTTTGGAGATGGTAATTATGATGATGATGATGATAAGATAGATGGGTAGGGGGATAAATAAATAGATAGATAGATACCTGTGTAGCTTGGAATAGCTTGATATGATAAGATATGATATATTATGAGATAATCTTTGTTTTTGTTTTGTTTTTGTTTTCTCTGGACTCTATATTTGTGTTTGTGTTTGAATTTCCTGAATCGATTGAATGATTGAATTTGTAGATGCTTGAGAGATGGATTATGTCTAGATAGGGTGGTGAGGTAGTGATGAGATGGAAAATGGGAGATAGCTAGCTATGATATCGGATTCGGATTCGGATTCGAAAATTCATTATTAATGTAGATGGGGATGGGAATACAACTTTCATGATCGATTGAGTGAGTGAGTGAATAAGTGAATGAGTGAGTGAGTGATTGGGTGAGTGAGTAAGTAAATGAATAAATAAGTGAGTAAATAAATGAATAAATAAATAAATAAATAATAAATAAGTAAATAAGTACAATAAGTAAATAAGTAAATAAGTAAATAAGTACATACGTAAATAAGTAAATAAGTAATGAGTAAATAAGTAGATAGATAAGTAGATATTTTCGCTATACTATATTATCTTATATAATAGACATATAATATGTTTATTTATTTATTCATTAGAATATAGTAATCGCATATAACTATTCGTCGGTTTTAAAAATCACATTAAAAACAGACATTTTGCTCTATTTATAATTATGAAAAAGAAACATTTAAAATCATTGAATTTAATTAAAATTTTGAATATGATTTTATTCTATAATAAAGAAATTATTATTCAAATTCCTATCATTTCAAAATAAATATATATTGATATTTATAAAATTGAATTAATATCAAAAGGAAAATTTTAATTTTCGCTTATTTTACTAACAAATTTTATTATTTTCAATTTCTATTAACTTTCTATATATATTTTATAATAAATAAAAATCTTCAAAATAAATAATTTTTTTTTTCTTAAATTTCAAATGAAGTTGAATATATTACGAATCAGCCTCAATCGCAACTGCGATTATTCATATGCGTATACACGTACATATACAATCACATATATATAACTAGTATATAGGTGTGCTTTATGAGTGCTTTACTCTTAATTCTATAATTGTAGATTCTAAGGATAAATTGTACCCTGCTCTTATAGTTCTTTTATGGCAAAGTATTATAGAATAAATTAATATGAATTTTATTAATATATATATTATATTTATTTAATAAAATATAAATAATTTATATAAGTTTGAATATAATTTTAATATTCGACAAATAGTTGTACCCTAGTATTATACATGACTAGGAGCGTAATATTATATATTACGCTTATTCTATATATATACTCTATATAAATAAGATTAATATATATAACGTAGTTTATTAGTACGTATATTATATTAGTACGTGTACTACTTTAAAATATATTAAAATTAAGCTTTTCTTTATATTTATATTTTAATAATTCATTATTATTTCTTTTTGAAAAAGAATATTTAATAATAATAAAAATAAAAATTATTACGATATTCATGATAAAAAAATTCTTTTCATAATAACTACTATAATAATTCGGATTTTCAATTTATTATTTTCAATTTATAATATTTTTATATTTAAGTATTATATATTCAATTTTCAGAAATTTCTATTTATAAATAAAGAAAGTGTATAATTATATATAGATGAATTTTATATATAAAAAGAATAGTATATATATTAATAATAGAAAAACACAAAAAAACCAAGGAAAGATTTTCTTGGAAAAACTCATTAATCTTTATTACATTCAAATTAGAATATTACTTTATACCTTCTCCTAAAGTTATCGAATTAATATTTATCTAAGTTAAGGAGATATTATTGTTAATATCAAAAAAAGAAATTCAGTACATCTATATTAGAATTATTAATATTAATATTATCAATAATAAGCTTACTATATTGAATATAATTAATAGAAAAGATTAAACTATAAATTCCTATAATGATCTAGACTTTTTAATATTTAAAGTCTTATAAAAGAATTTCAATTATAAAGAAAAAGGTTTTTTTAAAAAAAATAAAGAATGAAAACTCTTTAAAAGGCTCTGCTTTTTTTAAGAAATTGTTACGGGAGCTGCCTCTAGGGTCACGTGGAAGTGTCTAGAGATCTCTCGAGGTGGTTTAGACTAGACTTCAAGTAGGAATTCAATAAGGTTGTAACTGGTTGCAATTCTCGTAACTATAGTATGAAACTAATGATTGATCTTGAGCACGAAGCTCTACATTGTAATGAAACCCATTCTTTATATAGACCTTCGTTCCTTGTTGTCCCATTGATCCCATCGTGTCCCACCAGGTGGGAGCAGTGGGATCCAGTGGGAATCTCTAATCCCGTGACTTTCTGATCAGGTGACTCGGTATGTTAGATGTCGTCGTAACACTATCCCCTTCCTAGCTTAGCGCTTGTCCCAAGCGTTTATAAAGTGAGTTTCCCCCACTTGATTAATTCCGTAGTGCCTTCCTTTCTGTTTGTTATGATGTCCGTTATTCGTTCTTCAAAATCTGTTGTTAGTTGTAAAAATATTTATTTTCGTTCTAAAGACAAAGGTGTCATTATGTCTTACAAGTGTAGTCGCTGTTTGGAGAAGAACCTTGAGTGTCGGGTGCTTCCAAATGCTGTGCGCTGTGGTGAATGTATAAAGAGTGTGGGCAGTGATCGTTGTGATGTGTATGGCCACTCTGCGGGCGATTGGTCTCGTGTTAATTCTGAGGAAGAGCGTCTTGAGTTCGAGGAGGAGAAGGCTGCGAATGCTATGGCTGAAGCAGCTGCTCGGCTGGCTCCTGCGAAGGCAGAAGCGTGTTTTGCGGGAAAAGGCTGGCAAAATGCTTCAACATGACCTTCGTACTATTGAAGCTCTTGAAGAGTTTGAGGCTGAGGAACAGCGATTGGAAAATGAGCGTATTGAGAAGGAAAAGGAGTTGGCGTCTGTCTCTGCTGCTGGCCCTAGCGACGGTTCCTTTGTTTTCGATTCTTCTTCTTTGGACCCTTCGATCCTGGCTTCAATGGATTCTCCTTCCTTCTGGGCAAATCCGGATATTGCTGGTGGAACGCCTCCAACTTCTCAGGGCAGTTGAGGTTTGTTCTTGGTTCCCATGAATTTTCGGTGTGTGGATAATCTAACCATTTGATTAAATATTTGATTGTGCCTCTGACGTATTTACAATCTAGTATTGTTTCGACATCGTATATGGCGTTCGGGTTGACTGGTTCGATTTCCGTTAATGGCGCATTCGGCGCTCCTGGTGGTGCTGGTTCGAGCAAGGATATGTGGAATACTGGGTGGATGTTCATCGTGTCTGGTAGTTTTAACCGATAATTGACGGTTCCTATTACCTTATCAATCTTGAATGGTCCTAGTTTCCTGTGGTCGAGTTTATTGCTTGGTCTTTTGGTTTCAATGTTTCGTCGTAGCAAGTAAACTTTATCCCCCTCTTTAAGCGTAGGTTCCATACTACGTTTCGTATTGTAGTACGCTGCTGTTCTGGATGATATGAATCTTAGATCAAGAGCAAGCTGTTCTTGTAAATCTTTTAACTGTTCGACTTGTATTATTGCTGATTCGGCATTGACTTCTTGTGGTATCGGTGTTTGATATGCTTTAGGATTAAACCCAAAGTTAGCGCGTGCTGGTGTTATCTTTGTGGTTTCCGTTTCCGATGTGTTATATGCGAACTGTGCCATAGGTAATAGTTCTACCCAATTGTCTTGTCGATAATTTACATAGCATCTAAGATATGCTTCCATTGTCTGATTGGTCCTTTCTGTTTGACCGTCTGTCTGTGGGTGGAAAGCTGTCGACAGCTTTCTTTTAATACCCATTAGTGCTAATAGGGTAGTCCAGAATTTCGAGGTAAAGAGCTTGTCTCTATCCGAGATTATCTCATCTGGTACTCCATGTATGCTTACTATGACCCTGAAGAATACATATGCTAGTTGTTCAGCAGTCCATGTTTCTTTGAATGGTATCATGTATGCGAATTTGTTAATCTGTCTACTACGTTGAGTATTGCGTCGTACTCAATCGCCGTGGTAGGGTCCTTTGAGAGTGGTAGTTTGACCACAAAGTCCCATATAATGGACTTCCATGGCTGAGAAGGCATGTCTGGGGTCTGGAGCTGACCATACGGAGCGTGTCTAGAGGACTTATTCCGTATGCAGGTATCGCAATTTCCAACAACTTCTTCAACTATCGTTCTCATTCGTGGGAAGTAACTGATTTCCCGTAATCTTGCGAATGTTCTCGCGATTCCCTGATGTCCATGTGCCGGCAACCCGTGTTGTTCCGTCACGAATTCCTTAGTCATTCGACTAGGAATGTATACTTTTCCGTGGAAGTATATGATCTCGTTTTCTATCGTGAATCCTGGTTCTATTGTCTTGCGTATGCGTATAGCTGTAGCATCCTTGTCGTAATGTGATTGGATTTGACTCCTGAGATGGTTGTCTTCCAATATATGAGTAGCTGCAAGCTGTGGTGCATTGTAAACCAGTGATTCGCCTTCTTTCTTGAATATAGCGTACGATTCGTACGACTTATTTTCTTGATATTCTGGTTTTCGGCTAAGAGCGTCGGCTCTAGCGTTTTCTGATCCTTTGACATATGAAATCTTAAAATTGTAGTTGGCCATGGTTTCCGACCATCTGACCTGTCGTCTGTTTAACTGCTTCGTTGTGGTGAAGTAAACCAAGTTCTTATGATCCGTATACACCTGTACTGTGTATTTTGATCCTTCCAAATATACTCGCCATTCTCTAAATGCGTCGACTATCGCCAGTAATTCTTTGTCATATATTTCGTAGTTCAATTCGGCTGGTGATAGCTTTCGAGAGTAGAATGCGATTGGTTGCTATTTCTCATTTTGACCTGGTTGGCTCAACACTGCGCCTATAGCAAAATCTGAGGAGTCCGTTTCCACTATGATTTGCTTATCAGGATCGAATGTCAACAGTATTGGCTCCTCGGCCACTGCCTGTTTGAGCGTTTCGAAGGACTCCTGCGCCTTGGCGGTCCATTCGAAGCTTCCTTGATCTTTTCTGGTTAACGTGGTCAAGGGTGTAGTAATTCCTGAATAACCCTTGATAAATCTTCGGTAGAAGTTGACAAATCCCAAAAAGGATTGTACTTCCTTAATGGTGTTTGGCTGCTTCCATTCAAGCACTGCCTTGACCTTATCCTTGCTCATTTTGAGCCCTTGGCTTGATACGGTGAATCCTAGGAACTCTGTTTCCGTAACGTGGAATTCACATTTGCTTGGTTTACACAGCAAATCGGCTTTAGCTAAGCTTTCAAGAATGTTGCTGACATCTTTGATGTGTTGGACCTCGTTGTTTGAATATACTAGGATGTCGTCCAAGTAGCATATACAATAGGTGTCCAAGTATTGCGACAGCACATTGTTCATAAGTCTCATGAAAGTAGCTGGTGCGTTCGTTAGCCCGAATGGCATAACTTGATATTCGTATAGCCCGTATCTTGTCTTAAAAGCGGTTTTCCATTCCTCGCCTTTCTTCATTCTAATCAAGTGGTACCCGTTTCGTAGGTCCATCTTGGTGAATATTGTTGCTCCGCCTAACCGATCTCTTAATTCCGTAGCTAATGGAAGTGGATATCGATCTTTCTTTGTAAGCGTGTTGAGCTTTCTGTAGTCCACAACTAGTCTCTTAGTACCATCTTTCTTAGGTACCCACATAGTTGGACTTGCCACTTGGGACGTGGATTCTCTGATCCATCCCTTGGCCAAATTGTCGTCGATATATTCTTTGAGCGTCTTTAGCTCATCGGCTGACATTGAATAAATTGGGGTGTGCACAGGCATCTTGCCTTCCTCCAATATTATTTCATGATCCCATGGCTTGTGGTCTGGCAAAGCCTCATGGATCCCTGGTTCCTTGAACACATGTTCGTATTTCTTGTACTGTTCTGGTATCATAGGCTCTTCTGCCTTGATTGCGATTTCCTGCCGTGTCGTTGGCTTCTGCATTTGTAGAGGAGGTGTACTGGCCTTCGCTCTTAATGGAGGACCCTGGACTGGGTGTCCTACGTCACCGAAGTTGTTCGCGTTCAACTCCCCTTGGCGCGTGTTACGTCTCGCGGACGCCTCTAGCGTGTCTCCTTGACCGCATTTGCACTGATCAAAGGTCACTGTCTCTTGTGACCAATCTATCTTAGGATTGTGTGCCTTCAACCATGGCATCCCTAAGATGATCTGTTGTTGGCCCAATGGCACAACGTCAAGCTGTATAACCTCTGAATGTTGGGTTATGTTCATTTGTACTGGTCGTGTCTCCTGTGAAACGTTCCCGTCAGATCCTGCTAGTTGTCCGTCAACTAACTGCAATTGGTAGGGTTTTTGTTTCTTCTGGAGTGGAACTCCCAAGTACTTTGCAGCTTCTGGTGCAATAAAGTTTCCTGTAGCCCCTGAATCTATCATGGCTTGCTGTATTTGTCCGTTTATTTTGACCTTGCAGTATATCTGTCCTGCTTGTCCTGTAGCATTCAATTGCTGGGTAACTTGTTTTTTGTCTGTTTCGTTGGATTGTTGGTTTCTTGTCTTTCTTTTCTTGGGGAACCATCCGGTTGCTTCTTTATCTGATCGATGGATTCCGCAGAATTCATCATAGCAAGCAGTCCAGCTCATCATCGCGTGATCTGCTGGTATCTCTTCCTTAATACATTCTTCCGTTACCGATGGTGATGGGGTTCGGTAGTACTCCTGTTCCCACAAGTCTACTGCATTCATACCCTCTTGGTTTCGCGGTAACTCGTCCAATAATTTCCGGAATTCTTCACTGGTGAAGGTCTCAGTTTCTTCGGTCTTAGCTGGATGTTCCTGGGATACAAAGGTAGCGTTAAGTTGGCCTTTGCCGAACTTGGGTTTGAAGTTGCCTTTCTTTCCTCCTGTCTTCTTACTTCGGCAATCCGCTGCCCGGTGCCCTGCTTTTCCACATTCAAAGCATAAGTTGTTTTCTCGCCTTCGTCTTTTCTCTGGGTCATCATTCCCGTTTCTATGGTGCGTAGCGTCTAGTTCCATAGGGTCCCCGTAACTCTGTGTACTGTAACGTGGTCTATCCTCATTCTTACGGTAGCGCCCTTGCCTATGATTTGTCTGAGGCTTGTATGATCGTTGGGTTTGTTTGTACCTGTATAGTCGGTCATCGGCATCGATGGAGCTTTTGATTAGTCCGTTCAAGTCATCGTCCTCCCCTTCCCTATCAAGTTCCAAACGTACTTCTGGTTTGAGTCCTTTACGGTAATGACTCATGATGGCGACCTTGTCCCATTTAGTTGTCCCCGCATATCTTCGGAACTCCGTAGCATACTTCAATGCCGATCCTGTCTGCTTGAGGTTGAAGATCTTATCTTCCGCTACCTCTAGCTCATTGGAGTTCCCGAAGATTCTACGAATTTCTGTCTTAAATCCTTCAAAACTGTTGAAGATTGTTCGAGTGGGTTGCATGCGATCCTGTTCGTCATGCTCGAAATAGTCTCGCAAATATGGTTGAATCCACTTGCTTGCTTCTCCTCTGAGATATGATACAGCCCATACACTCTTGGATTCCTTTTTGGTGAACTTGTCTTCGTTGAATCTGAAGTAGATTTCAAGTTGTAAGAGGAAGGTGTCGAGTTCCTGTCGACTTCCTTGGTATTTGTCTGGTAAGGCAATCTTGAGTGTTTCGTTGATGGTAATTTCCTTGGGAGCGTCGGTCATCTCGACATCGTCGGTGTCGGGTGCTTGTGCCTGACTGCTCGCGGATGTATTGGTGGGTGCCATATCGTCGGTTGGTATTGAATTGGTACTTGAAGCAGAAATGGTGCTCAAAGTGTTACGGGAGCTGCCTCTAGGGTCACGTGGAAGTGTCTAGAGATCTCTCGAGGTGGTTTAGACTAGACTTCAAGTAGGAATTCAATAAGGTTGTAACTGGTTGCAATTCTCGTAACTATAGTAATGAAACTAATGATTGTTCTTGAGCACGAAGCTCTACATTGTAATGAAACCCATTCCCTTATATAGACCTTCGTTCCTTGTTGTCCCATTGATCCCATCGTGTCCCACCAGGTGGGAGCAGTGGGATCCAGTGGGAATCTCTAATCCCGTGACTTTCTGATCAGGTGACTCGGTATGTTAGATGTCGTCGTAACAGAAATATCTTACAAGAAATATATTAATATAGTATTTAATATCCTATTAATATATTTATAGCTATTCTATATAAATAAAAGGAAAAGTCAAACCTTTTAAAAAATATTTATAATATACTAATTCAAATATATAACACTTTATATTAGTATATAATATTATTATGAAATATTAATTTTGATATTATCTTATATATTAAATAATACATTACTAATTATAATTGAAGAAATAATAACTCTTTAATATAAAGTGTATATTATTAAAGTAATAGTATTCTAATACTATTATATCTATTATTTCAATCTTATTTAATTATTTAGTTCTATAATATAGTCTTGTTTTTTATATCAA